>NW_026606079.1:2767500-4185000 GCF_029834395.1 Sorex fumeus
CAAGTCTCTGTTTCACAAAAGTGTCTGAGATGTTCTAAGTTGCTTCACTTACCCACTGCTGTTTGTCTGCTCTTGCCACATTCTCTGATCACTCAGCAGAACTGTGCATACTGGCTCTGGGACCTTTGGAAGGTTCGGGAGGGAGCTGGTACAGTTGCTACCTCCTCAATATGGGTCCTATTGGAGAAGAAAGTGCTAATCATGAGCGGGGCTGGCACCGGACTTGATAGTCTAGAACACTCTGAAAGCTGCTCGGAGGGATACTGAGCTTGCTAGGAAGGCCTGGAAGGGTGGGCAGGGAGACCTGAGTACTGCCAAAGGCTCAGGAGTCAGGTGCTCAGTGGGAGGAAAGATCTGGCTAGGGAGGGGCTATTTCCAGTGCCTGTGCTTGGGCTGGAATTGGCGTTTGTCTCAGAAGTGATGGGGTGTGTGTGGCCAGTGAACGGGCATCACTCGGGGCCATGCACCTGCCACGTGGGGAGACACTCTGGGCTTCATTTTGGACATCTCTTCGCTGTAGGATACCCCTGCTCTCCAGTCCTGGGAGCTTGTCCAGAGGTAGAGCCCGGAGGACGGGAAGGCCCAGCACCGTGGGCAGCGCGTGCTGCTCTGGCTTCATCTGGGCGTGTGGCCTGGGCTGGCCTGGATGAGACCACAGAGGAGGGCAGGGGAGGGGAGGGAAGAGCGTGCCCAGGAGCTGAGCCACGTGGCCTCACGCTGGCTGTGCCGGGACCTGGGGACAGCTACGAGTGGGCACGTGGGGCAGCCTGGATCAGGGGTGAATGACTGGGCCCCACAGAAGGAATGTGGGGAGACAGGGTCAAATGAGGCGGCCCCAAGGGGACTCAGCTGCTCCACAGACACTGCATGTCTCTGGGCCTTGTGCTGGATCTGGGCCTGCCTGGCGCAGTGATGCAGCCACTTCTCCTCAGGTGTGTGTGGATTGAGAAGGAGAGCATCAACTCCGTCATCATCAGCGACTCCCCGGAGAACCTCCACCAGAGGATGCTGGTGGCAGCTTCACTCTCTGTCAACGCCACGGGTGAGGGGCTGTGCTTGCGCATGCGCCTTTGTCCAGCCCGGTGCTCAGCAGGCCGTGTCTGCGTGTGCCCTCACTGCTCGAGCGCTGGCGGGAGGAAGCGGACACAACGCTCGTGCACAACGCTCGTGCTTTTCCCGGGGGGTTCAAGTATTCAGTCCTTCGTCACCTGTCCCCTCCACCAGGCTTGGCCACAAAGAGAATCAAGGCAGATTCTTGGCCTGGGACCACCCTGATGGCCTCGAGAGAGGGAAGAGTAACCAAGCCCAGGAGCTCTAGCGCTCTCCCCAGTCTGCAAAGGGAGGGTGCCCGGGGGCATATGTGGGGCAGACCCCAGCAGGGCCCACACTCTCTGGCCTCCCGCAGGGTCGACCATGCTGCTGCGAGAGACGTCCCTGATGCCACACGTCCCCGGCCTGCCTGCGCTGCTCAGCATGCTCTTTGCCCCTGTGATGGAGCTGAGGTAAGGCAAACCGCTCATCTGTCTCAAGGGCAGGGGTGCAGAGCCTGTAAGAAGTGGGGGCAGAGGAAAGAAAACGGGAGCCGGAGTGGGCTCCGTTCAACTGTGATGATGCCAGAATCTGGCGGTGGGCTGGGGCCTTGTGGTCTCCAGTGTTAGGAAAGCTGTCCATCCCACTGACTGGGTGCCGAAGGCACAAAGCACACAGTACGACAACTTCCTCATAGCCTCCACACACACAGTAGGGCCACCTGCCTTCAAGTGGGGACACTTCCCTTCACAGTGTTCTGACTTCTCACAGTGGTACAGCCTCTCCTTGATTGCCCCCTTCTGTATCTGCCCAGGGAGCATGCGAGTAGTTAGTAGATCTGTGGTTCCTAGATCTCTGAAGTGCAAGTTCTGTTACAGACTCTCAGGAAATAGGTAAATCAGTCAGAAGTACCTAACATGCCATCTTTCTAGGAAAACCGTGAACCTCACAGAAGGTTGTACGTAGGTAGCACAGTCTCCGGGAATGCGGCACCGTGGCTGGCCATGGTCTGAGAGCAGTGTTCGGCAGGAAGGGACGCTTCTCTCCAAACTACCGCCAGTTTTCGTGAGCTTTGGTTTCTGGGCTCAGTGTTCTTTTGAATCAGTGGCGACCATTTTTGAAGTGTTGAATGAAAAAGGTGTCTGAGTGGGCAAACCCCTTTGTTTACCACAAGACCTTTTTCAGCGCAGAACTGTCAGTGGCCACTGCTGTCAGTGCACCTAGGGTGCCCTCCACCTGTGACACCCCCCCCCCCCCGCCCTTTCCCATCATGGCCCTGCCCAGGAGCAGCCCCGGGAGGGGGGGTGGAGATCTGTCAGTTTACCTTCAGTTGAAGCAGGTGTTGGAGGTGGGAGTTCCCTGCCAGAAGTCTCAAAATTGTCAGTTGAGGCCACTGCCCCGTGGGACAGGGAAGGAAGGGCAGAGGCTGCTTCCACCCTCCCTGGCTCCAGGGGCCCCTCTGGGAGGCAGGCACGGGGCCGCCTCTTCTGCCTCAAGCTGTCCTTCCCCACGGGAGCCTCCTGCAGTAGCTCAGTGGCGCCACCCTGCGGTGGAGCATGAGAACAAGCTGCCACCCGGTGTGATTGGAGCCCAGGGAGCTCCTAGCCAGTCAGGCATGCAGGACAGGCCTGGCCTGCGGGGCCTCGCTCCGTCCTCCCGTGGTGCTCAGAACCCTGGGACGGTGTGATAGAAGTGAAGCACAGGTGAGCTGAAAGGGGCTCTTCCCTCTGTCACCATCGTCGCTGTGAGGGGGCAGCAGGTGCTCCCAGAACATCTGTTCATGTGTGAGGCAGGGGCACAGCTGCAACCTACATCTGTTCTGCCAGGGAGGCCCCTCAGGTGCTCTCTCTCAGGCTGCTGTGGTTTCCACACAGCCAGGTGATTGCTCTGTGTCCTAAAAAGTTGGGTCACTTCACAGGCTGCCACAGAAGTCTCAGCTCCTGACACCTGTCAGCGTCGTAGTTCCCAAAGGTGTGGGATCAGAATCCCCTGCACCTGGGACGTGGCGCCTTCCCCTGGCGAGAAAAACATGGTGTAGCATTCCCAAATTCCCATTTTAGCAAGATGTCATAGACTACACATGTGCACTTTTGGGTTCACGTTCTCATGTCCCAGCACATACTCATCTCCCAGCTGTTCACACGGAAAATGCATTATCTGGTAAAGGTAAAGGCCCTCCCGTTGTTCGTCAGTTTGCTCGAGCGGGCCCAGTAACATCTCCATGGGAGACTTTGCTGTTACTGTGTCTGGCATATCGAATACATCATGGGGAGCTTGCCAGGCTCTGCCGTGCGTGCGAGATACTCTCGGTAGCTTGCCGGGCTCTCCGAGAGGGGCGGAGGAATCGAACTCAGGTCGGCCATGTTGGCTGCATGCAAGGCAAACGCCCTACCGCTGTGCTGTCGCTCCAGCCCGCATTATCTGGTAGATGAGGAGAAAGGTCAGAGGGGAACCCTGGCACCACATGTTCCTCAGCACCGCCAGGCCTAAGTACCTCTCGCTGGGAGTGGCCCCGAGATTTCTTGAGCACTGCTGGGAAGGCTGCTTCTCCCTAACCCTGTGTTTTAAAAGCCTTAGAGGTCACAGAGAATGCAGAGGTGCCCTGTACGGGCCGTGGCCAGCAGTGACCGCCACTGAGCTCTGCCAGGCTCCGTGCACAGATTTGTGTGGAGAGCCTGGAGGGGTCCACCCTTCCAGGCACCTCCCCTGCACCCAGCCGGACATGCTGCTCTTCCTGCCAGGGCCTTGCACTTCCAGTTTGTGTCTCGAGAGGCATTTTACAGGAAGGAAATAAATTCCTCTGGTCTCACTGTTTGTTGGGCCCTGTAAATACTGAGGATCCCTGGGAAAGCATGCAAGCTGATGCTCCCCAAGATCAAGGAGGGGAGCAAAAAAGGACTTCGTTGTCCGGATCCTTCTCACTAGGAAAAGCTTCCAGGGTGGGGAGAGCATGGACAGGACTCTGACCCTTCATTCCCATTACTCATTGCTTCTGTTTGAGGAGGACTTTTATGAAAGGAAATTATAATCTATTAAAATATAAAAATATTTTAAAAATCAAAAAAATTAAAATATCAAGAGAATGCATTTAAAGAAACATTTTTTGTATTATTTTGTAATGCAAACATTGGCACTGCCAGTTCATACCTGGACCCTGGTCTCTGCTTTTCTCACTCACAGTGGAGCATATCGAATGTGTATGAGTGTGCACGGATATGAGTCACGTGAGAACTAGGAACGCCCTCTTGTTCGGGTCTGTTAGGGAATTTTCTGAGTGGGGACTGTTGGTGGGGGTTTTTGGGTTTCACTTTGGTTTTGGCCATACCCAGTGGTACTGAGGGGTTACTCCTGGCTCTGCACTCAGGGATCACTCCTGCCAGTGGTTGGGGGACCATGTGAGATGTCAGGGATCGAACCTGGGTTGGCTGCTTGCAAGGGAAATCATCCTTCCCTCTGTACTCTTACTCTGGCCCCGTAAGAACACACTTTGTCTGTGTTGTTTCTGAAAAATCCTTATTGATCTAGAGAAGGGTGAGGGGGAGAGGCCGAGGTAATTACAGTCAGAACTAGCAAAAGATGTTACAAGGTACCTGGCATCGGTATCTGTTCCTTGGTTTGCTATTTCTCCGTGGAACGGATCACGGGCACTGGCCAGCACTGGTGTTTGCACAGGAGCGGGAGCATGAGGAGCGGGGCTGAGCTTACAGCGGGAGGGCTGGAGGCTGGACGAGACTGGAGCCCAGTGGGGAAAATGCCGAAGAACCGGGAAAGCCCAGTGGCAGCTTGCACAGTGCCAGCTACTGTGTGGAAGGACGCAGGTCTGGGTAGGGGTGGAGACTGCTGAGCCATGGCACGTGTCTATGTGGGAAGTGCTGTGACAGTAGTGCAGAGGGCACATGTGCGTGGGCAGTGGTTTGGGGCGACGCCTGCCCCCAGAAGCCTCTATCAGACTGAGCAGTAGGAGTCGGTACACAGCCTGTTCTCGGGAGCTGGGCCCATGCGCATTTGCCCCAGGGGCTGGGGCATGTGCCTTATGGACAGGAGCCCAGGTTCGATCCCGTCCCCCACGCACCACTGGTGTCCCCAAAACAAAAAGAATTAAAACAATGCGAAGAATTCAGAGGCTGAGCGAAAACAACCTGACAACAGCGTGTTCTCCACATCTGAGATTCACGGTGCATCGTGGGTTAGTAAGAGACTCGCTCTTCTCATGAGTGTGATGCAATGGGAGAAGCACCTGTACAAAGGAGTTGGGCATGGTGGCAAAACTTCGGTGGGGGGGCGGAGGAGTTTATTGCAGTTGGTGATCAGGAAAATGGTGCTTTCACAGTCTTGGCAGTGTAACTTCTTAAAAATGGTTCCTTCCCCTAGGGTGGATCGGGATGGAAAGTGCTACACTGGAGTCCTCTGCGGCCTGGGGTGGAACCCCACCACAGGGGCCCCCATCCTGCCTGAGCATGACATTGAGCTTGCATTCGACGTTCAGTTCACTGTGGAGGACATTGTGGAGGTGAGCGCAGCTGAGTTGGGTGGAGCGCAACCTCACTACGGCGCTGTGTGTGCTGATGCTCAGCCAGTGCCCAGGGCAGGGGGCAAGGGAGGCGGCAGCATGCAGGGGAGGGGCAGGGAAACGCATGGCAGTGTTAACTGCTGTCACCTGGCCGGGCTTGAGCGTCCACTTCGGTGGTGGGCCTGTTTTTGGTCAGGAAGATGCTTGAAGCACATCTGTGATGATTTGTTTTTCAAGCACATGGAAAGAACTCTTAAATGTTAACAGCGACACGCAGTTGCAGCTTGTCTCCTGTTGGAAGGGAATAACGGCGCTGCCCCTCTGCACACCTAGTTAGCGTGGTGGCCAGACCTGCTGTCTTCAGGGAGGTGGGACCATTCAGGGTTCTCGCTCAGTGCAGCCAGGGAACGTGTACTGGAACTGGTAATGGGAAGACACGTTTCTTAGACATAGCCACCGTGTGACCCGTCTGTCTGAGGGAGTGAAAACTCACATCCAGAGAAAACCTGCATGCGAATGTTGTTGCAGCTTTGCCCAGAATGGCTGAAAGCTGGGCCCAGGCTCCAGCCCCAGGTGCCATATGGGGTGACTCCAGAGCACTGAGCGCCACTACATGTGGCCCAGAAACAGACGTGAAAAGCTGGGAGCAGCCATATTGTGCTTGGGCAGGAGGATGGGTCTGCTGGCCCAGCCACATCATGGGTGACCCTTTGTGTGCTCTACTTGCAGTTCATGAAGTGCAGATTTGAATATCCAGGGAACATTCTGGAAAGAGACTCTAGGGACAGAAGACTCGGCTGCTGTACTGGAAAGGGCAGCAGGGACTCGAGCACAGAAGTCTGTCTGTGGGATGGAGGCCAGATGCCTCTCTGGGCCAAAACCCCCTTTAATATTCATCCATGGAAAAGGGGAGTGTGAATGTGTGTGACCGACCCCCTTCCAGGACTCTGAGGATGGTGTCAGATACCCCCTTTCGCGTTGGATGAGCGCTTGGACTGAAGCCACGAGGCTCCCAACAAAGGAAACCGCACAGCATGCTGTGCTGTTCTGCAGGGCAGTGTTCATTCTGAGCCTGCTTTATTCCTGCCCGCTGTGGCATGGGCCAGGTCAGAGCAGCCTGAATGCCCAGCGTCCTCCAGTCAGTGGAGCCTGAGCTCCTCGGAGCTACGGCACATCTGGGGCCGGGGCAGGGAGAGGACATTTGCAGGGAAGGATGCCCTCAGCAGTGGAGGAGGAGGCTCCAGGGGGGCCCTGCATGCAAGTCAGCTGTTGCTATGGAACCCAGAGAGAAATACTTGCTTGGCCACGTGGATGTGTGTAGTGGAAGGCATGAACGGGGAGCAGATGGCTCTGTGTCAGTTTCCTGCTGTCCTGGAACGCCCTCCAGGAAGCGAGAGGAATCCCCGCTGCTGGGGGGCATCAGTCTTGGAGGCCTGCTTTGCACAGGAGGTGGGTGTGAGGGGAGAGGCTTCACGGGCAGCACCCCAGTGACTCCCTGGGGAAGGTGACAAGGGTGCCCGCCTGCGTAGGCTTACTCTTGCAAACCATCACCCGCCTCGGCAGATTAGAAACTTCATACCAACCCAGAGATGGCTGTTACACAGGATGGGTCAGTGCATCTGGACCGGAGCTCAGAGCCACGCATGATTCCTCACAGAACAGCATCCAGAGAGGGTGCGCTGAAAATCAGAAAAGTGAGCTTAAGTCATCAAGTCTGGAACTCTTGCTGATTTGTTGGTTAGGGAGCCATACCTGGTCTTGGTGTAGTTACTCCCAGCTAGTGCTCCGGGGTTGTCCTGGTTGGAGCCCAGAGATCATGCGATTTCAGAGATCATGAAATCCAGGATTCCTCCCCTCCCCCGCCCCCCACAAGCCATTTTTGCAGCCCTCCTGTTGGTTTTTAATCCTTCTGGCATTGTTTCCTGTAATGGTGGTTATTTGTATCTTAATAACTAATTCCTGAAACCGTATCGACAGCAGTAATAAAATACAAATGGGCATGCTGAAGTGCCCTGGAGCATATGAGTGTTTTGTTGTCATCTCTTTACAGATTAATATTCTCAGGGCTGCCATTAACAAGCTGGTATGTGATGGGCCAAATGGATCCAGATACTTGGGGCCAGAGAGAGTCGCACAGTTACAGGACAACGCACGCCGGAAGCTGCTTGGGTGAGTGTACAGTGACCTGGGATGCTCACCCCCAGGTCTCAGTGTTAACTGTGCTTATGGTGGAAGGATGGACATGATGGGCTGATTTTGCACAACACAGGACAGCGCCTCAGAGCTCCCAGGATATGGACTGCAGCCAGCACTATCCCTGAATCACCCTGGATGCAGACAGGTGGAGGGGAGGCATGTCACACTCGTTAGTAACTTGAGGAAACATTCAGGAAGCCACACTGGGCCCGGGAGCTGCAGGCTGGGCCTCCCCGAAGGGACAGACATCCTGCACCAGCTCCATACTACCTTGGCCACATCGAGCCAGAAACCCAGGAGCCCAAGGCAGCCTGGACTGGAGGGCAGGCGACAGTGGAGAGCACCACTCTCCTCATGGAAGTGGCTGGGAACTGACCAGCAGGGCATTCAGTGCCTGTCCTCTGCCTCCAGGTGCACACTGGACAGACAGCTGAGGAGCAGCTTGGCGGACTGTGGCCCTGGGTCTGATCCCCAATACCACATGGTCCCCTTGATCGAGCCAGGCAGTACGAGGGGGTGCCCCTCAGAGAAAACACAGGGAATCAAAATGGTTGCAAAGTCTGTAAGTCCACTAAAAGGATTGAATTATAAACTTAACACTGATGTGTTTTATGACATAGAAGTGAAACTTTTACTAAGCCAGTTTAGAAACAGCTTGGCATCCTCTGTTTGAGGGCTTGCCATCTCTACGCGTGGAGAGAATTGTGTTTGCTTTTTTGGCCACACCCAGTGATGCTTGGGGGTTACTGCGGGCCTTGCTTGGGGAACCATACAGGATGCTGGAAGTCAAACCCAGTTGGCTATGTGCAGGCAGGCACCCTCCCACTGTGCTACCACTCCAGCCCCCATGTTTGTTGTTTCGAGTAAGATTTCGCCTCATGAATTTTTGAGATCCACGTTAATGTTTGTTCTTTTTAAGTTCTGAATAATCCCCATTTTGCTCTGACCCATTCACTGCTTGCTGAAATATCCGGACTGTGGTCATAGTTTGGCTGCCATGACTCAGCACAGAGCAGCAGTGCAGTTAGGACTTTTCTTTCCTTAGCCTGAAGAGACTGGAGAGATGTGTGACTCCTTGGGAAGCTGCCCCAAAGCCTCTCTGTCGGGAGCCTGACCCGTAGAGCAGATGAAAAATAGGACTGGGCCGCTGAGCTGCCAGTGGGACGTATTTGAGCACAATCATCAACGCGAGCTAACTAGCCGCCAGAATTCTGGGAGTTGGTTGCACTTACGCTGCAAGCCTGAGCCTTGTGGCAGCCCCTCCCTAGACAGGGGGCTTCCTCCCCACCCACACTGTGTAAACAGGCGTCCACGGAGCCTTGGTTTCCGTTTTTCCTTATGTTTCCTGTGAACACTACCGACTGACTGAAGTGTACGTGTGTTTCTCCCCATGGGAAATAAGCCTGTCTTCCTACTGGATTCTTTCTTGTGTCTACTTGTGTGACCAGTTAACTGCTTTTGCAGTTTGATGCTGTGTTACTTCTACTTTGTTTTGTGTAAAGCATCCCATATGGTCCCCCAAGCACTGCCAGGAGTAATTCCTGAGTTCAGAGCCAGGAGTAACCCCTGATCATTGCTGGGTGTGACCCAAAAAGCAAAAAATAAAAAATTAAAAAGGCTTTGCTGCAGCCACAGTCCCACATTTTCTCCTGTTACTTGTCTTATGTTTACTCTTTCTGTTGCTCTTGTGTGATTGGGGATTGAACTCAGACGCACACGCACAAGGCACACCCCTGAGCCACATCCTCATCATCTTATAGCCATCCGTGATGGGGAGTCTGACCCACTTTGGGAAGTGATTGGGGTTGACATTTACTTCCCCAGGGGAATCACTTGTCATACTGTCACTTGTGGGAAAGCACTCCTTTCTCCCATGACCTGCCTTGGAACCTGTCACATGTTGGTAGCATTGGTGTGATGGCACATTTCAGTCCCTTCTGTTTTATGTGGAGTTTGTGCCAGCACTAAGCTGTCTGGACTGCTGTAGTTTTATAGTGAATTTTGAAATTGGGTAATGTTAGTTCTTCTCCTTTATTCTTTTTTGGGGGTTGTTGTGGTTTGGGGACTGCTGTGCCGCTTCCAGGGCTTACTCCTGGTGGGGCTTCAGGGGGCCCTGTTTGGTGCTGGGGATTGAATCAAGATTGCCCCCATGCGAGGCAAGTGCCCTACCTGCTATGCTATCTCTTTGGCTGTCTCTTCAGTGTGTGGGTTTTCAAGTTTTCAGGCACTCATTAAATGATGTTCAAGTATTTGTCTTCTTTCAGTTCTATTCTGAATGAAATTGTTGTATTTTTTGATTGCCAAACATGAAACAAAAAATGTTTTTCTGTTGACTTTTATCTTGTAACCTTACTTAACCCATTGAATTAGTAGTAGTTGTAATTTCTAATGGTAGTTTGTAGATGATTTCCTCCATACAAAATCATGGCTTCTTTAGAGAAATTTCCAGCCTGTCTGCTTTAACTTTCCTCTCCTTTCCCCCTGGTGCTTGGAGGTCACTCTGGTCGACCTGGGGATTGAATCGAGTCAACTGTATGCAAGGCAAGTGCCTTCCCAGTTGTGCTGGCTCCCTGGCCCGCTGATTTCCTTTACTTATTCAAGCTGGCCAGGACCACAGAAGATTGCCGAATGGAATGGGGCGGGCGGGCACTGTTGTCTTGGTTTCACTTTGCGGGAGAAACATTCACTTGCTCACCATTGGCAAGTTGATGTCAGCCTTGCAGCTTCCATTGTGGCCCTTGGGGAGGCTGACGTAGTAACTCGTAGTTACTGTTCCCTGAGAGCTCCTGTCAGGTAAGACTCTGCTTTTGGCCCAGAAGCCTTTTCTGTGTCTGTGAGATACTCTCGTACTTTCCCCTCTATTCCGTTTGCATGGGTGCTGGGTGAGCTAACACCCCATTGGCTACATCTTACTGTTAGGACCGTTCTTGGTTCTGTTCTTGGGTCACTTCTTCCACATGTGTCTGAGCCAGTCATTTGCCGCCTCCTCCTGTGTTAGCAGGTTTAGGTTTTCAGGTGCTAACTTGGGTGGTGCTAGTGGGGGTGAGGTTGGAGTTGGGGATGTCCACTGAGGGTCCTTGTCATCACAACCTTGTGGTCCGTGTTACAGCTGTGCTCGTGTGATTGTCTGTGCAGACAGCATGAGGGTGACTTCTCGGCAGGGGTCGTCCAGGCTCCCCCTTGTTCAGTTCTTTCATTGTGTGACTGCCTTAGAGTCAGAGCTTATCTCACTGAATGTCAACTGACTGACTCACTGAAAATGTTCGGCTTTATTTTTTTTGTTCTTGTTTGTTTACTGGACTGATGTTACACCTGATGATGCTCAGGGGTTTCTCCTGGCTCTGCACTCAGGAATTACTCCTGAAGGTACTTGGAGGACCATATGGGGTGCCTGGAATCAAACCTAGGTTGACCACATACAAGGCCAGCACCTTACCCACTGTACCGTCCCTTTGCCCCCGACTCTTGGTTTATTATAGAACCTGTTCGTTTTGTGGGTGGTGAATTAGAGCCCTCTTTATTTCTGATTTTGATCATACACAGCATCTGTTTCTTTATCAGTGTAGCTAAAGTTTATCAGTTTGACTGATCTTCTCAAAGAACTTGGTTTGCTGATTTCCTTCCCCCTAGGTATGGCCCCTGTGGGTGTTACTGCTCACTCATTGTTGCTGACCCTTCATAAGCTTGTCTCTTAGCCTTGTTTCTGCTGCAGACATTGAAAACTATATTGGAAGCAGTTTATTTCCCAGTTGCTGCTTGAGTGGCCCTTAATGTTGGGATTCTCTCTGCCTTTCCTCTGACAGTATTTCTACCTTCTCAGGATTCTCGCCAGGAGGCGACTGCCATTAGGCTGCATGGCAAAGCCCCAGAGGGCTGTGGTGGGTGAGGAGCCAAAGGACAGAAACAGGGCTTCTTCTAGCCTCTTTTTTCCCCTCTGATTTTGGGTGTATGGCTGGTGAAAATGTCACGGCTTGGGGGCTGGAGTGATAACACAGCGGGTAGGGCGTTTTGCCTTGCACGTGGCCTTCCCGGGTTTGATTCCCAGCATCCCATATGGTCCCCTGAGCACGCCAGGAGTGATCCCTGTGCTTCTCCGGGTGTGACCCCCCCCCCAAAAAAAAAAAAGTCTCGGCTTTTGACCTTTCAGAGTTATGTCGTTATGATCCAGAGAAAACCAGTCTAGGATTAAAGTTGCCTGCATGCTCTCTCCTGAGTTTCTCTGGTGTCGATATTAGACTTGGGCTGGAGCGATAGCACAGCGGTAGGGTGTTTGCCTTGCACGCAGCCAAGTTCGATTCCTCCACCCCTCTCGGAGAGCCCGGCAAGCTACCGAGAGTATTCGATATGCCAGACACAGTAACAGCAAAGTCTCCAATGGAGACGTTACTGGGCCCGCTCGAGCAAATTGACGATCAACGGGAGGGCCTTTACTTTTACTTTAACTGTTTTTGTCTGGATTACTTGCTATGCTTGATTTTTTTTATTTTGGTTATTATTCTCAGAAATAAAGTAGAACTTTGTCATCTTGGAAGAAACAAAATTGTGTTTTCAGTACCTGATGTGCCAGTAAAATGCTGCTCCTTTTTAAATTTCAGTTTGTTCTGTCAGTTGAAACCAAGAGAGAGGATTGTTCCTAAGTGGCACGAGAGGCCGTATGAGTGGAATCAGGTGAGTGAGACCCACACGCGGTGCAGGCCCTCAGGGTGCACTGTCCCATGTGGAGGGCCCCTGAAGGGCTCCGGGCAGGAGGGGAGAAGATGCAGCGTGGAAGGAGATGGGGGGCAAGGGGTAGGCCAGACGGACTGCAGGAAAGAGCCTCTACCAGGGTCTTGGTGGAAAAGGCAGAGTCCAGGCCAGACGCCCTGCCGGTTCGGATAACGGGAAGCTTTGTTATCTTAATCAGCTTGGCTCCAGCAACAGTGTCTGGGGTTGATAGCAGACATTTTTTTTTTTCATAGTTTTAGAGGCTGGAGGCCAGAGCTCAGGGTGTCACCACGCTGGGTTAAAAGTCCTTGACTGGGTGGGCTGGAGCCAGTAGGGTATTTTCCTTGCATCTGGCTGTCACCCCAAAGGGTTCCCTGAGCCCACTAGGAGTGACTCCTGAATACCACCAGGTGTGCCCCTGCCAAAAGAGAAGTCCCTGTCCTTTTCAATTCAGGTAGCTTCTGAAACACTTGCTGGCGTCATCGTTTCTTACACCTGCTTTGAGTCCAGTTCAAAGATGTTTCACCTGGGTAGGGGCTGAAGAAAGATTACAGCAGGAAGGGTGCTCGCCTTGCATGCTGCCAACCCAGGTTCTATCCCCAGCATCTCATATGGTGCCCTGAGCACCACCAAAAGGAATACTGAGTGCAAAGCCAGGAGTAACCCCTGAGTATCACTGTAGATCACAAAACAAAGCAAAAACCAAAAATGTTTCACCTGGTTAAAATTAAACAGGTGCTGCTATTTCTCTGTAATGACCCCACTGGAAAAATGGCTCCATTGATATCAGCCGGGAGCACTGCAGTTGACCCCTGAACAATGTGGATTTGAGTGTTTGGGTACACTTACACTTGGGTTTTCTAATAAACACAGAACAGATTAGGGTTTGATAAGCCCACCCATTACTGTTATGAGGATTGTTTTTGCTGTGGGGAGGGGGATTTTGGGTCACACCCAGTAGTGCCTCAGGGCTTGCTTCTAGCTCTGTGCTCCTGTGGATCATATGTGGTGCCCAGGATCTAACCCAAGTTGGCTGCAGGCAAGACGAGTGCCTTACCTGGCCCCGCCATTCCTCTGACCCCACTGATGATTTTCTTAATAGCATCTTCTTTTCTGTAGCTGACAGTATTCTAAGGACATGGTATGTAAAAACGTACCAAACATGTTCATTTGCTAATTAGGTCATCGGTAAGGCTCTGGGCAATAGGAGGCCATTCATTAGTAAAGTTTGTGGGGAACTTGAGGGGCCAAAGAATGTGAGGCCAGGGAGATAGATTAAGTTACTGGGGCATATATGGGGCATGAAGGATTCCTGAGTTCAATCCTTGACATCACATGGTCAGTCCCTGAGCACTGAGCTCGAAGTAAGACTGATGCACTACTGGGTGTGGCTTCAAACCAAACCAAAAGTGAAGTGTGACTTTTGAGAGCATGGGGGTCAGCGCCTCTAAGCCCACATGGTAAACTGCATCCTGAACTGACTGTTCTTAATTATTTTTGGAGGAATATGTGGGACATTCCAAGTCAGGATGCCACGTCCTGAATGCTGGGAGTAGAAAGTGTTCTGGAACTCCATTTCGGACTGAGAGTTCTTGCTGCTCCACCCAGGCAGTGTGCGGTGGTCTTGATTTTGCTTCATGTCCGCAGAAGCACCTCTCAGAGCCACTGGTTCTTTTATCTGCCCTCTAGGTTGATCCCAAACTGGTCATGGAGCAGGCTGAGCGGGACAGCGGCCGAGGCAAGAACATCTTTCTCTACCAGCTCCACAAGCTGGTGGTTCTCAGTGCCTAGAAGTAGCTGCAGGTTGTGTCCTGTCTGTGCTGGAGGCCACGCTTGTGCATTAAACGTGCCCTCTGCGTGGTGGCTTCTCTACACCCAGTGTCCGGTCTTTGCCCACTGCGTCCCCAGGTCTTCCCCAGCCTGGCTCCTTTTCTTTTGGTTGGTAGTGGACAGAGGGGTGTTTCTGTCCAGGGGAAAGATGGGAAGGTTTTTTCTAGAAACAGAAAAATCACTATATTTAACATTGGAGGGAAATTGCTCTGAAAGAATAATTTTTGGGGGGAAGAGAACTGTATTTTGCTTTAAATTTACAGAAGTAAATATAACTAGCTAATCTTACATGTAAGTTTCCAGAATGTTCTAGTATGTTCTGTTAACAGCAGTTTAAACTTGGGTAATGGAAAAAACTAGGGCTCTTAATTTACCACAAGCTTTGTGTGAAAAACCATGTAGCATTATTTTTTTATTCCCATGAGGGAAAATATCTAATTTTGGTAAAACTAACTTCAGTTTTGTATATTTTAGGTTTTTACTTGTTACAATTGTCTACATTTTGGAAACCAGACAGATTACCTATGTGTAACTGTGTAAAACAATAAAAGCATGAAACCGAGCTTCTGTTTCTTGCAGTTTTAGTCAGAGAAGATAAACATGTATTTTTAAGAAATTCAAATTGGGTGCTTGCATCGATAGTACGGTGGTTAGGGCACTGGCCTTGCACGTGGTCAACCTGGGCTCAATCCCTGGTATCCCATATTGTGTAAAACTCCGGGGAAAGCCAGGGGGAGGCCCCAACGGCTCTTCCCCTAGCAGCCCGTGTTCGGGGGGCGGGGGGACCTGGGCCGCTCGCCCACCTGGGGTGGCCTGGGCCATGGGGCAGACAGTGGACTAAGCGTGGGCCAAGCCAGTTGGTTGATCAGATGCCGTGTATCCCATTCTCCCCACACGCCTACCCCGGTCTCCCCGAGTCTCCCATTCTAGTCTCACACTGCCCTCATTCCCGTCTCCTGTCTCTCCCTCTCATCTCTCCACCTCCATCTCACAGCCTGGGCTCAATCTCATCTCTCCAACTCTCTTCCTTCCTAGCTCTCTTGTCACTTCAACTCCCCAGTACTCTGGGCCAACACTTCACCCAGTCAGGTAGCAAAATCAATGTGAGAAAGCCCTTCCTGAGGGCCCACCAAGTTCAAAGGGAACACCACCTAAAAGGTATCCAAAGCCCTTCCTGACTGCCCAAGGGCAAAATACCTTCTAAGGTGTCTTTCTCCTTTCCTCAGTCCAGTAACTCTATCAACATCTTAATACTGGTTATTTTTGTATGGACACAGTAAGAGATAACATTGAAGCTTTTAGGGCAGCTCTCCTGGGAATATCTTGCCACAGACTCAGACTACAGTGCTCAGGCCAGGTTAATCATTCCTAACCCTATCAGGTTCCAAATCTAGTTATTACCTTTTGGATCATGACAGCATTTGTCCATGCCCAAGCTCTTAACTTACAGTTAAGCATTATGGCACTTTGGCCAGGCCCATCTCAATACCAGGGTAGCGCATAGCTTACCTCTTGCCCTGGTTCCATCCAGTCCCTCATCAGGACCCTGCTTTTCGGGGCACTAGGAAGTGAGGGAAGTTGAGACTTAGGTGAGAGAACAGATGCCCAGGAGGGAAATATCACTGAGAATCACATTACAAAAGCATGTCTTCATACAAAAAGGACATTGCTCTGAATAAACTATGCAAAGGACTTAGGGAGAAGAGAAAAGCAATATTTACAAGTCAACAGAGCAGCACAAAGAAAGAAGTTACAAAGAAACACAGGAACGGGAGCACTGTGACGGGAGCAATGCAGTAACCCTAAAGTACCTGAAGCTATGTAGAAAGGACAAAACCGTATTATCCTACATAGGATGTAGGATGACACCATATGGTCCCCCAAGCCCCACCAGAAGTGATCCCTGAGCACAGCCAGGAGTAAGCCCTGAGCATTTCTGGATATGTCCTAAAAAAGCAAAAAAGAAGAAATTCAAATTTATAAAATGTACAAAGGAATAGAGACCTCTTCCAGAAAGTCAGCAGCCAGGTTCTGTCCGAAAACAGCCTTGGCGCGGGGGCCGTTGGGGGGGGGGGGGGACATCTCACCAGGGGCTCCTGACTAGGAGCAGGGAGGAAGGACATGGGAACCATGCTGTCTCGGGGCTTTGTGGATGGGTCCTGCAAGAGGGGCTGCAGCTCTGAGTGTCCCCAGCATGCTCGTCTGTGTCTTCACTCCACATCACTCAGTCCCCCTCAGCTGCTTCTGGGGTCTCCCAGAGGAACCGCCTTCTCTCTGAAACTGGGCGACCCTGGGAGCCGCTCCCCAGCCTCACACAGGAGGTGCAGAACTGAGGTGCCACGCCCCCTTCCCAGACTGGGAAGACGGAACCTGTGTCCTGCTTTTGGGTTAGGACTTTGCCTGTCCCGCTGACATCTTGAAAGACGGAGTCATTGTGATTTGATTCCTGCAGCGACACAGGCAGGTGGTGTCAGCGCAGGCACTGCCAGCCCGGGGAGATCTGGAGCGGTCAGGCACCCTTCTGGCTTTCCTTGGGCGTACTTCTTCCTCGTTGGTCTTGGGGGGCTGCTCCTGGTTGTGTTTGGCGACCATGCAATGCCAAGGCTTGAACCCAGTGCTCCCGAGTGGAAAGTACGTGCTCCGGCCTTTTGACAGTCTCTTTGACTCCCGTCCATTTTATTGACTTTTACTGAAAACTACCCTTTACGTTTTTGGTCATATTTTCCATTGCTTTTATTGAGAAATGTGGTTTGTGCCGTTTCTGCATTCTTTCATATCTGCACTGCTGCTTCACATCCTTCTCAGCACAGTCCTCTGTTGTGTGGCACACTCTGGGTTTCCTCCTGGCTAATCCTCGCTAAGGGCGAGATCATCTCTCCTTGGGACTTGCTTCTCCCAATCCTCCAGCGCTAGCCAGGTTGCAGCTGGCAGTAGGATTTCGTCTCTCGCCGCCGAGCAGTCTTCTGGGGACCACAGTTTCACTGTCACATCATGCTTTTGGCCACTTGGATGGTTTCCAAGTTAAAACAAAAATACTTGGACTCGAGGCACCTTGATTTCCAATGCCATTGTGGTAACAGACCACAAGCTCCCGTGTGCCTCTTGCAGGTGCCACCAGCGTCGGGCCCGCCCACCCAGCTCCTTAGAAAACTCCTTTTTAAACCTTCTTTACAGTTCGCAGATGCTTACAGTAGTGTCAGTTCCTGGTTTTGATGTGCATGGTTACCTCATCTCTTGTCTTACCAAAGTGTCCAGGACCGTTACTGCCCCTTTGCCGCCTCATTCTCCAACCCCCTCCCGTTTCCCCTGCCTTGGCATTTGCATTTCTGTAATACAGGCCAAGGGTTTTCCATTCTTTGATATCTTCCATTCTCCTAGTACTCTGTATTCCACAAATGTGAACGCCCGATATTGCCCTGCGTGCCTCTGATGGCGACTTTGCTTCGAATCCCCCGTCCCGCCTATTGAGTACAGTGCTGTGGTGAGCACAGGTGTGCTGTTTTCTCATGGATTGATGTTTGAGGCAGGTGCCCAGGAGGGTGATTTGCTGGGTCATACGGAAATTTATTCTTAATTTTTTTTTTTGAGAAGTCACGCTACTGTGTTTGGTTCAGGCTGAATCAGACGACAGCAGCACACCTCCCTCCGGGCCCCAGCTGTGTTGGTGTTTTCTGTTCTCCTGGGGACTGGGGTATTTTCTCAGGGTTCTTTTGACTTGCATTTTTCTGCTAAGTGATGGCGCTGCTGGGTGGTTTCGGCATCCAAAGCAGTGTGACTGTCCACACGCTGTTTGCAAACGGGGCTTGAGGAATTTAACCTTTCTGCCAGATGAGTCACGGGCACTTGAGTTTCTCCACGCATGCAGCTGAGCAGCTGAACTCAGTGTAGAATCCACACTCTTCCTCTCCTGACGGCTCTGTCTTCTGCTGTCTTTGGACCTTCTCATATTTTTGTGTCTGGTGCTCATTACCGTGCCTCAGTACCCTGTGCTGTCGCTCCAAGAATTACAGTTCTGCGCATGGTCTCCCACATGCACGTCAGCCTGTGGGTCGTGGTGGAGGGGCTCAGGCTCCCGGACCAGCACGGGTCACCCCGTGTGCTGGGGAATCGGCCTGAGCAGACTGCAGGCTCAGAGGCAGGGTGCCCTGGCGCTCATGGTCTTCTTGGTGCCATGAATGTGACTCGACCCTCCTACCGAAAAACAAAATGCCACGAAGGAGATGAGACACCACGGCAGAGCTCTGCTCGCTCTTACTGCTTCACGTTTGTGTAGCTCAGGCAGTGGCCAGTGGATCTCGCTCTGACCCATAACCAGGTTTCCCCTTGCGGCCCACAGAAGGCGCCTCACTGTCCTGTCCGTGAACACTGGCAGCCTTCTGCGGAGTAGCTGGGCGGGGTGGGCACAGCAGTGCCCTCAGAAACCACCAAAGAACTCAGGAACTGGCGGTGTTGGTGAGAGTGACCACAGCACGGCTCTGGTGGGGAAAATTAGCTTGGTGTGGGAGGCAGCAATACTCACACCATACTTTTTTTTTATTATTATTACTCTCATCGTGTGTGTGTGTATGTGTGTGTGTGTGTGTGTGTGTGTGTGTGTGTGTGTGTGTGTGTGTGTTTTGGGATACTCCCAGCGGTACTCAGGGCTTACTCCTGACTATGCTCCGGGATCACTCCTGGCAGGCTCGGGGGATCTCTGGGGTGCTGGGGATCAAATCTGGGTCAACCACGTGCAAGGCAAACACCCTACCTGCTCTGCTACAACTTGGCCCAACTTTTTTTTTTTAAGTTTATTAAAGAACTGTGATTTACAAAGTTATTGAGAGTTGATTAAATTTTTATTTATTTGCTTTTTGGGTCACGCCCGGCGATACACAGGGGTTAATCCTGGCTCTGCACTCAGGAATTACCCCTGGCGGTGCTCAGGGGATCATATGGGATGCTGGGAATCAAACCGGGGTCGGCCGCATGCAAGGCAAACGCCCTACCTGCTGTGCTGTTGCTCCAGCCCCAAGTTGATGAAATTTTAAACATAGAGTATTTTAGTACTAATGCCACCAACAGTGTCAACTGCCCTTCACTGTGTTCCCAGACCCCCTCCACCCCCCAGCCTGCCACCTCAGGCACTTTGTGTCCTGGGGGGTAGTTACCCTCTCCTGCCATACAACCCAGGAGAGGAATGGCTGGCTTGGATGGCAGCCCAACAAAGTTCACTGAGGAATCTACAGACTGTCCCATAAACAACGCCCCACTCTTGGGTGAGGGTTCCTTTTTCACCACATTCCCCACCAACACAGATTGTTCCCAGTATTTTTTTTGTATGTTCTGTTCTCACTGGTGTGAGGTGGTATCACATTATCTTCTTGATTTATATTTCCATAATAATAAGTAATAAGCATTTTTTCATGTAGCTATTGGCTGTTTGTCTTCCTCCAAGAAGAATCTGTTCATTTCCTCTCCCTATTTTTAGATAGGACAATTTTTTTGTTGTCATTGATGTTTCTATTTTCTATATCCTGAATATCCGCCCTTTATCTGATGTGTTAAGAATACCTTCTCCCATTCAGTTAACTATCTTTTAGTTTTAGCCTGTTTCTTTTGTTGTGCAGAAACTCTTCAATATAATCCATTTATTTTTTATTCTCTTCCCTCTGCCAGTGGCCTTATATCCTTGAGGACTCCTTTGAGGGCAGATCTTAGGGTGTTTTGCCTATATTTTCCTCATTGTGCCTTATAGATTCCAGTCTGATCTCAAGGTCTCTGATACACTTTGAGTTAACTTTTGTGTAAGATGAGAGATATAGATCCAGCTTTAATTTTTTACACATAGTTACCCAGTTTATCCCAGCACCATTTGTGGAAGAGGCTGACTTTACAATCGTTTTCATGATTCAGCTCCTTTGTCAAACATTTGCTGACACTTGGGTATTTGTCCTGGAGTATTCAATTATGACTCATTGATCGGAGAACCTGTCCTTAATCCAATATGATGCAGTTTTTATCACTGCAACTCTATCATATAGTTTCCAGTCATGTAGTGAAATACCCCCCAGTTTCTTGTTTTTCAGTACGGATTTGGCTATTTGGGGATATGTTATAATTCCACACAAACTTGATTACTTATTGCTCCAAGTCCTTGGATGTCATCAAGTTTGGATGGGGATTGCATTGTATCTGTGTGATAGTTTGGGTAGGACGGTCACTTTCACTATATTCATTTTTCTGATTCATGATGATACTATTATACTATTTATACTATTTTTTCATTTCCTAAGGTGGTCTTCTGTCTTTTAAGTGATGAGAGATTTCTTAGTATAGATATGTCACCTCTTTTGTTAAGTTGATTCCTAGACATTTGGTGGTTTGGGCACTATATTAAATGGGATAGACTCTATTTCTTTTTCCTCTGGTTCATTATTTGTTTATAGGAATGTGAGTGATTTTTGTGTAGTGACTTTGTGGCCAGCTACTTGGGTTTATTGTTTCCAGGAGCTTTTCTGCGACTATTCAGGGTGGTCTGTGTATATTGCCACGTCACCTGCACAGAGCGGTAATTTAATGACTTCCTTTCCAGTTTGGATCCCTTTGATTTTCTTGCCTGACTGCTATTGCTAGGACTTCAGTATAATGTTGAGTAAAAGTGGAGACAGACCCTCATGCCTCAAACTGTCAGACCTCCTCTGGATTCTAGATTTCTGGTTTCACAACAGAAAAAAGTTTGGGAGAAAGAGAGGAGGGAGGTACAGGAAATAGTTACTGAAGCAGAGTGTACACCGAGAACCAGCTGGCCGCGCCTTGAGTGGGCTTGGTGCTACGGGAGGCCGTTCCCTGAGCACTCGCTCAGGGTGGGCTCTGCAGAGCCGAGCACCGTGTCCCTGCAAATGGCAGGTTACATACGCCTGTGGAAATGGCAGGAGACTTATGGGAGGCTTACAGGGCAGTGATTTGCTGCATTCAAAATGCCACCCGAATTCTAACTGTATTTGGTCACTTCCTGGGGTTGCCAGGGTAATCGTAAACCGTCACAGCACTGGCGGGTGTGACCTTCGAGAGAGGTTATTCTGCAGGCTGTGCGTTGAAGGCGGGGTTCTGCTGTCAGGGGGCCCTTTCATCTGGGCCGGGCTGACAGAGGACTCAGCCTTTCCCTCGTTGGTGCCTGCCATCCGGAACTCAGAGATACGCCAGGTTTTTTCCTTGTGTGTGGACACACAGGGACACCTGATACGAGTGCTTCAAGGAATGGCAGGGCTGTCCTTGGGAGCTGCGGTGCCCAGAACACTTCCGAGAGGTGGCACCCCTGGGCCCTTGCCTCGGCTCAGTCTCCAGCACTTTCCTGGGGCTGGACAGATGCCTTAGGAACCCACATCGACCCTGGTGAAAAACGGTCTCAAAAGTGAAAAAGAGGAAATGAATAAAGATGGAACGACCTTATTTAGATAAAAGAGGGAGTTCCGTTGATTTTGTGAAATTCGGGCCTGGTTGCTGCTTCAGTGTAGATGGGGATGCTTGTTAACATGACGTAGATCCCCGAGTGCCTGTCGAAGGGGGCCGGAGACCCGGGCAGGGCTTCGGGGGTTTGTCACTGAGGGACCCCCCATAATTCTGCCCTTACCCCCCACCTTGCAGCCCACCGCAGACCACACAGGCTCTTGCCCATCCCCTCCCCACTACATGCAGCTTTCTGCCTCTTGCCCTACTGCCCCCTCTCGCCCATAGGTGACCCCTTCTTCCTGTGTCCCCTAAGTGTGCTCCCACTTCCCTCCAGGGATTTCCAGAAAGGGTCAAGCTGCTCGGTCTCCCTCGTTTCTGGGTCGGAAGAGCCTGCAGCCCGGGAACCAGTTACCTGTGTAGGGCGGCTGGGGAGGGCGCCTGCTGCGTGCAGACAGACCCTAGGCACCCTGCCCCACCTGCACGTGCCCAGACGCTTGCTCTGGCTGTTCCCTCCTGCTGCGTTCAGGTGCCAGCCTGGTCAAATGGAGATCCTGTAGGCGGAACCCCGTGGTTCCCAGCACCAGTGACTGTCAGGAAAGCACAGCACTGGGCCACTCCTGGGCGCTGTCTGGGAGCCGGAGGTCGCCTGGCAGTGCTGTCTGGGATGCCGGCCAGGGCCCTTCAGGTAGTGGGCAGCCTGCCGCCCTCTGAGAAACACAGGCAGCAGGTGTCAGGGCCTGGGGGGTCAGTGCAAAGGAAATTGAGAAGGCCGAGGGAGAACCGAGAATTTCTGCACACAGCACTGTAGGCGCCACTGCTGGCATGCTGTCCTGCTCCCGGGACCCTGAGGGAGGGGGTGCCACCTTCCTGGGCTGCACCTTCGGCCCTTAGCCTCCGAGCTGGAGGCCAGACCCGCACCTTCTTGCTGGCATGGCAGAAGCCAGAGCCAGCCGGCTGCTGGAGAGGACCCCTGCCCTGCGCTCGGGGCTGCTTTCCGTGATCAGGTCACCGTGGATTCCACACAGCGCTGAGACACCATCACCTTCTTGTCCCCATCTAGAACTATCGTTAACACAAGTGTCCGAGTACTTTGGCCTCAGTGTGACCATTCTGTGGGGATGGCTTGGACCAAAAGTTCACCCCGTGCTTATACACACACACACACACACACACACACACAATCACCCCCCAGCAGCAAAAGCAATTAGTAAGCACATCAGCAGTCAGTAGTGCGTGAAGCTCAGAGGCTGCGGTATTTCGCACAGCCAATCAGCAGGTCCACGTTTGCAGCGCGCAGATACTCGTCATCTGCTCTGTTCTTTCCTGCTAGTCTGTTCTTGGATACACGCCTGCAAACCCCTTTCGTTCTGAGACCTAAACTCTTATCCTCGGGCATATCCCATCCTTGGGGGTTTTTGTTAGAGGGACAAATCCCCACAATCTGAAGTACACCCTGCCTGGAGTCCAGTGGCTCTGACCCAGCCACGCCCCGACTGGCCTCTCTGGGCTTCAGCTCTCTCTTTGCCCACCTTCCCTGCTGTCAGCATGGCCATCCCTGGCAGGAGACTGCACTGGAGGGCCGCACTGGGGCACAATGCAGTACCAGGCTGAGTGACAAGTGATTGGGAGGAGCTTTGAGCTGCAGGGCACGAGGGGTGCAGTTTGTTGCTTCCCAGGGCTTGGCCACATACCACCTGGATCAGGATGACCAGGCCGATGGCACAAAGATTGGGCGCATTCCTGCTAATCTGTGGAGGCCTTGAATTTGGTCCCCAAAAAGAAATGTTTCCTGGAGCACTACAGGGTGTTGTCATGGGTAGTGCCCAGGGGGCCCCTCAGAAAAGATGGATCAGAGGAGATGGGGCGCACTCGGGGGATGGCCGTGGGCTGAAAACATCAGGGACCAGAGAGACAGGACAAGGGCTGAAGACATCTGCCTTGCCTGTAGCTGACTCAGGGTTGATCCCTGCACTATCTGCTCCCCTGAGCACCAGGAGTGACCCCTGAGCACGTCGGGGTCAAGCACCACCCCTCCACCCCCAAGAAGGAAGGAAGGAAGGAAAATTTAAAGGAGGGAGGGGACGCTGGTGTGGCCACAGAGGCCGGCTCTGTGGAAGGCCTTCCCACACCATGCCTGGGGTTCGAGGCCAGGCCAGGGGCTGCTCCCAGACAAGCTGGCACCGCTGCCTCGGGTATTGTCTGTTTCAGTCACGGAGGAAGCGTTGCTCGTAGGACCTCCTGCCACTCCTCTTGGATGGCTGGCACCTTAGAACCCCCAAGCGCCAGGGTCCGGGCCCCCAACTTCCTGCCACTCTGCAGTTGCCTTGGGGGTCACCCGGCGGTTCTTTGGAAGAACAGCTGTTACGGGTGGGCCCTCGTCCCTTGCTGTTGCAGTGAGCAGGTTCAGGCACTGGCCGTCGCCTGGTGCTCACCTGGGTCCTGTGTGCAGCGGAGCAGATTGGGGTGACTCCTGCAGGGCTTCTCCCTGCCGTAGGGCGGGCGCGCAGCTTCTTTCTCGCAGGCAAGGCAGGCGCGCTGCCTGGTTTTGGATCGTAGCCCACCAAACTTTGACAAACCGACCCCCTCCCTTGCAAATTTAAACTTAGAGATTTAAAAATGAATGCTCCTAGATAACTCGGGTCACAGAAGAAATGACAAGTATAATTGTGTGTTTCCCTGGAGGATGCTGTGTGCTGAAGTGTGTGGGCGCCGAGACTCCACGGGAGAAATGGGAGTATTCTGAAAAAAAACAAAAAACAAAAAATGTATTAAGGGTCTAAAATCAGGATGGGGCGTGGCTCAGCGTCAGCTCACCAGCCACACTTGTGACAGGCCCTGGGCAGCGGTGCTGTCAGGAAGCAGGAAATAGAAAGGAATTCAGCGGAGGAAGTAGCCAGGCCCCATGACAAGTCAATTCACTGACGACCAGACTTCCGCTGCGAGCATGGGTCTGACTTCCACTGTTTGTGAGCTGAAGACCCACCCCGCAAAGTGAGACTCGGGGCCAACCCCCACAACCCACGCAAATGACGCAGGATATGGTCACCCTCCAGGCTGTAGGGGAGGGGAAAGGATGAAAGACGCTCAAGATAAAGCTGCAGGCACTTGCGGATTGCAGGACAAAGCAGACTCGGCTGAGGGACGTGCACGGCGCCCCAGCCCAAGACACACCGTGCGCCCCAGGTGCGGCTCACCGGGAGGCCTCCAGGCCACGGGAACAACAATGAAAAAACTAAACTCGGGCCAGGGAAAGGGTTGGGGGACATTGTCACCACCCGTCTGCCTGTGCCACCTGCCAGAGGTCCTGTCTTTACCGTAGGTATGAACCCTTGAGAAGAAACACCCTTCCACGCAGCCACTGTGGTCACGCTACGTGCTTCCAGGCGAACAGTCCAGTCTTGAACTGGAGTCGCCGGTGGCTCCACGCCCCACGCAGGGTGAGGCCCAGTGGACAGCCTGTAGCCCGAGGATGTGGCTGGGCAGGTGCCTCCGGCTCAGGACTTGAACCCCAAGATGAAGGCAGGTGTTTGGCTGTGGGTGCGGCCGCTACTCCAAGGGCTGGAGGCCCCGTAGGGAGTCCAGTTCCCGCTAAGGACCGGCGCGGACAGCAGCACCCCGTGTGGAGCATTCCTGGAGAATGTCCGAAGAACAGAACGCAGCAAGGGATGTGGGGGGTCTGTTTCGTTTTTCATTTTGGGTCACACCCAGCAAAGCTCAGGGGACCACATGGGGTGCAGGGGATTCAACCGGGTCAGCCACGAGCAAGGCAAGTGCCCTGCCTGTTGTACTGTCTCGCTGGTCCCTGAAAGGTTTTATCAAGTAAAAGAGGAAAAGGTCTAGGACAGGGAGTTGTGGGTGCGGCGGGGGTCAAAAAAGAAAAGGCCCACGCGACAGCATGCTTCTATGGTGCCAGAAAACTCCCAGGAGTCCGGACGGCTTTCCAGGCGCCCCTGGCCGGCGCTGACTCAGCACTGCCATCTAGTCCTCGTCTGCAGGAACTGCATAGGGTTCTGCGCTGGGTGCCAGGGCCAAGGAAGCCTTCTTCAGTGTGGCTGGCAGGCCCCGCAGAGAGCACGTGGGAACGAGATTGTGCTGTTAATATTACTTTCTTCTGTTTCGTTATTTGCATAATGGAAAGCCATGGAATTTTGAGTGTTGATTTTGTAGACTGCCATTCCCCTACACAAATCTCTTGTTTCTAAGAGCTTTTTGGTGGCCTTTAGGGTTCTCTGAGTACAGTATCATGTCATCTGCAAATGGCGAGAGCTTGACTTCATCCTTTTCTATCTGGATGCCCGTAATATCTTTTACTTTCCTAATTGCTATGGCGAGTACTTCCAGTACGATATTGAATAGAAGGGGCGAGACTGGGCATCCTTGTGTAAGGGCGAAACTGACGCCATGCCAGGCGGCAGAAATGAGAAAAATCAGGTAGGCCTTAGGTACAGTTCCTGGAACTGAAACATTCAGTTTCCTAGCAATAAAACAATGCAAAACTAGCCAACCTGAACCCACCTGGGAAAGTTCTGTGCTCAGCAAGTGGGCTCAATTAATCAGTTCTCACAATGCCCCCAAATTGCCTTTTGTTAACCCTAAAAAGAATGAGTAGCATCTGTAACCGTAAACTGCTAGTGGAAACTATTGTTTAACTATTGCCTGACCACTGTTACCCTAGACACTTGCCAAAACACCTTTGTTTGGTAGTTAAGTAACAGTAAGGTTTGTACTGCTTATGTAATCAAACCCTATAGAAACTGCTTGCTGACCCCGTATACTGCAATCAAACTCCTACTGCTTTTGCATTTTTGAGTTTGTGTTTCTGTCCACCTCGCCGCTTGGGAACCCGGAATCCCGGGCTTGTCTCATCCCCGATTTTAGAGGGAAGGCTTTTAGGTTCTCCCAGTTGAGGATAATGCTTGCTGTGGGCTTGAGGTAGATGGCTTTGACCCCCTGAACCTCCATGTTCACTGCGGCACTTTTCACGAATCTGGAAACAATCTGAGTGCTTGAAAACAGATGAATGAATAAAGAAACTGGCACATCTACACAGTAGAATACTGCCAAGCTGTTAGGAAAAATGAAGTCATGAAATTCTCCTATAAATGGATGGACCTGGAGAGTATCATGCTGAGTGAAATGAGTCAGAAGGAGAGGGTCAGATACAGAATGACTGCATGTATTTGTGGGGCATTAAAAAAAAGTATGAAACTAATTCCAAACCCAGGGAAAACGGGTCAGGAGGACGGGTCAATGGCTGGAAATCACCACAAGGGTATGGCGGGTGGAGGGTAGTTAAGGTCGAGCAGGATCCATTCTGACAGCGTTAGTTGGAAATGACCGCTCTGGACAGGAACTAATAGTGTTGAAGGTCGGTAAAGGGATATGCATGCTAACCTTTCAGCATCTGTATTGCAAACCATAATGCCCAAAACAAGAGGCAGAGAGAAGAGAGAAGAGAGGTGCCTGCCAGAGAGGCAGGCAGGGGTGGGAGGGGAACTGGGCACACTGGTGCTGGGAAATGCACTGGTGAAGGGACCAATGTTGGAACATTGTATGACTGAGACCCAATCATGAACAGCTTTGTATAAAAATGAAATTCAAACCAATCTGGGATCCCAGCAGCTTCTGGTAGAAATGCCTCTGGACTGTGAACGAAGATATGGCCCATGCCACCCCGGGAGGGGAAGGGTGTTTGTCTCTCCACTTTTTCCCCCTCAGCAGCAGCATGGTGACCGCTATCTTTCAGAGCCTATTGGACAGAGAGGTACGGGCTTGCAGTGACGGGGAATGCGGGGTCTCTCAGGATGGGGGGGGGGGCGGAACTGGCCCTTCCCCACGCCCGGACCAGGCCCTGAGTCGCTGCCCACGAAGGGCTCCTCTGCTCCCAAATGGTCATGAGCCCAGAGGCACACAAACCAATCGGAACCCAGTGGCTTCTGGCAGAAATCCCTAAAATACCCGAAATCCCAAATCGCACGGGTGTGGGAAGATGCCGGCTCTTCCTTCCTCTTGGTTGGGGCCTTCCGGAGCCACTTCCAGCCACACAGCCCCTGAGTCACGCTCGCGTCCTGTGGGCCGAGGCTTACTAGGGTCATGCCCAGTCGCGCTGGGGCTGGTGGGTGTGTCGGAGGCGGGATGTCCGGTGCCAGGATGGAGCCCTGCGCCATCTCCCAGCCCCAGCGGTGTTGGCTTCCTTCAGTGGTATCCGTCTGTGGCCAGTAAGCCCTGCCCACTGCAGGAAATGGGCAGGTGTGGTGAAAGGCTGTGCAGGAAAGGGTGAGGTGTGGCTCAGGGCTGGGTGTGAGACCTGGCACCAGGGGAGCTGCAGACCACCTTCTCCCCTCCCGTCTACGGGTCAGGGACCCCAGCCACGTGGCCACTTCCCAGGGCTCCATGACGTTCGGTTTATATTTTAACAGGGTGAAGTGCAGCATTGCAGAAAATCAGTGGCCTGACGTAATCAGCACAGCCAGCAACCCCGAGGGGGGTTTTCCTCAACCTGCAACTTTGCCACCAGCCAGCTCTGTGTGGCTCAGGCCGGCAGGGACACGGCCAGGGGCACATGGCCATACCCTGCACATGGCCAGCCCTCGTTCACACCGCGTCCTGCGGGGTCTGGCACTTGGCTGTGGGAGCCAGCCGTACCCCTCGCTCCCACGCTTGGACCTGCGTGGCCAGCTAGTGCAAAGTGCGACGCTCAGGGACAGCCGAGCTGGGGCTAGCTGAGCTTTGCCTGTTGTTGGAACAAAATGCACCGCGCAGTGTGGCTGCCCCCCCGCCCCGCCCCCCGGGGCCGGCCACGGAGAGCCTGGGGCTGGGTCAGCGTCCTCCCGCGCGAGCGCTGGCCTGGACGCCTGCTAAAGTACACGCAGTGGGTCCCTGCCAGGGCTGGGGACAGGAAAGGCCCAAGGGACGCCAGCACACGGCCCCCTTCTGCCCTGGGCGGGGCTGAGCCGGGACCACCGTCCTTCAGGCTTTCCCGCATGGACCAGCTCCCATTGGCCTGGGGCGGTGACCGCACAGGGGCGGGGCCTACCTGAGGGAGGGGCGCCTGGGGCTGGCCCGCGCTCTGAGTGGGGCGCACCTGGAGGGGGTTTGGACCCACCGGGAGCGCACGCACACCTGCGGGCCGGCCGGCCCTGCCCGCGCTGCCCAGACCTCTCGCTGCCTCTGGCTCTGCGTTAGCATCAGTCATGCACAGAAGCTCGGCGGAATCCGGCGTCACAGGACCGCCCCCTCCGCACCCCGCGGCCACGCGGACCCCTGCCCGCCTGCCGGCCGCGGGCTGTGAGCGCCGGCTGCCCGGCCCAGGTGCCCGCGCCCCGCCCCGCCCGCCCGTCCGGGCCAGGTGTCCCCGCCCCGCCCCGCCCGCTGCCCGGCCCAGGTGCCGCGTCCCGCCCCTCCGGCCGCGGGCTGCCCGGCTAGCGGCCCGCAGTGCCCGGCGAGCGTCCCGCACATGGCCCGCGCCACGGAGCCCGAGCGGCGGCTGCTGGCCGTCTACACGGGCGGGACCATCGGCATGCGCAGCGAGGGCGGCGGTGAGTGCGGGCCGGGCGGAACCGGGTCCAGGGCCAGCGGCTCTGGGGAGCGGACCCAGCCTGCGGCGTGCGGGCGGGACCCCCGCCGCGCGGCTCGGGGCGCCCCCGGGGTGTGGGTCTCATGGGGTGTGCCCTTGGGAAGACGGCCGGACCAGGGCAAGGGACGGGAGTGCCACCAGCATGGGGTCAGTTTGAAGAGGACTGCCGTCCAGGGGCTTCTGGAAGTTTCCGACATTCCCAGGAAATGCTGCTCACAGCAGCTTCTCTGTGTGCTGGGCAGGACGCCCTCTGGGGCAGGACAGCGCAGCGCCCCCTCGCCCTCCCCTGCCCAGCTCCCTGTCCCCAATGCCCCCTTCCTCCCCAACCCCTGCCCCAAGGCCATCCCCCGCCCCCGCCCCCGGGACAGTACAGCCAGAGAGCAGGGGCAGCACAGGGCGGCCTGTCCACTCTGAGTGCCCACACCGCGTAGGGGTCAGGGCTGTGGGTCCCCTGCGGTGCCCCCACACCCCCGCTCAGGTCCTCCTGCAGGTGCCCGGGATCTGCAGAGGACAAGTGTCCCCAGGCCCCTGGAGCTGCAGTCACCTGGGCTGGGACGTGCAGCTCTGCGGGTGGTCCCTGGCCCCAGGGCGAGGACGGTGGGTGGGGCCACAGCCAGGACGAGGACACGTCAATGATTAACACGCAACACTGACGGCAGCCGGGCTGTTTGGGCGTCACTGCGGGAGCACGTCTGCCCGCGGCCAGCACTGTCCAGGGCACCGTGCACACCTCCCGCTTCCGCTCAGGGCCGCCAGCCAGGGGACACCCGGCCATCCCCTCAGAGTTCAGCCAAGGTGTCACGGGCCGGCCAGCAGGATTCAGGATTCAGGAAGCACCGCCCCCCCTCATCCTCCCCTGCCCCCCAGAACTCAGAGGCCTTAGCTGTGACGGGTCACCCCCAGCCGAACCCTCGGGCCCCACCACCCGCCTGCCCAGCCACCAGTCACTGACCCACCTGCCCGGCCCCACCCGGCCCTACCTACTGCCTGGCACAGACTGCCCCTTCCTGCAGGCCCTGGAGCTGTGGGCACAGTGACACCAGCAGCGTCTTGGCCACTGTAGTGGCCCCTGGGTCAGGGCCTGGAACTCCTTGCTGTTTGGGCCTCCACCTGCCTCAGGAGGCCAGGGGTAGCCACCACCCCGCGCTGCCCCTGCACAGGAGCCCAGGACACAGCCCAGGCCGGAAGCTTTCAGGGCCTCTCCCTGCCCAGCCCAGGCCGCAGTGACAGTGATCGTACACGCCAGGACACACGCCAGGGCACACAGGGGCTAAACCAGACCCACTGCCCGCCACGCCAGGAGCCCTTCACCCCTGCACAGGGCCCCATCCTGCAGACTGCTCCCCACCCCACCTCACACAGCCCCTCCACATCCCCATCACACCCCTCCACACACCTCCACAGCCCTCCACACCCCTCCACCCCTCTTCTACACCCCTCCACACACCTCCACCCCCTTCTACACCCTTCCACACCCCTCCACAGCCCCTCCAAACCCCTCCATAGCCCTCCACACCCCTCCACACCCCCGCCACACCCCTCCACAGTCCCTCCACACCCCTGCACACCCCTCCACACTCCCCTGCCTCTCCACATGTCCCCTCCATCCCCACAGGCTGCCCCCACCCCTTCCTCTCCTGGTGTGCCTGCTGGTCAGAGGGGCTGGGCTGGGATTGAGTGTGGTTCCTTGTGGCTGCTGAGCCCCCTCAGCCCGGGCTTGCGGACCCCCAACCAAATGGGTCGCCAGATACCCCCGCCCGGGTGATAAGTAGCTGAATCTCAGCTGCTGTGATTCCCCTCCTGACAGGAGCAGAGTGGACACGACATGCAGGGGGCATGCAGGGGCCCCACCAGTCTGCACCAGTCCCACCATCGGGGACGCCCAGGGGCAAGGCCATCTCAGGGCTGGACACCCTGGCGGGCCCCACGCTCCCTTCCATGCTCACTTCTGTCCTGATCACTTCTCAGGCATCATAGGGGAGGGTCGCCAGCAGTGCCCATGCCTGTGTCCCCACACCATGCCCTTCTCCACGTGGGACTCCAGGCCTTGTCCCCTTTCCCCTCCAGCAAGGCTGCATGTGTGGAGACCCCCACCAGGACCTTGGGGTCTGACCTGCGGGCAGGGAGGTCCCCTGTGGAGAGGAGCTTCTGTGAGGTTGCAGGGGCCACAGGGTCACTGGCTTTCCCGTGGTCCTCTAGGACTTCCTTAGAGCTGATCTAAGGAGGAGCAGAGGCATCTAAGGAGTATGAGAAGGGCACCAGGCTCAGGCTTCAGGGAGGGCTTCCTGGAAGTGGTGCCCTGACCCAGGCCGAGGCGTATGCCAGTGAGCCGGGATTGGGCTGAGGGTGTCCTGGGGTGCCAGGGGAGGGCAGATATTCATCACTGACTTGGAAGGGAGGTGCAGCTCAGGGTCTGGAGGATGTGGGTGTCGGCACACGCAGGCCATTTGGAGAGCCCTGAGGTGGGCACGGTGCCGACAACAACCGGCCTGGACTTCTCCATGGCTCCCACCCCACATGCACGGGGAGCGTCGTGGTCAGGAGGCCACAGGCTGCTCACCCGCTCTGCCCCGACTCTGCCGCAGTGCTGGTCCCCGGGAAGGGCCTGGCCGCCGTTCTGCGCTCACTGCCCATGTTCCATGATGAGGAGTACGCCAGGGCCCGTGGACTCACAGACGACACCCTGGCACTGCCGTGAGTGGGGGCGCCGCTGGGCTCTGGAGGGGACACGGGTTCGACCGCCAGTGCTGGGCCATGTCACGGCCCCCGCTTACTGTGGGCCTGTCAGAACGCCCCCCACTCCTGACCATGGTATCTTCAACCCAGACCCCAACCGCACAGCGTCGGGCCACAAGAGACTGTCTCCTGTGTCCCTGGGGCGGGGCCCAGCCAGCCTGGAGCTGGCGCTAGGAAGGTGACACTGCTCTGGACGACCTGTCCGAGCCATCCTCGGCCCTGTCCAGTGACTCCAGGTGGAAGGGAGCCGGGGAGCCTGCAGACACCTTGGAGCCTAGGGAGGGGGTGAGCCACCTTCCTGCCCCCTGCAGGCCCGCCAGCCCCGGCCAGAGGATCATCTACACCGTCCTGGAGTGCCAGCCGCTCTTCGACTCCAGCGACATGACCATCACCGAGTGGGTTCAGATCGCACAGACCATTGAGGTAGTGAGGGGGGGGTGGGTGGGACTGTGAGCAAGGGCGGGGACTCTGCATGGGTGGAGCTTGATTGAGGCGGAGCTGTGAGTGGATGGGGCTGTGCTGTGGGTGGGGCTTCGCTGTGGGCGGAGCTATGAGTGGGCGGGGCAGTAGGTGGGGCCTCACTGTGAAAGGAGCTGTGAGTGGATAGGGCTGTGGTGTGGGTGGAGCCTCACTGTGGGTGGTGCTGTGAGTGGTTGGGGCTGTGGGTGGGGCCTCGCTGTGGGCGGAGCTGTGAGTGGGTGGGGCTGTGGTGTGGGTGGGACCTCGCTGTGGGTGGTGCTGTGGGTGGGTGGGGCCTCACTGTGGGAGGAGCTGTGAGTGGATAGGGCTGTGGTATGGGTGGAGCCTCACTGTTGGTGGTGCTGTGAGTGAGTGGGGCCTCTCTGTTGGAGGAGCTGTGAGTGGGTGGGGCTCTGGTGTGGGTGGGGCTCTGGTGTGGGTGGAGCCTCACTGTGAGCGTGCTGTGAGTGGGTGGGGCTGTGGGTGGGTGGGGCCTCGCTGTGGGTGGAGCTGTGAGTGGGCGGGGCAGTGGGTGGGTGGGGCCTCGCTGTGGGCAGAGCTGTGAGTGGATGGGGCTGCCGGGTGGGCGGGCTGAGATGGAACAGTGTGGTGGGACTCGAGTCCAGGTGGATTCTGAGCATGCGCTGAACTGGAGTGTGGGCAGGGCGGGGACAGAGGTGTGGCCGGGTGGACGGGGCTGGGGCACTGGGCGGGGCATCTGTGGTGGGGGAAGCCTGCCTGGCCTGAGATGTTAGCGCAGTTCGGAGTCAGTTCAGGGTAACATCAGACCTCTGGGTCACATCTGACCGCTGGGTCACAGCTTCGTGCAAGATTTCTGGGGCGCTTTCCCCTTTGCCAGCGGAAGAGGGTCCCTGAAGGTCGTGTCCATTTTCCCTGGGAGGAAGCAGCTGGCATCTGGCAGTTAGCATCTTTGGGTGGCCCGCCCCTTTCGCCAGCTCCCTGCCCCCTGTACTTGTGGTCTCCATGGAGTCAGGACCCATACAAGGACACAGGAGAGCGTGGAGGGGTCTCGCTGTTTGGGTGGGGCCATACCCTTCAGCCGCTGCCCTGTCTGTCCTGCCCACCTCACTGTGGCCAACTGGCCCCTGTATGAGCCTTTCTCCCTGCCCATGGGTTCCCGTCCATCCTGACCCGTTTTCCACCTCGCCCCTGAAGAAACTCCGTTCCAGACAGATTCCACTTCCCTGGCCTGGCCACGTGCTTGTCTTTGGCTGCGCCTTGTCCATCTGTCAGTTCCTGTGGCCCCGGGCCTGCGCAGCCGGCAGCACCCTCCAGATGGGACCTGAGCACCTGTGGAGTGCCCAGAGCTGCATTCCCAGCCCCAGGTCCACACCCCTCTCCTCCCCCTCAGCCACCCCCCACGGTCACCCATGCCCAGGCTCAAAAAAGGACGCAGCCTAGTGACCTGCAGGTGGCTGTGCCCCAGGTGGCCGGCAGAGGGCGCCCTGGCCCGCTAGTTCAGCGCCTGACGCTCCTGGTCGGCCTCAGCCTTCCACGCTCCTGCGTTCAAGATGGTTCCGCACACTCCCACCCTCCGCTGAGGTCCCACCTCAGCCGCCCCCTGGAGATGGTGACCCGGGACCACCCCTCCGAGGCGGGGAAATCCCTCATGCTTGCCTGTCAACGTCCTGCCCGGCATTCCTGTTCCACCTAGGGGGCCACCTCCCAGTGCCCTGCGGGCACCAGCAGGCCACGTGTCCACGCCCACCACCCCTGCCCCCTGCAGCTCTGCCCAGGGCTGGCGTCCCCTGGCCTGGGTTCTGGGGACCCTGCTGGTATCTCCTGGTAGAAGCACAGCTCAGGAAATGCACAGAGACCCCCGAACCCACCTCTCACACATCTGGGGCAGTGCGGGCTCAGAGGAGGGTCTGGGAAGCGCCTGAGTGCGTCCGCTTTGCCTCCAGAGACACTATGAGCAGTACCATGGCTTCGTGGTCATCCACGGCACCGACACCATGGCCTTCGCCGCCTCGGTGCTCTCCTTTGTACTGGAGAACCTGCAGAAGCCCCTCATCCTCACTGGAGCCCAGGTACCACTGCCTGTCTCACCACGCCCCACAGCCAGGCCGACAGAACGCTCGGGAAAAAAGCTGGGTCTCAGTGGAACTACCAGGGCTGCATCCGGAGTGGGTTTCGGAGTCCCTGTCCCCAACACACCCCAAAGGCCCCGTCCCGGCACTCTGAGACCTGTTCTGGGGCAGAGGCCACGGCTACCCGAGGGGCAGTTGGGACCCAGCCCCCGGGCGAGGAGGAGGAAGAACCCCTGAGGGGTCAGCGTGCTGCTGGGTCAGGGAAACAGGGCTCACTGCCCGTCCAGAAGCTTCTCTTCTCAGCTACCCACCTGTCCAGTCTCCCCCTGGCCCTCTCTGGGCACTGAGTGAGGACCGGCGGCAGGGCAGGGCTGACCTCCAGGTGGGGCCTTCCTGCCCTCCCTTCCCTGTCTGTCCCTGCAGGTGCCCATCCATGCGCTGTGGAGCGATGGCCGAGAGAACCTGCTGGGGGCCTTACTCATGGCTGGCCAGTATGTGATCCCCGAGGTAGCCACCGCCCCACCCCCGGGGCAGGGCTGGCAGTGACCCCCAGAACTCTGGGCTTCCTGGGCCCAGTGGTAGGGCAGAGTCTGTGTCTGGGAACTGGGTCCAGGAGCTCCTTGAGGGTGAGGGCAGGGCCGGCGTCCAACCGTGCTCAGTCTGTGACCCCCGCTCACCACATAAGTGCCTGGGTGTCCCGTTCCAGGGGATGGGCAGGGACCCCAGGGGCACTGTGCTGGGCGGGCGCTCGGAGCCTGTCTCTGAGCCCTGCACACCGTGTGCCCACATCGAGCCCGTGGCCCGCCCAGGTCGGCCTGTTCTTCCAGAACCAGCTGTTTCGAGGAAACCGGGTGACGAAGGTGGATGCCCGCAGGTTTGCCGCCTTCTGCTCGCCCAACCTGCCCCCGCTGGCTGTCGTGGGCGCGGACGTCACCAGTAAGCCTGGCGGGGCGTGTGCAGGGGGTCCCCTGAACGCCCTGAGGGGGGTACCTGGGTCTCACAGGGACGCCCAGAGGAGGGGCAGCTGGAGGGTCCTGTCCTTCCTGGCTTCCTCACCCCTGTGGGACGTGGGGCTTCTGGATCCACGCAGCCCCGGAGTCCTGAGGGCAGGCGGCCCCCCACGGGACAAGGCATCACCTCACACCCACAGACACACACCACAGACACAGACCACAGACACATACACACCACATGCACACCACACAGACCCACACTCACACACCATACAGACCCACACGCACACACCATACCCACACAGACTCACTTACACACACACACATACAGCCTCCCCACAGCCCCCGCTACACGCAGACACACAGACAACCACACACAAACACCCCCAAACCCACCACGCACAAACAACCCATGCACAAACAACTCCCCCCACACAAACGCCTTACACAACACACACACACACACACACACACACAGGGCACCCATACACTGACAAGCGCCGGCAGCTTCTCAGCAGGACTGTGAGCACCTTGCCCAGCGCCGGGGCGCTCCAAGGCAGGATTCCGACACTGTCCCCCTCCGACCACCCACGGCCCCTTCCTCCCCCTCTGGCCCCAGCCCCCAGCCCACCCAGCCTAGTGTAATTCCCACCGCCCGGGAGTGCTGAGACCCCTGCTGACCCCAGCCCCTCCGTCCTCACAGTTAACCACGAGCTGGTTCGGAGGGTGCACGGGAAGGACCCCCTGGTGGTGCACAGCGACATGGAGCGTGACGTGGGGCTGCTGCGCTTGTACCCTGGGATTCCCGCCGCCCTGGTAGGCCTGTGCCTGTACCCCGTATCCCGGGACCCCCGCCCTGGTAGGCCTGTGCCTGTACCGGTACCCTGTACCCTGCCCTGGCAGGGCCCACCCCATCGTCCCGTGTCCCGTCACCTTCCCAGAGGACTCCCGAGTGCTGCTGGGGGCAGTGGCCCCTGAGGGTGGTGTCTGCGACCTCCAGGGCCGGCACCGAGTGGGTCTGGCAGTGGTGGGCGACTTTGGCAGCCGTGAGGTGTAGCTGCAGGCGGGCCCGCCGGGTCTGGCCCCTCCCAGGACAGGCCTGCACTCAGCTTTGACCTCTGAAGGGGCGCAGGCCTGACGGAGCAGAGTGGGGGCGGGCAGGGGCCGGAGCTGACCCTCTGCCCGCCCGCAGGTGCGCGCCTTCCTGCAGCCCCCACTCAAGGGCGTGGTCATGGAGACCTTCGGCGCCGGCAACGGGCCCACCAAGGCCGACCTGGTCCAGGAGCTGCGCGCGGCGGCCGAGCGCGGCCTGGTCCTGCTGAACTGCACGCACTGCCTGCAGGGCTCCGTCACCACCGACTACGCGGCCGGGAAGGTGGGCGCGCGTCCCGCCCTCGACCCCCGCGCCCGCCCTCCCGCACCGACCCACATCCCGCCCGCACCTCCCCCAACCCAGACCCCCGACCCGCCGCACCCACCCCGAGTCCAGTCTTCCCACACCCACCCCGCTCGGCCTTCCGCCCGCGCCCTGCCTGTGTTGACCCCGTGTGCTGCCACGCCAACCCCGCGTCCCAACCGCGTCCCCCGCCCCCACCCTGCACTGACCCTGCCACGCCCCTCCCGCTCCTCCCTGCAGGCCATGGCGGGGGCCGGCATCGTCTCTGGCTTCGACATGACCTCGGAGGCGGCCCTGGCCAAGCTGTCCTATGTGCTGGGCAGGCCCGGGCTGAGCCTGCAGGGCAAGAAAGAGGTAGGGCTTGGCCAGGGCAAGTCCGGACCCTCAGCATGTCCTGGCTGGGGTATGTCCTGACCCTCGGCATGTCTTGACCACAGGCATGTCCTGACCTGACCCCGGCATGTCCTATGGGTATGACCTGGTTGTGGGCATGTCCTGACCTGACCATGGGCACATCCTGGCCGTGAGCATGTCCTGGCCGTGGGCATCTCCTGGCCTTGGGCATGTCCTGGCCGTGGGCATGTCCTTCTGTGGGTACATGCTGGCTGTGGGCAGGGCTTGGGGGCCCAGCGGCCTTGCATCGACTGTGAAGCAGGCAGAGAGGCCCGGGTCTGAGGGTGCGAGCCTGGGCTGGGAGAGGGACACGGAGCGGGCACTGGACGCCCACCCAGCCCCCCTGTGCCATCCTTAGCTGCTGGCCCGGGACCTGCGGGGGGAGATGACCCGGCCCTCTGAGGCCGAGCACCGGCCGTCTCTGCAAGGCGGCCCCCTGCGCCTAGGGCTCGCCCACCTCCTTGGCCTCAGCCAGGTACAGTGGGCACAGGAGCGGGGGTGGGGCAGAGCCCGCTGACCCCGTGTGCACGGGTTGGGGCGCAGTGAGGCTGCTCCGGGCCCTGGTGACTGGGTGCCGCGCCTCAGTTTCCCCCGCGGGCCGGTCAGATGAAAGGTGTGTGTGCTCTGTCATTAGGCGCCTCGGAGGCCCCAGCACGCGGGACGCGGGCCCCTGTGGCGTCTGTGGCCAGCCTGGGCGGGGCTGGTGACCCCATGCACAGCTCCCCAGCCTGGGGCGCCTGACCTGCTTCCTGCGGGCCTGGCCCCTGCCGTCCGGCGGAGTTTTGTGTGACTCCCCACGCAGAGATGGCCCGGAGCGGGGTCCCCGCAGGAGAGGCGGACGTGGGCGTGTGTCCTGGGAGGGGGAGCCCAGCGGGCTTTTCCCGGGGTGCGGGGCTCCCGTCGCCTCAGGACACGAGGCCTGGCCACTGCCCCCAGGAGGCCACCGCTGTCCGGGATGCACTGATGCCCAGCCTGGCCTGTGCCGCAGCCCACGCGGGCGACCTGGAGGCGCTGCAGGCCCTGGCTGAGCTGGTGAGCGCCTCCCCATCCCCGGGGGGCCTCGTGGTGGGGAACCTCCCCCCCCCCGCCCCCCGCTAGGCAGTGACGGGCGCCCGCTTCACCCCAGGGCGGCGACCTGAGCCTGGGGACCGTGGATGGCTGGACGCCCTTGCATGCGGCTGCTCGAGGTGGCCATGCCGGCGTGGTGTCACTGCTGCTGCGGAGGGGGGCGGACGCCAACGCCCGCGCCGACGGTGGCCTCAGCCCGCTGCAGCTGGCCGCACGGGGCAGGTACCACGCTGGTCATGGCCTGACGGGCCCCTGTGGACCATCTAGCTTGGGGCAGCTGGGCCTTGGGGAGCCTCTTCACTGTCCAGGGAGCCCCTGGAGGCCGTGTCCCTGCCCCATTGGCCCCTTCATGCTGGGCCCCAGGCAGGGGACACAGGACTTGCAGTCCAGCTTCCGCGGCATCTCGCCCCTGCTGACCTCGCCAGGACTGCAGCGGGGGGCGGGGGCTCCAGCGGCCGTGGGGCAGCTGACACAGCCCTGGGCCCCCTTCCCCGTGGGTGGCACCCGGGTGCAGAGTAGGGGGCACCATCCCCCCTTCGCTCTGATGGCCCCAGGGCCCCTGTCCTGGGCGTGGGTGGGGGCTGGATGAGCTCACCGGGACCCGCCCCCCTTTCCAGCTTGCACCCCAGCCCGACCGACCGGTCTCGCTGCTGGAGACGCCCACCGCCCCGGCCCGCCCCTGTGGGAACCTGCCTGAGGTGGCACCATCCCCTCCCTCCCGCCCCGGGACACCTGCCTCTCACACTTGGCAGGCCAGGCCCTTCTGGAACCTTCTCTGGTGCCAGCCTGGCATCCTGAAATCTCAGTTCCTGATTGCAGCCGTATCTGATCTGGGCCCATTGCCTCAGTTTCCCTAGCCCACACCTTGTTGGGTGGGTGTGCCAAGAGGTGGGCGGCCATGTCAGGGGTGGTCTGCAGGGTCCAGTGTCCAGGTCAGAGGGAGCCATGTGGGCTGGGTATGGGGGTCCCCCTCGGCTGTGCCTGCGCAGAGCAGCGGGTCTGGCGTGCTCTCTCTTGCAGGCATCGGGGGGTCATTGGCCTGCTGAGGGCCGCAGGGGCCTGCCTGTCCCCCCAGGAGCTAGAGGACATGGGCACTGAATTGTGCAGGTGAGGCCTGAGCTGTGCAGGTGAGGCCTGAGGGACACTGGTGCTTGACAGTCAGGACCCCTGGGAGCACTGGGCTGGCGAGTGCTTCAGGGGAGGGGGCCGCGGGGGATGACCTACCCCGGGTCAGGGGAGAAGCTCCCCAGAGAGGCAGCAGCGAAGCCGTGTGTGCATGTGGGGGTGCACACATGCCGCTCTGTGTATGCATGTGTGTGTGGGTCACCCCATGGGTAAAGCCTTGCCTGGCCCCTCCTGTCCCCCAGCCCCAGTGGCCCCCAGTGGCCCCCGCCGACCCCCACTGGCCCCAGCGGTCCCTGCTGGCGCAGCTGCTTGGGGTGGCCTTGCTGGACAGGGTGGGGTCGAGCCCAGCCACCCGTGTGACTCCCCTAGGCTGGCGTCCAGGGCAGACCAGGAAGGCCTGCAGGCGTGGTGGCAGGCGGGAGCTGACCTGGGCCTGCCGGGCTATGATGGACGCAGCGCTCTGGATGTTGTGAGTGTCCTGGATGCCCCCGGGGGCCCCTGAGGCTCCCCGCTCTGCCCCAGGAGCAGAGGAGAAAGTGGGTGTCCCAGAGGAGAAAGTGGGTGTCCCGAGGTGGGGTGCTCGGGTCAGGGCCAGGCTGGACTCATGCCCCTCGTGCTTCTGCCCCCAGGCGGAGGCATCTGGGAACCGGGAGGTGGTCTCCTTCCTACAGCGCCTGCTGGGCGCACGGGGGCCGGTAAGTCCTGCCTAAGCCCTGGCCAGGCCACTGGGTGGGGGCTGTGTCCAGGGCCGGCCTGGCTGTGGCTGAGCTCCAAGTGGGATGGGGAGGTCGAGGGAGCAGTCAGGGAGGGCTTCCCGCAGGAAGGGCAGCCGAGTCTGCACGCTGTCCTGTTAGGCCCCCCGTGACTGACCACACAGTAGTCGCCCCGTCGTCGTCGCCCCGGAGTTCCTCCGGCTCCCTGCGACCGGGCTCTGGGAGGCCCCCGGAGGCCGGCCGCCCCCACATGCCCAGGAAGTGCTGCTCCGAGTCTCGCCCGACGCGGACCTGCTGCAGCGTCAGCCCTGGCGTGTCGGGGCCTGCGAGCTCCAGCCGGGCAGCGTCTTCCGGCCAGCCCGCAGGCTCCGTGGGCATCACTGCAATAAAGTCTCCGGGCCACTCCCTCCCGGGTCCCCGCAGCCTGGCTCCAGCGGGTCTGTCTGGGCCCCGCGCTGGGGGGGTGTGTGGGAGTCGCGCCCCAGGCTCTGGGTCAAAGGGCAGCGTCCTCGGGTCCAGGGGCACACGACCCACCACTGGCCCTGGACCCGCGGGAGAGCCGGAGTGTGTGAATGTGAGTGTGACAGAGCGTGTGTGAACGTGAGAGTGTGAGTGTGAGTCTGTGTGAGTGTGGCAGAGCGTGTGTGAACGTGAGAGTGTGTGAATGTGAGTGTGAATGTGAGTGTGTGAGTGGAGTGTGAACGTGACACAGTGTGTGTGAGTGTGAGAGTGAGAGTGAGTGTGTGAGTGTGAATGTGACAGTGTGTGTGAACGTGTGTGTGTGTGAGTGGAGTGTGAATGTGACACAGCGTGTGTGAATGTGAGAGTGAGTGTGTGAGCACGTGTGAGAGTGTGTAACGAGGGCTGGGCCCCGTCTCCTGAATCCTCGCTCTTCAGGACCCCTCCTCCAGGCAGCCCCCCATCCCACCCCCTGCTGGAAGTCCTCAGGTCCCTCCTGGGCCTAGTGCGGTTCTGTCTGGCCTGATTCTGGCCCCCTCCTGGAGAGGCGGGCCCTGCTGCCCCTAGGGATGCGCTCCATGGGGGCTCCTACATGTGGATGGCGAGTGTGGCCCCCGGGGTCCTCCAGCTGCATGGGTGGAGGCCGAGGCTTGGGCCTCCCACGGCAGCGACCATCTTCATGGTGGCCCCTGCTGGTCCCCCCCAACCCGCCCGGGCGCCCCGGCCCCGTCTGCCCAGTGCCGGGGGCAGATGCCCCACTCTGCTCCTGGCCTCTCCCAGGTGGCCCCACCCGCACCCCCGGGCGCCTCAGCCTGGTTCCCAGGCCCAGGCTGGCACCTCTGCTGGCCACGGGCCAGATTCTCTCCCAGACACGGGTGTGCCCGCCTTGCACAACCAGGCCTGGCAGGCCGCGGGGCCTCTGCCCCACACCCTCCGGAGGGCCCCAGCAGCGGGGCGCGGGGGCAGAAGCCCCCTGCCGAGGGCCCCATGTCCCTGCTGGGCCCTTGGACCCACATGGCTCACGGCCAGCGGCCCACACAGTGGCCCACTGTCACCTAGTGCCAAGGACAGCTCTTCCCAACTGGGTCACCAGGGGCAGGGGGACTCCCTCCTGCTGGGCCCAGGGGGAAGCCCAGGGCTGCCCCCTGCCCCGCCCCCAGCAGCGGCCAGCAGGTCTCAGCAGCTGAGGACTAATCCGTGTGTTGGGGACAGGTTAGCGGCCTCGGGGTCCCTGAGGCCCACCCAGGGCCCGTCTCCCAGCAGAAACACCCAGGACAGGCCCGCGGGGATCGTGGCCCTTAGCACCGTGGTCTTTGGTGGGGCCTTGGGGCTGACCCCGGGAGTCCCCGCATGCCGGGGGCGCGCCCCCCAGTCCTCGCCCTAAGCCCCCCAGGTGTCTGTGCCGGGGGCCCTCATGGGGCTCAGTCCGGGACCCGGGACCCCGCGCGGCGCCCGGAGGCGGGGCCTGGTCCCCCATCCCCGTCCGGGCCGGGCCGAGGGCGGCCCCGGGGCGCCAGTTTCACTTTCTCTTCGTCCGAGCTCCCCTCCCACCCGGTTCCCGCCGACGCCGGAGCGGCCGGGCCCCCACCGCCCCCCGCCCCGCCCCGCCGCCGCCCCCCGGCGCCCCGACCCCCGCCGCGCGCGGACCCGGCCGCCAGGTGCGCGGGGCGGGGCGCGGGGCCGGGGGCGCCGGGCGGGGCGGTGAGTCAGGGCCACCCCCGCGCGGGCCGGTACCGGCCGAGGACGACCCGCCGCGGACCCGCGGGCCCGGAGCCGCCCGGCCCGGCCCGACCGGTCTGGCGAGCGAGCGCGGCGCATTCCGGGGCGGGGGCGGCCGCCCGCTTAAAAGGCGGCGCGCGGGCCGGGGCCGGCAGGCGGTTCGGACGCTCGCGCGCCGGGTGCAGTGGTTCTTGACAGTTCAACAGTCTGTAGCGCAATTGTGAAATGTTTAGGACCACTAGACCCGGCGCGCCCGCTCGGCGGGCCACGCGGCCACCACGGCGTCCACCGGCGCGGCCCGACCCCGGGAGCTGAGACGGCGCGGCGCGGAACGAGGGCGCGGAACGAGGGCGCGGAACGAGGGCGCGGAACGAGGGCGCGGAACGAGGGCGCGGCGCGGCGCGGGGCGGGGGGCGCGGGGCGGGAGGCGGGCGCCGAGGTCGGGGGGCGCGGGTCGCGGAGGTCAAAGCGCGGGCCTCGGGGATCCAGGTGCCAGGTCGGGCCGCGGGGATCCAGGTGCCAGGTGGGCGGCGGGGGCCAAGGTGCGGGACGCGGGCCGTGGGCCGCGGGGATCCAGGTGCGGGCCGCGGGGATCCAGGTCGGGACGCGGGGAGTCCAGGTGCCAGGTGCCAGGTCGGGCTGCGGGGATCCAGGCGCGGGGCGCGGCCGCGGGGCCGGGACACACTCGGGCGCGCCGCTTCCGTCGGGCCCTGGGCTTGCGGCGTCGGGGTTCGCGTGGGGGTGTGGGGGCGACCCAGCGCGCCAGGTGCGGGCTCCAGTGGCGCGAAGGAGCCTGGAGGGAGCCGCGGGGAGGAGCGTGACGGCCCCGCCCGGCCAGAGTGTCCCTCGGGAGCTGGCAAGGGAGCGGTCCGGGACGCCCGCAGGCTCCGCCCGCCCGGAGGTTCGAGGGAGCTGCAGGCCCATCTGCACCTCGGGGTCGCCCAGTACTGGTGGCCGGGACCTGAGGAAGTTGCCTTGACCGCTGTGGGACTCAGGGCCCAGCAGAGCTGGTCAGTGCTGGGCAGCCGCGGTGGCTCAGAGGGTTTCCTGAAAGTTCTCCCAGGAACACTCTCAGGTGCTTCCCTGCTGGTTTCTGGGGTCTGAGATTTGAGTCTGTTATCGCCCAGGGACATGTGACAATAAATGTACATCCTGAAGCCTGAGTATGTCGTGGGCCACTCCGCAGAGCCCCCAGTAGGCCTGGCCCGTGTGCACTGCCCTCTAGCCAGAAAGGGCCACCCGAAAGCCTGGGCCTCGGCCCTCTGGGGGAAGGGCTGGCACCCCCCACGCCACAGCACCCACGGGGCTCTGAATTCTAGGCCCAGCTCTGCCGGGAGTGGCCCTGGCCACGCCCGCACTGCCTTAAAAACAGGTCACCTCTAAACTGGTGGCCAAGTCCCTGGTCCCCTCAGGTGGTCCACATGGTGCCGTTTCTCGGCAGAGAGGGGTGGGGTGACTTTTGTTGGGTTCAGGTGCTGCAGGGAGCTTGGAGCTAGAAGTTTCCTGGGTGTTCCCTCATGAGCCGGCCACCGGGCAGCCGCTCAGCACCTGGTTCCCTGCACACGAGGACCCCAAAATCTCCAGGGCTTTGACCCCACAAACGTCCCCCTGCCCCTAACAGCAGCCCTGGGACCCACGGGCAGGCACTGCTGTCGCTGCCGCCTGTCCCCTCCCTAGTGAGCCGGTCACTGCAGGATTGCAGGCGCCTTCAGGCAGAGGACACTGGAGCACTAAGGAGCATCCCTGGCAAGTCTGGTGTTTGGTCCTGCCCTCCTGGCCAGCTGGACAGGTCCCGTCACCCCAGGCTGGTTCCAGGACCCCTGGGAAGCCCGTCACCGCTCCGAGAGGCACAAACCCAGGTCTGGCCTGGCCAGCTCCGGGGCCACTGACTCACCACAGTGAGCTGAGCTGGGGAGTCCAAGCTGCGGGTCCCAGGTGCTGAGAGGAGACCCTGGAAAAGGACAGAGCCAGCGACTCTGGGTCCAGACTGGGCCAGGCCCCACTCAGAGGCTGTGGCTGGGACCAGCGGGGGCACCTCGGAGGCCCTGTTTGAGCCCGCATTCCCGGGCGCCCACCCCCACCCTCTGGGACAGGAGGATGACTCAGGGCCACGCGCAGGTTGCAGGGGAGCTCGTGGGCCTCAGGTCTGGTCAGGCCTTGGGGAGCACAGGCGGGGCCGCCCGCACCCACACACCCCGGAGCTTGTCCTTGTCGCGGGGTCTCCGTAGCTTTTCTTTAAAAGTCCCTTATTTTAAAAGGAGAGAGAGCGAACAAGAAAAAAAGTGCCTCCCATAGAGGGAGACTAAGGGTGAGGGGAGGGGGGAGGGAAACGGGACATTGTGGTGGGAAATTACAATGGTGGAGGGGTGGGTGCTGGATCATTGTATGACCGAAACCCAATAATGAACGGCTTTGTAATGGTCTATGTCACGGATATCCAATTAAAAAATTAAAAAAATAAGTAATGTGGAGTTCACGCCGAATTCAATCAGCTTAATAAATGGCTGAATAATTAACCGTACTCCTATGTTAGAAAAAAAAACCCTTATTTATTAAAATCTAGGGCAGGAGCGATAGTACAGCGGGGAGGGTGTTTGCCTTGCTCGTGGCCAACCCGAGTTCGATCCTCAGTATTCCACATGGTTCCCCGAGCACTGCCAGGAGTAAATCCTGAGTGCAGAGCCAGGGGTAACCCCTTTCCATCACTGGGTGTGACCCAATAAAGCAATAAATAAATAAATTAACAAACAATGAAATCTAGTCAGCGCTTTCCAAAGCTTTCAATGAATGTTTCAGGCTCTCCCGGTTCACCGCCACTCAACTCCTTAGCAAGCATATGCAGATTTTTTTTGGGGTCACACCCGGCGATGCACAGGGGTTCCTCCTGGCTCTGCACTCAGGAATTACTCCTGGCGGTGCTCAGGGGACCCTATGGGATGCTGGGGATCGAACCCGGGTTGGCTGTGTGCAAGGCAAACACCCTACCCGCTGTGTTATCGCTCCAGCCCCACATGCAGATTTTTTTGAATTTACTTTTCTTATTGTAGCTAGTGTGCTTCTGGTGCTGTTGACCTACAGCTCTGCTGTGCGCCCCTGCCCTGCAGGGTCTCTGCACGCCCCTGCCTTGTCCCCAGCCCCGCTCTCCCCACCCTTGCAGCTGGTTCCACAGCTCTTGTTTCTGTAACTAGTCCTAACACCCTGGAGCCCTGCTACAGATATTAGGCAAGAAAAAGAAGCCTGAGGGATCCAGTTTGGAAAAGAAGTTGCCTCATACTTGCAGATGATGACAGTATACATAGTAGACCCTAAAGTATCCATTAGAAAAACCATTTGCTGTAACATGCTACAATAAACAGAGCAGTAAAGTAGCAGGCACCAACATTAATGCATGAAAGTCAATCGATGCATGGTTTGGAGCCGGGGAGATTTGCCTTCATGTGAGGGGGCCAGTGTGACCCCCAGCCCAGCATGTGGCCCACCGGGCACCTCCGGGGGGACCCCTGGGCCCTGAGGCAGAAGAAAGCGCTGGCACCCCGGGTGAGGGGGAGGGGGGCCCAAACCTGATGGATGTCTATATGCAGTTAATGAGTGAGAAGAGAGACATTAAAAAGACCACCCCATTTAGAATAGAGCCCCCCATTCCAGTACCTGAGAATCAACCTAACAAAAGACATGAAAGCTCTATAGCATGGGAGCTGAGGGTCGCTGTGCAGGAGCTAGAAGGGGCGTGAGGATGTGGGGGATTCCGTGCCCGGGTCCTGCAGTCCCTGCTGAACGCCCTCCGCTTCTCGTCAAGGACTTAGAGTGAACAGTAATAAAGTTTACACGAAGCCATAAAACTCAGCCTAGTCAGAGTCGCTCTGGGAAAAAGACGTGGGGCAGCATCGTTCCTTACCTCCAGCGAGGTGCCTCCGGGACAGGCCGCGAGCCACGGGCGAGAATCCGTCTCTGGCTGCCGTCTGTGAGGACAGCCTCTCCACGAACGACTTTGGGAAATGGATAATCACGCGACACTCAGAAAAGAGGGAAAATTAATGTGACCTGTATCTCACACCATACACAGAAGCTCAGTCAAAGAGGCTGAAGGACTTAGACATTGGGCCAGAAAGCACAAAACACGTGGAGAAAAAGAGGCAGTGGCGGCTGCTGACCGCAACATGGTGTGCAGCGACCCTCTGGCAGGTAACAGGAAGTGACAAATGGTACATGTGGGCCCCGAGTCGGAGAAAGGCGAAACCCAGAGACACGGTGGGCAGCTCGGGCTGCCCCACATCTGCCAGGAGGCTGCAGAGTGCCCTGACCCTTGGCCGCTGGCTGGGGCGCAGCGTGTTAGGGCCAGCCCCATCCCAGAGTGCCCGGCTAGGGGTTCTGTCTCCTGACTGGCGTTTCCCTCTCTCATCCTCAGAAGGGGGATGTGGACCATGCCAAGCTGTGCTGCCACGGGGGGCGGGGGAGCCTCTGCCCCCTCCCCCCCAGCTCAGGCCTCTGAGGTCACAAGGAGTTTTTCAGTGTTTGAGGGATTCGCTTACTCGTGATCAGTGTCAGATGCTTCTGTCTCCAGGCGCTGGTGGGTGCCACCTTCGGTCTCCCCGAGAGTGCCCTGGGGGCAGCGACCCCGACTGTGAAAGGGGCTGCAGCCAATCGGCACCTCAGTCAAACGGTGAAAAATCAGATCAAGAGGGGCAGCGTCCACCCATGCGGTCCAGCGAGGGTGGGGAGTCCTTTGTTTGCTTCAGGGCTAGTCCTGGGAGTGCACAGGGAAGGGTGGGCTGCCCGGCTCTGTGCTGGGGTCAGTCAGCCCTGGAAGGTCAGTGGGGAGGGCAGTCTGTCCTGTGAGGCCCACTGCTTTGAGGAGGTCCGCGGGCCCGGGGCTCAGAGCTGGTGCTCCCGCATGTGAGCTGTGTCCATGGGATCTCCTAGCCTGTGGGGGTTGGTTGGTCTTCAGGGTGCTCTCCTGGCCTCAGGATTGGCGGGCGCGTCCTTCTGGGGAGCACCCACAGTTCTGGTCAGCCCTCACACAGCCGCATTTTATTCCCTCCGGGTCCTGTTCACGCGCTCAGCACCCAGGGGGCCCTGGGACAAACCCACGGCCAAATGCTTGCTAGGGGGCTGGTCCCTGGCTTCCTCCCACACATCCGAGCAGGCTTTGTTTTCCTTTTTAAACAGAATCATCACCGTGAGACACATATTACCGAGTTGTTCAGAATCACTCATCCCTTCACCCCTGCACAGTCCCCGCCACCAATGTCCTACCAGTTTAGGGAGGCTGTCTACAGCAGACACTGTTCTCTCTCACTGAGCACGCTGAAGATAATTGCATATGGGGACACATGTGTAACATAAAATTAACCACTGGTCATTTTTTATTTATTTGGGGGTAACTCCCAAATGGTACTGGGGGCCCGGAGCTACTCGGGTGATGCTTGGTGCCCTGGGCTTTTGACTGTTTTATGTGAAGTGTGGGTGCGACTGTGTCAGCGCCCTAATAACCCGGCAGGGCTTGGGTCCCCGCCTGAACCCTGCGGGTCCATCTCACAGATGACCCTCCCCAGCCAGGAATTCCGCCTCCTGACCTCAGTCTGCCCAGTTCCTCTGGAGTCCCCCAGGGGACAGCCCTGAAGTGTATTCTGTGCTTCAGTCCCCAGAAGGGACTGGGAGTGGGCAGGAGGGCTGCCGGGGGGGAAGGGGGGGGGTGTATCCGAGGGCAGGAGGGGGAGGCAGCTCCTTCTGAGGGGAGGGGACCTTCCTCCTGAGGGTCGTGTTGGGGGGGGCCCCCTGAGTTGCCCCGCAGTGATGGGCATCCCTCTTCAGGTGGCAGCCCGCCTCGGGGACACAGCAGCCCCTGCCTCCATCTCTCTGCCCCCTCCCCCACTTTAGGGGAACGGCACCATGCTGCAAGTTGGCTGTGAGGTGTAGGGGGGCACTCTGGAGCCCCTTCCCCCGTGGAGCATGGAGAGTGGTGCTCCCAAAAGGCCTCTGTCGGTTTTGGTCTGCAAAAACACAAACCCAGCCAGGCGACAGGTGGCGGAGACTGTGACCATGGCGCCACCTGCTGGCCTTAAGTGACAGTGGCCCTCGCTGAGCTACCCCTTGGCCGGTTTGGGGTGCAGGAGACCAGCTCCCCAGAGTCGTGGCTCTGCTGTCTGCCCCATGGGCTCGTGGGGCTGGGGGTCAGGCCTGAGTGGCCCCTGCCCTCTGTCCACCTTCCTTCAGCACCCACTGCTGGGGAAGGTGCTGGGGGCTCTGGTCATGGGCAAGCAAAGGAATTAGCGGGAGGACCAGAGCCTGCAGCCTAGGGGGGAGGGGCAGGGAAGGGGTCAGCACCCCCGTTGGCCAGGCCCGGACAAGGGCCCCCCACTGAGCAGCACCCCCTCCTGGGGGGCCTCTGGTGAGTCACCTTCCCCGGCATGGCCCAGCTCTGGGGGGCGGGCGGGGGGCATGGAAGCCAAGGGGGCACCTGAGCGGGTGCCCCAGGGGGCTTTCCTGGTGGTGCTGCGGCTGTGGGGGCCACGTGGACCCCAAGCACCGGGCGGAGTGTGGAGCTGGGTATGGCCCAACCCCGCCATCACCTCCCGCAGGGAAATCCCACGGGGGAAAGTGCACAGGACTTCGGGTCCCTGGGCGCTGCCCTCCCACACAGCGGGCAGGGCCTGTGCGCCAACCTCGGCACCACGACCCTGGCCCGACTGGTCTGGGCCCCCATGGCAGTGCCAGACTGGCTGCCCACGTGTGGGTGCCCTGTGGGGTGCGCTCTGCCTCCTGCAGGATGGCCTGTCGAGTGAAGCGGAGGCCGAGCCCGGGAATCTGGTGGGCCGGGCGCTCCTTGGCTTAGATTTCCCTGGGGACGCTCCGCCGGCAGTGGCCGCCTGTAAATTAAATGTTAAAAACCATGATGTCTCATCAGCCCGCCGGCGGGGGGAGGGGCGGCACGAGGGGGGGAGGGGGAGCCCCGGTGGTGGTGGTGGGGGAGGCAGCATGGCCTCAGGGGTTCTGCCCTAGGCTGGTGGCTGCACCCCTGCCTAGGCTCTAAGGTGACGCTTTAGGTGGTGGCTGTGACCCCTGGGGGGCCCCAGAGCAGAGCCATGGCAGCCCCCAGACCTGCAGGCAGGCTCAGTCCCCCACCCCCAGCCTTCAGTCGGGGCAGTGCCCCCAGCGCCCAGTTCGACAGCCCTTGGTAACGGCAGAGCCCCCTCCCGCACAGGCCAGAGCAGGGGGAGGGGGCGCGGTGGGAAACGGGGGTCCGCTCTTACCTCTCCTGCCCATAGGGGTTCCAGCCCGGGACAAAGACGGAGTGACCCGGCCGGCGCCCCGAGGACTTGGGGGTGCATGGGTGAGGCCCCGGGACAGGGGGACTCAGGACCCCCTGGCAGGGACCCTGAGGTCCGAGGCCGACCGCGGTCCCAAGCGCAGAGTTCCGGGGACCGCGTGTAGGACGCGGCGGGCAACGCCGCCCCGCGCCTCGGCCCGCGGGGGTTTCGGGGCGCCCCCGCCAGCCGCGCGGGCGCTGGGGGCTCCGGCTCGCCGCCGGGGCTGCAGGGGCGCTGTCGGCGCGGGCCGGCGGGCGGAGCGCGCGCGGGCGGCGGGGCCGGGCTGGGCGGGAGCGGCCCGGTGCGGGGCGCGGCGGGCGCGCGGCCGGGGAGCGCGCGGGCCGGGCGGCGGCGCCGGAGCTGGGGCCGCGCCCCGCGCTGTCCATGGCGCTGCCCGGGCCGCCCGAGGCCGCCCGCGGCGCGCCCCGCAAGGCGCCCAGCCTGCTGGAGATGGGGGCGCTCTGCCTGGACTCGGACATCATCCTGGGCTTCACCAGCCACCTCCTGCGGCGGCGAGCCAAGGTAGCGCGGGGACCCGTCCCGCCGGCCGGGCGCCACTTGGCGCACTTGCGCCGCCCGCTTCCCGCGCCTTCGCGCCGCGCCCGGGGCCGGGGCGGGGGTCGGGGCGATCGCGGGTCCCGGACTCCGGGTCCCCCGGCCGGAGCCCAAGTTGCGGGTGTGGCCGGCCGGCGCGGGGGACCCGGAGTCCGAAGTCGGTGCTCCTGGGGGCGCCCGCGGGGAGTGTGCAGGGCAGGGCCGCGCCTCGGGGCGTGCGTGGCACCGGCAGTGGCGGGCGTGGGGGCTGGGGGGCAGGGGGCGTGGGGGGCACGGCGCGGTATTGTCTCGGGGCCCCCGGGCCCCCCGGGGCCGACGCCCCTTTTCCTTTCAGAGGATGCTCCGAGACCTGACAGGGGACGGGCTCCGCGCTCCGTACGGAGGGGTGGCGGGGTGGTCCCGGGGCGCGCGGCCCCCGGCCCACTTTATCCCGCCGCAGGGAGCCGAGAGCGCGCCCCTCCGAGGGAGGCGCGGCGCGGCGGGGAGTGGGGGGCGCAGGAGGGTCGCGGAGAGGAGCCCAGGGGCCGGGGGACGAGCGGGCGCGGGGAGCCGCGGGTAGACCCTGCCCGGGTGGCGCTCGGGCCGCGGGGCGGCGGGCGGCGGCGGCCAGCAGGGGGCGCGCGCGTCCCGGGGAGTCGGGGAGCGGCGCGGGGAGCGGCCGGGCCGGGGTGTGCGGAGCCGGCGCGCGCGGGAGCAACTGGTCGCCGGAGGAGGGGGCGACCTCCCAGCCGGCGACAAACAGGCAATTAATTCCCGAGCCGAGTTCCCATCTGCCGGGCCGGCCGACAACAGGTCGCGCCCCGCGGCCCCCCGCGCGCCGGCTCGTGCGCAGGCGCGCGCGGCTCGCGGACCCCGTGGGCTGCGCGCCCCCCGCCCGTCCCGCGCCCGCACTTTCCCCGCGCGTCGAGGGGGTCTGGGTCCCGGAGGCGCGGCGGGCGCATGCGCGCGCGTGGCCCCGGGGCGGGGACTCGCCTCCCAGGTTGGGGTCGCCCCCGCCCCTCGGGGACGTGCTCCCCGAGTCCCGCCCCGCACGCGCGCGCCAACTTCGGAGCGGCCGGCCGGGGGGCGCCGGGCCGGATCCCGCGGGCGCGCCGGACGCCCCGTCATGGGCAGCCGCGGGGGCTCCCCGTGCGCGGCGCCACCCTCGGTACGCGCGGGGGCCGGCGGGCGGCGGGCGGCGGGCGGGGATGCTCCCGGGGGCGCCCGCCGGACCCCCGGCCCGAGGCGACGCGGGGGGCTCCTCCGCGCCCCGCGCCCGTAACTTTGTTGAGCGGCCGGGGCGCGCCGAGATGCGGAGTGGGCGCCGGGGGTGCGGGGCGCGACTCACGCCCCTCCGCTCGCACCCCTGCAGGTGGCCGAGGGGGCCCGGGAGCTGTCACCGCGCAACAGGCCGCCGGCCCGGCCCGAGCCCGCCCCGCGCGGGAGCCGCCCCGCGCCCGAGGGGGCCGGGGAGGCGGCCGGGGAGGCCCACGCGGCCGGCGGCGGGGGCTGGTGCCGCCACTGCCACGCGAAGCTGGGCGAGCTCAAGCGCCAGGCGTGGAGGCTGGTCAGCGCGCCCGGGACGCCCCTCCGGGTAAGTGGCTCGGGCTGGCGGGGGCCGCGGCGGGAGCGAGGGGGGCGGCGTCCAGGGCGCTGCCGAGCGGCCCGGCTCCCTTCCTGGGCCTCAGTTTCCCTGGTCGCACTGGGCGTTGGGTCAGCCCGCCCCCGTCCCCTGGCCGAGGACAGGAGAGTGGGCCGACGGGGCAGCCCCCGCAGGAGGACAGGGGAGGACAGGGCCGTCAGGAGCCGTTCCCCGGCCGTGGCCAGCCCCGGGGCCTCGCTTGGGGTCTGGAAGGGGCGTGGGGGCGCCTCCTGGCGCAGAGCCCCCCAGACAGGCAGGGCGCCCCTCTAGCCGGGGCTGGGAGGAGCCGGACCATTGTTCCCGGGAACAATGCGCCTGGAAGTGGGGACTGGGCCGGCCAACAGGGCCGGCCTGACCGAGTGTCCCCGGCCCCAGCAGGACTGTGCAGTGCGGTGGGTGGGCAGGACGTGGGCACTGCCAGCCCCCTCCGTGGCCTTAGGGTGACAGCCGGCCTCAAGGGCTTGGTCTGGGGAAAGTCTGCAGAGGCCCTGGGAGCGTCCTTCCCACGGGGAAACTGAGGCCGAAGGGGGCGGGGAGCTGCGGCTGAGCGGGCCTGGTGCTCGGGCGGCTCCATGGGCTCTCGCCTTGGGGTGCTCCCCATCTCTTCCTGCACACACCCTGCCCCACCCTCACCCTTCCTGCCACCCAGCCTGGCTTTGTGTGCGCCCGGCCCCTCCCCCAGCTCCTCCCTGTCACATGGGGTGCTATGGGGGGAGGGGTCCCGAGCCTGCCCTCCCGCACTGTCCTGCGTATGCCCCCCAGGCTGGGTGGGGTCCCACTCCACCCTCAGAGGCCAGCTGGGGAGGGCACCACCTCTGTGGCCCCCCGGCTCTGGGAGGAGGGTCCTTGGGGCCCTGGGGGGCGGGGGGGGGGGTGGTGGTGGGGAGACGGAGTCTGGGGCTCATTCCCTCAGGCTGGTCTGAGTGGGTGGGGGTACTTGGGACCTCACCTCAGTCTGACCACAGCCTGACCCGCTGCCCCCCTGCCCCCCAAGATCCTTCTGGAGGTCGCAGTCTCACCCTGAGGTCTGACAAGCCCCTGGTTGGTGCTGGGCCTGGACCCCTGACTGCGAACCCAGCACTGAGTTCCAGGACCCTCCTCATGGGGTTGGGACCCCCGTAACCAGTCCTGCGGGCCCGCTGGCCGGCCCCTTAGCCTGGCCCTCCGGGGAGGGGATCCCACCACCCTCCGAGTTCCCCCGGCCTGGCCTCTGCACCTGCGCGGGCAGTGACTCACCTGGGAAGGCCCCGTCTGCAGGTTCCCCAGACTCTGGGGTGCTGGGGAGCCCGGGGGCAGGAGCCTGGGCCGCCCCCCTCCTCTCTGGGTGGTCCCTGCGCTCTGGGTTCCAGCAGGGCTGAGGCTGTGGGCTGAGAGACGGGGAGGGGCAGCGGGCACCCCATGGACTGCCAACCGGGGGCGCTGCATGCAGCTAAGGGCCACGGTGTCCTCCAGCCCGTGTGGGCGGGTGCCCGGACCCTCAGACACAGCCCTAGGGAACCCAGCGGCATCTGAACACTCTGCAGCCCTCTGAGCCCCTCCAGCCCGGGACCCGGTCACTGCCGGATGTGGGGTCACCCCTGGACGCCCTGGAGCGCTGGGTAGAAAGGGTGGTACCCTCACGCTGCTGCCCCGGGTCTCCACTCAGCTGACGGCCCACACAGGTCTTGCAGGCGCACCCTGTGTATGCCTCAGTTTCCCCAAGTGTGGACAGCACGTGGACTGATCCCCTTGTTCCCAGGCTGAGGAACAGTCCAGGCTGTGCCAGCCCAGGCTGTGCCAGCCATGGGCTGAGGGTGTTGGACCGTGTTTTGTCACTGGGGTACCCAGGAGCAGGGGTCCGAGCTGTCCGCAGGGTGCCCCGTGCCCCTGGCTGTGGTGTTCGAGGTCCCCTGTCCTGGCTTCTGGAGACCATGGCGTGTCTGAGCTCGCCCTCAGGGTCCCTGGCCGCCCCCACTATCCTGCCGTGGGCTGAGCCCCGGGTCTGAGCATGGCTTCCTCTGCCCGGGCAGAGGGTGGTCCCTGCCAGGGGGTCGCCAGGGGGGACAGGGCACCATTGATGGCCTGAATGAGCCAGTGTGTGGCCGCGTGGCTGGCGGCACCCGGCACGGGCTCCCTGGGCCCGGGCTGCACACGGGCGAGCAGCTGGTGCAGGGGTGCGGCCACCCTGGGGCCTTCCTGGACCGTTATGGCCGGGAGCCAGGACTTCGGCCAGTCTCGGCGCCTGTGTTGGTGGCAGGAAGGAGGGTGAGGCCGAAGGTCGTGGCCCGCAGGGACCCTGCACGAGTCCAGGCGTGGACAGAGGACGCCCGTGGCCAGAATGGGCTGGCGTGAGGCGGGTGGGCTCCCCCAGGGGCAGAAACCTCGCGGGACTGGAGAGCCTAGCACAGGGCAGGAGCAGATGGCGAGGGGACCGTCCGTCCTTTGTCACGGGCAGCCCAGATCCCAGGCGTGTGATGGCTGTGCCAGCCACATCGGCCAGACCAAAACGCTCCGCTGGTGTCGCCAGGTGCCCCTGAGCACACAGGAGAGGCCCCAGCCTGTCGGCCACTGAAGGCAGGATCTCAGTCCCTGGGGTCACCAGAACAGGGCTGACAGGGTGACTGTGAACTGGGAGGCACCAGCCCAGAACCCCGGAGCCCGGAGCCCCGGCAGAGGCTGGGGGCTGCACGATGAGGGTCTGCGGGCCCCGGTGCTGGCCCCGGGGCCTGGTGCTGGTCTCGGTGCTGGCCCGCTTCCTCCCTGCTGCCTGCTGTGTGGCCTGGTGGGGTTCAGGCCCGGCTTCCTGCCACCAGCCCCTCCCGCTGCACAGGCCCCTGCTGCAGGCTGGGGAATTCCTGCAGGGGTGAGGCGTGGGGGTGTGCTTCAGAGGCTGGAGAAAGCCCCACCTAGCCTTCCCGGGGTCCCCACCCACACCTGTGGGCCCCTGTGGCAGGGGACGGGGGCTCGGCGGGGTGGGGACTGCCAGGAGGTGGGGTGGGCCCTGGGGGCTGTCCTCCCCGCTTCCTCCTGGAAGGCCTCCCTGCAGGGCGGGCTCCATGGGCCCTGCCCAGACGGTTATCCTGCCGAGGAGACCCTCGTCCCCACACAGGGCAGGGGTGGGGTGGCAGAGCCAAGTGAGGGCAGGAACCGACTGACCCCTGTGCCCTGCCCTGCAGACGCCCTGCCTGCCGACACCTGCCTGCCACCCGGACGCCGAGCACTGCCCGCCCTGCGGCTCACGCCTGCACCCGCTCCAGGAGCCCGACGCGCCCGCGTGGAGCCGGGGCCTGGCCTGGCCGCCCGGGCACAGCCTGCAGGTGTCGGTGGTGCCCGCGGGCCTGGGCGGCGCCCTGAGCACCGTCACCTTCCAGGCGCCCCCCTGCCTGCGGGGCCTGCACGGCTCAGCCAGGGCCTGCCTGGTGAGTACGGGGGCTGGCCAGCACCCCCCTGGGCCCCGTCTGCGTCTCGCCCCCGTCCTGAGCCCGGGTGCCGACAGCCCCTAAGAGCCCCCGCCCCGCCCCCGCCCAGGGACTTCGCCTCTGCCCGGCCGCTCCGAGCAGGGCCACAGGCAGGGCCCGCGCCCACTCCCCTGGGGCCAGCGGGGACAGGAGGGCGGCAGGCTAGGGTCAGCAGCGGTGGGCGGTGGGGCCGAGGCCTGTGTGGGTTTGGGGAACAGATGGCAGTCCCGGGGCCTGGGGGCCGCCAAGGGGCTCCTCTGCCCTGGCCTGAGGGTGCGGAAGGCGATGCTGGGCCAGGCGGAGACTGCAGGGACACGCGGGGGAGGGGCCGGCACAGCGCTTCCTGCGGGGAGGCCCCGGGCGCGAGGCCCCAGGTGTGCTGTAGGCCCCTGTGTCTGTGGAGGTGGCCGAGGGAGGCACCAGGCCAGGTGGTCCTGGCAGCCGTGGGGGTCTCTGCCTGTGCTCCCTAAGAGCTGCGGGTCTCCGGCCACAGGCCACAGGGACTCCACTGGGACCAGACCCAAGGGGGCGCAGGGCTGCAGTGCCGCCTTGACTGCACTGCCCCCAGACACATCCCTGCGCCCGGCCTTGTTCTTCTGAGGCCACCCTGGCCATCAGTATTTTTGGGGTGGGTGACGGTCTGCGGTGGATCAGGGTCTGGGTGGGCTTGTGTCTGTGCTGGGTGAGGGTCTGGGTGAGGGTCTAGGTAAGGGTCTGGGTGGGTGAGGGTCTGGGAAAGGGTCTGGGTGAGGGTCTGGGTGAGGGTCTGGTGGGTCAGGGTCTGGGGGTGTCCCGCTCCTGGGTGCCTCTCCTTCCCCCGCTGGGGCTGCCGTGCTGTGGGCGGAGAGGAGCCGAGGCCCCTGGGGCGTTGCGTTCCTGAGGAGGGGAGTCGGGGAGCAGGTGTGGGCGGCAGAGCCAGGACCCCGCCCGCCTGAAGAGGCGGCTGCCCCTCGCGCGCCCGTGTCTGTCCGGTGACCCCTGTGGCCCCGTGGGCAGGACTGAGGCCGTGGCGTGCCCTGAGCCGCCCTGGGCCCCGGGCGGGCAGAGCCAGGAATAGAACCTCAGGCCAGGGCTTCTCCGGGCACCGGCCGGCCACCAGAGAAGCTGCCCATGGGTCGTGGGCATGTGCCGGACCCCCTCAGGGGCCTGTGGACGCGCTGGACACGAGCCAGCCGCCCCGAGTTCTAGAGTGAGGCTGAGACCTGAAGCAGCCATGACCCTGACCCCCACGTGGAGGTGTCCAGCCGGGGGCAGAGGATGCGACCCTTGACCCAGAGGTGGTAGCCAGGGTGGAGTGTAGGGAGGGTTGTCTCCTGTCCCTGGGGCCCAGAGGAGGCTCAGGGTTCCTGACTGGTCCTGGGTGCTGGGAGGAGAGCACGGAGGGCTCCCTGGAGGAGATGGCACCAGCCTGTAGGACTGGCTCCTGCTGTCCCCGTGAGCCTGGGCACAGGGCCTTGGTGGACCCTACGGTGCTGGGATGTGGCTGGATGGTGAGGTGGGTGGAGCCTCGCCCTGTGATGTGGGGGCGCCCCCGGTCCTGGCCCTCCCCACCCCGCCTGAAGCCAGCCCACCCCGCGGCGCCGGTGGCGTGGCCCTCAGTGCGCCCTGGCGACACAGTCCGCGCCAGGCGCGTGGGGGGTCGCGGGCGGGGGTGGCCTCACTCTCTCTCTCCGCCTCCCCCCTGTCGCTGCTCCGGCTCCTCCGTCACCCTCTGTGTCCGGCCCGCTCGCCCGCCCCGTGTCTCTGCCCCCGTGTCGTGGTCTCCCCGCCAGCCCTCCCCCCCGCCCCCCTCCAGGCGGTGCTCTTGGCATGCCCGGGTTCCGCTTGCGGCAGGAGGTGGCCGAGGCTGTCCCGATGGCCGCAGCCGCGTCTTGGCAGCCGTGAGACGGCGGAGCTCAGGTGTGTGCGGGATGCCGGGCGCAGGTCAGTGCAGCCCCCGCGGGACCCGCCGCCTGGGCCTGGCGCCGGCCCCGGTGCCCGACGGGCTCGGCTGGGGTGCGGGTGCCGGGGCTCGCTGCCGCCTGGGGAATGAGCTGCTCGTGGTCCGGTGCTCAGGTCGGGGCCTTCCCTGCGGCGTGTCCCATGCTGGGCTCCCGTTGAGCCTGTGCGTGGGGCCGACGGGCAGCTGTGGGCATCCCCCGAGGCTCCCGGGGCAGGGGGGTGGGGCGAGGGGCTGGTGCCAGGGTGGCTCGCCGTGGCGGGTGGCCGAGTGTGGCGCTCGTCCCGGCAAACAAGGCTGGGCCCGGGGCTCGGGGTCGAGCACCAGGACTGGACAGTGGAGCCGGCCCTCCTGGCCTCTGAGGGTCCCTGGAGACGTGAGGAGGGCTGCGCGTGCCCTAACGGAAGCAGCTGTCGGGGGGCTCGGTGGCGAGCGCAGGGCCTGGGGGAGGGGCAGCGCTCCCTGTCCTGGCACCGGGTGTGGCCGGGGTGCTGGCGTCCCTGCCCATGGTGCTCCTGATCTCGCGCTCATTGATGTCAGGCCCCGTGCCGGTGGGAGCATCTGGTCCCACGTGGCTCCGCCACGGGGCTGTCCCCGGCTTGGTGTTCACTTCAGCTGCGTGGGTGGCACTGCCGGGGCTGTGTCTCCGCGAGGGGACGTCACGCTTAGCCCACTTGGCCGGTCAGGCTGGCGAGCCACGCCCCGGAGGGAGGCTCCGGGTACCCTGTCCCCTCCCGGGGCCCTACAGCCCCTGCCCCCGAGACGCAGGCAGGCCCCTGCCCCCGCCCCGGCCGCCCTCACAGCCCTCCTTCCCGCAGGCGGAGGCGGCGGTGGCCGCGGTGGCAGTGGCGGACACGGTCCGAGACCCCACGGCACGCGCTGACCGAGGGTCGGAGATGTGGGGTCGCGGAGGGGCCTGCACGGCGGCCCTGGTCAGCCCCGCCTCGGGCTCTGCGGCCGGCACGTCCTTCTTCATCAGGTATGTGCAGGTCAGGGCAGACACCCCTCACTGGGCCTGCCGCCCCGTCCCCCGTCCCAGTACCCCACGTCCATGGGCAGAGGCCAGTCAGGCCTGGGCCAGGCCGGAGGTGAGGCCCAGCGAGCCCACACACGGCTCTGTGCCCTGGGGCTGACCCCTGCCAGTGTCCGAGGTGCTTCGCAGCTGCAGGGGCCCAGGAGGGCCAGGGCTGCCCTGGGGTGACGGGGGCTGACGGGGCCCGGGGATGCCCCTGGGGTGACCTAGGGGCTGAGCAGGGCTTGGCCGTCCTTTTGTGCCTTCTGGGTGTCCTCCGTCCTGGGTCCCTCGGGGCTGTGGGAGAGCCTGGGGTCTCTGGGTGGGGTGAGAGTCTTCCCCGTGTCACCCCACACCCAACACCTAGCAGGGTCTGGCACCCAGGGTCTGTCAGGCGGGCAGAGAGGGAATGAGGAGCCCTGGGCCACCCTGCCCAGTCGGAACTGGACACTGCAGCTGTCCCTCCTGACTGCCCCTCAGTGTCCCAGGAGGACAGGGTTCGGGGGCTCGGGGGGGGGTCAGCTGGGCTCACGCTTGCAGGCTCCAAACTGAGCCTCTCGGCTCCTGGGGTGACTCAGGTGGCTTTGGGTGGCCAGGGGCTCCGGCTCGGGGGGGTTCTCAGGGCTCCCGGGTCAGGGACCCCGACTCTGGGAGGGTCAGGGCACCCAGGTTAGGGAGCCTGGCTCAGGGACTCAGGTTGGGTCAGGATGCCTTATGAGCCCAGCTCCGGGCGGCTCTGCAGGGCTCAGGGACCCCGGCTCCCGCGCCGTCTCCGGTGGGGGGCAGAGCAGGGCCCGGCAAGGCCGTAGATGACTTCGATTTTCCACGAGCCGCTCGCAGCGTCCCCGCGGCCTCCTAAAGGACAGGTTCTATTAGGCGGATCGAGAGAGCGGGGAGGGCCCTGGCACGAGACCCAGCCCTGCCTGTGTCACCTGGCTCCAGCCTGGCTTCTGTGGCCAGGCCTGGTCTGGGTGGGGGCTCTGGGGAGCAGGCCCAGCATGGTCGGCAGGAGGACCAGGTGCTTGTATACATGTGTGTATAAGTGTGCATATTTACACATGTGTGCACCACTGCACATGTGTATACATGTGAATGTGGGTGGGTGTGTGAGTGTGAGGGTGTGTGTGATTGGGGTGTGTGTGTATGTGTGTGTGGGTATTGTGATTGGGGGTGTGGGGGTGTGCCTGTGCGAGTGTGTGTGTGATTGGGGTATGGGTGTGAGTCTGTGTGTGATTGGGGGGGTGTGGGGGGGTGTGAGTGTGTGTGATTGGGGGTGTGTGGGGTTGCGTGAGCGTGTGTGTATGAGTGTGTTGATTGGGGTATGGGTGTGTGCATGTGTGTGATTGGGGGTGTGGGGAGGTGTGAGTGTGTGTGTTTGGGGTATGGGTGTGTGCATGTGTGTGGGTGTGGGTGTGATTGGGGATGTGGGTGTGCGTGTGTCTGTGTGTGGATGTGGATGTGCTTGGTGGGTTCCTGAGTGTGCCTTAGTGTATGCGTTGCCTCTGTGTGCACAGGCATGTCCGTGTGTACATGTGTGCATATGTGTTCATGGGCGAGCACCTGGGTGCAGTTCCCCGGGGCGCTATGGTCTCTGCCCCTGCTCGTCGCAGGGGTTCCCCTGGGCCGTGGGCTGCATCTCTGGCCGCCGTCTCTCCCTGCTCGGCCTCTCGTGCGTGAGCTCCTAGGGCCCCGGGACACTCGCCGGTCGGCGGTGGGGAAACAGCCTTCGTGCTGTTGTGCAGTGGACTGAGGCAGGCGGAGGCCGTTGGCAAGAGGGTGCCCCTGCCCCCTACCCACTGCTCAGCCCGGCCCGCCTGGCAGGGCAGCAGGATGGGGGGGGGGGAGCACCGAGCACCCGTCTCCCCACAGGGCCGCCCAGAAGCTCAGCCTGGCCTCCAAGCGCAAGAAGCCAGCCCCGCCGCCGGCCCCTGCTGCCCGGAGCGCCCCCGCCTACCCCACGGACTTCAGCGGGGTCCTGCAGCTCTGGCCGCCCCCCGTGCCTCCCTGCTTGCTCAGAGCTGCCTCCAAGGCTAAGGAGAACCCGGGCCTGGCCGGGAAGGTAGGGGCCGCAGTAGGGGTGTGTGTGTGTGGGTGGGTGGGGGGATCGGGCACAGACAGCCCTCGCACTGAGGTTGGGTGCGACTCACCCTTGATGGACCCCTGGGCAGTGCTGGGTATCACTGACCCCCCAGCTAGAAGCCCCCGTCTGGCTGGCTGGAACTGAGGCTTGTGAGGTTTGGTGAGATCCCCCGGGGTGTGTCCCTTGCAGTCCTGGCCAGGCCGCTCGCTGGGGCTCCAGGCTGGGCAGACAGGGCCTGCCTTTGGGGGACCCCAGCGCCCCCTATGGTGTGCCCTCCGCCCCTGGCACTGCGCCGGCCCGAGGCCTCCAGCTTCACTCAGCCCCTCAGCCGCACAGAGGCAGCTGGACGCGGCGTCCCCAGCCCCCTCCCAGGGCGCCCCCCAGCCCCTGCCCCTCGCTGTGAGCTGAGGACAATGGCCCCGCCTGGGGCCGCTCCGCGTCCTCCCGCTCTCAATCTGCAGAACCCATTTGCCTCCTCAAGTGGCCGTGAGTTCATGCTGGAAAAAAATTGCCCAAAATTACCGGGAAGTGCACATTTTCGTCAGCTTGGCAGCGGCGCTTAGAAATGAAATAGTTTCGTTCACGTCGTCGGGGAATAAAGGAATCGATTCCCGCCTAATGGAGCCGCGATGCCCGGTGCTGGGGGGCGCTGCTCCCCCCGGGACCCCGCCTCGCCGCCTGCGAGCACGTTTGCTCTGGGGGAGAGGCGGCGTCTGCACACGCCGCGCCGGCCAATTTGCCCACGTTATGTATCTGTCACTTACAATTAAATCCCTGAAAAATATTGCCTCTGAAGCGAAGCTGCTGATTCGATTTTCCCGCGGCGGGAAACCCGAGCCCATCCTCCCCAGGGCCCGTGGGGTGGGCGCCTGCCCGGCGCTGCCCGGCCCAGGGCCGGCACATGGGGCCACAGAGGGCGTGAGGAGCCCACACGGGTGTGTGGGAACTTAGATTTGGGGGACAGCATAGAGGCTTCCGGAACCCTGGCTGGCCGCGGTTGTCCCCCAGAGTCCAGCCTGGCCTGGGCCGCCTGGTCTGGGGCCCGAGGGGGCCAGAGGGCGGGCTCCCCTCCTCCCCCCCCCCCCCGCCCCCGGCTGGGTTGGACCTGCTGGAGCTTCCATCCCTGCCCCAGGCGTGTGCTCCACCTGTTCCCCCTCCTTCCTGCCTCCCATCAGTGTCCCCTCCCCCGCCCCCGTGTTCCCCGTGTCTCCCTGCCGTGCCACTGGGCTTCTGGCCTTGCTGAGCTCCCTGGGACCCCCGCCCCGGGGGGCTTCTGTGCTCCTTGGTGTGTCCATGCAACCTGGCCCTGCTGTCCCCTAGGTGAAGGTCCTGCTGCGGGTCTGGCCAGCACAGGGGCCTGAGGCCTCGTCCTTCCTGAAGGTGGACCCGCGGAGGAAGCAGGTGACTCTGTACGACCCGGCCGCGGGGCCACCAGGCAGAGCGGGTCCCCGACGGGCCTCTGCAGCTGCGGCCCCCAAGATGTTTGCCTTCGATGCCGTGTTCCCCCAGGACTCCGAGCAGGTGGGGCCCCATCCCGGCCAAAGCCTGGCCCATGTCCCCCCTCGCCCCCCGAACCACTCCCTGAGGGTTTGGCTGTGTCCCGCCAGAGTGGTGTATGTGTGTGAATGTGGAGTGTGTACCGCGTGGGCATGTGTGGTGTGTGTGAGCCTAACTGTGTTAGGTGTATACACATGTGTGCGTGTGTGAACCCCGACTATGCCTGTGCTGGGTGTGTACGTGTGTGTGAGCCTGAGTGTGTGAGTGCAGCATGTGTGCATGAGCGTGTGTACGTTGCCTTGCTGGAGGGTGGGCTCAGGCTGTGATCTGAGGGGCACCGGCTGCAGTGAGGGCTGCCCGCAGGCGGAGGTGTGCTCGGGCGCGGTGGCCGACGTCCTGCAGTGTGTGGTCAGCGGCGCCGACGGCTGCATTTTCTCCTTCGGCCCCAGGAGCCTGGGTAAGTGCTGGGCCTTACCAGGTGTCCCAGCCGGGCCGGTGTGGGATGGGACAGTGTTGCAGGGCTGCCCAGGGTGGGGTGGGACGGGGCTGCCCAGGGCGGTGACGGGTGTCCGGCGGCCTGCAGGCACGGCGCATACCATGATCGGGAAGGACAGCTCCCCGCAGAGCCTGGGCGTGGTGCCCTGCGCCATCTCCTGGCTCTTCCGGCTGCTGGAGGAGCGTCGGGAGCGCACGGGCACCCGCTTCTCCATCCGCGTCTCAGCCGTCGAGGTGTGTGGCCGCGACGCCAGCCTGCGGGACCTGCTGGCCGAGGTGGCCCCGGGAGGCCTCCAGGACACCCAGCCCCCAGGCGTGTGTCTGCGGGAGGACCCCGCGTGCGGGGCGCAGGTGGGCAGTCGCGGGGAGGCAGGGGGGCGGGGAGGTGGGGATGCGGGTGCCCGACCCAGGCCCTTAGACACCCCCCTGCGCTGCCCTCACCTGCAGACCCAGAGCGAGCTGCGGGCGCCCACGGCCGAGCAGGCAGCCTCCTACCTGGACGCGGCGCTGGCTGCCCGCGGGGCCGGCCGGGAGGACGCGGGGGCCGCACACCTGCTCTTCACGCTGCACGTGTACCAGTACCCGCCTGGAGAAGTGTGGCAAGGGCGCGAGTAGGTGCCGGGACGGCGGTGGGGGTGGGCGCGCGGGGGGTGGAGGGAGCTCCGCACCCACCTGCCCCGTGCTTTCTGCTTTCAGTGTTGGGGGGCCGCAGCCGCCTGCACCTCATCGACCTGGGCAGCCTCGAGCGGGGGCCCGACAGGGGTGGGGAGGGTCCTGGGGGGCCCCTGTGCCTGTCCCTGTCGGCCCTGGGCAGCGTCATCCTAGCCCTGGTCAGCGGAGCCAAGCACGTGCCCTACAGGTGAGGCTCCTCGGGGTGCCCGGTGCGCGTGTGCGTGGAGCTATGGGCCCGCCGGCCGGCTCAGAGGAGGGGTCCTCTCGCCCCCAGGGAGCACCGGCTCACCATGCTGCTGCGGGAGTCCCTGGCCACGCACAGTGGCCGCACCACCATGATCGCCCACGTGTCAGACTCGCCCGCCTGGCACGCAGAGACCCTGGGCACCGTCCAGCTGGCCGCCCGCATCCACCGCCTGCGTAGGAAGAAGGCCAAGGTGGGTGCTGCCTGCGGGGCGCAGTGCCGGGCTGGGTGGACCGACCCCAACCCCACCGGCCCCGCCCACACCGGCCCCCCTCACTGGCCCCACCCCTCACCGGCCCCGCCCACACCTGCCCCCCTCCCCTGGCCCCCTTTCCACCGGCCCCGCCCTCAATGGCCCCTCAACTGGCCTGCCCCGCCCCACCCTCATCGGCCCCGCCCTCACCTGCTCGTCCCTCATCGGCCCCCCCTCATTTGTCCTGCCCTTACCTGCCCCGCCCTCACATGCCCTCCCCTCCCGTGCCCCTCCCTCCTCTGCCTCGCCCTCTCCTCCCCCCTTCTCACTGGCCCCGCCCTGCCCTGCCCCTGCCGTCACCTGCCCCTCCTTTCCCCTACCCCTCCCCTTCCCCCCCCCCCCGTCCTCACCTGCCCCGCCCACATCAGCCCCGCCCTCACCTGCTCCACCCACACCTGTCCCCGCCCCGCCCTCAATGGCCCCGTTCTGCCCTGCCCCTTCCCTCCCCTGCCCCACCCACACCTGCCCCGCCCTCCCCTGCCCCGCCTTCAATGGCCCCGTCCTGTCCTGCCCCAGCCCTCCCCTGCTCCTTCCCTCCCCTGCCCTACCCGCATCAGCCCCGCCCACATCAGCCCCGCCCTCACCTGCCCCGCCCTCACCTGCTCCACTCACACCTGTCCCGCCCTCCCCTGCCCCGCCTTCAATGGCCCCGTCCTGTCCTGCCCCAGCCCTCCCCTGCTCCTTCCCTCCCCTGCCCTACCCGCATCAGCCCCGCCCACATCAGCCCCGCCCTCACCTGCCCCGCCCTCACCTGCTCCACTCACACCTGTCCCGCCCTCCCCTGCCCCGCCTTCAATGGCCCCGTCCTGTCCTGCCCCAGCCCTCCCCTGCTCCTCCCTCCCCTGCCCTACCCGCATCAGCCCCGCCCACATCAGCCCCGCCCTCACCTGCTCCACCCACACCTGTCCCCGCCCCGCCCTCAATGGCCCCGTTCTGCCCTGCCCCTTCCCTCCCCTGCCCCGCCCTCACCTGCTCCACTCACACCTGTCCCGCCCTCCCCTGCCCCGCCTTCAATGGCCCCGTCCTGTCCTGCCCCAGCCCTCCCCTGCTCCTCCCTCCCCTGCCCTACCCGCATCAGCCCCGCCCACATCAGCCCCGCCCTCACCTGCTCCACCCACACCTGCCCCGCCCTCAATGGCCCGTCCTGCCCTGCCCCAGCCCTCCCCTGCTCCTCCCTCCCCTGCCCCGCCCACATCAGCCCCGCCCACATCAGCCCCGCCCACATCAGCCCCGCCCTCACCTGCTCCACCCACACCTGCCCCGCCCTCAATGGCCCGTCCTGCCCTGCCCTGCCCCAGCCCCAGCCCTCCCCTGCCCCTTCCCTCCCCTGCCCCGCCCACACCCGCCCCGCCCTCACCTGCCCGCTCCGCTCCCCGCAGTGCGCGTCCAGCTCGTCGGGCGGGGACAGCTCCTGCGAGGAAGGCCGAGCGCGCCGCCCTCCCGCCCTGCGGCCGCCGCAGCCCCGCGCGCTGGCCCCAGAGCCCAGGCGACAGGGACCCGGGGACCCCGACTACTCGTCCAGCAGCGAGCAGTCCTGCGACACGGTCATCTACGTGGGGCCCGAGGGGACGGTGCTGTCGGACCGGGAGCTCACGGACAACGAGGGTCCGCCCGACTTCGTGCCCATCGTGCCGGCCCTGAGCCGCCGCCGGCCCTCGCAGGACCCGCGCGACGCCGACCACTTCCGCTGCGGCACCTTCGCGGAGCTGCAGGAGAGGCTGCAGGGCATGCACGGGGACGCGGCCGGGGGCCCGGCGGGCCGGAGACCCTCGCCGCCCGCGGCCGGGGGCTCCCCGCGGGCCGCCTGCCCCGGCACCCCCCGCGGGGCCCCCAGGTGCGAGCCCCTCGCGGGGGACAAGGACTCGGGGCCTTCGGAGAGGCGCCCGCTGCCCGACCCGGCCCCGCCGCCCCCGCAGGAGCCCGGGGTGCGGGTGCCGCCCGTGGGACGGAGCGGGCAGGCCGGCCGCCCCTGCCCGGCCGCCCGTGGCCACCCCGCGGAGCACGGCCTGCTCACGGCCACGGTGACGCTGCAGCAGCCCGTGGTGCTGAACGGGGAGGACGAGCTGGTGTTCACGGTGGTGGAGGAGCTGCCGCTGGGCAGCCCCGGGCGCCGGGCCAGCCTGGCCAGCTTCGGCAGCGACTGCTCCCTGCAGGCCCTGGCCTCGGGCTCCCGGCCCGTGAGCATCATCAGCAGCGTCAACGACGAGTTTGACGCCTACACCGCGCGCAGCCACGCCTCCTCCGTCAGCTCGTGGCTCAGCGAGGTGGAGGCGGGGGTCAGCCCGGACCCCCTCAGCCCCGGCCCCCGGCGCGCCCCCACCCCGGATGGCTCCCTGGAGGACAGCGGCTCGCGGGCCTCAGAGCGCGCCAGAGTGGACAGCCCGGGCCCGGCCCCTGGTTCTCGTCCTGGGGAGGGGGCCCTGCCCGCCCCCGCTCACAGCAGCCAGGGCCCCCCCAGCCCGTCTCCCCGGGGGGCTGTGTCCACCCGCACCCTCCACTCCAGCCTTCCCCGGAGAGCCCGGACTAGCTCGGCAGCCGTCCCCAGCCCGCCCAGCCCGGGGGGCCCCTTCGAGGACCCCTGGCTGCTCCGGGCTGATGAGTGCGGGTCTCTCCCAGCGCCACCAGCCGGCCCAGCCCCCGTGGTGGCCAGTGCCCGGAGGCCGGTGGAAGGCGGGGACGGGGCTGCCAGGGCCTCCCGCGGCCTTGGGCCTGCCCAGCCCCCTCCTCTGCGGAGGGGGGCCACCACCTTGGGCGTGACCACGGCCACGGCCCCTGGCGGGGCTGCCGAGGCAGCAGCCTGCCCAGGCGGCTCGAAGGTGGTCGCCGGTGGTAAGAAGACTGTGGCCCCCAGGCCTGCTGCCTCCGCGCCTCCCGCCCCCCCTGTGCGCAAGTCCAGCCTGGAGCCCAGGGGCAGCCCAACACCAGCCCTGCCGCGGGCAGAGGAGATGCGCGCCAGTGCCTGGGCTGAGCACTGCGGGCCCAGGGCCACGAGCAGCCTCAAGGGCCGGCCCGGGAGGGTGGACGCAGCCGGCCGGGCCCCAGTGCAGGGTTCTGTGGAGCGGAGTGAGGGGCCGGCGCCCGGCAAGGCCTCCCGTGAGGCTGCTGGGAGGCCAGCTCGGGCAGTGCCCAGGCTGGGGGTGCCTCCCACCAGCCCCACCGCTGCGTCTGGGCCTGCCTGCAGGGGCGGCGCTGCCAAAGGCGTGGGGGTCTGCAAGCCCCCAGCCGGTGCGGGCAAGGGCCGCAGCCTGGGGACCGGGGGCTCTCGGGCCCCGGCTGCCTCCGCGAAGCCGCCGCCCCCCGCGGCAGCCCGGACTCCCATCGGCCCTGTGCAGAGCCCGCGGGTGTCGCCCCGCTCCGCGGCCAGCGTGGGGCCCAAGGCCGGCCGGGGCACCATCATGGGCACCAAGCAGGCCCTCCGGGCTGCCCACAGCCGCGTGCACGAGCTGGCGGCCAGCGGCGGCGCGTCCTGGGGCTCGGCCGACTCGGACAGCGGCAACGACAGCGGCGTGATCGTGGGCGAGGAGCGGCCGGGCCCGGCGCTGCCCTCGCCCTACAGCACGGTCACGGCCCCGCGCCGGCCGCAGCGCTGCAGCAGCGGCCACGGCAGCGACACGAGCAGCGTGCTGAGCGGGGAGCTGCCCCCGGCCATGGGCCGCACCGCGCTCTTCTACCAGAGCGGCGCCAGCAGCGGCTACGAGAGCGTGATGCGCGACAGCGAGGCCACGGGCAGCGCCTCCTCGGCGCCCGACTCCCTGAGCGACAGCGGCGCCGCCTCCCCGGGCTCGCGCGCCCGCAGCCTCAAGTCCCCCAAGAGGCGGGCCGTGGGTAGGTGTGGCGGCCCCGCGAGGGTGGTTGGCGGGCGTGGGTCCCCAGGGCCCGGCCCTGCCACGCGCCCACCTTGGGATGCGGGGGCGGGAGGCAGGAGGCCGGTGGGGCGCAGGGGGTACCGTGGGGCTCGTGGATCCTGAGGCCCGGGGGTCCTGGGGACCACCCGCAGAGGAGGCCGACCGGAGTAGGGCACAGTCCCGGCTGGTGGGCGTGGCAAGTGACCTATGGGCTGTGGGAGCGGCTAGATGGAGAGGCGGGGCAGGTGGATGAGGCCAGGGGCGCGGTTAAGGTAGAGGGCGGGGCTGGTGGGCGTGTCCAGGGGCGGGGTTAGGGTAGGGGGTGGAGTTGGTGGGCGGGATTATGGTAGAAGGTGGGGCTGGTGGGTGTGGTCAGGGGCGGGGTTAGGGTAGGGGTGGGGCGGGTGGAGTTGGTGGGCGGGTTTATGGTAGAGGGTGGGGCTGGTGGGTGTGGTCAGGGGCGGGGTTAGGGTAGGGGTGGGGCGGGTGGAGTTGGTGGGCGGGGTTATGGTAGAGGGTGGGGCTGGTGGGTGTGGTCAGGGGCGGGGTGGAGTTGGTGGGCGGGGTTAGAGATGGAGGGCGGGGCTGAAGGGAAGGGTAGAGGGCAGGTGGGTGTGACCAGGGTTAGGGGTAGAGGGTGGGGTTGGTGAGCGTGGTCAGGGGCGGGTGGAGTTGGTGGGCGTGGCTAGGGATGGAGGGTGGGGCTGATAGGAAGGGTAGGGGGCGGGGCTGGTGGTCAGGGGCGGGGCTTATGAGAAAGGTGGTGGGCGGGGTGGGGCTGTGGGCGTGAATAGCGGCTGAGAGGCAGGGCTACACTACGGGTGCACTCCTGCAGGACCCCACCTGGGGCTGGGCTCCCGCACCCGTCGCCTAGCCCTGCTCCCTGTTCCAGGGCCACAGCGGCGCAGGCTGATTCCCACCCCGCTGCCCGACACCTCTGCCCTGGGCCGCAAGCCAGGCCTCCCGGGGCAGTGGGTGGACCTGCCGCCCCCGCTGGCCGGCGTGCTTAAGGAGCCCTTTGAGATCAAGGTGTATGAGATTGACGACGTGGAGCGTCTGCAGCGGCTCCGGCCGCCCCCCAGGGAGGACCCGGCCGAGGTGGGGCTTGGGGCTGTGGGAGGCTCGGGGGCAGAGCCCCGGGAGCTTGCTGGGACAGCCGGCTGACCCACCTTCTTTTCTTTCTGTCCACAGCCCTCCCAGGACACGGAGAAGGTAGCAGCGAGCCCCGAGTCTGTCCTGCCACACCTAATTGGCGGATGGGGCGGGGGCTCCCTCAGCTGGGCCAGGTCCCCCCTTGGCCCAGTGAGGGGTCTTGGGAGCCCAGGGGAGCAGGGGTCCCTCTGCCTGAGCCCACCCCATCTCCGCCAGGGCCTGGTGTGTGCAAGCGTGAAGCTGCGGCTGGCTGAGCGCAGGCAGCAGAGGCTCCGGGAGGTCCTGGCCAAGCACGCGCTGCTCCGCGGGGAGCTGGCCGAGACCCAGGGCCGGCTGATGCTGGAGCCTGGCCGTTGGCTGGAGCAGTGTGAGTCCTGCCTGCTGGGGCAGCGGGGAGCCCTCCTGGTCAGCGGGGACTCTTCCTGGTCAGTGGGGAGTCCCTTTCCCTGGTCAGCGGGGAGTCTTCCTTGTCAGCGGGGAGCCCCTTTCTGGTCAACAGGGAGCCTTCCTGGTCAGCGGGGAGGCTTCCTGGTCAGTGGGGAGTCCCTTTCCCTGGTCAGCGGGGAACCCCTTCCTGGTCAACAGGGAGCCTTCCTGGTCAGCGGGGAGACTTCCTAGTTAGCGGGAAGCCTTCCTGGTCAGTAGGGAGCCCCTTTCCCTGGTCAGCTAGGAGCCTTCCTGGTCAGCTGGGATCCTTCCTAGTCAGTGGGACCCTTCTTGGTCAGCAAGAAGCCCCTTCACTGGTCAGCAGGGATCCTTCCTGGTCAGTGGAGACTCTTCCTGGTCAGTAGGGAGTCCCTTTCCCTGGTCAGCGGGGTTCCTTCGCTGGTCAGCAGGGAGCCATCCTGGTCAGTGGCAAGCCCTTCCGGTGTGTTTGTTCCCCAGAGCCCCCATACTGCCACCCCCAGCGCCCCTCCCTTGCATTCTCTAGTCTGTGGGGGGCTCAGTGGCCCCCAGGCCCCCATGCTGACGACTCCTATGCCCCCAGTCGAGGTGGGCCCGGAGCTGGAGCGCGAGTCGGCGGAGCACCTGGCCGCCCTGGAGCGGGCCACCGCGGCCCTGGAGCGCTGCGTGAACCTGTGCAAGGCGCACGTCATGATGGTCACCTGCTTCGACATCAGTGTCGCCAGCCCCGCAGCTGCCCCGGGGCCACAGGAGGTGGATGTCTGAGCACCAGCGGTCACGGCAGAGGGCGCAGACAGAGCGTGGATCTGGGTCCTGTGGGACAGACGCGTGACCACAGGAAGCCGGTGGCTGAGGACATGCAAGTGCCTTTACGGACTGGGTGTGTCCCCGGCACTGGGCGCTGAGCACTGGGCCCGCCGGGTCCCGCCACGGGGACCCCCATGTGGACCCAGCCGAGGGTCCCACACCAGTCTGGCTGAGGGGAACCTGTGTGTGGTCTGGCTGGGCCGTGGACGGGGCAGGTGGTCAGCCATCCATCCCCCTTTCTAGCAGTTCCCGGGTCTTGGGCACCCCCTGGCCAGATTGCCAGGACTCAGGGGTCCCCAGGGCCACTGACCTGATGTGCCGGGCAGCCCCTGGGCCAGCCAAGCACAGACCTCAGGGTGGGTCTCACCCAGACCACAGGAGCCGGGTCTCGAGGCTTCATCCCTCTGGGGCCTATTTTTCTACTGTTTCTGCATCGGGTTTTATGTTTTTACATAAACAAATGGTTTATGTTTTTACTGTTTTTTATGGACGCGACCCTGGGTGGTCCCCGGCCCACATGCGCTGCCTCCGGCGTGTACAGCCTGTTTGTGAATAAAGACTCGTCCGTTGTTCCCAGGGCTCCAGAGTTCTGTACCCTGATGGCCTTAGCCTAGAGAGAATGGGGGGCTGTCTCCAGGGTTGCCAGCTCCCTGTTTCTGCCCCCCGCCCCACGTGGCTCCCTCTGTGCCCTCGTTACCCAGAGACCCATCTGCAGGGTGGGTGAGTGCAGTGGCGGCTCCCATGGCCTGTGGGGTTCCTTATGCCTGCAGGGGGGCCTCCAGCTTCTCCCCAAACCTGCTTCTGTCCAATGCTGAGTGGTCCCCAGCCTCCACGGCTGCCCCCTGGGGACTCTGGGCACAGATCAGGGTGGCTGAGGGACCCTCCAACCTGGGCAGTGTGGAGGCCACCCCTTGGGTCAGGTCATCTGGGAGAGGGGAAGCACCGAGGGGGAGGCAGGAGGGCCTCCTGGGGTCTGAGCACGAGCAGCAGGTCCTCACCCTGTGTCCTGTCCTGCGCCCAGCCGCCATGGGCCATAGCAGGACCCGGGGCTCTCCAGAGGCCCAGCCATGCCCAGCAGGGACCAGGGGCCTGTCCGAGTCAGGGCTTGGGCTCAGGTGCTCTAGGAGTAGATGGAGCACAGCTGGTCTTGCGCTGGAGCACCTGGTTGGGGTAGCTGAGGTGTTGGGGCAGGGGTCTGACAGTGGAGGGGCTGGAGGGCGGAGCCTGGGGGGCTGGTGGCAGTGTCTGTGGGGCAGTCCTGGTGGGGGTTGGAGGGAGGTGCCTGGTGGGAGGAGCCCAGCGGGAGGAGTCTGGATGGGCGGGGCCTAGTGTGGGGTCTGGTGGGAGGAGCCTGGATGTGATGTGGGCGGGGCCTGGTGGGCGGGGCCTGGATGGGCTGGTGGGCGGGGCCTGGATTGGCTGTGGGAAGAAACTGGTGTTGGGCCTGGTGGGCGGAGCCTGGTGGAGTCTGGTGGGCGGGGCCTGGATGGCTGTGGGCGGGGCCTGGTATGGGGGCTGTGGGCGGTGCCTGGAGGTAGGTGCTGGGTCCTAGACGCTCTGGCACCACCAAAGCATCAACGCTGTCCTCAGGCAGAGCCTCGCCCCTGTGAGCGCTGCTCTACCAGGGGCCTCTCAAGGGTGCCGGGTGCTCTGGAGGTGCCCACGGGGTGCCCATGTGGGGCCTGCACAGGGCCCCTTTCCGGCTTCCCCAGGCCAACTGCCCTGAGCTGGGGCTGGGCCCTCGGGACCAGTGTCTTGGTCTGGGGGGTGGCGCGTAGCCCTGCCGCCTCCCGGTGGGGGCACCTGCGGGCCGGGCCTGGGTGGGCGCCAGCAGGAAGCCCCGGGCCCGGCGTGGACATTGTCCGCCGCTTCCGCAGGAAGCTGAGGCGAGGCGGGGGGCCGGGACCCGGGAGGGGCTTCCTGTGGGGCCAGAGGCTCAGAGCCCAGGCCGGCCACCAGGCCCACACTCCCGCCTCCCCCAGTGCCCACTGCCCTGCCCCAGGGCTCCTGGAGTCCAGGCCCGGCGGCTAAGGGTCAGCAGCAGAGGAGGGAAATCTCAGCCACTCTGGAGCCTGCCCGTGGGCAGTCCGAACCCCCATCCCCCCGCCTCCCCCCAGTCTACCCTGTCCCCCCTCCCAGCGCCTTCCTGCCCCGTGAGCCCCAGATAAGCCCAGTGGTGCCGCGGGCCTGGGCCTTTGCTGCGGGTCAGCCAGGCGGACGTTTCTAGAAGAGGAGCGCTGTCAGGCTCGTGCCCGTGGCCTGCTGTGTGTGAGCGGCAGCAGGGTCCTTGCTGTGCCTGAGACCCCTGGAGGGGGCACGGCTGGTGGGAACGTTCCGGGCTGCCCCCATCCTGTCCGGCCCCCACCCGCCCTGTCGTTCCTGGGCAGCGGTCACTCAGGAGGGGCCTCGTGGGGCTCAGCCAGCAGGGACGCTGAGGGGGACTCACGCAGGGGCGTGGGGAGCGCGGGCCTGGGTGTGCAGGACCCCCGCCGGCCGCCTGGGGCGCATGGCCTGGGTCTGATCACTCCATGTGAGGGCCAGGATGGGCTGTGGGGGCGCAGGCAGGCTTCTGGGGATGCTGGCATGGGGATCATCCCTCCAGAGGAGGCTGCGGGCAGCAGGGGCAGGAACCCTCACTCGCCAGGGCAGTTGGGGCGCAGAGCCCCCTGGTGGCCAGAGGAGGGTGCGGGCGGGGCCCCTGCAGGGCCTCTGGGGGCAGAGCCGGGAGTGGCCACCTCTGTCCCAGGGCGAACCCACGGTCCTCTGTCCCTGGAGGCTGTGCCTGGGCTGGGGGTCAGGGGGCTGGGGGAGATCAGGGGTCAGGGGGCTGGGAGGTTAGAGGCCTGGGGGTCAGGGGCCTGGGGGTTGAGGGCGGCCAGAATCGGGGAGTGTCTGTGAGCTCTGAGGGGCTTTGCCCACGGGGTGCCTCCTGAGGACCAGCCTGCTCCGAGTCGGGGTCCAGGTCCGTGCCTGAATACTGGCATCTCCATGGGGTGCCCATCTGCGGGGTGCAGGGGCATGGCTGCACGTGGCCTCTTGTGTCTGGGGGGCTCCCACAGCCCTTTCCCTTCGTGCCTTCCCCATGCCCTCCCACTGGCCCCATGGCCCCCAGTCCTGGGGTTGCATTGCCCCCCTGCACCCCATCTTCTCCCTGGCTCCCACCTGGGGGGTTTTAGCCCCTTCCCCTTCCTCCCAGAGACTCCTCTCCCGGGGGCCCCGGGAGACCCTGCCCCTTCAGATGCGGGGTCCACAGGCCCCCAGCTCCCTGTGTGAGAGACTGGTGCAGGAGACCCCCGTCACAGGGCGGGCGGCTGCCCACTCCAGCTCCCGCTCCAGTCCAGGTCTCGGTCCAGCCGTCTGTCCATCTGTCTGCCCATCCGCCCACTCAGAAAGACTCTTGGGTACCAGGAGCTGGCACCGGTACGATGCCTGGGGCCGCCTCCCTCTCAGCCATTTGTTGGAGAGCACGTGTCCCAGGAGACTTCCTGCCGCTCTCCGGCAGCAGTTTCCCGGCCTCGCGGGTCCCTGCTCAGCGCCCCACACGCTCACCTGTGGCGTCAGCCCCCTGCATGCCCACCCCTCATCCATCACCCACCCACCCGCCTCTCACCTGCTTCTGTACCCACCCCATCACCCTCATCACCCACCCACCAATTCGTCATCCCTCCACTGACATCCACCCACCCACCCACCCACCCCCATCACCCACCCACCCGTCCATCACCCCCCCTCACACCCCCCTCACCATCACCCCCCGCACCAGCACTCCCACCTGCTAAGGCTGGAGGGGACCCTCACGTCACGGGAAACGTTTCTGGGTATTGGGGAGTTCATTCGGGGCTTGGGGGTGCAGGTGTGCCTTGCGCCCCCGAGGACCCGGGTTCGAGGTCGGGGTCTGTCTCAGCCCTGCAGTGAGCCCTGATCCTGCGCACAGTCCTGGGAGTGGCTGCGCCCGAAGGGAACATTGCCAGCACTGCTCAGCCCTGGGAGCTTACAGGAGCCTAGCGGGCATGCAGGGGTGAGGCGAGGGGTGTGGCTGCGGTTGGGCACCCACTGGGCACTCCTCGGCGCCTGATGGTTCTGATTATGGAGGCCCCGGGCCACAGCCACTACCCTGAGCTGCAGCCAGGAGCACTGGGGGAGGGAGCACCCCACAACTGGGACTGCCTCCGTGGCCCCTGAGCAGACAGGGTGGCAGCTGCCCTCGGGCCAGCGGGGCCAGGAGGTCTGGGGGTGCTGCTGACGGCACCCACCGCCGCCCGGAGCCAGCCCGGGGCCCGAGGAGCATCCAGACCACGGTGCCATCTGCCCGGGGGGATTTGTGGGAGCTGCGAGTTGCCATGAATCACGTCGGGGTGTGCCGTGTGGGCGGCGAGCAAATGCTTCTAAATCACCTTTTATGATCAGCAGCGAGTCTGCGGGGGGCAGGCGCCCGGACCCCCCGCCGCGGGCGTCGGTGGTGGCATCAATCACAGCCGCGATGGCCAGCGCCTCGCCACCCCCAGTTAAAATTCATGGTCCAGCCGCTCCGCAAATATTGATTCCGACCCCGGCGCGGCTCGCCGGAACATTATTATAATGAGGGATCAAAATCTAATTGCCTTCACTGAAACTCAATCACTCTTCACCAAGCCTCATCGATCTTTCTCTCCCCAGGTTTTGCCATAAATTATTCTATTCAATTAAGTAAACTCACACATAATGGCACTTTGCAAACTGAATAATTTATTGACTGTTTGGCAAAAGGCTGGTTTGGGGGCACGCAGGAGGGAGGACGCTTGGCCCCGGTCCCTCGGCGGCGGGCTTGGGGTGTGCGGAGTGAGGCAGGGCCCGGTGTCTGTCCTCCCTGGCCAGCCCTGCTGCCGCCAGGTCCCTCATTGTCTGGGCAGCCGGCCTGGCCGGGACCTGTAGACATGGGTGCCCTGAAGTGGGCAGAGACACCACGGGGCCGTGTCTTGGGGATGCCCCCTGCTTTGTGCCTGAGCAGGGAGGTGGGGGGCAGAGACTGTGGACGCGTCTATGTGGGGCCGAGATGCAGCCAGCCTGGTTTCAGGGTGAGGCGGGGCCAGCCGCCTGCCCCGTCCGCCTCATTCCCCTCTCAGACCCTGGCCCCAAGCCCTGGCTTTTGTGCCCGGTCGGTTGGAACCTGGGCTGGACCCAGGGATTCCCGGTGCCCCAGTTGGTGGAGGGGGGCTCTCGGGGACCCTGAGTTCTCACTTGCTGCTCTGGGTCGGGCCAGACACCCCATCAGACTGTCCCCTCAGATTCTATGTCAAGGTGTGAAACTGGGTGGCAGCTCGTGGTTGGAGCGAGTGATCACCCGGGCCTCACCCCCAAACTGGACGCCCGCTCCCTGCGTGGCCCCTCCAGTGCCCCGGCCCTGCCTGTCCCGGCCGTGCAGCCTCTGCGGGGGCTCATGTCCCTGGGCTGTCGTGACGGAGCATGCCGGCCTTGCGCCTGCACTGCAACTGGCACTCCCAGAGAGGTAGGGGCAGATGGTGCATGGGGGGCCCCTGCCGTGGAGGCCAGGGGGCCGTGGAAACGCTCTGGAGTCTCCGCTTCAACACCTTGACTTAGCAGGACCCAGGCAAGGCCCCCTGCTGGCGTCTCGGGGCGGGGGCGGGTGCCGGGACCCCACATAACACACCGCTTTCATGTGCTGGCACAGCCCCTCGCCGCCCCTGTGCTGAGCTGGGGGTCCCCACACAACTGGGCTCAGAGTGAGTCTCGGCCCCGGATCCTGGTGTGACCCAAAGCCAGTGTTCTTGCTGATTCTGTGGTGTCAGCTTGGGTGGTCCCGGCTTCTGGGGGCGCTGCCCTGCCCGCTGACTTTTGTTTGGGGGGGGGGCGTGGGTGTGGCCTGGGCAGTGACTCTGGAGCTGGCCGGAAATATTTATTCAAGAAAAATGAGCGTTGAAACATCTTTGGGCTTTTCCATTACACCCTGTGGGTTTCCGTTTCACGAAATGGGTTTTTAATCCCATTTGCGCGGTGCCTGTAAGTCACAGATAAAAACAGGACATTTGCATCGGGCAGGCACGCGGGATCACCGCCTCTTCCCAAAGATAATATTGTTGCCCGGAACGCACGAGCGCGCCTGGGGTCTGAGTTCTTTATGGGGTCTCGGTATTCAAAGGCAGCTGGCCCCCGTTCAGCTGGCTGTTGGAGGTGGGTTACACTGGAGAGAGAATTCATGGCTCAGTTTGTTGCTGACGTTAATGCAGGAAGGACATCGCTGGTTGGGGGACCTGTGCCCGCAGGGCGCACCCCCAGCCCCTCCCCACCCTGCCCTGCGCTCCTGTCAGCTACCTCTGGGGGGCGTCTCGGGGAGAACAGCAGCTTCCCGGGCAGAGCCTGGAGGAGGTAGGGAGCAGGTGGCAGCTGGGTGAGTCCTTCAGTCCAGCCCAGGCACCACACTGGGGAGCACACAGGGGTCTCGGGCCCCTGCTTCTCCCTGGAGGGCCCAGAAGTCGCTGGGCGAGGAGCCGTCCCGGGGGGGCGGGGGGGCTGACAGGAAAAGCTGCAGGGCGGGGTGTCGGGGGTCGGGGACCAAGGGGCTGTCCTGGGGGGGCTACGTCTCACGGCGGGGGAGGGTCCTCATCACGGACCACCGCTGCCGGGTCCCGCTGCTTCACCCCCTCACACACTCTCCCGCCCTCTCACCGCACTGCTTTGCTCCATCAATTCATGAATTGATTCAGGGACCCAATTGCCGATTCATTGATCTGCCCATCCATCCTTCCATTCATGCACACACCCATTCATGCTCGCACCCATCACAGGCCCACCGTCCTCCCTCCCTCTCCATCGACCCTCCCCCCCCACCCCTCAGGCTCTCCCTGTACCCCGATCTCTGCGCTCCCCATCCTCGCCGCACCCCGCCCCTGCATCACGCGTGCTCACAGGCCCCAGGGCGCGTGGACATCCCACTCACACTCACGTGGATGTGTCATGTCGCACGAATGAGCACACATGCACACACCCACACATACATGCATGAGCACACATGTGCGTATGCATGGACACATGTACCGTCGCACATGCCTGTGTGAGCATGTGCTCACAGACTTGAAAACAAGCCAACATGTGGCATGCATGCATACAGGGCATGTGCACGTCTCATGCATACACAGGTGTGTGCGAGAATGAACGTGTGTATGTCGTATGTGGATGTGGGTGTGTGCACACAGGTGTAAGTCATGCATTCACGTATGTGCCAGCCGGGCCTGGCTGTGAAGGCAGCGGCCAGCCCTTCCTGCCCACAGTGCCCTGCCCGCCCCCTGCCGGCCCCCGCCAGGCTCCTCACTCAGCCCTGGGAGTGCAAGAGGGTGTCACTCCAGCCATCAGGAGAAGCGCCTTGTCTGTCTGTTTGTCTGTCTGTCCATCTGCATGTCTATCCCTCCGTCTGCCACTGACTGTGCTCTGTCGGAGGAGCAGAGGCTGGGGGGTTCCTCTCTGTGGCAAGACGCCTTTGGGGTCCCTCCCAGACCGATGCCCTCTTGAGCTGCTGGGCCGGGGAGCAGGAAGTTGGGCCCTGGAGGGGAAAGGAAGGCAGTGGGTGCTGGGTGGGGTGGGCACTGGTGTGGGGTGGTGCTGGTGGGTGCTGGGTGAGGGGATGCTGGAATGGGTGCTGGTGAGTGCTGGGGTGGGTGCTAGGTGGAGTGGGTGCTGGGGTGGGCGCTCACAGAGAGTGTGGACCCCTCTGACCGCCACCATGAGAAGAGACACGCCCAGTCAGACCCAGACAACGCATCCCACACGCACGCCCAGCCCTGCTCCCAGCTCGGGGCAGAGGAGAGCTGAACCCTGGCTACCCAGTGCCTAGCACAGTGGCCTTGAGGATTCTGGACACTGGTGGGTGCCTGAGACTGAGCAGAGTTCTGAGTTCTAGGAAGCAGGAAGGGGCCTTGCCCTCGGCTGGGGGGTCCCCAGGACAGCCCGGGGCAGGTGGGCACCCCCAGGGGCCATCAAAGGCGAGCGCAAGACCCGGCTGGCCAAGGACACTCATTCGGGGCACAGGGGGTCTCGGCAGGTGGGGCTGGGTACCACCCACTGGGCAGAGGCTCCCTCAGGACTCCATCAGGTTCCACCTTGTGGGAGAAGCGGGAAACCCTTGGGGAAACCCGGGGGCTCGTGACACGAGCTCCAGCCCCCGTCTGCTTCGGGCCTCTGGTTGCTGCTATGGGGGTGCCCTTTGGGCGAGGGGCCAAGCCGGGAGGAGGGCACCGTGCAGGCCTCCTCTCTGCCTCCTGTCTGGGGGGCAGCACCCAGCCCCTCCACCTCGGAGTCTTGGGCGGCCTCCAGACCCCGCTCAATCCTGCTCTGATCAGGCCGCGGTGACCTGTGTGGACAGCGGTCTCTGCACGAAACCCCGTCTGCTTTCCCCGAGCTCTGCCACGCCGTGCCACCCCTGCTGCTGCTGGTTCTGCTGTGACTCGAGGTGGGCAGGGGGACACGGGCTGTCACACCTTGGCTCGCTGGAAGGCAGGCTGGCAGTGGCCACGTGTGCTGGGACAGGGATGGGAACCACAGGCCGCCAGCGCCCCATCAGCCGGGGTCTGGTCACTTCCGGTCCTGCCATATCCCCCCCTCCTGTGACCTGCTCGGCGGGGGCTGCTCAGCCTTGTCCCACCAGAGACCTGGCAGAGACCCTTGGGTCCACACTTCATGGTCCAAGTCTCTTTTAGACTGTGGTGCCTTTGAGAGCTGCCTGGCCCCCAGGGCTCTGTGGGGATATTCCCTGTCTCTGGGGCCAGTTCCTGGGTCCGTCCATAAAGGAGATTTTCAAGCACGCTTAGCTGCCTTTACTCGTAATGAGAGTAAACTCAGCCGAGACCACTGAGCACGAGGCCGGAGCCAGTGTGCGGGGGGCCAGGGCAGACAGACAGCCCCCGAGCTGCTCCTCAGCCCAGCCTGGCCTCTCGCGCTGGCCCATGGCCCCACCCTGACCCGCTGGGAGACTGACCTGTGACGGTGGAAGCTGACCTTTGATCAATATTCAATGGCAGGCGGGGATGTGATGGTGGCAGGGACCCCCCGGCCCCTTCTAATGTGACAGTGACACGGGTCTCTGCAGGTGGCCGCCCCAGGTCACCTTGAGAGTGTCGATGACTTTTAACGATGTCTTCTCCATTGGTCATCAAGGGCCTGCAGTGACATCTGTCTGGCTGCATATGGGGGGGGGGGCGGGTCACCTCCCCGGGTGACAAAGCTGTCTGTACTGCTTGAGGTGGGCTGCTGGGGGTCCTAACAGGGAACCAGCCGTGGGGGCATCCTGCTACCTAGGGCTGGGGACAAGGCGCCAGGCTTAAACTGCGTCATGTGTGACTATGGACAGACTTCCAGCCTCTTGGATTAGGGGACTAAGGGAGGTTTCATCGGGTTTCCTGAGCCCCCCAGCCCTCCCGCCTGCACCCTGCCTGAATGTCCTCCACAGTCCAGGGCGCGTGGAGGCCGGCCAGCAGACAGACTAGGTCTTGGACCCCCGCCCTGCTTATCTGCGGCAGCCTCTGTGGACATTAGGTTAATACCTGTGATCTGAGGTGGCCTGTGGCGTCAGCTCCGTCACAGCCAGGCTCAGCGTGTCACTGCGTCCCAGGTGGACTCTGATCCCTCAGCAGACCCCAGCTCTGCACGGGACAGAAGCCAGCAGGGAGCATCTAAGGATGCAGTCGCAGGCCCCGCCCCTGCGGCCGGGCCCCGCCCTCCCGAGACCACGCCCATAAGGATTCCGGGGCCCCGCCCCTTCCCAAGACCACGCCCAACAGGATTTCGAGGCCCCGCCCCAGCCACGGCCAAGCTCTGCCCAGACAGAGGCCCCGCCCCAGGGTCGCTCTTCTGGTTATGGAGAATCTTCCAGGTGAGCAAGTGTCACCCGGAGGGGCTCTTGTTCCCAGGATGTCGCTTCCAGGAGAGCAAAGCCCTGTGCCTTTAAGAGGACCCCTGAAAGTGGAGAATGCCCCCCTGCCTGCCTCAGCAAACACAGGATAAATTACCATTTCCCAGGCCAACTGTGGTCTTATTAACATTGATGCCTTGCTTTGTCTGGCTAGTGTTGACTCTAGAAATTAGGGAGCTCGTTAGCGTTTGATTCACAGGCAGGAGCCCTGCTGAGCGCCTGGGCAGGGGAGGGGGCTGAGTGGAGGGGCCCCCTTTGGGCCTGGGGACAAGCTGCCCTAAGCGCCAACATGGGCTAGCACCGCCAATCCCAGCTGGCCTCCGCAGTCTTGGGACATTAGGCCCGCGCCTCCTCTCCTCCTGGGCCTGTTCCCAGGCTGCTGATGGCTGCCCGGCCCCAGGCGCCTCCCAGGTGCACCCGGGAGACGGATTCCTGGACAGTCCCGAGTTCCTGAGGACCAAATGACAAGCCTGGGACTGACAGAACTCGGGGAGTCTTCTCGGCCGAGCAGGGAGGAAGGCTCAGGTGGTTCAGGCAAGAACTACACAGTTGCAGGGAGGCCGGAGGAGGAAGTGGGTGGGGAAGTGGGAGGCTGGGGGAGGAAGTAGGCAGGAGGTGGGGAGGGTAGGGGAGGAAGTGGGTGGGGAAGTGGAAAGACTGGGGAGGAAGTAGGCAGGAAGTGGGGCGGCTGGAGGAGGAAGTGGGTGGGGAAGTGGGAGGCTGGGGGAAGAAGTGGATGGGGAGGCTGGAGGAAGTCACTTAATCACTTAATCACTTAACTTCCCGTTAGTCGTCGATTTGCTCGAGCGGGCGCCAGTAACGTCTCCATTTGTCCCTGTCGCGTGCTAGTGTAGCCCAATGGCATCTCTTCGCTCCGGGAACATGGAGGGCCTCAAACCGATCGTTCATGACCTTGACAAAGAAGTCTGACCATCTGGTAGGTGGGCGGCCACGCGGTCTCTTGACATCCCGTGGAATCCAATCAGTAACAGCTCTAGTCCAACGGTCGTCTTTAAATCTCATTACGTGACCAGCCCATCTGATTTTCGACACCTTGGCAAATGAGACAGCGTCCCTGATCCTTGATCGTCGACGGATGTCAGAACTCCGGATTCGTTCTCTCATTTGAGTGAAACGTGATATTCCAAGCATAGCTCTTTCTATTCTTCTTTGGGAGACCTGAATGGCGTTCTCATCTTGTTTGCGTAGGGCCCAGGTCTCTGAGGCATATGTTAATGCAGGAAGAACAGTGGAATCAAAGAGATGTGCCCGGAGCCGGAGGTTCTTCGTCCTCTTAGCTATTTCTTCGACGTTCTTGAAGGCGTTCCAAGCCGCTCTCTTCCTCCTGCGCAGCTCGGGTGCCAGGTCATTTGTCATGTTGACCTCTCGACCTAGGTACACATAGCTGTTGCATTCGGAGATGGTCGTTCCATTGAGAGCGAATGGGGCATCAGGAACAAGGCTGTTTCTCATAAACATTGTCTTCGTAAGATTCAGCTGTAGTCCTACCTTTCCACACTCACGGTCAAAGTCGGCCAGCATTTGTGCCGCTTGGCTGATGTTTGGTGTTATTAAAACAATGTCATCAGCAAAGCGGAGGTGGTGTAGTTGCCGACCATCTATCTTCACTCCCATTCCTTCCCATTCCAGTCGTCGCATGATGTTCTCGAGGGTGGCACTGAAGAGTTTTGGTGAAATGGTATCACCCTGCCGCACCCTTCTCTTGACATCGACGATCACTTCTTTGTAGAATGGTGAGATCCTGGTAGTGAATCCGCAATACAGCTCACGGAGGATCCTGATGTATTGGGCTTGAATGCCCTGATTGGCTAGGGCTTCAATGACCGCTTCCGTCTCAACAGAATCAAAGGCCTTCTTTAAATCAATGAACGTTAAGCAGAGCGGCATCTTGAACTCCCGAGAAACCTCAATGAGTTTGGTTATCGTGTGGATATGGTCGATGGTGCTGAATCCTTTGCGGAACCCTGCTTGCTCACATGGTTGTCCTTCATCTAGTGTTCTGCCAATCCTATTCAGGATGACTCGAGTGAACAACTTGTAGATGACAGACAATAGGCAGATCGGGCGATAGTTGCCAATGTCATGGATGTCTCCCTTCTTGAACAGTAGTACGGTCCTGCTGGTTTTCCATTGAGATGGAACCTTGCATTCAGACAGGTAGCGAGTGAAGAGCCGAGCCAGTGTATTGATGAGTACTGACGGCAGGTTCTTCAGGTGTTCAGGTCTGACCTTGTCTGGGCCGGGTGCTGTTTGCTTCTTTACTGACGAAATGGCGTGTCAGATTTCGGAAGGGAGAACGTTGGGAACGACATACCCATCCTGTGGAATTTGGTATGTCGGCAAGTGGACATGGCTATCGAAGAGATTTGAGTAGAAGTCATGGATAATCTTCTCCATTGCCGTTCTGGAGGATGTGATGGATCCATCAGGACGTCGGAGGGCAGTCATCTTGGTCTTATAGTTGGCGAAGGACAGGCGGGCGTTACGAATACTTTTCCCGGCTTCTGCCGCATCTACCAGTACTTCTGCTCTTCTCTCTTTGAGGTCTTCCTTGATCGCATCTCTGCACTGCTTTGCAAGCTCGGACGTTAGCTTGCGGTTGCCTGAGGCATGCGCCAAACCACGCTGGCGAATTAGCTCAAGAGTTTTCGAAGATAGGCGACTTTTTGTGGCTATCTCTCTCTTGGCGTTCCTCGCACATTCATGGAGGTGCTGAACCAGTCGATCGTATTCCTCGTCAATGTTGTCAACAATGGCATCTTCCCATGTTGCCGCAATAGTACCAAAGAGTTCCCAGTTGGTGGTCGTTCTGGGAGTTCTCTTTTTGAACTTTGCAGCCCTTTCTCCCCACTCTGTGAAGTAGAATTTTGCACGAAGGAGACGGTGGTCCGATCCCGTTCGAAATTTTGGGACAACAGCGACATCAGTCAGGCAAAACCGTCGATTGAATATGATGTGGTCTATTTCGTTGTGGAATCGTCCACCGGGAGACTCCCATGTCCATCGTTTAGATTCTGCCTTCTGGAACTGTGAGTTACCATGAATGGTCTTGGTCGACATGATGAACTCAGACAGTCTCTCACCCTGTTCGTTCCATTCTAGGCCATGGGTTCCGATGTGAAGTTCTTCAGCTGATCTTCTCGGTCCTATCTTGGCATTAAAATCACCCACAATGATCTTGTAGAAGGTGTGGTCTTCTTTATAGAACTTCTCTAGCTCCATGTAGAACTTCTCGATTTCTCTTTCATCATAATGAGATGTTGGTGCGTAGACAACAAAGATAGAAACTGCAGGCAGTGAGCCACATCTATTCAAATGTAAACGTCCGATTCGGGTTGTTAGGCATTCAAATGAATCAATGCTCTTGGCCAAGTTTGTGTTGACAAGGACACCGACGCCTCCAACACCTCTTTTATCGCATGTTCCGAGGAACAATTCTTCTCCAGTGTCGAAAACGGCATGGTGAGATTCGTGCCTTCTTGTCTCGGTCAGACCAATGATGTCATACTTGATCATTCGCGCTTGTACCATCAGGTCCTCGATGGATGCATCTGATGCTAGCGTACGTGCATTGAAAGTACAGACGATCATTTTTGTCTTCCTTCGTTGTGGCAGCCTAGGTCGGCCTTGAGATTTTGTCGGCCTCTCCTTTCTCATCCTTCTCAGTGCTGCCATGTTGGTGAAGCCTTCAGGGTCAGGTGAATGAGACCAGTTGTAGTTACTGGTTTTGGCATATCGAATATACAGCGGATAGCTTGCCAGGCTCTTCCGTGCGGGCGGAATACTCTCGGTAGCTTGCCAGTCTTTCCGAGAGGTATAGAGGCTTTTGGGGTGACCTCTAATCACCCTTGTAGGTGTTACCATATTTGAACCCTATCAAATATGGTACGACAATTCCAGAAGACGGGTATTTAGTGTCTTATGATGTGTCGCGCGGCCGCTTGCGGCCGCGCGGGTCCAGAAAGCGTCCTGGAGTGTGGCGACGGCTGGGTAGTGGAAGTAGTGTCGAGAGTGGTAGTCTGCCAGTGGGGTATTTATCTGGGTAGGGTGGGTCTCCTGTGCACAATTCGATCCCTGGGTGGTTGATGGAAGCAGACAGGGCAGGGTAGGGTGGGGCTCCTAATTAGAATCCCTTTGTCACCTGTGGTGGTGGGAGCAAGCAGAGAAGCTCTGTCCCTGGGTCCGCCGAGCCTGGAGTCCAAGGTCTCAGAGAGTTCCACTTATCTTGTTCTGTGGGTCTTCAGTTGTGCGTGGGTCTCGGCCGGAGCTGCCGCGCGGGTCCGGAAAGCGTCCTGGAGTGTGGCGACGGCTGGGTAGTGGAAGTAGGTGCCCAGAAATTCTGGTGTAAGCCCAGAGACAGTGGGGTGCCCCCGGACCCTGACAGGGTCAAGTGTCAGGCGCCATGATGCGATTGGAAACTCAGACAGGGAGCATGGGTCCCACTGATGCGTCCCTGCCTGCTGTGCACCGAGTCCCCTGGTCGCGAGCCCAGCCCCAGCCGCGGCCACGAGATAGAGTTTTGAGCGCTGGGTCCCCAGTGCCAGTGTCAGCAGGCCGGGAGTGGCTGCCTCGGGGACCCCGACCCCCTCAGCCCCCCGTTGGCACCTCAGGAGTGTGTGCCCGTTGCTCACTTATTGCAGCTGCCCGGGGGTTGGAGATAAACTTCCCGTGGGCTCCGTGTTTGCAGGCGAGTGTGTCCCCGTCACTTATAGCGCTGCCACCGATCTGTCCTGGCTCGCCGAGGAGAAAAACGTCTTGGGGGAAATCCAACTGGTGCAGCTGAGCGCTCAGCACGAGGACGCTGCCGGGCGGGGGTCTGCGCCATGAATTTTCTCTTTGCAAATACGGGGTGACGTTTGCCCGAGGGCAGGAGCGGTGGGGCCACAGCATCACTGGGAAAGTGCTGAAGCAGTTGGCAGGGTGTCAGCCTCCTCCAGCCTGTAAGCCCCTGTCCCCCGAGGTGCGCAGTGACAGCGGCCCCTGGCCAGGCAGGACCCTGCTGGCTCCGATGGCCGTGCCTGAGGGTGGCACATGGGCCGCAGGTCTGGGAGTGCAGTGGGAGCCTCGGTGGCACTGGCTCTGAGGGGTAACGGGCTCCCGACCCACCCTCCCGTGCTCAGCCCCCAAGGCCGAAGCCTGCACTGCCATCGCGTGAAGCACTTTCCGCCGGCTGGTTTTGCCCGCGCGGCCGCTCTCTGGCCTGTCCTCCTCCAAGTCCACTGTAAACCACAAGGGCCCGAGTGCTGCAGGAGCAGATGTCATGACCGGCCCGGGAGGCCAACCTGCTTCCTCCGGATTCCGACAGGTGATTCTGGGCTGTCAGCCTGGACTTGGCTTATCTGTGCTCAAGGCTCAAGACAGGGACGCTGGGCTTGAGCCCCGGCATCCCACTTGTCTCCTGAGCCCGCCAGAAGTGACCCCTGAGCATGGTTGGGAGTGACCCAACGCCCCTCCACCCCCAACCCTAGCCCCCAAAAAGGTGGGGGTCGAGTCCCGCCGCCTCACTTCTCTCGGGTATTTCCCTTGTCCATTTATCGAATGGGGCACAAACCCGCGTCTGCCCAGCCCCGCCCGCCTGGAGCACTGTCCACCTGTCCTTGTCTCAGACGCGTGAGGCTTCCGTCTCCTCGCCCTCTGCCAGTAGCCACCGCGCCTTCCTCCAGGGCCACCTCGCTGCTCCGTGTCACTGATTTATTCTGTGTGGGGCAGCCTGGGGACACTGTCCAAGGGGCCACGTCACAGGGTCGACCACAGAGCCATGTCCACAGAGACACGTCACAGGGATGACCACAGAGCCAAGGCCTCCAAGTCTGGGCCCCATGGCTGCCGGCCTCAGAGAGGGCCGGGGGTACAGGCAGGCAGAATCCCACCAGCCAGTGCCACTGGGGCCGGGAGCCCCATCTGAGCCATGGGGACAGCATGGGGGCGTTGCCCACAGGAGTCAGAACTGTGGCAAAGCCTCCTTCGGATGGAGCAGGCAGCTGGGGTGGGGTGTGGGCATGGCCTGCAGAATGCCCACTTCTGTCTGCCCACACCCCTCCCAGGCCTGCTGATGTGACTGGCGCAAAAGGGCCAACCAAGGCACCCCATGGGGGCCGCCACCAGTTCCTGTCCTGCCTGGCTGGAGGAGTCTCAGGGGTGCTGGCCCCCAGCTGACCTCCAGGTGCACCAGCTCAGCACCTTCTCGCTCCATCATCCTTCTGGGGTGCGCACAGCAGCCCCCAGAGAAACTGAGGCTGGGGGGCATCTCTCGAAGGACCCTGAGTCTGGAAGCGCCACCTCCTCCCAGACCCTTTGACGAGCCACCAGAGGAGTCAGACAGACGCTTGCTCGTGTTAGACCCCCCCAGCCCCGCCCCCCGCCCCCTGTGGGGCAGATGACAGTGTTCGTGGCCACGTGGGACAGCTCTCCTTGTCGCTCATTGTTGCAGACAAAGCCAGTGGCACAGGGCGGGGCCCGCCCTCATGAGGAGGGGCCTGGGGTCTCTCTGAGCACCGAGACGGGGGCAGCATCCGCCTGGCAAATGTCAGGAGTGATCAATGAGGCTGGTCGATGTCGCTCGTGCCCCGAGCTGATGAGGACGATAGGGAGCTGAGGCGGGGGGTGGCCAGCTCCGGGGGGCTTTCATGTCGGCGGGCGGGGTGGGCCGGGCTGCAGGCCCTGTCAGCTGCCCTGAGCATTGATCGTATTAGAAATGATAATGAGCCAATTCTGTGGGGCCGCTCGGGCGGGCTGGGCCGTCCAGGGGGGCGTGGGGCCCCTCAGTGCTCCCTCCTCGTCTGCAGCTGCCACTCACAGTCCACTGACCTGAGAGCCTGGCATGGAGCCCGGTGCTGTGGCCCAGGCCTGTCAGATTGGAGGTGCCCATCACTGAGCCCCGGCGGGCCGGACACACCTCTGCTTGGCCTCCTTCCAGCAGGAGGCTCCTGCACCTGGACCCTCGTCTCCGCGCCAGCCCACTCAGGCTGCTGTCCGCCCTCAGGGCCAACTGACGGGGTCCGAGCGGGCCTCCAGCATGGGAAGAAACACTCTTGCCTCCTGAGCGGGACTGGAGCTGAGGAAGCACGTGGCATGCAGTTGGGACCTAATAAAAGATGTTGTCATTAGTTATCAACAGCGTCGTTATCAGACTCCCCTTATCACCATCTCACACCACCACATCCTCACCACCATCGCCATCACTGACACCATCACCACCATCACTCTCACATCACTGTCACCACTGCCATCACCAGCATCACCAACAACATCACCAACATCATCACCAACATCACCATCAACATCATCCAACACCATCACCATCACCAACATCACCACCATCTCTCTCATGTCACTGTCACCATTGCCATCACCAACATCACCACCTCACCAACATCATCACCAACATTACTGCCATCTCCACATCATCAACACCATCACCATCACCACAATTGCCATCACCACAGTCACCATCATCAACATCATCACCAACATTACCGCCATCACCACATCACCAACACCATCACCATCACCACAGTCACCATCACCAATATTATCAGCAACATCACCACCATCACTATCATCATCACCAACATAATCACCAACATCACTCTCATGTCACTGTCACCATCGCCATCACCAACATCACCACCTCACCAACATCATCACCAACATCACCACCACCATCGCCACCATCACCACATCACCAAACCATTACCATCACCACAATTGCCATCACGTCACCATCACCAACATCACCACCATCACCACAATCACTGTCACCACAGTCACCGTTACCAACATCATCACTAGCATCATCACCAACACCATCACCATCACCACAATTGCCATCACCACAGTCACCATCATCATCATCACCAACATCATCAGCAACATTACCGCCATCACCACATCACCAACACCATCACCATCACCACAGTCACCATCACCAATATTATCAGCAACATCACCACCATCACTATCATCATCACTATCATCATCACCAACATCACTCTCATGTCACTGTCACCATCGCCATCACCAGCATCACCACCTCACCAACATCATCACCAACATTACTGCCATCTCCACATCATCAACACCATCACCATTACCACAATTGCCATCACCACAGTCATCGTCATTATCATCACCAACATCATCACCATCATGGTCATCAATCCCCACAGTTACCATTCCCACAGCCACCATTGTCACCATCCCTGTCACCATCAGCCTTCTTGTCCCTCTTCCTGCCGCCGCCACCATTGCTGTTGGCAGTGTCCTAAACTCTGTCAGTTTGGAAGACGATGGTCTCTCTCCTGGGAGTTGGTGCAGCTCCCACCCTGAGCTGGTCAGCGGCTAAGCTCTGGCTGCTGGGAGTTGCACTGGTGGAGCACTCTCCTACAGGAGGAGGGAGGAGCTGGAGGGGGCAGGACATAGGCGAGGAAGGTGCAGATGGTGCGAATGGGTGGGGAGGCAGGGCCCACCTGCTGCCCGCATCTTTTCTTCTTTCTCCTTGTTCTGGTTTTAGGGCCACAGTCTCTGCACTCAGGAATTACTCCTGGTGGGGCTTGGGGGAAAATCAGGGCTTCTGGGGATCAAACCTGGGTCAGCCGCATGCAAGGCCAGTGGCCTCCTCATGCTCTCGCTCCCGCCCCATCCCTCCCTGCGATCTTGTGTAGATAATCTTCTAACCAGATGTTCACTGTGTGTGTGTGTGTGTGTGTGTGTGTGTGCGCACGTGTGTGTTTGTTTGCACCCTGGGGCTGGCCGAGGCCTGCTCTGTAGCTGGCACGAGCTTAGACTACCTGGGCTGCCTGGCCAGGCGACTTTCAAACATTTCCTGCCCCTTTTCCCTCCCCCCTTGAGGGGGCTGTGGGCACTGCCAGCCCTTCCTGTGCCGGGGCTCTTGGACTTGCTCGAGCGCGGGGCGGCTCTGGGACCGGACTGAGGAGTGGTCCCTGGCACCACCAGGTGCAAATCCCCAAAGAATGGGTCTTAGTGCTCAAGGACTGTGGGCCCCGCACAGGGCCGGCAGTGGAGCATGGCGGAGGCACTGAGGGGGCCCATCCCAGCACCCCTGGGGAGGGGAGTGGTCTCCTTGGTTTTCATAAGAAGCAGGGCAGGGCTGGGCCTGGGGCGCTCCCCATGGACACTGGGCACAGAGTCCTGGGGCTCTGTGCTGGGGAGAGGGGATGGGGCAGGGGCGTGGGGGGTGTCACGTGAGGGGCTGGCCTTTTGGTGCTTAGCTGGCCCTGAGCCCAGCATCCCGGGCAGGTCAGTGTGGCGGTTTTGGGTTTTGGAACGGCCCACAGAGCTGTCCCTGTTGGTCACAGCCCTGCTGTCCTTGGAAGGAGGGCAAGGAGTCCCTGTGTCACGCTCTGGGTGGAGCTGGGACACACAGACCCTGTGCAGCCACTCAGGGACGCCAGGCCCAGGGTTTGCGTGAGGCCCCATCTGTGCCAGACACACGTGGCTGGTGAAGAGTTGGGGGGGGGCCCAGTGCCCAATCCCGGGCTCTTGCTTGCTCCTGGGGTGGGTGTGGGGCTGGGACACTTGTCCTGGCTGGGGCCACTGGGGCTGCATCCGGCTGTGCCCTGTGGGTCATGCGGGCTCTCCGCCCTGCCCTGCCACTCGTCCTGAGCCCTCTCGCGGCTGGAGAAGATGCAGACGTTAGCGAATGGCGCCTGGACCGCGTGCCTCAAGCCTTTCCTGGGTTGGCCACGCGCTCCAACATGGTGATGGGACCAGGCATGTCCCCAAGAGGCTGGGGGTGGGGCCACTGGGCACTGAGGCCAGGTGGGCATGGGGTGCCCCCAGAGGAGTTTTGGCGTCCTGGAGCGCGGGTGGGGCCGGGCGAGCGTGGGGCGGGGCCCCCACCCACCCGTGCCAGGCGCCGGCGTCTCGGTCTCCACAGGAGGGGCGGCCAACTTCAGCAATCAGCAATTTGTCAGACAAAGAAAACGCTTTTTAATGTTCAGATTAATTATTGATCAGCTCAGCACGCCCTTGATTGCTGCTTCCTGTTGGCACACGCGGGGTGCCTGCAGCACATGCTGGCAGAGCGACAGCCCCCGAGGGTGCCCGTGACACCCCATCCGTCATCCTCACGCTGGGAAGGGGGGGTGCTAGACTCCGGGGGCGCCTGGCGGGGGTCGCTGCGCCAGGGGAGGCAGGTCCCTTGGCACAGAGCTGAGGTGGGGGGTGGGTAGGGAAAGGGCGCTGCGATCCTGGGGCGCGGGGCTGCGGGGGGTGGGACAGCAAACCTTCCCCCTCCTGGGACAGGCCCGTCTGCAGGACTGGTCAGTGCTCTGCAGGCAAGCTCGGGTTTGCCAAGAAGTGGGCAGGGGCGTGACGCAGAGTCCCCATGCCCCTCCCTGCCCACCTTGGGGTCCCTGCTCAGCCCCCCTCTTCCCACCGTGGTTGGGGTCAAGCCCCAGCCGGCCGCGCTGACAGGCCACAGAGCTGCGGCTTAGTGGGGCCGCAGCCACCTCCTATGTGCGTGCACGCTGCGACCAGCGCGCCTTCCCAGCCCGCTGCCGGGGACGGTTCAGGCGTCTCTCCGTGCCCATGGCCCCTGCGAGCCGGTGCCTCCCACCTCAGCCCCACGGCGCAGCAGCTTGTCTCTCCTGTCTCTGCTGCCCAGGGCCACCGCGGCCTCGGGCCAGGCTGAGGGAGTGGCGGGCTTGCGCGCAGCACCTGGCACTCCACGTGGTACCGGGAGTGACCCCCAAACATGAACCCGAGGCAGCCTCACAGTGGGCATGGAGGGAACAAGTTTGGGGGATCTGGCCGGAACCCAGGGGGTCACTAGCCTCTCTGCGCCAGGGCCTGTGGCCTGATGGACCCACTGGCCCCCGCTCCTGTGGCCCTCACTGCCGCCTGGTATGGCTCCATGACCTGGCGTGGCTCCGTGGCCTGGCATGGTTCTGTGGCCTGAGTGGTTCCGTGGCCTGCATAGTTCCGTGGCCTGCGTGATTCTGTGGCCGGCGTGGTTCCGTGGCCTGGCATGGCTCTGTGGCCTGGCATGGCTCCATGCATTCGGAGCTCCCAGTCAGGTGGAGTCACACCCTTGCAGTCACAGTGCTCAGAGTACATGTGCAGGGTTCGTGCCCCCTTCTTGGCTTAGACCCTCCCCAGGACACTGTCACTGGGTGCTCGCCCTGGGGGAGCAGGCTGTGCCTGGGAGCTGGGGGTGAGCCATGCCCACCGTGCCCTCGGGAGTCTCCGCAATGTCACCACAGAAGCCGGCACCCTCCTGTGCCTCTTGGTGTCCCCAATCACATGTGCCGAGAGGGGTCCTAAAACATGGCAGCAGCTGGGGTACCCAGCACAGGTGCATCTGGGGGACCAGGGGGTGGTGGATCACCCAGCATTCACCACCATCCACCACCATTCACTACCCACCATCAACCACCGTCACTATTTTCACTATATTTCACTAATATTTTCACTACTCATCACCAGCCACCAACCAGCCACCATCAGTTATCCACCATAATCCACCACCATCCTCTATCCACCCCCATCCACCCCCACCCACCATCTGTTCCCTACACTTCCACCCCATCACCCCACCAGCCATCAGTCCACTGTCCACCCTCACCGTCACCTACCCCCCGCCGTCCCAGCCACCCATTCCTTTCCCCCTAGGCCCGCTGGGATCTGTGAGGATCCTTCCACCTCCATCTCTGGCTTGGCAGCAGTGCAGCCCGGAGTGCCCTCGCTCCCTGCACCCCAGAGCCTGGCCTGGGACCCTGCTGGGCCCAACGCTCTGGGAGCCCCTTGAGCGCCCTCGGCCGTGCCTGTTGGGATCACGGTGCGTACCCTGGCGCTCCCCGCTCCACACCTCTCCTCTGCCCCTCTTCTGCCCTATATTGTGCCCGGAGGCTAGTGCACTGACCACCCATTTGCACCCGAGGGTTCTGTGAGATCGAGGGGGGCCATCCGGGTGCTGCTGGGCCCGCGACCAGGGCAGTGGTAGGAGGGCACGGGGACCCCCAGACCCTGTGCTGGGCCCCAGCGGCTCTCTGAGCTGGTGAGTGGGACTGGGGTGGGGTGCTTCCGGAGCTGGTCCTGGGCTGGGGCCCACCAGTCTCTCAGACCCGTGTCTGGGGTCACAGCCCCCACTCCCCCCACTGGGTGTTTCACAGCAGAAATGCACAGGCATACGCGGGACCCGGGTGTTCAGTGACCGAGAGCTGTTCCCTTAGCTGGCCCATGGTGACAGACAGACGAAGGACCAGGGAACGGAGAAACAGGGCCCAGGCTGGTTGGTAGTCGGTTTATTTCTCCTCCCCAGCATAGTCCGATCTTTCCCCTTACAGAACAATCGTAGTCGTAGTTTTGGTCGTAGTCCCAGTCATCACAGTTCCCTCATCCTAGTCTCCTCGTAGACCTCAAAGTCCTCCACCTCCTTATCTCCTTCCTAGTCTCCTCATAGTCTCCTAGTCCCCTCTTTCCCTTACAGCATAGTTATATAGAATCATGAAGGGTGGGGTACACATAGGTGGGGTTGAACACTGTCATAACAGCAAACAGAGGTAAAGCCCCTCATTCAGGGGAAGTTCTAGGGGATTAACTCAAGGACAGAATCTCATCTGAGGGTTCACACTCCAGATTACCAGGAGATCCACTCAAGGACGGGATCCCATCCAGGGTGATTGCTTTCTCCTTACCTCAGCTAGTAATCCATTTAAACAATCATCGGAAATTTACTTCTTATAATATTTCTATCCATTGTGTATGAACATAGTAAGAAATATATTAAGCTTAAAGGCTGGCTCTTCTTGGGGGCATCTCGCTATATATCCCAGACCACAGTCCTCAGGCCAGGTGAGTCTTTCCTAACCCCAGCAGGGTCCTTATTCAGTTACTTCTTTATGTGACATGACAGTTTGTCCATGATCGTGCTCTTAACTTATTATACTTGTGCTTATCTTGGCCCCTTTCTTCTTCTTTTTTTTAAATTTTTATTAGTGAAACACCATGAGGTACAGTTGTAGACTTACAGATTTTTGTTCTTGGGTTTCAATTATACAATGATCGAGTACCCATCCCTCCACCAGTGCCCATTTTCCACCACCACTGATCCCAGTATCCCTCCCACCCACCCCCATCCCCCCATCCCACTCTGCCTCTGTGGCAGGGCATTCCCCTCTGTTCTCTCTCCTTTTTGGTGCTGTGGTTTGCAAAAGAGGCATTCAGTGGCAATCATGTTTGGTCTATAGTCTACTTTCAGCATGTATTCCTCATCCTGGGAGGATCCTCCCAACACCCTTTACTTGGTGTTCCCTTCTCTATCTGAGCTGCCTTTTCCCCTAGCATGTACGGCTGGTCTCCAAGCCATGGAATGAACCTTCTGGGACTTATCTTGGCTATTCTTGGGTGTTAGTCTCCTATTTTGTTACTTTATGTTCCCCAGATGAATGCAATCTTTCTATGTCTTTCTATCCCTCTCTTTCTGACTCATTTCGCTTAGCATGATACTTTCCATGTGGTACCACTTGTATGTAAATTTCATGACTTCATCTTTTCTAACAGCTACATAGTACTCCATTGTGTAGATGTACCAAAGTTTCTTTAACCAGTCATCTGTTCTTGGGCACTCAGGTTTCTTCCAGTTTCTGGCTACTGTAAAGAGTGCCGCAATGAACAAACAAGTGCAGATGCCACTTCGACTATACTTTTTTGCCTCTCTGGTATATATTCCCAGGAGTGGTATTGCTGGGTCAAATGGGAGCTCAATTTCTAATTTTTTGAGAATCAACCATACTGTTTTCCAAAAGGGCTGAACCAGTCGGCATTCCCTCCAGCAGTGAAGGAGGGTCCCTTTCTCGCCACATCCGCGCCAGCATTGGTTGCTTTTGTTCTTTTGAATGTGGGCCAGTCTCTGAGGTGTGAGATGGTATCTCATTGTGGTTTTGATCTGCATCTCCCTGATGATTAATGATGTAGAGCATTTTCTCATGTGCTTTTTTGCCATTCGGATTTCTTCTTTGAGAAAGTTTCTGTTCATTTCATTGCCCCATTTTTTGATGGGGTTGGATGTTTTCTTCTTGTGGAGTTCAACCAGTACTTTGTATATTCTTGGTATCAACCCCTTGTCGGATGTTTATTCGGCAAATATCCTTTCCCATTCTGTAGACTGTCTTTGTATTTTGGTCACTGTTTCTTTTGAGGTGCAGAAGCTTCTCGGTTTAAGATAGTCCCGTTTGTCTATCTCTGTTTTCACTTGCTTGGCCAGTGGCATGACATCTTTGAAGACACCATTAGCTTCAATGCCATGGAGGGTTTTGAGCTTGGCCCCTTTCAATGCCAAGGTAGTTTACAGCTTCCCCTGGGTTCATCCAGTTCCTTCGTCAGGACCCCGCTTTGGGAGGTGTAGGAACTAAGGGCAACTGAGGCATAAGTCAGGTAAATATGATAGATGCCCAGGAGCAAATATTATTTCAGAGCCAACTAACTCCCATGTTACAAAGCAGAGCATGAACTGTCTTCCTGTGTCTGTACAAAAGGACATTGCTAAACCATGCTAATGACATAAAAGAAAGAGAAAAGCAATATAGGATTGTTAGTGCCTGATGGAATTGGGTGTGCCTCAGGGGCACTGTTGTGGGAGAAACTCAATGAACTGAAGCTTCCTGTGGGAGGAGCAAGGACAACCCAGTGCCAGCCAACACTGGCCCTGCCCTTCGGGGTGCTAAAGCCCAGTCTCGGTGTGGCTGTGCCCAGGGCACTCAGAGGCCCCTCCCTCCTGCAGGTGGGCAGAGACGGGGTGGCAGACCTCAGCGTGGGGTGACGCGGGGCAGGCGGCACTCTGGGAACGGGGAGCAGGGCATGGACTGGTCAGGGGAGACTGCCCAGGAGGACCTGCGAACGGGCACTGTGGGCTTAGAGGTGGGGACCCCCAAGTCGCCTGGCCCACCCCGTGTCCTCCCTCCCCACTACCCACCCCAGCTCACCACCAACCAACAGCACCAGACCCTGTGCTACCCCTTGCCTGATGACACATGCAGACACACATGCTAACACACAGACACACATTGACATGTGGACACAACGATACTCACACGCACACTCAGACATGCTCACACCTGTACATATGTGCAGTGCACTCACACCGGTGTTCACGCATACATGCATGTACACCAAGGCACACTTACACGTACACTCAAACACACATGTATACTCAGGTGTGCTCACACATGTACTTACCCACTTGTACACCCAGACACACTCACTCACACATGTCCCTTCACATGTGCACATATGTACACCTAGACTCACTCACACATTTCCCCTCACCCATGTACATTCAGACGTACTCTCAAGTATCCTTACACACATATATATCCAGACATGCTCACACATGTCCCCACACATGTGTGCACATATACACCCAGACACACTCACACATGCCTCACACACGTGAGCACATGTATACACAGACACACTCACATATGTCCCACACATGTGCAAATGTACATCCAGACACACACATGTCCCACACATGTGTGCACATGTATACCCAGGTGCACTCACACGTGTCCGCACGGGACAGGCCTGCAATGGGCTCTGCTGAACTGTGCCCCTCATGGTGACACCACTTCAGGTGAGTGTACCCCCAGACACTGGGGGGTCTCTCCTTACAGCCTCCCCCCCAGGACTGTCTGCACCCAGGGTGGTGTCATCGGGGTTCGGCTCGGGGGTCCCGCCACACCAGGGTCAGGCTGCAGGGCAGGTGTTAGACGCCCAGAAAGGAGAAGAGAAGCTTCCTACTGTGCGCCCGGGTGGAGGGCAGCAGATTCTTCCAGAAAACGCCACGAGGAGCTAGAGAAGGCCAGTCGATGTGGGCTGGGCCCGGCAGAGGACAGAGGCCGAAGGTCAGGTGTCACGGCACGCACAAGGGAACCCAGGAAGCTGGGTGGCTGTGGGACCACTGGGGAAGGTGTGGCCTGCCCCGGGGTCGGTTGATCTGAGGGAGGGCAAAGCCCTCAAGGCACCAGCAGCGGACAGGGACAGTGGCTGACGGTGGGCACTCAGACGCCCATCTGGGCTGCCTAAGTGGTACCCAAGATGCCCAGGACCACCTGCAGGCACCGGGCAGAGACCAACACGAGCAGACCCTGGGAGCCACCCTGGGCACCTGCAGTTGGCCGAGAAGTGCAGAGGTGACAGCCACTGTGAGCCGGAAGCGGCCAGGTGGACAGACGCCAGCAGGTGACAGAGTCCACCGGGCCCGGCCAGGCCTGCACTAAGTGACATGATCTAACTGTCCTCACTCTGAGGGCCAGGGGCAAGGCACACGCTCCCGTGGGCGTGGGCGTCTCTGGACCATCCTTGGTCACAGCACTGGGAACTTCTCGGGAGGGAATTGTTTCCTTGTGGCAGCGGTCACTTCATCAGGGGACCATCAACCACTGGTGTCTGTGGAGCTGGGATGAGACACAGCTCTGACCCCTTTCCACGTGCATTGTCGCCAGTGGCCAGAGGTCAGGGGCCACCAGGACGGCGAGCTGATTCTTCCCCCACGTGCCAGCGACTGGGACAGTCTCGGGCCAGGGCTGGCGTGAGAGGTTTCTGGGGGCTCCTCCCCACTCGAGATCCCCCAGCACTTCCTGAAGCCCAAGAGTGGGCGCCTGGGAATGGGAGCGAGCGGAGGCAGCGGACCCCATGGGAGCATTGGGCGCCCGAGGCCTGGCTGGTGCCTGCAGGGGAGGGTCCAAGCAGGGCCAGGCACAGAGACAGGAAACGGGAATGAGGGTGAACAGCAGCTGCAGAGAAGACGAGGAGAAACCGGTCGAGGGAATTGATGGGCCCAAAGCTGCTTTTCTGAGATGAACAATGGAAGCGATAAAGCTTTACTGGCGGATGGACAGGCGGAAAAACAGACCAGGGGACTGGCCACCGTTGCACACGCGCCCGGCGGCCCTGTACAAAGACAGGACCCGGCCCCGTCCCGGGCCGGCCTGGTCCTGCGGGAGACCCAAACACCATGTGCTGAGCGGAGTCGGCAGTGGTGCCGGGAGGACCGGGTCAGGGCAGACGCAGGCGCCCGGGCTGCGGGGATGCAGGTGACTGGGATGGCAGTCGGGCCATGCCACGTCCTGTGGACACGTGCAGGGTCCTGAGGATCTCACGGACACCAGGGGCTGCACCAGGGTTGGACGCAGTTTTGTTAGCTCGTCACCCCACTGCCCTCCCCTCAACCTGGTGTCCAGTTCCAGAGAAACACCACAGGCGGATGCCCACCAGCCACAGGCCTGGCCCTCCGTCCCTCCGCCGTCTGTCACATCTGCTGGGACTGTGCAGGCGTCTTGGCACCAAGCTCTGGCTCTGCCGGGACAGACTGTTGCATTTCCGCTGCGCGCCCTGCGGAGACTGTGCCCAGACCTCCTGCCCGCCCCCCGCACCCCAGGGGTGCAGCTGAGCACGGAGACAGGCCCGCGGAGTGCAGAAGGGGGTGTCGAGGCTGGCTCTGGGGATGGGCCCCAGCAGAGCGAAGGACGACAGTGGGCAGTGGACAAGGTCGGAGGACAGAGCCCTGGATTTGTACTGCCTCCTTCATCCAGGGGGTAAACTGAGGCCCAGAGGGGCAGGACTTGCAGGGGGTGCCTAATGTGGGGCCGGTCTGGAAGGACAGGCGGAGGCCAAACTGGGATCTGGCAGGGTGGACCCTGGTGCAATCCAGGCTGCCCGCCAGTGTGGCCTTCGTGGCCGAGGCCGCCGATCCTCAGGGAAGGGTTAAGCTCCGCAGGGCTCTGTGCCTCCTAAATCCTGGTTATGACCCTCGCACACATACATGTATACAGTGTGGGACACGTATGTGAGCACACACACCCGTGTACAGCCTGGGGCACATATGTGAGTAGGCACACCCATGTGCACCCTGAAGCATGCATGTGAGCACGCACACCCGTGTACATTCTGGGGCATGTACGTGAGCACACATACCCGTGTGCAGTCTGGGACACATATGTGAGCACGCACACCCGTGTACAGCCTGGGGCACGTATGTGCATGCACACACCCTATGTGCATTCTCTGAGCCTGTGTGCTCCTATTTGGCAGGACGGTGGCCAGAGGGCACACCCCCATGCACACACACTGGTGTGCCCGTACGAGAATGGCAGCGGCTGTGGGGCACGGGCCTGTGCACGGGTGTTTGTCCTCCCGTCTCTCCATCTGTCTGAGTTCGTCGCTGGCGTGGACCGTTGCCCTGGGCCTCGGGAGCCCGTCCCGCTCAGTTCTCGGCGGAATCCACACCCGGGCTCAGTGAACCCGTGAGCTCGGCCACCTAAGGTCTGAGCTCAGCTCCCGAAGCCAGGACAGGTGGCGGCGGACACTCACGAGGGCCACAGGGCCGAGGGGCTGAGTGGGGCCAAGAGAGACGCCTACACCTGGGCCTGCAGAGCACACAGGGACACACGTGCACACACCCGCCCGTGTACCCCATGTGTGCACATTCACATACCCACTCATACCTGTGCACACACACGTGCTCGCGCCCCGCACCCAACATGAAGTCCCAGCGCTCCGTGTGAGCCCGGCCTGAGCGCTCCCGGCTCGGCCTTGTTTACTCTCCGCGAACACTCGCTCCGCCAAGCGCGGCTCCTCATAAAGCCATAAACGTAATTGATATTCTCAGCATTTGGAGACAAAATACGAGTATTACAGATATACAGTACACCTCATAAAACGCCTTCATATTTCTTCTTTATGGCGAGCTCTAAAATTGGCAAAATAAATTCCCCGGGGCCCGTCACACTCTCGGCCAAGCGTGTCTCGAGCAGCCCCTGGCGGCTCCCCCCAGGGCCCCGCGCCCGGTCCCAGGGGCAGGGGCCTCGCTCCGGCCTCGGGCCTGCCTGGCCACGGTCTCCCTCCTAGAAGCACAAGCTCCGCCCCCAGGGCCCCGCAGGCACGAAGGAAGCACCTTGGGGACTCAGCCCTGCACCAGGTGCGGGGGCATGAGTGTGCATGTGTGAGTTGTGTGTGCGTGTGTGTGCGAGTGTGCATGAGTGTGTAGATGTGAATGAGTGTGCATCACTGTGTGGATGTGTGTCTATATGTGTGCGAGTGTGCATGTGTGAGTTGTGTGTGGATGTGTCTGAGTGTGCATGTGCGAGTTGTGTGTGCATGTGTGTGAGTGTGCATGTGTAAGATGTGTGTGTGCATGTGTGAGTGTGCACATGAGTTGTGTGTGGATGTGTGTGTATGAGTATGTGGATATGTGTGTGCATCACTGTGTGGATGTGTATGTATATATGTGTGTGACTGCATGTGTGAGTTGTGTGTGTGGATGTGTAAGTGTGTATGTGTGAGTTGTGTGTGCGAGTGTGCATGTATGAGTTGTGTGTGTATGTGTGTGTGAGTGTGCATGAGTGTGTAGATGTGAACGAGTGTGTGCATCACTGTGTGGATGTGTGTCTATATGTGTGCGAGTGTGCATGTGTGAGTTGTGTGTGGATGTGTGTGAGTGGCATGTGTGAGTTGTGTGTGGATGTGTGTGAGTGTGCATGTGTGAGTTGTGTGTGAATGTGTCTGAATGTGCATGTGCGAGTTGTGTGTGCATGTGTGAGTGTGCACATGAGTTGTGTGTGCATGTGTGTGGATGAGTGTGTGGATATGAGTGTGTGCATCACTGTGTGGATGTGTGTGTATATATGTGTGTGACTGCATGTGTGAGTTGTGTGTGTGGATGTGTAAGTGTGTATGTGTGAGTTGTGTGTGCGAGTGTGCATGTATGAGTTGTGTGTGTATGTGTGTGTGAGTGTGCATGTGTGTGTAGATGTGAATGAGCATGGATGTGCATCAGTGTGTGGATGTGTGTGTATATATATGTGTGACTGCATGTGTGAGTTGTGTGTGTGGATGTGTAAGTGTGCATGCATGAGTTGTGTGTGTGAGTGTGCTTGTGTGAGTAGTGTGCGTGTGGATGTGTGAGTGTGCATATGTGAGTTGTGTGTGTATGTGTGTGCGAGTGTGCATGAGTGTGCAGATGTGACTGAGTGTATATGTGCATCACTGTGTGGATGTGTGTGTGTCTATAGGTGTGTGGCTGTGCATGTGCGAGTCGTGTGTGTTCTGTTTGCATCCACTCGGCCCGAGTGCATCCCCTCTCCCTTCCCCTTGGTCTTAGGGTCCCCCTGGACCAAGTCGGGGGTCAAGACCCGGCCTGTAGGCTCAGGCTTCAGTGTCCTCTTGGGAGAGAAAGTTCCAGAGAGCCGGAGCAGTTTTGCAGCTTTCGCTCTGCTCTCTTGGACTCCTCTGCGGGCCGTGTTGCCTCTGACCTCATCTCCCGCGTGCGCTCTCTGTCTCTTCGCCGCTCTGCTCCACCCTGGAGACGCCCGGGTCTCTCTGGAACACGTTTCATCTCTTTCCCTCCCCTCATATTTCTAAGTTTAATTCAAGTCCCTGGCTTGGCGAAACAGCTTGAATATCTGTCTGTGTATGTTTGGGGCCACACCCAGCCGTGCTCAGGGCTCACTCCCGGCCGTGCCCGGGGGACCAGCTGGGGAACTGAGGCAGAACCGAGTCGGCCACATCCCGCTCTTCTGTCACTCAGTACAGTTTTGCCAACTTTTGAACCAACGTTTTTTTTTTATTAGTGAAACACTATGAGGTACAGTTATAGACTTACAAATTTTTGTGCTTGGGTTTCAGTTATACAATGATCAAGTACCCATCCCTTCACCAGCGCCCATTCTCCATCATTTAGGTTTCTTAAAAAAATTTTGTTAGTGAAACACTATGAGGTATAGTTGTAGACTTACAAATTTTTGTGCTTGGGTTTCAGTTATACAGTGATCAAGTACCCATCCCTCCACCAGTGCCCATCCTCCACCACCACGGCCCCAGCATCCCTCCCACCCTGAACCGACTTTTGAACCGCTGTAATTCCCATTGAATAATGCGCGTGCTTCTCGGAGAGCTGAACGGGACTCTTAGAGGGTTGATTTACAGGAAGTTGGTGTAGCCACTGACCCAGCTGCCTCGCGCCTGCTCGGACCCCTGGGCCCACTTGCCGCCTCTCCAGCCGGGAGCAATTTGCAGCCCGGCCCTCTGGTGTGTGCAACAAAGGCCGGGGCTGAGGGAGGATGGGGGTGGGGGGCTCAGACGGGCGTGCACATTACATGCGGGGCTTGTCCTCCCTCCCTGGGGTCTCCTGAGGGCCATGGCTGCAGGGCCCAGGGCCCAGAGTGGCATGGTGGTCGCCGGCCCCCTGAGGACGAGCACAGCAGCCCTACAATGGTGATGGACAGGACGCTGGTGGCCAGTGTGGGGGTGGGGTACGAACAGGCTGGATTTGCGGGCAGTGAAACCGTCCGATGCTCTGGTACAGAGGACACTGCCCACTCCTCACACCTGGAGGGTCACCATAAATCCTCTTAGAGACGGGCAGATCTGAAGCGTGAATGTGGATGCGGGGTCCAGGGAAGGGTGGCGGGCAGGGACGGGGCAGGGGCTCACATCGCAGCCTCCTGCCCTCATCCTTCGAGGGTCTCGGCCATAGCCGACTCCTGCTCCCAGCTAGAGCGGCTGTGGTGATGCCAGTCCTGGGCCGTCCACTGAGATGACGCTTCCTTCAGCAGCTGCCGGGCGCGCTGGCTCCAGGGGGCTACGGTGCTGGGCACCCGTTATCAGGAAGGGGGCGGCTGGCTCTCGGGGGGCACACCTGCCTTGGGGGTCCTGGCTGTTCCGCCCAGCCCCCTTCCTCCCTTCTGTGACGAGTGTCCCTCTAACGCGCTGTTAGCTCTCTGCTGCTGCACTCTCTGCCCAGAGAGGGGACAGTGAGGGGACTGTGTGCCAGTGAGGGCCCCTGTGCCACCGAGTCCTCCTGGCCCCGCAGGCCCTCAGTTCCGGGCGTGGGCGCTTGTCCCCGGGCCTCCCCTGGGCTGTGCTGTGCTGAGCCCGCAACGCCATCAGGCCTGGCCTGCTGGATCTTTGCCGGGACCTGGTCGGGCTGGGCAGCTCTGGGACCGCGGCCACCCTGTCCTGTCTCTCCCACCCCTCGGGCCTGGCCTGGCCTGTCCCTCCGGCCCTCGCTCTCGCTGTCCCCATCCCATTCCCTGCTGTGACCCCCCCCATGCCACCTCTGCTGCATCTTACAGACTTTGATAACGTTCATTTTTGCTTCAGTTTCACCCAGAATGTTCTGGAGTCCCCTGAGTCTTGGACCCGCCTGCACAGGCTACCTGGGCGCAATGGTCTGGGCTGTGGGTCTCAGTTTCGTCCTGTTGCGGCCTGAGAACACGCCACTGGCTTCACGAGTGACACCTGTCATGGGCTCTTTGGCTCACAAGATCTGTCCTGTTGTGAGCCCGAGATGCTGTCACTGACGGAATGTTCCGGAATGCCGGTGGGGACCTTCACTGGGGACATTCTCCTGGCCAGTGCCGTCTCTGGGACCCTGGGCGAGTGGCTGGGAGTGGGGGCTCTCCCTGCCTCGGATGCAGCTGTGGGGGGGAAGGTGCTGGCCGCTAAGCTGAGGCCTGAGCCCGGGGCCTCCTCAGCCGGGGGCAGCTCGGGGGCCTGGGGGCAGAGAGTGGGGGCAGGGCTGCTCGTCCATCCCTGCATGGCCGTGGGGCTGGGCCCAGCAGGCATGTTCTGAGGTGTCCGAGGGCAGGGAAAGGGGGCCGTGGGGGGCTGTGGGGGGCTTGGGGGCTATGCGTGGCCCCGACTTCGGCTGCCCTGGAGATACTGGGCCCAGCAGGAAACATCCAAGTGCAGGTTTGCAGGACACAGGCCAGCAGCCACACCCCAGCCCCATGGGAAACACTGCATGCAGCGACAGGGGCTGTGCTCGAGGGCACCGTGACTTTGGGAGCGCTGGCCCCTGGAACCCCCCCCCCTTCCTGCGTGGGGCTGGGAACCCTCAGGAACCTTGTGGCGCCCACCTGGGCCCCGCAGACTGAGGCTCTGGCGGTCCCTGGCTGGGGTCAGTCCCGTGACCCCTCTGCCCGACAGCAATGGCGGCCCCGCCCCCGCCCCCAGCTCAGACTCTCCTCCCGGGCGGGGGGCTTCCAGGGTCTTCGGACATGGATCTCACGGCCCCCACAAATGCCCGCAGGACCCACCCTCCGGCTATCTGAGCAACTGGGGCATCGTCAGGATGAAGGAGAAATTCTCTGGGAAGAGAAGAGGGAAGATCAAACGCGGATCCCCACAAATCAATTCGCCACGATCCACAATTAAGCAGCATTTGACATTTAAGAAATATTTGATCTGCGTTTTTTTGGCTTCCAGAGCCGAGAACGACGTGTAAATTACATTCAAATCAGGGTTAAATATAGTCCCGGGAGCGAGTGTGTGATTCAAACCGCCTAATTATTTGGGGGAAAATCTGTTCTCCAATAATGAAGAGACTGAGGATGCCGCACGGCACGTGGGGGTGCTGTGGGGGTCTCGGACCCTGGGCCGCCGGACCAGGAACACTCGCGGAGCTGCTCCAAGCTCTGGTTGGGAGCCGCAGTTGCTTCTGGAAGAGGGGGACGAACTCTGCCCTGCAAGACTCTACATCAGGAGTCACGTTTGGGGGTCACACGTAGGTCACAATGGGCTCCCGGCCTCGTGGCGTGACCGTGGGTGGTGACCTGCCACCTCTGTGCCCGGGGCTCCCTGTTGGTGTCCTGGGCGCCCTGGGGCCCGCACACCGTCCCCCGGCCAGGAGCCAAGACCAGCCACGTCTGTTGTCACCTGATGGTGGCAAAACTTGCAGACCTCAGGGGAGGGGACTCAGGTGGAGGGGGCGCGGGCGGGTCCTTTAGGGCTCTGGGGAGAAGAGGGCAGGTGTGGGACCTGGAGGTGCGGGAGGGCGGCGGGGAGGGGGGCTCGCTCGAGGACCCTGTTCCTACTGTGGCCACAGGCACTGCCCCCCCCGCCTCCCCCTCCCCCACTTCCTCCCTCCCCCCTTTCTCTCCACTTCCACTCCTTCCCCCTCCTTCCTTCCCCACTTCCTTCCTCCCCCTCCCCCCACCTCCCCTCCTCCCCCTCCATCCTCCCCCACTTCCTCTCCCCCCTACTGCTCCCCTCCCCCCTTCCTCTCCTGCCCAGGCTGGTCCCGCAGGTCCTGTGTGAGTGGCGGCACCCCAGGAAGGGAGGGGACCCCAGTTTGCACAGGCCGGTGGTGCAGTGGTGCAGCCCGGGTCTCGCTGGCCGGCGCCTCCTTCCTGGGGCAGAGCCACCACATGCTGGGGGCTGGCCCGGGTGTGGCGGAGAGGGGTCTGTCTTGCACACGCTGAGCGCAGAGCCCGGGGGACCCCCGAGCACCGTCAGGTGTGGCCCAAAGACTGGAAACAAAACAGCACGTGAGGGGGTGGTGGGGGTGAGGGCCTGAGCTGGCGCGGGGCGCAGAGAGCGGGGGTCCCGGGGGGGCCCCTTGCCGTGGGAGCGGAGCCTGCAGCAGGGCGCCGAGGGAGCTCCCCCACTTAGGGGCGGCTCTGGGTGGGTCTTGGCGGCGGAGGGGTTAAGAGGGCCGCAGCTTGCAGGCCGGGAAGCAAAGGAGGGTCTGCGCCTGACGCCTGACGTCACCCTAATTCCATTTCAAGTCTGTTTAATCTCATTTGCGACGCCTGAGCCCCTCCTGGAAGGGTCAGCCTCCTTGCGGGGCAGCAGAGAATCAGCATCATCCGACCTGCCGCTCCCCTGCATGGGCCCCGCCCCCACAGCCCGGTCCTGGAACTTTCCAGAAGCCTTTCCCCAAGGGCTCACGCCCGTCTCTCTGGCCCTGGGTGGAGGGTCAGCTCAGGACCCCGGGAGCTGTGTATCCTAGGAGTCATCAGGGCCAGGACCCTGGAGCTGCCTCCCGGGCCCCGGGGCATGACCTCTGCACCCACCCTCTGGCTTCTCTCCTGCGACTCAGTTTCTGGAAACTTCTTCACAGGAACCATTGACAGACCTGGCTGAGCTCTGGGCTGCGTGAGGCTGTCGGGCCTTGCCACGCGGGAACCACTGTTGGAGGAGGTTCTTGGTGGGGGCTGGGATGGGGTGAGCAGGGCCCCCACTTCCAGGCGAGGCCTCAGTGTCCCCAGGGAGAGGGGTCTCTGGGCAGGGGGATGCTTGTCCTGGGTCTACAGGACAGTGTGGCCAGTGTGGGACCCGCACTGCCCATCCCAGGGGGACGCTTCCCTGGCAAATGTCTCAGGGTACAGTTGTCAGCATCTGGTCACCGCCCCGGGGCCTGGGAATGGAAACCCGCTGCCTGTCCCATCGCCTCCAGGCTGGGCGGCACAAGGCAGCGGCACTAACAACGGACAGCCAACGCCCACGTGGAGCAGCTCCGGGCCGAGATGGGAGCAGGTGCTAAGGCTTGTCCGTCTGTCCATCCACCACCCCTGTATGCCCAGGAAGCCTCTATCTATTCATCTGCTCATCACCCATTCCTCTATTCATCATCCATCAAGCACCCACCCGTGTAGGATAACGCTGGTTTGTCCTTTCCGCCTTACCACAGGGAACTAAGGTTTACCGGCTTGCTCCCATCACAGTGCTCCCATTCCTCTGTGTCTATTTGTAATGAACTCTTTCTTAATTAACTTTCTTTGTGCTCTGTTAACTTGTAAATATTGCTTTTCTCTTCTCCTTAAGTCCTTTGCATGGTTAATTCAGAGCAATGTCCTTTTTGTATAGACACAGGAAGACCGTGAATGCTATGCTTTTGTCACGTGGGAGTTGATTGACTCTGAATGACATTCACCCCTGGGCATCTGTTCTCTCAACATAAGCCTCAGTTGCCCTTACGTCCTAGCACACCAAAAGCAGGGTCCCGATGAGGGACTGGATGGGCCCAGGGCAAGCTGTGAGCTGCCCTGGCATCGAAATGGGCCAGGTCAAAGTGCATCGTACTCAACTGTAAACTAAGAGCATGGTCATGGACAAAATCTGTCATGATCCAGAGAGTAATAACTGGAGTGGGACCCTGCTAGGGTTAGGAAAGGTTAATCTGGCCTGAGCACTGTAGTCTGAGATCTCTAGCGAGATGTCCCTAGGAGAGCCCCCCTACAAGCTCAATGTATCTCTAACTGTGTCCATGCAGAATGACTAATATTAAGATGTAGAATTAAGATGTTAATTAAAATGTTAATTAAGTTGTTGGACTAAGGAGAGGAGAAACACCCCTAGGTGGCATTTCTGCCCTTGAACCTGATGGGCCATCAGAAGGGCTTTGATATGTTGGTCCGGCTACCCCCAATGCGGGGAGTTGGTGAGAGACGGGAGAGAGACCAGGGCAGCAAGATGGACTGCGGAGAGACTAGCAAGGAGGACAGAGGGGGAAGAATGTAGGGAAAGAAGGCAGGAGCAGGCGCGTGGAGAGACGAGAGACGCGGAGCGATGAGCGGGAGAGACAGGAGGAGACGGGAATGAGGGCCAGTGTGAGACTAGGATGTGGGGCTCAGACTGGAACAGGTGTGTGGGGAGAACGGACTAAGTGGCAACTGACACCAACCAGCCTGACCCTCTCCGTTCCCCTTCATCCGCCCATGGCATGGGCCACCCCGGGCAGGGGAGCGGCTTGAGACCACAAACGTGGGTGGTGAGAGAGACAGCCTCGGGGATCTCCCTAGCCTGGAGATGACACCGCTGGCATCCCTGGGTGGGCACAGCCACCCGTCTACCCATCTTCCGTACATCCTTCCATCCATCCTCCCATCTATCCATCCTCCAATCCATTCATCCTCCCATCCATCCTCCCATCCATCCTTCCATCCATCCATCCGTTCTCCCATCATCCATCTTTCCTCCCATCCATCTTTCCTTCTATCCACCCATTCATGCTTCCTTTCTTCTATCCATTTTTCAATCCATCCTTCCATTCATTCATCCTTTCATCCATCTACCATCTAACTTTCCTTCCACCCAGGCGTCCCTCCATCCTTCCATCCATCCTTCCATCCTCCCATCCACCCTTCCATCCATCCATCTGTCCATCCCTCCATCCTCCATCCTTCCATCCATCCTTCCATCCATCCATCCATCCGTCCATCCGTCCATCCCTCCATCCTCCAATCCTTCCATCCATTCTTCCATCCTTCCATCCATCCATCCATCCTTCCATCCATCCTTCCATCCATCCATCCATCCATTCATCCATCCATCCGTCCATCCCTCCATCCTCCATCCTTCCATCCTCCCATCCATCTTTCCTTCCACCATCACCCACTCAGCATCGATTTGAGTCCCGCTACCATGGCAGGCCTACAGATCGGGGCTGCGTGGAGGTAGCTGGGGGTGAGCGTGGGCGGCCGTGGCGTTCAGACGCTATCCGTCCCGGCGAGACCAGCAGGCAGTCAACGCCGAGCACAGCCTACCAGCAGAGCCACCCGCTCCACGTTCCCGCGCTGGGCCTGGGGGGAGTTTGTGCAGTGCTGGGGGGGGTTCTCAGGAGGTTCCTGGGAAGCCCCGGCTGAGCTGGGTCCCAGCAGGGAGGGAGCCAGGAAGGAAGTGGCTGAGGAAAGGGCGGGACAGGAGCCGGGTTGAGGGAGGCCCGTGGTGCAGCTGTGTGACCGCACAGTGACCTCCACTTTCTGAGGCCACTTTCCACAAACCCTGGGCTAATTTACCTGGGTGGGGCCTGGCTGCGAGCCCCTGGGGACGGCCCCCTTATTGGATTATCTCATTTGCAAACAATAAATGCCAACAGCCAACAGGGACAGGGTCCTTGAGGCCAGCAAATGCGCCTTTATCTGCTCTGCCCTTTGTTAAAACAACTGGGGGCAGACAGAGAAAGTGACGTCACTTCCACCCCTGCTAATCAGCGGGGTGCCACTGGCCTTCCACTTCCTGTGGGGGGGGGGGATGTTCCTTTGCCCTCCTGTGGGCACCCCGGGCTGGGGAGTGGCAGATGCTGAGGAAGGAACCCAAGCTGAGAGACGGTGGGCTCCCTGGGGGCAGCAGCCCTATCCAAGCTCCCCTCAGAGGCTGCTGCAAATTCGCTGACCCTCCGTGAGGCCGCAAAGTGCCCGTTTTCTTGTCTTTTTCTTTCCTCCCCTCCCCTGCCACTCTGCCTTTCTTTTTTTTTTTTTGTTTTGGGGCCACCTCCAGCTGTGCTCAAGGCTGACTCCTGTCTCTGTGCTCAGGGATCACTTCTGGTGGGACTTGGGGAGCTTGGGGTCAGCCTGTGCAAGGCCAGTGTCCCTGCTGGACTCTCTCTGGCCACAACACGAGAACTTTCTCCCCTGTGCCTGGACTGGGCAAGCTGGCCGGGAAGGTCCCGTGGGCGGGCCACATGTGTGCAGCCGCGTGCTCACGTGCGCGCCTTGCTCAGGTGTGCAGTGGGTGACACTGTTCACAGGGTTGACCTGGAGTCCAGCAGGCGGCCTGCCCTGAAGGGGCCTCTGAGCTTCCTGACAGCTCTGAGCTTCCTGACAGTGCTCCAGGAGGGTTGCCGGGCGCCGGGGCCGCGTGGAGCAGTCTCGGGCCTCTCGCTGGAGTGGGCTCTGTGCTCCCCAAGGAGGGGCCTGCAGGCTCCGCTCTGAGCTTGGGGTCCTCTGGCCCAGCTAGCAGGGGGGGCGGGAACTGGCAGAAGCGGAAGTACAGGAATCTGGGCTCAGCAGGTGAAGACTGGGGGGGTCCCCGGGAAGTGTCCTGGGAGGGAGGGGGTTTCTGCCTGGGGGTCTGGCCTGGGGGTCTACCTGGGGGTCTGGCCTGGGGTCTGCCTGGGGGTCTGGCCTGGGGTCTGCCTGGGGGTCTGGCCTGGGGGGTCTGGCCTGGAGGGGTCTACCTGGGGGTCTGGCCTGGGGTATGCCTGAGGGTGTACCTGGGGGGGTCTGGCCTGGGGTATGCCTGGGGGTGTACCTGGGGGGATCTGGCCTGGGGGTCTGCCTTGGGGGCCGCCCTCATCCGCCTGCCCTGTGCTCAGCCCCGGGCCGGGCAGAGGCTGGTTGGGCAGTGCTGGCGCTCCTGTTATTATTACATTATCGCAGACAAATGGGCCGGAATTTAAATAACTCTGACATTAAATATGCAGTCAATTAAGCCTCGAGCTGCAGGAGCCGAGCACCAGAGAGAAGCAATTACCTGCTGTCAGCTGTTGCTAATGAGGAAGCCCAAGCCAGGCTCCCGGAACCTTCTGGGCCCCCAGGAGGGCCCCCTGTTCTGCTGGCCGGCCAGGGGCAGCGCCTCTCACCCAGACCCTGCGCCCCTCAGCTCAGCCCAGAGGGGGAGGGGCACTGCCCTGTCTCCTCGAAGCCCCCGTCCCTGGAGCCGCTCTGGTGGTCCCAGCCCACGCCCGGCCCCCCATGGGCCTGTTCGTGCAGCTGCCCGGGGCCCCTTAAGGGCTGGGGCGGGACAAGGCAGCATCCAGAAATGCCCCTGACCTGGCCAGTGGCCCTGGCCCTCGCCCCTGCCTGCCGCCCCGGCTGGGACCCCCACCCCGAGGAACCAGAGGAAAGGGCACCACGACACAAACAGGGGTGGGGGGAGTGATGCAGGTGGGGCCACGGGGCTGCAGGCAATGGAGCAGAGTTGGGGGACTGGGGGCAGTGGGGTCCCCGGGTCAGCGTGACAGGGGTCCGCAGGAGAAGGCCCACTAGGCACACAGGACCTGAAGCGGGTCACTGCTCTGCGGCCCAGCCTGAGGGAGTGGGAAGGAACCAGAGCCTCACGGGGGGCCACAGGAAGGTGCCCGGGAGGGAGGACTCGGCGGGAGCGGGAGGACTATGTGGGAGTTGGGAGTACTCAGCAGGAGCTGGAAGACTATGTGGGAGGCAGGAGGACTCAGCGAGAGCTGGGAGGACTCTGTGGGAGCCAGGAGGACTCTGCGGGAGCTGGAGGACTCTGTGGGAGCCAGGAGGACTTCGCGGGAGCTGGAGGACTATGTGGGAGCCGAGAGGACTCACTGGGAGCTGGGAGGACTCAGAGGGAGCTGGAGGACTATGTGTGAGCCGGGAGGACTCAGTGGGAGCTGGGCAGACTCTGTGGGAGCCAGGAGGACTCAGCGGGAGCTGGAGGACTATGGGGAGCCAGGAGGACTCACTGGGAGCTGGGAGGATTCAGCGGGAGCTGGAGGACTATGTGAGAGGCAGGACGACTCAGCAGGAGCTGGGAGGACTCCGTGGGAACCGGGAGGATTCTGTGGGAGCTGGGAGGACTCACTGAGAGCTGGGAGGACTTCAGGCCTCCACAGGAGGGCTTTGTCCTGAGCAAGTGGAAGCAGGAGAGAGGCCAGAGCAGGACCAAGTTTGACACCAAGAGAAAATCAACCGAAAAACCAGGAGACAAGCGCTGCCCTGGAAAAGCTGAGCAGAGACCAGCCAGCGTCCAGGAGCGAGCACGGAGCAGGGCGCCAGCACAGCCCAGGGCCGCGTGGGAGCAGGGACAGGGCCCTGTCAGTCGCCGGCAGGAGACAAGCCCTGAGCCCACGTGGCCACGGCGGGGAGGGCGACACCGAGCAGAGGAATGTGCCCCAGCGGAGGACAAAGCTCTGGACACAGCTCAGGAGACATGTCCTGACGCTGAGGCCGAAGAGAGAGAAAACTGCAAACTGAAGTGAAATCCCTGCAAATATTCACATAGAGAAGCCAGCAAACCGCCAGAATTGTACCCGGCGCCCAGTGGGCTCATCGCAGACACAGGCTGCCATGTGCCTTGAACATCAGTATGACCCACTTACTACACGCTAATGGTGATGTGATCCCACATGATGAGAGATTCACCATCTCGTGAGAAATTCTCAGCAAACTGGGAATCGTTTAATTCCATGGAAACTGCTTGAAATCTGTGGCAACGTCTCCCGTTGTGACTCAACTGAACAGAATCCACGCAGACGTCACACACGGAGGAGAACCCACACTGACCCCTGCCCCAGAGCCAGGCCAGCGCAGCCCAGCTCGCAGCTCCCCTCGCGCCGTGCCAGGAAGGCGGCAGGAAGGTGCGGACGGAGGAGCGGCAGCTTCCTCAGCCACGGCCGCACTCCAGGAGTCTACAAAGCTCACGGCGCCGGGTCAGACTCGGCCAGCACACCTGGGCCCACCCGCAGCCAGAGAGCCACTCTATTCTGCGACCAGCGGCAAGTGTGTGGACTGTGTTTGCGGCCACTCCTAAGACACACCTGAGTATGGAGAGCACAGTCAGACTGCAGAGAGCACACAGTCAGACTCTTAGAGCACACAATCAGACTCTGAGGAGAGCACACAGTCAGACTCTGAGGAAAGCAGTCAGACTGGAGAACACAGTCTCTGTGGAAACTATACTCAGACTCGGCAGAGCACAGTCAGACTCTGAGGAGAGCACACATAGTCAGACTCTACGGAGAGCACAGTCTGGCTGGAGAATACAGTCAGACTCGGCAGAGCACAGTCAGACTCTGTGGAGAGCACACAGTCAGACTCTGTGGAGACTATAGTCAGATTTGGCAGAGCACAGTCAGACTCTGAGGAGAGCACACAATCAGACTCTGAGGAAAGCACAGTCAGACTGGAGAACACAGTCAGACTCTGTGGAAACCATAGTCAGACTCGGCAGAGCACAGTCAGACTCTGAGGAGAACACACATAGTCAGACTCTACAGAGAGCACAGTCTGGCTGGAGAACACAGTCAGACTCGGCAGAGCACAGTCAGACTCTGTGGAGAGCACACAGTCAGACTCTGTGGAGACCATAGTCACATTTGGCAGAGCACAGTCAGACTCTGAGGAGAGCACACAATCAGACTCTGAGGAAAGCACAGTCAGACTGGAGAACACAGTCAGACTCTGTGGAAACCATAGTCAGACTCGGCAGAGCACAGTCAGACTCTGAGGAGAACACACATAGTCAGACTCTACAGAGAGCACAGTCTGGCTGGAGAACACAGTCAGACTCGGCAGAGCACAGTCAGACTCTGTGGAGAGCACACAACCAAACTCTGAGGAGAACACAGTCAGACTCTGAGGAGAACACACAGCCAGACTGTGCTGTTGCTCTGCAAAGCTCGGCAGCAGAGCCAGGCAGAGCTTGGCAGGTCGGTGCCGTTTGTAGCGGAAGCCAGCCAGAAATATTGTGCATACATAGCGATGTGACTCACAGGGAAACGCAGAGGAGCTCGAGCAGGTGGATGAGGGAACTGAGAAGGAGCAGAAACCCACCCGCATCTCCCTGTGGGCTACCCCCAGGCCGCACAGTGGACCAGCTGGTGCCCACCGGCAGGAAGAATTTCCTTCCTGTGTTTGCAAACACCCATTCGGAGCAGGCCACGGCCTCAGAGGGCAAGATGGAAACTTCTGGGGACAGACAGGGAGAACTGGGGGATGGAGGGCAGCAAAGGTCACCGCCAGACCGGGGTCGAGGGATGCCTGACTCAGGGCGACCTCACGCCGCGAGCTCTGAGGCACGGAGGAGGGGAGGGCTAAGGACCCGCTGCAGCCCCCGACAGACGTTCCAGGGCGGCCCCTCTGAGGGGACCCGGGGACACCCAGACGCGAGGGGGCTGGAGACGGCGGGAACTGCCCGCCCTGCGGCCGTGCTCGGGCGCCTGTGTACGTTTTAATTGTCGAGCCCAGCAAGGACGTAAATTAACAAGCAGCCGCGGAGCGCCGGGCCTTTGAGATGACTAAAATGAAACCCTAATTGAATTTTCCCAGGGAAAAATATCATGTGGAAATTTAATTAAGGAAGTAAAGGACGGGTTTTTAAAAATAGATATATATGGTTTTTAATTCAGGGTTATTTGCAAAGCAAATTAAAACATAAAACGGGCGGCTTGGATGCAGAGATAGGATTTAGACAAAGGAGGCACCGAGTTCCCGCCAGCCCCCCTCCCCCACACCAAGACCCCAGGCCTCCCCCCGCCGGAGGCGACTCCTGGGCCCCGTCGCCCCCAGGCCTCCATGGCTGCCCCCAGGGGAGACAAGACACACCTTTGCCCCCAGGCATGGGGCCCCTGTGCGGCTCCCCATGAAGCCTGTGGGGCTCCCAGCAGGGCACCGGGGACTCGGGCCCTGCCCACCGGGCCTTGTCCTCGCGTCCTGGTCTCCCCAGCTTGTCTGTCATCCAAGAGTCAGGACATGTCCTGCACCCCAAGACTCGGGGTCCCATGGGACCCTGCGCCCTGGAGGCTAGGCGGCTGGCGTGGGGATCAGCTGCAGCTGTGTCCTGGACCCAAGGCAGGAGCCAGAGGGCAGAGACTCGGTGCCAGCCTAGAGTGGGGGCCCCAGGGTCCAGGAGTGCTCCCAGGGGGTGGGCTGGGTTCCAAGAATGCCCCCAGGGCTAGGCCGGGGTTCAGGAGTGTTCCCAGAGAAGGAGCATCTAGGAGTGCTCCCAAGGGGAGGGCTACTGTCCAGGAATGCTCCAAGGGGAGGACAAGGGTCAGGAGTGCTCCCAGGAGCAGGCCAGGGACAGGAGTGCACCTGAGGGTGGCACCCAGGGTCCCTGGAGCCTTTGCCGGCGGCGACCCTCACCCACTCCCTCCCTGCCCAGTCACGGCTCCTGTGGCGGCCCGGCTGGTGGGACTGTCCCCCCTCCTGGGGGCCCTTAACCCCAACACTCCCAGTCCCCGCCACTGTAAGGAAGATCTTCCTGCTCTGCAGACCCGCCTGAGAGCCGGCGAGTCCCTGTGCTCTGAGGCATCGGGGCTGCAGGCAAGGGTTCAACCGGGTGGGTCTGGCTGAAGGGTGAGGCAGGGGCGAGCCCACCCTGAGACTTGGGGTCTCGCGGGGGACTGCAGGCTGGGGGCTGGAGTCACCACTCTGGCTCACTCAGAAGGGTTGTGATTGCATCTGTATGTGTGTGTGTGTGTGTCCATGGAGTGTGCGTAGGAGTCATTTGTGTGTATACATGTGAGTGTGGGGTGTAGGTCATTTATGTGTTCGTGTGTGTGCACATGTGAGTGTGCAGGCATGTGTGTGTACATGTTTGTGTGCAGGGCGTAGTGAAGGTGAGTGGAAGGAGGGAGGAGAGAGAAGGAGGGAAAGGGAGGAGTAAGGAGAGGCCAGGAGGAGGGAAGAGAGAAAGGAGGAGGGAATTTGGGAGGAAGGGGAGGAGGGGGAAGAGGAAAGAGGGAAGAGGAAAGAAGGGGTGGAGGGAGGAGGGCGCAGGGCAGAGGGAGGAGGGAGAAAGGACCTTTTAGAATTCAGCGGGCTCCTGGCACCGGGCTGAATGGGCTTTAAATTAGCGGCGCTTCTCAGAGGGCCATCGCCAAGGGCAGCCCCGAACTGCAGGCAAGGGTGGCGAGGCCGAGGGCAGCGGGCGGGTCGGGCCCACAGAGCCGAGAGGGCAGGCGAGGGCCTGACAGGCCTGGGGGCGGTGCTGCGAGGGGCCTCTGGACCCTCTGGGGGGCTGCAGGTTGGGAAGCACCCCCCCAGCACACCCTGCGCCCACCCGCCATCCCGAGTTGGCCAGCCTCTCCCCTTGTTCCCACGCCCCCGATTCTGCGCCTGTGGCCCTGCCCATGCGCTGTGGGCTGCCGAGCTCTGCAGACAGTGCTCAGGGCGCGCTGCTTCCCCTCCACCACTCAGGCGGGTGCTGCTGTGGGGCGCTGGGATGAGGCTGTGAGGCTGTGGGACGGACACCTCACGGGTGTGGACGCCTTTGCGTGGAGGCCTGTGTGTGTGGAGGCTGTTTGTGGAGGTTGCGTGTGGAGGCCTGTGCGTGTGGACGTTGCGTGTGGAGGCTGCGCGCCTGTGTGGAGTGTGCCGCCTGCCTCGGGGGGCATCTCCAGGGGAGCAGGTGTCCCCGCCACCGCCCCAGGCGTCTTGCTCCCGATCCCCCGGACGCGCGTGCTGGCGGCCCCTGCGGGCAGAGCCTGAGCCCAGAGCTCCCCGGCCCGCGCGTCTCTGGACGTGACTTCGGAGCACGCAGGAGCTCTTAAGTGGATTACGGCAGCGCGGGGTTTAATGTCTTACAGGAATATAATTGTATTTTTATTGCTCATTACATTTCGAGTTAATTACATGGCAACCAGGTTCCCGCTCGCGAAGCTGCAGCCTCGCGTTCCGCGGCGCCCACACCTGCCGCCTAGAAGCGCCCCTCCTGGTCCCCGGGGGCTCCGCATTCCCTGGGGGGGGCCGGCAGGCGGGAAGAGCGGTGCTGGGGGCCGGGGGTTGCCCCCCCACCCCTCACACACTCGCCGCCCTCCCTTCTGGCGTCTGCCCCCCACTTCCTGCTCTGACTCAGTCTCCTAGACAGCCCACACTGGGGCCCCCACATAGAAACTCACCATGTGCGTGGGAAGGAGAGGAGGGGGCATCTCTCAGGCGTGGGAGGCCTGGAAGTGGGGGTCTCCCGTGCGGGGGGATGCGCCTGTGTCATAGGGTCAGAATCTCTCTCCCACTTGCTCCAGGATACCCCTTAGGACCACCCGAGGGATTGCAGCCCCCCGCCCCACTATTGCTCTCGGCCCAAGCACAGGTCCCTGGACTCACAGATCAGAGAACCCCGACACCCCATCTTGTGGGCCCACCCAGAGAACCCTGAGCCCTGTCTCGCGCTGTGTGGAGCGTGTGGAACACGTGGAGTGCGTCTCCTCTGCCCACCGACGTCCCCTGCTCCCTGGCGGGAACACGCTCACCCTGGTCCCCTCAGCACTGAGTGTCCGCTTCCGCAGGGACTGGAGCGGGGATGTACTGTGTGTGGTGATCATGAGGCTCGAGGGCCGGCTGAGAGGACACTGTCCGGGGCCAGGAGCTGTGGCGGGGGCACAGCCGGCCTCACCGGGGCTCCCCGCCCCATCCTCGCCAGGAGGGGCCACGGAACTGAGAGGCCTGATGGCCACACGCTCCCCCACCACTTCTCAGCGGCTCAGTCCTGACTCACGGGAGGAAGCGGCGCCCTAGCCACGGGGCGAGAGGAGCCACTTCCTGTCCCCCTTCAGTGCTGGGGGGTGAGGGTGGTGACGGGCGGGCGGCCGAGGGGCCAGAACCCTGGGAGCCGGACGGGACTGTGGGCGGCTGCTGAGGGCAGCGTGTGGCACGGGATCTGGGGTCGGCCTCACCGGGGCTCCCCGCCCCATCCTCGCCAGGAGGGGCCACGGAACTGAGAGGCCTGATGGCCACCCGCTCCCCCACCCTCCAGGGCTGACACCCCTGTCAGTGCTTGGAGGGAAACGCAATAAAAAGGTGCTGGAAACGGCACGGTCTGCAGAGACCCTGCAGCACTCTGGAGACCCCCGAAGGCCCCCAAGGCAGCCGGGATGGAGACCCTGGGCCACGGGCTTCACGGGAGCAGCCTCACCCTGAAGTCCTGAGGCCTCACCCTGAGGTCCCGAGGCCACTCCAGTCTTCCTGCCTGCTCCCGGGCTCACCCTGTTGCGACCATGGTCACCCAGGCGGGCCTGTCCCCAGCGCCGTGTCATGGAACCGTCCAGAAGGAAAGCACACGCAGCTGTGACGAGACGCTGCCTTCTAACGGGGCGTTAGGAGGTTGGGCTGGAGCGCGTGGGGAGGCGGTTATTGAAAAGCCCCGGGAAGGGAGATTGAAGATTTGAAGCTGCAGCCGGGGGGCACTGACCTTCGCCTGGGGCCAGCTGAAGGGGGCAGCACACTGCCCCAGAGCCCGGCCACGGCCAGGGGGCCTGGGCACCCACCTACGGGATGTCCCGGGGAAGCTGGTGCTTCCCAACCTGGGCATGGGGCCCTAAGGGGACACGCCCAGCAGCAGGTGGCCAGGTGGTGGGGGGTGGTGGGAGGGCCCCAGGACCAGGCATAGTGGCCCCTGCCAGGACTCTGAGGGGCAGCCAATGGCCTGGGGGGAGTGAGGCTCACCCCACACAAGCCCAGAAGGGGCAGGGGAGGGACACGGCCATGCATTGCTCCAACCTGGTCACCAGGCGCTAGCCAGGGGGCCTGTGCCCGAGCACACACACTTGGGGGTTCGGGGGACCCTCCTGCTGGCCACCGTGCCCTCGCCAGCCCCAGTGAAGCCCTGTCTTCCGGCCAGCCCGGGCACCTGTCACACAGGGTGAGAGTGCTCTGTCAGCCGAGGACTGGTCACGCAGCAGCGGGCGAGCAAACCCACGCTAAGCACCTCACGGGACCCCGTGACAGGACCCTGAAGCAGCCACGGGGCGGTCTGAGTGCAGAGCTGGGCTCTTTGGCTTTGGTTCTAGATGGTTCTCTGCTGCAGCGAAGAAGGGTTATATGCGAATGGACAGAGCAGAAAAGCCCAACAAATCCAGCCTTCAAGGTGAGCGAAGTGATTCTCCCCGTGCTCGGAAAGTGTGGAAGGGTTGGTCCAGAGCTGTGCTGGGCACCCAGGTCCTCCTGCCTGGGGCTCCACTCTGCACCTTTGGTTCTGAAGTGCCTGCCTGCCTGCCTGGCCCACGGTGGCTGCTGGTGTTCCGGCCATCACAGCACATTTCAGCCAGCAGGGAGAGGGATAGGAAGGACCCAGCCCCAGGCCCCAGTCAGAACACCCTGGGAGTTGCTCTTTCCTCTGCACTCTGTGGCAAGGGGTGGGCTTCACAGAGGGGTGGAAAACAGTCTGTTCCTGGTGACCCTGGGCCTCAGAGAAACGGGGGCTCTTGACTAAGAAGAAAGGGGGTATATAATAAGCAGTCTCTCTTGCACGCACATTGTCACTCTGAGAAAAAAAAGTTTAAGACCTGAGTGAAAAAGGACACTCAGGTAAAGAGAGAAAGATTCCATCAGGGGCCTGGAGCGATAGTACAACAGGCAGGGTGTTTGCCTTGCATGCGGCCGACCCAGGTTCAATCCCCAGCATCCCATATGGTCCCCTGAGCACAGCCAGGAGTGATTCCTGAGAGCAGAGCCAGGAGTAACCCCTGAGCATCGCCGGGTGTGACCCAAAAAGCCAAAAAAAAAAAAAAAGATTCTGTCTGCCGCATACCCTTCTTCGGGGGGAAGGAAGAGCCCAGGATGAAGTTCCTGACAGGGAAGCAACGGCAAGCGGAAGTCGAGCATTGGGCAAACACGAGTCAACATTGGTGCGCGAAGCACGGGTCCTGCTGTCTGTCGTGAGGGCTGGGAGGCCCAGGGCGGGGTAGGATGGCGCAGTGGTCAGTGCTGAGCTCAGCGGCGGGCTCCAGTTGCTTTGCGTCTCTTTCTGATGAGCAGAGCGTGGATGCGAGATGCAGACACACCAGACAGCGCAGGGTGCAAGAGGGACGGGCTTCTCTCCCCTCAGGCCAGCTCCCTGTGTCTGTCCGTCTGCATTTCCAGGGACTGGCGTGTCAGGGAGGAGCTGCCGCCTGGTGACTGCAGGAAGGGACACGCAGAACTAAGTATTTCAGACATCTGGTCTGAAGGACCCGGATCGGCCACACGCCAGGCCAGCACCTGCCGCTCCAACCTCCCCGCCCCAGTTTCTGACAGGAGGGGGACAGTTCTTTCTGCGAAGGAGCCCCTGCGCCCCAAGACAGGCCCTGCGTCTGATCTAGGAACGGGCCCCGGGACCCTGACACGGCTCTTTAGAACAGAACCCCCCTGCACTGTGTCCCCCCCCCCCCACAGCCGCCCTCCCCCCGCCCTGAAGTGCTTCCTGAGCGTCCCCCTCCCCTCAGTCTCCTACTCACCCCAGGGGTCAGCCCAGGCTGGGGGCTGTGGGACGGGGGTCTCGACTGTGAGCCCCTCCCCACCCCGAGGCTTCTGCTGGGTCCCGCACAGATGTCTGTGCGCGGCAAAGCGCCACACTTTCTGGATAACGGGGCAGCTCCGGGCCCAATGCCAGGGAGCGCCATGGCTGGGTCATATGGGACGCGTGTGTTGGGTTTGTGCAAAGGTGCCAACTCTTGCAGGGCGGCGCTGCCACGGGCACACTGCCAGCCGCCTGTGGGAGCCAGGGCCGCGCAGTGCCAGCAGCCGGGCCCAAGGCCTCCCATGGGCTGTGTCTCCCACGAGCTCGTCTCCCACAGGCTCTGTCTCCATGGCCTCCATCTCCCACGGGCCAAGTCTCCCCGGGCCCCCGCCCCCCACTCCTCTCACCTACCCGTCTCCCTCCGACTGGCCACAGACTGTCCCGGACTCCCCTCCACACACTTGGCTCAGTGGCTCGGTGCTGCTCCTGTATCCCTCTGTGGTGACGCCTTGTCCTTGTCCCCAGCGCTGCCGAGGCCCTGACCCTGCCTTGCCTCCTTAGGTGCTGCTAGCTTCCGGACCCCGCCACTGTGGGGGAGACTGTCCCAGGGACCCGGAGCCCCGCACCCTCCCCGGGCCTGCTCCCCGTCCTCGTCCTTTGTGCTGCTGCAGTTTGGGGTGGCCTCTTTTCCCCAGGCTAAACGCTGGCCTTCGGAGCGCTTGACACCCACCAGCCCATGTGGACTCAGGACCATGGTCCCGAGACCCTCCACTCCCATCCCAGCTTCCCCCGTCCTCGCAGGGTTTCTTTTGGGGGCAGCAGATGGTTTGGGCCACACCTGGCAGTGCTCAGGGTTTACTCCAGGCTACACGCGCAGGGACCACTCCTGGCGCGACTCAGGGTCCCTGTGTGGTGCCCAGGATCGAACCCGGGCCGGCCGCGTGCAGGGCAGACGCCTTCCCTCTATCCTCACATCCGTCCCCATGGGTCAGGCAACATCTTCCTTGTTTGCTTTTCGCCTCCTGTCATCCGCCAAGACCCAGAACTTGCCCGATGACCCTGCCGGGGCAGAAAACGAAAATGCCAGAGCTTCAGCTGCAGTGAAGGGCATAAGAAAGAGCAGAACTGAGAAGCCCTCCAGGAGGTGGTGGGCTGGGGGGAGGGGCGAGCAGAGACCCCCAGGGACACCCTCGAACTCATGGGGGTTGCCTGCAGCACGTGTCACCCAGCTCCAGCCTGCGGTGAGCTGGCCTGGCTCTGGGGGCTCCCCGGGACCGGGTTCCACCCCTGGCGGGCCTCAGCATCTCGGGTGGCGAGCGAGGCGCTTCCCGCAGAGGCCTGTGCCGGGAATTCCAAGGGCCACGCTGGTCTGGTCGTAAAGCAGCACGAGTTGCCATGCAAAGTTGAATCCCACGCGGGCGGCAGACACTGCCTCTGATTTATCGCCCTGCAGAGCGCACGCGGCCGGGCTGCCATCGCTCTTGCGGTGTGGGCTGATTTATCGAACACCCTGGAGCAGAGAGGACCCGAAATCTGGCCAGAAAAAGTCACGTTTCACAAGAGCCCATCTGGGCCACGCTCTGGGTTTGTTTGTGTTACTGCAGCGCCAGGAGCCATCACTGTGCTCGGTTCCCCGAGAACCCGCCTTGCTATCTGCACGCTCAGGCACCCCTACGCAGCCCGGAACCCCCATTGCGATCTGCATGCTCAGGCGTACGCGTGCGCACGCACACACACACACACACACACACACACACACCAGAACCACACATGGCCCCACACACCCAGGAACACTCTGTGACCCACACACACACATCCTCTGTCCACCTCCCAGATGGAGCCACAGAGCCTGAAAGAAAACAGCCAGTGTCTGAGTCTGCACACACCAGAGTCCCATGTGGCCCCCACACACTCAAGAACCCTCCTGAGTCTGCACTCTCAGGACCCCACGTGACACCCTAGACGCGCCCCCCCCACACACACACACAGGCTGCATGTGAGCTCAGGTACCACAATTATACCCCAGGATCCTGCATGTTCCACACACAGCCCAGAACCCCAGGGCTGTCTGCATGCCCAGCCCCTGAGAACCATGCACGGCTGCCTGTGCCGTCTGGAGTACGCGCAGGGGCCGGCTGCTGAGACCCAGCGGTTGACCCTTTCTGACGTGCAGGTTCGAGCCTAGCCTCAGAGACGCGAGGGTAGGTGGTATGCACCAGTGGCGCTCAGCTGGGGGTCCCAGGGCCACGGGCACCCTGGGCTGCTCCCGGGCCCTCTGGTGGGAAAGACACGGGAGGCTGCTTGGCCAGACACTCGCTCCCCCTTCAAAGCTCTTCCCCAGCAATTACACGGCAGCCTGGTGGGGGCCGCTGGCTCTAATTAGCCGGGTAATAAGGCTGTTTGTGTCAGTGCCCCAGACGAGACAGAACGGCTGCTGCTCCCTGGCTGCCTAATGAGGTGAGGAGCTGGGGCAGGCGGCCCGGGTCGGTTCCATCACCCCCAGTGATGTGCAGCCCCTCGCGCCCAGCCTGGGAGCTCCACGCCAGCAAGGCCCCCTCCCGGCTGGGGCACCGCATGGTGGGGTCACTGCACAGGGCAAGAAGCAGGCGCCCCGCTGCCCCTTGGAGGGGGGATGGTGAGAGGAGCAGGAGCCAGGCCTGCGCGCCCTTCCTGCTGCACCCCAGCCCCAGATGTCACCTGTCCATCTCCCAGAAGGTGCCATGGAGCCTGGAAGAAGACAGCCAGGGTATGGGAAGAGGCGGGGAGAGGACACGGAGACAAGTCTGCAAGTGACTCTGCTGTGAGGAACTCTGTGGTGAGACTGTTCGGTGAGTCTATAGTGAGTCTCTGTAGTGAATCTAAGGAGTCTGTGATGAGTCTCTGCTGTGTCTATTACGAGTCTCTGTATGAGTTTCAATGATGTGATAAGCCAATGTGGTGAGTCGGTAGTCTCTGGTGAGTTTGTGGTTAATCGTTCTTGTGAGTGGAGTAAGTCTGTGATGACTCATCTGTGATGAGTCTCTGTGTATCTCTGTAATGATACTGCACTGAGTGTATGGTGAGTCTCTGTGTCTGTCTCTGAGGTGAATCTGTGGTGAGTCTCTGTCATGAGACCTAGTGAGTCTTTGGTAAGTATGTGGTGAGTCCCTGCAGTGAGTCTGTGGTGCATCTCTGGGGTGTGTCTGTACTGAGTCTCTGTCGTGAATCTGTGATGAATCTATGTATGAGTCTCCACAGTCAGTCCGTGGTTAGTCTATTGTGAGTCTGGTGATTTTCTGTAGTGAGCCTGTGGCAAGTGTCTGTGGTAATTCTGTGTGGTGAGTCTCAGAGGTGAGTCTGTACGAGTCAGTGGTGAGCTCTGTGGTGAGTCTGTGGTGAGTTTGTGGTGAACTTTGTTATGAGTCTGTGGTGAGTTTGTGATGAGCCTATGTGGTGTGAGTCTCTGTGGTGAGTCTCTGGTGAGTTTTGTGGTAAGTCAGGAGTGAGTCTCTGCAGTGAGAATGTGGTAAGTCCGAGGTTAGTCTTTTTGGTGAGTCTGTGGTCTATCTGTGATGCATCTGTGTGCATCTCTGAGGTGAGTTGCAGTGAGTCTATGTGGCATGTCTCTGTGGTGAGTCTGTGGTGAATCTGTGATGAGTCTGTGCTGTGAATTTGTGGGGAGTTTGTGGGAAATCTGCAGTGTGTCTTGAAGTCTGCGTGTCTCTGATGTGAGTCTGCAGTAAGTCTTATGGTGAGTCTATAGTTAATCATTGTGGTGAGTCTATGGAGAGTCTGTAGTGCATCCATGATGAGTCTCTGTGTGTCTCTGCAGTGATTCTGCATTGAGTCTGTGATGAGTCTTTGTGTCTCTGAGTTGAATCTGTGGTAAGTCTCTGTGGTGAGTCTGTAGTGTATCTCTGTGGTAAATCTGTACGGAATCTCTTTGGTGAGTCTGTATTGAGTCTCTGTTGTGAATCTGTGGTGTGTTCTTGTAGTGAGTCTGTGATGAGTCTGTGGTGATCTTCAGTGAGTTTCTGCAGTTAGTCTATGTGGTAAGTTCATGGTTAGTCTTTGTGGTGAGTGTTGGTCTGTCTGTGATGAGTTTGTGTGTATTTCTGAGGTGAGTTGCAGAGAGTCTATGTGGCATGTCTCTGTGGTGAGTCTGCGGTGAGTTTGTGATGAGTCTCTGTGGTGAGTCTGTGTGATGAGTCTCTGATGAGTCTGTGTAGTGAGTCTGTAGTGAGCCTCTGTGGTGAATCTGTAGTGAGTCTCTGTGGTGAGTCTGTGGTGTGTTCTTGTAGTGAGTCTGTGATAAGCCTATGGTGAGTCTGTTGGTGATATTCTGTGCTGAGTCTGTGGTAAGTCTCTGCAGTAAGTCTGTGGTGAGTCTGTGGTGAATCTCTGTGGGGCGTGTTGTGAGTTTGCAGTCTGTGGTGAGTCTGCAGTGAGTGTCTGTGGTGAGTACTCTCTGTAAAGATTTTGTGATGAATCTCTGGATGTCTCTGTGGTGAATCTGTGGTGAGTCTCTGGTGACTCTGTAGTGAGTCTCTGGTGAGTCTGTGTGTGATGTCTGTCAGTGAGTCTGTAATGAATCTCTGTGGTGAGTCTCTGTGCTGAATCTGTGTTGTAAATTCATGGTGAGTCTGCAGTGTATCTGTGAGTCTGTGTGTCTCAGAGGTGAGTCTGTTGTGAGTCTGTCGTGAGTTTCTGTGGTGAGTACACAGAGAGCTGGACGAAGCTTTAGGTCTGAGCTTTTCACTTCTGATGTGGATGTGGCGAGTGTGGGCAGAGTGTGACTGGGGCAGTGTGACCCCAGAGTCTTCTCAGGCCCCACATCCTAAGCCCTGTCTAACTCTCGGCACGCGCAGACCCCCTGCCCCTCAGTGGCTGAAGAAGCTTCTCCTCTGGGGAAAGTAAGGGCTTGGGAGAGGCCTGGCTGATTGGGCCGCTCTCCAGGGCAGCGGTGAGGTGGGCCTTGGTCTCCAGGGTCCTCCTCAAGTCCACGGTGCTGAAGCGGCATGAGGACTGGGAGTAGGGCCTGTGTTCTCCTGGGGACAGAGGACCAGTCGCCCCTGCAGCTCGGTTAGATACTGGTACAAAGAGAGAGACCCGGAGCCTCGCTGATCCCTGCGGTGTAAGGTCCTGCCAGGAAGCTGCAAGCCACGAGAGCCTGTGCCAGAACGTGGGGGGGTGGGGGGGACGCCAAGAATGGGAAGGGCAGGAGCAGACATCAGGAAGCACACAGGGAGCCCCTGTGGCAGGTTTGAGATCTTTGCATCTCCAAAGGCCCCGTCAGGAGAAGAGGTGAGGAGCTGGGGCAGCCTCTCGCCCTCCCTGGAACAGCTGGTGCAGTGGCTAACCGAACAGGAGGGGCAGCTGAAGGGATGATTGAGGCAGTGACCAACAGTGATGCAGTTTTCTTTTTTTTTTTTCTTTTTGGGTCACACCCGGCAATGTACAGGGGTTACTCCTGGATCTGCACTCAGGAGTTACTCCTGGCGGTGCTCAGGGGACCCTATATGGGATGCTGGGAATCGAACCCCGGGTCGGCCGCATGCAAGGCAAACGCCCTACCCACTGTGCTATCACTCCAGCCCCAAGTGACACAGTTTTCTAGAAGTCCATTTTATGGAAATTTCCACTCCAATTAGTTTATATGGTTCATTATATAAAGTTCCATAAAATGGACTTCTAGAAAACTGCATTAATGAGATGAACAGATGAAGGAGAACGGCTGACAATGTCTTACTTGTAACGCCTAGGGCCCACACAGGCCTGGGCATCTATGGGTGCACTAAAGGTAGCTCCCTTCCAGCCCTGGGGGTGGGTGGCAGGAGCCCTCCATGAACCCCAACCAGAAAGGAGGCCCCACAGGGAGAGATGCGCCCCTCCAAGGCAACAGTTTGTTCTGTGACTCTGACCAAGGGCCAGCCTTGTGCTCACACGTGCTTCCCTCAGCTTCTTTAGTTAAACAGAAACGCCGTGGTGAGGATACCCATAAAAAATAGAGGGGCTGGAGCGATAGCACAGCGGGTGGGGCGTTTGCCTTGCACGCGGCCAACCCGGGTTCGATTCCCAGCATTCCATATGGTCCCCTGAGCACCACCAGGAGAAACTCCTGAGTGCAGAGCCAGGAGTAACCCCTGTGCATCGCAAAAAGAGGCATGAATATCTTTGCTAAAAATTCAGTATCCCACTTTGCAGTAAAAATATCCATTGGCAAAGTCAGGCCAGGAGAGCGTGGTCTGTGGGGAAGAGGGTGCCTGTGTGGGAGTGGTGAGACGCTGAGGTGGTCTCGGTCGTTCCCAACGTGATGAACTGCTCTTGTGCTCACGCCGGGACCCTGGCCGAGCCCACAAGAGGACTGTGGGGTGCAATAGGTGGGGAGCTGTGCGGCTTGTCTGCTCGGACATGCCGCCGCCCAGTCTTCTGACAGAAGTGGCAGCCTGAGGGCTAGGCAAGGTGGCCTGCTGAAACGCAGTGAACCAATTGCAGTTCTAGTTCCCAACTCCGTAGCAAGCAGGGGAAGCTGAGGCACAGGGGACCCTCTGCAACGGCACCGAAGACATCAACTACCCAGAGAGGAACCCCACAAAGTGCAGGCGAAATCTCTGTCCAAGCGACCACACGTGGTTGAGGTTCGTGTTAAAGCGTTCGGAAGCCGCGCAGAGGCGGCCACAGAGGGTCAGTGTCAGGCCTCCCTCACCCGCTGACTCAGCAGCCCAGCTCAGCGTCTCCAAAATTCCAAAGGCCAGTTCTCTTCCCTCGCCTGAGTGAACCGCCAGGAGAGTCCCCACTGGCCTTGAAATATAAACAGGGAGGGGGCTGGAGCGATAGCACAGCAGGGAGGGTGTTTGCCTTGCACATGGCCGATCCGGGTTCGATTCCCAGCATCCCGTATGGTCCCCCAAGCACTGCCAGGAGTAATTCCTGAGTGCAGAGCCAGGAGTAACCCCTGTGCATCACCGGGCGTGCTTTTCCCCCCCAAAGAAAAGCAAAAAAAAAAAAAAAATAAGAAAAGAAAAGAAATATAAACAGGGAGAACAGGGCTGGGGATGGGGGAGAAGCGAAGGCTACATGACTGTGACAAGCCATTAGTGCCACACAGAGGTGAGGACATACACAACCAGCTTCCGGGAACCCCGGCAGCCACACACATGAAGTCCAAAAGTGAGGGACTAGGTGCAAAACCTCACCCATACACTGTCTCAGAGGCAGCCGCCACCGTGCAAAGGCCCAACTCCACCGCCTCACGGCTGAGCTCCTCAGAGACGCCAAACTGCCAAAACTTTCAGGTATACCATGGTTTTTTTTATTTTATATTCTTTTTAAAAAATTTTATTAGTGAAAATAAATTTAATAAAATTTATTTCATTAAATAAAGCCTCATGCATGAAAGAACTGGCAGAGGAACCCAGGTATGCGGGTCCTGGGGCTGAGATCTCCAAGCCTGCCCGGATTGGGAATGGGCCTTCTCCGCCCAGACCCTCCCCCCATCTTCCAGTAGGTAGGCATTACACCCACCAGCTGCTGCCAGCGCCAGGTTGGTCCCATCAACGGCCAAGACTCAGAGACTATAAAACCCAGCTCCCGGAAGCACGTGGCCACATTTGCGGCAGCACGACATTTATTATCTCATTTTTCCTTTGGAGAACCTGGCAGGCCACCAAAAGCATCCTGCCCGCACGGCAGAGTCTGGCAAACTTCCCGTACTCAATATGCCAAATACCAGTAACAATGATGGGTCTCATTCTCCTAACCCTGAAAGAGCATTGAAATGGCTCTTTTAAAATCTCAGGGCTAGGAAGGAGACGTTACTGGTGCCTGCTCGAGGCAATCGACAAACAATAGGATGATCGTGATCGTGGTCGTGATTAGTGAAACACCATGAGGTACAGTTGTAGACTTACAATTTTTTGTGCTTGGGTTTCAGTTATACAATGATTGAGTACCCATCCCTCCCCCAGTGCCCATTCTCCACCTCCAGTGCTCCCAGTATCCCTCCCACCCCCCATCCCCCATCCCACCCCTATACCATGTTTTTTTTTGACTGAGAACTCTGTGGTCTTCTTGGAGTGGGGGGAGCAGCCGCCCCCCCCGCCGCCACCCCCAGTACCCGGCAGACACACCCATTCCACTACCCAGCCATGTAACTGCTCAGTTAAATATCCTGGATTTTCTGGAGCCTGCAGCCGCAGGACATCTCCAGACTCCAATACTGACCTCCCAGGAGGAGTGCAGCCAACAGATGAGAGAAGGGCACAGAAGCCAGCTAAGCTCCACAGAAATAGTGACAGGGGAGGCGTGCCACGCAGGAACAGCTCCGTAAAGCCCCGGAGAAGGACTTAATGTCCCCTTGGGGAGACATAAAAATTTTCACCAATTTTCTTTTACTAAAGAATTTTGGATAATTCCATTAGCCATTTAGTTGTAACAAGCAATATCAAATAAATTGTACCGGGCCTGCTAAGGGAGCGGGCTTGGGGGCGGATGGCCAGTGGAGACAGTGGTGGCGGCAGGTCACGGGTGGTGGGTCTAGGGTTGGAACACGAATGCCTGTAACGACTTTGTAGATCCCAGAGTTTGAATGCAGGGAAATCAGCTTCCCTGTCCCTCAGACCCCCGCCCCCACACTCCCTTCCGAGGACAGGGCTCAGCTCAGCTGTCAGGGCTCTGGGGTTCAGGGTCCCAGGAGCGGGTGCCAAGGACACGGCTGCCTGTCCTCGGTGGGGGACAAAGAGCTTCCTGGTTTCCATGGTGACCGCTCCTATTGTCCTGCTGTGGGAGCCTGGAGGGGCTGGGGGGCTCGGAGTCCTGCTGCGTGGGGAGCTGCCAGGGGCCTGCTGGAGCCCGGTGTGGACGAGTCAGCTCCTGGTGTAGACCAAGCCTACAGCTGGTGTGGACTGTGCAGGCACCGCCTTCGGGTAGTAGGGATTTCCCTGCCACCTTCAGCCACAGCCCACTGGAGGGCCCAGTGGGAGCACCAGGGCCTGCTCATGCCAAGGGCAGGGAGGGGTGGGAGGGTGCCTGGCGCTCCAGGAAGGAGCAGGATTGGCCCCCAGGTCCCCGCAAGGGTCCCCAACCTCTATCCACTCCGCCCGGTGCCGACCCCCAGGGCTGCGTCCCTCCCGGTCCTGGCCACTCGCGGCCCCCTCCTTGCCCTGGAGGCTGAGGGCGGGTGCAGCACCCCAGGGCCCAAGGCTGTCCCCGCCCTCCCCATCAGGCCACTGGGCCTCTCTCTGCAGGCTCTGGGGGACACGGTGACCGCACCCCACAGGGACTGTCCGGTGGGCTTTGTCTGGCCCTCTCCTGAGACTCCCCGCCAGGACATTATTGGGACTCAGGGGTACAGCCCCCTCCCAGCCCTTCCCGGTCCCCCGCAGCCCCCCTGTCCCTGCCCAGCCCCCCTCTGCCTCCTTCCCTGCTCCCTCTTCAGGGTGGGCCAGCGAAGCTGCAGAAGGGGGTCCGAGAAAGGCCCCCCCTTCCCTGAATATGGATTTGCGCCTCCGGACAGGCCTAATTAGCAGGGAGGGGGATCAAAGGGGCGGGCGCTAATCCCCTCCGCAGCCGCACCTGCTTCCGCCGCCCCCGACAGCACCTGTTTAATTGGGGCCGAGCGAGCCCTCGCCGGGCGGACCCCCGCCCCCGCCGCCTTTCATCCGCCCGGGCAGCTGCGCCGGCCGCCTCGTCTCCCCCGCACGGTCCAGGGCCAGCCCAGGGGGGCACTGCCCCGCCTGCCCGGCTCAGGCTCTAGCCCCGGGACCGGGACTCTCGTGCGCGTGCCCGCGACTGCGTGTGAGCGCGCAGCTGTCCACGTGTGTGGCTGCGTATGCACATTTGGCGCTCGCGGGGGGCACCTGACAGGCACCATCCATATGTGGATTTCCCCGGGCACTCGTGTGCCGGTATGCGTCACACATATGCATGCGACTGTGTGCATGAGTTCATGCTGGTGTATTTACACATGTCCTTACACACAGGTGTGCGTGTGTGGGCATGTCTGTGCCATGGATGTGTGCACGTGTGTGAGCCCAGCTACAGCGGGAGGCCTGGGGGCTGGAGACAGCCTCCCAACTCCCGCTTCTCCTTTTTTAATGCTCTTGAAAATGCTTCATGGTGTTTGGGCCACACCCAGCGGTGCTCTGGGCTTACTCCTGGCTCTCTGCGCAGGGATGACTCCTGCTGGGGTTCGAGGACCATGTGTGGTGCCGGGGATCAAACTCAGGTCGGCAGCATGCTAGGCCAACGCCCTTCCGTCTATCTTATACCGCAACCCTTCCCCACTTCTAAACCGGGTACACCCCTGACACTAGGCTGGCCCCAGCCCCCACGTGAACCTGTTGAGAGCACAGAATGGGGGGGTTCACGCCAGTTGATCGGCCCAGGGGGCGACGGATGATTTCTCAGGGGAATCTAACCTTAAAGGCTCTTTGAACACCTCCGAGTGAACGTCCCAGCTCCAGGCATCTCCTGAGTCGGGCTGCAGATTAGAGAGATTGATCGCTGGGGTCTCTGGCCGGCCCCTGTGCTAAGAGCTCTTTATCACGCCTGTCCTGGGGGCGAGGGGGGACTCTTGCTGACAAATTACCTCCTGGCTGCTCCCAGCCATCGCAGCACGATTTATGCCTTTTCCTGAAGACACGAAGACACGTGCTGGGCAGGCAGCGGCCACTCACCCTCACAGCGGGATCGATCCCACCTGGCCCTCAGCGACCAGTCCTGGGCCGAGTCCGCAGTGAGTGAGCGAGCGAGTACTGGACCTCCAGAGGGAAGAGAAGCACATCCCCTGACTCTCCAGCCCCCCCCCCGCCCCCGTTGAAGGTGGAGGTGGAGGTTTCATCCCCAGGTTGGGGTGCACGCTCCCAGCGGGGGGCCCGGAGCCTAAGCCCCCTCCCAGGTGTCCGGGAGCCAATGCGCAGAGAACTTGGTGAATCGCTTCTTTCCTGTTTTATGAAATATTTCTCTAAACGCCTGCAGATTGCTCTCTGAGGGACGGAGGGAGAGAAACAGCAATTAAAGTCTTGTCATCTGACTTGTTCGGGCCGTTAAGTTGTTCAATCTTGCATAAAAAAATCAGCGCGTGTACTTAACACGGGGCGAGCACCTGGACAGGGAGTGTAAATCAGACAAGAAGGATGCTGTGCACAGCCGGCTCGCGGCCGCCTCACTCGCACCCGGCCTGCGGGCTCCAAAGCACATTTGCAAAAGCGCCTCTCGAGCCAGCCGCACCACCGTGGGGCTCCCCAGAGCAGGGTTCCCCGGCACCAGACCACAGACAACCTCCAGACAACCGCCACTGTATAAGCGTCCACCACACACACACACACACACACACACACTCACACACACACATACACATGCACACTCACACACAGGAACAGATGCCACATACCCGGCGCAAGACAGGGCCAGTGGCAGGGTCACTGCCACACCACTGTGTGCCCGCCCCGTTGGCGTCTGGGCCAGCTTCGTCCTGCTGCGGAGGGGAGAGCCAGCACCACATCCCCTGGCGAGTTCGCGCACTCGGACACCAGCACCCAGTTTGGAGTCTTCATCACAGCCGAGACACCCAAAGAGAGCACTGAGGGCTGGAGCGCGGCCAGACCAGGGGGTGGGGGGTGGGGGGTGCAGCCCCCCAGACGAGCCGAGTTCAGACTGCGGGGATGCTCGGAGCAGCCGGGAGCTGAAGGGTTGGTCCTGAGGCCCCGCTCTTCCACTGCTCCATGTGCTATAAAGGGTGCCGAACTCTAATCACGTGGGGCTCAGGGGGCCCAGTGAGGCCGTCCCCGCCCAGGGTGACCCCCGTGGCCAAGCCTGTCCTGAGTCCCTGCACCCCCGCCCCTTGGAGGCCCTCTGAGAGCTTCACTAAGGGGCCTCGGAACCCTGCACCTTCAGTCATCCATCTCCCAGGCAACGGGGTGGCGACTGGGGGCCCAGGTGTAGCTCAGCTGAGGTGCGAGAAGGCTCCACACAGAGATAATTAGCCCCGAGACCTTCCAGACGGCTGGGGGAGGGTCCGCAGAGCAGGAAATGCCCGGGGGCTAGGACAGTCCCCAGGGCCCACCTGCTGTGCCAGCCATGAGCCCCACCCCCACCCTATCCCACCAACTGTGGGGGTCCATGTGCCGTCCATTCCCCACCAGGCCACACCTGGCTCACAAGTCCACTCACACGCCTCTCTAGCCTGATGGGGCCGGTCCTGGGTGAAGGGGTAGGCTGTGTCAGGGGGAGGGTTGTGTCAGGTGGGAGGGCTATATCAGGGAGGGGGGCTGTGTCAGGGGAGGGCTATGTCAGGGAGGGGGGCTAGGAAGGGAGGGCTATGTCAGGAAGGGGGACTGTGTCAGGGAAAGGGACTGTCAGGAAAGGGAACTGTGTCAGGGGGATGGCTGTCTCAGGGAGGGGGCTGTGTCAGGGGGGAGAGCTATGTCAGGGGGGAGAGCTGTGTCAGGGAGGGGGCTGTGTCAGGGAGAGGGACTGTGTCAGGGAGGGAGGAGCTGTGTCAGGGAGGGGGGCTGTCTGGGGGGAAGGCTGTGTCAATGGGGAGGGCTATGGCACGGAGGACTGTGTCAAGGAGGGTGCTGTTTCTGGGAGGGGCACTGTCTCCAGGAAGGGGGCTATCTCTGGGTGAGGGGCTTTCTCTGGGGGGCTGTCTCTGGGTGGGGGGCTGTCTTTGGGGGGTGTCTCAGGGGAGGGGAGGGACCCCGCCTGGTGGTGAGGAGCCGTTGACCATCCTTCTGCCTCTGAGGCATGTCCACGCCGCATCCCCAGCTGCCGTCTGCCTTTCTGGCCGTGGTCCCCCTCCTGTGATGTGGTGAGGGTACTGGGATAGGCCTTGGTGGGGCACAGAAGCCAGTGGGTGTCTGAGGAGGTTGGGGTGGCCCCACATACCCTCTGATGCAGGCTCAGAAGCAGGACAGGGTGGGGTGTGTCTGCCCCAAACAGTGTTCAGAGGTCACGCATGGTCACTCAGGGCCATCACCCTGCTGCCGCCAGACGAAAATCCTCTGACCTGAGCGTCTCTTCCTTCCAGAAGCCCAGACTGACGACAAGAAGGGGGCGCCATGCCGTTCATCACAGGACCCGGCCCTTGGGATCCACATACGCCCACTGTCCCCAGGGCCATCACGCCGGTCCTGCCCTGGGCACCTCACTGTCCAGCCAGGCCTGGGACGGTGCTGAGTGCCAGACCCAGCACCCACAGACACGCGGACACTCCCAGCTTGCCACGCTCTCCAGGAACTAGAAACAACCGGGCCACGACAGGGCCTGGGCAGGACACGACACACATGGGGAGGAGAAGGCGAGTGGCCCTGTCCCAGGGACAGACAGACAGACGGACAAGGCAGAAACACTGAGACAGAGCAGAGTGACAGAAAGAGAGACAGAGACAGAAAGTGTCAGAGGGAGGAGAGACAGACAGAGTCAGAGGGAGGAGAGACAGAGACAGAGAGTTGCAGAAATCCCACCAATGGCCCAGCAGAAGCAAACACATGGCTGAGCAGAGGGAGACCCAGCCTGTCCCAGCGGCCCCCGCGGAGCCCGTGAACTGGGCCACAGGCGAGGTGTTTCAGATGTCTGAAGGCGGACGGGGTGTTCAAGGGCAGCGCAAGAGGTGGTCCAGAACACAGAAGCACCCGGCATGGGTCTGGGCCCCCTCAAGGACCCCTGCACATGGGGAGGACGTCCCCAGGTTCCCAAGGTTATGAACTGTGGGTGGGAGGGAAACGCCGTGTGGCCACCGGGCACCGGAACAGGACATAAATTAGCGGGAAAGCCCCGCCCCGGGGCAGGAGAGGGCCTGGTGGAGGCGCCTGGCCAGAGATAGCCCTTATCAGGAGGCACACACAGCTAAGGCCGTGAGCAGAGGGAAATTTATAGCCTCTCTGAGCGTGCTGAAGAAGAGGGGCTGACAATCAATTATCCAGCGTCCTCTCCAAGAAACGGGAAAGGCCAGCTGAGGCGGGGAAAAGCGAAATCACAGAGATAAGAGAAGCGAGAGAAGCTCTCGCCGCCAAAGCAATCACAGCCAAGGGGGCCCACGGGGCCAAATTGGGTTCTTAGAAGTGAATTAAATGGCCCCGGGTTCACCCAGAGCAGTTCAGGGCCCAGGAGTGCGGGCCGGGCCCAGGGGCCAGAGCCGAGAGGACAGACCCAGCCGATGGGAAGGCTGGAGCTGACGCGCTAAGAAGCTGTGCACAGCCCTCCGCCCAGTGCCGCTCGAGCCACGAGCTGCATTTCATCCGCATGATTTGATGTTATAAAATAGCTGGTATCCATGCTTAAAATAAATTTTCAGCCAGAAAACCCAGATTTCAAGTGATGGGGGCATTTTCCTGAGCAGTTAAGAGACAAAGAACACAAATCAGTCTCTGCCAGGGGAAAAAGAAAGATGCTCGGGCTCGTCCAGAGGCCCAAGGCAGGCGCGAGGAGGAAGGAAGCTCAGACCAATTTCCTCCGTGAATACACACGGGGAAACAGTGGCAAATTGAATCCAGCGATGCACTCGGATAATGAGATATTGGCAGCAGACAGGGCTTATTGTAGGACAGCAAAAATCAATTAGTTTAATAGGAAGTCTGATGTAGAAAAGAGACATCATGAGGTGGTCCCCGTAAGTCCAGGATTTAATAAAATCCAACCACACACAATTGTGCAAATTGCGCTCTCAGTTGTGTTGCAGATGTAACCGGGCTTCCTCCAACAGGCCAGGTGATGCAGCGATGCCAGAGCGTGCGAGGGAGAGGCCTGGGACTCACAGGATCCCCGCAATCAATATTTCCTTTCAGCATGATGCTGTAGTTTGCAGCAAAAGCATGAGGCAAGAAAAATAAGCAGAGACAGGGGAGCTCGCTGCCGTTGTTTGCAGGTCCCGTCAAACCAGACTCTTGGCATTCAGTAAATTAAGCAGTCGCTAATTATGCTGCTATATATCAGCCACTAAATTCTGGAAAATAAAATCTCACTCCCCTGCTATACTACAACAGCATCTCAAATATCTACCCAAGACCACCCCCTTGGTTACACTCATCACCGAAGGCTCTGAGATTTGCAGGCTGAGAATCACGTGGTTCTTTGAAAGTAGTCAACAAAATGGGAGTAACCTGAAAAGAAACCATCAAGTGCTCTTAAGTGGGAAGAGGGAGGCTTGGGGCTTTAATGGAAGTCTCAGAACGACCTTGGCCTGGTAAAACACCATCCAAGTGCAGGCTGGAACAATAACACAGCGGAGAGGGCACCAGCCTTGCACCAGGATGCGACCCCCCCCACACCCCATATGATCCCCAAGTTCCACCAGGAGTGATCCCTGAGCACAGAGCCCTGTGCACTGCTGGGTTGAACAGAGCTAAAGGTTCCTGCTGAAGGGCACCGCAGAGGGACACAGGCCCCAGCCGAAAGGGCACCGAGGAGGGCTGCGGGGCCTTTAGGATCGAGTTGTGGAGTAAAGGGATAGTCACACTTTGTTTGGGGCTACACCTGGTGGCACGCAGAAGCTACTCTGGGCTCTGTGCATAGAGGTCACTCCTAGAAGGCTTGGGGGACCTGATGGCGTGCCAGGGACTGTACTACCCATGCTTTTGATCATGGCCCATCTCCTGCCTCATGCCCGGTACAGATCTCCCTCCAGGGTGGCAGGCTAAAAGCCAGTGGCCAAGGGGACAAAGCTGAGGAGGGCACTTGCTCTGCTCAGCCCCGTGGGGAAACGGCTGAGAGTGGCAGGTCAGCCTCGAGTGCAGGATACGCCTGCACGGGCCGGCTGGGAACCAGAGGGTCCAAGAACCACTGGGCTGGGAGCAAATGTGGGCCTGGGCAGGGGATGGGAGAAACAGGCCTGGGTCCGTCCCCCACACTGCCTGGTCCCCGAGCATCATCAGGGCAGCACTGCGCACCCCTGCCCCGGGAACCCTGGGGCCCCAGGGACTGAGCAGCACCACACCCCGGGCCCTCATATTGAACCTCCAGCCCACTGGCTGAGAGTCACTTGTAGGGTCCCCACCTCTTCAGCAACCTAAACAGGGCAGGTACCCTAGGTACATAACATATGCGCCTCAGAGACCTGGGCCCTAAGCAAACAGGATGAAAACACTATTCGTGTCTCCCAAAGAGGAATCAAAAGAGCTATGCTTGGAGAATCACGTTTCACTCAAAAGAGAGAAAGAATCCGGAGTTCCGACCTCCATCGACATCAAGAATCAGGGATGCTGTCTCGTTTCCCAAGGCGTTGAAAATCAGATGGCCTGGACACGTAATGAGATTTGGAGACGACCACTGGACTAGAGCCATTACTGACTGGATTCCACGGGATGTCAAAAGACCGCGTGGCCGCCCACCTTCCAGATGGTCAGACTTCTTCGTCAAGATCATGAACGATTGCTTTGAGGCTCTTCGTGTTCCTAGAATGAACAGACGCCATTGGGCTACACGTACACACGACGGACAAATGGAGACGTTACTGGCGCCCGCTCAAGCAAATCGATGATTAACGGGAAGTCAAGTGATCAAGTGACCCTAGGTGGCAGTGCCCAAGGATCCTCGCAGACACAGGGGCTCCAGGCAGCAGAACGGAATGGGGTGGAGGTGAAGGGGCATCGGGCCTTATCACAATGACCGCACCATTGCTGGGGTAATTGAAAACAATACTTCAAATGATCAAGGGGCTTTTCCAAAGGAAAAGTTCCGGGGCAAATAAGTGAATATTTGCCTTGCACGCGGCCAACATGGCCGACCCGAGTTTGATTCCTCCGCCCCTCTTGGAGAGCCCAGCAAGCTACCGAGAGTATCTTGCCCGCACAGCAGAGCCTGGCAAGCCACCCGTGATGTATTCGATATGCCAAACACAGTAACAACAAAATCTCCAATGGAGACGTTACTGGGCCCGGTTGAGCATGCATATTTAGACGTATTCAAGAAGCTAAAATTGCACAGGAGAAATTATTTTAAGCTGAAGCGATACACGAGATTATAACAAAGGTCTAAATAGAAATCCTGGCCAACAATTGATTTCAAAGTACCATGTGGGTAGAGCGTTTGAGGGCAAAGTCAGGAGAAGCATCACTTAAACTCCAGGCTCTCGGGGAAGCCGGTTCCCACCGAGCTAAAGGCCTCCCCTAACCAAACCATAAAGGAAAAACCGAACCATAAACGGAAAAATCATCACCTTCGAGTCCCCGCGCCTGCAGACGCGTTTCCAGGGTAGATGAGGACAATGACAAAACTGCGGAAATCAGAGATGAAAAGAAGTGATGAACGAAGTTGGACTTGAGGTAAGTGAAGAGCCCGGGACAGGCAAGCCCTGCTTCTCAGCTCTGGAGGTGGTAGTGAGGAGCAATTAGACCGTCTGTAAGGGGCGCAGCAAACACACAGACAATTAAAACCTTAGCCAAGAATTGCCCCCAGTGTCCATGCTAACAAACCAAAGTAAACTCATCAATAGGTGGGGCGGACTTGGAGTCAACACAAGAATGAATTCGTTAGTATCCCCCAAAGCCCAGGAGAGCTGTCTCGGGGAGGGGTCCAGGCCAGCACTTGGGGTGACATAACTCACTTTTAAAGCGCGCCGGGCTCAGTGTTCCACAAAAACCACCGCCAGGTTGAACGTCCCCACCCTGGGGGTCTCCACACTATACTAAACAGGTGTCAGAAAATGTCCCCATGTGGGGGTCAGACAGGAAATGTGTGACACAGGTTCTATGACTCGGATCCTGAGTGCAGGATGCCCTGACGTCCCCCCGGCCAGCCGCCAGCCTGCCACCAGCTCCTTCTGAAAGCAGCTCCCAGAGCGTCTGCGGGGCCACCCCCCCCCCCACCCCCCGCCCCGCACTCAGCAGAGCCTGCTACAGCGTAAGGATTCAGGCAAAACAAAACCTGGAATGCGAGCAGAGACAATTCAGCTGTCGTTTCAATCAGCAGTCTGGGAAGGTTCCCATGGGGAGGAAGCGGCTTTAATAGAAGACAATTATCGCGCGCACATAATGCCTCGGCCGCTCCCAGATGTCTGCATAAATGTTGAGAAATCACTCAGGAAATGTAAAAACGTATCACTAATAAAAACACCGAATAGACAGCGGAGGCTCCAAAAGGCAGAAAAGCGCTGTCCACGGGCAGTGTGTGTGATGGGGTTAAAGACCACACTGGAATCCGTGGAGGGGGGCTGGCGCTCACCCTGACGCCCCTGCTGAAAGGGCTGCGTGCCCCACCCCCATCATTTAAAAAGCAAATCACACTGTGGAAACACAGGTGACACCGTGAACAAAGAAGCTTCTTTTAAAACCTCAGCAGAACACGCCACCTCCAATAAAACGGCCAAGGACGACTCGCAGGCGCGAGCGGGATGTGCGTCCAACCGAGCAAGGCCAGTGCAGGCGTTTCCTCCGCATCCCAGTCCCACTCAGAGGCACTGAAGCCCGGGAGGCACCTCCTCCAGGCACCAAGTGAGCCAAAGCGTGAAGAACGGCCACTGGCAGCCCTGGGGGCGTCCGACGGCCTCTGAGAGGGGAGGAGGTTTGAAGGAGGAGGCGGGCTGGACCATGTCCACACAGCCTGCCCCGAGAACCGTGTCCTTGAGGCCCAGGGCCTGAGCATTGTGGCTGTGGGTGCACAGGCTGTGGCAAGGGGCGCCTCTGCCCTGTGCCTGGGCCTCGGCACACAGTCCTCACATACCCCTGCCAGTGCCTCTGGTGCAGAGGACGGCCCTGCCTCTGCCCGTCAGCACAGCGGCTCCAGCTCGGCTCCTCAGACCTTTCTCCTTCCACCGACACTCACGAATGAACCCCCCGGCTTAGTGGGCAATCAAAACTGCACGAAGGACTCAGCTATCTGTCCCAACCCTGCAGACGGCGCCCTGAGCTGACCCCTGAGCACAAACTCCTGATCAAGCCCTGAACAGTGCTGGGAGTGGTCCCAAGACCAAAGAAACAAAAGTTAGCCAGATTCTCCTGGGGCTCAGGGGGTTTCTGGGGAGCAGTGGGGGTCCTGGTCGGTGCTTCTTCCACTTGTCTGGGGCAGCCCGGTTCTGCCAAAGCCAAAGCTTGGGGGGCTCTGGGGAACAGCAGGATTCTGCACCAGCAGCACAGGGGACCAGCACCCCCAGGCACTCAGGAGCAGACCTGGCACCCTGAGGACCTGGGTCCTAGGACTGGGGTTCCCCGTGATTCCGTCACCAAACTGTTCAAGGGAGCTGCCACAAAGCACCCAGGTCTGCACTCCTGAGTCTCTGTGCATGACTCTGGTGCTCCAGGAGGCTGATCCTTCCCCACAAGTTGTCCACAACTCACAGCCACACCAGGATGGGCTGAGGGGCTACCCCACCCCGCTCACTGGAGACCGGGACACCCCGACTCTCCCAACGTTGACACCCGAGATTTGTCTGCTCTGCTGCCTGCAGTGCTGGCAAGGGCAGAGCTAACACAGAGAGGGGCAGTGGTGCGCAGAGGACGCCATGGATGAACCCTCAGGGCGAGAGACAGTGGGAGGTTTCAGGGACACAACTGGAAAGGGAGTCGGGTTTTGTGCAACAGGACCCACAGCCCAGAGCTCCCCACAACACCGCCAGGCCCGTCACTTCCTGGGCTGAACTCCAGAGAAGCGTTTCAGAAATGAAGGTGGATCTCATACAAGCTGGAAACCAGACAGGGGCCAATTCAGATACAGCTAGCCAAGCAAGACGCAGGCTTGGGAACAGAGGCGCGTCTCTGGCCCTTCCAGAAGCTTCTAATCTCTCTTGGCAGATTCTACTAATACTTTCAGAGAGAAGAAAGAGAAGGCGGAAGAAAAGAATGTTTTAGGCTGGAGAGGTAGCACAAGGGTAAGACACTGGCCGTGCACGCTGCCCATCCTGGTTTGATCCCCAGTACATTTGGTCCTCCAGATACAGCCGGGAGCGAGCCCTGAACGCAGAGCTGGGAGTGTTCCCTGGGCAGCGCCAGGTGTGGCCCAAAAACCAAAAAGAAGAAAGAGAAAGGTTCTCTGCGGTCTGGGCGGGTGTAGGCTGCAAGTTCCGTTTTTGTCTAGAAACGAGGCTGAGCAACCCATTTGTTCTCTTCAGGAGAAGCTCTACAGCCTCCTCGGGGCCAGCCAGAGGGCCTGACAGAGCTGCCCATCAGGGCAAAGAGGAAAAGCCCTGGGCAGACTGAAAACAGGAGAAATTCCTCCACCCACTAAGGGACCTGGACTAAGAATTCCGCATAACCGCTGTTCTTCAGGGTGAAACTCGGGGTACCGGGGCCTGGTACCCAGACTAGTGATGCTCACAGGGGTGAGGGCCGGCCAGAGATACACGAGGAGAGGCAGCGCTTGGGGCAGGGCGAACAGTGACCAGGCGGCCGCGGTCAGGGACGGTCAGGGACGCAGGGCCCCGCACGTGCATCTCCACAGAGGCAAAGGCGACGGCGGGACACTGCGACAGCGACCGCCCGGGGGCAGCGCGCGGCCCGGCAAGCCCGGCCAGGCCCGACGCTCTCGGCTCCACAGAAAAGCCCAGAACCCTGAGAGAACCGCAGGCCGCGGCCCCTCCTGACGCGGGGCTCGAGAGGCGGCGCCCCGCGCCCTGCAGCCCGTCGGGAAGCGGCGCCCTGAGGGCCGCGGGGCCGCGCAGGGGCGGGCGTCGCCCGGGAGGCGACGACGGCGCGCTCTTGGCTGAGGGACAAAGCGGCGACGCGGTGCCTGCGGTGGCCGAGAAACGCAGCCCCCGCCCCTCCGAGCCGGGCCGAGCGCTAATGCGCGAATAATCCCGGCGTTAGTCACACCCTCAGACGTGCGAGGCCGCGGCCTCCGACAAATTGTCTTCGCCACACGCCACGCTCCCCGGATCAGACGCGAAAGCGCCTGTGAAATGGAATTAGGCGGGCGGGCGGGGCGGGGCGGCCCGGGATCCTCCCGCAGGCGGGGCTGGGCTGCTGGGGGGCGGGCGGCGGGAAGGCCGGAGGACCCCCGGGGCCTGGGACCCCCACGGAGCGCCACGACGCTCCTCCCGCGCCTCTTCCCAGCCCGAGCCTGCCGGGCCCGCCCATGGACGGAGGCCCCGCCCACACCGGGCCCGCCCACCGAACGAGGTCCCGCCCACACCAGGGCCCCGCCCACATCGGGAGGCCCCGCCCACACAACCGGCCCCGCCCCACGGTCTCAGCCCCGCTCACACAATAGGTCCCGCCACACGGCTTCAGACTCCGCCCACACGTTGGCCCCGCCCTATGACCAAAAGCCCCGCCCCCAGCCTGCCTATTTCTGCTGCAAATTAGGCTGAGCTGCTGCTTCCTGCCCAGGCTCAGTTCCCTTCTTCCTTCCTCCCACTCTCCCCTCCCGTCTTTCTCCCTCCTCTTCCTTCTGCCCCCTCCTCCTCTCCCGCCTGGCTCAGGCCAGGAAGGCCTCAGTGTCTGGGGCAGGCAGTCTGAAAGGGCTGTCCACACCCTAATCCCTTCTTGACTGCCCAAAGCAGACCCTGCCGACTCCTGTTCCCTCCTCTGGGCACTGACCATTGTCCCACCCTGACCCGCTGGCAACCTTCGCCCTGGGTGACGCTCAGGGCCATGGAGGACAGGCTTGGAGCTCAGGGCTCAGGCAGGGAGGGGCCGATCCAGGGGCCGCACAGCCTGGAACCTGCCCCTTGAACAACCAGTTCTCCCACCGAACGCTCACATGCTGCTGACACCCCTGAGACCCCAGATTCCTAGGGGCCAGGCAGGAAGACAGGCAACCCCCACCTAAACCAAGCCTATCAAGTTCAGTGATGATTAGAGGGCACTGGGGGCTGGGAGGAGCACAGGGTGGGGGAGAGGCAGGCAAGGTGGAGGGGCTGGGGGTTTTGGGGAGCCAGGATGCTCTGAAGAAGCCGGAGCCTGAGGGAGGGGTGCAGGGGCCCCTGAGAGCTCTCAGGGGAGGCCCCAATGCAGGCAGCAGCTCTGGGCGCAAGGTCCCCTGCCGGTCACAGCCCCCTACTCTCAAGCCTGTGGTTTGCGGGTGGGGTTGCGAGGCGGAGGGCAGGAGCGCTGGCCCTGCTCCCCCCCCCCCCCGCCCCGGGTGTTCTGGGATGGGGAGCAGCATCCCCTCAAGGCAGGACACCTTCCCTGAGCCCTCAGCCGAGCCCACCTGAGACCATGAGTCGGGAGGGAGACGGCGCGAGGCACCTGCACACCCAGGGGAGACGGGCAGACCCCAACCCCTAGGGAGCCTGAAGCTGACCCCGTGCCCCCATGGGCTCAGATGCCGGCCCCCCATTTCCCACCTCACACCCGTCCTTTCTCAATCTTCAGTCACCAGGCTGAGGCCCCGCTCAGTGGCAGAGGGGGGGGGGGATGTGACCCCACCCCAGCCTGCGGCAGTTGCTGCCAGGGGGTGGAGGGAACAAGGGGGTCCCCACCCACGCAGGACAGCACACAGGTGCCAGGGAGGACCCCTGCCGCTGCGGGAAGAGGGGCCCTGACCCTGCTGGCCCCTCACACCTCCTAGGGTACCCGCGGTCAGGGACCTGGGGGCCAGTGTGCCCTCTCTCCCCAGCACCGGGCCTCCTGGGCTCTCATTTTAGGAGTGCCGGAGAACTGTCATGACAGGCTTTGGGGCCTCTGAGTGACTTAGGCCTCTTCGAGGAACAAGAAAAGCAGAAAAAACAGATGCTTCTGTCAAAGATTATATCCCTGGAATGAGATTAGTTCTCCGGAATGTAACTGCCAGGGAGCGGGCTGGATGTTCTGGGCCAAAACAACAACAACAGAAATATATGTGTACTCTGTAGCACTGCACGGTAGCACTGTCCTCCCGTTGTTCATCGATTTGTTCGAGCGGGCACCAGTAACCTCTCACAACAAATTGTGAGACTTGTTGTTACTGTGTTTGGCATATCGAATACATCAAGGGTAGCTTGCCAGGCTTTGCCATGCGGGCGAGATATTCTCGGTAGCTTGCTGGGCTCTCCTAGAGGGGCGGAGGAATCGAACTCGGGTCAGCCGCGTGCAAGGCAAACGCCCTACCGCTGTGCTATCACCCCAGCCCGTGTAGGTAATGGAAATCTGCTGAGTGATGCTTACTTGCCAAAATGAAAATATAAGAACTTGCTGAACCTAGTGCTCAGGGTCCTTGTTGAAAACCACTGCACGGGACGGATACTTGGACCCCAGCTAGCTGGAGCAATAAGCCTCGCTGTGTGATTTGCATCATCGGCTCTGTTCTCTGTCCTTGAGGGGTGGTTGGCTCTGGACTCTAACACTCTGGGGGGGCGTCCCTCTCAGACAGGCTGGCCTTGCACCACACACACAGGATCCAGCCAGGCTGGGCACTGCCCGGCCCACGGAGCCAACTCCTAACCCGGCCTGGCTAGCGAGGCCGGGAGGCCAGAGGTGGTGCGGGACCCCTTTCCAGCATCCAGGGTGCCGGGTTGCAGTTTCTGGGAGAGGGTGAGGCAGCCTGAGGGCGGCTGTGAGCTTGAGTGTGAGTGAGGAGAAACCCTGTGGGAGTCGGTGACTGAGTCTGAGTGTGAGGAGGGTGTTAGGACAGAACAGCCTCGGACTGGGCCAAGGACAATGAAGATAGTAAAGTTTCCACTCAGGCCTCTACTATCTGCTTGTTCCGGGAGGAATATACGGGCCCCTGAGCTAGGAAACAGGTGTTGTCACGGGTCCGGGCTCAGCCCTCAAACCTGGATATCGCGTGAAGCTCGGAGCGGGCACTTACGTAAGTTGTGACCTTCAAATCGTCTGTAACGGCCGACTTGGGCCTATATAAGTAACCCCTGTGCCTTGGGTCGGGGTCTGGCCTCTCACATGGGACCTGGGCGTCGCTGTGTGCGTGTGCACGACCCTGGCTAGCCAGCTCAATCAACTGCCTGCTTGCTGATTGCGTTCCTGTGTGGTCCTTGTCTACGGTCGGAGATCCAGAGCCGTTGCCTGAACGGAGGGAACGGGAGGGAGTGTAGCCGAGGGAGAGAGATGTGGGCTACGAGATGAGCCTGAGCAAATGTGGGTGAGAGTGGGAGTGACGGAATGACGTGGGCGAGAATGAGGGTGTGTGAGAGGGACTGAGAGGGTCTGAGTGAGAGTGGGAGTGACGGGCTGGGAGTGAGGGAGCGAGAGCGGGAGTGAGGGGGTCTGAGGGAGTGAGGGGAGTGACTGAGTGTGAGAACATGCATTGGCCCCATCCTGCCATCCTGGGTCCCTCAGGAACTGTTGACAGTGATGAGGTCATCTGAGTTCTCAGGGCCCACATTGTGCTCCCGATCCCGCTGCCTCTCTGCTGCCTCTCTAGGTCTCAGCATCCCTCTGTGTCACAGAATCCGCTTAATGGATCGTACTGAAAACACTTGAGGTGAGAAAATAGGAGACTGAACTATTTAATGTCGAAACGAACCCAAACTAGGCACTTACTTGAAATTGTGACCGGGAAGGGGTACAGAGCACTTTTACGGGAGTCATCCTGGCAAGAGAGCGCACTTGTGGAGCGGAGATGAGAAGAGTGGAAGAGTGGGGGGTCCTCGGTTGGTTCCCTGGTGGAAATGCAGGAGGCACCGTAGGGGCTCCCCGGGCAGCGGGAGGGAACAGTTGGCTGTTTGTTTGTGGAGCGGGTTCCTGCCAGAAACAAAAGCTGCTGTTTACTCAGAGATCTGAGCATGGCAGCCACGCCTGGAGCCTACCTGGAAGCTCTCCAGACCCCCGCACGCAGCCCTGCAGGCGGGAAGGGGGCTGGGGGGGCTGGGGCAACCCCCCAGAGGGTCTGCCCAAACTCCCGCTGTACAGATGACAGTGGGGGGTTGGGGGTCCCTGCATGCAGCAAAAGTGTCTCTCACGGGGACGGGCCAAGGGGGCATTCTGCGGGCAGGCGTGCGGCGTGTGCGTCACAGGTCGCCTGCATGGAGCACTCTGGAGCCAGCAGTGTCAGAGCAGAGTCAAGGCCTCAGGGGACAGGCGGGCTGGCTCAGCTGCTGGGGCACAGAGCTGTGAGCCCCAGTCCTGGAGCACGAGATAGGACAGAGACGCCGGCCGGCCGCCACAGAAGACATGCTGATTTCTGAGTAAGCCAGGCGGCAGCCTCACCACCGGACACTCTCTCTGTCCCCCAGAGGCAACCGAAGGCCACAGGCACAGCATCACCCCTTCACACAGTTCCAGCTCGCCCCACTGTGCCCCAGACAGACCCGCGGCGCAAGAAAGGGACCTCAGACGGGGTCTGGAAGAGCACACACAAAGCGGAAGCAGCACTTCAAAAGTCTAAACGGGAAAACTCACAGAAAACCGTCAAAATTACCAAACGAGTCGCACACATAGACTCGGTGCAAGCATTACCAGAAAAACTTAGAGGGAGAAATGCTGAAAGCGACCATTAGCAGTCGAAGACCCCAAAGCGCCTGGGACAAGGAAAGTGCAGGGTGGCTCCCCCAGACGGGGGCAGAGGAGGTGCCAAGGCCCTGAGGGTGGGCCCCCTGCGTTGGGCGATGGCCCTGGTGTTGGCCATGGGTATGTCTCACGCCAATTTACAAACCTACAGGAGTGGGGCCGGAGCGATGGTTCAGCCGGGAGGGCGTTTGCCTTGCATGCTGACCGGGTTCAATCCCCAGGCAAGGTCAGGAGTGATTCCAGAACCAGGAGTAACCCCTGAGCATCGCCAGGAGTGGCCCCAAAACAAACTTTTTTTCAAAAAGGGACAAAATGAAGCCAAGAGCAGTGGGCTGGGCCAGAGTGAGGGCAAGTGAGTGACAAAGCTCAGAGAGGGTCACGGGCAGTCCGGGGAGTCACCAGGGCTCCGAGAGAACCCGCCTGGCCCCGAGGGTGGGCACTGGCCAGCAGGGCCAGACCAGAGGGTCTCCCTCCAGCCTCGGACAGCAGCACTTCCGGTTCTTTCCGGCAAAGGCCCCATCAATAAAGTGAGAAATACCCGCCTCGCCCAGGAGGAGATATTTGCAACACGTACAAGCAATAAAGCATCACTGCCCAGAGACATAAATAATTCCCGGGAATCAATAAGAAAAGGCAACAAGCCCATGGAAAAATGAGCGCGTGATAAGAAACAGTAAATATGAAGCGAACAATGTGCCATAAATATGTGGAAAGATGCTCAACTTCATCGCGAGCACCAAGAAACACAAATTAAAACAACGAGATGCCGTTTCTCATGCATTAGCTGTAAAAAATTAATCAGCTGGATTCGGCTGCGGCGGTGCGCCGGGCCGACGCGGGCTCCGGAGAGCGGCCAGGCCCGCACTGACCACACGGCAGGGGCCCGCCTGCAGCTGCCCATAGGGACTCACCTGTCAAGCCTCTGTCGGGGGAGGGGCCGTGACTCGCTCTCCCCACAGAACCTTCCAGAGCAGCTCCAGAGGCACCCTGAGCTGCGTATCAGTCTGCTCAATGAGCTTAACATACTCGGGGCAGAGTTTTCAAAAGTGAGCACAAGTCTTTGGTTTGCGGCCGACCCGAGCAGAGGCTCAGACATGTGGGGCCCACACGCCCGGGAACAGAGCCAGACCCTGTGTGCTTCCAGAACCTTCCACATTTCTATCTACAATTTCTGGTCCACTCACTTCGCTCCCGTTTCTTACTGCAGGCTGGCCTTCGGGTCGGGCACGGAGGAAGCACGGAGCTGGCCGTCAGCACAGGGACCCCTCGAGAAGGAATGGGAGACCCCCCAATGCGCTGCTGAGAGAAGTTTCTCTGCAGGTCTGGTAAAGCAGCTGCCTTCACAAACCAGCAGTCACACACACACACACACACACACACACACACACACACAGACACGCACGCACGCACACACGCACACACGCACACACAGACATGCACTCACACACACAGGTGCACACAGACATGAATACACACAAAAAGGCATGCACAAACACACATGCATGCACATGCACACACACTCACACACATACATACTCACACTGACACACATGCACGCACACGCACACACACGCACACACACGCACATACACACACATATACGCACACTCACATATACGCGCACACACACACACACACACACACACACACACACGCATGCCTGTGTGCCAGAGCAGGAGGGAGCAGGCAGCCAGGGGTCACATCCTGCCCCAGCTGCTCCCCTGGGGCGTCACTACAGTCACACCCCTGGGGCTGTGCGGAGGAGCCTCAGGGTGGGGATGGGGCAGCAGCCAGAAAGCTGACCCTGTGTGAGCGATGGGGGGGAGGGGCAGCTCCGGCCAGGCCTGAGGCACTGGGTGCAGGGGGGCCTTGAGGAGGGTCTGCCCACAGAGGGGCGTGGGGGGCAAGGGCTGGGGGGGGCACGGGCGGGTCTGGAGACCAGAGGAACAGACGGGGTGGGAGCTGGCCCTGCACACAGCTGACCCAGAGCCAACCCCTGCAGGGCCCCCCACCTGCTAGGAGTCACCCCCAAGTGTGGATATTAACCCTGAGTGTCCCAGGCTTCATCAGTACCTTGCCCCCTTCCTTCCCCTACAGAAGCCTACAGTGCTCCTAAGAGCACCCCTTGTCCCCCAAGTTTATCTTTAACCTTTCCTTTGCATTCTTTTTTTTTTGCTTTTTGGGTCACACCCGGCGATACACGGGTTACTCCTGGCTCATGCACTCAGAAATTACTCCTGGCGGTGCTCAGGGGACCATATGGGATGCTGGGAATCGAACCCGGGTCGGCCGCGTGCAAGGCAAACGCCCTCCCCGCTGTGCTCTCGCTCCAGCCCTTCCCTTTGCATTTTACCTCTCATCGTCACAATTCCCCAAGTCGGGCTTGGTCACTCATCAAGACACAACCTCTGGTGACTCTGGACTTTGCATTTGTCGTGAAGTTCCTGCTTTCCTCTGTCCCCAATAGCCTTTCATATTTTTCTGTAGAGCAACGTTCTTTGCTTAGACACAGAAAGATCATCAATGCTGTGCTCCTAATATTTGGGATTGATTGACTGAAATATATCTACTCCTGGGCAGATATCTACTAGCTAATTATCCATCATAATTACTTGACTCAGAATTCAGTTGCCATAATTCGTAACACCCCAAAGAAGGGGTCGCACTGTCGGACTTGGATAGACCCAGAGCAAGCGGCAAAGCTATTCGGTATGGAAATGGGACAGTCTAGAAAGCATAAAAGCATGGTCTTCATGCAAGCCTTTATGACTTAAGAGACAGGACCCCCGGGGGGAAGGACTCGCTGAACTGGCCTCAGGACCTAGTCTGGGATTTACGGTAGAAGCCCAGCAGCCTTGCCCTCGGAGCCCAGAGAACTAAGTCTTGGAATCTACATCTCTTACTGTGTTTATTCAAATAACCGCAAGTATTAATGTGAAGTAAACTTAATTGTTCAATATGTACAACGAAAGGGAAAGAGAAAAGCAATAGAGATGTCCCTGGGAGACAGAGAGCCTCCTCCAGTTAATCCCCCCCAAGAGAATTGCCTTCGCCAAAACGCCTTACCTCTGTAAACGATCCACCACACCTCTGCGCAGTCCTGTTCCTCGAACCCCCTCAGCTGTGCCGTGAGTCTGCTAGCAGCTCTGCACTAGGTGGGCCATTTTCACCACCTACCAGTGAGTCCCCGTCTCTTTGTTCCTCTGCTGGGGAGGCCTGGGTGGTGGTTCTCGGCCACCCACACTTTGAACTCACACCTGAGCACAGAGCCAGGAGTAAGCCCTGAGCACCGCTGGGTGAGGCCCTTCCCACAGACAGGACACACCCATGAGATGCCCCTCCAGGCTGGAGCCCTCACTGAGGAAGGCGAGGGAACCCCGGCAGGGTCAGATCCGAAAGCTCCCCAGAAGAAACACAGCAGCATCGTGGCAACATCCATGGTACATGTATGACGGCCTGTGCACCAGCCCAGGGTGTTCCTGCGTGTCTGCACACAGGCACCCCCAGACCGGCCATGGGGAGGGGTCTCCCCCGCGCAGTGGAAACAAAGACTGGACACTGGAGAGAATTGGGCAGAGCAGGGTCCGGACGGCCAGGGAGCAGGAAACTGGGGGTGCTGGTGGGCAGGGGGCGGCCCGCAGGCCCGGGTCAGGACTCAGGTGCAGGCTGTTGGCAGCTGATCAAGGTAGCGTTGAGACCCACTCAGCATGCGTGTGGAGGAATGGGGGAGCAAGGGGAAGGAGTGCGGGCTGGTTGGGGGAGGGGTGTGGTCGGGGGACAGGGCACAGCATGGGACTGGGGCTGTGGGGTGGTGAACAGGCACAGGATAAGGAATGAGGCCAGGAGTGAGGAATGGGCTTGGGGGGCGTTTAGAGGGGTGAGGCGTGGGGCGTGGGTGAAGAAGGGGGCCCTGGGTGAGGAGTGGGCACAGAGTTGAGAAACAGTGGCCAGGGCATGGGCTGTGGAGTGGAGGCGGGGGGTGGGGGGATGTGAGGGCGGGACCCCCTCGAGGGTCCTGGCACCAGGGCCAGGCTCAGGAGGGATGGAGAGCACGAGGAATGCCACCGGTGTTTGGGGGTGTCCCAAGAAGATGCATCTTGGAGGTGGGTCTCTGCAGCCCCAGCCCAAGAGTGCCCTGCGAGTGAACAGGGGGGTCCTGCCGGTGACAGGCGCCCCCTGCCCTGGGCCCTGACCTGACGCCTGCGAGCCCAGAGGGAGCCCATGGGGTTTTGCAGGGCCACGGGCAGACCCGGTGCTGGAAACCGCTGCCACGTCCCCCAGGTGGTCCCTGGGCCAGTGCGGGGCACCGGGCGCATTGCACATGGTGGCAGCACCAGGTGAAGCAGAGTCCAGCACTGTGACCCGAAGGACATCGGCAGCACTGAGCGGGGAGGGGCCAGTGCAAGGCCCAGGCCTGGCCCGGCTGTGGCCCCCATGGGCTCTCGAAGGCACTTCAGGGGGCCTGGGAGTGGGATGGGAGTGCAAGGACCCCCGTGAAGGGTCTCCGGAGCACTGCGAGAGGTGGAAGAGCCTCGTGTGTGTCCAGCTGGCACCCCCTTGCCCACCAAAACCAGTAAAGAATGCGGGGTCACCGCCACGTGATGCATTATGACTTTAATATCAGTAACCCCCCTTAAATATTAGATGCGCCGAGGAAATATTAGTGAAATTATCACCAACTAATCTGATCAGTTTCCTCTAGGATAAAATGTGATAAATGGGTTTTAATAAACTAAGGAGAATTACATGCGTCGTGCTTGTGGTTTCCTGTCAAGTTTATTTAGAGTAAAATGCCATTGTGATAATTAGTTGGGTTTTACTGTGTTCATTAAAAGCCTTTCTAATGACCGCTTGGAGGAATAAGTAAAATTAATTTCTTTCTTGAACATCAGAGGAATTCATCAAACAAACAAAAAGCCAACCCCAGGCCTGCTCGAGACAGACTGAGACCGGCGGGTTTGCATGACCAGAGATGCGCCGGTGGGCAGGCAGCCCCGCTATCACCCTCAGTGCTCTGACTTTAGGGCTTCTTCCTCCAGGCAGCACTCCTTGACTGCTCCAGTCTCAGGGCCCATTTGACCTCGCCCTTACTCCTAGAACACACGGTCTCTTTGTCTCCAGAGGCTGAGGTCAGCCCAGGGAGGGACCCTCCTAGGCATCAGGAGGTCGAGGTCTGGGATCCTGACCTACATGAGGTCTCTGGGCCACCAGCTTGGTGTGGCCAGTCTCCAGGAGCCAGTGGGTGGCCAGAGTGTGGCCCAAGAACCTACAGCTGCCCCCCAGTTCAGGGGGCGAGAAGTTGGGGGACCTGGAGAGGTTGCTACCTGCCACTGGAGTGGTCCGCTCGGGGGGTGAGGAGAGAGACAGCCCCGACGTCAGACACCACCCGGTGTTACCTCACAGCCCACTCTGCACACACGTACATATCACACCCAGAACACGCATGCTGCACCACACACATGCACACAAGCACACATATGTATATAACACATGTATGCACCGCTCACATGCATGTGCCATACGTATGCACAACAATATGTATTTATATACCACCTGCTTATCACCGTCAACCTGTTGATTGTCGAATTACTCGAGCGGGCGCCAGTAACGTCTTTCTTCCTCCCAGCCCTGAGATTTTAGCAGCCTCTTCTTCCTCGTCTTTGTCCAACAATAGGAGGCTCTTTCAGGGTCAGGGGAATGAGATCTGTTGCCGTTATTGTATTTGGCAAATCGAATACGCCACAGGGAGCTTGCCAGGTTCTGCCACATACTTATACATAGCACTGTCCTCCCGTTGTTCATCGATTTGCTTGAGTGGGCCCAGTAACATCTCCATGGTGAGATTTCTTGTTACTGTGTCTGGCATATCGAATACGTCACGGGGAGCTTGCCAGGCTCTGCCGTGCGGGTGAAATTCTCTCGGTAGCTTGCCGGGCTCTCCGAGAGGGGTGGAGGAACCAAACTTGGGTTGTGAATTTGCTCGAGCGGGCCCAGTAACGTCTCCATTGGAGACTTTGTTGTTACTGTGTCTGGCATATCGAATACTCTCGGTAGCTTGCCGGGCTCTCCGAGAGGGGCGGAGGAATCGAACTCGGGTCGGCCATGTTGGTAAGGCGAATGCCCTACCGCTGTGTGAATAATCCACTAAAAATGAGACAAAAAAAATTTCTTCTAGGAAAGTGTTTGAAGATCATTGTATTTCACCCAGGAGCCATTAAACCCTTCTATAATACATTAGTAACATGTTTGTTAATGGTTGAGCCTTATATGCTTATGTTTACATTTGTAGAAATATATTTCCCACTGGGCTGGAGCGATAGCACAGCAGTAGGGTGTTTGCCTTGTGCACAGCCGGCCCGGCTGAGCTGGGTTCGATTCCTCCGCCCCTCTCGGAGAGCCTGGCAAGCTATTGAGAGTATCTTGCCCATACGGCAGAGCCTGGCAAGCTCCCCGTGACGTATTCGATATGCCAGACACAGTAACAACAAGTCTCACGATGGAGATGTTATTGGGCCCGCTCGAGCAAATCGATGAACAATGGGAGGACCGTGACCGTGACCATGATATTTCCCACTGAGATGGTTGCTTTCTACTTTAAACCTTATCAAATGTAGTGTGCTACTCTTGCTATATTGGTGGTGTAAATTGTGCAATGTCCAGGAATAGATTTATTCCTGGGTGAGGCCCATCCAAGCGTGTGGAGAGTGGCCTTGAGCATGGGAGCGGTTGAATTCAAAGGGTTTTCAGCTGCCAGGGCTGGCTCCGTTGGGACCTCGCCCGCCCCACTATGGGCTGCCTCGAATGAAAAAGCCATTACCATGAGTAAGTCTTGAGTGCAAAGGGACGGGTTACCACCAAGCACCATTGACTGTGGCCCCAAAACAAAAATACAAAAATTAAACTTAAACAGGAATTTTCTATTAACTATGTACTTTATAAACAGTTATCAGATACAACCTGATCTTAGTCCCTTGGTCACCTGAGGTTGGTGGGAGCAGGCAGAGGATCCGTGTTCCCAGGTCCATTGAACCTGCAGTCCAAAGTCCATGAGTTCCGCTTACCTGGTTCTGTGGGGCTTCACTCGTGCGTGAGTCTCAGCCCGAGCATCCGGAAAGCATCCTGGAGCGCGGCGGTGGCCGGGTAGTGGAGGTAGTGGAGTATACTTATACATACATGTATACAAACATGCGTGTCACATGTGACACACATATATCCTGCATGCATACACAGCATACAGGTGTCCATGCCACACATAAACATGCCACACATGTATCCACACTGTATATGTAAATGCCACATAAGTGTATATGTCAGACACACACAGCATGTGGGTACATGCCACAAATGTGTACACAGCATGTGTGTATATGTGACATGTGCATATAACAACACAGTCATATACATTGTGCGACTGCATGCTACATACGTGCACATACTACACACATCTGTACTCTGATCACAATCACGACCATCCTGTTGTTCATCGATTGCCTCGAGCAGGCCCCAGTAACGTCTCCTTCATCCTAGCCCTGAGATTTTAAAAAGTGCCCTATTCAAGGCTCTTTCAGGGTTAGGAGAATGAGACCCATCATTGTTACTGGTATTTGGCATATTGGGTACGCCACGGGAGTTTGCCAGACTCTGCCATGTGGGCAAGGTTACATTCGGTAGCCTGCCAGGTTGTCCAAAGCAAGAATGAGATCATAAGATGTCGCTGCCGGGAGCTGGGTTTTATAGTCTCTGGGTCTTGGCCGTTGATGGGATTACACGGTGCCAGGGGGCCAGTTGGTGGGTGTGACTCCTGCCTACTGGAATTTGGAGGATCTGGGTAGAGGATGCTCAGCCCCGATCCGAGCAGACTTGGAGATCTCAGTCCCGGGACCCGCATGCCTTTGTTCCTCTGCCGGTACTTCATGCGTGTGGAGAGTGGTCTCAGCATGGTTGTGGCTGGTTCTGGAGGTCTTCGGCTGACAGAGCTCAGGTTGGGGCGGGAAGGGAAACTCAACCCGCTCCCCTCCAAGGGGCCCTGGCGAGGACAGCCAGGCGCGGGGGCAGGAGACTCTGCGCTGTTCTCTTCCAGGATCTGGGTTTTATAGTCTCTGGGTCTTGGCCGTTGATGGGATTACACGGCGCCAGGGGGCCAGTTGGTGGGTGTGACCCCTGCCTCCTGGAATGTGGAGGATCTGGGTGGAGGATGCTCTGTACTCCATAAACCAATAGTACACAACCACATAGCTGCACATCAGGTGTGTACCACGTGTGCATGTGTGTGTGCACACTACTTAACAGATTTCAAGATGTACCCCAAGCCCGTGCTGTGTTACACACAACACACGTGTACAGGGCACACCTGTGTGTGCCTCACCCAGTCCGGCTGTGCCTCCTTCCCTGCCTTCCCATGCGCTGCCAGGCCCTGCCTGCCGGCTGGGTGCTCCACCCTCTGCTGGGGGCTGCTGCTCCCAGGGGCCCACAGCTCATCACACACTGACAAGTTGGTTCCTGGAGTTTTGGAGGCCGGGTGGAGATCCTCACGGCAGAGTGTTCCTAGTGAGGCCAGGCCTGGGGGTCCCCGGAGAGCCCCATCCCTCCCCCAGGGTCAGGCTGAAGACCCCCCACAGCCTCCTCCTGGGACCCGCAGTCTTGGGACCCAGGAACTGGGGTGTGGGAGCAGGCCGCCCTCCTAAGCTGAGGCTACCGCGAGAGTCCCGCTGCCCAGGACCGCCTGCGGGGGCGGGCAGGGGGTAACTCACGGGGCGGGACGCTAGGCAGAGGGACACACGCTTCATTAACCTGGGCAGGCGCGGGGCAGGACCTGGCACAGTGGCAGAAGTCTCCTTGGCAGCCTGCCAGCCCGGCCCAGGTGGAAGGGCGCCATAAAGTGACTGGGTTTAACGCACAGTGGCCATGTACCCGCTGTGCTGGCGCCTCCCGCAGGCCAGGACCACTCACCCCGGTGTCACCCCCACCAAACATGCGCCATCTCCTGCCCAGTGTTCCCCGACGCAGCTCAGGCCCTGGGTCCCTGCAGGAGCTGCCGCAGGAAGGGCACCCCAACAGGGCAGATGCTGAGGTGCCCTCACCTCGCTGGCCCGCCTGCCTCGGGGCTCGAGGGGTGCGCGGTGTGGAGTCCCGGCGTGGGGTGCCCAGCTTCCGGGGCCCCATGCCCAGGACGGTCGCCCCGGTCAGAGGAAAAGGTGCCCCACATCTTCCCCACGCCGCTGGCCCCGGTCAGGGGCCGTCCCCTCTGTCAGCGGCCAGGCTGGCTCAGCTCAGAGCACGTGTCCTGTGTCCTTCCTGCCCGAGTTCACGCTCAGCCCGGCTGGTTCCCCCCTTCCGCTGGCGCCCCCGTTGCTGCCCCCTCACTGGCTCTCCTCAGCTCTCAGATCCCCTCCAAACTACCCCTCACCACTCGCAGTCCTCCCCCGCCCCCGCTGTGGCGGCTGGACATCCCCGTCCAGTCCACACCTGGGGAATTCCTTACTTGGCCCAGACAGGAAGACCCCACCCGGCCCTCAGCGGGGCCCGGGGCCTGGCACTATGCCCAGCGCATGGAGCCTGGGCACAGGAAGGCAGGACCGCAGACGACACCTCACAGTGCCCTGGGCCGACGCCACCTCCAGGCTTGCTGGGGCAGGGCAGACAAGCTCATGGCCCAAGTGGTGCAGAGGAAAGGGTCCCAGCCACCCCCCACCCGGATTCCTGGGAGCCCTGCCCTGGCTGTGTGGCCACATGGGGGCATGGAGCACCCGGACACTGGGTGGTCTTAGCACCCCAGGGCTCCAGGGCTGGTCTCTGCCGAGGGGCTGGAAGGAGGGTGGGGCCGCCCCACGGCTTGCTCCTCCTGGGAGAACCTGGGGCCACACATGGGCAATGGAGAGGAGGGGGCCACATGGGGGTTCCTACCTCTCCCACGGGTCCCCCACTGTTCCTGCCCAACTCAGGTGCTCCCAACACGGGTGCTCCCACTTCCTGCCGAACTTGGGTGCTACCAACATAAGTGCTCCCAACATGGGTACTCCCACTTCCTGCCCAGCTTAGGTGCTCCCAACACGGGTGCTCCTAACACGGGTACTCCCAACTTGGGTGCTCCCAACATGGGTGCTCCCACTTCCTGCCCAACTCAGGTGCTCCCAACACGGATGCTCCTAACTCGGGTACTCCCAACTTGGGTGCTCCCAACATGGGTGCTCCCACTTCCTGCCCAACTCAGGTGCTCCCAACACGGATGCTCCTAACACGGGTACTCCCAACTTGGGTGCTCCCAACATGGGTGCTCCCACTTCCTGCCTAACTCAGGTGCTCCCAACACGGATGTTCCTACTTCCTGCCCAACTTGGGTGCTCCAGACATAAGTGCTCCCAACATGGGTTCTCCCACTTCCTGCCCAACTCGGGTGCTCCCAACATGGGTGCTCCCAACACAGGTGCTCCCACTTCCTGCCCAACTCAGGTGCTCCCAACACGGGTGCTCCCACTTCCTGCCCAACTCGGGTGCTCGGCATGCAGCTGGGGCACAGTGTGGAGACTTGGCCGCCTCCATGCACAACATAGCAGCTCGGGGACTGGCAACCCTCCCAGGGTCCTCTGAGGTCACAGCCCCCCACCCCCACGGAGGGCAGCTGGGAGGCCCCGAGGTCCAGCCACAGCCCCGAACAAAAGCCAGGGCTTGTTTACAAATCGGCAGGTGAAATTTAAGTCGCCGACACTGGTCGCAGGCGCCCCGGCCCGGATTGGACGGTAATTTATGGAGATTGCTCCACCAGGGCAGCGGCCGGCGTGTAATTCACACCAGGCTCATTTCGGATGCAGTCAGAGACCCCGTATTTCACGATGACAATGTAATCACAGAGCCACATTAAAAAGTCATTATTGTTTAGAATCCAGCTTGGTTTGAAAAACACTTACTATAAAATTCAACAGCCTTTGTGAATTACCGGAAAGGCCGGCCCAGGGCGCAAGGGCCGTGATTTAGACGGGAACTTAGCGCCGGATTGATTCCACGGGACTTCGGGGGGTCCCTGCGTTTACGGGGAATGATTAGCGAGCAATCAGGGTAATACACTCCCCCGTGTCGCTCGGCAAATAGTGACAGATGGAGTCTGTGGCCCCACGCCCTACGCCGCTGCCTCTGCGCAGAGGCCCACGGGGCCACTCAGGGGCACAGCCTGCTTCCCGGGGCTCTGGCCCTCGAGGGGGACTGTCAACACGGCAGGCTCACAGGCCGGGCCGTCCTGACCCTGACTCCCCTCAGACCCAGGACACTCGCGTGGGGTGGTTGTCTCACAGCCCGCCACAGAGGGGCTGGGCCTCGTGGCAAGACACAGCCTTGCTCCGGGCACCGTCCCCGACCCCGGCCAGCACCCCGCCAACAGTGCCCAGGGGGTGGGGGGCTGCGGGGTCGTGCACCCAGGTCGTCCGGCGGTGTTAGGCGCTGGGAGCTGAGGGCAACGGACAGGCAGGGGGAGGACAGAGGCGACCCGATGAACAGAGCCCCAAAAAGCACACTGGGGGGTGTCGAGCCCGAGGGGCTACCAGGCCCGCCGGCCTCTTAGGGGAGCCCGGGGAGAGCAGGCAGAGGCCCCAACCCCCGCACACACACTGCCCTTCTCCTCACTGACCACACCCAGCGGACGTCACTGGGGCCCAGGCACGGCCGCTGGGAGCGCGTGGTGAACCGAGGCCTGCCCGCCAATCCTGGCAAAACCCAGGCCAAGTGGGCACCTTGGGGGGTGAAACTCCCAGGAGCTGAGACCGCACCCGTCCCCACCGACGGCAGCTGGGGATCCCTCACCCTCTCACGGCGGCTGGAAGCCCGCTGGGGGTCCCGAGCCCTGAGGTGCCAGCTTCGCCAGGACACCGGGAACGTGGGAGTCCCCCGCGTCTCTCAGGAATGAAGCGAATGTGGGTACTTGGCTGGGCACGGCCCCCGGACACCGCACAGTCCCATCAGTCCAACCCCCCGCCCCCGCCATGTGTCTCCACAGGGCTCGGTGGCATTGCCCTGGGCCTCGCAAACCCGATCACTGCGGTTGCTCCAAGGGACACCTCCTGGAACACCCATTGTCGGCAGAAAAGGACCCCCAGTCCCTCCCCCTCTCTTTTCTACTCACGGGCCAGCACAGCACCGAGTGACGACAGGAGGCAACCAGCAGTTGGGGCCCATCCCGGGCAGGAACACAGAGGGTCACCAGGAGGCCTGAGGACTGCCCTGTCCCTCCTCAAACACAGACACGCTCACGCGTGCACATACCCCTGCTCTCACACTCACATGAATATACTCATACTGACATTCACACGTGAATATACTCAATTTCGCATACATTTACAGACAAATATATGAATACATGAATATACTCAACTCTCACACACGAATATACTTGATCACTTGACTTCCCTTTACTCATCAATTTGCTCGAGCGGGCGCCAGTAACGTCTCCATTCGTCCCTGTCGCGTGCTAGTGTAGCCCAATGGCGACTGCTCGTTCTAGGAACACGAAGAGCCTCAAACTGATCGTTCAGGGTCTTGACAAAGAAGTCTGACCATCTGGTAGGTGGGCGGCCATGCAGTCTTTTGACGTCCTGTGGAATCCAGTTGGTAACAGCTCTAGTCCAGCAGTCGTCTCCAAATCTCATTACGTGTCCAGCCCATCTGATTTTCGACACCTTGGCAAAAGAGACAGCGTCCCTGATTCTTGACCTTCAATGGAGGTCGGAACTCTGGATTCTTTCTCTCATTTGAGTGAAACGCGATACTCCAAGCATAGCTCTTTTGATTCCTCTTTGGAAGACCGGAAGAGCGAATAGCGTTCTCATCCTGTTTTCATAGGGCCCAGGTCTCTGAGGCATATGTTAATGCAGGAAGAACAGTGGAATCGAAGAGATGTGCCCGGACCCAGAGCTTCTTTGTCTTCTTAGCTATTTCTTCGACGCTCTTGAAGGCTTTCCAAGCTGCTCTCTTCCTCCTGCGCAACTCAGATGCCAGGTCATTCGTCATGTTGACTACTCGACTACAGTACACATAACTGTTGCATTCGGAGATGTTCGTTCCGTTGAGGCAAATGGAACGTCAGGAACAAGACTGTTTTTCATAAACATTGTCTTGGTGAGATTCAGCTGTAGTCTGACCTTTCCACACTCACAGTCGAGGTCGGCCAGCAATTGTGCCGCTTGACTAATGTTTGGTGTTATTAGAAGATGTCATCAGCAAAGCAGAGGTGGTGTAGTTGCCGACCATCTATCTTCACTCCCATTCCTTCCCATTCCAGTCGTCGCATGATGTTCTCGAGGGTGGCACTGAAGAGTTTTGGTGAAATGGTATCACCCTGCTGCACCCCTCTCTTGACATCAACAATCACTTCTTTGTAGAATGGTGAGATCCTGGTAGTGAATCCGCAATACAGCTCACAGAGGATCCTGATGTATTGGGCTTGAATGCCCTGATTGGCTAGGGCTTCAATGACCGCTTCCGTCTCAACAGAATCAAAGTCCTTCTTTAAATCAATGAACGTTAAGCAGAGCGGCATCTTGAACTCCCGAGAAACCTCAATGAGCTTGGTTATCATGTGGATATGGTCAATGATGCTGAATCCTTTGCGGAACCCGGCTTGCTTGCATGGTTGTCCTTCATCTAGTGTTCTGCCAATCCTATTCAGGATGACTCGAGTGAACAACTTGTAGATGACAGACAATAGGCAGATCGGGCGATAGTTGCCAATGTCATGGATGTCTCCCTTCTTGAACAGTAGTACGGTCCTGCTGGTTTTCCATTGGGACGAAATCTTGCATTCAGACAGGTAGCGTGTGAAGAGCCGAGCCAGCGTATTGATGAGTACTGACGGCAGGTTCTTCAGGTGTTCAGGTCTGACCTTGTCTGGGCCAGGTGCTGTTCCCTTCTTTACTGACAAAATGGCGTGTCAGATTTCGGAAGGGAGAACATTGGGAACGACATATCCATCCTGCGGAATTTGATATGTGGGCAGGTGGACATGGCTATCGAAGGGATCTGAGTAGAACTTATGAATCATCTTCTCCATTGCCCTTCTGGAAGATGTGATAGATCCATCAGGATCCATCCTTGGTCTTGTAGTTGGCGAAGGACAGGCGGGTGTTGCAAATGCTTTTCCCGGCTTCTGCCACATCTGCCAGCACTGCTGCTCTTTTCTCTCTGAGGTCTTCCTTTATCTCTTCTCTGCACTGTTTTGCGAGCTTGGACGTTTGCTTGCGGTTCCCTGAGGCTTGCGCCAAGCCACTTCGGCAAATAAGCCCAAGAGTTTTCAAAGACAGGCGATTTTTTGTGTCTATCTCTTTCTTAGCATTCTTCACACAATTGTGGAGGTGCTGAACCAGTCGATCATATTCCTTGTCAATGTTGTCAACGACGGCATCTTCCCATGCTGCCGCAATAATGCCAAAGAGCTCCCAGTTGGTGGTCATTTTAGTTCTCTTCTTAAATTTTGCATTCTTTTCTTCCCCCTGGCAAGCTACCAAGAGTATTCGATATGCCAGACACAGTAACAACAAAGTCTCCAATGGAGACGTTACTGGGCCCGCTCGAGCAAATCGACGATCAATGGGAGGGCCTTTACCTTTACCTTTTCTTCCCATTCTGTGAGGTAGAATTTTGCACGAAGGAGACAGTGGTCCAATCCCGTTTGGAATTTTGGGACAACAGCGACATCCGTCAGGCAAAACTGTCGATTGAATATGATGTGGTCAATTTCATTGTGGAACCGTCCACCAGGAGACTCCCAAGTCCAACGTTTATATTTGGCCTTCTGGAACTGTGAGTTACCATGGATGGTCTTGGTCGACATGATGAACTCAAAAAGTCTCTCACCCTGATCGTTCCATTCTAGGCCATGGGTCCCGATGTGGAGTTCTTCGGCTAATCTTCTCAGTTCTATCTTGGCATTAAAATCACCGACAATGATCTTGTAGAAGGTGTGGTCTTCTATATAGAACTTCTACAGCTCCATGTAGAACTTCTCAATTTCTCCTTCATCATAATTGGATGTTGGTGCGTAGACAACGAAGATAGAAACTGCTGTCAGTGAGCCACATCTATTCAAGTGTAATCATCCAATTCGGGTTGTTAGGCATTCGAATGAATCAATGTTTATGGCCAAGTTCGTGTTGTCAAGGACACCGACACCACCAATGCCTCTTTTGTCGCATGTTCCGAGGAACAGTTCTTCTCCGGTGTCAAAAACGGTGTGATGTGATTGATGCCTTCTGGTCTCGGTCAGACCAATGATGTTGTACTTGATCTTTCGCGCTTGTACCATCAGGTCCTCGATGAATGCATCTGATACCAGTGTATGTGCATTGAAAGTACAGACAGTCATTTTTGTCCATCTTCATTTTGGCAGCCTAGTTAGGCCTTGAGATTCTATCAGCCTCTCCTTTCTCATCCTTTCTAACACTGCTGTATTGGTAGCTCTTTCAGGGTCAGGGGAATGAGACCCATTGTAATTACTGGTGCCCACTCGAGCAAATCGATGAGTAACGGGATGTTCAGTGATCAAGTGATCATACATGAATATATTCACACACTCACACATGAATACATGCACACTCACACATGAATAGACTCATACACATATATACTAACACAAATATACTCCCATTCACACATGAAAACACTTCACAAATATACTCCACTCATACACAAATATACTCATGCACAGATGTACTTGTACACACACTAACACACAAATATACTCACATTCACTCTCACACATGAATATACTCATAGTAACACACACTTACACACAAAATATACTCATACACTCACAAATATACTCACACTAACCCACATGAATATTCTCATACATGAATATACTCACACTATCACATATTAACACACTCACATACCCATATACACAATATGCTTGTATTCACACTTGAACACTCCACTCAAAAATATACTTACACTAACACACAATAAAATATGTTCACACACATTTATATTAATATACTCACACTCACACTAATATAGTCATATTAACAAGCTCACACTAATATACTGACACAGACACACACACATACTAATTTACTCATGCACACATTCCATCACACACACTAACATGCTCACACACACTCATGCACACAGACACACACATGCACACAGACTAACATTGATTCATACAAATGTACACTCACATGCGCTCACAAAAACACGCACAGACTTCCCACACTCACACATGCGCACACACATATGACAAGTGGGAGTTTCTCCCCCGAGACCACCATGTGTCCTCACAGCCACGCTTCTTCCGCAGTTAATCAGAGCGGCACCAACCCCAGTCCCACTCCCAGTACTGGACTGTGACTCCCTCTATTACACACTGGCCATTTCCTCACACTCTGTAGCTCTGCTACCCCCAGAGGACCCCCTGGGGTACAGGTGTGGGGGCAGCCACAGGAGTCAGGAGCAGCCAGGAGCACAGGCATGAGGAGCACCACTGGAGTGCAGCTCTGAGGGTCACTCACAGGTGTGGGCGGCAGCAGGGGTGCCTCTGTGTGACTGGGAGTTGGCCCTTCCCGTCACTCTCCCAGGAGCCCCTGGTGTGCTGGGACCATGGCCCGGTTGCCCTTGGAGGCAGTGAGCCCTCGGGTGGTCAGACATGGACCCTCTGTCATTCCGTTCCCCGGCAGACGGCCCAGACGGGGTGAACACCACAGCGACTCCGCGGGCGGAGAGTGGCCGGGCACTGGGCGTCGGTGAGATGCCTCCCGCCTCCTCCCCTAGGACGCTGCTCCAGGTGCAGCCACTGGAGATGAAGCCACCGCCGCAGCCGGCTCAGTCCACACAGAGGCCCCTGGCTGCCACGCCACCCGGAAGTGAGCAGAGGGCACAGCGGCGTCCGGGAGCTGAGCAGGGGACCAGGGCGTCACAATGACAGGCCCGATGGGAGCCCAGAAGTGGAGTGTGGAAAGCACAGGCCAAAAGCAGACTGCAGAGGGGCCGGATTCGTGACAGAGCCCACGAGGGAAAGTGCAGGCCCGGCCCGGCTGGACACTGCCAAGTGTCTCTCCTGATCTGAGCAAGGGGCTGGCTTGGGAAGGACGCATGGGCCACCGTGAACCCTCCCGGGACATAACCCCGCACTGTGTGGCACCCACGTGGGCCTCGGTGACCGGTGGGGAAGGGGGACTGTCCCATGTCCGTACGGCTCTGACCCCCCTTCCCACCTGGCTCTGAGCGGAAGTCACTGTGCATCCCACACTCGGGGGGATGGAGCATTCAGAGGCTATTTGGGAAACGTGTTCATTTGCATACTACGTGTTTACATAATGATGTCACTATTGATTTTATCCTCCAGGCCATAATTTTTTATTAGTCTGTTTGATGCTTAAACAACTGCAGCTCAGCCTATCGGCAAGAAGCGTTTGCAGTTGGTGCCTGTGTCTCAGGCACGAGCGAGAGAGGGCAGGGCCTTTTCCCGATAGTTCCTTGCTTCTTGGTCCCACAAAGTTTCCAGTACCCTCTTGGAACTCCCTGACCCGGCTCAGAATCAGTCTTTTCTCCAGGGACCTGGTTCCGTTGCATGAAAACCCCATTAGGAATCAGGACTTGGCCGCTGCAAAGTCTGGAGTTGGATCGCCCATTAAAAGGGAATTTCTCCAGGCTGGAGCGATAGCACAGCAGGTAGGGCGTTTGCCTTGCACGCGGCTGACCCGGGCTTTATTCACAGCATCCCATATAGTCCCCTGAGTACCGCCAGGAGTAATGCCTGAGTGCATGAGCCAGGAGTAACCCCTGTGCATCGCCGGGTGTGACCCAAAAAGCAAAAAAAAAAAAAAAAAAAAAAAAAAGGGGGAACTTCTCCACCAGGCCCAGCCACAGACTTACAGTGGCAGGAGAAAAGCCGTGAACTCAATGGCCGGTTGATAGAGACCGAGCACCTGAAGGAGAGGAGAGAAAGTGCGGAGATGAAACACAAGGAAAGGACCTGAAGAAATGTTGGTTAAGATGTCCCAAATCTGGTCAAAAGTGAGACTTGACGTTTTAAAATATTTCAAGCAGGACAGACACAGATCCACACCCAAACGCATCACAACCAAGACCTGAAAACCAAGACGGAATCTGGAAGCGGCGACAGAGCAGCAGCTCAGCGGGCTGAGGCAGCGCGAACTCCGCCCGGTGCCCGCCGGGAAGCAGCCAACCCGCACCTACTCTGGGAGACGAGCTTCGGCGGCGAAGCTGGTACATAGATGCTCCCAGTGGAAGCGGAAATTCGAGGCTGGAAATCTGCCTGGGCAAGAGTCCCCAGGTGCCTCCTCCCGGGGGCTCTGGACACAGCCTGGCACACGGGGACAGGGCGGCTATCGGGCGGCCGGATCCACAGCCCGGCACGTTTCTTGTCTGGCCTTTCTCCCAGCCAGAAAGGGTCTCGGCTCTGCTGCTGCCGGTCACAGGCGTGTAATCGAACCGTGACCTCGCGGGGGTGGGGGTGGGGGGACACACCCAGAGACGAGGAAGGCGAGCCACATGATTCAAAGCTGCGGGGTGACCCAGCCCACCAGGCCCAGGGGAGCAGCCAGAGGTGCCCGGGAAGGAGCTAGTGTGTCGTACTCAGAGCGGGAACCCCTCAAGGGCACACAGGTTCACTCGCTACAGAACACAACAGGCCTATGGCTTGAAAACGAAGTAATCCGCTCATGAACAGCTGTGGGCCAAAGAAGGAAGCGTCGGTGAATAGAGACGGAAATTTAACGAACCAAGTTAGACGGGACTGAGGTAAGCAAGCTTCCCCGGGGCAACGTGTGATGGTCACGCTCACCGCAGCCCGTCAACGAGCCTCCTCCCAGGAAACGATGCAAAGCTCGACCAGAGCCGGCACCGACAGGATGGAACCAAGATGTGGGCCAACGTCAAGGGACTGGAGAACCCACACGTGGCTGGGGGAGGGGACAACGCCACACAAGCTGGGCTCTCGGAGGTGAAAAAGCAAAGGGTCCCCTCAGCTAGGAGAAAAGCAGAGAGAAGACGCAGACCACTGAGATGGGGCGTGTCGCAGGAACACACAACACACACGCATGCACACGCACGCACACACATGTACCCACATGCACACACGCTGGTGCACACACATGTATACACACACAGTCACATGCACACAGGCACGCATGCACACACGCACACACACACCTGCGCACACACATGCAACACACACACGCACACACACTTGTACACATGCACGCACACGCGCGTGCGCACACACACACACACACACACACACACCCTCGCAGGGCCGCAAGAGGCAAAGTATGGAGAGGACCAACTGCCAGGTGGACTCAGATGAGGGGGAACCACTTCCTGGAAATCAGGGAGAAAGACGTGGGTGAGGAACGGTCCCCGGTCCCCGAGCAGGGTCCTCCCGGCCCACAGGCCAGCCTCGCCCGCATGCTAGAAAGCAAGGTGGGTTCTGGGGCTGGGGAGACCAGGCCTCTGCGGCAGCGCAGGACCCTTAGCGCAGGGCTCAGATGCTCCCATAACAGGGCCCAGAGTGCCAGGCACCTGCGGGTGGGCAGGCCGGGTGACCGATCTCGGAAACGTGGATCAATCTGTGCTCCCCCATCGGTGACTGCAGACCCCAACCCCGTGTCCAGAAAGGGCGCGTAAAAATATTCGACACTGGCTGGAGCAATAGCACAGCGGGTAGGGCGTTCGCCTTACAAGCGGCCAACATGGCCGACCCGAGTTCGATTCCTCCGCCCCTCTCGGAGAGCCCGGCAAGCTACCGAGAGTATTCGATATGCCAGACACAGTAACAACAAAGTCTCCAATGGAGACGTTACTGGGCCCGCTCGAGCAAATCGACGATCAATGGGAGGGCCTTTTCATGGTGAAAACGTCGAGTGGCCAGGGCCCAAGGGAGTCCATTGAAGGGTCTGTGAACCCCTGTGTGCCGACACTGTCCCTGGCTCCGACCAGCCAGGTGCAAGGTGGGTCTGATCCTATGACATTGATGCTGTGGACCCGGAGGGAGTGCAGAGTTCAGCACAGGAGCGGGCAGAGCTGCAGAAGCCCCCCTGATGCCCCAGCCCCCTAGAACCAGCACACCGAGGCAAGAAGCACCCCCTCTCAGGCACCAAGACAGCGCCAGGCCAGGGCTGGGAGCGCCCCAGAGAGCAAACAGTAACCACTGGCCAGCGCAGTCGCCTAATGACGGACAGGATTGTTTGAAGCTTGACCATGGTGGCACCCGACCTGTAAATACATAAACAAAAGCCCGGCGCCTGGGAATAACAACTGAAAACTGGCTTTAAAAATAAACTTCAGGGGCTGGAGTGATAGTACATCAGATAGGGCATTTATCTTGCTTGTGGCAGACCTGTGTTCGGTCCACGGCATCCTATAGGGTCCCCCAAGCACCACCAAGAGTAATTCCTGAGTGCAGAGCCAGGAGTAACCCCTGAGCATCACCGGGTGTGACCCAAAAAGCAAAAAAGTAAATAAATAAGTCAGGGTGCTGAACAGCAGGGAGGATGCTTGCCTCACATGCAGCCAAGCTGGGTTCAATCCCCAGCACCCCGTGTGGTCCCCCCGAACCTCAGGAATGGTCCCTGAGCACAGAGCCAGGAGGAACAAGCCCTGAGCACAGTCCGGTATGACAAAAATAAATAATTGTTTTTTCCCTGGAAGGGTCAAAACTGCTTCACCCGCCCTTGCCTGTAGAGGATTTCCATGCTGCTCCGACCACTCTGGAAATGGGGAAAGATGAGAAAATGTGGCCTGAGAACAGAACACTAGAAACCGGATTGCTTGTGGGCAGAGGTCCGGAACAGTCTAATTGCCAACAGAGTGCAGAGGCATTTTGAGGGCTAGGGCACTTCCCTTGCAAGCAGTCAGCCCTGGTTCAGTCCCCGGCACCCCATAAGATCTCCCAAGCCCCCGCCCCAGGAGTGAGCCTTGAGCACAGAGCCAGGAGCCACCCCGAGCATCGCTGTCTTTGAGTGTGGCCCCAAAACAAGACCAGAAGCATCTTGAAACATCAGCCATGGCCAAGCTCAGCCTCTTTCAGGAACGTGGCCCAGCCCAGCACAGCATCGGGGGACGCTGGCCCCACCTGTCGTCGACCAGAGTGCCCTGGTGGCCAGGCGCCTGGCACCACCTGACAGAAACAGCCGCTTGCAAGGCACCATGAGGGAGTCAAGGAACAGCTGAGCCCGCGGCTGCCCCGGGGTGCTGGGCCCATCGGCTATCCCCGGCTACAGGGTGCTGCACCTGCAGGCTGCTACAGGGTGTTGGGCCCACAGGCTGCCCCCGGCTGTTGGGTGCTGGGCCCGCAGGCTTTGCCCGGCCGTGGAGTGCTGGGAGGGGCCTGGGAGCTGAGCGGCAGTGCTGGGCGGTGGCTTCACCTGCAGCATTTGTGCCAACCCCCCAGACACTCGTCATCCCTGGGGGTCCGCTGTGGAATGTCACAGAAAGAAGCCCCGAAACGCAGAGACAGAATCATGCGAGCACCTGCCAGCTGAACATTTCCACTGTCCTCCTTTGCTTCAAGGCTCAGAGGTTCCTGTGCTTCCCCCCACCCCTCAGGGATCGCCAGGAAGGCTGCAGACACCCCCCAGGGTCATCAGGAAGTCTGCAGACCCCTGCCACCCCCGGATCACCAGAAAGGCGCAGACCCCCCCCCTCGCTGGGTCGCCAGAAAGCGCAGATCCCACCATCTGATTACAGCCCCTCCAACAGCGTGCCTGGGAGGTGGGTGTGACTGTGTGATTCCCCTCTGTCCATGCGCCCAGGCACCCCTCCAAGGGTCCTCGTGGGGCTGCAGCAGCACCAATGTGGACCAGGCCAGAGCATCCACACCAGGATCTCACTGGGCCCCAGGGAGCGGCGTGAGAACAGAGACGCGTCACCCCACAGCACCGAGACTCGCTCGACAGAGACTGGACCTGAGCTCCACCTCCGAGTCAGAGCCCAGCTGACCAACCGGACACATGAAGCCGCAGCGGCCCAGCCTGGCCCGAGAGGTGGGGAGAGTGATGTGGTGGGGGTCTCCCAGGGGGCGTGTGCTACCTGCACCCATGCCCCCCTGCCACACCTGCGGAACCAGCTCCCTCCCAGCTCTGCCCGTCCCCGACCCGCGGCTGGGCCCAGTACAGCTTGGAGGAGGCAGCGGACCCTGGGCTGCCCCGGGACCAGGCTTGTCACAGCCTGGGTAAGGAGGGTGGGGCTGAGGTCGCCCCAGGGGCCCCTCCGGGCAGCCACTGCTGTCTGTCGGGGGGCTGAGGACACGGGGTCACACGTGCAGAGCCTCTCCCGGGCTCATGCGGGCACCTTCCCCCTCTCTTCTCTCCTCACATGACAAAGTGCAGCCGCGACTCGATTCCGGGCTGGATCAGAGAACAGGGAACCGGCTGTCCCCAGTCAGGCTGCCCCAGGTGGCCGCCGCATTCCTTCACCGTGGCACGGCCGTCTGGCAGGGCGGCTGCTGCTCGCACGCGCAATATGTCCCGCGGGCGTGCCAGGGCGGCTGGCTCCGGGCCCCTGCCTGGCACCGCCCGCTCTGCACCCAGCCAAAATGCGGCTCATGCTGCGCTCCCCAGAGGCCGCCGGGAGGGGCAGCCGCGCTCGGTCCACCCCGCCAGGCCCCTTGCGGTCCACATCCGCACACCCTCCGCTCCAGCCCCGGGCCGAGCGCCGGCCCCCCAACCCCGGCACACGTCCGCAGCTCCAGGCTGGACACACACCCGGGGGAGCTGGAGCCACTGACCTCAGCCTGCAGGTCCTGAAGGCTCCCACCCGGCCGGGCACAGGGACCTCCTGGGGAAGCGACGTAGCTCAGGCCAGACCTCCCCAAGTGGGGTCGGCGAGGCACAGGCCCCAGGGGGCCAGTGGAGGCGGGAGGAGCCACCGGGCAGCCCAGTGGGGTTGGCACACATGGGGCCACTGACCAGGGACTGAGAACAGAGACCCAGAGTGGCCAGGGGCGGGCCCGGATGGAGATGCAGCCTGGCCATGCCACGACACTGCGGGGGACAGGGCGGGGGCAGGGCTGCCGGGTCAGTGAGGACCCCTGGGAGTCTGCAGGGAGCACCCCTGCCCTAGACCTGGCTGCACTGCCCTGCACTGGCCCCTCCACTCTGGAAGCCAGAGACGGCATTAGGGGGCCTCACTGCAGGCTCTGAGCCCCCCACCCTCCAGGCACTCAGACACTCACTCACCAGCCTCCTCCCCCACCGCTGTCCCCGTTTGCCAGGGACCCCCCCACTCCAGGGCCCACATCAGCTACTGCGAGCGTGGGGCCCGCCTGGAAGGCGAGGGGTTAACCCGGCGGTGCCTTCACTGCTGACAGTCCCGGCAAGTGATTTATTGATTTCTTAAAAATAAAATATGTCGTCTTCTCTGGGGTGGGTAGAGACCAGCCGTGCGCACGGGCCAGCTGGACGGGCGCCACGTTCCCACAGATGCCAGCGAGGCCGAGCCAAGTGGGCGTGGGGCCACACTCCGAGGAATCCGGGCGAGCCGAGCGCCAGCCTGCCGTGCCCCGGGCCAGGCGCCCGCCACGTGCAGAGCACGCCAGCCCAGCCCCACGCCTGTGCCGGGGCAGAGAGCCCAAAGCGGGGCCCGAAGAGGAGGGCGTCGGCCACACTGGCCGTCGGGAGGCTGAGCGGGCGGGATAGGCAGGCACAGGGGCCAGGTGAAGAGCAGGGGGCGGGGCAGGCTTCCCGGGGGCAGCCCTTTCGTGGGGCCTTTAGGGGTGATGAGAGTCCCGGAACTAGAGAACTGCTCAGCCTGGTGGTGTGCTTGGCGTGGGGAGCAGGGCCCTGGAAGGACAGGCGGGGAGGGCGGGCAGGACACCTTCCTCGGGGGGGAGTAGGGGTGCGGGCAGCCACGGGAGACCCAGGGCCGCGGACCGGCTCAGCAACCCAGCGACTGAGAACAAGCACCGAGGGCAGGCACCGCCCTGACCGCATAGTCTGGGTCCCTGAGCAGAGCGCGAGGGACCCCAGGCGAGGTATGATGGGACTGGACCCGTGATACTAAGGTCACATTTACGCTGTCATAAGCCACGTATCACCGCCAGAAGCTTTAACAGGGTGTTAATAACTACAACGTCTCATACACGCCTCCGGTGACACAGGAGCCAGAGAGCACACTCAAAGCACGCGGAAATGAATGCTGTCACGGAGAACGGGAGCGAGAAACCCCGGGACTGAAGCGAGCCGTGGACTTGGCCCTCCTGCCACTGCCAATTACCTTCCAAACGGTTTGAATTCCCGATGGAGAGGCACAGCATGGCCGAGCGACCTTGAAAAACGTCTACGAGAGGTTTGCTCTGCTGCAAGGTCACACGGCCTCAAGATGAAAGAGCAGGAAAGAAATCCCCGCAAAGGACCCCAAAAGAATGGGGACGGGGTCCTGGGACCAAGACAGCGGAGAGGAAACCCAGGTGAAAACATGAAGGCCGCGCCCAGTGACGAAGGAGGGTCCAGCAACCACCGCAGACAGGCCCCCAGCCCGGCACAGGTAGTGGCAGGTGTGCAGGAGGGCGGCGTGCATGGGCAGGACCAGGAGGTGTGAGGGCGGGGCCAGGCTGTGTGGGGGCGGGGCCCAAGCAGCGTGAGGGCGGGGTCTAAACTGTGTGTGGGCGGAGCCAGGAGGTGTGAGGGTGGGGCCATGCTGTGTGGGGGCGGGACCCAGGCAGTGTGAGGGCGGGGTCTAGGCCTGTGAGGGCGGGGCCAGGCTGTGTGAGGGCGGGGCCAGGCTGTGTGAGGGCGGGACCCAGGCAGTGTGAGGGCGGGGTCTAGGCCTGTGGGGGCGGGGCCAGGCTTGTGAGGGCGGGGCCAGGCTTGTGAGGGCGGGACCCAGGCTGTGTGAGGGTGGGGTCTAGACCTGTGGGGGCGGGGCCAGGCTGTGTGAGGGCGGGGCCCAGGCTTGTGAGGGCAGGGCCAGGCATGGTCCAAGGACACACTGACTTTGAACTCCGTAGACATAAGCAATGCTCAGTGAAGGTCCTCAGGGGACAGCGCTGTAATCACTGAACAAGTCTTAACAAATTGTTCAAAGTATCTTTGTCAGAACCTAGAAACCAAACTACAGAAGCCACAGAAGGAAAAGAAACAAAGGCAAACCACACCCAACGCTACCTGCCAAGAACCATACAGAGCAGCCTTGAGTCCATCACCTCGCCCAGAGTGCGGAGGGCCAGCCCGGACACCCCCAGAGACACACACAGGCCAGTGGGTAGGCCACAGGTCAGCTCTGAGTGAGCAGACAGCCCGCGGCGCAATGTCGCAGCAGGAGAGAAGTGAGCCAGCTCTGCCGTGGGTGCCCAGGGAAATCAAAGCCTGTAGTGCAGCAATTCTCTGTATTGAAAGAAATAAAATCAGGACCTCCGAGTCCTTCCGGGGCTAGGCGCGCTGCTACATCACCGACAGCGAGAAGGGATGGGCCCAGGAGCGGAGTGTGGCTGTGGCTGTCTCCGGGCCCCCCACCCCCCGAGCCCCCCCACCCCCGCCAGACAGGCAAGGACAGGACGTGACGGGCAGAAAGTGAGTTCTGGGACCACATGGAGGGACGATGCATGTTAAACCCACATACCCCGTTTCCACATAAACGACAGGCCACCAAGTAATAAACAGATAAGGCAGGGAACAGCAGGAAATGTGAAAATTCTTTTAAATTAATGGGACTGCAGACAGGCCGTGCCGACAGAGGGCAGATGGCTAACGTGCCCAGAAAGACAGTCACAGACGCAGACACGTGTGAACATTGACACCGCACTGCGATGCGTGTTAATTAAACCCCGTTCGCGTGTGAACCACCGGGGGCATGCCCGGGCAGCAGCAAGGCGGGAAGTAGAGAATGAAGAAAGATCGCAACTCCACAACAGCTTCCCGAGTCAGGCGCTGGGGGACGCAGCAAAAGCAGGTCCCCACGCGAGAGGTCAAGCACCCGCCCTGCGTGGAGCAAGGGCCTGAGTGTCAGCCCTGACGTCACCCAGAAACGTTTTGAAAAAGGAAAAAGAAGTAGAAATCTTGGGGCCGGGAGAGAGCCGGGGACCAGGGCCGCTGCCCTGCCAGCTTAAGTCTCCGTGTTCTGTCCAGCACCCAGGCGTGTGTGAAGTCACCAAGGTGCCGGCTGAGGTGGCGGACCACAGCCGGCCGGCATCACAGAGCAAGGGTGAGTGGCCTGGAGGACACTGGGGCGGCCCCTACATAGGCACGGCCTTCGAGCAACAGATGCCGCGTGCCCCGCCAGCGGTGGGGCTCAGATGGGGCGTGCAGGTGAGCAGGGGACAGAGCTGGGAGCACTCAGGCCTGAGGGGAGCACAGTCTGGGATTCGGAGCACACAGCCACTCCCGCGCCTGACAGGGCACTCCGCCTCACGCTGCATGTCTGAAGACATTCTTTGACCACACCTCGAGGAAGCTGGCAACGAGGAAATCCAGTTCCCCGGGCACTGGCTGGCCCTAGGAGTCTCCCGCAGGCTCTCAGATTTCATCACCAGTTATCCAGGCACTGGTCCGTCCCCGCACCGAGGAGAGCTCGGCTCCATCCCTCCTGGCGCAGGACCAGACCTCACCAGCAGGTGCATCCCACTGCATTTCTCCTTCTCTTAGGAAGTCTTCTCGGAGGCCGCGGCCAGAGGCCCCCTCAGCCCCCTGCATCTCCCCAATTACTGAATGTGGGGCCTTAGTGAGGCACCTGCCGAAACTCTGGACCCCGGCAGCTCCCGGCTCATTGACATGGCGCTGGCACAGGCGCCCCTGTTAGGGCCAGCTAGGCGCTATGATCTCCCTTTGTCCTGGACTGCCGCCGGTCCGGGCATCAGGGTAAGGCCAGCGCCTCCCAACCTCCTGGGTGTGCTCACATCCCCTCATTTCTTCTTCCAGAGTGCTTGGCGGGATTCAGTCTGAAAGAAATCCAGGCACGGGGCTTCCTTGGGGGCGATTCTCAACTACAAATTCAGTTTCTCAGATCAACAATGGACTTTTTCCATGTTCTGTTTCCTTTTTTGTTTTCCTCTTTTTTTATTCTTTTTGGGTCACACCCAGAAATGCTCAGGGGCTCCTCCTGACTCTGCACTCAGGAATTACCCCTGGTGATGCTCAGGGGACCATATGGGATGCTGGGAATCGAACCCGGGTCGGCCGCGTGCAAGGCAAATGCCCTTCCCACTGTACTACCACTCCAGCCCCAATGTTTCACTCTTTTCTGTTTTGTTTTCTGTGCCACAGTGGCAGTGCTCAGGGAACCACATGGGGTGCCGGGGGTGGGACCCTGGTCAGCTGCACACAAGGCCAGTGCCCTACCCGCTCTGCTCTGGCTCTGGCTCCCGTTTCTCCCTGGGTCAGCTCTGTTCACATGCGTCTTTTGAGGACTCATCTGTGCTGTCAAGTGCATGGAGATGAAGCTGTTTCTTCATTCTTTTTTTCCCCCACCTGCTCTGTCCCTTCATTCATTCTTACCTTTTATTCTTTCTTATTATCCTTTTAATAGTACTTGTTATTTATTAATATTCTTTAAAGATTTATAAAATATGTCACAATGACTCCTTTCTTATTTTTTTGGGAGGGTCACACCAGGCGATGCTCAGGGGTTACTCCTGGCTCTGCACTCAGGAATTACTCCTGGCGGTGCTCAGGGGACCACATGGAATGCTGGGGATCGAACCCGGGTTGGCCACGTGCAAGACAAACGCCCTACCTGCTGTGCTATCTCTCCTGCCCCTCCCCCCTTTCTTATTCTTACTAATGATGATTTATGCCTTTTTTTTTCCTGAAATCCTGGCTAGAGGTATAGCAACTGTCAAGTAAACACCTCCAGTTACACTGATTTCAACTCAGGTTTTTCTTGGGGGGGTGGGGCAGACACCCACACCTGCTTAGGGTCACTCCTGGCCATCCTCAGGGGACCATGTGAGATGCGGGGGGTTGAACCCAGGTGAGCAGCTTGGAGGCAGCAGGTGCCCTGCCCCCGTGTAGCGCCCCACCCACCCCCGGCCCTGGTCTCAGCACACCCGTTCGTCTTTCTGCGTTGCTCTTTGCGGCTTCCGTGGGGAAGGGGCTCTCCCACAGGCCGAGCTCTGCTGGAGAGCCAGTTCTCAGGCTGTGGGTCTTGCCATGTGCAGCCCCAGCAGCACCCAAGGGCCGCAAGTTCTGATGCTGCGTCTCCTCCGAGGAAATCCAAACACTTCCTTGGCTCCTGCTAATCCCTTCGCCCCAGGAGCGTTTCTGAGCGCGCCGCGCGGTTGAGTATCTGTCAGCTTTCCGGGTTTTGTCCCTCTATCGATTTCTCGTGACGGTGGCCAGAGCGAGGCTGGCGAGCGAGGGAATCCCTGAGGCGTGGGAGTCTTCCTCCTCCTGGGCAGAGGCTCCGGCTGTGGGGGCCCCTGAGAGCTGCCGGTTCGGCTTGGCTGAGCCTCTTCAGATCTGCCTTTGGCTTGTTTCCTACCAATCAATAATTCATGTCTATCAATTATTGAGAAAGAAACGTAACCAGCAACTGCCCGGCCCCCCACCCCCTGTGGTCTGCACAGTTGGCGCGTCTGTCTCTCACGCGCTGGAGCCCAGAGGCTTGCTGTGCCTCCTGCAAAACCCACCCTGTCCCCCATGCCAGCAGCCATGAGACCCCGGAGTCCACTCTCCCGTGGGCTCCTCTCTCCTCCTCCTGCCAACCAAGCGTAGCTGGCAAGGAGTCCCTCACTGGTCAGCGGGCAGCTTCTCCCGCCTGTCAAACCTCCTGGCTCCATCCCGGCCCGTTCCCGCAGGCGGCGAGCACCCTCTCTCGCTCCCCCGAGCCCCTTCACCTCAGCCTGGGGGAGAGACCCCGGTCACTGGCGTGAGTGCTGGGTGGGCGTTGTCCTGTCCTCCTGCCTGCAGGAAGGAGAGAGAACAGGCATGAGGTGGGCACCCGCCCGCTGCAGCCCGCTGCCCACGGGACGTCTGAGGCTGCTCACATGATGTGGGGGGCGCAGTTCAAGCCGTGACATGCACACCCCCTGGCCCTCCCGTGCCTCCGTTTCCCCGCAAGAAACTGACGGCCACACCGATGCGTGCACCTGGGCTGTGCAGTTGCTCATCTGGGAAGGCCAGAGCAGAAGCCGCTGGCCACGCCGCCGGGCAGCGCCTGCAAAGGGAACCCCGGGGCCCTCCAGGCATGAACCCCAATTCAAAGATTCCGTCTGAGCAGAAATCCAGGCCCTGGGTGGCTCTGGGGCAGGCGGCGGGAAGGAAGAGGAAGGGCTGAGGAAAGGGCTCCGGGGACGGCCTTGCCACTCGAGCGCCTCAGATGCAAGCCGGGGTCAAGCGGACACTCAGTGCGCGTCCAGGCGAGAAACTCCGTCTCAGCCGAGCATCTGGGCAGACATTTGTTCCCGAGCTGGGGGTCCGGCAGGAGCAGGGGACCGGCCGGGAGAGTCGCAGAGCCCCCCAACCCAAGGGAAACTGACCCATGGCTACTCATTCCTGCCATGGGCAGAGCGTCCCGACGTGGAGACGCGACCAAGGGCGCCAGCGTCCCGGGACAGCCTGGGGGAGGCGCGGAGCGAGGGACCCGAGGAGGCGCGCTGGGGATGTCGGGGTCCCTGAGGGAGCCTTCGTGCAGGCATGGGCATGGGAGTGTCCGAGGAGGGCGCGGAAGTGCCGTCTCCCTTGGCTCTGAAGGAGCCTTGAGTGGAAGGCCACGAGCGTCCACCCGGCAGGTCACTTGGCCCGCTGGGTCCACCTCCAGGCACGGCACCGTGGACACTGGCCCAGAGAAGCCCCCAAGCCACGCGCTCAGCCCTCGGGCTGCGGCAGGGCGGGAGGGTCTGAAGCGTTTAGTGTCTTTTGACCAGCTTGGCTGGGGATGACAGGGCGCCTCCTTCCAGATGGTTCCGCCATGCATCTTCTCGTTAGCATGCTAATTTATTCTGACTCATCTGAGCCGCCACACAGGAGGCGCTGCGCCCCTCGGTCCCCGAGCAAGCCCCAGGCCCGCAGTCCCAGCTGGAGCAGCCCCGCCCTCTGTCGCACAGTGTGGGGGACCGCGAGAGGACAGCTGGGGGAGGGGGCACACACCCAGAGACAGCCCTGGAGCCGGGTGGGTTCTCGGAGCACACACCCAGCTGTGTGGAGACAGCCGTGGAGAGGCCTGGAGCATTGCCGATGTGGGGGAGCCTGTGTGTGGAGTGTGCGGAGGAACGTGTGTGTGAGGAGCATGTGAAGAAGCGTGTGTGTGGAGGAGCATGCGTGGGGGAGCATGTGTGTGAGGAGTGTGCATGTGAAGGAGCGTGCATGTGGAGGAGTGTGTGAGTGTATGTGTGGAGGAGCATGTGTGTGGAGGAGTGTGTATATGAGGAGCATGTGGAGGAGCATATAGGGGGAGTGTGTGTGTATGAGGAGTGTGTGTGTGTGAAGAGCATGTGTATATAGGGGCGGGTGTATAAAGAGCATGTGTGTGGAGAATCATGTGAGGAGTGTGTGTGGAGGAGAGTGTCTGAGGAGCCTGGGTGTGAGGACCATTCTGTGAAGGAGCATGTGTGTGAGGAGCATGTATGGAGGAGTGCGTATGTGAGGAGCCTGTGTGTGAGAAGGATGTGTGTGAGGAGCATGTGTGTGGAGGAATGTGTGTGAGAGAGTATATGTGGAGGAGAATGTGTGTGAAGAGCATGTATATGAGGAGTGTTCTATGGAGGAGCATGTGGAAGAGCATGTGTGTGAAGGAGCATGTGTGTGAGGAGAATATGTGGAGGAGAGTGTGTGGAGGAGCGTGTGGAGGCGTGTGTGTGTGAGGATCCTGTGTATGAGGAACATGCGTGTGTGGAGCACGTGTGTGGAGGAATGTGTGTGAGTGTATCTGTGGAGGAGAGTGTGTGTGAGGAGCATGTGTGTGAGGAGTGTTCTATGGAGGAGCATGTGTGTGAAGGTGTGTGTGTGTGTGTGTGTGTGTGAGGAGCATGTATAGAGGAGCATATGGAGAAGAATTGGGAGAGTGTGGAATAGTGTATGTGTGTGAGGAGCATGTGTGTGACGAGAATGTGTGGAGAAGAGTGTGTGGAGGAGTGTGTGTGTGTGTGAGGATCCTGTGTATGAGGAACATACGTGTGAGGAGCACATGTGTGGAGGAATGTGTGTGAGAGTTTATGTGTGGAGGAGAGTGTGTGTCAAGAGCATGTGTGTGAGGAGTGTTCTATGGAGGAGCATTGTGTGGAGGAGTGCGTGCGTGTGTGTGTGTATGAGGAGCATATATGGAGGAGCATATGGAGGAGTGTGTGGAGTAGTGTATGTGTGTGAGGAGCCTGTATGTGAGAAGCCTGTGTGTGAGGAGCACATGTGTAGAGGAATGTGGGTGAAAGTGTGTGTGAGGAGCATGTGTGTGAGGAGCATTCTGTGGAGGAGTATGTGCATGGAGGAGTGTGTGTGTGTGTGTGTGTGTGTGTGTGTGTGTGAGGAGCATGTATGGAGGAGCACATGGAGGAGTGTGTAGTGGACTGTGTGTGAGGAGTGTTATGTGGAGGAATATGTGTGAATAGTATTTGTGTGGAGAATGTGTATGAGGAAACTGTGTGTGAGGAATGTTCTGTGGAGGAGCATGTGGAAGAACATGTATATGAAGGAACATGTATGTGAGAAGCATGTGTGGAGGAATGTGTGTGTGGAGATCATGTGTGAAGGAGCATGTCTGTGGAGGAGGCATGTGTGTGGAGGAGCATGTGTGTGGAGGAATGTATGTGTGGAGGAGCGTGTGTGTGGAGCGTGTGTGGGTGGAGCATGTGTGTGAAGCATGTATGTGGAGCGTGTGTGAAGAACCGCGTGTGTAAGAGTGTGTGTGGAGGAGCATGTATGTGGAGGAGTGTGTGTGGAGGAGAGTGTGTGGAAGAGCATGTGGAGGAGTGTGTGTGTGAGGATCCTGTGTACGAGGAACATGCGTGTGAGGAGCATGTGTGTAGAGGAATGTGTGTGAGAGTGTATCTGTGGAGGAGAGTGTGTGTGAGGAGCATGTGGGTGAGGAGTGTTCTATTGAGGAGCATGTGTGTGGAGGAATGTGTGTGAGAGTGTATCTGTGGAGGAGAGTGTGTGTGAGGAGCATGTGGGTGAGGAGTGTTCTATTGAGGAGCATGTGTGTGGAGGAATGTGTGTGAGAGTGTATCTGTGGAGGAGAGTGTGTGTGAGGAGCATGTGGGTGAGGAGTGTTCTATTGAGGAGCATGTGTGTGGAGGAGCATGTATGAAGGAGCGTGTGTGTGAAGGAGTGTGTGCGTGGAGGAGCGTGTTTGGAGAAGTGTGTGTGTGTGGAGGAGCGTGTGTTTGTGGAGGAGCGCATGTGGAGGAGAGTGTGTGTGGAGTGTGTGTGTGTGGAGGAGCATGTGTGTGTGTGTGGAGGAGCTTGTGTGTGCGGAGTGTATGTGCGTGGAGGAGTGTGTGTGGAGGAGTGCGTGTGTGGAGGAGCTTGTGTGTGTGAAGTGTGTGTGCATGGAGGAGTGTGCGTGGAGGAGCGCGTGTGTGGAGGAGTGCGTGCGTGTGTGTGTGTGTGTGTGGACCGTGTGTGTGGAGGAGCGTGTCTGTGTGGAGGAGCATGTGTGTGTGTGGAGGAGCATGTGTGTGTGTGTGGAGGAGCTTGTGTGTGTGGAGTATGTGTGCATGGAGGAGTGTGCGTGAAGGAGCGCGTGTGTGGAGGAGTGTGTGTGTATGTGTGTGGATCGTGTGTGTGGAGGAGCGTGTGTGTGGAGTGTGTGTATGTGGAGGAATGTGTGTGTGTGTGTGGAGGAGTGTGCGTGGAGGGGCACGTGTGTGGAGTAGTGTGTGTGTGTGTGTGTGTGTGTGGACCGTGTGTGTGGAGGAGTGTGTGTGAAGGATTGTGGGAGAGGCCGTAGTACATGGAGGGAGGAGGCTTGGGGCGGGGGTCACCCTGAGCCTGGCTCTGCTGCCCCCCACACTGCAGCAGAGGGGCCCTGCCTCCTCCCCTGCACCCCTAGAGCTCGCTTCTAGAGCACAGGCGGGGCGCTGTGGAGGGTCGCCCTCCAGCAGGGTGGTGTGCGGCCAGGAGTGAGGCAGGGACCCCCGTCAGCCCTCCTGCTGTCCCCGACACACAACAGGTAAGTCCCCAGCCCCTGCCCTGGGCCACCTCTGGGAGCTGCCCATGACCGTTCGGAGACCCCGAGCACTACCGGGACCATGACGCTGAGACAGAAAACTGTTTGGAGCCGTCACACTTCTCAGGGAAGGACTGACCCCATCTGCTCCCCAAAGCTCAAGTTTGGGGGCTCCTGCTAGGGGTCAGTGAAGACAGGCCGCCTCCCTCCCACCCTCTAATGCTGCCCACGAGGCTGTGGTCTACGGGGGTCCCAGGCCCCCCTGTGCTCCGGGGAGTCGACAGGAGGCAGCTGCTGGGGCTCCCCAGCCCTCCCAGAACAGTGGGGTGAGGTGCAGAGCTGCCGGGCTTCTGGGGCTGGACACCCTTTCTGGACCCCCCTGCCAGCCCCACAGCGGAGCTGCGGGGGGATGCTCTGGTCCCCAAACCCCAGCCCCGACGGTGTGGCAAGGGGAGCCCATCTGGCCAGGACAGTGAGTCCCTGGGACCCAGCACCCAGTAGCCTTAGCCTGACCCTCCCACAGGACCCAGTCAGAGCCCAGCAGGCAAGCTGGGGGCGGCCCCCGAGAAGCAGGTTCCAGGGGAGGGGGGAGCCCCCAGGAGTCCAGGGCCTCAGTGGTCTGACGCACTCACGGCAGCACCGCCCCCAAAGAGCAAACCTGTGGAATTAGCAGTAGGTCCCCAAGTCAGAGGTGGGGTACAAGAGCCCGTCTCCCCACGTCGCAGAGGGTGCCACCCCCTGCCCTCTGGCTGCTGACAGGCCCCAGCAAAGCACCTCAGGGGCATGATGGGGACCCAGCTCCCCCAAGGCCGGTCCCCCAGGATGGCGGGAGTGTGTAGAGGGCCCACAGAGGAGGGTGCTGGGTGCAGGAGGCGGGCTGTCACCGGATCCTGTGTCGCTGGAGGGAGGGGCCAGCCGAGGGGTGAGCTGCTCAAGCTTCCCGGGTGCCGCGGGCCCGTGAGGGGCTCAGTGCAGGGTGACCGAGCCGGGCACTACAGTCGCCTACAAGGACAGTTGGTACTGTGCCTGGACATGCCTGACCACACATGACTGCCACCATGACTGACACACATGCCTGCATGTGACCACATATGACCACTGACACATCTGATCACACATGACCGCCAGAACCACACACGACCACATGACTTCATGGGATCATACGTGGCCCTTGGCATTATGCCTGACCTCCAGCACCAAGCCTGATCATTCCTGATCTCCAGCACCACACCTGACCACACATGCCTGTCGGCCCCCACAGCCTGTCAGCCCCCACTGCCCTTGCCCTGGGCGTGACCTAGGCCAGCGCTGGCCGTGGGACACTGAGGCTGCTGCTGAAACTGACGTACCGGAGAGTGCAATGGGGGTCCCAGAGGGAACGGGTGGACAGAGCGGGCAGATGTCCTCCCCTGGCCCCGCGTTCCAGTGGGAGAACGGGGGTCGCTGACCTGAGCCCCGGCACCCGGACACCTCCAGGCCACAGGCTCAGCCGGCCATCAGCAGCCAACTCCCTCAAAGCTTCTGGACAGACCAAAGTCGCAGACCTGGCCTCTGGGCAGCTCATGGGCCTGCACCCCCAGGGCCAGGACACTGCTCAGATCCCTCGTCTCCATGTCACCGCAAGAAAAGAGGGGACCTACCCGGTGGCCACACACACACGCGGGTAGGCACACAGGACAGTTCCTGTCCATAGACACGCCGCAGGCACACTTGAAGATAGGCAGGCAAGCATGCACACAGGACCACACACACACACACACACACACACACACACACAGAGGGACACACACACAGGGAAACACACACTGGGACACACACATAAGGGGACACACACAGGGACACACACACAGGGGAATACACACAGGGGGACACACAGGGACACACACACACAGATCCACACATACAAAGGTCCCCACACACCGGTGTGCATACGCAAAGGGTCACACGCACAGAGCCGCATCCCGGCCTGCAAGCTAAGCCTTCACATGCTGGAAGAGTCTCGGCACACACTCATGCCCCCCGCACAATGCTCACTGGGCCGCCCACCCCCAGGTCACTGCCTCTCCCTCAGGGGTGCCTGCTGGGGGCACGGCCGTGTGACCATCAGCACCCTGGGTCCCTCACAAGTTGGTGGGCACCATGAGAGGAACGGCTGGGGTCACACAGGCTGTCATCCTAAAGGCGGCAATCACTTCCTGGGTTAGAGTTCCCCCTCGTCGGAGCCACGCCCCCCCATCCAGTGAGGCAATAACTCACCGTCAAGGACGTGACCCTGGGTGCTTACAGACGATAATGAGACTGTCCGCGGCTCGATGTGACCGTAAATAAGCAGGAAACTGCTGAGTTTCATGCAATTCCCTGATTGCCTGGAAGGCGTCATTATTTTCATAAAAAAACTCATCAGCCCTTTTCCCAGCATGCTCCCTCTGTGTTAATTACAGGGGGCGGCACCATCCACTGTCAGGGGTCACAGTTGTCGTGGCGGCCGTCAGTGTCACAGGGGTCATAGCTGTCATGGGGCTATCAGCTGTCTTAGGAGTCATCAGCTGTCTTAGGGGTCATTGTCACAGGAGGCATCAGCTATCAAGGCATCATCAGTGTCATGAAGGTCGTAACCCATCATGGGATTGTCAGCTGTGTTGGGGGCCATTGTCACAGGGCTCATTGCTGTCATGGGGGTCACTGTCACAAGAGTCATGGATGTCAGGGGTCACTGTCACAAGGGGTCTTAACTGTGAGGGCTCATAACTGTCATAGGTGTCATCAGCTATTATAGAGAGTTATAAGTTGTCCTGGGGTCAACTGTTAGGGCTTATAGCTGTCATGGGGTCATAACTGTTAGGGTTCATAGCTGTCATGAGGTCATGGGGTCATGTGATATCATGGGGTCATGTGCTCCATGGATCATCTGTTGTTATGGAAGGTTATCTGCCATCATGAAGGTCACTGTCACAGGGCTCATTGCGATCATGGGGTCACCTGCTGCCATGGGGTCATCTGCTATCACTAGGGCTCATGGCTGTCCTTGGATCATCTGCTGTCATAGGGTCACCTATCATGGATTATCTACTACCATGGGGTCATCTGCTGTCATGCGGTCATCTGCTACTTTGGGTCATCTGCTGTCATGGGGTCATCTGATGTCACGGGGTCATCTGCTGTCACGGGGTCATCTGCTGCCATGGGGTCATCTGCTATCACTAGGGCTCATTGCTGTCCTGGAATCATCTGTTCTCACGGGGTCACCTATCATAGATTATCTACTACCATGGGATCATCTGCTGTCATGGGGTCATCTGCTATCATGGGATCACCTGCTGTCACAGGGTCATCTGCTACCATGGGGTCATCTGTTGTCACAGGGTCATCTGCTACCATGGGTTATCTACTACAATGGGGTCATCTACTATCATGGGGTCATCTGCTACCATGGGGTCATCTGCTACCATAGGGTCATCTGCTACCATAGGGTCATCTGCTGTCATGGGGTCATCTGCTATCACGGGGTCACTTGCTGTCAAGGGGTCATTGGCTATCATGGGTCACAGATGCCATGGTGTTATCAGTCTTCACGGGGAAGACATAACTGTCATGTCACCAGCTATCAGTCAGGGGCAATGACATGGGGTCACCAGCCGGGACAAGCTGCTTAGGCACAGAATGAGAAGCACCATCCCTTTATTGTACTTTCTGGTTTGGCACCAGACCCCATAGTGCTCAGGGCTAAGTCCTGACTCTGCTCTGGCCACGCCTGGCTCCCTGCCCACGTGTCTGCTGTCCACATGCTCCCTGTGCACGGGACAGATCAGAACATCTGCCCGCCCCATCTGGGCCAGGCCCAAGGATGCCCTCCTGGTTCCCGGGTGGAGAATCACGCAGATCGGCAGGGGCTGCGCCATGGTCTCCCCATACCAGGCGGCGTGTGGGCCAGCGGGAGCCTGGGGTCATCGGCGGCCAGACTCCCTCACGCTCCCCCAGGACGGCTGTTGCAGGCCAGGTGGGAACATCCTCCTTCACCCTGATCAGGGGCAGGCACTGCAGGGCTGGACCCAGCTCAGAGCTGCACCACCCCTGTGTCTGCTCCGAGACCGCCTACCCAGGGTCAGGTCAGCCCCACCCACGCTGCTCTGCCCATGTCCGGTCCGGGTGCCATCTGAGTCAGCGGGAGCAGCTGTGGAGCCTGGTGGAGGTGGGCGGAGTCAGGCGCCAAGCCCAGGGTCTTCCTGGCAAGGGTGGGGCCAGCACCAGCAGGGGTCACTCCGCATTGTCTCCTCAGCAGTGCCAGGGACTCCTCCTGGCTCTGCACTCAGGATTCTCTCCTGGCGGGGCTCCAGAGACCATGTGGGGTGCTGGGGATGGAACCCGGGGCGGTCGCGCGCCAGGCAAACGCCCTCCCCGCTGTGCCATTGCACTTCACGTGCAGTCTCAGGCCTGGGTGTTGAGCACCTGAGAGAGAGCACCTGGAGGGGAGAGGAGGCAGAGTGCAGGGGAGGGGGAGGGCTCAGAGCCGCAGCCCTGCTGTCCCGGCGTCATGGCCTATGGGGCTGCCTCTGAGACAAGAGACGCAGAGCCCAGAGCGGCCCTGCCTCCCGCCACCCCTCCGCTATCTGCACCCCCAGCTGAGCCCTCCTCAGAGGGGAGCAGCAAAGGGTCTCTGCCCGGGGATTGGGGGCCGCACGCGGGGCCAGCCTGCCCAGGCACTGCGCCCACTCACTGCCCACCCCTCCCACCCCCAGCAGGCGCGGGCCCGCCCGGCCACTGCGTAGCAGGCAGCTGGAGCAGGGATATTCTTAATAAAAATTAGGTACAAGCAGATACAGGGGATTAATCGCTGCATTATGATTTTATCGTTCTCCACATACAGCCGCTCGGAAAAGACAATCAGAGCAGAGCCATTTCAGGCAGATAAAATGGGACATTTATTTTTAATGGAAAGAGAATTTCAGGGCTCACCCAGCCGTGAGAGAGCACTGCGGGGGTGGGGGACGCGGCCGAGGCTGGAGGCCAGCGCGTGAAGCATCCCCGGGAGCCGCGGCTGACCCGCCATCTCCGGGCCTCGGTTTCCCTGCGGGCTGCCCTCATCTCTGCCGGAGACCTTTCCTGAGCTCTGCACAGAGGCTGGCACCGTGCCCGGCCCTGCTCAACACAGGCCCAACCAGGCCCCAGGGCCTGTGTGTGATCTGGAGCCCCAGGGCAGGCATCGGGGACGATCCTTCACCCCACAATCACGCTGACACTCTCAATCCTTCCACAACCCTTCGTCCCTGACACCCTCCACTCCGCCAACACCCTCGACACCCCAACAGGGGCTGGAGCGGTAGGACAGCAGGGAGGGCATTCCCTGTGCATGTGCCTACCCCGGGTTCATTCCCCGGGACCCCAAATGGTCCCCAAGCACCACCAAGAGTGATTCCTGAATGCAGAGCCAGGAGTGACCCCTGAGCACCACCGGATGTGGCCCCAAAACAAAAACAAAAATGAATCAATTCCCCCAACACCCTCCATCTGCCTGACACCCTCATCCTGTACACACACACATGCACAATGGTCACATGTGCACATGTCCTATACATACACACATGCTCACGTGTGCACACGTTCTTACACACATGCTTGCACACATGCTAGCATATGCTCACAGCCTGTGCATAAGCATGCATGCTTACAAGTGCACAGGTGTGTTCCTGCACATACGCACCAGCACAGAGAAACCCCGTGAGCTGCTGGCGGCTCCCCAAAGGGCCCCTTGGGAGAGACCCTGGGACATGGAACCCCTCGCGCTCAGATCTTCACAGTCTGGGGCAGAGGCAGGACTAAGGTTGGAAGGCGCTCGGCGTGGGCCGCACACCACATACAGACCCTACATTCTCCCATCCCGACACTAGCCACACCCATGACAGGGACACAGAGACTCAGTCGCGGCCCTGAACCCGCAGACAACGACTTCAAGAACCGGGGTGAGATAGGACGGTTCTCACAAATTCTCTTTGACCGAAGTATTTTTCGTAATTTCATTAGCCATTTAGTGTAACAAGAAATAGAAAGTAAATTATTCTTTGCCTGCTAAGGGAAAAGGCTTGCGGGTGGTCACGAAAATGGGGGCACTGGTGGAGAAAGGTCACTCTGGCAGAGGGACCGAGTTGGAACACTCACTGCCTGTGACAATTGTATTATGAACAACTTTGTAAAGCATGATGGGCTAAAGCGATAGCACAGCGGGTAGGGCGTCTGCCTTGCACGCAGCCAACATGGCCGACCCGAGTTCGATTCCTCCGCCCCTCTCGGAGAGCCCGGCAAGCTACCGAGAGTATTCGATATGCCAGACACAGTAACAACAAAGTCTCCAATGGAGACGTTACTGGGCCCGCTCGAGCAAATCGATGGTTAAGTGAAGGGAAAAATTCTAAATATTATCCTTAAAAAGAACTAGTCAAGCCAGCCTATTGAGATAGCTGGGGTGCTATCACTGTATCACTGTCACTGTCATCTCCTTGTTCATCAAATTACTCAAGCAGGCGCCAGTAACGTCTCTCTTCCTCCCAGCCCTGAGATTTTAGCAGCCTCCTCTTACTCATCTTTTCCCAACGATCGGAGGCTCTTTCAGGGTCAGGGGAATGAGACCTGGGCATATCGAACACACCACGGGGAACTTGCCAGGTTCTGGCCATGCGGGCAGGATACTCTCGGTAGCTTGCCAGGCTCTCCGAGAGGCAAATATATACATATATAAAAAGGTAAAAAGGTAAAGGCCCTCCCGTTGATCGTCGATTTGCTCGAGCGGACCCAGTAACGTCTCCATTGGAGACTTTGTTGTTACTGTGTCTGGCATATCGAATACTCTCGGTAGCTTGCCGGGCTCTCCGAGAAGGGCGGAGGAATCGAACTAGGGTCGGCCATGTTGGCTGCATGCAAGGCAGACGCCCTACCCGCTGTGCTATCGCTCCAGCCCTATATATGTATATATATATACATATATATATAGAAATATATATATGTATATATTTCTCTATTATTTGTTGCCTACTGTCTGAACCCCATCAGATATAGAGTGGTAATTATGGAAAATGGGTAGGAAGTGTCTGGGACGTGGCGGTGGTTCGGTAGTGGAGGTCGGTTGCTGGGGTTGGGTCTCTTGGGGCAGGGAGGGCTCTCACCCACCTCACTCTGGGGCGCCTGAAGTGAAAAACAGCCTGGCGCGGAGTCCACAGCTGGGGTGGTATGAGGTGGAAAGTGTGGGTGCAGGGTATTTGGTTTAGGGTACTAGGTACAGGGTACTGAGTACCAAGTACTTAGGACAGAATATAGGGTATTAGGTGTAGAGTACGAGGTACCATGTACAGAATACTGAGTACTGGGGACAGGGTACTGAGTATAGAGCACAGAGTACCGGGTACAGAGAGCAGAGGACTTGGTACAGAAGTAGGGTATTGAGTGCAGAGTGTAGAGTACTGAATGCACAGTACAGGGTACTGAGTACAGAGGACTGGGTACACAGTACAGGGTACGAATGCAGAGTACAGTGTATTGGGTGCAGAGTAAAGCTTCCTTGGTGCAGAGCACGGGATATTGGGTGCAGAGTACAGGGTACTGGGTGCAGAGTACAGGGTACTGGGTGCAGAAAACAGTATGCGGTGCTCAGAGTCCCAGCAGACACCCCCAGTCCTGCCTCCCGCGCCTCCTCCATAGCTGGGCCTAGAGCCCCCCATACGAGACCCCCTGGGCAGCCCCCAGCCCTGAACCCCAGCGTGGGGTGGAGCAGAGGGGGCGGTCCGAGCCCTGCGCCCCCGCGGAGCCGCCGCACGCGCGCGCCTTTGTGCTCACTTTGGAAAGTGTCAGCTCAGCAGTCTGCCTAACTACCTGCTCGCGGTGGCCTTAAAACTGTCCACACTCATAAATCACGGCGGGATTTAAGTAAGCGCGGCTGGCAGGCCATTACTCAGCCTCCCCTCCCGCGCGGGAGCGTGCTCCGGCGGGGTCGCGGCGTGCAGAGGACGGATTGAGACGGACGGCGTGGGGGCAGGCTGTCCCGGGGCCTGCGGGAGTGGGGACCCCAGAGGTGACGACACTGCCCAAGTGACATCAGAACCGAAGCTGTGTCCAGAAGCTCCCCGGGCCCCTCTGCCCACGCCCAGTGGCGCAACGTGGGGCACGGGCTGGAAAACGCCCTCAGACACCTTCAGGGACACGCCGGACAGCAGTGACAGGGAGAGCCGCCCTGCCCAGACCCGCTCGGCCCCGTCCCCTGGGCCCGCCCCCCTCAGGGTCCCGCCCCACCAAGGCCCCGCCCCCAACTCAGGGTCCCAACCCTCACTCCGGGTTCCCTCCCCACTTAGGGCCAGTTCCCCACTCAGGGCCCCCTCCCCACTCTTACTCAGCACAAACCCAGCCCTGCTGAGCCATGGCCTGGTTCTGGGAGGCCGAGGTCAGAACTGCATGTGGGCCTGGATCAGGATCGGTGCGGGTGGGGAATCAGGGGTGAGTATGGACAGGGATCCAGGATCAGTATGGGTAGGGATCAGGAATCAGTTCCAACAGGGATCAGGGATCAGTGCAGGCAGGGATCCGTGGTCAGTGTGGACAGGGATCAGGGATTAGTGTTTACAAGGATCAAAGGTCAGTATGGACAGGGATCAGGGATCAGTGTGTACAAGGATCAGGGATCAGTGTGTACAGAGATCCAGAATCAGTGTGGATAGGGATCACTGTGGACAGGGATCAGGTATCTGTGCAGGCAGGGATCCAGGATCAGTGTGGACAGGGATCAGTGTGTGTAAGGATCAGGGATCAGTGAGGGTAGGGATCAGGGATCAGTGTGGACAGGGATCTGGGATCAGTGTGGACAGGGATCAGGGATCTGTGTGGACAGGGATCAGGGATCTTTGCAGGTAGGATCCAGGATCAGTGTGGACAGGGATCAGTGTGGGTAGGGATCAGGGATCAGTGAGGGTAGGGATCAGGGATCAGTGTGTACAAGGATCTGAGGTCAGTGTGGACAGGAATCAGGGATCAGTGCGGGTAGGGATCAGGGGTCAGTATGCCAGGGATCAGGGATCAGGGATCAGTGCGGGTAGGGATCTGGGATCAGTGTGAACAGGGATCAGGGACCAGTGTGGGTAAGGATCAAGGATCAGTGTGGACAGGGATCAGTGTGGACAGGGATCAGGGATCTGTGTAGGCAGGGATCCAGGATCAGTGTAAATAGGGATCAGGGACCAGAGTGGGTAGGGATCAGGGATCAGTGTGGACAGGGATCAGGGATCTGAGGGTAGGGATCAGGGGTCAGTGTGGTCAGGGCTCAGGGGCCATTGCGGGTGGGGGTACATGCTGGTCCCCAGCCTGCTGGGCGCTGCCTTCCCAGGCCCCTTCCCTCCCACCTGCACTCCTGGACCCTGCCAGGCCAGTAGGCTGGTCACCAAGTCCCTAAGCCTGGTCATGCGCAAGGATTCTAGGTAGACACCTTAGACTGAGACCCCCCTGGGGGACCTAAGAGGACGCTGGGGGGCTTCCCACTGGGGCAGTGGTGGTGACCCCAAGCCATCCTGGGGCATGAGGTGACTGCCACCTCTCTGGGCGCTGCAGAGACCCAACCCCGCCACACACCCCAACCTGCGCCCCAGCAGGCAGGACAGTGTCTGGCACCCGCTGCCGGGCGCAGGGCAAGCGGAGGGCGCCGCCAGGTGCGGCGGGGCGGAGCGTGAGGGCTCCTGAGGGCCCCCCACCCCCACCCCCACGTGCGGACACGCCTGGGCTCCCGCTAGGAACGCTCCCCGGTCCCCGCCAGCCCCTGCGCGGCTCCTGGTGGTCCCGCAGCGCCACCTGGCGGCCACCGCCCCACGCCACGGCCGGCCCCCTCCTCCCCCTGCGCCCCTCGTTCACCGCGCACGCCCACCCGGGCTGAGCCCCAGTGCTGGCTGCGTCCCATCTGCAGTGCCCCCCTCCGGCACGGGCCGTGCAGGCGGGTGCGGTCGTCAGAGAGGCCCCAGCCAGGCGGAGGGGGCTGGGGGCGAGAAATCGGCGCCGGGGCCGCCTGCCTGAGCGAGCCCACCCTCAGGTCCCGCCAGCCTCCCTCCTGCCCCTCCTCCACACCCTCCCCGCCCTGCCATTGTCTCCCGAGAGCCGGCAGGAGCCCGTAAAACGACTTATAAAAATTCTAATCAACGCAGGCCCGGAGTCCCAGCGCCCCCGCCGACGGCTGCAGCCCGTCGCGGGCCCCTTCGTCTCCACGCCCCCTCTCTGCTGCCCCCGGGACCCCACCCCAGCCTGTGCCTCGCCTCCTGACCAGGAGACCTGTCGCGGCACCTTCTCGGGTTATTAGTCTCGGCCTCAGTTTCCCCGCCTGCGATCCCAGGGCGGGAGCATCTCCCCCAGCTCGGCTCTGGGGTCACGTGCGGACACGGCCGGTGACAGGAGCACATGCGGTCCCGGCTGGCACCGGTGACACGCCGGCCGGGTCTGCTCCCGGAGTCTCCCGACTCTCCTTTGGGTCAGGCGCAGGGTGCAGGGCCTGCGGGTTCCAGCCACGGTGCCCTCGGCAGGAGCGGGGGCACGGCACCCCCAGAGCCCGGCCAGCCCCCTCCTCAGCCTGCAGCTGCCCCACCTGCGGGACCCGGCAGCCCGCCCGCACCAACCCTTGGAGTCCCACAGCCCCGTCCATGCCACCCGAGCCCAGTGCACACCACCCGCGCCCCGCCCACACTCTCTCAGTCTGGCACCCCGCCCACACCACCCACCCAGACTGCGCAACCCCGCCCACATCCTGACGGCTCCGCCCACACCACCCATGCCCCGCCCACGCCCTCCTAGAGCCTGCACGGCCCCGCCCACACCCCCTAGAACCCGCGCGGCCCCGCCCACACCCTTCTAGAGCCCCCACGGCCCCGCCCACAACCCCTAGCGTCTGCACGGCCCCGCCCACACCCCCTAGAGCCCGCACGGCCCCGCCCACACCCCCTAGAGCCCGCACGGCCCCGCCCACACCCCCTTAGAGCCCGCACGGCCCCGCCCACACCCTCCTAGAGCCTGCACGGCCCCGCCCACACCCTCCCAGGGCCTGCACAGCCCCGCCCACACCCTTCTAGAGCCTGCACGGTCCCGCCCACACCCCCTAGAGTCTGCACGGCCCCGCCCACACCCCCTAGAGCCCAAGCCGCCCCCCACGCCCCCTAGGTCCTGCACGGCCCCGCCCACACCCCCTAGAGCCCAAGCCGCCCCCCATGCCCCCTAGGTCCTGCACGGCCCCGCCCACACCCTCCTAGATTCCGCACGGCCCCGCCCACACCCTCTAGAACCTGCACGGCTCCGCCCACACTATCCACGCCCTGCCCACACTCTCCCAGTCTCGAGGCCCCGCACACACTATCTACACCCTACCTATACTCTCCCACTGAGACCGCGCGGGCCCCATCCACACCCCCTAGTCTTCGTGACCCCACCCACACCACCCACCCACACCATCCCTTGAGGCCCCGCCCACACTCCCATGGAGACTTCGCGGCCCCGCCCACACCACCAAGCATCCGCGTGGTCCTGCCCACACCACCCGTCCACCATGCCCTGCCACACCCTCCCACAGCGCACCGTGCAGCCCCCTTCTGGGAGACCACACCCGCTCCACCAAGGGACCGGAGGCTCGACCGTCGCGGTCTCTGCTCCCACACTACCAACAGTCCACTCAGTGGTGGACAGGAGGGCGTTCCCCCCTCACCCACAGTCGCTGCAGGAGCAACAGGGACTCCACTGAGCTCGGCCACCCCTCGAACGCCCTCCCGCGCACGCCCTCCGGCACGCTCCCTGTCCATGCCGGGGCAGAGCTGCGGACCCAGGATGAGGCCCATCCTCTGACGGAGGCGAGGGCTGGAAGTGGGCAGGAAAGGGGGTTTTCAACAGGACTTTTAGGGCGCGATCCGTGTGCCCCACCCATCATGTGCTTCAAGGGAAAGACTTTTTAGGAAGCCCTGGGTACTGGGGAGGGGGTCTGTTGTACCCAGACCCATCCCCCACTGCTCCCAAGGAGCCTCCCCAAACCCCAGCTGCCCAGAGGCCCATTTGTCCAGACCTGAGCAGAAAGGATGGAGCCGGCAGAGATGCGGGGTGTGGGGGCGCTCCTTTCCATGCCCATAGGGGTAGGAGGACAGAACAGGACCTGGCAGCCCAGCACCAAGGCCTGGATGTCAGCAGCCCCAGTCCTGTGAGGTCAGTGCCTCAGCCTACACTGTCGGGGAGTTCCATCTGGCCATGAAAACAGCACCGGAATGTTCTAGACATGCCTGGGGCCCCGCAGACTCTGGAATAAGAATCTGTTTCCAGGAGGCCCTGGGCCACACCACCCCTGGACCCGGCAGAACCTGCACCCCATGGCATGGGGCTACCCTCTGGGCCTCCACTGTGGGATGCGCTGAGGCCACCTCCTTGAGGATGTGGGTGCCATAATGGCTACTCAGGTGCCATCGGCTGAGGGGTCGGCTTCTCAGTCCCACCCCCACAGGCTGTGGTGTCTGCTGGGGACGCCCCTTAGTTCTAAATAAAACCCCACAGGAAAAGGAAACTTTTGCCCTGAATTATTTCCTGTCAGCTTCAGTGCTGACATTTACCCTCCGTCTTACCCTGTGGGCACAGTGCGTGCCCCCTGTGCCGACCCCCTGCACCATGTGGAATCCACCCTGTTCCAGTCCGGCTGGTGCCTCCCAGGCCCCACAGAACTCACCTTCCTCAGTGCTTCGTTAGCCTGCAGCGGCATTTCTCAGCATGTGTAGTGTGCGTGTGCGTGTGTGTGTGTGCGTGTACATGTGTGCATACGTGTATGCGTATGCGCTTTTTGCAGAGGGCAGCAGCTGTGCTCCTAAAACCAGGGCCACGAGATGGCAGGGCCTCAAAGGCGGGGCTCAGTGCTCAGTGGCTGTCTCCTTGCAGGCTGACTCCCGTTCCTCTACTCCGCCCGGCGGCCCTTGCTTCCCGCCGTGGGTCTTTACTTCAGCTGGGCATGCGTGTGTGTGCATGGACATGGGTGCATGTATGTGCATACGTGTGTCTGCATGTACTTGCTTATGTGCCAGGCTAGTGGAAGGCCCAGGTGCTAATCCAGGAGCCTGCACCACAAACAGCATGGGCCCTGGGGGCACACACACGGCTTCCGGGTCAAGGCAGAGGCCACTCCAGACGCCACCCCACACTGTAGAGCAGGGCTGCGGAGAGCCAAAGAATGTGGGGAGCTAGGGGTGCAGCAGTAGGGGTGCGGGGAGCCGAGGGGCTGGGGTCCAGGGCTCAGGATCCTGCCCCTCCCTGCTGGGGTACAGGGCTCAAGGTCCTGGTTGTGGGTGCTACCCCCGCCCCTGCCCTTACACTGCCATGGCCAGGATTGGGGTCCGGCTCGTGCCCTTCTGGGAGACCAGCTCACCGTGTCCCCCTTCTTCAACCAAGCTGCCGTGCAGTGCAGGGTGGCCCTGGGGTGCTGGCCCGAGGCCCTGCTGGGCTGTAGTTGAAACTTCTAGACTCAGCTTGGGCCAGTCACAGTGGGTGGTATGGGTGGCTATCCCCAGAGAAGCCACGTGGCCTGTGTGCATATGTGTATGCAGATGTATGTATATGCATGTGTGCATATGTCCGTGTGCTTGTATGCATGTGTGCATTCATGTGTGCATGGGTGCACTGTGTACACGTGTGCGTGTGTTCGTGTATGTGCACGCATGTTTGCATGTATGTGTGCACTGTTCGTATGCGCATGCATGTGCATACATGTGTACACTGTGTGTGCATGTGTGTGCATTTGCATGTGTGCACTGTTTGCTTGAATTGGGCATGTGAGGATTGATGCTGTCTCCATGTGTGACACGAGTGTGTGTGTGTGTGGATGTGGGGGGGCTGGGCAGGGAGGGTGCCTGAGCCCCACCTCCATGGAGCCCCCAGAAGGGCCCCTAGTGGCGGGGTTGGGCATGTGCCTGAGCCCTTCCCTGGGGCCTCCTGTGGAAGAGGGGCACCTGCCCAGCAGGGTTCCGGCACGGTGGCCACGTCATGGGAGAGGAAAGAGGCGGTGATGGGAACGGCGGCCAGTGGGAGCAGCCAGGCCTTGGGCTGGCCTGGTCAGCACCAGCACTGGCACTGACACCAGCACCAGCACCAGCACTGACACCCAGGGTTAAAGCTGCACAGTGAGGGGCAGCTGGGCACCAGGTGACCCCCCCGCCACCATCTCCAGAGTCTGCCAGCTCTAAGACTCAGGATGTCGGGGGTCCGGGGGACTGTTTCCAGCTTTAGGACACGGGGTGTTGGGGGGCCTGTTTGCAGAGAAGCTGCTCCTGTGCAGACTGTTTGCCCACTTGCTCTCTGTGGGGAAACTGGGGCCCGACGGGTCAGGCCCTGTGTCTGAGCTTCCTGCGTCCTGCTCCAGGAGACTGCCTGAAGCAGGCACCCCAGTCTCAGTGAGAGGGGCCAGGAAGGAGGGGCCGGGTCATGACTCCACTGCTGGGAACAGCTGAATGTGTTTCTGCCAGGACCCGAAGTCTGAGACGCATCCTACAGGCTGCCAGGAGGTGGCACCCCAAGGGCACGCAGGCAGCTGATCGCATGTGTGGTTTTTATTGTGGCTCAAGACACACACGTGGCAAGGACTCATGCTCGGGGCAGCAGATGTGACTTACAAGGGGGTCAGACCCCGCGGTGGGGGAGCCGGTGACATGCTGGGGCCGGCACAGCGAGCACCAGCACCTGGCCCGCCCCGAGCTGGACTCTGGGGGCAACGCCCCGGAGAGCCCTGGACCCCTTCATGGGCAGACCCAGGCTGAGCGGCCCCTGGGAGTGGAGACTTGGACAGTGGCCCCCAACAGATGGGAACTCTGGAGGCCGGGGCCCAGAGCAGAGCCCCCTGAGACCAGAACCCCAGGGGTGCCTCCAGCCGGGCCAGGCCCTATGCTCGGCCCTTCCTGGGGCTCCCAGCAGCTCTCGGGGCTGAGGGACAAACCTTGCAGGGCTGGGCCGGGTCTCATGAGAAGGGTTAGGGGCCTTGGGGGGGTACCCCTGGGAACCTGGACATAGCCAGTGAGGGGTGCATACAAGCCATCCAACACAGGCTCCCCCACCCAAGAGGCCCTAACGACAGCCCGCCCGTCCCTGCCGCGTGCAGGCGTGGGCAGGCCCACAGCCAGTGAGCAACTGGGGCGAGCTGGGCTCCTCCAGTCCCCTCAGTGGCCACCCTCAGCGGCAGGCCGCCCCTTCGTCAGGGAGGGGACACTCGGCCCAGGTGAGAGAACACGCCAGAGCCTCCGGCACTCGGGACACACAGACAGGGTCGAGGGGCCATGGTGGGCACTGGGGTCACTCGGGACCATGCACAGACCAGGCACCCAGAGGTGGAGCCCAGCCCCGAGACGCGGCTGCCCCCGGCTAGACCACGGCGCTCTTCTCGCCCTGGAAGGATGGCCGCCCGGTGGCACGGCCCAGCAGCAGCTCCTTCTCGTGGGCCAGGCTGTCCAGCAGGTCCTCCTCCCGGTGGCTGCGGTACACCCTCAGGAACGCCAGCACGGTGAGGGCCAGCCAGGCCAGCCACGCAGCCCACAGGCCAAACTGCGGGGGAACAGGACAGGGTGAGGGATGCCGGCCCTGCCCCCTCCCCTGGGCCGCCTCACTTCCACTCTGCTCCCACTGGTCACCTGCAAAGTCCCTTGCCCAGGATCCCGCCTCCGGAGCCCTCCTCTAGGGAGCTGCTCCCACAACGTGGGTCTCAGCTCGCCCCCTGCGCGGCCTGGCACCACCTTGAACTACTAGTCGGTCTCCCCTCCCCCTCGGCTGGAGAGAAAGGAGGGTCAGCACTCAGACCTCTCCTGGTTCACAGCCCAGCCGTCACAGACCATGCAGGGCCGCCCCTTCCACCCGGGCCCCGCCCATTGGGGGGAAGACCACGCCCATAAGAGGCTCCACCCACTCTGGAGCCACGCCCATTTGGAAGACCACGCCCATACGAGGCTCCACCCACTGGAGAAGCCCCGCCCAGGACGTTCCCGCCCACTGGGAAGCCCCATCTGGCCCGGCAGCCCCGCCTACCTGGGCAACAGAAAACTGGTCATAGAAGGTCGAGTTGTCCACATTCAGCCCCAAGTCCGTGTCCTGGAACTCTTTGCAGCTGAGGTGTAAGACAGGGGTGGGAGGTGACTGCGGACCACCCATCCCCGCTCCCCGGGAGGGAGAGAGGAGACTGGCCTGACCCCAGGGCAGCGCTGCAGGGTCAGAGCCCCAAGTCAGACACTGCGTCTTCCTGTCCCAGGGTCTCCATCCCGAGGGGGTCACCGCCCTGCACGCCACGTCTCTCCTGCATAGCGCTGAATAGGAGCTTCTGGGAGTCTGATGGGTGTCTGGCAGCGGCGAGGGGCGGTTGACCTGACCTCCCGAGTGCCCACTCCACGCCCTCCCCCGGAATCCAGGTGTTCTTAGAGCGTCTGTGGCTCCTTGCCCGGGGCGTGGCATGGAGGTCCGGGCACAGACGGGGAGCATGGGTGAGCAGGTGCCCTTGGGGTCCCTAAGGAGCAGGGTGGGCGCAGGCGCACCTGTGGGTCACAGTGTCCTTGTCGATGAGGGCGTCACACCACATGGTAAAGCCCACGCTCACGATGGTACTGGCGATGAATACCACGAAGACCACCAAGGCGCTGACCAGCAGATTCACCAAGGCGCCCAGGACAGAGCTGCAGTGTGAGTAAAGGGAGCACTGAGCAAGCCCGGGAAGACCCCCATCGCACCACAGTCCCCACCCACCCACACAGGGAGTGCCCCAACCCCACAACCCCAGTCCAAACCCACCCCCATGCCCCCTTCAAGGCCCAGGCCCTTCAGATCCAGCAGTGGCTGCAATTTGGGCCCCAGAAGAGAGGCTGGTGGGGAGACAATGCTGCCCCATTCCCAGCAACTGGGACCCGCGCACATCCAAGCCCCAGTGCTGTGGGGCATCCATGTCACTATCCCATGGTGCCCACACCATACAATCCCCACCCACACTACAGTCCCCGCCCACAAGTCCCCGCCCACACCACTGTCCCCTCCCACAGTCCCCACCCACACCACACAGTCCCGCCCACACTACACAATCCCCGCCCACATCATAAGTCCCCGCCCATGCCACAAGTCCCCGCCCACACCAAGTCCCCACCCACACCATGGTCCCCACCCATACAGTCTCCGCCCACACCGCAGTCCCCGCCCACACCACACAGTCCCCGCCCACACACAGTTCCTCCCACACTACAGTCCTGCACCCCAATACCACAGTGCACAATCCCTTCAACCCACATGCCTTACTAGTGACCCCGTGTTTGGTGGTCAGGAGCTGTCTCCCCAGCATTTTAACACCCCATCCCTGCCCAGGACACTGACCCAGTTCCTGCTGGGGGGCGGGCACTTCATGCCCCTCCAAGGCTGTCCAGGCCCCCCAAAGTCCCTGATCCCCAACACATCAGCTCTCCCACGAACTCTCCCCTTCACAGCCCCCCACCACCGTGGGGCTTCCCATGAGCCCCCTGTGTCCAGTTAGGATCCTCGTGGGCCGGCTGACCCCTCGAGCTCAATGGGTCATGCTATGGCCCCCACCTCCAGGAGTACGGGGTGTCACCTCCCAGGTGTGTTCAGGATGGGCTTCAGGAGCGCCCTGCTTTCTGCGCCCCGGCCTGGGCGCGCAGGGGCACGGGTGGGACAGCGCAGCGGGTCGGATGGGGGCAAACGGGCTGCCCCCCGCCCGCCCCCAGGTGCCGCCCGGAGCCAGCCAGGAGAGGACGGGGTGGGCGGGGGCTGGGGGGGCCGCAGTGCTCAGTGCCCGGCCGGTCTCAGCGGTGTCCTGGGCAAGGACGGGCCCTCCCTTCTCCTCCCTCTCTCCAGCCAGCTCTGGGGGCTGCAGAATTAATTAGCTCGGGCGCCCCCGCACCCTCGCAGGGCCGTGCCGTCTCCATGGCGATGCGGCGGCGAGTGCGGGCAGATGGCTCCTCCCTGGGCTCCCTGACAAGCCGCAAGCGCCCCGGACACGCACGCACGGGGACCGCCGCCGGACAGTCCCCCGAGCCCGCGCCCGCCTCGCCTCGGTGCGGGCAGGATGGCAGTGGTCTGGGGGGGGCATCTCAACCCGCCTGCTGTCTCCCCTCCCGTGCTGTGGCACCTCCTGGGGGAGTCCCCACACACCTGGGTCCTTCTGCACGCTCTGGGCTCGGCCTCGCGCCTGAGGCCCAGGAACATGCTGCCTCGCTGCCTGGGAGCCTGGACGCCAGGATACTCTCCACCCCCAAACCACCCTTGCAGACCCTGCCCTCCCCTCCCCCTGCAGACCCTGCCCCTTGCCTCTCCCAGGCCCGGCCCCTCCCCTCCGTCTGACACTGCCCCTCCCTTCTCCCCAGAACACTTCTCCTACCTGTTCCTGCACAGGCTCCGCTGGTGCCCACACCCAACCCCAGTGCCCTGTGGGCTGCAGGAAGGAGGATGAGGCGGGCAGCAGGGCAGGATCTACCTCGGCTTGTTACCCCCACACCATACAGTCTGGTGTGACACATCCAGAGACCTGTCTGCTGTAGGCGTGGTGCTGGGGTCCCGCAGTCAGGGGCTTCATGACAAGGTTCTGACCCCGGGACACACCCCCCCCCAGGGCCAGGAAAGCCATATGGGCTGGAAAGAGCTTCAGACCAAGCCCTAGAGGTCAGCCTGGGCCCGGCAGCCCTGACATGCAGGGAGAGGCAGGACCAGGCTGGACAAGGTGGGGATCACACCCGGCGATGCACAGGGGTGTGATCTCCTGGCTCTGCACTCAGGAATGACTCCTGGCGGTGCTCGGGGGACCATATGGGATGCTGGGATTCGAACCCGGGTCGGCCGCGCACAAGGAAAACGCCCTCCCCGCTGTGCTATCGCTCCAGCCCCTGAGGAGACCGTATTAACACCTCTCACCACCTCTTTCCATGGGACACCTGGCTCGGGAGTCCCCGTCGGCACCTACTCCCCCAGAGACATGAAAGTCACTGAAAGTGCCACCGAATGATGGTAGGTGAGGTGGAGACAGTCCCGGGCTGGGGGGGTGGCATGTGACTGGCACTCCAGTAGGAGTTCCAGGATCTCCAGCGTGGCATGAGGCCTAACATCCCGGGGTGCAGGGACCCAAGGTTCTCCTAGGGGAGGCGGCTTAAGGACCCCGTGCCGCAGCCCAGCCAGCCTGCAGCGGCTCCCGGGACAGTGCCAGGCCGGGAACAGAGGCTGGGCGATGCGCAGGCCACAGCTGAGGTCTGGGCCGAGCTGGGCCTCGGCCACGGCTGTCCAGGACAAAGAGGGCCCGGGCCTGGACCCTGTCGCCGCCACCCGGAGCGCCGCAGGCCGGGCCGGGGTCTGTCCGTGGTGCTGACGGAAAGGGGCGCCCGGGTGGCGCGGAGCGAGGGGACGCGGGGCAGGGCCTGGCCGTGGCCCCGACCCTCGGCGCGGCCCGCGCGTCTGAGCCCCGGGGGACGGGCCCCACGGCCCTCGGCTGGGGGGGGCGGGGGCCCCACTTACCCCTCGTGGCCCTTGCAGAGGACGAAGAGCGAGCGCCAGGCGTGCGCGGCGGCCAGCAGCAGCGAGAGGAGCCCGGCGGAGAGGCCGAAGCGGCAGGCGGCGGGCGGGCCCCACTCCTGCACGGTGAAGCGCTCGTGGCCCCGCACCGACAGGTTGGCGAGCCACAGCCCGTCGGCGAAGAGCAGGCAGCGGCCGCCGAAGTCGTGGCCGTTCTCGGACAGCGGCACCACGGCCATGAAGCTGAAGAGGAAGGCCAGGAAGTAGCACACGCACTGCGCGAAGGCCAGGCTGCGGGGCGCCATGGCGCGGCCGGGGCGCGGGGCCGGGGCCGGGGCCTGGGTGCGGGGGGCGCGGGGGGCGCGGGATGTGCGGGGCGCGGGCCCGGGCGCGGGGGCCGGGGCGCGGGCCGGGGCCGAGGCGCGGGATGCTCGGGACGCGGGATGCGCGGGGCGTGGGCAGGGACCGGGATGTGGGGGATGCGCGGGGCGCGGGGCCCGGGGCCGGGGCCGGGTCTGGGCGCGGGGCGCGGGGGTCGGGTTCGGGCCGGGTTCGGGCCGGGTTCGGGCGGGTTCGGGCCGGGCGCGGCGCGGACCGGGCCGAGGCAGCGGCTCGCGAGGCTGCGCAGTGGCGGCGCCGGCGGCGGGTGCGCGCCCCTCCCGAGACGCGTGCGCGGCGGCGGCCCAAGGCGGGCGCGCGGCGGCCAGCACCCTGGCGGTCAGCACCGCGGCCAGCTCCTGGGGCCCCGCGGGAGGTGCAGTTTGCAGACCCCGGGAGGAAACAAACCCAGCTGCCGCTCGCCCCCCCCCCCCCGACTCCCTGCCGTTAGGGCACCCCGGGACCCCCAGAGTGGGTTCCGCATAGGCCAACTCCGGGTCCCGGCCCCCTCGACCTCACTTAGGGATGTGCCCGTGGGGCCGGGGAATGGCGAGGACGTGGTTTTCAGACCTGGGTAGTGAGCCCTTCGCAGGCCAGGGGCTACCAGTGCTGCGAACGGGGAGGGAGGCAGACTGGAGGAGGGGGGCGGTGGGGAGGGAGTGCCCCCCACCCCTGCGCCGTGCCCTCGGCGGGGACATCTGTTAGGTTACCCAGACAAGTGGTACCCGGGGTGATGTTTGTAAGATAAACAGTGCCTGCCCCCGGCACCTCATTAAGACATCCTGCGCGGAGAGGAATCTGCTGGTGCATTAATTAATAGGATTGATGCCTCTTCCCGCTCCCTTGAAGCCCCAGGCACGTCCGTCCAGTCCCCAGAGCCAGGGGAGCCTCGTGTCGCGCCTGCGAGAAACGCTGACTCCGCATGGCCATTTCTGGTGCGGCGCTGAAAGGGCATTTTGCTTCCTTGTCTAAGGGGTAGGTGTTTATTTTTAAAGCCAGGCCGTAGGTAAATGCATTCAATAAACAGAACGAAAGTCTCACTCCCGCCCTCCCCACCCCACCGCTAAGACCTTTGGCGCCCACCTTTGGGGGCCAAGAGCGGACAGCGCCCAGGCAGACACGTTCCTGCACACAGCCCGGGCTGCCGGCTGACGGTCGAGTCAACAACGCGGATCTGACTCCCTGTCTGCACTTGGAGAGCGAGTTTATTCTCCTCCGCGTCTGCAGAGCGCTCCCTAAGAACGCTGAGGCCGCGGCCACCCCACTTGCGGCAAATGCTTAATGACTTCCCCGGCCCGTTCCGGGGCTGGGGTGTGAATGTCCCGTGCAGGGAGCTCGTGCACTGAGCGGGGTCTCTGAGGCAGAAGCTGTGACCGGCATTGGGGGGGGGGGGGGCACATTTCAAAAGCGGACAGAACGGCCACCCTGGTCTCTGGACAGGTATCGACCCAGCCTCCTGTCCACTGCACAGTGGAGAGAGTGAGCCACGTCGTCATCTGACCGCCCTTGCCGGGAAAACCAGTGCTTCTCGGGTGTGTGAGCCGGGACCCTCCCGTTGCCCCACGGGGGTCTTCTCCTGGGCCTGGCCACTGTGCGCGGTGTCGCTGGAAAGTGCATGATCCCCTCTGCCGTCACTGCACAGTGCCTGTGGTGTCCAGCCAGCCACTGCTAATGTCACAGGCAATTCAGCCTTCAGGCTGGGCGGAAGTATAAAGCCCACCCAGGCACGCCCAGAGCACAGCCGGTGAGCACCCCCAGCCAGCCACATGCGGCACTGGCCAATCCCGGGCCTCCACACGCAAGAGCTGGCCAATCCCAGGCCTCCACACACAAGAGCTGGCCAATCCCGGGCCTCCACACACAAGAGCTGGCCAATCCCGGGCCTCCACACACAAGAGCTGGCCAATCCCAGGCCTCCACACACAAGAGCTGGCCAATCCCGGGCCTCCACACACAAGAGCTGGCCAATCCCAGGCCTCCACACACAAGAGCTGGCCAATCCCAGGCCTCCACACACAAGAGCTGGCCAATCCCGGGCCTCCACACACAAGAGCTGGCCAATCCCGGGCCTCCACACACAAGAGCTGGCCAATCCCAGGCCTCCACACACAAGAGCTGGCCAATCCCAGGCCTCCACACACAAGAGCTGGCCAATCCCAGGCCTCCACACACAAGAGCTGGCCAATCCCGGGCCTCCACACGCAAGAGCTGGCCAATCCCAGGCCTCCACACACAAGAGCTGGCCAATCCCAGGCCTCCACACACAAGAGCTGGCCAATCCCGGGCCTCCACACACAAGAGCTGGCCAATCCCGGGCCTCCACACCCAAGAGCTGGCCAATCCCAGGCCTCCACACACAAGAGCTGGCCAATCCCGGGCTTCCACACGGAAAAGCTGGCCTATCATGGGACGTGTAACAGCCGAGAGACAGGTGACCTGCTGGGACAGACAACCAGAAATATTCCTAAGCGTTCCCCTTTATAAAAGGGTAGGCAAGGACTTTGCTCTTTTAAAAGATGGGTTCTGTTCAGCCATCAAACGCATGAGAACTCCCTTGCTGCTGGTAGAAGTCTTATCTGTAAAAATAAGGAAAACGCAGGCGCCTGAGGGATAGTGGGGGGGGGGGGGGCGCGTTTGCCTTGCACGCCGCCGACCTGGGTTCGATCCCTGCCATCCCGTATGGTCCCCCGAGCACTGCCAGGAGTAATTCCTGTGTGCAGAGCCAGGAGTAACCCCTGAGTATTGCTGGGTGTGACCTACCGGAAAAAATAGGGAAAACGCCAAAATTCATTTTGTGTAAGGAAGGCCTGAGAGGCTGCATGACCGCTGCTCGGGGGACCACGTGGTGCCGGGAATCCAACCAGGTCGGGTGCACCCAGGCATGCACCCTAACCGTTGCTCTATCTCCCAGCCCCCCAAAAAATTTATTTTCAAGTCTATCACAAATGCTCAGGTCTTATGAGAATAGGAAAATATCATGTACAGATGTAAAAATAATCCAAGAAAATACCAGTAAATGGACAGTAAACCACTGCACTAAGGGAAGAACCCGGGAATCGAGCAGGGGTGGTGGCGGGCTGGAGTAAAGGCAGCAGCAACCACAACTGCGGCAAGGACAGGACAATTGCTGTACCCATTCGGTATTTATTTCCTTATTTCCTTATTTATTATTAAGAAGAAAAAACCGGGGACTGGAGCTATAGCACAGCGGGCAGGGTGTTTGCCTTGCATGTGGCCGACCCGGGTTTGATTCCCAACATCCCATATGGTCCCCCGAGCACTGCCAGGAGTAATTACTGAGTGCAAAGCCAGGAGGAACCCCTGTGCATCGCCAGGTGTGACCCCAAAAAGCAAAAAAAAATAATAATAATGTCGGGGCTGGAGAAATAGCACAGCGGCTAGGGTGTTTGCCTTGCACGCTGCCCACCCGGGTTCGATTCCCAACATCCCATATGGTCCCCCGAGCACTGCCAGGAGTAATTACTGAGTGCAAAGCCCGGAGTAACCCCTGTGCATCGCCAGGTGTGACTCAAAAAGCCGAAAAAAAAAAAAAGAGGGCCTGGAGCGATAGCACAGCGGGTAGTGTGTTCGCCTTGTACGCAGCCAACATGGCCTACCCGGGTTCGATTCCCAGCATCCCATATGATCCCTGAGCACCTCCAGGAGTAATTCCTGAGTGCATGAGCCAGGAGTAATCCCTGAGCATCGCCGGGTGTGACCCAAAAAGAAAAAAAAAAGAAGAAGAAAGCAACCTATTTAAATGTGACTCCAAAAACCTTCAAACAGTCACAGAAACCTGCACCAACTCAAAGCAGCGGGAACTCGCCAGCTCCCATCTCTGCTCCAAGCGCCTCAGAAACAAACTAAAGCAGAAGCTCATCCCGGGGCCGCAACTCGAGAGATGCTGGTGACAGGCTGACACCGGGGGCCGACAGCAGAGAAGGAAGCCTCGGCCCTGACAGTTTGGGTTCCAGTCAGAAGACAGGGACTATGGGCAGGAAACGTGCCAGGGATGGCTGGACAGAAGGAAGGATGGACCGGCTGACCGGCGCAGAGCAAGGGGCGAGCCTCACACAGCGCGTGCCCCCAACGCTGTGGACTCAGAGCTAAGCGGGGACAAGGACTTCAACCTTAGGGGCGCACAGATCCCTGCAGGCGCCCCTGCCTGAAGCTCTGGCCCTCTGGAAGGCAGGTGGCCACACCTGGTGCAGTGGGCCCAGGGCTCGCTCACACCGTGAGGCCACCCCTGCACACATGGGATGGACCCGCCTATAGGGTGGGCCAGGATTGGGTGCTGTGGGTCACTGGAGCAGGTTACATGCAGGTGCTGGGTGTGGGGGTGAAAGGGGAGTGGGTGGGTGAGTGGGTGGGTGAGGAATGGGTGAGGGGTGGGTGAAGGGTGACGGGTGAAGGGTGGGTGAGGAAGGGCGAGTGGGGGGCGGGGGGCGGTGTCCTGCAGAGTCTGAGCTCAGGCTAGAGGAGCCAGGGCTGGCCAGGCCAGTCTGTCCTGTGGCTTCTCTGCTCCGTGTTCCTCTGGATTCCTGGGCAAAGGCCTGAGTCCATCCGCCTCCTCGGCCGCTCTGGGGTCAGGCAGGCCGCGCACTCGCCTCCTTCCTGCTCCGGGCGTCACAGTTCTGGGCTCTGGGTCCTGGCCCTGCAGCGCAACTGGAGTGGCCTGTGCACCGCACATGGCCACTGCCCGCGAGTCCCTCCTGCATCCGTCCTCAGCTGTCACTGCCCCCAGACCTTGGCTGCACATTTCCAGTTCCTTCTGCCCTGACCCTAGCGACCCCGCGGTGGCCTTGCAAGTCCCAACATTGTGTTCTGGCCTGTGGGCTGTCCGGCTCCCGCCCTGACCGCTCTGGCTACAGTGCTCACTATCCCTCCGCAGGAACTGAGTGTGATGTGCTGATCCCAGCTGCCTCCTTATGGCCTTTAAGCCCAATTCCTTCATCTCAACGTTCCCCACGTGCCAGGTTCCTCTAGACGCCTCTGGGTGATGCCACAGCAGAGTCCAGCTTCCCTAGGGACCCGAGTCTGGCCAGCCATGCTGGCACAGACCGTGGCATTAATGCGACAGCTGCCGGTGCTCGCAGATTCCTCAGGACTCAGCCTGGGACTGGAGAGAAAGTTCTCGAACTGAGGCCAGTGGCGCACGCAGCTGCTACCAACCCGGCTGCTTCCGGCCGCCCAGGGCACCTATGGTCAGGGTCACTCAGACCCCGGCCACCTGGGGCTGCCCGCAGGATCAGGGTCACTCCTGAGCCAGGAGCAGGAACAGTCCTGAGCACTGCTGGGTGTGACCGAGAGGAAAATGGCATCTCGGCGTCTGTTTTCTGCTTCTCCCCCACTTTCCTTGAGCCCCAAGCCGCTGAGGGTTCCAGCTGCCCCTGCTGCACCTGGCTGCCGGCTGCCAGCAGAGCCTCCAGACCTCGGGCAGGGCCCCCAGCACTGACCCCAGGACTTGCTACTGCCTCGAGGACAGCGGGGCTCTGGGCCCCATTTCTGCCCCACTGCCCCCCATGGCATCTGGGGTTCCCTCAACTGTGCCCTCCACCTGCCTGGCACCCTTGGGCAGGGGCAGATTGGGACTGGAGCAGCTTCTCCTACCTGGCACCTTGGCGGGCTCCGTCGGGGGGCTGATGCCCACCCTTAGTTCTGAGAAAGCCCACAGGGAGCTGCTCTGTGCCCTCACCTGCTTCTTCCCTGCCCGGTGCGAGGGTCATCCAGCTGTCCACTGAAGTTCTGACCCCCACGTACTGGGAAGCCCTGTGGGCAAGCAGGTACCACACCCTCAGCACCCTCTTCCCGACTCGAATCCCACCCTGACGTGCCCCTTCCCTCTGTGTCCCCCTTTCCTTAGCTGGACCGGGTGTGGCCCTGGCACTACGTGGGTCAGCCCTGCGGCCCCAGGCGCTCAGCTGTACCCCCACCCCACACTGCCCCCTGCCTCGGCGGTCCCTTCTTCCCGCCTGGGTTGCAAGGAGCCCCCTCCTGGGGTACTGGCAAGGCCCGGGACAGTGTCTAAGGAAGCCTGAATCCTGCTGCATGCAAATGAGATGCTAATTGCTTTCTGCAAACAATATTTATGCAAATAGCCCCATAATGCAAAGCTGGGCTTGGGCTCCCCTCACAGCCCCTGCCGCCCCCTCCCCTGCCTCGAGCTGGCTAGACAGAGCCCACAGCACCCAGCCCAGGCTGATCCCACACAGGCCCACCTGCTTTCAGCGGCGCTGGGACCCTGGGGGGCCGCCCCAGAGGCCAGCCTGGCAACACCACACAGGAGACAGGGCAGGCACTGATGCACAGAACACCTCCCCACCGCCAGACAGTCCCAGCCGCGAGAAGGGGCTGTGAGCCCGTGAGCCGGCCCGAGCAGTCAGGCCCGATGGCTGTTCGCAGAGACCCGGCCGCCGTGCTCTCCAGTACCTGTGGGGCTCTCAGCCCTCAGGAGAGCACCCCAGCTCCCAGCAGCCCTGGAGAGGCGGGGCAGGGGCCGGGCGGAGGGGATGGAGAGCAGAAGCCGCTGGCCTGACTGCCCAAAGCATCCACGGAAGGAAGGCTCAGCGCCGGCAGCTTTGGAACCCCAGACAAGGACTTCGTGTCCTCGTGGTGAGATACAATTTTCCCAGTTTCTTTTACTGCAATAGTCTCCAGCGATCCCATTAGCCATCGAGTGGGAACGAGCAATATAAAATGAATCACTGTGGGCTTGCCACCGGGGCAGGCTGAGTGGGCTGCGGAAATGGAGACGATGGTGGAGAGACGGTGACAGTGGTGGCGGATTGGCCTGAATTGGCGAATGAATTGGCGAACGCCTGGGACACGTCGTCATGAACAACCTTGTCAGCACGGTGTTTCAATAAAGTGGGGGGAGAGAAGAAGAAAGGGGGAGTGGGCAGGACACCCCGTCACCTCAGAAAGGAGGGGTGCACTGCCCACAGCTGGGCCTGCGCCGGGCAGATGCAGGGGAGGGCAGGCTGGACATCCAGAGAACAATCAGAGGTCAGAGGTCATGGGCCAACTGGGAGCAGCAGCTGGGCAGGCGGCTCAGCGGCCACCCTGCCCCTGGCCAGTGCGAGACCGTGAGGCTGACCAGCCTGTCCTGCAGGCAGAGGTGCCGAACCCCGGCTCCCATCCAAGGGAACCAGGGAGACCCGCCCCTGAGGAAGCCAGAGACGCTGCTCTTGTCTGCATCAGCAACGCTTTGTTAGGCCAAGGGAAGAGAGCTTTTTTTCTTTAAAAGTTGTTTTTCTTAAGACACCAGTGATTTACAAAGTTACTAATAACTGTTGCTTCAGGAATACAATGTTCCAACAGCAGTCCCCCCACCAGGGTCCCCCTCCCTCCACCAATGTCCCCAGTTTCCCTCCCAGCCCCCAACCCCCCCCATCCTGCCCCTTTGGCAGGCATCTAAATTTCTTTCATTTATTTTTTTTCCTTGAATTTTTATTAGTGAAACACCATGAGGTACAGTTGTAGACTTACAAATTTTTGTGCTTGGGTTTCAATTATACAATGATCGAGTATCCATCCCACCACCAGTGCCCATTATCCACCACCACTGAACCCAGTATCCCTCCCACCCCCCTAATTTATTTCATTTCTTTAACTGAATCACTGTGAGGCCCTGTGGAGGGATGGGGGTTGGACACCGTAGGCCTGAAACCTAACCATGAACAGCTTTGTAAGGGAAGAGATTCTTAACACCGCAGAGAAGCTCCCAGAAGTGATCAGAGCTGCAACACAGCAGAGGCCAAACGGGATAAGAGAAACCCACCACGGGAAGCGGAAAAGAGGACGATGAATCAGGAAATGAAACCCTGGAAACAAACCTGGTCCCTCCAGAGACACGTGCGGCCTGGACGTGCTCGAAAGTCAGATGAAGGTTTGACTAAGTCCAGTGATAACCCCCCCCAAGAGATTCTCCTGAGATGGGAGACCGTTGGAAATTCTTATTTCAAAGAGAGTAAAACTTAATTTAGCAGATATTACTTTATTTTCTAAATGTTTGTAAAGCTTTATTAATAGCAGACAAAGATAGATTTCAATCAAAAAAGCATTGCTGCGGATTGAAAAAATCCTATAGAATACTGAGCATCGCCTTGAATATGTAGCAATAAAAAATCTCCAGGATCACTAGGAAAGGTGACAGAGTGGGACATGCCAGCTTAACTTTGCATATACGCCGCAAAAACTGACAAGAATGGGGGGAATACCGAGCACAGCTGAGCAGCAGGATCTGGTGGATAGAGAAATCTGCTGGGATCTAGTGATCTGGCAGAGAAATCTCCAAGGATCTAGTGATCCCACAGGTACAGTGATGCGATACAAAGTGATCTGGTCAGTAGTGAAATCTGCTGGGATCTTGTGATCCCGCTGGGGCGGTGATGCAATGACAATGCCATCTGGTCCTGGGAAAAGTAGTAATGACCTAAAATAATGGGGCAGTGATCCGGGGTCCAGTAGGGCACAGTCACATAACCGGTGACATAAAGCACAGCAGGCCCCAACAGTGATCAGGCGATGGGGGGGGCGGGGCAAGACAGGACTCAGGGGATGGAGAAAGTAATCAGGACACAGGGGACAGGGACAGGGGGAGACAGGCCAGGACAGAGGCCTAGGGAGAGGAACCCTAATGCGGATGTTTGCAGGGAAGCCAGCTCACACACCCCAAATTCTGCAGGCACCCCTCTCCAGGGTTCATGTGGAAGCTGCATTTCCTTGCCCAGACACTAGGCTTTCTAGGGAAGTACCTGAGCCCGAGCCCCCAGGTAGCCCCCACCTTCCTGGACACCCTGAGCCCCGCCTTCCGGAACACACAGGCCCCGCCTCCCCGACACATAGGCCCCGCCTCCGCAACACAGGCCCCGCCTCCCCGGACACACAGGCCCTGCCTTCCGGGACACATAGGCCCCGCCTCCCCGACACACAGGCCCCGCCTTCACAGACACCCCAGGTCCTGCCTTCAAGGACACCCCAGGACCCACCTTCCGGACACCCAGACCTCGCCCTCTCAGACACCCCAGGGCCCGCCTCCCTGGACTTGGGTGCTCACATGCTGCTGGTCCTGGGGGCCTGGCCGGTGTGACTGTTGCCCTCCCAGACTCTCCCCACAATAGGGCACACTGTCATAGGACAAGGGTCTCTGCGGGTCCGCAGTCACCAGCTGGCCACACCCTTCCCCACACTCCCCAGGCCGCCCCAAGACCCCCCTCTCCTCTGGAGCCCTAGGTCCCCACAGCGCTCTCCAAGATACTGTCGCCCCTCAGTCACCTTTTCATGTGGTAACGAAAACTGGGTGCAGGCAGGAGAGAAAGGAGCCGGGAGGCCAGCTCCCAGGCACCAGGTCAACGTGAAGAAGGGTGTGCTCAGCACCAGGGTGGGGGGCAGGGTGGGGACAGCGGGGCAGGAAACCACCCACCAAACAGGTTCTACAGGGCAGGGTGGGAGAAAGGGAGCAGGAGAGGGACCGCGTGTCCACAGCAGTGAGGGACCGCGTGTGTCCACAGCAGTGAGGGACTGTGCGTGCCCACAGCAGTGACCGCGCGTGCCCAGTCCTTTCACGGGCTGAGGCTGTCTGGGCTCAGAGCCCGGGCACTGCGATGTGTCCGATCTCTTGCTCCACAGATGCACTTCACTGACAAGGGAAGCATGAGAAGAGATGAGACCGCTGTCCCCACAATGCCACACGAGCGTGCCCTCCGCGTAGGGCTGGCCTGGAAATCGCCATGTGCAAGGGGCCCGGCATGGGCTAGTGTGGGCATGGCCTGCCGGAGCTTGCAGGATGGGGCCTCGTGGGGCTCCTGTGCTGGCGCAGGCCGCGGGAAACGCACCTGCAACCCCTTCCCCGCAGCCTTTGTCCTCCAGGCGCGCGTGGGCAGGGCCCTGCTGGCTGAGCACACGCACAGCCAGGAACAGGCACCAAAGAGCCAGCGCAGGACAGGGACAGAGGAGGAGGATGGACCCGAGCAGACCCCTGGGCAGAATGGTGCAGAGGAAGTGTCCTGTGTCTGTGGTGAGGGGCCCCCCACGGCCCTTCAGAGGGCGCCCACTGACCCGGGGCCTGCAGCCTCAGGCCGGTCACGGCCTCCCGCACCCCGCATCTGCTGGGGGACCCCATGGAGCTCCCAGTGCCTGCCAGCCCAGGAGGACCACATCTTACGGCTGAGTGCCCCCCTCCATCCAGCCCCGCCCCGCCCCAGCCCACACACAGAGAGAAAAGTGAGGCTGGAAGGTCGTGGGAGCACCCACAGGAACGTGACCGGACCCCAAAGTGCACGGCGTCACAGGAGAAGAATTCACAAGGGATGGGGGGGACACCGGGGGGACGTGGCTGCATCACGAGGCCCCCTTCTGCCCAGCACCCCTGCCAATCCGGCACAACCACGAGAGGAGTGAGACCCTGGGATATGAGCCCCCCCCCCGCAGACAGACCAAGGGACATGCCATGGGGTGGGGCTCCCCCCATGCCCCACTGCCGCACCCAGACAGCAGGTCCCACCACAGGGACGCCGAGCAGGGACACCGAGCGTCCGGGGCGAGGTCCCAGGGGTGCCCCCAGACAGAACACGGCTGCCTGATCCTCAGCGAGAGCCCACATCTCCAGTCTGAAGGACAGGCCTGCGTGGGGGTGACCTGGCCTGTGCTGCACCCACTGTATGGTCCGGACCGACCAGCGGGGCACTCTGGGTCTCGGGGGCTGGGAACAGGCACAGCCCCAGGCCGGGGCCCCAGGCCACAGTGCGGACCCCCCATAAGCCCCAACCCACCGCCAGCCCATGGCCAGCAGGCGCCGCTTCAAACGGGTCCTCTGAGAGGAGACGCCATCTCCAGCCATCAGCGTTTAATTGGGAATTAATATTTATGAGGCCTTGAGGACTGCCGGTCTGATAAATATTCACAAGAACAGAGTTCGCTCGACATGCATTATTCAGCTCAGCCGGCCACAGCAGCCCGCGGGGGGCTGACCTCCTGGGGGGCTTCAGGGCAAGGGCGCCCCCGCAGTGGCCATCTCCTCCACTGGCCTCCGTCAGCACCTCCCCTTCCCAGTCCCCTTCCCCAACAGTCCAGAGACGGGACACTCCAAAAATGCCGCTAAAATACCCAGGCAGACCCCCGCTCTCCACTCTGCACCGTGGCGATGTCTTGTCTGAGCACAGACACCCCCAAGCCTGTCCTCCCAAGGCAGCCGGAGGGTGTCCAGCCGCTGTGGTGGAGCATGAGCGTCCCCGTGTGGTCAGTATGAGCATAGCGCAGCCCTGCAAACCCAGGTCTCCACTGAGACTGAAGCAGGGAGACCCCACTCACTAAAATGGGGGGGCGGGGAGAGGGAGATCGCACTCACTCAGTCAGAGCCAGTCACCAGGAGCCAGTCTGAGACCCCCACCGTCTTTCTGGAGCCATCTTTGCTCTGAGAGTGTTGGGAGTGGAGCCTCGGCTGCCCAGTCCCAAGCTGACCGCCACATGACTAGGCACTGTGGACACCCCCGTTCATGGCAGGGAAGGCCCCTGTGGCCGGGCCAGACCCCCAAAGTCATAGCTGCCACCTGGGGGCTGAGTCCAGCTGTGCAGTTAGAGGACACCATGACACAGGAAAGACAGGAAGATGCCAGCAGAAACAAGGGGACACCTCTGCACCATCACTCCTGCACGTGCACACCTGCACACGCACAGCTGTACACTCGCGCCTGCACACACACACACCTGTATACTCACACCTGCACATGGCCCTGCACACACACACTTGTATACTCAAACCTGCACACACATCTGTGCACACACGCCTGTATACTCACATCTGGGCACACATCTGCATACTCAAACCTGCACACATCTGCACACACATACCTGTATACTTGCACCTGCGTGTACCTGTATACTCACACCTGTACATACCTGCACACGCACACCTGCCCTAACACTGCTGTATCACACTTGCACATATGCACACTGCATACACCTGTGCTCACACCTGTACCTTCACACTCACAACTATATACTCACACCTGCACACACAGCTGCACACACGCCTGTATACTCACATCTGTGCACACACCTGCATACTCAAACCTGCACACATCTGCACACACATACATGTATACTTGCACCTGCGCACACCTGTATATTCACACCTGTACACACATGCCCATCTGCATATGCACACCTGCTCTAACACTTCTGTACTCACACTTGCACACACGCACATCTGCATACACCTGTGCTCACACCTGTACCTTCACTCACAACTATATACTCGCACCTGCACACACACCTGCAGGTGCACACCTGTACACATGCCACTGTCGCAGTCACACCTGCACATGCAAGTGCACACTCTCACCTGCACTCTAGAGCCAGTGAGGAGAGGGCTGGCTCAGGTCCCCTGCGTTGGGTTCCGTGGGGAAGGAGGGAAGAGGTTCACAGCTTGGGGCTGGGCTGATTGCCTGTACATGTGTGGGCTCATGTATGTGCCTATGCATGTGTGCTCGGGCTGCCCGTGGGCAGTGTCACCTCTGGTATTCACCTCCAGGGGCTGCTCACCCAAGCCCGTGGCCCACTCGGGAGTCCCCAGTGGGGGTCTGGGGGCTCTCCGGGACTCCAGGCAGGAAGTCGGCACACACTGTCTCCACCCCTCTCCCAGCTTGTTCTGTGCAGCCAGGCCCTGCCTCCTGCTACTGGGCCGCTGAGAGAGATGCGGAACCCAGACGAGGGGAGGCCGCTGGGGCCAGGGATGGGGGGCAGGCAAGAAAGAGGGTGATGGTCCCTGAGGCCCACCCCACCTCCTCTGGAGCCCTGCCCTGCGCCCACTCCAGGGTGCAAATTTAAGCTCCTAAACTCTGAGGGTGCCTTGAGCACTGCCCAGGGCTGTTTGGTCATTGACCACCGAGGAGAATCAGGGTGGGTTCTCCCTGCACCCCCAGTCTGTAAGGCTCTTCAGAGCAGATGGGATTAACACTGCCCCTGTGATGGGCTCGCCAGGTTGCCCCTGTCCCTGCCCGCTGTGGTGGTCTGTGGTGATGGGCATGTGGCCTGGCAGTGTGAGGGGAGGGGCCTGTCCCCTCAGCCTGAGTGCTCCCTGCACCCCTGCACCAGGAAGCCCCACAGGCCACCCCTTCCCCAAAGCCCGTAGACCCACGGCCCCACGTGGGCCCCCACAAACAGATGGGGTCTGAGACCTGACTGCCCCCACCATCCACAGCGTGTCTGGCTGCGCCAGGCCGGGGAGAGGCCCAACAGCCACGCTCACCCTGGCCCGCTGTTTAGCCCTTCTTTTGTTATTTGTAAACTTTTTATCAAATCCCTGTGGTTTATAATGTCGTGCATGATTGAGTTTCAGACATGTAGTTTCCATCACCAATCCCTTCTCCCGTGTCCACATTCCTCCATCAACACCCCCAGTTTCTCTCCCACCCCCCAGCCTGCCTCTATAGCAGGTGACTCTTTTGCTCTTTAATGTTTATGTCTTTAAAAAATACGTATCCGGGGCCTGAGCAATAGCACGGCGGGTAGGACATTTGCCTTGCACGCAGACAACCCAGGTGCGATCCCCAGCATCCCATATGGTCCCCCAAGCACCACCAGGAGTAATTCCTGAGCGCAGAGCCAGGAGTGACCCCTAAGCATCGCTGGGTGTGACCCAAAAAGGCTATATATATATATATATACATATATATATATATATATATGCTGGAGCGATAGCACAGTGGTAGGGCGTTTGCCTTGCACGCAGCCAACATGGCCGACCCGAGTTCGATTCCTCCGCCCCTCTCGGAGAGCCCGGCAAGCTGCAGAGAGTATCTCGCACACACGGCAGAGCCTGGCAAGCTCCCCATGATGTCTTCGATATGCCAGACACAGTAACAACAAAGTCTCCAATGGAGACGTTACTGGGCCCGCTCGAGCAAATCGACGATCAACGGGAGGGCCTTTACCTTTACCTTTATTGAATCACTGTTGGCTAGAGCGATAGCACAGCGGTAGGGCGTTTGCCTTGCACGCAGCCAACATGGCCGACCCGAGTTCGATTCCTCCGCCCTTCTCGGAGAGCCCGGCAAGCTACCGAGAGTATCTCGCCCGCACGGCAGAGCCTGGCAAGCTCCCCATGATGTCTTCGATATGCCAGACACAGTAACAACAAAGTCTCCAATGGAGACGTTACTGGGCCTGCTTGAGCAAATCGATGAACAACAGTGACAGTGATATATATATATATATATATATATATATATATATATATATATCCAGGGCTGGAGTGATAGCACAGAGAGTAGGACGTTTTCCTTACATGTGCCTGACTCATGTTCGATCCCCAGCATCCCATATGGTCCCCCGAGCACCACCGGGAGTAATTCCTGAGCACAAAGCCAGGAGTAACCCCTGAGCATTGCTGGTTATGACTCCCAAAAAAAAAGCACAAAAAAATACATACCCCCCACAAATCTGGTATTGAAACAGGTGCGAGATTCTCAGCTTGATAATGTTCTCCCAAAACCAACACAAACAGGTTCCATTGAGGCCCAGTGAGGATTGCACATTCGCCCCGCGTCCCTTCACTCCAGGGACAGCCACAGAGTTGGGGGAGAACCCCTAGAATTCCCGCAGACCCACAAGCCCTCACCTCTGCACATTTGAAATCCTTCCAAGGGGCTAGAGTGTCCTTGTGTGTAACTCAGCATGTGTCACCAGCATCTTCACGGGTGACAGCCTCATGTGGGGGGGGAGAGGGAGGGGACAGCCTAGAAACAAGTGCTGGCCTCAGCCCAGCCGGTCAGTGCCCAGACGGTGCTTCCACAGTGCACCCAGCAGCTGGGGTCCTCTCCCCAGGAAGACTGAGGGGGCAGCCACCACCAAAGCCTCCAGACTCGCAGGGCACGTGGGTCAGGGACATAGAAGACATCGGCATGGAATTGCTTCAGCAGCAAGCACACACGTGGCCCCATGGAAACACGCATGTATGTACACATGCAAGTCCACACACGTGCGTGCACACACTTGCCGGGGACCAGCCTTGGGTGAACAGACCTGAGGCAGGGGCACCTCAAGGTTAAGAAAAGAGCCAGGGGAGGGGGGTGGAGGGAGTGGCGGGAGGAATACTGGGAGCACTGGTGGTGGAGAATGGGCACTGGGGGAGGGATGGGACCCGATCATTGTCTGACTGAAACGTGAGCATGACTATAAGTCTGTAACTGTACCTCAGGGTGATTCATTAAAAATATTTTTTTTTTGCTTTTTGGGTCACATCCGGCGATGCACAGGGGTTACTCCTGGCTCTACACTCAGGAATTACCTCTGGCAGTGCTCAGGGGACCATATGGGATGTTGGGAATCAAACCCGGGTCAGCCGCGCACAAGGCAAATGCCCTACGAGCTGTGCTATTGCTCCAGTCCCAAAAATAAATTTTTTTAAATAATAATTTTAAAAAGAGCCAGAAATAAGAGAGACAAAGCCTGGGGCGGGGCTCGAGGCCTCGGGGACTGAGCCCACTGTCCTCCATGAACAGTATTTATTGTTTCCAATCAATCCCACTGACAGGAGCAGCACAGCGGACAGGGCTGGGGCCTTCCAATCGAATCCACCCGGATTTGACTGAGGCCATCTCCCTTGGGATGAACAGGAGTGTAAAAGGTTTTCTGAAGGGGAAGTTCCTCCAGGCAGGGGAGCAGACGGGCTCCCAGCGGGGTCGGCACTCCAGGCGCTCCAGAGCTGGACCCCAGCAGTGTGGTCCCTGGTCCCAGCACACACTCATCTGTACAGCCTTGTGGACACACAATGCCACGTGTGCACACGCTAACCCTTCCTGGCTCTCACACAGTGACCGCCCCGCCCTGGGTCCAGGTCTCGAAATCCCAGGGTCCCCTCACTGGTGGTGGCAACCACAGCCACAGGGAGGAGAAGCAGATGCTCCCTGGGCCCAGCAGGGCCACACACGGAGCCTGGTGCTGTGTCAGCCAGAGGGACCCAGCACTCAGCACACCGGCCAACGAGGACACGGGTGCAAGAGCCGACCCAGGCCTCCGCAGTCCCCTGCGTGCTCAGCGGCGCAGCGCTGAGCTGCAGCTGGCGTGTGGCCCTCACAGGTCCCAACAGAGGGCACAGGGGCCAGTCACCAAGCAGCGGGAGAGCAGACAGCCCCGTGCACGGGACCCTGGACCCTCGGTGATGCCCCTCAGGAGGGTGAGGCCCGGGGAGGGTGGGCAGAGCCATTGCCTCCAGGGGGCGCCCCAACTCTCCATCCTGCAGCCGGAAGGGGAAAGCAAAAAGGTGGGACCACTACAGGACTATGACCACCTCCAGCATATTCAGATACACACCAACACAGAGACTCTCATGACTATGCCCACATACTCACAAGACTCGTGTGTACACACACACATACTTCTATGCACGAGCACACACAAATACACATGGTACGCTCGCAAATACACCCACATATAAGACTCGGACACACTCCCCGTGCCTGTTCACAGGAGCACATGCATACACAAGTGGCACTCCCACAAATTACAACCACATACTCTCATATGTACGCAGGCATACAGTCACACTCACACCTGCTCTCAGTCTCACAACAGGTACTCTCCCACCGGGGTTCCCAGTGGGATTGTCCGGGCAGAACCCAGGACAGCTCCAGGTGACCATCAGTCTAACAAACTAGGAAGCTGGGGCCACTAAATTCTCCCCTGGGCAGGCCCCGCCCCTCGAGCGGGCCCCGCCCCTCCGACAGGCCCCGCCTGCCAACCCTCCCCTGTGCAGGCCCCGCCCCTCCGACAGGCCCCGCCTTCCACCTGCCCCAGTGTAGGCGCCCCTCCGGCAGGCCCCGCCTCTCCCATGGATCCCGCCTTTCATCCGCCCCCTGTGCAGGCCCCGCCCTTCGGGAAGGCCCCATCCCCCAAAGCCTCCGCCTTCCATCTCTCCCCTGTGCCAACCCGTTCCTCCCACAGACCCCGCCCCTCTCAAGGTCCCACCCCTCCCACAGCCTCCGCCTTCCATCCACCCCTTGCAGGCCCCGCCCCTCGAGCAGACCCCGCCCCTCCCACAGGCTCCACCCGCCATCCCTTCCCTGTGCAGGCCCAGGCAGGCCCCGCCCCTCAAGCAGACTCTGCCTGCCATTCCTCCCCTGTGCAGGCCCCGCCCCTCCGACAAGCCCCGCCCCTCCGACAGGCCCCGCCTGCCACCCCTCCCCTGTGCAGGCCCCGCCCCACCATCAGGCCACGCCTCCATCCCGCCCCTTTCAGGCCCCGCCCCTGGGACAGGCCCCACCTTCCACCTGCCCCAGTGTGGGCACCCCTCCAGCAGGCCCTGCCTTCCATTTCTCCCCTGTGCAGGCCCAGGCATGCCCCGCCCCGCCAGCAGACCCCGCCTCCATCCCGCCCCTTTCAGGCTCCGCCCCTCCAGCAGGCCCCACCTTCCACCTGCCCCAGTGTGGGCACCCCTCCAGCAGGCCCTGCCTTCCATTTCTCCCCTGTGCAGGCCCAGGCATGCCCCGCCCCGCCAGCAGACCCCGCCTCCATCCCGCCCCTTTCAGGCTCCGCCCCTCCAGCAGGCCCCACCTTCCACCTGCCCCAGTGTGGGCACCCCTCCAGCAGGCCCTACCTTCCATTTCTCCCCTGTGCAGGCCCAGGCATGCCCCGCCCCGCCAGCAGGCCCCGCCTCCATCCCGCCCCTTTCAGGCTCCGCCCCTCCAGCAGGCCCCGCCTTCCACCTGCCCCAGTGTGGGCACCCCTCCAGCAGGCCCTGCCTTCCATTTCTCCCCTGTGCAGGCCCAGGCATGCCCCGCCCCGCCAGCAGGCCCCGCCTCCATCCCCCTCCCCTTTCAGGCTCCGCCCCTCCAGCAGGCCCCGCCTTCCACCTACCCCAGTGTGGGCACCCCTCCAGCAGGCCCTGCCTTCCATTTCTCCCCTGTGCAGGCCCAGGCATGCCCCGCCCTGCCAGCAGGCCCCGCCTCCATCCCGCCCCTTCAGGCTCCGCCCCCCAGCAGGCCCCGCCTTCCACCTGCCCCAGTGTGGGCGCCCCTCCGGCAGGCCCCGCCTGCCATCCCTCCCCTGTGCAGACCCCAGCCTGGCAGATCCGCCCACACTGACCGGTGCTGAGTCACCGCTGGGCTATTTAATAGATGCAGAGGCTGGGCGGGCAGAACCAGAAGGAGGAGCAGGATGTGGCATTCCCTGGAGAGGGTGGTGAGAGGCGAGCGGGGTGACAGGACACTGTTGCTTGGAGCACGCTGTCCCCACCGAGGGAGAGCCGAGCAGTACCTCTAGGGTCCTGGGGCGCACCTCCTGGTCCCAGGGCTCTGCAGCATCATCCCAGGCTGACTGTGCCCAGGACCAGGCCTGCACCCCGGGCTCCTCCCCGTAGTCCCTGCCCAGTGCTGAGGCCAGGCCAGGAGGGCCCTGCCCCTCCCCCAGGCCCATTTCCACAAGGCGGACAAAGGCCCTTCTGTCTCAGCCACGTAGCCCGGAGGTGAGCCAGCAGCTGGAATGGTCTGGAGGGTGACACAGCGCCCCACCCTTGGCTCCCTCCTGCCCAGCAGTTCTCGTCCTGCCGGGCTGGAGGCACTCAGCAAGGAGGAGGGTGTCCAGAGCCTGGCCAGCAGCGCCCCAAGCTCCTGGCCCCACAGGCCCAGGCAGTTGGCTCTAGGGTGAAGGCCCTGGGGCCTTGCAGGGAGAGAGATGCGGTAGAGAGCGCACCCAGGAGGGAGGCCCAGGTCCTGCAGGGCAAGTCAGCCCCCAGCCCCTCCGCTCACAGGCCGCAGAATGGGGGTCTCACTCCTGGGCCCCTCCAGCACTGAGAAAGCGGCATGGGGGGTAAGGCAGCATGGGGTGGCCAGAGCTGGCGCCCGCAGAAGTGGGTGCCCGACTTGGGAAACGCTCTTCTCAGCAACACTTCACCGAGAGAGGCTGGCCCAGTGCCAACTGCCACAGCAGGTGGGACCAGGGGCAGTGAGTGAACCACCATCAGAGGCTGTGACCGACAGTGGCGCTGTTCCAAGAGCCCGGGCGGTGAGTTGCACAACTGTTAGCACAGCACAGTCTGTGACGCCACCGACACGGTCACTAACCCTGTGAACCACAAAGGTCGTCTGCTTCCGGAGTCTGGCCACGCACCAGCGTCCCCGCCACCACATGCCTGTCCCGCAGCCCTGACGGGGACCCCAGTGCCAGCTCTCATCTCATCCCGAGAGCATATCCACTCCTTTCTCAACTCCAGCCATCTTCTTGGGGGAGGGGGGCATTTCGGCCCTGGCCGAGCCCTGAGCTCCAGTGAGACCCACTGAGGCATAGTCCCGGGGCAGCGTCCATAAGTGGGGGTTGAGGGGGGCAGTGACACAGGGCCACATGCTAAGGGCTGCTGTCCTGGCTCCCATTGGCAGCCCTTAAACCACCACAAATCCAGCTGTCCCCAGCAGTGGCCAACCCAGGAGTAAGCCCTAGCACCAAAATCGCCAGTGTGGCCCCAGACCCACGAAGCAAGTCCCCACGGATCAACATCGCATCTGCTAAAGTCTAATCTTACAGGAGCCTTCCTGCACCTTCTGCTTATTTGAGGGGTGCAGGAGGAAAGACTGGGTCACACCCGGTAGTGCTCAAGGCTTACTCCTGGCTCTGTACTCAGAGATCTTTCCTGGCGGGGCTCAGGGGACCATATGTGGAGCCGGCGATTGAATCAGGGTTGGCTGCGTCCAAGGCGGGCGGGAGAGAACCCCCTGTACTGCCTCCCGGCAGATCTGGGGGAAATGTTCGCATTTTCAGCTATTTTAAGCTCAGGGAACAAAGCTGTTCTGCAGGGCTCTGCCTGAGCTGCCCCAGCTGGGTGGCGTTCAGGCCTGATGTCGCCTCTCTGAGACTCACTCACTGTTCGTGACTCTCACCCGCGGGTGCCAGAGAGCCAGGCCTCAGGCGTCAGGCTTCATGGCAAGCCACCGGCCAGCATCGCCGTCACCGGCACAGCTGCCTCCGGAGTTGGCCCGGGTCTGGCCGGACCGGTAGTCGTGCCCTGGGGCAGGAGCAGAGAGACTGTTGGCTGGGACACGGCAGCCATGGGCAGCAGGAGGGACACGGACAGACACACAGCGCTGCCACACTCCACACTGGCCACCGCCTGGGGCAGCTGAGTCCTCTGTGCTGGATGTCCTGGAGATGGTCAGTCTCGCTCCATGACCTTGGTAACCTGGGGACATCTCTGCATGTGCGCGTGTCCTTCAGGTGCCCAGACCATGCCTGGGAGCTTCTGCGAACACCCCGTCCGTGAGACAGTCTGGAACGGCCCCGCCCTGGGGTCCAGCTCCGGAGCACGGGCACTCGGGTCTGCAAGCACCACGCAAGAGCCCCCTTCTCCGCCATGCTGCTTGCTTTGCCTCTGGCTTTGGGTGGAATTCTGCAGCATCGGACAGAGGGACCCCACGGGGCTGCCCGAACTCAGGGAAGCCCCAGAGAGGGCTGAGGAAAGCTCAGGGCCCTGGCTGAGGCCTCGTGGTCAGCTTCCATGGCTGCCACTAAAGATGCAGGACCCCAGTAGCCGCTGTCACATGAGCGACCACACGCTTCCTTGTCCATCCCCAAGAGCCCTGTGCTCACGTCAGCTCAACACTGCCGGACAGATTTCATGCCAGTGGCATTCACTGTCTGTCTGAAACTCAGGCTCCGTTTGCTCTGCAGTGCCAGAGACTCGATCCAGAGCCTCAACGTGGCAGAAATGCACTCGAGCACCGAACCACAGCCCTCAAGTCGAACTCGCTGTCCGGTGTTCTTATTTGCTAAAGCCAATAACACTACTCAAGGGGAAGCCTGGGCCTTTGCTAAGCTGGCCTCATCAGCACCACATGCCCAGGAGCCTTTCGGAAGATTTTACAGAGCGGAGTGGGTAAATGGGTGGGTGGGGGGGTGGGGGGTGGGTGGATGGGTGGATGGGGGAGTGAGTGAATGGGTGAATAGAGGGATGGATGGATGGGTGCTTGGATGGGTGGGTGAAGGGTATGTGGACGGGAGAAGGATGGGTCAATGGACAGTTAGATGAAGGAACTGAGGCCAAACTAAACAGAATCTAGGCTGGGAACATTTCCTGCCTTTTGTTTAAGCTCCCCCATCCTGAGTGTTGTTGCTAACAGAAGATTAAGTTGTTTTGCCGGATGCAAAGCCAGACATATGCAGGCACCAGAGGAACCAGAATTCACCGGTATGCACCAGCAGATGCAAAATACCAGAAACTTAGCGGCAGAGCGTGAGATCCCGTTGACTTTATATGAACTGCCTCAAGATCCACAAATCAATTTTACCCAGGTCACTCAAATCCCTTGATCCCATTCCCCCCTGCCCCAGGCCTAAGGTCCGAGACTGGTTTCAGCCTGGCCTCCAGTGCCCCTGCCAGTTCGTCCCCCAGCGAGGCCACTTCTCGTCTCAGAAGCTGGCACCGCAGTGCTGGCCCCTGAATGTGTAGGTGGCGACCCTTAGCTGGTAACGGGATGAACGGATGGATGGATGGGTGGCGGGTGGGTGGAGGGGTGGGTGGACTGATAGAGGGGTCGATTGATGAGTGGGCTGAGGGCGGCAGAGGAGCAGCTGGATTCTGTGAGGCCTGAGCCCTGAGGCAGGGTCTGTGTGTGCTGACCCATCCCGGCCCTCCCCATCGCCCTCTCGGCCTCGTCTGCACGACAGGCTCTTACTCCAGAGCACAGCAGTGGCTTGTGTCCAGCCAAGCATCGCTCTACAGAACAGCAGAACGTTTCCTCACTTTCTGTGGACTGCAGCAGCCCTGATCTAAGCGGGTCCAGGAGAAAAACAGGGTGCCGATGCCCCAGAACCCCCAAATGCAGGAGGAATCTGACTCCAAGGAGGAATCTAAAATTCAAGCTTATGAAAAAGAAAGTGAGGGGCTGACGAGATAGACGGAGGTGACCTTACTGGCGTGCGGCCAACTTCGGTTCAGTCTGGGTACGTGTGGTCCCCTGAGCACTGAGCCACGAGCAGCCCCCAAGCAGCACTGCATGTGACTCAACTGCCCCTCCAGCACCACCACCACACACACACACACACACACACACACACACACACACACACACGGAAAGGAGAGAAATGGCCAAGTCTGTCTGCAGACCAAAGGCGGCGGTGTGCTGGGCCGCGGTGCTGTGTCCCCATGTCACTGGCTGCAGATTCCAGCTAGGGTCCCCACAGAAGAAGCCGCTTCGTTCCCAGCCTTCCCTTCCTGCTTTTGGGGACCCTGCCCTGCCTCTGCCCAGTGCCAGCTCGCCCCACCCCACCCCTCCCTGTCCAGGTGTTCGTCCAAGACTGGGTGTGGGGCGCCTTGTTCCCTGCGGCCATCACAAGATTCACGAGGCTGGGGCAGCGTCTCACCAGAGGCTGGGTGTGGAGCAGTGAGTCACTGCTGGGGGCAGCCAGCGTCAGCCTGAAGCAACGCGTGGCATGGTCAGGGCTGGGCCGGGCCAAGCCGAGCGGCATCTTACCTCCGGGCCCCTCACCACCAGGTGGGGCCTGGTCCGCCTCCAGCCACTGGGTCACCGGTCCGTGCTGGGTCCCCACACGCCTGGAGCCACACTCTGCCAGGTATGACCCGCACCACAAGCCCCACAGGGAGCAGTGTCGCAAGCCTGGCTTATCTGAAGAGAAGGTGCCCCAGGGCCTGGCTCACACCCCCAACGGCCCCCATGTTGCTCCAGAGCCTTCAGGGTCCCCTGCAGCCCGACCTTACGCCTTCTGCAACTGCTGGGCTCGTAGCCGGCCCGTCCCAGGGGAAGGCTGTGCAGCCTGGGCTCTCCCCTGCAGACAAGGGGACCCCTGCCCGCTCCTGCACCCCGTGGTGGGTGACACAGCAAGGGTGGGCCTGCTGGCACCGGCACCCACCCACCCACCCAGCCCCTCCCCGCAGCCCCGTGCTGGCGTCTGGAGCCCATGTCTGTGCCCCCAGTGCCCTGCTCCCTCCTGCCCTGCCCCCCGGGAGGCAGATGGTGGAAACAGCTTCCTCCATTCCCCGAGTGATTCAGACACAGCTGCTTCCCCCCCACGCGGCCTGGAGGGGAGGGCGGCCGGCACCCCGCACGGCACCCGAGCCGCCTCCCACGCCCACCCTGGGACACCACAGGAGGGTCCCAGGTGGGGGGGGGGTCCTGGGACATGGGCCAGAGGGGCAGAGCCCTCCCGAACAGGGGGGTGCCGGGGAAAGCAGCAGCTGAGACCCCACCTCAGCCCAGGAAGCTGCAGGGCAGAGGGGTGACCGGGGAGGGCGCCCGGCTCCCCAGGGGGACACTAGGACTCTGGGCGACCTAACCTGGGCCCTGCGTCCAGTGCGGCGGCCCCCTCCTGCGCGTGGGCACAGCCAAGCGGGCACGTGAGCCACACAGCAGTCCTGCACCGCCCGTGGACGCGTGCCCTGCGCCCACTTGACGCCACTCCGAGCAGCAAGGGCTGGACCACTGAGCCACACTGCCCACGTCCACGGGATGAAACTGTCCTCGAAGGGTCCCCACCCAGGCAGCCCAGGCCGGGACCCCAACACGCAGCCCAGCCTGCCCCTCCCCCACCGTCAAGCCCCAAGGCTCAACCGGGGCAGTGCACAAGGGGGTCCCCAAAAGGTCCAGACCCTTTAAGGAGACTCAGCAGAGCCCCCCTGGCCAGGGCTGACCCACACCCACCCGCGGGCTCCCACCGCTCCTTTGGGGTTCACAGCCCACCCGCGGGTGCCAAAGCCACGCCCACAGCCGACCCGCCCCCAGGCCACGCCTGAAGGAGAGGCGGGGCGTCCCGTGCCCAGAGCCCCGCCAGGCCCGCCCCGCCCTCCCCGGGCGCCCGCGCTCCGGCCCAGAAACGCGGCGTGGTGGGGTCGCCGGCCACGACCCGCACCCGCGACGGGGACACCCGCTAGTCTGCGCCCCGCGCCCTGCCGCTGGGAACCATCTCACCTGCACGTGCTCTTTGAGGACACTTTCATCACCTCCTTTCCAGCTAGGGAAACTGAGGCTCATCCCCTCTTCCTGCACCCCGTCCCCGGGAGCTGCAGTGAGCGGCCTGTCCCTCCCCCCCCCCGCCCGCCTCCTCTGGGTTCCTGTGCGGGGCGCGCGGAGACACCCCCAGGTGACAGGCGACCCTCCTGGCCACGGCACCAGGCCCGGTGCCGCCCGGGAGGGCTGCTCGGAGGCGGCGGCAGGGCAGGGCCCCGCGTGCCGGGGCGGCCAGGCTGGGTTTCCCCGGCGTCCCCCTCCCAGGGACAGCCCGGGACGGCGCCGGGGCGGGGCGGGGCGGGGCGGCGCGCCCCCCGGCTCCACCCCTCGCCCCCGGCGCGGGCCCACGTGGCCGGGTGGGGCGGCGCCTCCCCTTCCTCCCGCCGACCGCGGCCCGAGCCCCGCCAAGCCGGAGCCCCGGACCCGCGCCCGCTGCGCCCCCGCCCGGTAAGTCCGAGCGCCGCGAGGGAAACTGAGTCCGGGCGGGCGGGCGCGCGGGCGGGGCGGGGACCGAGGTCGCGCTGCGGAGCGCGGGGGCCGCGGGAAGCCCCATCGCGGCTGGAAAACAAACTTCCACTCGCGCCCCTGCGGTGCCACGCCGCCCGCCCGGCCGCAGGTGGCCCCGGGACCCCGTCCGTCCCCGCCGCGCCCCCCGGACCCGCGCCCCCAGCTCCGCGCTGCGCCAGCCGGGCCCTGGGACCCGGGCTGGCGCGGACACACCCGCCCGGGGTGACGGCGCGGCCCGGACCCGGTCCCGTGACCGGCCCGGGACCCGGCTTTGGGGAAGAAGAGACCGGGCCGGAGGTCACGGCCGGCGCTGGAGGCGGACACTCTCCCCGCGGCCCCGCCCCTGCCCGGCAGGAGCCCGAGACCCCGGCCTTTCGTGTGCCTCAGTTTCCCCATCTGAGCTCCCGCGGGCGGGCTGTCCAGTCACCCTGTGGTGGAAGGGGGTCTCTGCGCCAGGGTCTGGGTGGGACTTGCGCCCTGAGCCCACCCCGCCCACCGACTCTCGGGCCGGCTTTCTTCTTGGGGTGGGGGTTGTTGGCGTTGGCTGGGGATCCCCGCTGCTGCTCCGGACCAGTCCTGACAGGTGCCAGGGATGGAACCAGGTCAGCGGCGCGCCAGGCAAGCGCCCTGGCGGCCCTACTGTCTCCAGACCCCGCGCCAACTTTCTGAGAAGCTGGGGGCACAGCTGGTGCAGCCCCCCTCCTCCAGGGCCTGGGCCCAGTGGGTGCTGCGGGGGGCAGGGCCGAGGTGAGCCCCCGTGGGTGTTGATGAGCTGTCAGCTCCCGGCACTGTGAATAGACCCGCTCCCTCCCGGCCGTGTTCCTGCAGAGGTGCAGGGGTGGGGGGGGCCCTGCAGCCCGTGCTTCCCACTGCGCCCCCGTGCTCGCCCCCGCCCGGGGCACCTGGGGGTGCCGGGTCCCTCTGCAGGGTCCCGGGCTCTGGCTGCTTCTGCCTATGAGGGGGCTCCTCCCCGACAGCCATCCAGGGCCCCCTGTCGCCCAGGGGCTGCTTGGAGGTCCGGGGGCTGTCCCACAGTGGCAAGGTGCAGAGACCCCCACGCACATGCAGCTGCTCCTGGGGCCTGGTGTGGAGTGTCCAGCAGCCCCCCAGGAGCGCCTGACCACGGGAACCACCCTGCTCGCCTTTCCTTCTCCTGGCCCCAGCACCCCTGCAGCCTCCAGGCTGCCCCACCCCTCCCTGGGAGCTGGGTGGTCTGATCCCTGGACCCCATGAGAGCAGAGGGTGGGAAGGGAGATGGGGGTGGTCATCCGGGGTGCAGGCCCGGGAGGGGCCCCCTAGTCTCTTGGGGGTCCTGCAGCTCATGGCCTTAGTGGGACGGAGGACACACAGGGCCCCCCCGGGGGTCCCTCCAGACCCTGCATGGCCCTGGCCATACTGTCCCTTTTCTGCTCCAGGCACCGCCGCCCACACAGCCTCGGAGGGGAGACATCTGTCACCCGGCCTGGGGGTGTCCTGCCCCCGCAGGCGCAGGCGAGGCCCAGACCCCGGGGGTGCGTTCAGACAGGCGTGGGGGTGAGAGGCAGCTCGCGGGTGGGAGAGGCAACGTGGACAGCTGGACACGGGGAGCTGGAGCGCCTGTCAGGGTCCGGGTCAGGGGGTCAGGCAGGGCAGAGCAGAGTGGGGGTGTCAGACCAGAGCCTGGCACGGCCAGGAGGGGGGGGGCCTCACCATCAATCTGTCTCTTTGTCCCCATTTCCTGACTCCAGCAGGAGCCCTGCTGGGCCAAGGGACAGGGCAGGGGCAGGGGTAGGGGCAGCAGTGCCAGAGACCCTCAGGGCTGCATCTGATCAGGAAGCCAGAGAAGCAGCCCGTGGGTTCCGTGGGGACCCCCAGCCGAGGGTCATGGCTGTGAGGGTGGGGGCGGCTGGGGGCAGGGGCTGTGGCGGGCTGGGGGCTGAGCCCCCCCAACACAGGTGGAGGCGGTTTCGGGGCGCCCCACCCTTCCTGTGCCCCCAGCCTGCTGACCTGAGCGGGAGGGAAGCGCCCTGCCCCCGCCCTTCCCAGGAGCCCAGCCCGGGCCCAGCCGCCGTGTTTCCTGTTGCCAGCCCGCACCGCCCGCGGAGCCTTCTGTTCCCCTTGTGTTCCGGAGTGGGCCCAGGGCACCCGTGGCACAGGCCCCCTGGCCCGGCCCAGGCTGCCCTCTCCGAGTCCCCGTGTCCCGGGAGCTCTCGGGCCCAGTCCTCTGGCCGCAGTGCGGGGCAGGGCCCCTGGGCAGGCGCCAGGGGTCCTGCAGATACTGTTCCTGACCCCCGCGGGTGCTGCTCTTCATCTGCCCCGCAGAGCGCACGCAGCCCAGGGGGTTCCTCTTTCCTGGGTTGGCTCGGGAGGCCGGGACAGCAGGACACGGCCCGACCAGCTCTGCCCCTTCCCAGCCGGCCCACCGGCCCCTCGGAGCGGGCCAGCGGGGGACGCATGGAGAGGGCGTCCCGGGAAGGAGCGATGGGGACCGCAGTGGATCGACTCGCTCCCCCCCAGGGCCTGGGCTGCCCCCGAGCTCCAGGCGCTGCCATCCGAGAGTTGCCAGGCAGTCGGGAAATCTGGGTCCTGGAAGAGCTAAAAATACTGCTCGCAGCCCCCGCCCGCAGTTCCGGAATCCCGCGCCCGGCTCCGCGCCGCCCCCGCCTGCTGGCTCGGGCCCAGGAGCACGCAGCCCCCCTGCCCCCCTCACGCCGGCGTCTCCCGGGGGTAGGAGTGGACAGAGGCACCCCCAAACCTCCCACGCCACGCGGGGGCAGGACACCACCTCTGCCCACGGATTGCTGCCAAGGCGGATGTCAGCGTGACGGGGCTGCGGGCCGCGTGGATCCGCTGCACACGTACAGATGCGTGCGCACGCGGACCCGCAGACTGACAGATGTCAGTTGGGGTAGGCTCTGGCCGCCAGGGAAGTGTCCTGCTAAGAGAGGGCCGGAGGGAGGCCCCCACAGAGCTGCCCCCACCCCGGCAGTGGCCAGGGCCTCACTGGACTGGCATCCCCTCCCCGCAGCCTGTGTTGGCAGGGAGCGTGTCCCCACGCCCGGGGACAGCCCGCTCTGGAGCCCTCGCGGGGATACTGCAAGGGACTCCTGGCCCGAGGAGGCCACTGGGACGGCACCGGAGCCCCGAGTGCCCACCCAGACCTCTGAGCTGGCAAATTCCTGAACAGGCCAGACCCCCGCGGGGGCGTGAACGTGCCTGGGCTGGCCACGCCCCCGCAGGAGGGCCGCTCGCAGAAACCAATGGAAATTTTGCCCTGCTGGAGACCACGCCCTCCATGGGAGGGCCACTCGAGGACACTTGCCAATGGGAACTTCGTCCTGCTGGAGGCCACACCCCCCGTGGGAGGGCTGCTCGCAGAAACTTGCCAATGGGAACTCCACCCTGCGGGAGGCCATGCCCCCACGGGAGGGCCACTTGCAGAAACTTGCCAATGGGAACTTTGCCCTGCTGAAGGCCACGCCTCCCGTGGGAGGGCCGCTCGCAGAAACTTGCCAATGGGAACTTCGCCCTGTTGGAGGCCACGCCCCCTAAGGAAGGGCCCGCCCCTCTGCGGCGGGGGGCGGGGCTTCAAGAGCACTTTCAGGAGCGCCTGCCTGCCTGGGCAGGGAAAGGTGTCCAAAGACCCCTGGGTCCAAGTGGTCCAGCGAATACCCTGCTGAGAACAGAGGGTTGTCCCTGCTCTGGGACAGCCAGGCCGTAAGCCCAGCAGGAAAGCACCTACTTTCCAGCCCATATTTATCAGCAGGGCATCGCAAATATACACACACCCAGACACGCACGCACGCAGGCATGCACACATGTGCAGGAGCCAGCACAGGTGACGAGGCAGAGCCTTATCTTGCTCTGTGCCTGTCCACGCGTTCCTGTGCGTCCAGGTCATGCCCCAGCTGTTGGCCAGGGGCTCAAAGCATTCCTGTGGTGGATGGCCGCGTGCCTGCAGAGACTTCTTATGTCCTTGGGGCTGGAGCGATAGCACAGCGGTGCTATTTGCCTTGCAGGCGGCCGACCCGGGTTCGATTCCCAGCATCCCGTATGGTCCCTGAGCACTGCCAGGAGTAATTCCTGAGTGCGTGAACCAGGAATAACCCCTGTGCGTTCCCGGGTGTGACCCAAAAAGAAAAAAACAAAACACGAGATTCCTTACAGACACCCGCAGGCCCCGGGGCCAGGTCTGGGGGCACAGGGTGGACGTTTTATCTTAAGACTAAAATAGGGGAGATAGAATAGGGCATAGGGCATTTGCCTTGCATGCAGCCGGCCCGGGTTTCATCCCCAGCGTCCCATATAGTCCCCTGACCACCACCAGAAGCAATTCCTAGGTGCAGAGCCAGGAGTAACCCCTGAGCATTGCTAAGTGTGACCCAAAAAGCAAAATAATTTGCTGGTTAAAAAAAAAATAAAGACTGAAATAGGGACAAAGATTAAGGGGTGTCTGTGATGAGTGAGGCCCCGGCCTTCCGTGGGGACGGTCACCGGGTGGTGCTGGGCTTCCTGGCTGTTTGCTGGAGATAGAAGCCCGACTTCCCGCTGGCCTGGCGGGCGCAGCTGTGGTCTGAGCCCCGTGTTTATCCGCAGGCGGCCCAGGAGCTCCTGAAAGTCTTCGGGGAACTGAGAGGAAGGGGGTTCAGGTAAGTGACCCCAGCTTCTGGGGTCGTGACGCCCGTCCACACTGGGTGCGCCTGGGCACACTCCCTGCCTGCACAGAGCTTGGGGGCACGGCTGCAGCCCACCACACTTCCCAGGACAGGATCTCTAAGCCGCAGTGCCCTGGCTGATGGCAGAGGACTGTCCCCCGCATACTCCCACCTCAGGGCCCTGTGCTGCAGGATGAGGGGCAGGAGAGTCAGGGGCTGGGGGGTGGGGGGCTATGAATAGTGAGGGATCAGGAGAGTGAGGGAGCCGAGTGTTGGGTCAGGGGAGTGTGGATCAGAAGAGTGGGGTGTCAGGGATATGGGGGACAGTTGGTGGTCGAGCCAGGAGCGGGTGGGAAGGTGCCAAGGCCCCATGCATATGGGTGACGGGTGCAGACCCAGCTCAGGACCCCCACACCCCTTGCCTACGGGAGCCTTCAGGGATGCTGAGGAGGAAACTGAGGCTCAGAGCAAGGAGGGCTGGCGGGGGAGCCGGGGGCTGGGGCTGCTTCCCGTGTGGGCTCCATGGGAAGAGGGTCCGGGGACCAGAACCAGCGGGGCAGCCCCCACTATCCTGTCACGTGACCTCTGTGCGGGAGGTCACGGCTGTTGCTGCAGGACAGACAAGCTGCCCACAGCGCACACAGGGCCGCCGAGTGCCCTTCCTGGCAACCCGCAGGAAGGCGCCAGAGTCGCCCTTTTCCTCCTCCCCTGCTGGGTGGTCTTCGCTGGGCTGGGGGTCGGGACCCCTCCAGGGCGCCCGCCGAGCCCACCGCCTGTGCCCGCAGCTCAGCAGGATGTCGGTGAAGGAGGGCGCCCAGCGCAAGTGGGCGGCGCTGAAGGAGAAGCTCAGCCCGCAGGACTCGGACCCCACCGAGGCCAACCTGGAGAGCGCCGACCCCGAGCTGTGCATCCGGCTGCTGCAGGTGCCGTCGGTGGTCAACTACTCGGGGCTGCGCAAGCGCCTGGAGAGCAGTGATGGCGCCTGGATGGTGCAGTTCCTGGAGCAGAGCGGCCTGGACCTGCTGCTCGAGGCCCTGGCGCGCCTCTCGGGCCGCGGGGTGGCGCGCATCGCCGACGCCCTGCTGCAGCTCACGTGCATCAGCTGCGTGCGCGCCGTCATGAACTCGCAGCCCGGCATCCGCTACATCCTCAGCAACCAGGCCTACGTGCGCCAGCTCTCCCAGGGTGAGGACGGGCGGACGGGCGGACGGACACGTGCGCCAGCTCTCCCGGGATGAGGGCGGATGGACGGACGGACAGACACATGTGCTAGCTCTCCCGGGGTGAGGGCAGATGACAGACAGACAGACACATGTGCCAGCTCTCCCAGGATGAGGACAGATGGACAGACGGACAGACACTTGCACTAGCTCTCCCGGGGTGAGGACGGATGGACAGACAACGTGCGCCAGCACTCCTGGGGTGAGGGTGGACAGACGGACAGTCAGACACGTGCACCAACTCTCCTGGGATGATGACGGACGGACAGATACAATCGCCAGCACTCCTGGGGTGAGGGCGGACGGACGGACACGTGCGTCAGCTCTCCTAGGATGAGGACAGATGGACGGATGGACAGACACGTGCACTAGCTCTCCCGGGGTGAGGGAAGACGGACGGACGGGCAGACACATGTGCCTGCTCTCCCGGGGTGAGGATGGATGGATGGACGGACAGACAGACATGTGCACCAGCACTCCCGGGATGAGGGCGGATGACGGACAGACAGACACATGTGCCAGCTCTCCCAGGATGAGGACAGATGGACAGACGGACAGACACTTGCACTAGCTCTCCCGGGGTGAGGACGGATGGACAGACAACGTGCGCCAGCACTCCTGGGGTGAGGGTGGACAGACGGACAGTCAGACACGTGCACCAACTCTCCTGGGATGAGGACGGACGGACAGATACAATCGCCAGCCCTCCTGGGGTGAGGGCGGACGGACGGACGGACACGTGCGTCAGCTCTCCCAGGATGAGGACAGATGGACGGATGGACAGACACGTGCACTAGCTCTCCCGGGGTGAGGGAAGACGGACGGGCAGACACATGTGCCTGCTCTCCCGGGGTGAGGATGGATGGATGGACGGACAGACAGACATGTGCACCAGCACTCCCGGGATGAGGGTGGACGACGGACAGACAGACACACGTGCCAGCTCTCCTGGGATGAAGGCAGATGGATGGACAGACACGTGTGCCAGCTCTCCAGGGGTGAGGACAGACGGATGGATGGACAGATCCGATCACCAGCACTCCCAGGGTGAGGGCGGACGATGGACAGACAGACACGTGCGCCAGCTCTCCCAGGATGAGGACAGATGGACGGACAGACATGTGCCAGCTCTCCCGGGGTGAGGACGGACGGACGGACAGATAGACATGTGCACCAGCTCTCCTGGGGTGAGGACGGACGGACAGACAGACGTGCGCCAGCTCTCCCAGGGTGAGGGCGGACGGACAAATGGACAGACGCATGCGCCAGCTCTCCTGGGGTGAGGACGGACGGACAGTTGGATGGACAGACACGTGCATCAAGCCTCACAGGGTGAGAACAGATGGACAGTCAGACGAACACATGCACCAACTCTGACAGGGCGAGTTTGTGGGTAACCGTGGCTACCTATGCCCAAGCCCCTTCTGCTGGTGGAAGGTGGGGTCCAGGCGTGGAGCCCCCGGATGGTGCTGACCCCGGCTGGCCACCAGCTGCTCTGGGCACTGTGCTGGGACCTCCTTCACCCCACTGCCCCTGCCCTTCCCTGGGTCCAGCTGCAGCCCGTGGGCGCAGCAGAGTGGGCTGAGTGGGCAGGGCACAGGTTTCACGTGCTTGACGCCCTGGTCTGATGCCGCCACTCACTCGTCCCCGAGCACCAAGGCAGGAGTAGCCCCTGAGCATCACCAGGTGTGGCCCCAGAACAAGAGAGTCAGGAAAAGCAACGCCCACCCTGTTACACCCAGCCCCTCCACCACCCGGGCTACAGCGCACACCTGGCCCTCACCCGCTCTTGCGTAGTACTCCCCCGACCCTGCCCGGTCCCCTGTTCCAGAAACCCAGGGGTCCCGCCCTGAGCGCCCCTGTCCTGACCTCCACCTCCTGCCTTTGCACTTGCAAACGTTCCGGCCAACTGTCATCCCCTCCAGGAAGCCTCCTCAGACTGCAGTCAGTCCCCAGTCTCTGGGCCGCCCCCTTGGTGGTCACTGTGTGCTCCCACCCCATCAGGAGCTGGTCCTTAGCAGCCAGCAGGCCTGACCACCACCTGCAACTCCGGGATCTGCCGCTGACGGGCAGGTCACCCTTGGGGCCGGGCGCGAGCGCCACCTCCTCCACTCCACGCCCCTCTGGAGTCTCTTGTGACTTGCGCTCAGCAGAGCCTGCTCCAGGGCGGCCGGAAGTTCCCCAGCTGGGATGAGGACACTGTCAGGAGAGGCCCTGGCCACCGGGTCAGCTGTGGGGGCGGGGGAGGCCGAGACGCGCGGGCGGCGCAGAGCGCCCCCTGGCGGCCGCCTCCCACTGAATGAGCGGCTAGGTCGGCTGGACGACCAGGGGGCTGCGAGGACCACCGCGCCCCCGAGACACTGGCCTGCGCTCTGCAGCTCTGGACACGTCCAACGTGATGGTCAAGAAGCAAGTGTTCGAGCTCCTGGCCGCCCTGTGCATCTACTCTCCGGAGGGTCACGCCCTGGCCCTGGACGCCCTGGACCACTACAAGGTGCGGGCGGCCGCGCAGAGGGTGGCCGCGGGGGGCTGGCGGGCGGGGCGCACGCTGACCCCCACGACCCCGCAGACGGTGTGCAGCCAACAGTACCGCTTCAGCGTCATCATGAACGAGCTGGCCGACACGGACAACGTGCCCTACGTGGTCACCCTGCTCAGCGTCATCAACGCCATCATCCTGGGCCCCGAGGACCTCCGCACCCGCACGCAACTGCGGGGCGAGTTTGTGGGTAACCACCGGCTGACCTGGGCGTGGGAACGGGGGGTGGGGAGGGTGGGCGCGTGCCCCCAGCTGCCCTGGGCGGCACGGAGAGGCCCCCCTGACCCCACCCCCACCCCCAGGTCTGCAGCTGCTGGACCTCCTGAGCCGGCTGCGGTGAGTTCTCGGGGAGGGACCCGCCCACCGGGGTCCAGTGGCGCAGGGGCGGGCAGCCTGGACCTCCCCGGCCCAGGGGGTCCAGGCAGAGCATGTCCGGGGAGGGGGACCAGCTTGGGGAGCAAGTTGGGGGGGGACGGCTGGCTGGCAAACTCAGCAGGGTGCCAGCTCCGCGGGCAGTGGGCGCGGGGGGCGCAGCGGCTCAGCGGGGACCCCCGCAGGAACCTGGAGGACGCCGACCTGCTCATCCAGCTGGAGGCCTTCGAGGAGGCCAAGACGGAGGACGAGGAGGAGCTGCTGCGCGTGAGCGGGGGCGTGGACATGAGCAGCCACCAGGCCGTGTTCGCCAGCCTCTTCCACAAGGTGGGCGCCGGCCGCGTGCCCGCGCGGGGGGCGGGGGGGGTCCCGGCGAGGCCCCCTGACGCGCCCGCCCGCCCGCAGGTGAGCTGCTCGCCCGTGTCGGCGCAGCTGCTGGCGCTGCTGCAGGGCCTCCTGCACCTGGAGCCCGGCCTGCGCTCCGGCCAGCTGCTGTGGGAGGCGCTCGAGGGCCTGGTGAGCCGGGCCGTGCTCCTGGCCAGCGACGGTGAGCAGGGCGCAGGGGGCAGGGGGCAGCCTCGGCCCGCCCGGGAACTGACCTGACGCCCGCCCGCGCTCTGCAGCCCAGGAGTGCTCCCTGGAGGAGGTGGTCGAGCGGCTCCTCCCGGCCAAGATGCGGCCTCCCCCCGGCTCCCTGGACAGGGCGCACAAGAGCGTCCAGGCCGACATGGGCCAGAGTCGGAGGGGCAGCAGCCGGAGGCCCAGTGATGCCCCCGAGGCCGAGGCGGAAGGACTGCGGCCTCCGGAGCCCCCGAGCCTCGGCGGCCTGGAGTCGGCCCCGCCCCCGCCCGCGCCCCCCCTCCCCGCGCCCCCGCCGCCGCCCCCGCCGCCGCCCCCGCTGCCCGGCCTGGGGGCCGCCTTCCCCCCAGGCCTCCCGCCGCCGCCGCCGCCGCCCCCGCTCCCCGGGGTGCAGGGCCCACCCCCGCCCCCCCCACCCCCACTGCCTGGTCTGGCCGGGGGCCCGCCGCCGCCCCCGCCTCTGCCCGGCGTCGCGGGGGTCGGCGTGGAGGAGGTGGTCGTGGCACAGGTGGACCACAGCCTGGGCTCGGCCAGGGTCCCCAGCCACCGGCGCGTGCAGCCGCCCACGCTGCGCATGAAGAAACTCAACTGGCAGAAGCTGCCGTCCCACGTGGCCCACGGTGAGGACCCCCAGCTTGCGCGGGGCTGGCCTCTGACGGGGGCAGGGAGCGGCCCCCTCCCCCCTCCGCACGCGTCCCCGCAGCGCCTCCTCTCCCTTCAGAGAGCAGCTCCATGTGGGCAGCGCTGACCAGCGCGGACGCCGCGGGGCCCGAGCCCGACCTGTCCAGCCTCGAGCGCCTCTTCTCCTTCCCGGCCGCCAAGCCCAAGGAGCCCACTGCAGTGGCCGCCCGCAGGGAGCCCAAGGAGGTGGGACGCGTGGGAAAGTGGGGCCGTGGGGGGCGTGGCGCCCACTCGCAAGGCCCAGCACAGCCCGGTGTTCTTCCAGATCACCTTTCTGGACTCCAAGAAGAGCCTGAACCTCAACATCTTCCTGAAGCAGTTTAAGTGGTGAGCAGCGGGGACGGGCTGTCCTTGGCCAGACTGAGCTCTGCGCCTGAGCTCAGGGCGGGGGTCCCCGGGCGGGAAGGGACACTCCGGAGGTGGTTGGGGCTCTCCCGGGACCAGACAGGTGGTGACCAAGCTGCCCAGGTGCCGGGGGCCCGGCGGTGATGTGCTTTTCTGTCCCAGCAAGACTGACGCAGGGGTCACTGCTTTGTGCCCCCCGCTCTGACCCTGCAGCCTTGGGCGGGATGGGCAGAGGGGGGGCCTGGAGAGGCCGGGCTGGCCGCAGGTGTCCAGGGGACCAGCTGAGAGGTGACTGTCCCTCTGCCACCCCACCTGTGGTGCAGCTCCAACGAGGAAATCGTGGACATGATCCGGGCCGGGGACACCACCAAGTTCGACGTGGAGAATCTCAAGCAGCTTCTCAAGCTCCTGCCGGAGAAGCACGAGGTGGGCCGTGGGGGAGGGGTGAGCCCCGGTACGCCAGAGAGGGGCAGCGTGGGAAACTGAGCCCCTTGCGCTCCCGCAGATTGAGAACCTGCGCACCTTCACGGAGGAGAAGAGCCGACTGGCCAGCGCCGACCAGTTCTACCTGCTGCTGCTGGGCATTCCCGGGTAGGCCGGTGTCTCCCTCCGGGCGGTGCGGGCTCATGGTTCGAGGGTGGGGGCTGTGGGCGCCCCCCCCCACCCCACAGTGCTTGTCTCGGGCTGTGCCCCGCCTTCCTGACCCCGCATCCCCCACAGCTACGCGCTGCGGGTCCAGTGTCTGCTGCTGTGTGAGGGCACGGCCGTGCTGCTCGCCATGGTGCGGCCCAAGGCCCAGCTGGTACTCGCCGCCTGCCACGGTGAGTACTTCACACGCACATCCACGTGTGTGCACACACGTGTATTCTGTGCTCGCCGGCGGTGAGGCATCCGGGGCCAGGCATCCCCCTGGACAGGACAGCTCCCTTCTGGGACAGGGCCCTGCAGTGGCCCTTCGCAGCGTCCCAAAAGTTTCCTTAGAGTGGGGAGGGGCACCCTGGGGTGCCAGGTCCTACAGGTGACCCGGGGAGGTGTGCTGTTTGGGGGGGGCTGCAGCCCCCTCCCTGCCTGAGCCTGGGAAGGAGCACGCAGGGATCCAGGGCCCCTACGGGCACCCTTCAGCCTCGCCTGCTGCACCCCCAGGTCTGCTCAGCAGCCAGCAGCTGCCCGTCTTCTGCCAGCTGATCCTGAAAATTGGGAACTTCCTGAACTACGTGAGCCAGCTGCCCCTCCTCGGCTGCCCTCCCTCCCCGCCCTCCCAGTCCTCCCCCCGGCGCTCACGCCCTCCCCCTCCAGGGCAGCCACACGGGGAACGCCGACGGCTTCAAGATGAACACCCTGCTCAAGCTCACAGAGACCAAGTCCCAGCAGAGCCGCGTGACATTATTGCACCACGTGCTGGAGGTGGGCTGGAGTGGACGCTGGGAGGGCCAGTGGACGTCTGCAGGGATGGGGGGGGCAGGCACACCAGAGGGTCGGGGACACGTGGGGGCCATGTGAGATGGTGGTCAGGGATCAGGGGCCTTCCCTGGGACCTCCTGAGACCCGCTCAAGCCCTGCCCCAAGCCCTCCCCAGCCCTGTTCTCCCATCATCTCCCCACACCCACACTCCTCAAGGGTTCGGACTTTGCTGCTTAGGGCCAGGGGGCTGTAGGGGGGGTGGGCCAGCGCTCATGCTGTGGTGTGTGGCAGGAAGTGGAGAAGAGTCATCCGGATCTCCTGCAACTGCCGCAGGAACTGGAGCAGCCCTCCCAGGCAGCAGGGTAGGGGGCCCCCCGCCCAGGGGCCACCGGGAGCCCCGCCCACGGACAGCTGGGGAGGCCCCGCCCACGGGTAGCCAGGAGCCCCGCCCACAGGCAGTAGAGGAGGCCCCGCCCATGGGCAGCCAGGAGCCCCGCCCACGGGCAGCCAAGAGCCCCACCCACAGGCAGTAGAGGAGGCCCCGCCCATGGGCAGCCAGGAGCCCCGCCCATGGGCAGTAGGGGAGGCTCCGCCCATGGGCAGTCAGGAGTCCCGCCCACGGGCAGTAGAGGAGGCCCCGCCCGCGGGCAGCTGGGACGTCCCCTCATCCCCAGGGAGTGCCAGCCGGGACCGCCACCCAGCGAGGCCTGCCTTCACCTGCCACCCGGTGGCCCCAATTCCTAGGATCAACCTGGATGTCCTCCACACCGAGGTGACCTCCACCCTGCAGAAGCTGGAGGAGATGGCCAGGAGGGTGTGCGCGGCCGAGCCCGAGGTGCAGCAGCAGTACGGCCAGCGCCTGCAGGCAAGCAGGGACCCGGAGGGTGAGCGGGCAGGGGCGGAGGCCCACCTGAGGCCCGGCCTGACCTGGCGCGTGTCGCAGGCCTGCATCGAGGCCTCGCGGGAGGTAGAGGAGCTGTTCCAGGCCATCGAGCAGCAGAAGCTGGCCCTGGCCGCCTACCTGTGCGAGGACCCGCAGCAGCTGTCCCTGGAAGCCACTTTCAGCACCATGAAGGCGTTCCGGGACCTCTTCATCAGCGCCCTGAAGGTGGGCAGGATCTCACGCACGCCCGGTGCCCGGGTGTCCCAGGGGCCGCCCGCTCACCTGCTTCCCATGGGACCCTAGGAGAACAAGGACCGGAAGGAGCAGGCGGCCAAGGCGGAGCGGAGGAAGCGACAGCTGGCGGAAGAGGAGGCGCGGCGGCCGCCGGGCGAGCAGGGGAAGCCTGGTGAGGCCTGCAGGGGTCTGACCCAGGGGTGCAGGGGGGGCAGGTGGGGGCATCTCCTTGAGGCCATGGCCCACAGGCAGGAGGGCCGCGCAGCAGGAGGAAGTCTGCGTCATCGACGCGCTGCTGGCCGACATCCGGAAGGGCTTCCAGCTGCGCAAGACCAGCCGTGGGCGCGGAGACCCAGAGGGTAGCAGCAAGGCAGCCTCGGCCGAGCCCCCAAGAGCCAGGGATCCTGGTAAGACCCTGGCTCCCTCCTGGCCTGCTCCCTTCCCGCCCCCTCCTCCAGGAAGTCTCCTGGAAGTTCGGGAGGGCCCTGGGCTGACCCTGGACCAGGGATGGTCTCCAGCCTCGTCCTCTAGGTTGGGGCCACCCACACGCCTTGGCCCACACACACACAGCATGCGGGCATGCACTGTGTGCCCTGAGACTGCGAGGACCCTGGGAGTGGGCACTGTTCCAGCACGATGGCCATCGTGCTTGGGGGGACAGACCCCAGGAGAGCTGGGATCCGGTGGCTCCACCGGGCCACCCACTGGCGACTTCCTCCACAGCAGCCCCTGACGACTCTGCGGGGGCCCTCAGGACAGACCCCAGCAGCACCCCCACCTCGGAGCCTGGTCCACAGGCGGCGGCGGCCAGGGAGGCCCAGGGCAGGGACCCTGTGGACACCCGCGCAGGAGCCCCGGGAGAGGAGAGCCGCCCCTGTACCCCGCAGAGACGCTCGTCCTGGTACATGGACGCCCGTGAATTTCCTCTGCCTGAAGACCTCCAGGACCCCCCGCCCTGTGCTGGGACCGGGACGGAGCCCAGCACGCAGCCGGGCGCCTGCCAGGCTGAGGCGGACAGCACAGTCCCTGGCGAGGGGAACCTGGATGAGGACACAGGCCCTGACTCCGCACTCGACACGTCGCTGGACAGGTCTTTGTCTGAGGACGCCGTGACCGACTCCTCGGGGTCCGGCACCCTCCCTCGGGCTCGGGCCCGGGCCTCGAAGGGCACAGGCCGACGAAGGAAGAAGCGGCCCCCGAGAGGCCAGGAAGGTGAGTGTGGGGCCCCGTGGAGCTACCTCCCCCGCACCCGTGCTGACTCCCAGGTCTCCCCCCGGGAGGGGGGCGGTCCCTCTGCACTGGGAGGAAGCTCCGGGGGACACCACTGTGTCTGGGTACCCCCAAGCCCCACAGCCGGGACGTGCCCCCCTGAGCCCAGGGGCCTGGTGCTGAGCGCGTCTCTCTTTGGAAGCAGAGGCGGCCCCCGACCCTGCCGGTAGGGCAGGCAGGCTGTGCGCGGTGCAGTGAGGTAGGTCTGGGGCGAGCTAACGGGGCGTGGCGCGCTGACCACTAACCACGACGCTCGGCTCTGACCTGCCCGCGGCGCCACACTAACTGCCCGCCCCGACCCCTGTGGTGGGCTGCCCTCGCTTTGCTGGGTCCCTCCTCCAGGGTGCAGCCTGGAGCAGATGGGCTCGGGGTGGACCCCCAGGCACACACACCCCCCCCCCGGCCTGTCAGCTCCTGGGCCAGCCCCTGCCTGCGGCGCAGAGGGCAGGACGGTTGGGGTCAGCAGCCGGGAGCCTCGCCGCCCTCTGTCCAGCCCCCACACTTTGGGGAACAGCCTGTGGGAGCTGCGGGGTCTGATGGCCGAAGACGCTAGCCGTGCTGCTGGCCCCTGTCCCGGGGGTCACCGCAGACCTCACAACACTTGCTGGCACCCCTCGCGTCTGCAGAGATGTGGGGAATGAGGTTTTCCTGGGCCCCTGGGGCAGTGCCGGTCCCTCGCTGGCCCCCGTCCCCGACCCAGGCTCCCAGTTGGTGACGTGGAGTGTGGTGGGCGCGGGTCGCCCCACCTCTGTGGGCGTGGCCGTCCTCTCCTTCCCGGTCTCGTCTCGGGCCTGGGGGTGCCGCCGGTCCCCCAGCCCTGACACAGCCTGTGTCCCAGGCGTGGCCACCCTGCTGTCCTCCAACCCAGGGCTGCCTGAGTGCCCCGCCTGGGGACCGCTGCTGGGGACGGAGCAGCAGAAGGCATAGGCAGGCGGGTGCTGGGACCTGGTGACCCCGTTCAGGAGTCCATGGCAGGGACACTTGCTGGGGTCATTCCGGCGGCCTCAGGGGCTGGACGGAGCGTGTGGGGTCAGGGCTGGTGAGCTAACTCTGAGCTTTCCCTCCCTCCCCCAGGCCCCAGGCCCCAGGCCAAAGCCAAGTGAGGCCTCGCCGAAGCCCGACTCCTCTGTGCCTTACCCAGCCAGCGCGGCCCCTGGAGCCTTTGGGGGGGCCGCCAGGACCCTGGATGTGGCTGGGCCGCCCACCCGCACCTCCCAGCCTGCTTTCCCGTGCCCGCCCTGCATGCGCCCGTCACCCGCACAGGAGCAGCCCACCCCAGGAACGCGCCCCTCCGGCTCTCACTGCCCTTCCAGGGCCTCTGCTCAGCTGGCCTGGGGCAGAGTGGCTCGCTCGGAAGGGCCAGTGCGGAGGCGCGTCTGCCGGGAGCCTGCCGGGTGGGCGCGGGGCCAGGGCGGGCCAGCACCGCTGCTGAAGACGGGGCACCCCGGATGCCCACCCTTTGCCCACACACGGCCTGCCTGCCCCCCACTCCAGCAGAGGCCACTGCCTGTCCTGCTTGTCCCTAGGGGCCCAGGCCGCAGGACGTTGCAAATAAAGAACACGCTGGTCGCATGCATCCCCGCCCACAGCAAGGGTCTGACCCTGCCCGGGTGACTGGCGGGGGGACTGGGAGGTCGGCAGGAGGCGGGTATAGGGTTGGTGAGTGGTACCCGGGAGGGAGCAGCCCACGTGTCTTGCACTCTCACATTCAGGGATTCAGCTCAGAGGTACACAAGCTTGTGACCTGCTTCTAGAACATTCCACCCTCCGCCAGGGTCCCAGGCCGGCTCAGTGCCCTCTGCCCCATGCGCGGCCAGGCTGTGAGGATGCGAGGTGTGACGCTGTCCAGACCCACCAGTGCTTGCGTGCGCCCATGTCCCCTGCCAGCAGCGGGGCAGCCTGTGGGGGCTCGTAGCCGGGCTGTCTGCTCTGTGGGTGCTGCAGCCCTGCCAAGCCAGGCAGCAAAGCAGCGTCCCTGAGTCACGTGGCTCTGTGGCCGCCCTCCAGGCCACGGGGGATCTAAATCGAGCAGGCGGGTGACTGGCAGTGCCCAGCTGCAGGCTGCCCGGGGCTGTTTATAGATGAGCACACTGCCGCCCCCACCAGGGACTCTGGACAAGCCCCACCGAAGCCCTGTGCCACCCTGAGCCCACCTCACTGTCCCCCGGAGAGTTGCCTCCCCGTCTCACGGGCCCCGAGGCCATGCGTGGCTCTTTGCTGTCTCACCACACACCCCTCCCTCGCCCACTGGACCTTGCTCCAGGGCCTTGTTCCTGGCATCCCTCACCCCCCCCCCCCGTCACTCCAGAGTCCCCAGTCCCCGAATGCCCCCGAAGACCCCAGGCCAGGACCCCGCCCTGGGCGGCTGGCAGCGGGGAGGCATCTCAGGCTGCCGAGCCCACTCGAGCCTGGTGCCCTTCCCAGGAGCACTTGCACCCACCTCAGCTGCTGTCCCCAGAGAAAGGGACCGCGCAGGGGACAAGTGGCCCAAGCCGGGGGTGGGGCGCCCCTGAGGCCAGGGCTTCGCCGTCCCAGTGGCCCCTGTCCTCCACGCCCTTCTTGGGAACCCCAGCAGCCCGGGACACTCTGGTCTTCGGCGGGCTTGGGGTGCCTGGAGACCCTGACGGGAGGCCCCTGGGCCCCGCCAGCCGGCCACCCCCGGGGCCTGGCGCAAAGCAACCGGCGCCCAGCGTGACGGCAGGGGGACGCGCTGTCCTTTCTGCGACGGCGACGCCCGGCGAGCGCGGGCAGGTGTCTCCCCTCGAGGGGACCCGGGGATGCCGCGCGCTCCGCCGCCCCCACCCCTGCCTGGCCCGGCCCGGCGCGCGCGGCGGGCGGGTCCCGCGTCACGGCCCCGCCCCGGCCCGCCCCGGGTGGCGCCTTTTAGCGGCGGGCGCGCGGCCCCGGGCGCGGACGGCGGCGGCATGTCGGGCACCCGCGCCCCCAACGAGCGCGCCCCCGGCGCGGGCGGCGTCAAGCGCGGACGGCTGCAGCAGGACGCGGCCGGCGGCTCCCGGGTGACCGTGGTGCTGGGCGCGCAGTGGGGGGACGAGGGCAAGGGCAAGGTGGTGGACCTGCTGGCCACCGACGCGGACATCATCAGCCGCTGCCAGGTGCGGGCCGGCCCTCGCGCGCACCGCCCCGCGGCCAGGCCAGGGCTATAAATACAGCCGCTGAGTTGGGGACACTTGATCCCCGGGGTGGGGCCTCGCGGACACCCTGCCGTGCCCTCACCCCGCGGGGACGAGGCGCAGGCGGGGCTGCCCCGGGGAGGGGGCCCGTGGACCCCAGGGCGGGCCGCTGCCGTCGGGGGCGCCTGGGGGCGGGCCGCTGCGCCGACCGGGGCGCGCCCGGAGCCCCCCTGCCCTACCCGCCGGCTGCCCGCCCCGTCCCTGCCGGCCCCCGGGACGGGACGGAAGCGGCCTCGCGCGGGGGCCCGCCGTGACCTGTCCGGCCGTGCCGCCCTGCCCGCAGCAGACGGTGCTGGACGCGCACCCCGACGCCTCTTGCAGCCCCTCCACCGCCCCCAGGGGGGAGTGCGCCCCGCTCGGCCCCCAGGCGGCAGTGAGGGACGGGGGCCTCTTTTTCTAGTGCGTGGACGAAGCCCACCGCTGGGCACCCCGACGCCGACGGCGTGACGCCCCCCGGGGCTGCAGGAACACGCGCGCAACCGCGCCTGCCCCCTCCGGGCCGGAGCGACCCCCGCCCGCACGGCCTCCGCCGCCCCTGCCAAGCGCACTATCCGCACCTGCCACGCGTCACCGGCGGGCAGGGTCTCCCCCACCCCGGAGTTCCGTGGGGGCTGCCGGGCTGGTCTCCTACAGCCCCCAGAGCCTGCGGTGCCAGGGAGGGCGAGTGGGGGGGTGGGCGGGCGGTAAGGGAAGGAGTTAGTGAATGCGCCAGCATGTGCACACTGAGTGAAGGCGTGCTGGGGCGTGAGAGTGGCAGGCGCGTGCGGGCTGGGGTCCACCCGGACACGCGCGGGGACCCCTGCCCCGGCCACCATGGGGGCTGGATCTGCCTAGAGCAGCAACCTGCGGACCCGCCCCGGGCAGAGCCAGAGGGGGGGACCACGCCCTCCCGGGGCCCCATGGCCCCTGGGCTACAGGGTGGTGGCAGGACTCTCGGGTCGCTGCTGTTCCCTCGGGGCTCTGCAGGTGGCAGGGGGCAGGAGCCGTGCTCTGGGCACACCTGCACGTGTGTCCCAGCCCAGGCAGGGCGCGGAGGGAGGGGTCCTGCCTCTGGCCCCTGCGCCTGGCCCGTGGCCTCCGTTCCTAGGAGCCCGTGTTTACCCCAAACACGCCAGGCCACGGGCGGAGCAGGCAGAGCTGGCCCCGGGCCCCACCTGGCAGGAGCAGGGCTGAGGGCAAGGCCGGGCCAGCGGCCTGTGGGCACTCAGGTCTTCTGAAGCCCCTCATGCAGATCCTCCTGCAGACCCCTGGGCCCCGGCTGGGCCCCCCAGCCTGAGCAGAGACCCTGCTCCAGCCTGTGACCATGCCCACCCAGGGAAGGGCGTGGGCAGCTGTGGGCCCAGTGGTGCCAAGTAAGTCCCAGAGTCTGTCAGTCCCAGAGCTGCTCCCCCACACCACGAGCGGCTGAGATGTCAGGGCACTCGGGGCAGTGGGGGAATTGTGGGGTGGGGAGCTTTGGGGGTCAGGGGAGTGCCGAACTGGGAGGGCGGGCAGTGCAGGGCTGAGGGTGTGTGGGCAGTGCAGGACTGGGGGGTGTGGGCAGTGCAGGGGCTGAAAGGGTGCAGGGGCCGGACAGTGCAGGGCTGAGGAGGTGCGGGGGCCAGGCAGGGCAGGGCTGAGGGGGTGCAGGGGCTGGGCGGGGCAAGACTTAGAGGGTGCAGGGGCTGGGCAATGCAGGGCTGAGGGGTGCAGAAGCCAGGCAGTGCAGGGCTGTGGTGGGGGGGGCGGGCAGTGCAGGGCTGAGGGGTGTGGGGCTGGGCAGGGCAGGGCTGAGGGGTGCAGGGGCCAGGCAGTGTAGGGCTGAGGGGTGCGGGGGCTGGGGAGGGCAGGGCTGAGGGGTGCAGGGGCCGGGCAGTGCAGGGGCTGAGGGGCTATGGGGGCCAGGCAGGGCAGGGCTGAGGGGGTGCAGAGGCCGGGCAGTGTAAGGCTGGGGGGGTGTGTGGGGGCCGGGCAGTACAGGGTTGAGGGGTGCAGGGGCCAGGCAGTGCAAGGCTGGGGGGTGGGCAGTGCAGGGCTGAGGGGTGTGGGGGGCCGGGCAGTGCAGGGGCTGGGCGGGGGGCGCTGAGGGGAGGAGCAGGCAGTCAGGGACTGAGTGGCAGGGGAGGTACCGTGGGGACTGGGGTGGGGTCGGGCCCTCCTGGAAGTGGGGAGGGGCAGCCCAGGCCTGCGGGGTCCGGAGACCCTCGGGGGTGCGGGGGGCTGTGTCCCGGGGAGGCGCGGGCCCTCAGGACCCTCTGCCCACAGGGCGGCAACAACGCGGGTCACACGGTGGTGGTGGACGGCAAAGAGTATGACTTCCACCTGCTGCCCAGCGGGATCATCAACGCCAAGGCCGTGTCCTTCATCGGTGAGCGCCGCCCTGCGCTCTCGCTCTCTCTCTCTCTCCCTCTCTCTCGGTCCCTCTCCCTCTCTCCCCGGTCTGTCCTCTCTCCCCATTTCCCTCTTTCCTCTTCTCTCCATCCTCCCCTGTGTATCTCCCCATCTTTTTCCTCCTGATGTCACCCTCTCTCTCTCCATCTCCGTCCGTCTCTCTCCTCCTCCCTCTGTCCTTCCTCTCTGAGAGAGGGCCTGGGCCTCGGTTGTCAGTTCTGCACACAACCACGTCCGGGCTGCCGGGGCCGGGCCTCTCGCGGGAGGGCGCTGTGCCCCTCCTGGGCAGCGGTCCCCAGGGAGCAGGGGACAGGACATGCCAGAGCCGGCGCAGCAGCTGCCCCCAGCCCGGCCACGTGGCCGCAGCAGGACGCCGTGGCATTTTGGTGACCTTTAGTGCTCGGGTTAGCTGGCTCCTCCCCCCCGGACGTGTCCATCCGCCTCCCAGCACCACTGACCCGGGTCCAGGGCGGCCTGAGGAATGGGGGCGGCGGTGCCCCGGCTGCCTTCCTTTTCTGCGGGGGGCTGTGGCCAGCTCTGAGGGTTGCCCGGGGAAAGTGCCCCGCCCGCTGCCCGGTTTCGCTGGGCCCTGGCATCGCCGGTAAAGGCACAGGTATGACGTGTGCCACGACGTCCTGCCCCTGCCCCGGCCCCTGCTGGCACCAGAGGGCCGCCTGTGTCTGGTTGTTTCAGCGGGCGGAGGGCTCCCCCGGGTATCCAAGTGCTCGGCCCTCAGTGCTCAGGCCTGCCCCTGCTCACAGGGAATGGCGTGGTGGTGCACCTGCCGGGCTTGTTCGAAGAGGCCGAGAAGAACGAGAAGAAAGGTGGGCCCCGGGACCCAGCGGGTGGTGGCGGCACGAGGGGTAGGGTGGGGTCCCGAGGGCGCTGGTGAGTGGGCATGTGCCCCGCAGGTCTGAAGGACTGGGAGAAGAGGCTCATCATCTCGGACCGCGCCCACCTCGGTGAGTCCCGCCAGTTGCCGGGCCAGGGGCTTCGAGGCTGGTGCCCGGCTGGCCGCTGACCCCGTGTCCCTGCTGCAGTGTTTGACTTTCACCAGGCAGTGGACGGCCTGCAGGAGGCGCAGCGCCAGGCCCAGGAGGGCAAGAAGTGAGCAGGCGGGACCCCCAGCCCCTCCGAAGCAGACCTGGCGCCCGAGGGGCGGACATGGGGTCCCAAAGCCCAGAGGACGCCCCCTCCCCAGGGTCATGCATGCCCCAGCCCTAGATCCTGGGGCTCCCGCATCCGTCCCCAAGATGCCAGAATCTGTGTGAAATGGAGTGAAGTGACACACACGTGTCATGCTGTATGTGCCGTGCATTCTAACATGCAGCATACCCAGTACCCATGTGTACCCACACATGACACCTAGTATTCACACATGACACACATATTGACACATAATACCCAGTACCCACACTGGGTGCCCACGTGTGACTCCCGGTACTCATGTATCCACATGGACACTCAATACCCACAGATGACACACGTATACTCACACGTGACACATGATACCCTGTAGGCACATGTGGCCACGCATGACACTCAACACTCCCATGTGGTCACACCTGGCACCCACTATGCACGTGCATGTTCACACGTGACCCCCGGTACATAGTGCTTGCTTGGCACACAGTACTCATGCATGTGCATGACACAGTACGCTCAAGTGTTCACACAGACGAGGTACTCACACGTGACACTGGAGTACTCCCACATGCGCACAGTGACCAGACGTGCTCAGTCCCGGTGCACACGCGTGCCCGCCCATGTGCGCGCCCAGACGCTTGCACGTGCGCACAGAGCGCGCGCTCGGTTCTGGTTCTGCCGGAAGCGGATGCAGCATGCGCAGCCCGTGCCCACGCCCCTTCTTTCAGCATCGGCACCACCAAGAGGGGCATCGGGCCCGCCTACTCGTCCAAGGCCGCGCGCACGGGCCTGCGCGTCTGCGACCTGCTGTCCGACTTTGAGGACTTCTCCACCAGGTGGCCGCGCGGCAGGGAAGGGGGGGTGTGGAGGCGGGGGGAGGGGCGGGGCGGGGGACCCCCCGGCTCACAGTCCCGCCACAGGTTCAAGAGCTTGGCCCGCCAGCACCAGTCCATGTTCCCCACGCTGGAGATTGACGTGGAAGCGCAGCTCAAAAAGCTCAAGGCAAGTGGGGCGCTCACGGCGGGGCCGCCCCTCAGGCTGCCCTCCCGGGCACTGGGGCCTCTGCGGGGGGGGACTGCGTGCGCAGTGTCCAGTGCACAGTGCAGGACTGGACGTCAGGGTGCCTGGACGCTGAAGCACGAGGGCGGCCCAGGGGCGAGCACAGCTGACGGCCAGCTGCAGCCCTTCCAGAAGGTTCTCAGGCCTGGTCACTGAGTTCAGGGGCACTGCCCTGAAGGTAGGACGGCTGTGGCCAGGTGTGCCCACAGCCGCCCCGGGCCCAGAGCCGGCCGGCCAAGCCCCTGGCACACATTGCCAGCTCCCCAGACCAGGCCTGGGTCTCGGGGCTTCCGGTCGCGGACCCCGCAGGTCAGGACGCCCAGTGCGGGCAGCGGAGGCCGTGAGTCGCTCAGACCCGGCTCTGCCCACGCGCAGGGCTTCGCCGAGCGGATCCGCCCCATGGTCCGGGACGGCGTCTACTTCATGTACGAGGCGCTCCACGGCCCGCCCAAGAAAATCCTCGTGGAAGGCGCCAATGCCGCGCTTCTGGACATCGACTTCGGTGGGTCCCGGCCCGGTGGGCGCACTCCCGGGGCGCTGTGCCGCGGCCCGCCCGGGCTCACTTCCGGGGGGGAGGCTCTCACCGCGGGTCCACCCCATGACTTGCCGGGGTGCCCCTGTCCCGCAGGAACCTACCCCTTCGTGACCTCCTCCAACTGCACAGTGGGCGGCGTGTGCACGGGCCTGGGCATCCCCCCCCAGAACGTGGGCGAGGTCTACGGTGTGGTGAAGGCCTACACCACCCGCGTGGGCATCGGGGCCTTCCCCACCGAGCAGATCAATGTGAGCACTTCAGGCGGGAGTGTTGGGTCGAGGCTCGGGGGAAGAGGGGATAGGAGGGGAGGGGCGTCGGGAGAGGTGGGACATAGGGGGTGTGGCGCCGGAAGAGGCGGGTCATATGAGGGCGGAGCATCGGGGAGGCGGGGCATGGTACGGGAGGGCATGGAAGAGGTTGCACAGGAGGGGCGTGGCATGGGCGTGGCATGAGAAGGGGCGGGGCATCCGGAGAGGTGGGGCATGGGAGGGGCGTGGCACCCGAAGAGGCAGGACATACGAGGGCGGAGCATCGGGGAGGCGGGGCATGGGAAAGGAGGGCATAGGAGGGGCGGGGCGTGGGAGAGGATCACGGGAGGGGCGGGGCATGTGGGGGCGTGGGCGGAGCATGGGAGGGCGGGGCATCTGGAGAGGTGGGGCATAGGAGGGGCGTGGCACCCGAAGAGGCAGGACATACGAGGGCGGAGCATATGGGGAAGAGCATCGGGGAGGCGGGGCATGGAAAGGGTGGGCGGGACACACAGGGCGGAGCGTGAGGGGGGCGTGGCATGGGAAGGGAGGGCATAGGAGGTGCAGGGCGATCCTGGCCCAGACGCTGCCTGCTGCTACACTTGGCACAGCTGCGCCCAGTCGCTGCTTCCAACCTTCTGCCCCGCGGCGCCTGGTGCCCTCAGAGCTCGGCCCGTTCCGCTGTTCCGACGCCCTGGGCACACCACAGAGGATCCTTTCAGCCCACCCCGGGCCCTGGCGGCCTGAGCAGAGGGCAGTGTGAGCGCTTTATGGGGCCCAGGTGCACCTTCTGGAACATGCAGGGGCTTCAGGGACGAGTGCTGGGACAGGGCCCTGCTGCCCGCTGCTCTTACCTGAGCTGGAAAGGTGAGCCAGGCTCACGGTGTCCCCCCAGCGGCCCCGCAGCGTGGAGCCTATCCTCAGGAGCCCACACAAGTATAAGCCTCTAGGGACAAGTGGAAGTCAGGAGGCAGCAGTGGACTTGTGGGAGGTCCAGGGTCCTCTAAAGGAGAGGGTAGGGGGTGGGGAGAGAGAGGACATGGGGAGGAGGGGGAGGGAGGAGAGGGGAGCAGGAAGGGGTGGGGCAGGGAGTAGGAGAGGAAGGGGATGGGGAAGAGGGGAGCAGGAGGTGAAGGTGGAGGGGTGCAGGAGGAAGGAAATAGGAGGGGAGGGAGGAGGGGCAGGAGGGAAGGAGAAGGGAAAGGGGGAGGAGGGAGCAGGAGAGGGAGAGAAGGGGGAGGGGGGAGGGGGAGGGGAGAAGGGGTGGAAGCCAGGCACCCAGGGCAGGAGCATGGGTGTGGGCCCCATCCTCCCCTCACCCAGCCGGATTCGGACTCTCAGGTTGGCTCTGTGGCTCTCGGGCCATCTGGGGGCCCCAGTGGGCCATGTCCCTGACCACTCAGGTGTCAGGTCTCGAGGGGTCCGGGGTCAAGGCAGGGCTGGTGTGAAGCCTCTGCTCTCCGACAGGAAATCGGGGACCTGCTCCAGAACCGGGGGCACGAGTGGGGGGTGACCACAGGCAGGAAGAGACGCTGTGGCTGGCTGGACCTGGTCATTCTCAGATATGCTCACATGGTCAATGGCTTCACAGCGTGAGTCCCCAGGGCAGCCCAGGCAGGAGGCTGGGGGTGGGCACGGCGCCCTCTTCACCCCCCGGGGTACACGGGGGATGATGATGACTTGTCAGGAAATCCAGCTGCGGCTTAGGACCCTGGCCCGTCTGTGGGTCATATCCCTGATCACCCAGGTCTCACGGGGGTCTGAGGGGTGCTGAGTGCACTCGGGTGTAACCCAGCGTGGCCCCACCTTCCTTCCAAGTGGCGTCCCTTGGTGGACACCTAGGGATGTGTGGGGCAGCAGACACCGGGGGGCCGAGGGGATGCTGGAGAAGTTTCGGTGGGCAAGGTAAGTGTTGGCTGCTCAGAGCATGGGGTGTGTGGTAGAGCGGTTCATCCCCACAGGCCCAGGGCCACTGCTGACACGGCCATGGGGTCATTTTGGCCATCCCAGACCAGGGCAGCACTGGGTTCCCTGAGACCCTCATGCAGTCCAGGGGGTGGGGGCTGCAGGATGGGGGCACAGGAGGTAAGGACCCCACATCCACTCTGCCCACTTGGGCGCCGGGGGGGTGGGGGGGGCACAGAAGCCAAGAGCCCCGGGCCTGCAGCATGCCCGTTGCTGCTCTGGGCAGGCTGGCCTTGACAAAGCTGGACATCCTCGACGCCCTGGACGAACTGAAAGTGGGTGTCTCGTACAAGCTGAATGGGAAGAGGATCCCCCACTTTCCAGGTACGTCTGCCGGAGGCAGGAGTTCTGCTCGCGGGAGGCTGAGAGAGCACCAGGTGCTACTTGAAGGTGCCAAGGCCGTGTCCCTGGCTTGGTGCCTGCTGGGCGCACAGACCTTTTGAGGTCCTTCAGCATTCCCGGGCGGGTGCCCGCGGACATCGGACATCAAGGTCCCAGGGTCCTGGGTCTCAGCTGGAGACTGAGACGGCCCAGCACCGGGAAAACAAAGCAGCAGCCAGGTCGGGGAGGCGACCCCTGCACACCCCTTGTGTCTCCCCAGCTAACCAGGAGATCCTGCAGAAGGTGGAGGTCGAGTATGAGACGCTGCCGGGCTGGAAGGCCGACACCACGGGCGCACGCAAATGGGCCGACCTGCCCCCGCAGGCACAGAACTACATTCGCTTTGTGGAGAACCACGTCGGCGTAGCAGGTGCGCCCCAGGCTGGCCCAGCCCCGGCCTGACCGCGCCCTGCCGTGGCTGACCCACTCCTTGCCTTTCAGTCAAGTGGGTCGGCGTGGGCAAGTCCAGGGAGTCCATGATCCAGCTGTTCTAGCGGACCCGGATGCGGCGCCCACTCTGCGGACCGTCCACCTCCCGCCTTCCCACCCCGTGCATGCACTGGACATCCAAGGACCCCTCGTGCCCACGTGCATGCTGGTCAGTCCTGGGGCCCGGAGCTCGCATCTCTGTCCCTGCCGCGTGTCACCAATAAATACGCTGCTGGCCGTACACCCAAATTTTGTCTGACCTGTCCTTGTCGTATGGACTCGGGCTCTGGTGGGTGAGGGACTTTCTGGAGGGCACCTCTGCAGTGATGCGGGGCTGGCGGGCCTGGGCAGGGCACTTGGCTTACACAGGCCAACCGGGTTTGGTCCCGAGTCCACTAGGAGTGATCCCTGAGCACAGCCGGAGGTGCCCGGCAGCTCCTCCTTGATGTCCCAGGCCTCCATGAGCACCACACTGCCTCGTGGATGCATCACTGCCCTGGGCTGGCTGAAACTGCGGCTGTGCCCAGTGTCCCTGGGCGCCCTGAGGGTGAGGGCCTGAGGCTCACTGCAAGCAGCCGGCAGGGCTGGGCCTCTGCTGATTTGCTGCTAGCGGCCGAGTGTCTGATCACAGATCCCCATCTGCACCCCGGGGCCCAAGCAAACCTGCTTGGGGGTCTCTGCTGGGACCCTGCGCGTGCCATTCAGCTTACCGACTGGCTTTAGTTTTTTTGCTTTTGGGTCACACCTGGTGATGCTCAGGGGTTCCTCCTAGCTCTGCACTCAGGAACCACCCATGGCGGTGCTCCGGGGACCATATGGGATGCTGGGAATCAAAGCCGGCTTGGCCGCATGCAAGGCAAATGCCCTCCCCTCCGTGCTATCACTCCAGCCCCTGGCTGGCTTTAGTTTGTAGGTGGAAGACAAACCCGTGACAATCTCTTTCTCTGAGACCTTTCCCACATGCTCAGCTTTCCCGTGGGGCCCAGCCTTCCATCCCGGGATGCACCCGCCAGGGCAGGACAGCCTGCGATACAGCCCAGGTGGCGCTCGGCTCAGAAATCAGTCACACAAGAAACACACGGGCGGATGGGGGCAGGGCTGGGATGGCCAAGGGGGGCGTGAGGGGGCCTTGTGTACTGCATGGGCAGTCCTGGAACTGCAGGGGTGCTCCTCCTGCCCAGGGCGGGACACGGGGGTGCTCCTCAGGCCGGGGTGTACTTAGGGGTGCTCCGTGGGCCAGGGCTGGACTCGGGGGTGGTACTCAGGGGTGCTCCTCGGGCCAGGGTGGCACTTGGGAGTGCTGCTTGGGCCAGGCCGAGTGCAGCACAGCTTGGCTACCACAGTGTGAAAGCTGTGAGAAGCTGGCCCCTCTAATCCCCACCCACAGGCTGAGATGCTAGCTGCCCCAAACGCTGGTGCCAGGGGTCCAGGGTGGAGCACTTTCCATCGAGCCCTCCCTGCCGGACGGGTCCTGGAGAGCCTGGGGTGGGGGTGCTGGCCTTGGATCAACGTTCCATGCCGTAGAAGCTGGCTGGCCGGGGTCACCTGCCCCTCCCGCCGGAAGCTCTGCATGAGTGTGGGCCTGCCAGCCCGCAGGACTCCCTGCTCGCAGCTACGCTCATGGCCCTCCGCAATACCTGTCCTCCCAGGACAAGGATGGCGCCTCAACACCATCCCAAGGGCCAGGCACAGAGCCCGGAGCCTGCCATGGGATAATCATGTCCCCCACCCAGACTCCTCACGCCCAGCTGAGTCTGCGTGTTTCCATTAGGGCAGAGCACTGTGGCCAGGAAGCGTGGGAGGCTGAGCTCAGCCCTCGGCTCCTGAGCACTGCGGGGTGAATGAACTAGAGAGTCCCCTGAAAGGCCACAGGGAGGCCCAGTGCAGCATACACATGTCCTTCGGGAGAGTCAGGACACGGCACGCGGAGGACTTAACGCCAGAACCCTGGGGGCCACACTGCTCCCCGAAGTTGCTGGTCTGAGCTCACACCTGAGCCCTTTGCCCCAGCAGCCCCGGCCAGGGGCTGCTGACTCCTTGACTCCTGACTCCCCGATCAGCAGTCTCCCTCCAGCCTTCGTGGGGCCTTACGGTACTGCAAAGCAGCTTCCTTTCTGAACACAGAAATCTTTTTTCCTTAAGTGTTTGTAATTTAATTTTTGGGGGGAGGGGGCCACACCTGGCGATGCTCAGGTTTTTTTCCTGGATCGGTACTCAGGAATCACTCCTAGCAGGGCCAGGGGGACCATATGGGGTGCTGGGGATCAACCTGGGTTGTCACGTGCAAGGCAAGTGTTCTACCCGCTGTTCCGTCTCTCCAGCCCCTGGACACAGAGAAGTATTTCAAAACTTTCCTAGACTTGAAACATCACGAACAAAACTCAGGGCCAAAGTGACAGTACAGTAGGTCAGTAGGTAGGGCACTTGCCCTGCATGCGATTGACCCGAGTCCAGTTCCTGGCACCATGTCTGGTCTCCTGAGCACTGATAGGAGTGATCCCTGGGCTGGAATGGTGGACAGGTATTTGCCCAGCATGTGGCTGACCTGGGTTTGATCCCCAGCACCCCACACAGGCACCCAGTTAGCCAGGAGTGATCTCTAAGTGCAGAGCCAGGAATAAGTGCTGAGCACAGCCAGGTGTAGCCCCAAACTCAAAAATATCAAAAGGGACTAATCTCTGAGCACCACTGTGTACTCCTGCAAAACCCAAACCAACTGGGGCTGGAGTGATAGCAGAGCGGGTAGGGCATTTTCCTTGCATGTGGCTGACCCGGGTTCGAGTTCCAGCATCCCATATGGTCCCTCGCGCACCGCCAGGGGTAATTCCTGAGTGCATGAGCCAGGAATAATCTCTGTGCATCACCGGGTGTGACCCAAAAAGAAAAAAAAAAGAAAAAATAAAACAAAAGCAACAAAACCCCCAATCAGGGATTTTGTCTCTTTGTGATTAAGCAAACCAAGGGTGTGTTCACTCAGCTCACTGGACAGCCCGAATCTGCGTCCAGGCAAGGTTCTTACATTCCTCATCGCTCCTTAGCTCTCTCAGGAGCTAAAGCAGGCGAGCACAGCTTCAGTAGGGAAGCCAGATGTCAATCGGGTAGCAGGTGAGGGCTGGGGACGCTGCCTGCCCGGGTGTCCCGTGTGCCTGTGACCGTGTCAGCTTGCCCAGGTGCCCTGGGACTTGGCTGAGGGACTGTGAGCTGTCACCGAGGACCCCACCATGGTGCCCATTGTATTACAGAACCCAGCTTCTCCCTGAGCTGGTGGGAGGGATTTAATCCCATGCAGCAGCCTGAGAAATGGTGGGCTTGTCCCCCAAGACCACCCTGCCCTCCCCCAGGCCCGGAGTTAGGGTTTCCCTGGGGCTGGTGGAGGAAGCAAGTTAAAGCAGAAAAGGGTTTGGGTGGCAGTCCAGTCAAGTCATGCCTGGGCCGGCGGTGGCGGCGTGACAATCGGTCCTTCTGTGTGCTGAGGTGATCCAACGTTAGCAGAAGCACAGGGGGCTGCAGAGGGGCGGCCGGGGGGCAGGGCGAGGCCCCCAAGGCCAGGCGGCGGGGAAACAGCCCGCACGGCTGCTGTCGCCCACTGCCATCTTCGAGCAAACCTCATTCCCAGTGAACCGCTCGGAGCTACCCGACTGACACCCGGCCCCCGACTGCAGCTGTGCTCGCCTGCTTTCGCTGCCGAGAGCAGAGCGACGAGGAAGGGGCAAGAACCCGCCTGGACTCAGACTCGGGCTGTCCAGCGAGCAGAGACCCGCGCTCCCGGCAAACAAGCGTGCTTGAGACTTCTTGGGAGGTTCTCAAAGACCATCACGGAGCAAGTCTCTGCCTGGCGGACCTCTCGGGGGCCTGGCGGCGGCGCCCGCCTACTCACTCGAGCGGGGCTGCTGATGTGACATAACGTCGGAGTTGCACGAAACATCTGCCAGCATCACGGGCACAACCCACGCTGCGAAGCCTGCCGCGCGCTGGCTAGACCGGGGCTCCGAGCCCTCCCGGGGGTTCCCAGGTCCTTTGGGGGCGTGAACAGAAAAGCACCAGCTCCCAGGTCCGTTGAAGCGGAACTGTAACTCTCTTCCGGAACCAGCCACCACGCCCGCCCCCTGAGGTCCCCTCGGCCTATCACACGCCACGTCTCGCACAAGTCCCGCCCCCAGCCCGGCCGCCGGCCTATCCGGTGCAGGGTTCCCAAGGGTCCGCCCTCCCGTGTTCCCCGCTTAACCCTCCGACCCGCTCACTTCCGGTTGCGCCCCGGGCGGGAGCCCCGCCTCCTGCGGGGATTCCGCGCGCCGCTGCTTCTCGCCGCGGATTCCCAGACTGTCGCTAGCCGCGCCTCCTTCGAACCCCGCTCCGCGCTGACCCTCGTCTGTCCCGCGCCGCCTTCGAACGAGCCGCCGGGCGACCCTGGGTCCAGCCCCTCCGAGGCCTCCGCTGTTTCCCGCGCCCGTTAGCCCCGCCCCCCGGCGCGCGCGCCGCCTCGGACGGCTCCGGCCTATCCCGGCGGGCGCTGAGCGCAAGTCCCGCCCCCGCCGGGCGCCCGGCCTATCCCGCGCCTTTCCCGGAGCAAGCCCCGCCCCGCGGCCCGGGCGCGCGACTCGGACGTCAGGGGACGCCGCGCCGCTGCCCGGCCGCGGCCATGCCCAAGCGGGGCTGCCCCTTCGCGGACGCGGCCCCGCTGCAGCTCAAGGTCCGCGTCGGCGTGCGGGAGCTGAGCCGCGGCGTGTGCTCCGAGCGCTACTCGCGGGCCATCTTCGGTGAGTTGCGCGCCCGCGCCCGCCGGCCTCCCCGCCGCCCCCCGTCCCGGCGGCCGGCCGCGCTGGGGGCTCGCGGGACCCCGGCCCCCTCGTGTCCCCCGAGCCGGACCCGCCGGGCAGGGCCTTCCCGGACGGACCGTCCCGCCGGCGGAGTGCCGGGGGGTCGCGCTGCTGCCCGCGGGGCGCGGGGAGGGCGCGGGCCCGGGCGGAGGGACAGTGCGGCGGTCAGCGCCCCCTCGCTGTCCCCGGCGCCCGGCCGGCCTCGGGGTGGCCTGTGTCCCTCGCGGGAGCCGGAGCAGCGCCTCTGCTCGGCGGTGGGCTCCGAGGGGCCCCAGGATGCCCGGCGCTGTGGTGGGGGTGGGTGGGGCGCGACTGGACGGCCCGGCCGTGGGCAGCGCGGTGCTCAGAAGTGGCCTCTGCCCCCAGAGAAGACCCAGCGGCTCCTGTTTCGCGGCGCCCAGGCCGGTGCGGACCACGCGTGGGAGGACAGCTGCGCCGTGGTGGACCTGCCCGAATCCCCAGAGCCCGGCCCCACCAGGACCCCGCGCGCCTCGCGCGGGCAGCTGCTGATCGGACCCGACGGGCGGCTGACCAGGCGCCCCGCGCAGGCCGCGGACACGGGTGAGGGCGCCCGGGCCCTGGCCAGGCTTCTGGCGGCCCCCCACCCCCCCGTGTCGGGGGCGGGGTGGACCCTGCTCAGTGCAGCCCCGGGATCCCGCATCCCGCCGCCGCCGCCCCCGCCCCGAGGCAGCGTCCGCGGGGACCTGGGGCTGATGCCGCCCTTTGCTTTCCACAGACCCCCTGGGTGCCGGGTCCGGGGGCTGCGCCTCCTGCGTGCACGCCCTGGTCGGGAAGGCGGTGTGCGGGCAGTGCGAGCGCGCCCTGTGTGCCAGCTGCGTGCGCACCTGTGCCAGCTGCGGAGCGCCCACCTGCGCCCTCTGCGCCCTCGTGGAGTAAGTGGGGGTGGGGTGGGGCGGGGTCCTCGCGCCCCCACTGTGCCCCCGAGGCCGGTCTGCTCTTCCTGAGCAGTGAGAAGCTGGGAGGGGACAGTCGGTCTTCACTAGGGGGTCTGAAGGCTGCCGGGAGCCCCCCACACTGTCCTACTGTTTCCTGTCCCTGCTGCCCTGCCCCGGGCGGCGCCTGGCCCTTGTGCCCTGGTCCCCCACGCGCTTCTTCCCCAGCTCCAGCTGGACCTGGCCTCCCCCCTCCAGCCTGGCTGGGCCAGCGCTGTCCCTCGTCTCACCCAAGGGTTGCCCGGGCCTGCCGCTGCCAGCTCCTCTGTCCCCTGTCTTTGCAGTGGCGGTGACGTCCCCGAGAAGCTGCTGTGTGCCAGTTGCGTCATGTTCGAAGGCTGAGCCGCGACGTGCCGTGGGCGGGGGGCGTCTATTTTATGTTTTGTGCTTCTGAGTGCGGGAAAATAAACATGCTCTTTGGACACAAGGCCTTGCTGTGCGTGTGCGACTCCGAGGGACCCCAAGGGGTCGGACTCCCGGGATCGCCCCGTCTCCGCTGGGGGCCAGATCTGGGGCGGGGAGGCAGCTAACCGGTTTGGAGGTACCCCGGGGGGCAGAGGTGCAGGACCTCTGATGGGGACAGACTCTTCCCGGCTGGGCATGTCCCCCCGGACTGCACAGCGGCCGCCCACCTCATGCCCACAGCCTCTCGCCAGCTTCCTGCCAAGGCCTAGCTGTCTTCCGGGAGCCCACCTGCTCTGAGATCCCAGAACCCTGAAAAGATGTTCATGGTCCCTGATGCTGACTCAGCCATGTGCTCACGAGGTCTGGGGGAAGGTAGTGGAGAGTGTAAGTGGTCACCATGAGGGACTCACAGCGTGTGATCACACACACGGGTGAGGCCATCAACTTCTGGAGGCCTGAGATTGGGCGCTGCCGAGTGGCAGGACAAGCCCAGGGCGGGCGGAGGCTGCAGCTTGAAGTGCAGGCGCCAGGCTGGCCAGACCTGAGGTAAGAATGTGGGGGAGCGGATCGGGTGGTGGCCCCGGGGGAGCGTGGGACCTGGGGCAGTAAGGGGACAGCTTCAGGGACGGAGATTCTGCACTGGTTGCACATGGCACTGAGCACCGCTGGCCACGAGGCTATGTCAGAGCAGGCCGGGCAGCCCCGGAGGCTAGAGGCCAGGCTGCAGGCTCTGCTATGGAGCCGAGGGACAGCACGGCTGCTTCTGGGCCCGGCCAGGTCCTGCTTTCTGTGGACACGGGGCACTGGACTTACCGTGGACGAGCCCCCATCCTACTATCGGCCAGCACTAGCTCCAGAACCTTCTCCCCTCCCACCGAGGCCCAGCCCTTCACCCCAGCCTCCCTGCTGTCCGGCGGCGGCCTGGGGAGGTCCCCACTCTGCTGTGGGCTGCTGCTGGGAACACCGTGCCGAGCCTGTGGCCCCTGAACTCTGGGCCGCGTCAGGACCTGCCCGAGCACAGCAGGGCCCGTCACCTGCACCGAAGAGCCACCGGGAGTCACACCGACCCCACCCTGGGCCCACTGGCTCTGGCCCAGTGTCCACCCGTGGGAGCCAGGTCCTCCCGATGCCACCAGAGGGCGCCCTTGGTGCATCCTGCTCAGCCGGGTGGTGCCCACGCCTGGGGACACCCATTGGGGCCCCCTTCCAGGTCAGCCCCTAGCTGCTGGGCACCCGCCCCCAGGCCCTCTGACACCAGGTCGCCCCCCTTCAGAAACTCCCTTCCCAGCAAGACAAGCCACACGGTTGAAAAGCAATTTTTATTGAAGAATTTGGAGGGAAAGTTTCCTATAATAGTAAAAATAGTCAAGTTGAATGTTGTAAAAACACCGTGTGTGGCGCAGCAGCGGGCAGGGGCACGGGGGGCAGGGGGGGGTGGTCGCGCTGGCAGGACTAGGCTGTGCGGGGGCGGGGGTCCCTGTCACGGTGGGAAACCCCAGTGCGTCCTGCCGGCCTGGCGGGGGGCCTGGGCCCACGGGCTCAGTCAGTGGCCCCCGGCCCCGGCATCTCATCGGGAGACGCTGAAATAAATTAAGAAGCCCCCGGGGGCTCCTCCCCACGGCCGCCTCAGGCCGTGCCGCTGGCCGAGTAGGAGAACTGGGGGAAGTGGGGCCTGCGCTCGCTGTCCGCACACTCCATGTTGTCATCTGTGGGGACACAGTGTGCTCAGGCCCGGGAGGGGTGCGGAGCCCACCCGTTCCCCCCACCAGGGCCGCTCCCAGGAAGCTCTGGTTTGCGGGGGGCGGGGCTCCCGGCCCACCTTGGTCGGGTGGCGTGATGGTGATCATCTGGGCCGTGAACTCCTCATCGAAATACCTGGTGTCCGTCTCGGACGTGACCTGAGGCTTGAAGGGGGGGCTGAGCTGGGGGAGAGGGGACGCGTCAGGGCGCGGGCCCGGGGCGCAGGCCGCCCGTCCTGCGCTGGCCCCGGGGTCCCACCTTCTTCTCGTACACGTCCTGCCACACGACGCCCGCGAAGAAGCGGTGCTGCATGATCTCCTTGGCGTCCTCCGAGCCGCCGCCCAGCCTGCGGGGACAGCTCCGTGCCAGCTCCGTGCCAGCCCCGCCCCCTCCGCCCCGCAGCCCGCCCGGGTGCCCACCTCTGCTTGGGGTCCTTCTTGAGCAGCCCGGCCAGCAGGGACTTGGCCTCGGGCCCCAGCGTGCGCGGGAAGCGGATGTCCTCCATGAGGATGAGCTCGAAGAGCTTCTCGTGGTCCTGGTTGTAGAAGGGCAGGCGGCCGCACAGCATCTCGTACATGACCACGCCCAGCCCCCACCAGTCCACCGCCCGACCGTAGTCGTTGTCCTCCAGCACCTGCGAGCGCAGAACACGGGGAACATGGGAGCCTCGGGGGCACGCAGAGCGGGCGGGCAGGGCGCGGGGTTCGGTCTGCCCTGCCCGCGCAGCGCACCTCGGGGGCCAGGTACTCGGGGGTTCCGCAGAAGGTCTTCATGGTGGCGCCGTCCTTGATGCCCTCCTTGCACAGCCCGAAGTCGGTGATCTTGATGTGGCCGTCCTTGTCCAGCATGAGGTTCTCCAGCTGTCGGCGGGCGCGGCGGTCAGGCCCCGCCCCCAGGCCGGCCTGGCCCGGCCCACCTTCGGGTCCCATAGACGGCGTTTCCCACCAGCCGTGGGCATCTTGACGTCCCGTGGACTGCGTTTCCTGCCCGGCTCGGCCCAGCCCAGCCACCTTGAGGTCCTGTGGACCACGTTTCCCGCCCAGTCCAACTACCTTGAGGTCCCGGTAGACCACGTTCTTCTCCGAGTGCAGGTAGTCCAGGGCCGACACGATCTCGGCGCCGTAGAAGCGCGCCCGGTCCTCGGGGAACACGCGCTCCCGGGAGAGGTGGAAGAAGAGCTGCGGGGAAGCCGTGTGAGTCGCAGCCCTGAGCCAGGCCAGGCCGGCACCCCTGCAGCCCCCCGCAGCCCCCACGGTGCCTACCTCGCCCCCGTTGGCGTACTCCATGACGAAGCAGAGCCGGTCGTGGGTCTGGAAGGAGTACTTCAGGGCCTGCAAGGCACGGACTCAGGCCACGGCTCGCTCCCAGCCCTCGACCCGGCAGGCGGGGCAGGGCTGTCGATGGCGCTGGGCTGTCCCGAGCCTGCTGCACGGCGCAGCGGTTGCCAGGAAGGACGGCGGCCACACCATCAGGGATGAGGCCCCCTACCCGGGAGAGCTGGGGCGCCTGCCTCGCTGCCAGCAGGCCCTCACCGGGCCCCGCACTCACATCCAGCAGATCCCCTGGGCACGTCCTCGGAGACTGACACCCCAGAAACGCACCTGGGCCGACCTCCCCAAAGGCGGGGGCCCCTCAGGCCAGGAGTCAGGATGGGGGGCGGCAGAGTAGGTCACTGTGGCTTTCTGTCACTCCCCAGAGGGCCTGCCGTCCACCCCCCACACACACATACAGAGTGGGAGCCCACGGGAGTGGCCGGTCTGGGCTACTCACGGTCAGGAATGGGTGCCGGGAATTCTGCAGGACCCGGTTCTCGGTGAGCGTGTGGGCCACCTCGTCCTGGAAGCCGGGGCAGGGGGCAGTGAGCAGTGAGCAGCGCGCAGCCCGCGCCCGCCCGCCCGCCTCCCGGCCCGGGCCCCACCTTGGCCACGATGACCTCCTTCTTCAGGATCTTCATGGCGTAGTAGCGGCCGGTGGCCTTCTCCTTCACCAGGATCACCTTCCCGAAGGTGCCCTTGCCGAGAAGCTTCAGGTACTCGAACTCATTCATGGTCTGCGGGCGGCAGGTCAGTCACGGTCAGCGCGGCTCCGCACACAGGAGGGGACACTGGCCTCAGCCTCACTCGGCCAGACCACCCGTGGGGACCCTGGGGCTCACCACGCGGTGCTTGGGTTTGGCCAGCGAGACCTCCATCTCCTCGGCCCCCGAGTTGTCGCTAGGAGACCCCGACCGGAAGTCCATCATCTCCTCCTCCTGCTTCTTCAGCCCGTCGGCCACCGTCTGGATGGCGGTCGTCCACTCCTCCCTGTGTGGTGGGCAGGTGAGGCCCTGCCCAGCCCCTGGGACACGGATCCCGCTCAGGGCCCCGCCTGCAGCCCGCCTACCGCTCCTCAGGGGTCTCCACGTGGAACGTGCGCTCGATGACGGTGGTCCACTGCAGGCAGCGGATGATGAAGGTGTTGGGCCGCGGCCGCTCCGTCTTCATCAGCTGGCACTCTGGGGGGGCGGCACGTGAGCGCCCCGCTCCGCGCAGGCCCACTACAGCGCCCAGCGTGCCCACGGGGAGGAAGCACACGCCTCCAACACGCACACCTGGAACACGTGACACCTAGAACATACACACCTGGGGCACAGGCACACCGGGAGCGCACGCACACTGGAGCACATTACACACCGGGAGAACACACATACACACACACACACTGGGAACATACACACACTGGGAGCACAGGCACAGCAGGAGCACACACACACTTGGAGTGTGGTCACACCTGGAGCATGAACATACCGGGAGAGCAGGCATACCTGGAGCACACGCACACCCGGAGCACATGCACACTGGAGCACACACATACCTGGAGCACGTGCATATCCGGAGCACACGAACTCCGGAAGTACACACACACTGGAGCTCATGCACATAGGGAGCACACGTACGCACTGGGAGCACATGCACACACCGAGAGCACACACACACTGGGAGCACGGGCACAGCAGGAGCACACACATACTTGGAGTGTGGTCACACCTGGAGCATGAATGTACCGGGAGAGCAGGCACACAGGGAGTGCAGGCATACCCGGTGCACACGCACACCTGGAGTACACTCACACCCTGAGCACATGCACTGGAAGCACATGTACACACTGGGAGCACACGCACACACCGGGAGCACACGTACACACCCGGAGAACACAAACACCGGGAGCACACACACACTGGGAACATACACACACTGGGAGCACGGGCACAGCAGGAGCACACACATACTTGGAGTGTGGTCACACCTGGAGCATGAACATACTGGGAGAGCAGACATACCTGGAGCACACGCACACCCAGAGCACACACCTCGGGAGCACACACCCTGAGCACATGCACTGGAAGCACATGTACACACTGGGAGCACACGCACACCCGGAACACATGCATACTGGAGCACACACATACCTGGAGCACGTGCATATCCGGAGCACACGAACTCCGGAAGTACACACACTGGAGCTCACGCACATAGGGAGCACACGTACACACCGGAGCACATGCATACTTGGAGTACACGCGTACTGAAAGCACACACTGGGAGTACACACAGCAGAAACACACGAACACTGGGAGCGCATGCACACTTGGAGTGTGGTCATACCTGGAGCATGAACATCCTGGGAGCACAGGCACACACTGGGAATACATGCACACCTGGAGCACACGCACACCAGGTGCACACCGCGGGCACAGGCACCTACACCCAGGAGGGACAACGGTGGCCCCTGCACCCTGTGAGTGGGGAGAGTGGGGGCCCCTGGGGACTCCGTGTGAGCAGGAGCCCCCCTGCAGCACCGCCCACACGGGTCCACACCCTGGCCCCGAGGAGAAGCCCATCCCGCGGCCGGCACGCATGGGCCCTAGGAGGCCGGACCCGCCTGGCCATCTGCCGCTATCCCCAGGCGGCACGTGGTGCTAGCAGGGCGATGCCCGTCACGCAGCAGTCCTCGGGGCCGGGACACTGAGGTCCGGGTGTTCCTGCACGCCTGCTCCTCCTCGCCCGGGGGTAGAGCACCGGGCGGCGGGGACACTCACGGGCCACGGAGAAGTTGTTGAGGGGGGCCTCGCGCTGCTCCGTGTCCTGCGGCCGCTCCTTGTAGCCCGTGAAGCTGCCATCACTCTTGAGCAGGAAGTACCGGGGCCTCCAGGTCTTGATGTACTCCCCTGAGGGACAGCAAGAGCTGGCACCGCACCCAAGGGACTCCTGCGGGCCCCACGAGGTTTGGCCGGACCCCGAGTAGGCGTGTGCTGGGACCTTATCGCGCAGCTGGGATGACGCGGGCCAGAAGGACCCCTGCTGGGAGTGAGACAAGGCCTAGCAGGCGGCAAGTCCAGTCTCGAGGGCCTTCCCGGAGGGGGACACACGACTCCGAGCCAGTGGGTCCCCAGGGGGCAACACCGCTGCCGTGACGTGGGGGCGCGTCCCCGCACCCCGAGTCCACGAGGCAGAGCAGCGTGGCGGGAGCCCGGGGCGACCGCGGCCCCACCCCCAGCCTCCCCAGCAGCCTGAAAGTTCTCCCGGAAGTTGTGCAGCGGCTCAGCAGCGCCAACAAACAGGCTGTGCCTGGGGAGGGAGCAGATGTCCGCAGCGGAGCGCGGGCGCCTGTCATTTGTCACGCTGACAGCGGGCTGGGAAGCGTCTCATTTCCATTCTGCAGAGCGGGACCAGCCCCTCCTGCCTGCCCGGGGTGCCCTCAGGACGCCCCGCAGACGCAGCCCCTCGCCGGCCCCTCCCGCGGGGGCTCGGCCTGGCCCTGGGGGGCACCGCTGGACGGGCTCCAGCCCTCAGGCCTCCCGCAGTGCGTCAGCCCAGGGCCTGGCCGGAGGAGTTCATGGTGCCCACGGTGCCCACAGTGCAGGCTGGGCCGCGCCCAACCCGCGCCCAGGAGGGCCCCGCTCCCCCGCCGGCGCGCCAGGCTGGGCTGTCGGGCCCTGATGGAGAGCCTCAGAGGCCGCCAGCTGCCGCTCCCCGGGACGCTGACGGGGCAGGGAGAGCGATGAGCGTCTCCCCACACAGCCCCCAAATCCATCTCGACGCACCAACCGCTGCCTGCCCCCTCCGCGCCCCCCCCCCGGCCACCTCCTGCTGTGCCAGCCTGTGCCCTGGACACGTGAGCGCGGGAGCGTCTGCACACGCGGGCCGACTGCCCCGCAGCAGGGACCTCGGTTTCCCCCTGGGGTCCACTGGAGGGGGCGGGGTTGCCGTGCATGTACCCCGAGCCGCACACTGGCACCTGGACCTCCACCCGCCCGGCGCGTTGGCAGCTGGCACGTGGTAGGCAGAGGGGCCGCAGCCCCAGTGCGCCACAGGGACCCCGGGCACAGGCCTGACCCCAGGCCGGACACTCAGATGCAGCTGGGTGGCCCCCACCCTTCTCCTGCACCCAAGTCCCCCTTAGTGAGGCTGGGCCCCAAACTTGGGGAATTCACCTGCCAGAACAGCCTCGGGGCACGAGGCTCGCTCGGAGACCAGCCCTGGGGCACGCAGCAGGGGTGGCCACAGCCCAGTGCCCTCAACACGGCACCCACACACACACACACTGCACCCACACAGCACACACACACCTACAGACACACGTACACACACACTGCAGACACGCACACACACACTGCACTCTGTGCACTCACATGCCTACAGACACATATACACACTGCAGACACACGTACACACACGAGACACACATGTGTACTCACACCTTCAGGCACATGCATACACACGTGCCTACAGACACATATGCACACACTACATGCATGTACACTCACGCTAGACACACGTAAACCCAAGCGTACAGACACACGTATATACACAGTACAGACACGCACGCTCACGAGTAAAATACACATGCACTCGCACCTACAGACACATGTACACAAATGCTAAACACACATGTATACACACACCTACACATGTACACAAGCTATGCACGTGTGCACTCATGTGCCTACAGTCGCTTGTGCACCCTATCTGCAGACACGTGCGTACACACTTCTATAGACATACGTGTGCACACACCTGTAAACACACGTGCATCATACGCCGACACACCTGCGTCACACGTGCACTCACACACGCGTGCAAGGCGCTGGCACCGCAGCTCGGCAAAGTGCTGGGTAGACACTTTGCGTGGCGGGCGCTGGCGGGGCGCCAGCACGTCTGCTCGGCACAGCACACTGAGCCCCAGCAGGCCTGGGGAGCGGCGCCAGCTGACAGCGCGGCCACACGGTCCCCTGCCGCTGCCACATCCATCGCGCCGACAGCTGCCGGGTGGGCGGGCGCGGGCGCAGCAGCTTCCCCACATGGAGGTCACCGTTGCCCACGGCTGCCACCGCCCCGCACGGTGACACCGGGCACGGCTCCCCTGAGAGCCCCCAGACCGTAATACCAAGGACCACCCGGCTCCGCAGGAAACTGAGGCAGGCCCAGGAGGCAGAAGGGCTCTTGGCTACGGGCGGTCCAGCCCTGCCACAGGCCCCTCTCCACACCCGAACGTGCCCGCCCCTGGCTCCAGCCGCCCCACAGCCCAGGCCAGCATAGGCCCACACCTCCAGGCGGGACAGGAGGGGGCGGGAGGCCCTCAATGGCGAAGCGATCTCGCCAGGGCAGGTGGGCAGCAGGCCGGCGCACCCCCCCCTCCAGCCCGGCACCTGGGCCCGCACACCCCAGGGAGTAGAGGAGCCGCCATGGGGCGACTGTGCACAGCAGCTGGGCCGGGGCTGCATTGGGCTCCATCTGGGCTCCCGTGCAGGGGATTGAGACCCTCTGGGGGTCCGGGCGATGCCACCGGCACCTGGGCACGAGGGCTGCAGGGCGGTGCTGGGCGGGGGCCGTCAGCGCTAGCTATCCCCTCTGAGGCCCCTGTGGGCCGCCTGCTTCGGCAGCCAGGCAGGGCTGTGGACACTGGCCACTGGCAGGAGAAAGGCTGAGAGGCCTCCCCAGTGAGGGCCACAGCTTCCTCTTTTGATGTTTGTTTGGAAGAGGCCGACACACAAACAGGAAACGGCCCCACCACTAGCCTGCCACGCCTCAGCCGCCAGGCCACTCGGCGACGTCACACCACGGCGGGCCACGTCACTCGGTGATGTCACAGTACGCCAGGCCAAGCCATTGATGTCACATCATGCCAAGCCATGCCAGTCAGTGATGTCACACCACACCAGGCCATGCCACTCAAGAAAAGTGAGACCGCAGCCACATCACACCATGCCAGGCCACGCCACTGAGCGATGTCACACTGCACCAGGCACCACACCAGGTCATGCCATTCAACCAGGTCACACCACGCCAGACCACGCCACTGGGCGATGTCACACCACGGCAGGCCACGCCACTCAGTGATGTCACACTATGCCAGGCCACACCACTGATGTCACACCACACCAGACCATGCCGCTCAAGAGAAGTGAGACCACAGCCACGTCACACCACGCCGGACCACACCACTCAGCAATGTCATACCACAGCAGGCCACACCACTCAGTGATGTCAAACTATGCCAGGCCACGCCATTGATGTCACACCATGCCAAGCCATGCCGCTCAGTGATGTCACACCACGGCGGGTCACGCCACTCAGCAATGTCATGCCATGCCAGGGCACTCACACCACACGCCGTACCATACCACACGGCCATGTCACACTATGCCAGGCAATGTGGCATCATGCATGCCACATCAGGCCACGCCACTGGACGACGAGCAAGTCAGCGGGCATCCCTGAAGAGCTGTCCTGGCAGTGGGAACCCTCAGGAGCTGCAGGTGCCCCAGAGCCCGGTGCTGGGGGACCCCGTCCCAGCCCCAGAGCAGAACAGGGGGACTCTCGGACCCCATCCTATCCCCCCTCCCCCAGGCCTGTTCCTCCCAAGGACCAGCATAGCACCCGAAGGGGCGTCCCCGGGCACCGGGCAGGCGTTGGTCCTCTGTGACCGCCCCACATCTGACCCGCACCAGGAGGCCCCACCCCATTTCCCTGGTCACCCTCGAGCCCAGTACAGGGGCCCCAAGTTGCGGGGATGAGGACACGCACAGCCCCCATGGCTACCCCATCTGTAGACCTGACTGCGCAGGGAAACTGAGGCCCATGGAGCTGGCCTAACAGAAATCAGGCCCAACATGGCTCTCTGGGTGCCCAAACACGCACCGAGGGGCTGCACCCAAGTGCGTACTCCCACCTGAGCAGGGGCCAGCCCAGCATGGACACCCAGGGCCAAGGCAGGCGCCGACGTCCACATCAGCCACACAGCAAGAGATTCGGGAGGCTGCGGGGCCCCAGCACTAAAGGGGAGGGCACGTGGCCCGACCGAAGAGGCGGGACAAAGGCAGGAGGGGCCCCCAAGGTGGGGGCTGCCCCCCCACAGCCTGGACTCCCAGGCCAGCCCTGTGCCCCCGGGGACCTGCCACGCCACACGCACGGACGGTGCTCGGGACAGGCCAGGGAGCAGGGGGCACAGGCGGGAATGGGTGGACGGTCGACAGGACACACTGGTGCTGTGCCAGGGTCGAAGGGAGCGGGCTGAGTGGTAGCATGGAGTCCCGGGTGCGAGTGTGGGTCCCGGGTGCAAGTGTGCGATCCTGGGCGTGTATTGGGTCCCTGGTGTGGTGCGGGCCTGCGGTGGCAGTGTGGGGTCCCGGGCTGTGAGGGAACAGCCGGGCGGGTTCCGGGGCCCTGTGGTGGCCACAGTGTCCCTGAGGGCCGAGGGTGGGCAGGCCCTGGGGTCCGGCCCATCCCGCAGCCCAGCGGGCAGTGCCCCGAGATGAGGCCCGGCCCGACACCGTGCCCTCGCGGGCACTCACCTCTCTTGTGCAGCCAGCCCTCCTTCACCACGGCCGCCTCGCTCATGGTGCCGGCCAGGGGCCCCGCGGGGCTGCTCCTTCACGCGTCTGCCCAGCCGGCGGCCGCAGCCTCTGCAGAAAGCAAAGGCACAGTGAGGCGGGACCCCCAGGCCAACAGCCCCGGGACTCAGCTAGACAGTGCTCTGCTCGGGCACTGTCTCTGCCCGCTGGGCAAGGGAGGCCCAGACCCGAGCAGGGCCTGCACTGGGGGCCCCCCAACTACGGCGCCCTTGCTGGGCTGCGTCCGCCTGACCTTGCGTGTGGCTGGCATCCCGAGCTTTGCCAGAGACAAGGAGGGCTCGGATGAGACGGTGGACGCATAGCACCCGTCAGCCCCGGGGCGGGGGTGCGGGGCGGAGGGAGGCCCACAATGACCGCACTGGGAGGCAGCTAAAGAGGGTGGGGGCAGCACTGTCCAGACCCAGAGGCAGCGGGGCCTGCCCCGGCCTCCGAACCTGCCTGGCCGAACTCCTAGGCAACCCTCAAAACCCACTTCCACACTGCGGAAAGGGGCACCGTTCCCTCGAGCGCTCCCTGCTCCCCTGCACGAAGGCCCCTGGGCCCGCGTGCGGCAGCGGCGAGGATGCCCCGGGCGGGCCCAGGCCGCGGGCTGGGCCTCGCCGGGTGGGCGTGGCCGGCGGGGGTGGCCTCCCGGCTGGGCTGGGCAGGGCCGCCGGGGCTGACGGAGGGGGACAGCTGAGGGCGCGGGCGTGCGGACCCCAGTTCCGGCGGGCGGCGGCCGGCCCGGGCATTGTTCGGGCGCGCGCCGGGCCCCGCCGCCGCCGGCCCAGGGCCGGTCCAGGGCCCTCCCCGGCCCTCCCCTCCCCGGCCCGGCCCGGCCCGGCGGCCGCCCCTCCCCCGCCCGCGCCGCCCGCCCCCCGCCCGGCCGGGCGCGGCCCCCGGGCCGGCCACGCGCGCGCGCGCGGGGGGCCCGGGCGGCGCCCCCCGCGGGCCGCGCCGCGCCCCGGGCCCGAGGGCGCCCGCCCCGCGCGCCCCGCCGAGCGGGCCGGGCCGGGACCCCCCGCGCGCCGCCGCGCCCGCCCGCGCCCCAAGGTCACGCGGCGGCCGCGCCCGCGCCCCGCGCCCCGCGCCCCGCGCCCCGCGCCCCGCGCCCGGCCCGGCCCGGCCCGCGGCGGCGGCGGCGGCGGCGAACAAAGCCGCGCGCGGGGAGGAAATCCGGCCGCGCGCGGGACTCACCGGGCGCCGCTCCGGGCGCGGCGGGCCTAGCCGGGCCGCGGCCTCCGGCGCCCGCCGCTCCGCATCCCCGCGGCCCAGCCGGGCGGTCCAGGGGAGGCCGCGGCGCCGTGTGCGTGGCCGCCGCTCGCGCTCGGGGCCGGCAGCTGGGCCCGGGCCGGCCGCTCCGTCCTGCGCCGCCTCGCCCCGCCCGCCGCCCGCCCACATCCGCCTCCGCCGCCCCGGGCGCCCCCGCGCCGGCCCGCACCCGCCCGCCCGCCCGCCCGGCCGCGCGCCCGCCCGCCCCGCCCCGGCCCGCTCCCGCCGGGCCGCCCCGCCGGGGACGCCGGCCCGCCCGCGCCCCCCGGTCCCGCCGCCGCGCCGCCACGGGGCCGCACGGCCGGGGAGGGGCCCCCGCTGACCATCACCCCCGGCTTCCGCAGGGGCCTCGGGCGCCCTCGGGAGCGGCCCCACCCACCCACCTGGCCCCAGGTGGGCTGCTGTGCCCACTCCCATCCTGGGGCGGGGGGCGGGGGCGGGGGGCGCCGGGAGGGGGCACCGAGGGGCCAGCGGTGAGCCGCGGGGTCCAGCGGCCGCCGCCTTGTGGCCGCTGCCGGAAGGGCAGGGCTGGGGCAGCGTGTGGTGGTGGTGGTGGGGGCTGGAGTCCCGCCGGCCCGGCCGCGCCCCCACCCCGACGCCGGCCCTCCCCGCCAGGGTGCCCCCTCCAGGACCAGGACGGGCGGCCCCAGGGTGCCCGCCACCGCCTGCTCTCCGGGTTCAGGGGCCCTGGCCAGATGTTTGCAACAGAAAGTGCTGCTCCCCCCCAGGGGAGGGGTCCCGTGCCCCTCCCCCGCAGCTGCCGGCGACAGGCAGGACATGCCGGTGGCCACCCGGGTCCCTGCAGCAGCTGCGGGGCGGGGCGGGCAGCTCCGGGTCCAGATGGCTGCTCTGGGCAGCTTGGCCACGCGCGGTCCTGCGCCCTCACCGCTGGGCCGGAGGGGCGCTGAGCACCTAAGCCTGACCTTGCCGCTGGACAGCTGGGGACCCTGTGCCCTCCAGCCCTCCCTGACACTGTCCTGGCCCCTGGGGCCTCCCTCCGCGCCAGGCTGGGGGGCTGGGAGTGTCCCCCAGAGGCCCAGCCTTGGGCCATGGTCCCCTCAACAGCCCAAATCAGGCCCGGGGACCACCATGGTCACTCTCTGCTGCCTGGAGGAGGGCCCCTGTGGGCGCTGGCACTGCTGAGGGCGTGGCCCGTTTACCTGAAGGGTGGGGGGCTGGCACCCCCAGGGCAGAGTCCCGGAGGACAGCCGGGGGGTGTGGCGTGTTGGCTCTGCTTTTTAGGTCTCTATGTAAAGTACGATCCTCCCCAGCCCACCCGTGCGGGTGGGCCCAGACATGGGTCTTAGCAGGACCCCCGCCCTGCCCCTGCGGCGCCCCGGCTCCCCAGGCCCGTCCCCGGCTGCGGCACGTGGCTAGGGGACACTGGCCCGGTACTGTCCGCTGAGGCCCGCGGGGTGACCCTGCCATCCTCCTGAGCTGACAGGTGACCCTCTGAGCCCCGGCCCAGGACGCCTGTCCCCGCCCCACGCCCTGCTCTATTTTTCCCCGCTATTTCCTTGTCTCCGGAGAGCTGGGCGCAGGGGCGCTCGTCCCCCTCCGGACGCACGGCTCGGGCCCCTCCGCGTGAGTTTTGGAAAGGGGGTCTGCGCTCCGCGGGCCAGACGGAAAACCAGGCTTTGGGCGGCGGGGGACCCCCCACCCCCACCCTCGCCACCGGTCCCCGCCCGCTCAGGTGGGCGCGGGCCCGAGCACGCAGCGCGCTGAGCTCGAAGCGCCCCGGAAGGGGGTCCCCGCGCAGACGGCGCAGTCGGGCCCCCGGGGGGACCCCCGCGCGGCGGCCGCGGCGGCGCCCCGCATCTCCCCCGCCTCCCCGGCCCGCGGCGGGCGGCGGCGGTGACCTCAGCGGTTCCGCCGCTCCGGGAAGTCGCCGGGCCCGCCCCTCCGGCCCGCGCCCCGAGTTTCGCTCTCTCTCCGCGGGGCGGGCGCGCGGGGGGCGGGCCCGGGCGCGCCGCCCTTTAAAGGGGGCCGGCGGCGGCGGCGGCGGCGTTGCGGCGTCGGGGCCCGCGCGGCGATGCGCGCGGCCGCATGGAGTTCCCGGGCCACGGCGGGCGGCTGCTGGGCCGGCTGCGGCAGCAGCGCGAGCTGGGCTTCCTGTGCGACTGCACCGTGCTGGTGGGCGACGCGCGCTTCCCCGCGCACCGCGCCGTGCTGGCCGCCTGCAGCGTCTACTTCCAGCTCTGCTACCGCGACCGGCCGGCGGGCGGCCGCGACACGGTGCGGCTCAACGGCGACATCGTCACGGCGCCCGCCTTCGGCCGCCTGCTGGACTTCATGTACGAGGGCCGCCTGGAGCTGCGCGGCCTGCCCGCGGAGGACGTGCTGGCCGCCGCCAGCTACCTGCACATGCACGACGTCGCCAAGGTGTGCCGGGGCCGCCTGCGGGAGGACGAGCGCGCGCCGGGGCCCGCGCGCCGCCCGCCCGCGCCGCCGCCCCGCGCCCCGCGCCCCCGCGGCCCCGGGGGACGGCGACGGCGCCCTGGACCTGTCGCTGAAGCGCGGCGCGCGGAGGCCGGAGCCCGCGGCCCCGCGCTCGGGGCCGCCGCCGCCGCCGCCGCCGCCGCCGCCCGACGGGCGGGACGCGCCGGCCGCGCCCGGGCACGGCGGCCCCGCGCGCGACCCCCGCGGCCCCCCGCCGCCGGCCGCGGCCCCCGGGCCCCCGTGCCTGTGCCCCGGCGCGCGCCTGCTGCGGCGGCCCGTCGGCGCCCGCACCCGCGACGGCGCGGCGCCCACCTGCGCGCGCTGCGGCAAGAGCTTCTCGTGCGCCTACACGCTGCGGCGCCACGAGCGCACGCACTCCGGGGAGAAGCCCTACACGTGCGCGCAGTGCGGGAAGAGCTTCCAGTACTCGCACAACCTCAGCCGCCACGCCGTGGTGCACACGCGCGAGAAGCCGCACGCCTGCCGCTGGTGCCCGCGCCGCTTCACGCAGTCCGGAGACCTGTACCGCCACGCGCGCAAGTTCCACGGCGGCCTGGCCAAGTCCCTGCTGCTGTGACCGCCGCGCCGCGCCGCGCCGCGCCGCGCCGGGGGAGGGGCTGCCCGCCCGAGGGAGTGCCCGGCGGGGTGGCCGGAGGAGCAGGCCCTTCTGCCGGGCGGCCGGGGGCAGGGCGCGCGCCTCGGGAAAGGGGCCGGAGGGCGTCGCCGAGCCCGTGGCCCCAGGGACCGTCGGACCCCCCCTCCGCCTGAGCGCCTGCTGCCAGATGACGACGGGGCGTCCCCGGGCCCGACGCCGCGACTCCCCACCCGCTGAGCAGGGGCTCTCAGCCCGGAGACGCCGCCTCAGTTCGCTCCCAGGGCTTTGGGGGGCTGCCCCGTCTTTGGGGGACCCAGCAGAGCCCGGGTTCCGTTCCTTTCTCTGCCGCCCGCTCGCTTGTCCTGGTGTCTGTCCGTCCGTGTCTGGGCCCCCAGGCCCTTCGGGATGGCCCCCTGGAGGCTCGGGCCCTCCGAGTGCGGGTCTGAGTGTCCAGCCAGTGGCCCAGCCGCACTGGTGCCCACTGGTTCATGGAGGAAACCCCGGTGCTTCCCAGGGGCTCTGGACGGAGGACGAAGCGACCTTGGGGTGGGGCAGCTGGGCCGCCCACGTGCAGCTGTGTCGTGAGGGTCGCGCCGGGCAGTGTCCACTCGTCAGGGCACTGACCCCCGAGCCGAGTGGAGGGGGTGGCGCGGGTCCCTGTGGGCCGGGCAGTGTGGCCTCCTGCCCCTGATAATAACCCCCTTCCCCAGGCAGAGACAGCCCCGGCTGCCTGGGACGGTGAGGGGACGGGGTCGTTCTGGTTGTGTTGGGGCCTGCATGCTAGGGGGGACACAGCGGGGGGGGGGGGTTAGGACGTCTCCCCCCTTACACAGTGGCCCCCGCCCTCCCTCTGCGCTCTCGGTTCTGACCCAGGAGGGGCCCAGGCCGCGTTCTTCAGGTGGGCACCGTGGATGGAAACTCGCTGGGGCAGCCCCCCTGGCCACGGCTGGTGCCCCAACACTGCCACAGGTCCCCCGAAGTCAGCCCCGCGGCTGGCACTGGAAGGGGCGTGGGCTCGGGCCAGCCCTGGGGTCTGCCAAGCTCACCGGGCGGGCGCAGCGAGCGAGGGGGCGACACCCTGGCACACCGTGAGGAACGAAGGCAGTGCGAGCGGGTGCTCCCCGTGCTCCCCAACGCTGGGGCCTGGGCGAGGAAGAGCTCGAGGACCTGAGAGCTGCCAGAAAGATGAGGGGCCCTGGAGGGGCCGCGCCCCTGTGCCCCCTCACCTCCTGGTCCATGCACCCAGCGCAGCAGGACACTCGGCCCTCCTACCCTGTGCTCTTTGTGAGTGAGACCTGCCGTCACTGTCCTCGTGTCATGCTCTGCTGCCTCATTCTCGGGCCTCGGACCCGTGTCCACCGCTGTCAGTGCACCCCCCTCACCTCCTGCTCCTCATTCCCCCCTCCCCTCCACCTCTCCCACCTCTCCCTTCATTATCACCTTCATCTCCATCTTTACCTCCATCTCTGTCACGCCCACCTTCACTCTGCTCACCTGCAGGCACAGTGGGGAGGGGGCCCGCCCTGCGCTGCAGACCCAGGTTCCACCCCCAGCACCCCCCCCCGGCCAAGGGACCCCCCCGGGTGCAGAGTCGGGAGTCAGCCCTGAGCGCCAAGCGGTGTCTCTTCAGTCTACTCATCAGTTCCGCCGTGCGCCCGCCCCCCCACCTGGTCACTGCATGCTGCCGGCTCCCTTGCAGCCCCCCACAACTCCGTCAGTCTCCTCCGTTGGTTCCGCCTCCCCCCCATTGGACCAGCTGGGCTTACTTCGGCCACTACCTGGTGGTGCTCAGTACTCCTGGCTCTGTGCGGGGGCGGGACTGCGCCTGCACGCAGAGCCCCCCCCCCCCCCCCCCCCCCCCCCCCCCCCCGCGCTCCCGGCTCCCCTGCCTTCATCCCAGGGCCCTCGTGTCCATCGGCGACCACCCGGCCCTTCCTCCCAGCCACCCCTTCCTCCGTCTCACCTTCACTCCCCTCCTCACCACCATCCCCAATTTCCATCTTTCACCTCCATCTCTACCGTCTCTAGCTCCGGAACCTTCTCTCCACCTCCACCCCCACCCCCTTCACCTTTATCACCGCCACCTCGTGTTATCAGCCACCCCCTGCACCTCTGTCACCTTCGCCTCCTCCATCCCTAGCGCCTCTATCTCCTGCACCCCCACCTTCTCTGTCTCTACCATCTCCATCCCCTTCATCTCCAGCCCTGCTTTCCCGACACCGGGTCCCCCCAGAACGTGACCCCCATGCAGACTTTGCAGCCTGACGACCCAGCGGTTGGTGCCCAGGAGCTGAGAACTCGGCTAGACCTCATTCTTTTTTTTTTGGCTTTTTGGGTCACACCCGGCGATGCACAGGGGTTACTCCTGGCTCTGCACTCAGGAGTTACTCCTGGCGGAGCTCAGGGGACCATATGGGATGCTGGGAATCGAAACCCGGTGGGCCTGTGAAAGGCAAACGCCTACCTGCTGTGCTATCGCTCCAGCCCCTCATTCTTCTTTTTTGAAATCTGAGTCCACTTAGTTTATTCCTTTCCTTTGTGGGGTCACAAGGAGCCTCCATTTGACCCCAGGGGGCGGTCAGCCCAGGAAAGGGGAGCGAGCGCCCAGCCGAGCCCACCTGAGCTAAAGCAGGGGACTCCAGGCGCCCCCCACCCACTGTCCCCACCGCTCTCCCTGCACAGTTGGGGCTCTGAGACGCTGCCCACGGCTCTGGGCGGGGCTGAGGCACCCGAGGGTCACCCTTCGGGCCCCCTTCGAGGTGACGGCCTGCACGGGGCCTCCGCGCTGGCCGCAGCCCCTTTGGCCTTGTCCCTGGTCAGTCCTGGACTGCCCGCACGCTCCCAGGAAGATGGGAGCCTCGTCGCACGACGCTGGGGGCCCCTGGGCCTGGGGCACGCTCCCCGGGGTGCCAGCCAGTGCCCCCAGGAGACCCCACCCGAGAGCTGGCACACTCAGGTGTCGGGGGACGACAGCCACAATAGCCACAGCAACAAACAACCCCACAAAGCCTGCAGCACCACAGCCGCGCCAGGCGCCGCCCCCAAGCTTGTCCAGGCTTCCCAGTGGCCAGCCTGGGCCGCCCTGCCCACCCCAGCTCGCTTCTTCCCAGGGGAGCACCCTTGGGCCCCTGCAGGCACCTGGCCCGCAGCCTGCGTCTCCCGTCCACGCTGCCCCTACCCGCGTTGTCTGGTTCACCCTGATCACCGTGCTTTACAGCCTGTCCCTGTGCCTGGGAAGATGGGGGCCAGGTCACACATGCCACGACCCTCCCCCCCACACACCTGCTTCCCTCTGGCCATGGCTGGGACACAGGTTCGGCCGTTCAGGCCGCTTATTGTGCTTCCTTCCTCCCTGCCTGATGCCCGTGCCTGGCCCTGGCCCGAGGCTGTTCCACATCACGGTGGTGCCCGCAGCGCTGCTCTGCCGCGGTGCGCCTGTCTTGGCTTCCTCAGCAGCGCCCGCTGAGACCCGGTGCTCTCTGGGACGTGCACTCCCCTCCCGGGGACAGTCCTGGACTGCCCGCACGCTCCCCGGAAGATTGGAGCCACGTCACACAGCGCTGGGGGGAACTGGGGCACGTTCCTCGGGGTGCCAGCCAGTGCCCCCAGGAGACCCCACCCCAGAGTGGGCACTCTCGGGGATGGTGGGTGACAACCACCACAGCCACAGCTACAACCCCACAAAGCCCGCAGCACCACAGCCGCGCCCGGTGCCGCTGCCCCCCGGAAAGCGAGGAGACCCTCCACATCACAGCGTGGGCTGGCGTGGGCCGGGACCCCTCCCCTCGCGATGAGGACTGATGAAGGTCTGTGCCTCACGAGGTTGGTCGGGAGCGGGGGGTGGGGGCGGGGGAGGGGCAGAGCTCTGGGGCGGCACCCCTGGGAGTCGCCCCCAAGCTGCCAGGGTGCTGCGCCGAGCTCAGCGCTGAGGCAGAGACCAGCAGGGACCGGGCGATCCCGTTCTCCGTCATTCTTTATAATTTGGGTCTTATCATTTCTACGTGGGCTCAGGCCGCTGCAGCCAGCCGTGTACAGATTTCTCCCGACCTCTTGCCTGCCGGGAGATCCTTGTTCTTTGCAAATTCAATGCCTGCAACTTTCCATAATAAAACACGTAGATGAAAATACCTTTGGCATCAGATTGGCAGGGACAGTGACCTGGGCGGGCCTAGCCGGGGCACCCGCCCCGCCCCGTTCCAGCCGCACTGGTGCCTCGGTGGCCCACAGCCCGGGTGCCTCTCACGTAGGGGCGGATGGTGCCAGTACTCAGGGCCCGTGCCAAGGGCCGGAGGCGCCCGCAGCTCACCCACTTAGCTTCCGCCTGAACTCCTGGCGGGGCACGTGGCCTGCAGGACCGCACGGGTTTCAGCCACGTCGCGGGGGAAACACCAGCTCAGGGGGATGCCTCTGCCCGGGACCCTGCCTCTCCTGACTTCTGCCCTGGGCAGCCTCCCCCAGCCCCTGCCTGGCCCCACCTCCCAGGTGCCCAGTGAATTCTGCATTCTGCCTCCTTTGTCCACACCCCCCCCAACTGAATCTCGCTGTTTTCATTCCTCTTCCTTGTTGTTGCCATCCCGGTGGGTGGGGGTACAGTCCCCAGCAGTGCTCCGGGGTCCCAAGACATGCGTTTTGATACCAGCCACTCAGGCTGCGTGGTTCTCAGCCCCACCCAGTGGCTGGTGTATGGGGGGTCCTTCCTCGTCCTCAAGACCCAGGGAGCCTGAGGGTTCCTCATCGGGTGCCCGCCCCCCACACTCTGCCCCTGCTGCAAGTCGCCTGTGAGCTGCAAACGGGGTTCCCGCTCCCACAGCCATCCCCAGAGAGGGACGTGCTCTGCGCTCCAGCCACAGAGGAACAGGCCACAGTGGGCCCTGGGCAGCCCTGGGGGTGCTCCCAACGGGAAAACCAACCCGCGAGGACCGGGTGGTGGAGGGGCCGCGCAGAGCTGACAAAGGCGCCTTGAGAGCCAGAGGCTTGATGCCGGCCTGGGCAGGCCTCCTGGGACCCCACGTCAGAGGTGGAACACTGACGAGCACGGCCTCGAGAGTCCCCAGGGAGGGCCCTCCCTCTCCAGCCCTGCACGCCTGCTGTCCTCCGCCCCCAGTGTGGTCCCCTCCCCGCCCCCAGCGCCGAGCACTCCGCCTGGAGCACCATCACCTGGTTAGGCCCCGGGAGACTCAGGCAGTCTGCAAGCCGAGCAGGAACTCCTCACCCATGTCACACGTGTGCCGGCCATGTGGGCTGCGGCTGGAAGTGCCCACCCCTGCCATGGGGACACCTGCCTGAGCCCCGGCGTCAGGTCCCTGCGGACCCCGCAACTGCCCGAGCCCTGGGAGCTGGCGGCGAGCCTGTGTCACACTTGGCTGCACTTCTCAGGCTTAGGTGGCTAAAATTTATTTATTTATTTATTTATTTATTTATTTATTTTGTCTGCTTTCTGGGTCACACTGGTAATGCTCAGGGGTTACTCCTGGCTCTGCACTCAGGAATGACTCCGGGCGGTGCTCGGGGGACCCTATGGGATGCTGGGAATCGAACCCGGGTCGGCCTAGTGCAAGGCAAACACCCTCCCCGCTGTGCTCTCAGCCCCTAAATGATCTATTTTATTTGGGAGGGGCACACCCGGTGATGCTCAGGGCTGACTCCTGGCTCTGCGCTCAGGAATCCCTCCTGGCAGTGCTCGGGGGACCATATGGGATGCTGGGAATCGAACCCAGGTCGGCCCCATGCAAGGCAAACGCCCTCCCTGCTGTGCTATTGCTCCAGCCCCAGGTGGCTAAAATTTAGATCACGAATTTGGGGTCACACCTGGCGGCTCCTTGTGCGGGGTGGATTCAAGCTTCTTTCCCTGGGCCCCTGGACAGCGGTGGGGTGGACGCTGCTCCCTCCGTCCCCTCCAAGGTGACCCACAGACACAGCAGGACTCGGGCTTGGCTGAGGTCAGGGTGGGGTCACTGGGGTGAGCAGAAGGGTGGCCTGCACCTGGCCTCGTGCACTCACACCCCCTCCTGCCAGCTCCCTGCTCATGCTCCTCGCCGTCCCCGTAGCTGCCGGGCGTCCGGGGACCGGCAGTCGCAAAGGGCCTGCACTGCAAACACGAGCCACCGGCTTCCTCTCTGGTGGTGCTGTGGGCCGAGCACCCAGAGCCCGGGGGCCAGCACACCGCACGACCCCAGTGAGCCCCGCAGGCCTGCCAGCCTCAGCGAGCACACCACGGAGCACACCGTGGCCGGGTCACAGCCACTAACAGAAGTGAGGCAGGAGCAGGCCGGAGCCATAGCACAGCGGGGTGTTTGCCTTGCACGGGTTCGATCCCTGGCAACCCACGTGGTCCCCAAGCACCACAAGGAGTGATCCCTGAGTGCAGAGCCAGGAGTGACCCCTGAGCACCGCCGGGTGTGACCCAAAAATCAATAAAAAGCTAAAAGAAAAGGTGAGGCAGGAGAAAAAACTGCAGCAATGGGGGTGAGCCTCAGGCTCAACTGAGAGTAACCCCCTCCGGGCCATACCCCACTGTGCTCAGGGCTTACTCCTGCCTCTGTGCTCAGGAGTCACTCCTGGCTAGCTTCGGGGGACCATGTGGGGTGCCGGGTGTCGAACCCAGTACGGCCAGAGCCTGACACGTCATACTATTTCTGGGGCCTCAGACACTAATTTTTTTTAACTTTGGGTCACACCCGGCTCAGGCTTCTGGCTCTGCACTCAGGGATCACCCCTAGCGTAGTCTCAGGAACCATATGATATGCCAGAGATCGAACCCGGGTCGGCCACGCACACGTGCCCTCCCTGCTGGACAGTCTCCGGCCCCAGATTCCTTGACTAGTTTCTACGGGAACTCAAGAATCAGCCAGCATGAGGGGCTCAGCCTAGAGGCCACAGCTGGGGGTCCACACCTGCCCACCAGGGGGAAACCAGGACACCACACCCCCGTCCACGAGGCCCAGCCTGGCATCAGCCCTGACCCTGACCCGGTCACCCTGGCCACGCCGCAGCCCACCTGGATGGGAAGGACCCGGACGCGCATGCGTGGTCAGGCCCGGCTGCCGCTGGGGCCTCGCACTGACCACCGCCCTTCCCCTGGTGGCCCCAGCGCCTGGTCCCTGGTCCCCGCATTCTGCAGCGCTCCCACGCCCAGCCCTGCCGGCTTCCCTGGGATGCCCTCCGTGCCCTGACTGTGTCCACCCTGTTGGTTTCTTTCTTTGTTGTTGTCTTTTGCTTTTTGGGTCACACCTGGCGATGCTCAGGGGTGATTCAGGGATGACTCCTGGCTCTGCACTCATGAATTACTCCTGGCGGTGCTCGGGGGACCCTATGGGATGCTGGGAATCGGACCCGGGTCGGCCGTGTGCAAAAGCAAACGTCCTACCTGCTGTGCTATCGCTCCGGCCCCACGGTTGGTTTCTCTTATCTCCAACCCTTCCAAAGCCACATGCTTAGCGTGCTCGTCGAGCTCTGAAGGAAGTTCGGGGCGATGTCACTCAGGTGCTTATAGCCTGTAACCCTTGGGGTGACAGGAGGACGGGGTGGACAGGTGGCCGTACCCACACGCCCCGCAGAGCCCGCTGGGTCTCTGTTCTCGGGAAGCGCATTGAGGCTCCTTCTCTGCAGTCCTCCTGCCTCTCCACCGTGGTCCCTGAGACCTGCCACAGCTCCAGACACCTCCACATCCCAGGCTGCATGAACCGGGAGGCCAGAGACAACTGGCTCTGCCATGAAAAATATCCCCAGGAGCAGTGTGGCTGCAGCTCGCCTGACCCGAGAGCTCCGTGCGTGCCTGCGTGTGTACGTGCATGCATGCATGTGGTGTGTGTGTGTGTGTGGTGTGTGTGGTATGTGTGTGTGGTGTGTGTGCGTGTGTGGTGTGTTTGTGTGTGTGGTGTGTGCATGTGTGTGGGGTGTGGTGTGTTTGTGTGTGTGGTGTGTGCGTGTGTGTGGTATGTGGTGTGTTTGTGTGTGCGTGTGTGTGGTATGTGGTGTGTTTGTGTGTGGTGTGTGCGGTACATGGTGTGTGTGCATGTGTGTGTGCTGTGTGTGGTATGTGTGCATGTGTGTGGTGTGTGTGGTGTGTCTATGCGTGTGTGCGTGTGTGTTTGGGGGTCCCGTGTTCCTGGAGAGGCATCCCTGGAGATCCTTTGCGGCTTTGCAGCGTCTGTGGGCTGTGGCCGCGGCAGGGGTGGGCAGCGGTGGCCTCTCCAGCCCAGCCGGACTCGGCTCTGCGTGTCGCTCGCGTGGGAGCCCACATGTGGGCTGCAGCTGCCTCTGGCGGGGGTCATCAGCGAGGGGCAGCGTCCGTGAGTGGGGACCCCCACGGCTGCTGGGGGGAGGCAGGGGCGCTTCCTGGAGGGGGGCTGGCTGCAGGTGGGCACTGTGCCTGCCGGCTCAGCACCCCTCAGGTCCCTGGAAGTGAGAGAGGAAACGGCCACGTGGCCAGTGCCGAGGGGCTTCCTGGTGCGAGGCCCCCAGTCCCTCAGGTGGCGCCAGGCCATCCCCATGCCCCCGGGGCCCTCCCTGTCCTCCGGGCACTCTACAGCCCGCCCAAGGGCTTCCCGTGAGGGGCTTCCGGTCCCCAGAGCTGGAGGTGGTGGTGGGAGGGAACAGGTTGGGGGGCTGGAGGTGCCTGACGGGGGTGCCTGGGGCACCTCGGGCTGGGGCACGTGGGAGACAGGCTCAGTGAGGTGGGGGCACCCGAGGGCAGGGGCAGCAGCCTGGACTGGAGGTCCCGGGCGTCCCCTGCTCCCACCCTCCCTCACCCCTTTGGGAGGGGCAGTGGGGTGGCTGAGAGGCAGTTGGGGGTCCCCAGGCTCTGCGCCTGGCTTGGCCTGTGGGGAGGGGAGCAGCTTTAGAGAGGGGGGAGGGGCGGCTCCAGGCCACCCCCGACAGTGCTCAGGGTTCGGCCCTGGCTCTGCTCAGGGATCAGGCCCGTGATGCTGGAGTGACCACAGGGGTACTGTGTATTAAGCCAGGACAGGCTGAGTGCCCGGCACACCCCTGGCCAGCTGTGGGACTTGATTCTAGGATAATGTGTAGCGGAAGGCTCTTGCCTGCTCCTTTCCTGTGTGGGTACGCAGTTTGTCTGCAGACTGTCCTTTGCCTCACTGAATTACTGCGGCACCTTCATCAAAAATCGATTGTTGAGGGCCAGAGTGATAGTCCAACGGGTAGTGCGTTTGCCTGGCATGCAGCAACCTGGGTTTGAGCCTGGCATCCCCTCTGAAGTCAGCGGGGCCCCGGGGTGGCTTCTGTGAGGCGGAGAGGCGAGAGACGGTCACTTTCTCCCGACCCGCCTCTGCCACCCCAGGACCAGGGGGAAGGCCAGGACTGAGTCTGTGATGAGCTCCTCACGGTCCCTGCCAGCCCCGCCAGGTGGCCGCTGGGCCACATCTGGCATCCTCTTGGTCTTCTCAGCACGGAGTCGACCCCTGCCACCCGATAACCTGGGAAGCTGCAGACTCAGGCTGGACCGAGGAACTGCTCTCTGCCGGGAGGGAGAGTCCCAGGCCCTTGCCAGTTTCTAGGCTGCTGTCCTCCCAGGGTGCAGTTTCAGGAATCGATGAGGAGCGAAGACAAAACAGATTGACTGGGGGCTGGAGCAACAGTACAGCAGGTTGGGAGTTTGCCTTGCACACGGCCGACCCAGGTTCAATCCCCAACATCCCACATGGTCCAACCCGGGTTCAATTCCCAGCATCCCACATGGTCCCCCGAGCACCGCCAGGAGTAACCCCTGAGCATTGCCGGGTGTGACCCAAAAGCCAAAAATTAAATAAGTAAAACAGATTTACTGGGAGGCTCGCACACATCCCAAGGGGCACGTGGGCTCAGGCGCCACGTGTGCTCGGCCAGGCAGGCACACGCAGCACGTGGGCTCGGGCAGTGTTTGAGCGCCCTTGCTCTGTCCAAGGTGACTTTACGGGGGTGTCCCCAGCTGCCCCACAAGGGGCATCTCCCTAGGTAGGAGCCCGCGGCTAGCGGGGTAGAGTTGGGAGTGGCCACGGTCCTCTTTGAAACTCTTTGAAATTCCTCTCTTGGCTTTTGTTCCTCCTTCTCTCTCCTAGCTTCTCCCGAGGGGGGTCCAGCCTTCTCTGGGGCCCTGGCACCCGGTGAGGGTCTTACCAGGCCTTGGTGCCTGTGCTGCAGCCTTGGCCCTGTTGGTGTGATTACTTCCTAGAAATTCCCTTGCCATGGGCCCTTCCCTGTCTGCAGCCTACATCACCCTGAGCACAGACAGGAATAATTCCCGAGTAACCCCAAGCAAACCCCGAATTTGGACAAACAGAGTGTGGCCAGAAAAATCAATTAAAAAAATAAAATCAGGGGCTGGAGTGATAGTACAGCGGGTAGGGCATTTGCCTTGCACGCGACTGACCCGGGTTCAATTCCCAGCATCCCATATGGTCCCCCGAGCACTGCCAGGAGTAATTCCTGAGTGCAGAGCCAGGAGTAACCCCTGTGCATCGCTGGGTGTGACCCCAAAAAAGCAAATAAATAAATAAATAATAAAATCAGGCTGGGCTGGAGCAATAGCACAGCAGGTAGGGCGGTTGCCATGCACACAGCCAACATGGCCGACCCGAGTTCGATTCCTCCACCCCTCTCAGAGAGCCCGGCAAGCTACCGAGAGGATCTTGTCTGCATGGCAAAGCCTGGCAAGCTACCCGTGACGTATTCAATACGCCAAACACAATAACAAGCCTCACAATGTTACTGGGCTTGCTCAAGCAAATCGATGAACAACGGGAGGACAGTGACAGTGACAGTGACCCTGAATAAAATCAGGGGCTGGAGTGATAGCACAAGGGGTAGGGTGTTTGCCTTGCACACGGCCAACCCAGATTCAATTCCCAGCATCCCATATGGTCCCCGAGCATTGCCAGGAGTAACTCCTTAGTGCAGAGCCAAGAGTAACCCCTGTGCATTGCCGGGTGTGACCCAAAAAGCAAATAAATAAATAAAAAAAAATCAACTGATGAGGGACTGGAATGAAAGTATCGTCAGTTGGGTGTTTGCCTTGTATGCAGCCAGCCCGGGTTCCAACCTCGGCACCCCATAGGGTCCCCTCTGTGCAGAGCCAGGAGTAAGCCCTGAGCACTGCTGGCCTCCCAAAGGAACAAAAATGTCAATTGACTAGACGTGCAATTGCCTGGAGAGTTTCTTCCTTGTTTGCTTCATGCCTCTGTATCTTCTTCTTGGTAATATTTTGTAGTTTTTAACCACAAAGCTGTCTCTAACATGTTTAGATTCATTCCAAAGTTCATTCCCTAAGAAACTATTGTTTTGGTTTGGGTTGTTAATTTTTTAGGCTCTGCTCAGAAGTGCTCCTGGCTTAGTCCTGGTTCTTTGCTCAGGGGTCTCTCCAGGGCCTCTCTCAGGGGACCATATGGGATGCTGGGGATCGAACCTGGGTCAACCGCATGCAAGGCCAATTCCCCACCCGCTGGGCCATCACTCCAGCCCCACACATGTGTGGGAGAAGCTACGTATCTGAATTCATTCCTAACCCCCGTTTCTCTCCTGAATTACGATGACTGCTGTCATTAGGGAGCACCCCGTGGTACGTGGTACTCAGGGGCTGCTCCTGGAAGTTCTGGGCGGCCCTGCGGGGCTGGGGACAAGGCCAGCTCCTGCAGAGGCCTGCAGTGCAGCTCCTGAGAGTCTATTCTGGGGCAACAAGAAACAGACAGGAGAAGAGGCCCGGCGACAGGACAAAGAGCCATGCTTGTCTTGCAAGTGGCCGACTCGGGTTGGAACCCCAGCACCCCGGGTGATCCCCAGGGCCTGCTGGAGTGACCCCTGAGTGTGGAGCCAGGAGTTAGCCCTGAGCATGGCTGACTGCCCCTCTCTCCCACCCCATCCCCCCCAAAACACAGAAAGCTGGGCCAAGCATAAGGAAGCAGCTCAGGAAAGGGCAAAGGGCAAAGACTTGTGATGACTGCCCGGCCGGAAAGTGGCCGCACCCATCGGCCATCAAGGGAAACCATCAAAGGAATGCCGACTTGCTCAGGACCCAACTCCTGGACTGCAGGACGTGGGAAATGACCCAGTGCCCCAGCACCCCTGAGCAAGGTCCCTCAAACACGTGTCCTGTTAATTCCCAAGCCACCTGGATATTCCAGCCCGGCGTATTTATAGCACGTTATAATAGTGTATTATAGATCTTCATCACCTATTCAGCCTTTCAAATGTGCACTTTCCGAAACTGTGTAAAAAAAAATACTAGTTTATTATAAGAACCTTCAACGTGGGGTGAAGCTAGTCCCTTGCAGGTTTTTGTGCATAATGGAACTGTGTGCAGAAGGACACGGCAGGTGCTGGAGTTCACTGCTCGGGGACATCCCTGGCTGAGTGCAGTGTCTCTGCCCTTCTGCCTGTCCTGGCAACTGCACGGGCACCGCTGTTCTCCTGCTCAGCAGGGGCTGTGCGTCTTCTGTGAGGCGGGGCAGCTTGGTTTGGACAGAGAGGCGCCCTCCCACCCTACCGTCGTGGGGTAAAGGGTCTCCCCCAGCCCTGCAACACAGGAGGGCTGGGCCAGGCAGCGGGCTTGGGACTGCAGCGCCCCCTGCTGGGCACCGTGGCCAGCGCGCTTTCTCCTGGTGCCTGCCGTTCTCACTATTCTGTTTCTTTTCTTTTTTGGGCCACATCTGACTCTGCTCAGGACTTATTCCTGGTGGTACTCAGGGCGCCAGAGATAGAACTGGGTCAGCTGCGTGCGGGCAAGCGCCCTTCCCGCTGGACGTCTCTGGATATTGTTTCTCAGTCACCCTGTCCAGGGGGATTGCGCCCCATTTTCGGTTCTAGAAACCACTATCCGAATGATGGAAAAAGATCACTGGAACAAAGGGAAGAGATGCAGGTGGCTCCCCGGCCCCGTGTTCTCGCGGTCCTCCAGATAACCCCCTACACACACAACACACACACACACACACACACACACACACACGCTTTGCGTTCTGGGCCCAGCCGGCAGTGCCCGGGGCAGGTCCTGGGGGGATGCTCTGCTCAGGCTTGCTCAGGGACCATGTGCGGTGCAGGCATTTGAACTGGGGTCGTGGCTGACGCAGCCACGTGTCAGCAGCCCCCTGGGGAGACATTTAAGCCAAGCAAAGGGGCTTTGGGTGACAAGGGCAACGGGAGAGGTTGGGGGGGCGGCCATTGGGTGCCAGGGTCCTGGGTCCTGGGGGCCACAGCACAGGTGGGGCGTGGCACCAAAGACGGAGCTGCCTTGCAGCCCCCGTGCTCCCCTGCCCCCTCCAGTCCCAGGCAGGCCCTGCCTGCAGCCCCCTCCCCACCTGGACGGTGGACATGCGGTATTGGGGCTTCTCCTCGGCTAAAGGACGCCCAGGCCGAGTGGAGCGAGGTGGCCGGCTGGAGCGGCCCAGAAGTGCGGGCAGGCCAGCGTCTACACAGATCAGCATCTGCCGGTACCGGGGCCACTGCCACCTGGCCAGGCACGGTTCTCTCTCTGGGCTCTGCCCCTGGCCAGTTTGTGCCTGGCCATCCTGATGGTCACTGTGACCTGGGTCTACATCCCCCGCGCCGTGTCTGCAGCGTCTGGAGCAAAGGCCGGCCAACCTGCACAAACGCTGCTTGGTGGGGGGAGCCTTCGCGATTGGGGGCTTCGCTCTGGGGGGTCCCTCGCCGGGGTGGGAGACTCCGGGCACGGCCTGTTTTCTGGGCCGCTGCGCCGGCGCCCTCTGCCTCCCCCTAGCGGCGAGCAGGGGAAGGGCGCGCACGCTCCGCGGCTGGGGAGGGGCGCCCCAGGGCCGCCGCCAGCCCCTCCCACGCGCCCCTCCACTGGAGCCTGGGGAGTCAGTTGAGGGCTTTGCGCGTTCACTGATCTGGGCTACAGAACAGGGAAGCCTCGAGATCCCGGGACGTTTATTCATAGCCGATGATAGCAAAAAAAAAATATTTATTTTTGAAATAATAAACATTTCTATACTTACTCCCAAAAACATAACAATTGCAGTTTTGGAAAATTAGAGATGACCGTCCTGTTATTCTATTATCGTCAGATAATGCGTTCTGGAGTCTTAGTTGAGAGTACAGGCCGCGGCCCTAGTGGCCACGGGGTTGGTCCTCTGCAGAATCACTGCCCCGCTGGCCACTGGGAGGTGTAGAGCGCGGGCAAAATCACAATACATGCCTAGGACTCGGTCCAACACTAAGTTCCTCCCCACTTGGGGAGTCCTTTCTCTTCTCTGTCCTACTTCCCAGGAAATTTTCTACTTTCAAATAAAAAACAAAACAATATATGCCGAGGTCACTCAAGCACTGGCAACCATCTCCCGCCATCTCCTCAGTTGCTCCACCTGGCCCTGCTCTTGAAACCTGCATCAGTCGCGAGTCTCCATTGCGCGGGAGATTCTGCGACCTGCAGGTCGTCTCTGCTGGTGGTACAGCACCTGGTGCGTCTCTGAAGGGGTGTTCTCCCTCTGATCTCACGTTCTCTGCCTGACACTACTTATGCTGGAGCAGAAGCGGTAAGACAGCCAGCTTGCGGCCCTGCATGCAGACAACTTGGGTTCGAGCCTCAATATCCCATACGGTCCCCCAAGCCCCGCCAGGAGTGACCCCCGAGCACAGAGCCAGGAGTAAGTCCTGAGCACCGCTGCGGTTGTTAAGCGTCTGCCCTGAGGAGGCGTCAGCAAGACCGGTCTCTGGATCTGCCGTCAAGGCTCCTCAGGAAACTTTTTTTTTTCTTTTTGGGTCATACCTGGCGATGTTCAGGGGTTACTCCTGGCTCTGCACTCAGGAATTACTCCTGGCAGTGCTCAGGGACCATATGGGATGCTGGGAATTGAACCCGGGTCGGCTGTGTGTAAGGCAAACGCCCTACCCGCTGTGCTATCGCTCCATCCCTGGGAAAGTTGGTTTTGATTTAAATGTTTATTTTGTTATTTACTTGTTTTTTGATCCACATCTGGTGATGCGCAGGGGTCACTCCTGGCGGTGCTTAGGGAACCATATGGGATGCTGGGGACTGAACCCCGGTCAGCTGTGTACCAGGCAAACACCCTCTGTGCTGTGCTATGGCTCCAGCCCAAGAAACTGCTGGTTTTTAAATTCCACTTTAAGCGCCTAACTAACAGCATCAGGTCAAAACTGGATCTCTAGGTAAAGGCCCAGACTCCCTCCCCAAGCCTCCGGGATCACTCCTGGCAGGGCTCAGGGGACCAGGTGGGGGGCTGGGATTGAACCGGGGTTACCGCGGGCCAGGCGAGCGCCCTCCCCACTAAACTGCTGCTCTAGCCCTCCCTTGGCAGCTGCTCTCCTAGCGAGGAGAGTAGGACTTGTAACAAGGTTGGCAGAGCTCCTGCCAGCTGAGACGCCTCCCCCAGGCCTTCTCCCAGGGCCCTTCCCGCGCCGCTCCTGGCCGTAGGTACGGCCAAGGCTGCCCCTTCTCCCTAGGGCCGCCACTCTGCGGGGATGGAGCCCTCCCCTCCGACTAAACACAGACCCCCAGCCTCTGCCGTGTGCGTGTTTCCGGGTCTGTTTCTGGGTACTCTGCGCTCTGGCGAACTCGAGTCATCGAATTCCCCTCCCCACCAACCTGGGACTTTTTTTTTTCTCTTTGGGTCACACCTGGCAGTGCTCGGGAGACCATACAGGATGCTGGGAATCGGACCCACATCGGCCGTGTGCAAGGCAAACGCCCTACCCACTGTACTATGGCTCCAGCCCCGGAATCTTTTTTTTTTTTTTTTCCCTGAGTAGAAGATCCGAGCCATTGATCTCCCACTGGACCCTTTGGTCAGGGAACCCAGCGCTCTCCAGCCCCCGCCCCCCCCCCCCCCCCCAGGAGCCTGCCGGCCACCTGGGAACAGCCCCACCTGGGAACAGCCCCGGGCTGTGCCCTGAGAACATGTGATTTGGGCCTCACAGGTGGAATGGCTGGGCTGGAGGTCTGTGACCTTCGAGAACTCTCCTCCTTTCCCACGAAGCTGCCCGGAGTGCCTGGCCACCCCCTGGCTGTGGGTTTCTGCTCCAGCCGGGGTGTCCTCCTCGTGGCCAGAACCTGGGGGGGGGGTGGGTCGCGCTGTGCCACGGCCTTTCATCCCTCCCTCCCGCACCTGGGGCTGTGGGTGCCGCCACTGCAGGGCAGGCTTGGGTGGGCACCAGCCCCGCCGACCCCGCGCACGTCCTGCTGTGTCGTGCCTGTCCGTGACACCATGCCCCCCACGACAACCTGCTGCCTCCCCAGCTCTGTCACCTGTCCGAGCCCCCGACGGCGGCGGCGGTGGGCGGGCAGGTGGGCAGGGGGTGGCCCGGCAGGACAGGTCGTGCCAGGCAGGGAGGGCGCTGGGGAAATTCCCCAACTTCTGGGCTGGAGGCCAAAGTCACCGAGGCCGCGGGGGCGGGGCCAGTGGGCCGCCCGGCCCCCGGCGAGGTTCCCAGGCCCGGACCCGCGCGCCCCTGCCCGGAAGCCGCCTCCCGCCGCCGCCGCGTCCCGGGACAGGTGAGCCGGGTGCCGCCCCCCGCCCCGGCCGGGCCCCGCCGCCCCCGCTGCGGCGCTGCCCCTCCCCCTGCCCTCACGCACCGGATACCTTGTAGCAGCAGCAGCTGCACCGCCGCCCGCCGCGTGGACAGGGCGCGGGCCGGGCGCGCCGAGAGCCGCGGGGCCCGGCTGGGGCTGGACGCAGGGGTCCCGGGAGACCGCGCCTCCGCCGCGGCCCTGCCTGCATCCAGCCGGGAGCGGGGCCGGGGGGCTCGGCCGGCAGGTGGGCGCCGTCCGGGCCGGGTGTCACGGACTGCGGGTCGCCGCGTCGCCCGGCGCGGCTGCAGCGTCCACCCGCGGGCGCGGGGCCGGGCCAGGCGGGCGCGTGGCGCGGCGGGGGCCGCGGCCCCGCGGGCAAGGGGGCGCGCGGGTGAGTCGGGGGGCGTCGGCCGGCCGGGCCGGCAGCCGGGCGGGTGGGCGCGGGGGGCGGAGGCCTCCGAAGGGGGGTCGGTCGTGGGGTGGGCTGCGGCCGAGGGGGTGGGGCCGAGGGCTGGGGGCGGAGAGGAGGTGGGCGTGAGCCGGGACCGGCCCGAGGGGTGGGGCCGCAAGGGTGGGCGTCGGCCGGGTCCGAGGGGTGTGGCGGGGGGGGCGGTTGTCGGGGGGCGCGGGCCGGGCCCGGGGGTGGGGCTCGGGCCGGGCTGGGGGCTCGGGCCGGGCGGGGGCGGGGGCGCGGGCGGGCGCTCACCTGCGCCGCCCGCCCTAACCTGGCTTCCGGGGCGGGCCGGGGGCGTTCCGGCGCGGGCGGGGCGGGGCGGGCCGGGGCGGGGCGGACGTCAGGCGCGGGGCCGCGTCCGTCGGCGCGGGCCGGGCTGCCGCAGCGTGCTGGCCGCGCGGGCGGGTCCTGGGCGGCGGCCCCGCGGGGCCGGGCCGGAGCGGGAGGCAGGTAAGGGGCACCTGCGCGCGGCCCCCAGGGGCGCCCCCGGGGGCCGCGCGCACCTGGCCGGAGGGGCCGCGGGGCGCGCGGATGCGTCCCCGCCCGGCCCGGCCCGGCTCGGCCCGGCCCGGCCCGGCCCGGTCCCCGCGCGATCGCCGGCCCGGGGAGGCGCCGCTGCCCGCCCGGGCCGACCGAGCCCGCCGCCGCCTCGTCCCCCTCCTCCCTCCCGTCCCGGTCTCGCCTCATCCCGGTCCCTCCCTCCGCCTTCCTCCTCCTCCTCCTCCTCCTCCTCCTCCTCCCTCTCTCCTCATTTCCCTTCCCGCTGTCCCTGTCGCCTCCCCGGCGGCCTGTCCTCGGCCTCCGCTCCTGCTGCTCGTCCCAGCCCGGGCCCTGCCCAGCCCGCGCCCTCCCCCTCCGGGTCCCGGTGTCCCCAGCCCGCGCCCTCCCCCCCAAACCCCGCGTCCCGGTGTCCCCAGCCCCGCGCCCTTCCCCCACCCGCGTCCCCGGTGGCCCAGCCTCGCGCCCTCCCCCTCCGCGTCCCGGTGTCCCCAGCCCGCGCCCTCCCCCCCAAACCCCGCGTCCCGGTGTCCCCAGCCCCGCGCCCTTCCCCCCACCCGCGTCCCCGGTGGCCCAGCCTCGCGCCCTCCCCCTCCGCGTCCCGGTGTCCCCAGCCCGCGGCCTCCCCCCTCCCGGTGTCCCCGGCCCCGCGCCCTTCCCCCCCTCCCCGGTCCCCGAGGCCCAGCCCCGCGCCCTCCCCCTCCGCGTCCCCGCGTCCCCAGCCCCGCGCCCTCCCCCCCACCCCCCGCGGGTCCCCGTGGCCCAGCCCCGGGTGCAGGCAGGCGCCGGCCCTTGCTGCGGGCGGGCGGGTCTGGGTGTTTATTATTCTCCCTCCTAGCGACATGGCCAAAGGCTGTTTGGGAGCGTCAGTCCCGGTCCCCAGGCCTGGCCCTCTGCAGGGGCCTGAGTGCCTCTGCCCTCCCCCCTCCCCACTCTGGTTCCTCCCCGGTTGTCTGCGGGGGTTTTCTCGAGCCCAGGGGTGCCCCCTTGGGTTGCCCCCTGCCCTGCCTCCTGAGGGTCCTGGATGCTGTCAGGGTGCAGGCACGCATGGGTGGCTCGGGGCAGCTCCCAGCCCCAGGCCCAGCTCAGAGGTGAGCCGGAGTCCCTCCGCAGCCTTCCCACGGGGACAGCCTACCCTGCCCCTTCCTGGGCTGTCCCCAACATAGCCCCCAGCTCAGCAGGAGAAGACGCTGCTGCCAGGGCCTGGGGGTCTGTCTGTTTGGGTCTGGGGTCCTTCTGTCTGGGCCTGGGGGTCGTCTGTCTGGGCCTGGGGGTCCGTCTATCTGGGCCTGGGGGGTCTGTCTGTCTGTCTGGGCCTGGGGGTCCATCTATCTGGGCCTGGGGGTCTGTCTGGCTGGGTGTGTGTCGAGGTCTCTGGGCTACTGCTGTTGTGTTTGCTGGGACCAGTTGTCTTCCTGTGTCTTTGCTGGGTGTCTGTCTGTCTATCTCTGCTGTGTATCTGTCTGGGTCCTGGGCATCTGGGCCCAAGGTGTCTGAATGTCTGTCTGGGCGCTAGGTGTCTGTCTGTACCATGGGTGTCTGTCTGTCTGGACTCCGGGTGTCTATCTGTCTGGACCCTGGGTGTCTCTATCTGGGCCCTGGATGTCTGTCTGTCTGGACTCCAGGTCTGGGGGTCTGTCTGTCTGGGCCTGGGGGTCTGTCTGTCTGGGTCTGGGGTCTGTCTGTCTGGGCCTGTGGTCCATCTGTTTGGGCCTGGAGTCCGTCTGTCTGGGCCTGGGGGCTCTGTCTGTCTGGCCTGGGTGTGTGTCAGGGTCCCTGCTGTCTCTGGGCTACTGCTGTTGTGTTTGCTGGGACCAGTTGTTTGTCTGTTTCTGCTGGGTGTCTGTCTGTCTGGGTCTCTGCTGTGTATCTGTCTGGGTCCTGGTTTTCTGGGCCCCGGGTGTCTGAATGTCTGTCAGGTCTCTGCTGTGTGTCTGTCTGGGCCCCAGGTATCTATCTGGGCCCTGGGTGTCTGTCTGTCTGGGTCTCTGCCTTGTGTCTGTCTGGACCCCGGGTGTCTGTCTCTCTGGCCCCAGGGTGTCTCTCTGTCTGGACCCCGGTGTCTGTCTGGGCCCTGGGTTTCTGTCTGTCTGGGTCTCTGCCTTGTGTCTGGCTGGACCCCGGGTATCTGTCTGAACCCCGGGTGTCTGTCTGTCTGGGCCCTGGGTGTCTCTGTCTGGACCCCGGGTGTCTTGTCTGTCTGGGCCCTGGGTGTCTGTCTGGGTCTCTCTGCCTTGTGTCTGTCTGGACCCCGAGTGTCTGTTTGTCTGGGTCTCGGGTGTCTGTCTGTCTGGACCCCAGGTGTCTGTCTGGGCGCCGGGTGTCTGTCTGTCTGTCTGGGCTCCGGGTATCTGTCTGTCTGGGCCCTGGGTGTCTGTCTGTCTGGGTCTCTGCCTTGTGTCTGTCTGGACCCCGGGTGTCTGTCTCTCTGGATCCAAGGTGTCTCTCTGTCTGGACCCCGGTGTCTGTCTGTCTGGGCCCTGGGTGTCTGTCTGTCTGTCTGGGTCTCTGCCTTGTGTCTGACTGGACCCCGGGTGTCTGTCTGGACCCCAGGTGTCTGTCTGGGCCCTGGGTGTCTGTCTGTCTGGACCCAGGGCGTCTGTCTGTCTGGACCCCAGGTGTCTGTCTGGGCCCTGGGTGTCTGTCTGGACCCCAGGTGTATGTCTGTCCAGGCTCCGGGTGTCTGTCTGTCTGGGCCCCGGGTGTCTCTCTCTCTGGGTCTCTGCCTTGTATCTGTCTGGACCCTGGGTGTCTGTCAGGGCCCCGGGTGTCTGTCTGGGCCCCGGGTGTCTGTCTGTCTGGACCCTGGGTGTCTGTCAGGGCCCCGGGTGTCTGTCTGTCTGGACCCCAGGTGTCTGTCTGGGTGCCGGGTGTCTGTCTGTCTGGACCCCAGGTGTCTGTCTGTCTGTCTGGGCTCCGGGTATCTGTCTGTCTGGGCCCTGGGTGTCTGTCTGTCTGGGTCTCTGCCTTGTGTCTGTCTGGACCCCGGGTGTCTGTCTCTCTGGATCCAAGGTGTCTCTCTGTCTGGACCCCGGTGTCTGTCTGTCTGGGCCCTGGGTGTCTGTCTGTCTGTCTGGGTCTCTGCCTTGTGTCTGACTGGACCCCGGGTGTCTGTCTGGACCCCAGGTGTCTGTCTGGGCCCTGGGTGTCTGTCTGTCTGGACCCAGGGTGTCTGTCTGTCTGGACCCCAGGTGTCTGTCTGGGCCCTGGGTGTCTGTCTGGACCCCAGGTGTATGTCTGTCCAGGCTCCGGGTGTCTGTCTGTCTGGGCCCCGGGTGTCTCTCTCTCTGGGTCTCTGCCTTGTATCTGTCTGGACCCTGGGTGTCTGTCAGGGCCCCGGGTGTCTGTCTGGGCCCCGGGTGTCTGTCTGTCTGGACCCTGGGTGTCTGTCAGGGCCCCGGGTGTCTGTCTGTCTGGACCCCAGGTGTCTGTCTGTCTGGGCTCCGGGTATCTGTCTGGTCTCTCTGTGTGTCTGTCCGGGTCCCTTTGGTGCGGCTGGGTAGCTGCTGTGGTCTCAGCGAGGCCTCTTGGGGTTGTTGCCCGTCTTCCTCCGAAGGCCCATCTCCCGAGGCCTGTCCCGACTGCCCCCTCGATGCCCAGGTGTGGCTGAGCTCCCCGGGCCACCCGATGCGCGCCCCACGGCACCTTACCCCCCGGCCCCGCGTTTCTAGGGGCGGCCATGTGGGCGCTGTCAGCCCAGTGACCACTCAGCCAGTGCCCGGAAGGGAGGTGAGGGCAGGCTGCTGGGTGCCGGGGTCTCAGGGCTCGCACCCCACAGGCCAGCCGGGCCGTGCCCCGCCGCGATGAGCGTCACGTCGTGGTTCCTGGTGAGCAGCAGCGGCACGCGGCACCGCCTCCCGCGGGAACTCATCTTCGTGGGCCGTGATGAGTGCGAGCTCATGCTGCAGGTGCGTGAGGGGCCTGTGAGGCGCGGGCGCCCCGTGGTGGGGGGCGGGGGAGTCCCCTGTGATCGGGGAGAGGTGCCCCTCCGTGGTGCCCCTGTTCGCAGACGTGAAGCTTCTAGCGAGTTCTGCGGAAGGTGCTGGGCGGCCTGGGGCACGCGTGGCTCAGGGGCTGTCAGGTTCTGCGCAGGCGCTGCAGGCCCTGCGCCCCCCCACTTGGTGCTCCTGCAGGGGGCGGCAGATGGGGGTCTCCCCGTCCGTGCACCCCCGCGTCTCAGCCCCTCGAGGCCTGAGGAGAGGAGAGCCCTCCCTGGCCCGCAGCCCCTGGACAGCGGGTGCTGGAGGGTCCGTGACCCTCGTGACTGTCGGTGGGACACGGATGCGCAGAAGCGGCCGGGCTGGGGGTGCGCGTGGGCCTGGCTGGGCAGGGTTCTGCGCTGGCTTTTGGGGCGGTCAGGAGGGCTTTTTGGAGGCGGGGGTCCGCCCCAGCCTTTCCCGGCGGGAGTCTGTGCAGATGCCCCTTTGGGGGGGGGGAGCCGGGATCCTGAGCAGGTGGCCCTGCATTCCTGGGGGGCCCGCCCACTGGCCACGCCCCTGGGCGGTGCCCGGTGACTCAGTGTGGCCCTCGCTCCGCCCCTTCCCTGGGCCCCGACGAACGGGCACCCCCCAGCGGTGGCTCTGGGGGCCCTCATGCCCGCCCCCCCCCACGCAGCTCCCCAACGTCATCGCCGGGCCAGAGAGGTGGCCGCGGTGTGGGATTGGGGCGGGGCGGGGGTGGGTGGGGTCCCCCTGCTCCTGGGCGCCCAGGTGCGGGTCCAGCGCTCTCTGAGCTGGCGGGGGTGTTGAGTCTTCCTGGGACTCTGCGCGCCCTGGGCAGGGGGTCACGCAGAGACTGCGGCCAGGACCTGCCCAGGGGTCCCCAGCATCAGCCGGCAGGGCGGGGTTTGTGGCAGGGGCTGTGCGTGCCCTACTAGTCAGAGGCGCCCCAGCCGGCCTGGGTGCGTCCCCGCCCAGAGGTCAGGCCCAGGGCCAAGGTGGGTGGGAGGGGCAGGGAGGCCCCAGGGGTTGTGGCTCACCACAAGACTGGCCTTGCCTCCTGGCGTGTGGGGAAGCTCTGGAAGGTTCCATGGAGAGTGTGGGCAGGGCCTGATGTAGCCAGGCCAGGGTAGCCAGGCCAGGGCAGCCGGCAGGGTGCGAGGGCCAGGGCCGGTGGGCATCGGTGCTCAGTGCTCACAGCCTTGGGCACTTGGCCGTGCTCCCGTAGGAGGGGTGCCAAGGCAGCCTGGCAGGGGAGTTAGACTCGGGGTGCTGGAACGCGACTGGGTAGTACGGAGTTGGTGGGCTTGGGGAGTGGTGTTTTGGGGGGCTCCCAGCAGTGCCAGGGCCTGAACCCAGGGCTCCGTATGACCAGCCTGAGCTCGATGTGGGACCATTTCCCCGGGAGAGGGAGCCCGAGGGTGTCCAAATTACTGTGTGCAGGGTCAGCCCCGGGCCCTGCCCTCAATCTGATCACTCTCACGGTCAGCCCCAGGCCCGCAGACCACTGCTTGCAGAGGTGCGGCTGGCCTGCCGGGGAGAGAGCTTTCCCCTGCGCCCTGGCCTGGCCCGGGTGCAGACCCCGCTCTTTCCTAGCCCCCCTTGCTGAGATGCTGCTCTGAGGGGTAGGTGGGTGAATGCCGGGGCCACCTGGAGCCCAGATCTGGGGGCATAGGGCGGGAGGGAGTGTCTTCTCAGCCGCGTCCGTCCCCTCCAGATGCCCCCGTCCCTGGCGGAGGCTTCGGGGCCAGGCCCTGCTGTAGCCGGCACGGAGCCTGAGGCACTGTGGACAGGCCTGGTCCTGCCACCCCCACACCGGGGCTGGACTCGGGCTTCGGGGACCTCCCTGTGCTCGCCAGGACCGACCCTCAGTCACCACCAGAGCTGGGCAGGGGGACCAGCTCCCGCTGTGCCCTGTGAGCCTGTGTGTGAGCACGTGTGAGCTGTGAGAGCCTGTGTGTGTCGAGAGCGTGGGCTGTGCGTGTAGGCGTGTGTGAACAGGTGAGTGTGAGTTGTGAGAGCGTGTGTTGACAGCATGGGCTGTGTGTGTGTGGGCGTATGAGTGAACATGTGTGAGCTGAGCGAGCGTTTGTGTGAGCACGCTGAGTGTGGGCTGTGTGTGTGAGCACGCGTGAGCCGAGAGCATGTGTGGAAGCATGTTAAGCGCGTGGGCTGTGTGTGCATAAGCATGTGAGCATGTCAGTGTGTGCGTAAGCATGAGCGCGTGTGTGAGCATACTGAGAGCATGGGCTGAGTGTACGCGTGTGTGAACATGTGTGAACCTGAGTGTGAGCTGTGCATGTGTGAGCGTGAGCTGTGCGAGTATGTGCGTGTGTGAACATGTGTGAACCTGTGAGCGAGGACTGTGCGTGTGCGTGAGTGCACATCAGGGCACACATGTGCCAGGAGTGGCCAGCACCCTGGGGGGTGGGGCAGGGACAGCTCCGGCCAGCTGGGTGCAGCCTCGGCGTCTCCATCCCGGCGCTGGACTCTGCCCCTGCCAGGCCTGGGTGGGGACGTGTGTCCCGGCCGCGCCCACGGCTCCTGGGAGCTGCTGTAGGGACGGGGCAGCAGCTTGGCTGCCGGTGGCTGCGTCTGGAGGAACCGGCTCTGCCGTCTCGGGAACCCCTGGGGCCTACTTTGGGGTTACTGGGACGCGGGGGTGGTGAGGCCACTGAGGGCCTCATGTCCCCCCAGTCCCGCAGCGTGGACAAGCAGCATGCCGTCATCAACTACGACCACGACCAGGACGAGCACTGGGTGAAGGACTTGGGCAGCCTGAATGGGGTGAGTGTCCGCCCCGGGTCCCGCACACACCCCTCCACGCCCACTGCCACGGGGCCCCAGCTCCCAACAGGCTGCCCTCACGCTCAGGAGTTACACTGGTCCCTTGGGCACTGGTGGCCCTTTGGCCGGACCCCAGCGCCTTGGTCCTGTGGTCTGTGGGAAGTGGGCATGTGGGCGGGCACTGCTGGGCAGGGGCCACCAGCTCTGCCCTGTGCTATCCCCCAGACGTTCGTGAACGATGTGCGCATCCCGGACCAGAAGTACATCACACTCAAGCTGAACGATGTCATCCGCTTCGGCTACGATATCCTCCCTGTGGCCGGGAGCGGGCGCGGCAGTGACCAGGGCTCTGCCAGGACGCCCACCACAACCAGCACCTGCGTCCCGAGCACTGGGTGTGGGCTGTGATACAGCTGGGGGAACCCCGGGTGCTGGGCTGGAATCATGGGGTGCCCGCGTGGGGGTAGAGGGGTGTCTGGGGCTCCCGGATTTCTTAGTCTCTCAGCGTCCTGCCCGAGAGGGGCCGGTGGTGCCGGTGAGCTCGGCAGCCCCCGGTGTGTGCCAGGTGCCCACGCACAGGCCCCGTCCGTGCCCTTGGCTGGGCCGCTTCTCGTGCTCCTTAACTCCAAGCCACATTCCAACATGTACGTGCTGGAGCGTGTGCAGCACCAGGTTCCCGAGGAGGCGCTCAGGGTCAGTGCTCAGCCCCACGTCCTTCCTGTCCTGCGCGCCTGTCAGGTGTCTCCTCTTCCCTGCCCTTTGGTGCCGGCCTGGGCCGGCATGGGGGCTCCCAGACGGTCATGTGTGGGGGTCCCTGCATGAGGTGCCAGCAGCACCGGGAAGGGGAGACCTGACCCTGTCACTCAGACGGGCCCTGTGGGGTCAGACTGCAGGGACGCGTGCATGTGTGCACACAGCACACACAAGTTTACACAGCACATATGTGTGCCACACATGCAAGTGCAGATACATGCTTCATCATGCACACACACGTGTGCACACAATGGCATATCACAGTGTGCACACACATGGATGCACATGTATGTGAACATGGAACATGCATGTGTAAGCACACACGAAATGCACCTGTGTACTGCGCAGACATGCAGCACCTGCAAGGCCCATATGCACAGGGTTCATGTTCACGGCACTCCCACATGCACACGATTACACATGCATGCACACCGTGTGCAGGCACCTGGTGACGGTATGTCTCTAAGTACTCAGGTGCCTGCGTGTGACTGGGTATCCCACCTGCCCCCTCGGTGCACAGCCGCACAAACCGTCACCCACAGTGCCCAAACCCTTGGGTACATGTCCTCCTGCCCGAGCCTCCGTGGGGGGTGGCCTCCCTTCTCAGGGTGGTGAGGAGCCTGCCCTGGCTGCGCTGTTCACTGTGCCCGCCCACAGCACGAGAAGTACAGCCACCAGCTGCGGGGCAGCACCAGGGGCCCGGCGCCCAAGCGGGAGGAGAACTTGCCCGAGAACCCGCCCTACTGCGAGGCGCTGAGCACCAGGCCGGACAAGGGCGACCGGAGGCCAGCGACAGGTAGGGCCAACCCTCCCGGGGCCCCTAGAGCGGCAACTGCCCCCCCCCCCGCCCACGGTCACGCGGGGCGCGGTCTCCTTCTGCAGATGCGGCCACCTACCGTACCCCGCTGTACGGGCAGCCGTCCTGGTGGGGTGAGGACGACGGCCCCCCGCAGCCCGGGGAGCCACGCCAGGAGGACCCCCGCCCAGGTAGGGCCTGCCACAGGGTGGGTGGGCCACGCCCCCAGCCTCAGGACTGAGCGCCGTCGTTCCGCCCTCCCCCCATAGAGCGCCCCAAGGAGCAGGGCCCATCCGAGGGGGAGCCGCCCGCGGCGATGCCGGGTTTCCGGGCGCACACAGAGCCCCCCGGCTGCCCCATCCGCCGCGAGCCCAGCTACTTCGAGATCCCCACGAAGGAGGCCCCGCCGCCCCTGCCACCGCCCTCACCGCCGCGTGCCACTGAGGGTGTGGCCCCCGAGGCGCCCCCAAAGGACGCGCCCCCGGGCGGGGGCACAGCGGCCCCCGTGGTGCAGAGCCACGCGTCGTTCACCATCGAGTTCGACGAGTGCAGCCCCGGCAAGGTGAAGATCCGGGACCACGTCACCAAGTTCGCGCTGCGCCCGCGGCGGGCCCCGGGCAAGGCCCCGGCGCCCCCCGAGGCGCTGTCCGCTGAGAGCAAGGTGGCCGACTGGCTGGTGCACAACGACCCCAGCCTGCTGTGCCGCACCGGCGCAGGGGACGCGGGGGACGGCAGCCACAGCACCAAGAGCGACGTTCCCGTGCACACCCGCACGCTCAGGGGTGAGCGCGGGCCGCGCGCGCTTGGGGGACCCCGGGGTCGGCCTCGGTGGCCTGGGGCTGACGCCTCGCGGTCCAATCCCCCCAGGCCACAAGCATGAGGACGGCACGCAGAGCGACTCGGAGGACCCCGCGGCCAAGGCGGCGGCCCCCGAGGGCAGCGGACCAGGGGGCAGCGGCAGTGGCGAGCCGGGGCGGTTGCAGCGGCAGATCAAGCGCGACCCCCGGGACCTGCTGCACAACCAGCAGGCCTTCGTCATCGAGTTCTTCGACGACGACACGCCGCGCAAGAAGCGCTCGCAGTCCTTCACGCACGCGCCGGCCGGGGACGCCAAGGCCGACCGGCGCCGAGGCCCGGGCCCTGGCGAGCGCGAGCGCGCGCGGGCGGCGGGCAGCGGCCCTGGGGGTCCCCAGCGCGCCAGCTCGCTCAAGCGCGAGAAGACGGAGGAGCGGCTGGGGACCCCCGCCACGGCGCGCGCCGTCCGGCCCTTCGGCAGCGTGGGCCGCCGCTCCCGCCTCGCGCAGGACTTCGTGGCCCAGTGCCTGCGGGAGGGTTCCCCGGCCGCCCGCGGCGACCCCGAGAAGGCGCCCCCCAGCCCATCACCGCCGCCGCCGGCCGACCCCCAGCTGGCCAAGGCGCGCAAGCAGGAGGAGGACGACAGCCTCAGCGACGCGGGGACCTACACCATCGAGACGGATGCGCAGGACCAGGAGGTGGAGGAGGCACGCAAGATGATCGATCAGGTGCGCGCGCGCCCGGGGCTGCGGGGGGCCTGGAGCGAGGCGGGGGCTGCGCGCTGACCGGCGCCCGCGTCTGTCCCCGCTGCAGGTCTTCGGGGTCCTGGAATCGCCCGAACTCTCCAGGACGTCCTCAGCCACCATCCGCCCGGTCATCAAAGGGGACAGAGACGAGGGCGGTGACGGGGCGGTGGCCCAGCGCCTGGCTCTCCTGCAGGGCTTTGCCTCCCGGACTGCGGGCATGACCGGTGCCGGGGAAGCCCAGGTAGGGCCTGCAGGCCGGCGGGCTTGGGCTCTGCCAGCCCCAGGGGACCGGCCAACGAGTAAGGGGAAGGGAGGAGGCCTCACCGGAAAGGGGCCGGTGGCAGGACCACCTGGCTGCTCCCGCGGCCTGACCCAGGGGCTGGTGTGCGTCCTTTTGTGGGGGACGTGGTTCTCCGGGGGCGTGTTCCTGCATGCGTTCGTGCTCCGGTGAGGGCGTGTTCGTGCGTGCGTGCGTGCGTGCGTGGGGGCGTATTCCTTTGTGCTCCAGCTTCTGTGGGGGTGTATTGCTGTGTGCGTGCTCCTCTGGGGGCGTGTTCTTGCATGTATTCCTGCTCTGGTGGGGGCGTGTTCTTGCGTGCATGCGTGCTTCTCTGGGTATGTTCCTGCGTGCTTGCATGCGTCTGTGGGCGTGTTCCTGCGTGTGTGCGTGCTTCTGTAGGGGCGTATTCCTGTGTGCTCCTGCTTCTGTGGGGGTGTATTGCTGTGTCTGTGCACCTCTGGGGGCATGTTCCTGCGTGAGCTTGTGCTTCTGTGGAGGTGTGTTCCTGTTTGCGCTGCGCTTCTATGGGGGCGTGTTCCTCTGGGCATGTGTGCCCTCTGGGGGCGTGTTCCTGCGTCAGTGCGTGCTCCTGTGGGGGCGTGTTCCTGTGTGCGTGCGTGCGTGCTCCTGCGGGGAGGGGGCGTGTTCCTGCGTACGTGCGTGTGGGCTTCTGTGGGCGTGTTCCTGCGTGCGTGCTTGTTTCTACTAGGCATGTTCCTGCGTGCACACGTGCTTCTGTGGGCGTGTTCCTGCGTGCGTATGTGCTACTGTGCGGGCGTATTCGTGTGTGCTCCTGTTTCTTGGGGTGCATTGCTGTGTTCCTGCATGCGTGCGTGCTCCTCTGGGGGCGTGTTCCTGCATGCATGCGTGCTCTGGTGGGGGCGTGTTCTTGCATGCATGCGTGCTTCTCTGGGTATGTTCCTGTGTGCATGCATGCGTCTGTGAGCGTGTTCCTGCGTGTGCGTGTGCTTCTGTGGGGGCGTATTTCTGTGTGCTCCTGCTTCTGCGGAGGTGTATTGCTGTGTGCGTGCTCCTGTGGGGGCTGTTCCTGCATGCGTGCGTGCTTCTGGGGGGGGCGTCTTCTTGCGTGAGCTCGTGCTTCTGCGCAGGTGTGTTCCTATTTGCGCTGCGCTTCTATGGGGGCGTGTTCCTCTGTGCATGTGTGCCCTGCGGGGGCGTGTTCCTGCATCGGTGCGTGCTCCTGTGGGGGCGTGTTTCTGTGTGCGTGCTTGTGTGCGTCTGTGGGCGTGTTCCTGCGTGCGTGCTTGTTTCTACGAGGCATGTTTTTGCGTGCACGCGTATTTGTGTGGGCGTGTTCCCACGTGCGTATGTGCTTCTGTGCGGGCTTGTTCGTGTGTGCTCCTGCTTCTGTGGGGTGCATTGCTGTGTTCCTGCATGCGTGCGTGCTCCTCTGGGGGGCGTGTTTCTGCGTGTGTGCGTGCGCCTGTGGGGGCGTGTTCCTGCGTGTCTGCATGCGTCTAGGGGGCCTGTGATTCCGTGGGAGTGTGGGGGAGCAGACAGCGGTCTCCGGCGTGGCTGCTGTCGGATGCGCGTGACGGCGGCCTGGCACCCGCTCCTCTTCTCTCTCGTGCAGGGCCTCCCGCTGCCAGGCTCCCCCGGCAGCCAGAAGTGGGTGTCCCGCTGGGCCAGCCTGGCTGACAGCTACTCGGACCCGGACCTGGCCGGTGAGCAGCTCCACTGCTCCGTGGGGAGGCGGTTAGTTGCCGGCACAGGCCGCTGCCTAAGGGTGGCGCTAGGCCTGAGGTCACTCTGCTTCTCTGCCCTTCCAGATGACGGCCCTGGGCGCCGGGCGGGGGACCCCGAGGGGGCCCTGCCTGCACGCCAGCGGCGCCTGCTCCCCCAGCTGCCCAGCGACCGGTCCGACAGCCCCGCGGGCCCTGAGGCTGCCAGGAGGAGTGGCCCTGGCCCCCCGGAGCCATCCCGCGAGCAGGCCGGCCGCTTCGTGGGCCAGGAGGACCTGGAACCCGACAGCCTCAGTGATGCCAGCGGGTCGGATGGTGGTCGCGGCCACGAGCCGAGTGGGGGTCCCCAGGAGGAGAGCCGCAAGAGCCCGCAGGAGGGTCTGGCGTGGACGAGGGGCCGGCGCTCCCCCAGGACCCCCGGGGAGCCAGCTCCCACGGCTTTCTTTGTCGGGGACCAGCACGGCGAGGCCGCCTTCCCCAGGAAGCCGGGGGTGGCCTGCGGGGACGCGGAGGGCCCGGGGCGGGCGGCGCAGCCCGGCGGCCCGGCCAGGGACGGCGTGTACGTCAGCGCCAGCGGGCGACTGGTGCTGCAGCTGCGGGCTGGGCGCTCCCCCGAGCCCGAGCGGCCGCCGGCCCCCGAGGCGCTGACCGTCGTGCGCCAGGAGAGCTTCACCAAGGAGCCGAGCAGCGGCCCCCCGGCGCCCGGCCCGCTCCCGCACATCCCCAGCCACCCGCTGCTGCAGGACCTGGCGTCCACCCGCGCCGCGCGCATGGAGCTGCGCTCGCAGGACACGCAGCTGTTTTTGCGGGAGACCGAGACCGCCCTGGCCGCCCTCGAGGCCCAGCTTCTGTCCAAGGCGGCCGAGGCGCCCGCGCGTCCCGAGGACTCGCTGTCCGGGGACTCCGACGTGGACACGAGCAGTACCGTGAGCCTGCTCAGCGGCACGCATGGGGCCAGCCCGGTGGGGCTTCCGAAGGACAAGCTGCCGTCCCCGCCCGCGGCACCGGACCCCGCGGCGGGCGCGCCCTGCAGCCCGCAGGCCCGGCCCGGGGAGAAGCAGCGGCATCTCGCAGGCGCGCCGGACACAGGCCGGGCCGAGCCCGCGCGCCGCCTGGCCGTGCGGCGTGGCCCCGCGCCCCGCGGCTCCCTGGACTGGCCGGACGAGGAGCGAAACTGTGGCGTCGCGCACCCGGCCGGCTCCGACACGGTCCCCTCGGACACAGAGATCCCCGCAGCCGGGCGCACCGTGCCTCGCCGGAGGCCGCAGGCCCCCGCGCCGGTCTCCGCCCCCCGGGAAGAGCAGACTCGGGGTTCCAGCAGCGTGCAGAAGGTCCAGCAGGCGCTGACCCGCTCCAACAGCCTGTCCACCCCGCGGCCCACACGGGCCTCTCGGCTCAGGCGGGCCCGGCTGGGGGACGCCTCGGACACAGAGGCCGGAGACGGTGAGCGGGGGCACCCCGAGCCCCCGGCCCGCCCGGCCGCCGAGCAGACCAAGAAGCTGTCCCGCCTGGACATCCTGGCCATGCCCCGGAAGCGGGCCGGCTCCTTCACGGGGTCCAGTGACACGGAGCCCACCCCCCGCTCGGGCTTCTCGGGCCGCAGCGTCGAGTCGTACTGTGCCAGCCGCAAGCCCACCGTGGCCGAGGCCCGCGCCGCCGCCAGGAAGACCGCCGGCACCAGTGCCCCCCGCCAGCCCTTCAGCAGGGCGCGGCCGGGCAGTGCGCGCTACTCCACCAGTGAGTGCTAGGGGCTGGGGCTTCCTGTGGCGGCGTGGGTGGGGGGCTGGGCCCACAGGGGTCTGATCTGCACGTGGGGAGGGCGCTGCGGGGCAGGAAGCGGCCAGCCCCAGCCGGCAGGGGCCCCCGAGCGTCGCCTCCTTCAGCAGGAGCGGGCGTCCGCCGAGCCCCGAGCTGCCTTGCGCTTGGGGGATGCAGGGTGAGGGGTCAGCACTGGGGTGGGGAGCACTGGGCTGAGACCCCTGAGCTCGTGGCACTGCTCCCCTTTGCCGAGCGCGGCCGTGTAGGGGCGGCCGCCCCGCCAGGCAGCCCCCTGCACCCCGCCTGCCCCATGCGTGCGACCCCCGGAGCTCAGCGCCCTCCGCTCTGCTCTCGCCCTCGGCACCCCCAGACACGCGGCGCCGTCAGCAGGGATCCGACTGTGCGTCCACGTCAGAGGAGGAGTCCGGCTCCCATCAGGGCTCCCCCAAACACACGCGCCCCCGTGCCTCAACAGCCACGCAGACCCCGCGGGCCGGCAGCTCTGGCCGCAGCCGGACCCGGGCCCCGGGCCTCCGGGACACCGACGACGAGGAGGAGGGGGCCGACCCCTACGGCTTCCTAGTGCAGACGGCTGAGATTGCCGAGATCGCCAGGTGCGGCGCCGGGGTGCTTGGGGGGCATATCGTGGGGCCCTGTGGGTGGGGGTGCAGGACCCCCTCTCCCACCCCTGGGGGGTCTCCGGGAGGGGCACGGGGCCAGAGGAAGGGGCGGGGGAGGCTTGGGGAGGTGTGGAGCCGGGGCAGATAGGGGTGTTGAGGGGTAAGGGGGTGGGAGTGGCCAGGCTGGGCGGGGTCAGGGTCCCGGGGGCCTCCAGGAGTGAGGGGAGGGACTGGGAGGGACCACTGCCGTGCTGGCCCAGGGCGGGAGTGTGTTCCAGGGGTGGGCGGAGGAAGGGGCCCCCACCTCTCAGGGGTCCCACTCTGACCCTCGGTGGCTCCGCCCTTTCCGGGTCTGCGGGCAGAGTCGGGGAGAGGGCAGCCCGGGTGGCTGCTGGGTGGTGCTGGGCCAAGACCCCCTCTCCCACCCCAGGGGGGTCTCCGGGAGGGGCGCGGGGGAGCTGCTGCCCAGAGCTTGCCATCTCCTGCCGCAGGCTGAGCCAGACGCTGGTGAAGGACGTGGCCATCCTGGCCCGGGAGATCCACGACGTGGCCGGGGACAGCGATACGCTGGGGCCCCCGCACGGTGTGCCCAGCAGCCCAGCTTCCACCATCTCCGCCCACGAGGAGGTCAGCAGCCCCGATTCTGGGGGGCGGGGGGCGTTCAGAGCCACGGCTGCCATGCAGCGCCGAGACCCTCTTGCCGGCGCTCAGCGGCGCTTCTGCTCCTGCAGCTGGTGCCACGCATCCCCGAGGCCAGCCTCAACTTCCAGAAGGTGCCCCCCGGCGCGCTGAGCTCTCAGGACTTGGACCAGAACATGAACAGCAGCCGCGAGGACCCCGCAACGCACAGGACGCGGCCGTGGAGCCGCGAGGAGGCAGGTGTCCGGGCGGGCACGGGAGGCCGGGGCTCCCCGGGCCGTGCTGACCCCCGTTCCCCCAGGTGATCTTCGACAACCTGATGCTGAACCCCGTGTCCCAGCTGTCGCAGGCCATCCGCGAGAACACGGAGCAGCTGGCTCAGAAGATGAAGTGAGTGGGCGCGGGGGGCCAGGCCGGGCGGGCAGCGGGCGCCGGGCGAGGACCCATGGCCTGTCTGTGTGCGCGGGCAGGATCCTCTTTCAGAACTCGGGTCGCGCCTGGGAGGACCTGGAAGCCCGGATCAATGCGGAGAACGAGGTGCCCATCCTGAAGACGTCCAACAAGGTGGGGCCCGCTCCGGAAGTCCCGCCCCTGCGCCTCCCCAGGCCACGCCCCCGCCCTACCCAGTGCTCCCAGGCCCTGCCTCACCCCGCCCCCATGCTCCCTGGCCCCACCCAGTGCCCCTAGGCCACGTCCCCGCCCCGCCCGAAGTGCTCCCCAGGCCCCACCCCTCTCCCCCCAGTGCTCCCCAAGGCCCCTCCTGAGTGCTTCCATTTGGCCCATGGGCACTGTGAGGCTCTGGTGCCCTGGTTCCACACCCCCCCTCTTCCAGGAGATCAGCTCCATCCTGAAGGAACTGCGGAGGGTGCAGAAGCAGCTGGAAGGTGGGTGCGGCTCATTCAGGGCGCTGGGGCGCTCGGGAACTGGGGACCACAGGCACTTCCTGAGGTTCTTTGGGTGCAGGAGGCAGTAAGGGCCCTGGCTGGCCTGACCCTCTCCTCTCCCCTCCCCAGTCATCAATGCCATCGTGGACCCCAGCGGGAACCTGGACCTGCTGGCCGGAAGCCGGGGCTGTGGGGGCCCCGTGGGGAAGAGCCGGCTGGTGGCCCCCAACCCGTCCTCGCCGCCTTCAGCCCTGCCCCTGCGCGGCTTCCCTCCGCGGGCCTCCTGCGGCTCCCCGGGCCTCCCCGACTTCCTGCCTGACTCTGAGAGGTTCCTGATCTAGGGGTCCACGGACCCCTCCCCATGAAGACCCCACACGTGCCATACCCTGTGGGCGGGGCCTAGCGCCCAGCCCACCCCACTCCCCCTGACCGTCCATCCCATGGCCCCCTCGCCCTGCCCACTGGCCCGGCCCAGCTCCTGTTGCGGCCGCTGCCAGGGGCCCACCGCCACCCGGCATCGCTGTTCTTTTGTCTTTAGCTTTAAAGGAAAGTGTCTGTCCCTGTGATGCGGAGCCCACGTGCGCCCTCGCCTGTCTGGCCCTGCGCGGGGGCCGGCCCGGCCGGGGCCAGGGGGGCTGGCTGTGTGACTCCTTCGGTGCCAAACTCCAGGTGGGTGCCGCCCAGCCCCGGCCTGCGCTGAGAAGGCGCCCCTGGAGCGGCACAGCTCTGCCACTCTCGTGCCAACACACAACTGCCAAACGCAGGGAGGGGCGCGGGCGGCCTGGGAGCTGGGGGCCCCTGAGAGCCGCGGCCAAGTGAGGGGAGAAGAGAATTCCAGAAGGTCCGAGGCCGGCTGTTGTGATTTCTCAGGATGTTCTCCATGGGAACCCTCAGCGAGCAGAGCTCCCCCCGGGGACCCAGGGGTCCGGAGCCCGGAAGCCAAAGAGTCAGAGGGCCGCGGGGGGGGCCGGGCTGGCGCCCGTCGATTGTGTTTACTTGTTGAGGGGGTTAGCGCGGGGCCCGGGGCCCATGTTTACGTGTGTGAGTGCAAGGGTGCCCAGCCCCCAGTGCCAGTCGGAGAGGCGCTGCCCCCCCATGCCTGCTGCCCCTCTCCCTGGGCCCCCGCGGCTCTGACCTGGTTGCTGCTCCGAGCCCCCCACGCCGTGAGCTCAGGTGATCTATGGACGTCTTTCAGAGAATGGTTATTTTATATGATTTGTCATTCATCTGGTCAATAAATCATTCTTCTATCGCACGCCGTGTCTAACGCGGAGGTGGGTTTGTGCCTGGGGGTGCGGGAGCGGGGATTGGGCCCAGCTGGGCTCCTGGGTCCCCTCTGACGCCGGGCACACACGGCCGCAAGGGGGCGGCCTGGAGCCAGCTGCTCTCCTGTTTGTCTGCCCGGGGCCCCTGCTGTACCCCCAGGGCTGCCCCCAGCTCTGGGGCATAGGGGAGAGCCTGGACGCCCTGCAGTTCCGCATTCCCCGGGCAGGTGCGGTGGGTGCCCGGGCCCCAGCAGGCCGCCTCCTGCACGTTGACAGTGAGTCAGCGCCAGCATGACGAGGCCCTCGGGAAGCAGAGAAGCCCAGCACCCCTGGCCCCGTGGCCCCCTCTAGGAGCAGGGAGGAAGCGGGGGCACGCGGAGGAGGGCGTTGCGGGGTGTCCATGCCACCACGGAGGGGGCCAGTGAGTCCCAGGCACAGTTATGGCCCCTCATGGATGGCGCCCGAGATGGAGGCGAGGGAGGAAAGCCTCAAGGAAACGGCTCCGTCCTCTACCCGCCCGGCTCGGGCACCTGGTGAACTGCCCAGGGCCAGGACGAGGAAAGTACCCGAGACCCCCCCCCCCCAGTCCCACCGGGTAAAGCGGCAGACTCAGACTGTAGTGAGGAATCTCTGGGAAACAGGAAAGTTGGGCCTGACCCCTGCCCTGGCTTGCTGTTGTCGGGGGGCACCCAGCAATGCTCAGGGGTGACTCCTGACTCTGCGCTCAGTGGTGCTCTGGGGACCGTGTGGGATGCCGGGGGTTGAACCCGGGTCAGCCACACGCTGTGCTGTTGCTGTGGCCATTGCAGAGAAGTCCAGAGGAGAAGCAGGGAGGGGGAGCGTGTCTGCCTGGCTTCCTCATGCTTTGCCCTGACCGTTACAGTCCCCTGACGCTTCCTCTGTTCCTTTGCCTCTCAAAGCGCCGTCAGGGCTGGTGACCAGGAGATTCCCAGGGTTCCCCCGGGGAGTGCTGGGCAGTGGGGCTGGTCACTGGAGATATGGAGAAGGAGGCCCTGAAGCGAGAGGTCTGGCGAGACCGAGAAGCGAGGGGCGGGACAGTCACTGGACAGGCCACAGGGACCCAGGCTGACTCTGGTCGCTTCCCTGCAGCCCTGAGCTCAGCCCCCAGAACTGGCTGCTTCCTCGGTGCTGAGGGTCCCGACTGGTGCCGGGGACCCCTGGGGGGACTAAGCCATGATTAGCAGCAGCCGAGCAGGAAGGGGGTCCAAAGGGTGGGCCCGCCACTCGTGGGCAGCGAGCCAGGCATGACGTTAGGGCATCCAGGGAACCAAAGGACAGTGAAGGCAATGATTTGGGGGAGGATGTCGTGAACTTTGGCTGTCCCCATGCGTGCTGCTCTGAGTGTCCCGGGATCAAGTGACTGTGGCTGTCGCCAGCAGGCATTAGCAATCCCTGTGCCACTTGCAGATTCCCAGGCCCACAGGAGGGTCCCGGGACCCTTGCAGAGCCAGTTGGCCGGGGCAGAGGTGAGGTGGGGCTGATGGCTGGCACCACAGTCTGAGGGGGGTCTGGGCGGTGAGCAGCGGGTCTGAGGTCCCTGGAGGCAGCCCGCCTGGGGGGTCTGGCCGAGGGGCTGAGGTGGCATCTGGGCTGCAGGGGGCCGCAGACTGTCTCAGAGGGGATGGGCCTTGGCAACAGCTCAAAGGGCCCGAGTGTGGCCGCAGCACCAGCCTGAGCAGTGCCTGGGGTGGACCTCACCTTCCACACCCTGTGCATGGCTGAGTGGGCAGCACCCTCAGGACTTTGGGGCCCCCACTGGGGCTCAGAAATGCGAGTCTTAAAGGACGTTCTGCAAACTGGCTCGTGGCTGAAAGCTCTGCGCGCTGGGATCACCCTGAGAAAGAAGCTCACAGCTGCGGGGAGGGTCGAGGGGATGGTATGGGGGCGGGAATGGGGGCGGCTTCGGGGAGGGTGGCCCCTGCTCGGCCAGGGCGGTGAGGCTCCCTGCTGGCATCGGTGTCACCGGGCAGTGAGGGCTGCCCAGCACGTGGGCCCTGAGGTCAGACTGGGGGTCCAGCAGGGCGGAAACGGTTTGGGGGAATCCTCATAGCACCTCCCGGCCCCCTCCCTTGGCCATGGACCCCACCCCGCCCTGCCCAGGAGCTGCACACCCCTGCACGGAGCTTTCTGCAGTCACCAGAGTCAGCACCCTGGACAGGTACCTGCCCACGGAGTGACTCTGAACATCCCTGCCAGGGTTCGTGTGTTGTGTGGTGGTGGGAGTGTGTCTGTGTGGGTGTGGCCCTTTGTGTGTGTCTCTGTGTGAGTGTGGTTGTGTGTGTCTGGACATCTGTGTACAAGCAGATGGTTACATGTGTGTCTGAGTGTGTGAGTGGTCAATGTGTGAGTATGTGTGTGGGTGTGTGAGTGTCTGAGTATGTGAATCTGTGTGTGTGTCTGTGAGCATGTGGGTGTGTGAGTGGTCGATTTAGTGTCTGTGCAAGTGGGTGCCTATGTGAATGTGTGAATATGTGTGTTTGTGTGAGTGTGTGTCTGTGTAAGCATGTGGGTTTGTGTGTGTCTGTGTGTCTATGAGTGTGTGTGAGAGTAAGTGTATCTGTGTGAATGTGTGTGAGTGTATGTCTGTGTATGTGATTGTGTCTCTGTGTGTGTGTGTGTGTGGGTCTGAGTGTGTGTCTGTATGAGTATGTGTGTCTGTGAGTGTTATCTGTGTGTCTGTGTGTGTGGGAGTGTATGTCTGTGTATGTGAGTGTGGGTCTGTGTGTGTGTCTGTGTGTCTGTGTGTGTGGGAGTGTATGTCTGTGTGAGTGTAGGTTTGTGTGTGTGAGTGTGTGTTTGTATGAGTGTGTGTCTGTGAGTGTGTGTGAGTGTATGTGTGCAAGTGTGTGTCTGTGTTTCTGTGTGTATAGGTCTGTGTGAGTGTGTGTCTGTGAGTGTGTGGGTTTGTGTGTGTCTGAATGTGTGGGTCTGTGTGAGTGTGTGTGGCATGTGTGTGTGGGTCTGTGGAGTGTATCTGTGTGTCTGTGCGAGTGTGTGGGTCTGTGTGAGTGTGTATGAGAGTGTGTGTGTCTGTGTGAGTACATGTCTGTGTAAATGCCTGTGAGTGTGGGTCTGTGTGTCTGTGTGTGAGTGTGTGTGTGTCTGCGTGTGTCTGCGTGTGTGAGTGTCTGAGCGCACTGGAGAGTGAGTCACGCAAGAGCTCTGCATTACACTCATTGGTTGAGTCCAAGGGTTTGTTGACCTGAGGGGCTGCCCGGCAGGAGCAAGGGTTGCAGTCGGCTGCAGGGCCCGGAAGCTGGGCCCGGCCGACTCATCTGCTTCCCTCACAGCCTGTCTGGCACACCCAGTCGACTGCTCCAGCACAGGACGGGTGGGGGGGGGAGGCTCACGCGTGCGTCTGGCCGTGTGTCCCATTCCATTTCTCTATCTCCCTGTGTCACCTCATCCCTGGGCCATCCTATCACTAATGTGTGTCTGCGTGAGTGTGTGTGTTTGTGTATCTGTGTGAGTGGGTGATTGTGTGTCCGCATGTGTATCTGAGTGTCCATATGAGTGTGTCTGTGTGGGTATGGGTGGGTGAGAGTATGTGCCTGTGAGAGTGGGTGATAGTGTGTCTGTGTGAGCAGGTCTGTCTGTGTGATAGTGTGTCTGTGTGAGCATCTGTGTGATTGTGTGTGTGTGTGTGTGAGTGGGTCATAGTGTGTCTCTGAGTCTGTGTGATAGTGTGCTGTGTGAGTGGGTGATAGCGTGTGTGTGTGTGAAGGTGTGTGCATACACATGCAGGAATGTCATCTGACCCACATGCCCAGTAGGATCTGTTCTTCAGGGCTGCTCTGAGGGAACTCAGGGCCCTGCCCTCAGAAGGCCCCAGGGTTGGTGAGGGGGGGCATGTCCTCCACACTCACCTTTTCAGCGACAGTCGTGCGGTCCCAGCTGCCTCCACTTCCCTAGCTCCTTGTCACTCACTGCAGCCGTGTGACAAAGATCTGGGTCAGGAGACTTAAGTGGAAGTCCTCTGCGGGGACTTGTAAGCAGCCTCCTCTGGGATGTCCTTTGTGCTCTGCTAGGAGCCCCAGCAGCCGTTCTGGCACCATGAGGATGCCATTCCTCTCGGACTGGGACAGAACTGGAGGCAGCTGCCACAGTCTCTGGACAACCAGCCCTGGAAGCCAGGAGAAGGGCGCCTGGGCCCCTTAACCCATGTCAGGCCTCCCTCGAAATCCAGGCCGGAGTGGCAGGGAGACATTTCCTGGCTGGTCCATCAGCCCAGATGCTTGTGAGGGGCGGCGGAAGAGGAAGTGGCAGAAGGGGAAGCGGCGTGGTCCGGGCTGGGGCAGACCAGACGCCCTGGGAGAGCCAGGGGCCTGCATGGTGAGCAGGATGGGCGCCGAGACGGGCCCCCCAGAGGTGAGTGCCAGGGGCCGGGGCGGTCCAGGCTGGAGGGCATGAGTGTGGGCGGCCGGTGCCATGGGACCTCCCCTGCCCTGAGGTGCCAGCACCGGGGGCATCTTGCCTGTGGCCTCCCACGGGGTTGCAGCGAGTCACAGTGCACGCCTGCGTCCAGGGCCGGGGCAGGGGCCAGGAGGCAGGGCTGCATGTGGAGGTCCCTGCCCCACGCCTTCCTGTCATGCCCCTCCCCACCGCGCCCATCCCTTGCTGCCCCTCTCTGCCCCACTCCCCTCCCCACTCCCGGCCCCTGCTCCCCCTGCCTGGCTGGCGCTGGGGGGGGGGGGGTGCTGTTGCGCCTGGTGGCTCCTGTGGACACAGGAAGGCGGAGCACCCTGGAGGTCAAGGCTGCCAGGTCGGGAGCACCCTGGAGCCTGCTCCACCCGGGGTGCCTGCACCAAGGCTGCGGACTGGGGGGCTCTTGCCTCGCACCAAGGTGGGCCGAAGCACAGAGCCAGGCAGGGTCCACACACACACACACACACACACACACACACACACACACAAGCAGAGGCCGAGGCTGTGCTGAGGGGTGTGTGGAGAGGTGTGCTGCCTGAGGAGTCTCATGTTGACGGCCTCTGGCGCTGGCCTCCTGCCCGCCTCCAGCCCCACATGCCTCAAGGCGGCCCGGCCTCCTGCTGGGGGCCGCACCTGGTCCATCCATTGGGGCAGGGCCCCCGAGCCCCAGCAACTATTTATAGGCAGCAGAGCTGTGCCGAAACTGAGGACTGAGGAACTGAGACTCAGACACTGGGCTGACAGGAAAGTGGGTGGGAGAGCCGGTCCCAGGGAGAGTGAGCGGGAGCGGAAGTGCCTGGATGTGCCCTGTGCGAGCCCGCTCGCTCACACTCTCACACTCCACACACACACACACACACACACACACACACACACCTGCCCTCCTGTCAGCACGTGACACACACAGTCATATGCACAGACAGAAACATAACGACATATATGCATCGACTCACATGCAGGCGCTCCTGCCCGCACACACACATGCACACACATGCACGCACTCACAGATGCAGATACATGAACACACATGGGCACACAGCCACGGATGCACATGGTACAAAGTCACATGATTCACCATCATACACGCACACCTGGGCACACATATACACACGCATGGTTGCATCTGTTCATGCATGCCCACATACAGGCACACTCACACATGGCCCTATACATACACCATGCATGCCGACATTCAGTTACACACACCCACACATGACCCCACATACTCATGCAAACGCACATATCTGCACACACACTTATGCATGCACACATTAAGTCATGCACACTCACATATATCCACACACGCATGCGCACACATACCCAACACACACCTACACACTCATATACACATACATATTCACACACTCGCACATACCTCCCCACTCATGTACACACTCACACATACCCACTCGGGTATGCCACTCGCACATAACCCCACTCATGGCCACACACTCATGCACACACACACAGTCACATACTCACGCACACAATACTCACACACATTCACACATGCCCACCACACTCATGCACACACTCACACATACCCACACTCTTTCACGTGCATACTAATGTGTTCCCATGTACATTCATGTGCAGACTCCTGCATACTCATGTACACACACTCGGCTGTGCAGTGTACACAGGGCCTCACAGTAAGGGAGTTTAGCCGCAGACCTGTCCGTGGGAGCAGGGTGAGCGCAGGCCTGAGGCGTCTGGGGTCCGAGCAGGGCCCTGTGGGGTTGTTGACGGGGCTGGGCTGCCGTGACTCCGAGTCACCTCTGCAGGTGCCGAGGTCTCCGCAGAGAACATCAGGGACCCCCGTGTGGCCCTGCTCCAACCCACCCCACAGCCCCAGGGCCAGAGTGGCAGAGCTCTTCGGCCTGAGGGAGGGGCTCAGTAGCCCCGCCGGCACCTGGGTCCGAGTGGTAAGAATGAAAGAAGCCTGGGGGATCTCAGGCTCACCCACTAGTGGGCTGTGTGGCACGGGGGTCAGGGGTAAGAGGCCAGCGGGTCAGGGTGTCGGGGGGCAAAGGGGCCGGGGGCTTGGGGACCCAGGAGCTGGGCGGGCAGGTGTTGGGGCAGTGGGGGTCTGGGGGGGGAGGAGCACTGCTGTGCCACCCCTGAGCCCTGCCCCCCTGCTCAGCACCCTGGACCCCTCTTCTTTCCCCTCCCTGTGAAAGCCTGGCCACCCATCAGACCTCACGACTCCCTCTAGCTGCAGGTGCTGGGGGTCTCGGCTGCACTGCTTCTGGGCTGCCTGAGCCTCACTCACTTGCTGGGCCCCGCGCAGCCTGTGGAAGGGCCCACCGGGCCGCGGTTTCCCCCGAGCTGGGCCGTGTGGCCACTGCAGGACTCCTGCAGGTGAGTGGCCTGAGAGGCCGCTGTGGGGTCTTGCCGGCTCTGCCCAGAGAACACAGACTCCTGCAGGGCCTGGGGCAGGGGCAGGGGCGGGTAACGGGCAGTTCGAGGGGGTTCCCCCCGCGGGGGTGGGGGACAGACAGAGCTGTAAGGGACTGCCGGCTCCCTGCAGCCTCGCCCTCGTGGAGAGCATCCCCCAGGACCTGCCGGCGACTGCCAACTCATCTGCCCGGCCGCTGGCCCAGGCTTGGATGCAGCTGTTGGACATGGCCCAGGAGAGTGTCCACGTGGCCTCGTTCTATTGGTCACTCACGGGGCGCGACATTGGAGTTAATGACTCGTCTTCCCAGCCGGTGCGCCCCCCCCTTCCCTGGGGAGGGGGACAAGGTCGGGGGGGGGCTGGGAGGGGCTGGGCCTGTCCATGTCCTGTGGGAGACGCAGTAGTTCGTGGATGATCCGCAGGGGGAGACCCTCTTACAGAAGCTGCAGCAGCTGCTGGGCAGAAACGTCTCCCTGGCCGTGGCCACCAGCACCCCCTCACTGGCCCCCAACTCCAGTGACCTGCAGAGCCTGGTTGCCCAAGGTGGGTCCAGAACGCTGGGACCACACGAAAGCAGCAGAGCCACCTATGGGAGGTGGGCAGGGCCCAGACAGGGGCGGGGGGCTGGCTGGGAGCACAGTATCATCGGGGTGAGGGTGGAGGCGGCCCAGGGGTGTGTCTAGCTGCAGCGGGCAGAGCTGCACACCGGCAGCCCATCTCCGCCTGTAGGCCTGGGAGGAAGCTCAGAGGGCCGAGAACCAAGCGGGAGAGCAGGGCCAGTGTCCTCCCCGCCCAGTGACCGTCTCTGCAGGTGCCCAGGTGCGGCATGTGCCCATGAAAAACCTCACTGGGGGAGTTCTGCACTCCAAGTTCTGGGTCGTGGATGGGCAGCACATCTACATGGGCAGCGCCAACATGGACTGGCGGTCCCTGACCCAGGTGGGCTGCCCCGTCCCCTCTCCCTGCTGGGTTTCCACGGGGTTGGGGGAACTTCAGAATTACAATGTCTGGGGAAAGCAGGGCCCCCCAGGGCCCCATTCGCGGTGATGGGTCTTTGAGAGGGGTGTGGTCGGTAGCGAGGCACTGACCCCGCCCCAGGGGCCCTGCTGCCCCACCCCTGCAGGTGAAGGAGCTGGGAGTCATCATCTACAACTGCAGCCGCCTGGCCCAGGACCTGGAGAAAACCTTCCAGACCTACTGGGCGCTGGGGGTGCCCCGGCCCGTGCTCCCTAGCCGTTGGCCTAGGAACTTCTCCTCACACATTAACCGCTTCCAGCCCCTGCGGGAGCACTTCAGCGGGCTCCCCACCACGGCCTACTTCTCGGTGAGGTGCCGGGGCCCCCACAACCCTGGCCACCTGCTGGGCAGGCCCCACATAGGGACCTTCTAGTACAGCAGGCCCGGGTGTGGGGCAGGTCGGGTGTGGGGCAGGTGGGGGCCAGGGCAGAGGCGCCCAGTGCATGAGGCGCCTTCAGCTATGATGCTGGACGCTCTCCGGGGAAGGCAGGCCCAGTGGGGCGGTCGTACCTGGCAGGGTACCCCTCCATCGGGTGCCCAGGAGTGGACAGCTCTTCACCAACCCCCGTCACTGGTCTGCTGGAGAGGCCTGATAGGGCCCAGGACCGGGGTCCTGCCTGGGGAGGGAAAGGGGTCAGGCCAGCCCACCCACGATGTGGCGGGTGGAGCACCAGGCTGTCCAGAGGTCTCTGGGCAGCACTCCTAAGGGCTCTCATGGCACAGGCATCGCCGCCCGCACTCTGCCCCAGTGGCCGCACCCGGGACCTGGATGCGCTGCTCACGGAGATTGGGCGCGCCCGGGAATTCGTCTATGTATCGGTGATGGAGTACTTCCCCACCACGCGCTTCCAACACCCTGTCAGGTGAGCCAGGAGGAGCCCACTAAGACTGGGGTGCCCGGCAGGGCGTGTGTGGGCCTGTAGAGGGAGGAGGCGGGAGGGCAGGGGGCGGGGCCTGGAGGATGGGGGCGGGACTTGGGCGGGGCCGGGAGAGGGAGAGGGCAGGGTGGGGCGGGGACTGGGCGGGGCCTGAGGGTGGGGGCAGGACTTGGGCGGGGCCTGTAGAGAGGGCAGGAGGGCGGGGCCGGGTCCTGGGCGGGGCCTGGAGGGTGGAGGCGGGACTTGGGCGGGGCCTGTAGAGAAAGGGCTGAAGGACAGGGGGCGGGGCCTGGACAGGACCTGTAGAGTGAGAGAACGGAAGGACAGGGGCAGGGCCGGGAGGGGGCTGATGGTAGGGGGCGGGAACTGGGAGGGACCTCAAGGGGCTGAAGGACAGGGGCCGGGGGCATGGGCGGGGCCTGTAGAGGGAGAGGGCTGAAGGACAGGGGGTGGGGCCTGGGCGGGGCTATAGGTGGCTGAAGGACAGGGAGCATGGCCTGTAGAGGGAGGGGGCTGACGGATAGGGGGCGGGGCCTGGGCAGGGCCTGAGAGGAAGAAGGACAGAAGGTGGGGCCTATAGAGGGAGAAGGTTGGAGGGCCGGGGCGGGAACTGGGCAGGGCCCAGTAGGAGAGGTCAGGAGGACAGAGGGGATCGAGTCTGGACGGAGCCTGTAGAGGGAGAGGTCTGGAGGACAGAGGGGGCGGGGCCTGGAAGGGCCTGGGACCCTGGTGCTTAGAAGGAGGAACCTGTTGGTCCAAGGGAGGCCTGGAGGGCAGATCCACTGGCCTTGGAGAGGCCACCAGGCTGATGGAAACTGTCCCTCTCCTACCAGGACCCTCCCCATCCCAGGGCTGCCGGGGAAGCCCTGCTGATGTCTCTCCCCGGCCCTCCCTTCCCAGATACTGGCCTGTGCTGGACACGGCACTGCGGACTGCAGCCGTGAGCAGGCGTGTGCATGTACGCCTGCTGGTCAGCTGCTGGCTCAACACAGACCCCCGCATGTTCCCTTTCCTGCGCTCGCTTCAGGCCCTCAGCCACCCGGCAGCTGGCATCTCCCTGGATGTGGTGAGGTCCCCATCCCTGGGCAGGCTGGAGGTCGCCCTGCTCCCCTCATGACACAGTCCTCTCTGTTTCCCGAAGAAAGTCTACATCGTGCCGGTGGGGAATCACTCCAACATCCCGTTCAGCCGGGTGAACCACAGCAAGTTCATGGTCACCGAACAGGTGGCCTACATCGGTGAGTGGCACAGGGCATGGGCATGGGGCACCCCAGAAGCGGCCAGGCATGAGCGACCCATATTCCCCTCCCCCTCCCCCAGGCACCTCCAACTGGTCAGAAGACTACTTTAGCAGCACCTCAGGGGTGGGCCTGGTGCTGAGACAGAGGGCTACGGGCAGCCAGCCGCAGGCACTCACCGTGCAGGAGCAGCTGCGCCGACTGTTCGAGCGGGACTGGAGCTCGCCCTACGCCTTGGGCCTGGACGAACTGGCCCACAGCCAGGACTGTGTTTGGCGCCACTGAGCCTCTGGAAACCTTCAGCTCTTGGTGGAACCCGCTCTCCACCGAGTTTGCTGTCTGTCCCCAGACCTGGGCCTCAGGCAGCTGCTTCTGCCCCAGCCCTTGTCCAGGCCAGGTGCCCAAAGGCCTGGGAATGCCAACTTTGCTTTCCATCTCCTCTCCAAATCCAGCTGTTCCTAAAGCCAGCCTCCTCCAAGAAGGCCTCCAGGAAGCCTCTTGCTGGCTCCCCCAGAGTAATTGCAAACCCTTGGAATGTGCCTGTGCCTTCTGTCTCTGACTCCAGCTTAATGGGGGTACCTCCTGTCCCACCCCAGACTGTAGATTTACTCTCCAAACTTTCCAGGGGGCTCCGTCCAGTCCCCACAGCTGCACGTCTGCAGAGCCCGGACTCAGCCAGTGTCCAGTCTGTAGGGACAGGAAGGCTGCGCTCTGGCAGGCCCTGGATCTCACATAGCTGGGCCCCACTCACAAATGAAAGAAGGGAGCCAGAGAAGGCAGTGAACCCCCTGGCAGAGAACCACCACCAGTGCAATTCTGGAGGTCCCGGGGACCAGGGATGTGAGGAAAGTTTACTCGGAAAATCCATGACTTGGGCATGTTCCTGGAGCCACAGAGGATTGTGGGGGTCCCGGGGCGGGGGTTGTCCCTGGCAGAAACCCAGGACCACGAGGCACTTACCAGGACTCTGGACAGGCGGGAAGCAAGCCCTGTGGCAGTGGGTTCAGGGTGTGGGAAACCCAGGACTTTGGAAAGGGTTCCTGGGGTGGCTGGGGGATGCAACCCTGGGCTGTGGGTGCTGTGGCGCCTCCAAGTCACAGCATGCCAACCCAGGTGCACGGGTCCATCTTTGGGCGCAGACTTTTTAAAAAAATTTAATTAATTTATTTTTGCCTTTTGGGTCACACCCGTCATGCACAGGGGTTACTCCTGGCTCTGTACTCAGGAATCACTCCTGGCGGTGCTCAGGGGACCATATGGGATGCTGGGAATCGAACCCGGTCGGCCTCGTGCAAGGCAAACGCTATCCCTCCAGCCCTGCGCGCAGGCTTTCAAGGACCACAATGACCCAATTTAACTGTATTGCTAGAGCTCGCCCCGTAGTTGGCTGTGCTGATTGGTTATGAGGTACTGGGACTGGCCAATCAGGTCACGCATGCAAATGCTGGGCCAGGTGGTCTGGAAGACCCGGCCCCGCCCCCTCACTTCCTGTCTCTCTCTGGAAGGCTGTCGGAGCGCTGTTGCCGGTCCTGAGGGGAATCCAGAACTCTGTGGTGGGTTGCCAGGGGGACACGGGAGGGTGGGCGTGAGTTCCTGAGGGCAGCATTGGAGCGTGGGGGGACCTGCCCTGGGAGGGCGGATTTTCGGTGGGGAGGGAACCCAGGACTGTGGGGGGGTGAGGGAGGGGGCGGCCAGCACTGTGAGGTGGATTCCGGGGTGAACCCAGGACTACGGAGATGTATGGGGGGATCAGCCCCATCCCAGAACTTTCGGGGTGGCGGCTTTCGGGGTGAACGGGGCATGTGGGGTCGGGCTCTGGAGTGAAGGGGGGCCACGGGGGCGGGTTCCAGTGTTAACCCGGGGCCATGGGGGTGGGCTTCTGGGTAAACCCGGGCCTGTAAGGGCAGGTTCAGGGGTGAACTGGGGGGTCTGTGTAGGCAGGTTTCAGGGTGAACTGGGGTGTGCGGGGGAGTTCCGGGGTGAACCTTGGCCTGAGGGGGTGGATTTCAGGGTGAACCGGGGCTTGTGAAGGTGCACCCAGGAGACAGGACTGTGGGTCCACCCGCCAGTTCCAGCCCCACATCCGTGTTCTGACATGATGAGGCGGGTTATAAGTGCTGTAGTCTGCAGCTGGGGAGTTCCCAGTGGAGACCATTCATGCACAGGAGTTGGACTGCACAGGGCTCCACACCCCCCTCCTCTCCCATCGCCTGCAGCAAGACCACCATGACACACAAGACCCTGGGTTTGCAGGTGTGACTGCAGTGTCCCCCACAGGACAGTGTGGCAGGCCCCCTGCAGACAGGAACCTTGACCCCAAGACCCCCGACTTTCCCCTTTTCTCCACCAGAAGCCATTTTTTGTTTGTTTGTTTGTTTTTGGCTGGCTCTGCACTCAGGAATTACCCATGAAAGTGTTCAGGGGGCCCTCTGGGGTACAGGGGATGGAACCAGCAAGGCCATATGCAAGGCAAACACCCTACCAGATGTACTGTTACTCTGGGCCCAGAAGCCAGTTTCTTTCAGAGCGTTACACACAGAACTGGGGGGTGGGTGGGGGATGGAGGGGGGGTGGGGCTTCCCTGCCAGCCACAGCCGATGCCCCTAGGATCACCTGAGAGATCCCAGCCCTGTTGCCTGGCCACCACTCCTGTGAGCGGGGCACTGCAGCTACAAGCCCTAAGGGACTCATGGCTCTGCCTCTCTCCAGGAATTCCTGGGTCCAGCTGGAAACTGCTGGTCTCCCCATGGCCTCTCCAGCTGCTGGCTGCGAATATCTGGGCCCCAACATTCTTCAGAACTGTTTTTCTGGCACTTCCTGGCGTGGCCCTCAGGCCGGAGCATGTGTGGGAGATTGGGGAACCGCCTTTCTACGTAGCAACACAAGACAAGCAGTCTTGCAGTGCGGGGATCACATGCTTTATTGCCCATTTGGAGGAAAAATGCTCAGGTTCTCTGTAACCTGGCTGCACCCTGGGGCTACATGGGGTGTGTGCCTCCGGAGGCACTGAGACCCTGGAAGCATGTGGCAGATCTCCGACATCCCTCTGCTGGTTCACCTGCCAAGACCACCTTCCACGTGGCACCAGGGTGCCACTCAACAAGCATCCAGAACTTGCTCTGGTCAGATGAGGGAGGAGTAGGTTAGCTAGAAGTGAGAGGCAGTTTCTGGAACGTGCTAGTCAATGATTGTCAGGACGCAGCAACAGAAATGACCCCAGAAGTACTCCATTCACCAGAGCCCTCTTCACGAAGCAACAATTATGTTCTGGTGGGTTCTGGAGCAGGTCCCTAGAAACGTCTTCACTAGAGACCAATCTCCAGCACCCCTCTGCCATGGGCCAAGTCATGCATCTCAGTGAGTCAGGATGTCTTTTGCTTGCCGAGCTTCGGGGTGTACTGTGGTTGAGCACCTGTGGCCTCAGGTCAGAGTCCATGGGCACAGAGGTGGGAGCACTCAGGATGGGGTGAGCTCAGGCTTACTCTGTAACCCCATTTCTGTGGTGTCAGAGCCTGCGGGCCCCACTACTCTTGTGCTCCAGCAGGATCACTTGGTCCTCGCTGAGGATGCAGCTGTGTGTGCATCATGGGTCAGCTCCTCCTCTTCCTCTTCTCCCGGAGAGAACGTTTCTCGGGCATCAAAAAAGGTGGCTGCTTCATCTTGGAGGTTGTGCTCTGCTAGACTTGCCTCATCCTCAGTGGCTTGGCATTTCTCAGCGGGAGGGGAGGAGAACCCCAGTTTGGGAAACCGGAACCAGCCTGCCTTCTCCTGCTTGCCAGGCAGTCTTGATTCAGGCCGGGCCTCGGGCTGCTTCTGAACTGGGCCCGTTTGCTGTATTTGGGCTCCAGAGGCAGCAACTGGCTCCTCAGGGGCCGATGGAGAAAACCCGATGTTTGGGAACCAAAACCTGAAGAGCCCAGAAGACCTTTTACTTTCTGGTTTCTCTTTTGGGGGAATGTGTTCTGCCAGGGTTGCCCCCGGGCTGTCTTCAGGGGGAAATTCAAGAATTTCTGCAGGCTCCTCATCAGAACAGCTCTCGGCACATTGGGCACCAGAGCCAACTTCAAAGCCAGCTGTTGCCTCCCTGTCGCTGGACACCACTTCAAATGGTTCTTGAGAGTCAGCACTCAGGACTACCTCTCTGGGAGTTTCGTGAGCCCCAAGGCTCACACCTGTCTGGAGAGTGGGCTCTGGGTTTCTCCCCTTCAGCGGGGAAAATCCATAGGAGGCCTTCTGTGAGGCTGGGGTCTCCAACTCGCATACAGTCTCCGTAGTAAAGGTCTTGGGTCCCCAGGGATCAGCCGAGCCTGCCAGGGCTCTGCTGTGGATGGTGACTGCATGGCTCTCGGCCTGAGCACCTTGAATGCGCACTCTCACCTTAGAAATGGGGGGCACTTCTGAGGGGAGGTGGCAGTCCTTTAGTTGCTCCCTGCAGTGCCCTGCACTCTCCTTCAGGATGGTTGCACCCCAGATTTCAGGGTTCTCTGTCTGCAGGGTGAGGTGGAGATGGTTCTCAGGGTGCCACACTTCTCGAACCATTGGAATGAAAATGTCAGTGTCCAAGCTGGGGTCAGGGAAGGTGAACCTCGGCACCTTCAGTTTGGGAAACCTTACTTTAAGCACAGAATCTTCCCAGACTATGCCCATGCCACCGAGAGAAGTGGGGGCTGGGCCATGGGGGCTAGGTGCCATCACTGTGGAAGGTCTCCTCACTGCCTCTGCTTCAGGGCCCGGGATTTCAGAAAAGCTGGCATGGGTCAGCAGGAGGGGGCCTTCTGCTGGACAGGTCCCAACAGGGGAAGATGACCCAGCTGGAAGAGGCTGCTTCCCAGAGCCTGGGCCAGTACTGTGCAAATTGCGCCGAAGCACATCGGCATAGGAGGCGCTGTCGGGAAACGCCTTGTCCTCATTGCTCTTGGGGGAGTGCAGGGGCACAGCCACTTCCCCAAGGAGCTCCTGAGTCATAGCTCTACCAGGAGCTTCTTCTTGGGGGCTGCAGGTATCAAGTAGGAGTCTGGGAACCTTTTCCAGCCCTGCAGCCTCCCCTTTCTCCTTGGATGAAGCACGCCGCATGCCAGGCAGGTGGAATGTAGGCATCCTAAACCAACTATCTCGAGAGGCTGCCCCCTCGGTGCTTGACACATCAGCATCCTTGGGTCTACATGATGGCAGGAGTGGGTTTTCTGTGGTGGGGATCACTGGCTTCCCAATAGGCTGCCTCTTGGAGACTTCCGCACAGGCACTATCTCCTAAAGAGAGGCTGTGTTGCTCTGTGGTGTCAGGGTCCTTGATGCCACTCTGGACCACCAGGGTCCTAGAAAAGGTAGGGTGTGGCTCTCCTGGCGACAGAACAGCCCTGGCCTGGGAGAGCTCAGTCGTAGGAAGAGGAAGCTCTGGCAGCACTGGGCCAGTCTGCCCTAGTTTGATCCCCTCTCCATCCTCCTCTGGCGGGACATCCTTTGGGTGAATATAAACTTGGGGCATCCCTTGCAGCCTGTCCGTTTCTGTGGACGCACTAAGCTTTACGTCCTCCACGTGGTGTTTAGGGACCCCTTTCTTGGGGGACCACCGAAAAGATGGGAGCTTGAGCTTGGGCATTTTTAATGGACTGCCCTTACCTGCCCGGGCAGCACCCTCAGTGGGAACTTCACATGCCACTGCTGATGAAGTCCCCTCAGTTTGGGAAGGGACCTCGGGGGACATACACACAGAATCTGTGCCTGAATGCAACAGTTGTGGATCAGTCACAGGGCTTTTCGAGGAGTCAAGCCTCTGTGTAGAGCAAGGGCCAGACACAGTAGGGACAACCTGAGCATGAGGGGCCCCCACCTCACCCATAGCTGTGGGATCCGAATACTGAAACTTCGGTCCATGAAATTTAGGAAAAGTCACAGGTCCATATGATGTGGGAAAGAGAGAAACGATAGATTCAGTGTGACAAGCAACTGGGGATGGCAGTGGTCCCTCGAGGATAGCTTTGGAAACACCATCCATGACCCCTTCAGAGGTGTCCACAAGCAATACATGCGACTCAGCAACCTGAGGAATATCCTCCTGAAACTTAATGAGGGTTCCAGGACCAGAGGAAACGGAGAAGGAAGGATCAGACTGGAGCTGAAGACTGACTGCACTGGAAGGGATAGACACACCACCAAGAGCTAAACCCTGAGGTGAAGGGCCCACTGCAACATCCAGGTCACCGCACACAGAATCATTGACAGACTTGCTGGGAGAAGAGCCCCTAAAGGAAGGCATCTTGAACTTCGGCATTTTAAACTTCCTATCCTTGGACCCCACGGCCTTGACTCCCAGGGCTATGTCTGCCTCCAGCGTGGCCTCAGGCGTCCGAATGTCAACCTCAACTGTGGGCAGCTTCACTTCCGCGCTGGGGGTGCTGACGTCGGCCTTGGCGCCTTTCACATCCAGTTTTGGGGCCGTGATGTCCACCTGGGGGCCCTTGAAGTCGACTTTGGGCACCTTGAAGCTGGGTGTCTTCACCTTGGGCAGGTGGCCCTTGAGGCCGCCTCTGACGTCCACGTCGGGGAGTGTGGTTTCGGGCATCTCGACGTCGGGGGGCTGCATGGCCTTGACGCCGGACACCACGTCCACGTCCACGGACGGGAGCTGGACGCTGAGGTCCCCGGTCTTGAGTTCTCCCTTGGCAGAGGACAGGGAGACATCGGCCTGCATCTCTGGCAAGGTGACGTCCACGTCGCTGTGCATGGAGGCCTCGATGGATTTGCCTGCTGCGGAGCCCCCGAAGGAGGGCATCTTGAACTTGGGCATCTTGAACTTGCTGTCCCTGGCCCCCACGTCCTTGCCTCCCAGGGCGATGTCCGCCTCCAGCGTGGCCTCAGGGGTCCGAATGTCAACGTCAACTGTGGGCAGCTTCACCTCCACGCTGGGGGTGCTGACGTCGGCCTTGGCGCCCTTCACATCCAGTTTTGGGGCCGTGATGTCCACCTGGGGGCCCTTGAAGTCGACTTTAGGCACCTTGAAGCTGGGTGTCTTAACCTTGGGCAAGTGGCCCTTGAGGCCGCCTCTGACGTCCACGTCGGGGAGTGTGGCTTCGGGCACCTCGACGTCGGGGGGCTGAACGGCCTTGACGCCGGACGCGACGTCCACGTCCAGGGACGGGAGCTGGACGCTGAGGTCCCCGGTCTTGAGTTCTCCCTGGGCAGAGGGCAGGGAGACATCGGCCTGCATCTCTGGCAAGGTGACGTCCACGTCGCTGTGCACGGAGGCCTTGCCTGCTGCGGAGCCCCCAAAGGACGGCATCTTGAACTTGGGCATCTTGAACTTGCTGTCCCTGGCCCCCACGTCCTTGCCTCCCAGGGCGATGTCCGCCTCCAGCGTGGCCTCAGGGGTCCGAATGTCAACGTCAACTGTGGGCAGCTTCACCTCCACGCTGGGGGTGCTGACGTCGGCCTTGGCGCCTTTCACATCCAGTTTGGGGGCCGTGATGTCCACCTGGGGGCCCTTGAAGTCGACTTTGGGCACCTTGAAGCTGGGTGTCTTCATCTTAGGGAGGTGGCTCTTGAGGCCGCCTCTGACGTCCACGTCGGGGAGTGTGGCTTCAGGCACCTCGACGTCTGGGAGCTGCACGGCCTTGACGCCGGACGGGACGTCCACGTCCACGGATGGGAGCTGGACGCTGAGTTCCCCGGTCTTGAGTTCTAACTGGGCAGAGGGCAGGGAGACATCGGCCTGCATCTCTGGCGAGGTGACGTCCACATCGCTGTGCACGGAGGCCTTGCCTGCTGCGGAGCCCACGAAAGAGGTCATCTTGAACTTGGGCATCTGGAACTTGCTGTCCCTGGCCCCCACGTCCTTGCCTCCCAGGGCGATGTCCGCCTCCAGCGTGGCCTCAGGGGTCCGAATGTCAACGTCAACTGTGGGCAACTTCACCTCCACGCTGGGGGTGCTGACGTCGGCCTTGGCGCCTTTCACATCCAGTTTGGGGGCCGTGATGTCCACCTGGGGGCCCTTGAAGTCGACTTTGGGCACCTTGAAGCTGGGTGTCTTCATCTTAGGGAGGTGGCTCTTGAGGCCGCCTCTGATGTCCACGTCGGGGAGTGTGGCTTCAGGCACCTCGACGTCTGGGAGCTGCACGGCCTTGACGCCGGACGGGACGTCCACGTCCACGGATGGGAGCTGGACGCTGAGTTCCCCGGTCTGGAGTTCTCCCTGGGCAGAGGGCAGGGAGACATCGGCCTGCATCTCTGGCAAGGTGACGTCCACATCGCTGTGCATGGAGGCCTCGATGGATTTGCCTGCTGCGGAGCCCCCGAAGGAGGGCATCTTGAACTTGGGCATCTTGAACTTGCTGTCCCTGGCCCCCACGTCCTTGCCTCCCAGGGCGATGTCCGCCTCCAGAGTGGCCTCAGGGGTCCGAATGTCAACGTCAACTGTGGGCAACTTCACCTCCACGCTGGGGGTGCTGACGTCGGCCTTGGCGCCTTTCACATCCAGTTTGGGGGCCGTGATGTCCACCTGGGGTCCCTTGAAGTCTACTTTGGGCACCTTGAAGCTGGGTGTCTTCATCTTAGGGAGGTGGCTCTTGAGGCCGCCTCTGATGTCCACGTCGGGGAGTGTGGCTTCGGGCACCTCGACGTCGGGGGGCTGAACGGCCTTGACGCCGGACGCGACGTCCACGTGCAGGGACGGGAGCTGGACGCTGAGGTCCCCGGTCTTGAGTTCTCCCTGGGCAGAGGGCAGGGAGACAACGGCCTGCATCTCTGGCAAGGTGACGTCCACGTCGCTGTGCATGGAGGCCTCGATGGATTTGCCTGCTGCGGAGCCCCCGAAGGAGGGCATCTTGAACTTGGGCATCTTGAACTTGCTGTCCCTGGCCCCCACGTCCTTGCCTCCCAGGGCGATGTCCGCCTCCAGCGTGGCCTCAGGGGTCCGAATGTCAACGTCAACTGTGGGCAGCTTCACCTCCACGCTGGGGGTGCTGACGTCGGCCTTGGCGCCTTTCACATCCAGTTTGGGGGCCGTGATGTCCACCTGGGGGCCCTTGAAGTCGACTTTGGGCACCTTGAAGCTGGGTGTCTTCATCTTAGGGAGGTGGCTCTTGAGGCCGCCTCTAACGTCCACGTCGGGGAGTGTGGCTTCAGGCACCTCGACGTCTGGGAGCTGCACGGCCTTGACGCCGGACGGGACGTCCACGTCCACGGACGGGAGCTGGACGCTGAGTTCCCCGGTCTTGAGTTCTCCCTGGGCAGACGGCAGGGAGACATCGGCCTGCATCTCTGGCAAGGTGACGTCCACGTCGCTGTGCACGGAGGCCTTGCCTGCTGCGGTGCCCCCAAAGGACGGCATCTTGAACTTGGGCATCTGGAACTTGCTGTCCCTGGCCCCCACGTCCTTGCCTCCCAGGGCGATGTCCGCCTCCAGCGTAGCCTCAGGGGTCCGAATGTCAACGTCAACTGTGGGCAGCTTCACCTCCACGCTGGGGGTGGTGACGTCGGCCTTGGCGCCCTTCACATCCAGTTTTGGGGCCGTGATGTCCACCTGGGGGCCCTTGAAGTCGACTTTGGGCACCTTGAAGCTGGGTGTCTTCATCTTAGGGAGGTGGCTCTTGAGGCCGCCTCTGACGTCCACGTCGGGGAGTGTGGCTTCAGGCACCTCGACGTCTGGGAGCTGCACGGCCTTGACGCCGGACGCGACGTCCACGTCCACGGACGGGAGCTGGACGCTGAGTTCCCCGGTCTTGAGTTCTCCCTGGGCAGAGGGCAGGGAGACATCGGCCTGCATCTCTGGCAAGGTGACGTCCACGTCGCTGTGCATGGAGGCCTCGATGGATTTGCCTGCTGCGGAGCCCCCGAAGGAGGGCATCTTGAACTTGGGCATCTTGAACTTGCTGTCCTTGGCCCCCACGTCCTTGCCTCCCAGGGCGATGTCCGCCTCCAGCGTGGCCTCAGGGGTCTGAATGTCAACATCAACTGTGGGCAGCTTCACCTCCACGCTGGGGGTGGTGACGTCGGACTTGGCGCCTTTCACATCCAGTTTGGGGGCCGTGATGTCCACCTGGGGGCCCTTGAAGTCGACTTTGGGCACCTTGAAGCTGGGTGTCTTCATCTTAGGGAGGTGGCTCTTGAGGCCGCCTCTGACGTCCACGTCGGGGAGTGTGGCTTCAGGCACCTCGACGTCTGGGAGCTCCACGGCCTTGACGCCGGACGGGACGTCCACATCCACGGACGGGAGCTGGACGCTGAGTTCCCCGGTCTTGAGTTCTCCCTGGGCAGACGGCAGGGAGACATCGGCCTGCATCTCTGGCAAGGTGACGTCCACGTCGCTGTGCACGGAGGCCTTGCCTGCTGCGGAGCCCCCAAAGGACGGCATCTTGAACTTGGGCATCTGGAACTTGCTGTCCCTGGCCCCCACATCCTTGCCTCCCAGGGCGATGTCCGCGTCCAGCGTGGCCTCAGGGGTCTGAATGTCAACATCAACTGTGGGCAGCTTCACCTCCACGCTGGGGGTGGTGACGTCGGCCTTGGCGCCTTTCACATCCAGTTTGGGGGCCGTGATGTCCACCTGGGGGCCCTTGAAGTCGACTTTGGGCACCTTGAAGCTGGGTGTCTTCATCTTAGGGAGGTGGCTCTTGAGGCCGCCTCTGACGTCCACGTCGGGGAGTGTGGCTTCAGGCACCTCGACGTCTGGGAGCTCCACGGCCTTGACGCCGGACGTGACGTCCACATCCACGGACGGGAGCTGGACGCTGAGTTCCCCGGTCATGAGTTCTCCCTGGGCAGACGGCAGGGAGACATCGGCCTGCATCTCTGGCAAGGTGACGTCCACGTCGCTGTGCACGGAGGACTTGCCTGCTGCGGAGCCCCCAAAGGACGGCATCTTGAACTTGGGCATCTGGAACTTGCTGTCCCTGGCCCCCACGTCCTTGCCTCCCAGGGCGATGTCCGCCTCCAGCGGGGCCTCAGGGGTCCGAATGTCAACGTCAACTGTGGGCAGCTTCACCTCCACGCTGGGGGTGGTGACGTCGGCCTTGGCGCCTTTCACATCCAGTTTGGGGGCCGTGATGTCCACCTGGGGGCCCTTGAAGTCGACTTTGGGCACCTTGAAGCTGGGTGTCTTCATCTTAGGGAGGTGGCTCTTGAGGCCGCCTCTGACGTCCACGTCGGGGAGTGTGGCTTCAGGCACCTCGACGTCTGTGAGCTGCACGGCCTTGACGCCGGACGGGACGTCCACATCCACGGACGGGAGCTGGACGCTGAGTTCCCCGGTCCTAAGTTCTCCCTGGGCAGACGGCAGGGAGACATCGGCCTGCATCTCTGGCAAGGTGACGTCCACGTCGCTGTGCACGGAGGCCTTGCCTGCTGCGGAGCCCCCAAAGGACGGCATCTTGAACTTGGGCATCTGGAACTTGCTGTCCCTGGCCCCCACGTCCTTGCCTCCCAGGGCGATGTCCGCCTCCAGCGTGGCCTCAGGGGTCTGAATGTCAACATCAACTGTGGGCAGCTTCACCTCCACGCTGGGGGTGGTGACGTCGGCCTTGGCGCCTTTCACATCCAGTTTGGGGGCCGTGATGTCCACCTGGGGGCCCTTGAAGTCGACTTTGGGCACCTTGAAGCTGGGTGTCTTCATCTTAGGGAGGTGGCTCTTGAGGCCGCCTCTTACGTCCACGTCGGGGAGTGTGGCTTCAGGCACCTCGACGTCTGGGAGCTGCACGGCCTTGACGCCGGACGGGACGTCCACATCCAGTGACGGGAGCTGGACGCTGAGGTCCCCGGTCTTGAGTTCTCCCTTGGCAGAGGACAGGGAGACATCGGCCTGCATCTCTGGCAAGGTGACGTCCACGTCGCTGTGCATGGAGGCCTCGATGGATTTGCCTGCTGCGGAGCCCCCGAAGGAGGGCATCTTGAACTTGGGCATCTTGAACTTGCTGTCCCTGGCCCCCACGTCCTTGCCTCCCAGGGCGATGTCCGCCTCCAGCGTGGCCTCAGGGGTCCGAATGTCAACGTCAACTGTGGGCAGCTTCACCTCCACGCTGGGGGTGCTGACGTCGGCCTTGGCGCCCTTCACATCCAGTTTTGGGGCCGTGATGTCCACCTGGGGGCCCTTGAAGTCGACTTTGGGCACCTTGAAGCTGGGTGTCTTCACCTTGGGCAGGTGGCCCTTGAGGCCGCCTCTGACGTCCACGTCGGGGAGTGTGGCTTCGGGCATCTCGACGTCGGGGGGCTGCATGGCCTTGACGCCGGACACCACGTCCACGTCCACGGACGGGAGCTGGACGCTGAGGTCCCTGGTCTTGAGTTCTCCCTTGGCAGAGGACAGGGAGACATCGGCCTGCATCTCTGGCAAGGTGACGTCCACGTCGCTGTGCATGGAGGCCTCGATGGATTTGCCTGCTGCGGAGCCCCCGAAGGAGGGCATCTTGAACTTGGGCATCTTGAACTTGCTGTCCCTGGCCCCCACGTCCTTGCCTCCCAGGGCGATGTCCGCCTCCAGCGTGGCCTCAGGGGTCCGAATGTCAACGTCAACTGTGGGCAGCTTCACCTCCACGCTGGGGGTGCTGACGTCGGCCTTGGCACCCTTCACATCCAGTTTTGGGGCCGTGATGTCCACCTGGGGGCCCTTGAAGTCGACTTTAGGCACCTTGAAGCTGGGTGTCTTAACCTTGGGCAAGTGGCCCTTGAGGCCGCCTCTGACGTCCACGTCGGGGAGTGTGGCTTCGGGCACCTCGACGTCGGGGGGCTGAACGGCCTTGACGCCGGACGCGACGTCCACGTCCAGGGACGGGAGCTGGACGCTGAGGTCCCCGGTCTTGAGTTCTCCCTGGGCAGAGGGCAGGGAGACATCGGGCTGCATCTCTGGCAAGGTGACGTCCACGTCGCTGTGCACGGAGGCCTTGCCTGCTGCGGAGCCCCCGAAGGAGGGCATCGTGATCTTGGGCATCTTGAACTTGCTGTCCCTGGCCCCCACGTCCTTGCCTCCCAGGGCGATGTCCGCCTCCAGCGTAGCCTCAGGCGTCCGAATGTCAACGTCAACTGTAGGCAGCTTCACCTCCACGCTGGGGGTGCTGACGTCGGCCTTGGCGCCCTTCACATCCAGTTTTGGGGCCGTGATGTCCACCTGGGGGCCCTTGAAGTCGACCTTGGGCACCTTGAAGCTGGGTGTCTTAACCTTGGGCAGGTGGCCCTTGAGGCCGCCTCTGACGTCCACGTCGGGGAGTGTGGCTTCGGGCACCTCGACGTCGGGGGGCTGAACGGCCTTGACGCCGGACGCGACGTCCACGTCCAGGGACGGGAGCTGGATGCTGAGGTCCCCGGTCTTGAGTTCTCCCTTGGCAGAGGGCAGGGAGACATCGGGCTGCATCTCTGGCAAGGTGACGTCCACGTCGCTGTGCATGGAGGCCTCGATGGATTTGCCTGCTGCGGAGCCCCCGAAGGAGGGCATCTTGAACTTGGGCATCTTGAACTTGCTGTCCCTGGCCCCCACGTCCTTGCCTCCCAGGGCGATGTCTGCCTCCAGCGTGGCCTCAGGGGTCCGAATGTCAACGTCAACTGTGGGCAGCTTCACCTCCACGCTGGGGGTGCTGACGTCGGCCTTGGCGCCCTTCACATCCAGTTTTGGGGCCGTGATGTCCACCTGGGGGCCCTTGAAGTCGACTTTGGGCACCTTGAAGCTGGGTGTCTTCACCTTGGGCAGGTGGCCCTTGAGGCCGCCTCTGACGTCCACGTCGGGGAGTGTGGCTTCGGGCACCTCGACGTCGGGGGGCTGAACGGCCTTGACGCCGGACGCGACGTCCACGTCCAGGGACGGGAGCTGGACGCTGAGGTCCCCGGTCTTGAGTTCTCCCTGGGCAGAGGGCAGGGAGACATCGGGCTGCATCTCTGGCAAGGTGACGTCCACGTCGCTGTGCATGGAGGCCTCGATGGATTTGCCTGCTGCGGAGCCCCCGAAGGAGGGCATCTTGAACTTGGGCATCTTGAACTTGCTGTCCCTGGCCCCCACGTCCTTGCCTCCCAGGGCGATGTCTGCCTCCAGCGTGGCCTCAGGGGTCCGAATGTCAACGTCAACTGTGGGCAGCTTCACCTCCACGCTGGGGGTGCTGACGTCGGCCTTGGCGCCCTTCACATCCAGTTTTGGGGCCGTGATGTCCACCTGGGGGCCCTTGAAGTCGACCTTGGGCACCTTGAAGCTGGGTGTCTTCATCTTAGGGAGGTGGCTCTTGAGGCCGCCTCTGACGTCCACGTCGGGGAGTGTGGCTTCAGGCACCTCGACGTCTGGGAGCTGCACGGCCTTGACGCCGGACGCGACGTCCACGTCCATGGACGGGAGCTGGACGCTGAGGTCCCCGGTCTTGAGTTCTCCCTGGGCAGAGGGCAGGGAGACATCGGCCTGCATCTCTGGCAAGGTGACGTCCACGTCGCTGTGCACGGAGGCCTTGCCTGCTGCGGAGCCCCCAAAGGAGGGCATCTTGAACTTGGGCATCTGGAACTTGCTGTCCCTGGCCCCCACGTCCTTGCCTCCCAGGGCGATGTCCGCCTCCAGCGTGGCCTCAGGGGTCCGAATGTCAACGTCAACTGTGGGCAGCTTCACCTCCACGCTGGGGGTGGTGACGTCGGCCTTGGCGCCTTTCACATCCAGTTTGGGGGCCGTGATGTCCACCTGGGGGCCCTTGAAGTCGACTTTGGGCACCTTGAAGCTGGGTGTCTTCATCTTAGGGAGGTGGCTCTTGAGGCCGCCTCTGACGTCCACGTCGGGGAGTGTGGCTTCAGGCACCTCGACGTCTGGGAGCTGCACGGCCTTGACGCCGGACGGGACGTCCACATCCAGGGACGGGAGCTGGACGCTGAGGTCCCCGGTCTTGAGTTCTCCCTTGGCAGAGGACAGGGAGACATCGGCCTGCATCTCTGGCAAGGTGACGTCCACGTCGCTGTGCATGGAGGCCTCGATGGATTTGCCTGCTGCGGAGCCCCCGAAGGAGGGCATCTTGAACTTGGGCATCTTGAACTTGCTGTCCCTGGCCCCCACGTCCTTGCCTCCCAGGGCGATGTCCGCCTCCAGCGTGGCCTCAGGGGTCCGAATGTCAACCTCAACTGTGGGCAGCTTCACTTCCGCGCTGGGGGTGCTGACGTCGGCCTTGGCGCCTTTCACATCCAGTTTGGGGGCCGTGATGTCCACCTGGGGGCCCTTGAAGTCGACTTTGGGCACCTTGAAGCTGGGTGTCTTCACCTTGGGCAGGTGGCCCTTGAGGCTGCCTCTGACGTCCACGTCGGGGAGTGTGGCTTCGGGCATCTCGAAGTCGGGGGGCTGCATGGCCTTGACGCCGGACACCACGTCCACGTCCACGGACGGGAGCTGGACGCTGAGGTCCCTGGTCTTGAGTTCTCCCTTGGCAGAGGACAGGGAGACATCGGCCTGCATCTCTGGCAAGGTGACGTCCACGTCGCTGTGCATGGAGGCCTCGATGGATTTGCCTGCTGCGGAGCCCCCGAAGGAGGGCATCTTGAACTTGGGCATCTTGAACTTGCTGTCCCTGGCCCCCACGTCCTTGCCTCCCAGGGCGATGTCCGCCTCCAGCGTGGCCTCAGGGGTCCGAATGTCAACGTCAACTGTGGGCAGCTTCACCTCCACGCTGGGGGTGCTGACGTCGGCCTTGGCGCCCTTCACATCCAGTTTTGGGGCCGTGATGTCCACCTGGGGGCCCTTGAAGTCGACTTTAGGCACCTTGAAGCTGGGTGTCTTAACCTTGGGCAAGTGGCCCTTGAGGCCGCCTCTGACGTCCACGTCGGGGAGTGTGGCTTCGGGCACCTCGACGTCGGGGGGCTGAACGGCCTTGACGCCGGACGCGACGTCCACGTCCAGGGACGGGAGCTGGACGCTGAGGTCCCCGGTCTTGAGTTCTCCCTGGGCAGAGGGCAGGGAGACATCGGGCTGCATCTCTGGCAAGGTGACGTCCACGTCGCTGTGCACGGAGGCCTTGCCTGCTGCGGAGCCCCCGAAGGAGGGCATCGTGAACTTGGGCATCTTGAACTTGCTGTCCCTGGCCCCCACGTCCTTGCCTCCCAGGGCGATGTCCGCCTCCAGCGTAGCCTCAGGGGTCCGAATGTCAACGTCAACTGTGGGCAGCTTCACCTCCACGCTGGGGGTGCTGACGTCGGCCTTGGCGCCCTTCACATCCAGTTTTGGGGCCGTGATGTCCACCTGGGGGCCCTTGAAGTCGACCTTGGGCACCTTGAAGCTGGGTGTCTTAACCTTGGGCAGGTGGCCCTTGAGGCCGCCTCTGACGTCCACGTCGGGGAGTGTGGCTTCGGGCACCTCGACGTCGGGGGGCTGAACGGCCTTGACGCCGGACGCGACGTCCACGTCCAGGGACGGGAGCTGGACGCTGAGGTCCCCGGTCTTGAGTTCTCCCTTGGCAGAGGGCAGGGAGACATCGGGCTGCATCTCTGGCAAGGTGACGTCCACGTCGCTGTGCATGGAGGCCTCGATGGATTTGCCTGCTGTGGAGCCCCCGAAGGAGGGCATCTTGAACTTGGGCATCTTGAACTTGCTGTCCCTGGCCCCCACGTCCTTGCCTCCCAGGGCGATGTCTGCCTCCAGCGTGGCCTCAGGGGTCCGAATGTCAACGTCAACTGTGGGCAGCTTCACCTCCACGCTGGGGGTGCTGACGTCGGCCTTGGCGCCCTTCACATCCAGTTTTGGGGCCGTGATGTCCACCTGGGGGCCCTTGAAGTCGACTTTAGGCACCTTGAAGCTGGGTGTCTTAACCTTGGGCAAGTGGCCCTTGAGGCCGCCTCTTACGTCCTCGTCGGGGAGTGTGGCTTCGGGCACCTCGACGTCGGGGGGCTGAACGGCCTTGACGCCGGACGCGACGTCCACGTCCAGGGACGGGAGCTGGACGCTGAGGTCCCCGGTCTTGAGTTCTCCCTGGGCAGAGGGCAGGGAGACATCGGGCTGCATCTCTGGCAAGGTGACGTCCACGTCGCTGTGCACGGAGGCCTTGCCTGCTGCGGAGCCCCCGAAGGAGGGCATCTTGAACTTGGGCATCTTGAACTTGCTGTCCCTGGCCCCCACGTCCTTGCCTCCCAGGGCGATGTCCGCCTCCAGCGTGGCCTCAGGGGTCCGAATGTCAACGTCAACTGTGGGCAGCTTCACCTCCACGCTGGGGGTGCTGACGTCGGCCTTGGCGCCCTTCACATCCAGTTTTGGGGCCGTGATGTCCACCTGGGGGCCCTTGAAGTCGACCTTGGGCACCTTGAAGCTGGGTGTCTTAACCTTGGGCAGGTGGCCCTTGAGGCCGCCTCTGACGTCCACGTCGGGGAGTGTGGCTTCAGGCACCTCGACGTCGGGGGGCTGAACGGCCTTGACGCCGGACGCGACGTCCACGTCCAGGGACGGGAGCTGGACGCTGAGGTCCCCGGTCTTGAGTTCTCCCTTGGCAGAGGGCAGGGAGACATCGGGCTGCATCTCTGGCAAGGTGACGTCCACGTCGCTGTGCATGGAGGCCTCGATGGATTTGCCTGCTGCGGAGCCCCCGAAGGAGGGCATCTTGAACTTGGGCATCTTGAACTTGCTGTCCCTGGCCCCCACGTCCTTGCCTCCCAGGGCGATGTCTGCCTCCAGCGTGGCCTCAGGGGTCCGAATGTCAACGTCAACTGTGGGCAGCTTCACCTCCACGCTGGGGGTGCTGACGTCGGCCTTGGCGCCCTTCACATCCAGTTTTGGGGCCGTGATGTCCACCTGGGGGCCCTTGAAGTCGACCTTGGGCACCTTGAAGCTGGGTGTCTTCATCTTAGGGAGGTGGCTCTTGAGGCCGCCTCTGACGTCCACGTCGGGGAGTGTGGCTTCAGGCACCTCGACGTCTGGGAGCTGCACGGCCTTGACGCCGGACGCGACGTCCACGTCCATGGACGGGAGCTGGACGCTGAGGTCCCCGGTCTTGAGTTCTCCCTGGGCAGAGGGCAGGGAGACATCGGCCTGCATCTCTGGCAAGGTGACGTCCACGTCGCTGTGCATGGAGGCCTCGATGGATTTGCCTGCTGCGGAGCCCCCAAAGGAGGGCATCTTGAACTTGGGCATCTGGAACTTGCTGTCCCTGGCCCCCACGTCCTTGCCTCCCAGGGCGATGTCCGCCTCCAGCGTGGCCTCAGGGGTCCGAATGTCAACGTCAACTGTGGGCAGCTTCACCTCCACGCTGGGGGTGGTGACGTCGGCCTTGGCGCCTTTCACATCCAGTTTGGGGGCCGTGATGTCCACCTGGGGGCCCTTGAAGTCGACTTTGGGCACCTTGAAGCTGGGTGTCTTCATCTTAGGGAGGTGGCTCTTGAGGCCGCCTCTGACGTCCACGTCGGGGAGTGTGGCTTCAGGCACCTCGACGTCTGGGAGCTGCACGGCCTTGACGCCGGACGGGACGTCCACATCCAGGGACGGGAGCTGGACGCTGAGGTCCCCGGTCTTGAGTTCTCCCTTGGCAGAGGACAGGGAGACATCGGCCTGCATCTCTGGCAAGGTGACGTCCACGTCGCTGTGCATGGAGGCCTCGATGGATTTGCCTGCTGCGGAGCCCCCGAAGGAGGGCATCTTGAACTTGGGCATCTTGAACTTGCTGTCCCTGGCCCCCACGTCCTTGCCTCCCAGGGCGATGTCCGCCTCCAGCGTGGCCTCAGGGGTCCGAATGTCAACCTCAACTGTGGGCAGCTTCACTTCCGCGCTGGGGGTGCTGACGTCGGCCTTGGCGCCTTTCACATCCAGTTTGGGGGCCGTGATGTCCACCTGGGGGCCCTTGAAGTCGACTTTGGGCACCTTGAAGCTGGGTGTCTTCACCTTGGGCAGGTGGCCCTTGAGGCTGCCTCTGACGTCCACGTCGGGGAGTGTGGCTTCGGGCATCTCGACGTCGGGGGGCTGCATGGCCTTGACTCCGGACACCACGTCCACGTCCACGGATGGGAGCTGGACGCTGAGGTCCCTGGTCTTGAGTTCTCCCTTGGCAGAGGACAGGGAGACATCGGCCTGCATCTCTGGCAAGGTGACGTCCACGTCGCTGTGCATGGAGGCCTCGATGGATTTGCCTGCTGCGGAGCCCCCGAAGGAGGGCATCTTGAACTTGGGCATCTTGAACTTGCTGTCCCTGGCCCCCACGTCCTTGCCTCCCAGGGCGATGTCCGCCTCCAGCGTGGCCTCAGGGGTCCGAATGTCAACGTCAACTGTGGGCAGCTTCACCTCCACGCTGGGGGTGCTGACGTCGGCCTTGGCGCCCTTCACATCCAGTTTTGGGGCCGTGATGTCCACCTGGGGGCCCTTGAAGTCGACCTTGGGCACCTTGAAGCTGGGTGTCTTAACCTTGGGCAGGTGGCCCTTGAGGCCGCCTCTGACGTCCACGTCGGGGAGTGTGGCTTCGGGCACCTCGACGTCGGGGGGCTGAACGGCCTTGACGCCGGACGCGACGTCCACGTCCAGGGACGGGAGCTGGACGCTGAGGTCCCCGGTCTTGAGTTCTCCCTTGGCAGAGGGCAGGGAGACATCGGGCTGCATCTCTGGCAAGGTGACGTCCACGTCGCTGTGCATGGAGGCCTCGATGGATTTGCCTGCTGCGGAGCCCCCGAAGGAGGGCATCTTGAACTTGGGCATCTTGAACTTGCTGTCCCTGGCCCCCACGTCCTTGCCTCCCAGGGCGATGTCTGCCTCCAGCGTGGCCTCAGGGGTCCGAATGTCAACGTCAACTGTGGGCAGCTTCACCTCCACGCTGGGGGTGCTGACGTCGGCCTTGGCGCCCTTCACATCCAGTTTTGGGGCCGTGATGTCCACCTGGGGGCCCTTGAAGTCGACCTTGGGCACCTTGAAGCTGGGTGTCTTCACCTTGGGCAGGTGGCCCTTGAGGCCGCCTCTGACGTCCACGTCGGGGAGTGTGGCTTCGGGCACCTCGACGTCGGGGGGCTGAACGGCCTTGACGCCGGACGCGACGTCCACGTGCAGGGACGGGAGCTGGACGCTGAGGTCCCCGGTCTTGAGTTCTCCCTGGGCAGAGGGCAGGGAGACATCGGCCTGCATCTCTGGCAAGGTGACGTCCACGTCGCTGTGCATGGAGGCCTCGATGGATTTGCCTGCTGCGGAGCCCCCGAAGGAGGGCATCTTGAACTTGGGCATCTTGAACTTGCTGTCCCTGGCCCCCACGTCCTTGCCTCCCAGGGCTATGTCCGCCTCCAGCGTGGCCTCAGGGGTCCGAATGTCAACGTCAACTGTGGGCAGCTTCACCTCCACGCTGGGGGTGCTGACGTCGGCCTTGGCGCCTTTCACATCCAGTTTGGGGGCCGTGATGTCCACCTGGGGGCCCTTGAAGTCGACTTTGGGCACCTTGAAGCTGGGTGTCTTCATCTTAGGGAGGTGGCTCTTGAGGCCGCCTCTGACGTCCACGTCGGGGAGTGTGGCTTCAGGCACCTCGACGTCGGGGAGCTGCACGGCCTTGACGCCGGACGCGACGTCCACGTCCAGGGACGGGAGCTGGACGCTGAGGTCCCCGGTCTTGAGTTCTCCCTGGGCAGAGGGCAGGGAGACATCGGGCTGCATCTCTGGCAAGGTGACGTCCACGTCGCTGTGCACGGAGGCCTTGCCTGCTGCGGAGCCCCCAAAGGACGGCATCTTGAACCTGGGCATCTTGAACTTGCTGTCCCTGGCCCCCACGTCCTTGCCTCCCAGGGCGATATCATCCCCGTCCTTGTTTTCTTTGACATTAGTTTCTTTTTCTCTTCCTTCCTGTTTTGTTTTTTCTAAGTAGTTTTCTTCTTGGTCTGGTTTCTCTCTCTTGGTCCTTGTTTCTTCTCTGTCCTCTGCTTTGACTCTGAACTTCGGAGTTTTTAGCTTTGGGAATCGAACTGGTGTCCCCCACAGGACTGTGCCACTGCTTGTCTCCTGCGTCTTGTCTTTTAGCGACAGCCTCGCCAGCTCTTGCTCCAGCTCCAGCACGTCTTTCGGCTCGCTCTGCCCTGCCCCTCTTGGTCTCCTGTCTCCTTTCCTTGTCCCCATGGGGTCCTCCTTGCCAAGGTGTGGCTCGTGTTGTTCCCACCCTTCTCTTCTGTGTTTCTTCTCTGTGGCTTTTCTGTTGTCCCCCTGAGTCATCTGAGCTGACTCTGCACGCTGTTCCGTGCTCAGGCGACCTTTTGGGGCAGCTGCTTTCTGCCGTGTCTCTTCCGCCACTCCAGTCATGCTCTCTTCCTGCGCGTCGCTCCAGGCCTCAGCCTCCCCCTGGAGCCCCGCATGCTCCTCTCCTCCTTGGGCCCCTCTGGCCCGCTGCCAGCCTGCGCACCCCGCCTTTCCCGAGAGCTTCCTGAATCTCAGGTTTATGAGACCTTTCCTGCGTCTGCCCTTGCTGCCTGCCTTCATTTCCTGCGCGTCGTCAGGGAGCTGTGCCTCTGTGTCCGTGCTGGTGGGCGACACGTCTCCGTCGGCTCCCTGCTCGTAGGCTTCTGAGGAGCTGTGTGACCTCCTGGGGCCCGGGCGGCCTTTGCTCTTGATGGCCTGGAATTTGGGCCACGACAGCCGTTCCCTCTGGGCCTTTCGCCCTCTGCCTGTGCGGGTCTTCGATAGTAGCCGCTCTTGGTCCCCTTCTCCTTCCAGCGTCTTCGTGGGCGTGTCCAGAAGGCCTTCCGTGGTGACGTCCTGCTCCTGAAATACAAGGGCAGGGAGGGGGGTGGGGGGAGAGGGCCTCTAGGCTCTGGCTTCTGTCACCTCTGAAGACAGTGACTCCTGCTGTGGCTCAGAGCCCAGGGAAGCCTGTCCACGCACTTTAACATGACAGAGACACATCTCTGCCGTTTGCAACTCCATGGCAGGGCCCCGGGGGCTTTGGAAGTGCCGGATGCTGGCATGCCGGGAAGGTTTCGGCGTACGCACGTAAGAGGCAAGGCAGTGATGAGAAGGAACAAGGCAAACCCATGGCCGGCACCTGGGCTCTGTGGGTGCTGGGTGAGTTGGGCATTACTCAATAGAAATGCTGGTCTTGGGGTGTGGGTGCTGGGTGAGGGTGGGGGCTCACTGGTGGTGCTGGGGGATGTTTGAGGGGAGTCGGGGGTGCTGGTGGGGGATTAGGGAGCAGGTGTGTGCTGGGGTGGAATTGGGGGAGCGGGTGGCTGCTGGGGAGGTTTTGGGGTACAGGTGGGTGTAGGTGGGTTAGGGGGAGCAGGTGGGTGCCGGGGGAGGTCTGAGGAGCAGGTGACGGGGAGAGTCAGGGAGCGTGATTGGGTGCTGGGGTGGGCGGGGAGGGAGGGATGGGGCTCCGGGAGTCGGGAGTGGGGGAGGGGGTGGGGACAGCTGGTGAGTGTTGGGCGAGGTGAGGGAAGGAGTGAATCCGCACAAGTGAGTTCAGGACCCCTGGTTCCAGGGAGTTCCAGGACAGTAGGAGGGTCAGTGGGACATGAGGCTCAGTGAGGAAGTGAGGTCCTGCATGCAGGAGGCCTGGGTTTGCTCAGGAACCACTGGGGGGGAAAAGAGAAGAGGGAGAGAGAGGAGGGCAGAGAGGGATACGGGAAGGGAGGAGCAGAGCGGAGAGAAGGGAAAGGGAGGGGGAGAGAGGGAAGAGGAGAGGGAGGGGGAGGGGCCAACGGAAGGGGGCGGGAGCCCTGCCCCGTGGTCACCTGCTGGCAGGCTTGCTGTGCCTCAGGAAGCTTCCGGCGGATGCAGAACTGCACCTTGTAGGGCTCGGAGTACTGCAGGATCTTGAGCGCGTCTTCGTACCGGATGTCATCGAAGAAGATGGTGGCGCTGAGCAACTGATCCCCTGGACACAGACACGCCCTTGAGCCCCACCGTCACGGGGGCCCGTGGGATGCGGAGGGCGCCCCGCACACGCGCAGCTCGAGCCCTGCCCTCCCTCCGACGCACCTTCCTGCAGGCTGAAGAGCTTGGCCGCGGTGGAGCCCTTGAGCACCTGCTTGACGAAGAGGCCGTGGCGCCCGCCGCCCGCCACGCTGTAGCCGCTCGCGCCCGCCTCCACCTCGGTCTTCAGCGTGGTGGCCTCCGCACCCTCCTGCGAGACGCGCCGTCAGAGCGCCCCCGGTCCAGGCCCAGCCGCTGGGCAGAACCTCCCTCCCGCTCCCTTGCTCCGGCCCACTCCTGACCATGCGGTGCTGTCACCCTCCACACAGGTCTAGAACCTTCCTTGGCCTGTGCCCAAGCTGGCCACAGTGGACCCCATTGCGCTCGCCTTCTTCCCCCCGCCCCGATGTCTCTCCAGGATAGTGGGCAGGTGTGCAGAGCCAATGTCTCGCTCCTTCCATGCCTGGCGGGGCCCCTCTCCCTGACCCCGCCCCCGCACACCCACCTCTGTGCGACTCATCCTGGAAAAGGTCCGCGAGTCCCCCGAGTCCCGTTTCCGCCAGGCTCTCCGGCTGCCCCTTTCGTCTTCCTGCAGCCAGACACGGCAGTTAGCGCCAGGGACCCCGGAGACAAGTGACCCCCAGCCCCCTTCTCGGGGTGCCCCACCATAGCTGGGCTTGGGGTGCCAGCCCGAGGAAAGAGCACGAGCCCTTAGGGGTGTGCAGGGCTCCAGTGCCAGCTCGCAGTGTCGGGTGCTGGCCCTGCTGTTCCCACCGTTCAGCTGAAGGGGGCCCCAGGATAGGCCGCCGGTGAGCCCTGACATGCAGCCTCACCACGCCCTGCGTGCATGCAGTATCCTTACCAGGAGGCCCACGCCGACGCCCTCGGTGCACTCGTACACTGGGGACGAGCCCTGCGGTCGGGGCCGAATGATCTCAGCCCCAGGCCCCTCTGTCACCTGCAGGAGAGGAGCACACTGTCCTCAACCCGTTGGCTGGCAGGGGCAGAGGGGCTGGGGAGTGGCAGGACCCTGGCCTCACTTACAGAGTTCTCAGTTTCGAGGTCCAGATCCTCAGGTTGAAGGCGCCGGCCGGCAGCTGCACGGGAGAGTCAGAGTCAGAGTAAAGTGAGGGTCGGTGCAGGCTGGAGCCACGGCACAGCAGGGAGGACGCATGCCTCACACGCCGCCGTCCCATGTTCAAGCCCCAGCACCCCATAAGGGCCCCTGACCACCACCAGGAGTGACCCCTGAGTGCAGAGCCACAAGTAAGCCCTGAGTACTGCTTAGTGTGGGCCAAAAAATAAACCCCCCAAAAGTGAGAGAGTGGAGATGGGGGAGACTTGCCCAGAATAAGGAGCTTCTGCACCCCTGTTGCCCCTGAAGAGGAGCACGCACTGTGCTCCCTGGAGGGGGAGGAGCCCCTGCACCGTGCGTCTGGAGCACCCGCCTGCTTGGGAAGTCCCCAGCTCCGCACTGAGAGCAGCCCCTGAAGCCCCTGGCGGCTATCGGCCCAAACCCAAATCATAAAGCCTGAAGCCATCAGGTCTGGAGAATCCGTGGGAAATGCCATGCTAACGCTTCAGTGAAGAGAATATCAGAAAGAAGCTGGAAAAGGCAAGAGCCGGACTTTCAGAGAGGCTGGAAGTGATGCAACAGCAACGGACTGCAAACCTGCTGGTCCCCGAGACGACCTGGGCGAACAGAGGGGACAGAGGGTGTGAGGAAGCAAACAGCTTCCACCCAGGCCACTGCTGCGTTCGGCTGGATGACCACTGCCAGTCAGGAGGAAAACCCAAAAACGTCATGGGGCAGAAGCGCCACCAACCCCACAGGCAGACGGAGATGTGAGGCCCCACACGCCTCAGGTGGGACGTGCCCGGGAGGCCCAGCCCGGGGGCGTGCTTGGGGGTCCCAGCCAGCTCTCCGGCGGACAGCGGGTGCCACCGGTTGCCTTGCTGGTCCTGGGCAGGTCTTAATTGTGGGCCTTCGCCTGCTCCTCGTCATAGCTCGTCCTGTGCATAAGAGGCTGTTTCATGAGCGGGCGGTGACCACAGGTGGGAGGAAAGGGCCAACGGCTTGAGCCAAAGTTGCTTCATTTCCCCAGAATACTGACATACTGCTAGGGGCTCCTCTGGGAGTGAGCACTGTACACAGGCCCTCAGGAAGCCTGGTGAGCAGAGAATGTTCTGGAACTAGATGGTGATGACCGCACAAGTCTACAAAGTCCTAAAAGTGATTGAATTGCACAGCTGCCATAGGTAGGGGCTCCGATGGGCAAACGGGTCGTTAAAAGAGAGGCCAGGCTCAGGAGAGAGCAGAGAACCAGATGCCTAGAGACGCCAGGCTGCCTCATCAGGGCAACCTGGGGGAGGGCGCAGGTGAGGCCCCGCCCCGCCAACTGAGCCAGCCCGGCCAGTCGAAAAGCTCCAGAACCCAATCGCCGCCCGGCTCATGGCCACTTTCCACACGCTCGTGTGAATGTATTCCTGGACCAGGCCGCTGATATACCAAGAGTAGCACACCACTTATGATGGGGTTTAAAGCAGAGGGCAATAATCTTAGGGGGAAATCTATGTATACACATATAAGCACACAGGGCTCAATGAGGGACCGTATATATGTGGGGGACAGCATGTGTGACACAGGGGAGGACTCGGTGGCCACCAGGCCCATAAATGGGCACTGGATACCTGCAGAAGACCAAGACAGCCAGGGCCCCTGCTGGGCGGCACCCGACCCCGATGGCCTGCAGGAAGTGGGCTAAAGAGCAGAAAACTTGGGGCTGAAGTGAGTAGTAGGGCACAGTGGGTAGGGCGTTTGCCTTGAATGCAGCCAACCTGGGTTCGATTCCCAGCATCCCATATGGTCCCCTGAGCACTGCCAGGGGTAATTCCTGAGTGCAGAGCCAGGAGGAACCCCTGAGCATTGCCGGCTGCGACCCAAAAAGAAAAAAAAAAAAGAAAATTTGCAGCAGAGGTGGTAATGGGGACTGACAGAGGACAGCAGGGAGGGCCGACCCGGGTTCAGTTCCCCACATCCCCCATATGGTCCCCGAGCACCCCCAAGGGTAATTCTTGAATGCAGAGCCGAGTAACCCCGGATGTGACCCCAAAACAACAACAAAAGAAGGTAGTCAGACTCCATGTGCTGAGGGGAGGCCCAGAGAAGCGGCAAGGGTGGGGGGCACCTTCGGACACGGCCGCTGAGGATGGAGCACGCAGGTCAGTAAGCATGGGATAACCCCCAAGCAGAACAGCTTTTGGGGGTCACAGTGGTCCTGGGAGTGTGGGGAGCTGAGCAAGACGCGTGGACCATGCTCCATGCGACCATGTGGGACCCGCCCACATACTCAGCGGGCCAGACCTTCGGGTTCCAGCATTTTGGGCTGCTGTGGCCACAGGAGGCTGCCTGTGCCGACCCCATTTGACCCCATTCCTGGGGAGGGTTGCAGGCCCCCACATCCTCCCGCTCTCCTAGCCGCACCCAGAAACCAAGGCTGTGTGCTCGCCCAGCCACGGACCAGCCTCTCCACGGCAGCCAGGGGAGCAGCCCCGAGAGCCTGGGTGGGAGGGCCCGTGTCCCCAGACACCCCCACGCACAGAGACCCTGTATACAGACTCCAAGGACATGGCGTGCTCCACATGCAAACTCCAGGGATCCCGTGTACCCCCGTTTACAGCCCATAGATGGGACCCCTGTGGTTCCCACCTCTGAACCCCCGGAACACACAGGACCTCGGAGGATTTAGCGCCGGGGTGCCAGGCTGGGTGAGATGCCCCACCCACGCTCAGCCAACCTGAGGGCCCCTCCCTCACGACACCCATCACCCCATCCCAGCAGGAAGGAGGAGGGGCGGGGGCCAGGGAAATCATACCAGCACTGGCCCGGGTCAGCCCTGGAGACCCCATGACACCCATCGTGAGGTCTCCAGCTACGTGCCCAGGCACCTGCTGTCAGGACTCTGCAGGGGGCCAAGGGGAGGGGCCCCAGAACCCCCCTCCCTCTTGGGGCTTCCCACAAGAGCCTCAGCTGCCTGTGTGCTGAGTCAGAGGCAGCAAAACAGCCAGAGGTGCAGGGCGTGGCAGAGAGAGAGAGAGAGCTGTGTGTGTGTATAGAGGCCTTGTGGAGGGGGGTGAGGGGAGGGCCCTGCAGGTCCTGGAGAAGGGGGTGGGGCCCTGTAGGGCTGGGGGGTGTAGAGGCGAGCTAGCGCGGAGGCAGGCTGGGCACCAGGCAACCCGGGTGGCAGCAGAAGGCCTCGGTTGATCTCCAGGCTGCTGGACCAACTGCACCCCCAAAGCTCTCAGGAGACTTCAGGCCTCTTCAGGGGTGTCAGGCGGCCCCCGTGCCCAGCGCCCGGGGGGTGTCAGGAGCTGAGGCGCCACACCCAGCTCAGCCTTGTCACTGCTGGCCCAAGCCTGTCCTGGCCTGGCCCCTCCCTCGTGACACCCATCCCCCATCCCAGCAGGGGAGGAGGAGCCCCATCCCACTGGGGGCAGGGGGGCCTGCCCAGGGATGGAGGGACAGGGAGGGAGTCCTGGAGTGGGAGGTGTCATCAGCCTACCTGACCTGGCCCAGACTGGCCCTGCCCTGCCCGGCTCGGGACCATAATAAAGTGACTCATGGCACTTTTTTAAAGTGAGTCCTCCAGAAGCACTTCACAGTCGGGCATCACGCCGCCTGCCACACGTCCACCCCGCCCCGGGCCTCCCGCCTGGTTTCCAGAGAGGAGGCACAGGGGTGGCCAGAGAGCCGGCGCCGGAGGGCTGCTGTGGGGACAGCCCCAGGAGGTGCTCTGTGGCGGGCCTGGGGGTCAGGTTCCAGGCAGACTTGGGGACTCCCCTGCCACCAGCCAAGAGGGAATTCTTGGGCTCCAGGGGAGGGTTGCTGCCCCCAAATCCAGGTGGCCATCTCAGCCGGGGACCCTGGGTCACATCCCTGGCCCCATGCCCGGGCCTGGCCGCAGGGGTCAGATTGCATGTCCGGAGTTTGTGGGAACAGTGATCTGCGCAGGGACGCCCTGAGCACGGCCTCCAGGGACCTGCCAGGAGGAGCCCGCTAGGTGGGCGGGACCCCCTGCTGGGCCGTGAGCACTTGAGTGACCCCAGATGGACCGGCACATTTCCCCCCACACACAGCATTCACACACCCACATGCACAGCTGGCACGCACGTACACACAATATTCACACACCCACATGCACAGCTGGCACACATGCACACACAATGCTCACGTACCCACACGCACAGCTGGCACGCACACACAACATTCACGCACCCACACGCACAGCCAGCACACATGTACACACAATACTCACATACCCACATGAACAGCCGGCACGCACGTACACACAAAGTTCACACACCCACACACACAGCCAGCATTCGCGCACACACAACGTTCACACACACACACACAGCTGGCACACACATACACACAATATTCATACACCCACATGGACAGCCGGCACGCACGTACACACAACGTTCACACACCCACACGCACAGCCAGCCTACACACACAACCAGCATTCACGCACACACACGATGTTCACGCACCCACATGCGCAGCCAGCATTTACACACTCACATCCGGCCCATTTCTGCAGGGAGAGGGCGGCTGACTGGTCACAAGACTGGCCAGTGCAGCACCCACAGCCTGCTCGGGGCGGCTCAGACAGCAGCGCAGCTGGCATGGGTCTGTGCCACCACAGCCGAGCCCGGGGCACGACACCAGCCTCCGAGCCCCGGTGGTCCAGCCTTGCCCTGCCCTACCCCAGGCCCCCCACGCAGCCTGATCCCTGCCGCCCCCAGTCATGGCTGGGCCCTGTCACTGCCCTTCCCCACAGGGCAGGGGGCCTGCTCCAGGCGGGGCACAGGTGGGTACAGTCAACAGGGCACCAGAACTGGGCCGGTGCAGCGCCCCTACCCACTCCGGCAGCAGGCGGGTGTTGGAGCCAGGCCTCCCCCGCCCAGGCCCAGGGCACCTCACAGGACCGACTGTCGTCCACAGCTGGGACCCTCTTGGCCCGGCCCCGGTGGTCAGTCCCAGGTGGGCTCCACCCCCAGAGACACCCCTGGCTCTCGACCCCCCACAGACCTGGGGGACTAGGCACCCTGGGGCCAGCAACGCGGGGCAGGCAGGAGGGGCGCAGCCACTTACCCAGTCGAGGTGCTCCCGGCCGTGCGGAGGAAGGGCTGGCCAGGCGGGGCTCCTGCGACTGCCGCCCGCTGCCCGCCTCCTGCTGGCCCCGCGCCCCAGAACCCCGTGCCTCAGAGGGCGCCAGGCCAGGCCCTCCCCGGCAGCCCCGCCACAGCCCAGGGAGGGAAAGCCCGGCCAGCCCAGGGCCTGCTCGGGAGTGAGACACACAGTGGACCCCCCTTGATGCCCCAGCAGGAGGCCACAGGCCTGGGGCGTGGCTGGAGCCCCTGGGAGTGCATTGAACACCCCATGTGAGACTAAGTGGCAGCTGAATCACGCTGTCACCTCACCTGCTGCGGGGGGGAGGGGGGGCAGGCTGCTCCTCCGCCCGGAAAGACCCACCCTCAGTGGAGGTGGAGTGAGGGGACGGAGGGCCGTCACCCTCAGTGGAGAGTGGTGGTCCCAGGGGTGGGGGCGTGACTGGGGGGTCACCAGGCCCCCCTGAACACCCACTGTACCGAGCAGTCACCTCACCCCAGGACACTGGCCCGGAGCACACTCTGAACCCCCATTGGCTCTACAACCCTCAAGTTACCTCCCTGCACCCCCTGCCAGCTCCAGCCTCCTGGCAGGACCCGGCCACTGCCTCGGGAAGCCCGAGGTCCCCAGCTCGCAGCCAGGGATGGGGTGGGGCCTCTGTGCTCGACCCCTGGGGCCCCGCACACCCCTCCCCACATCCAGGTGGCCAGCACACTGGTCTCGGGGGCTTTCCGGCAGGACGGGGGGGGGGGGGTGGTCAGCATGCCGGCTGCTGAGGGCACCTGTGCAGATAAGGGCCCTGGCGGCACCTGCTGCCCCCCGGAGCCCCGCCCAGCCGGCTCAGCTCCACCAGGACCCGCTCCTCGGGAGTTGGCGTGGGAACGGGGTGCGGGCAGCTGATCGGGAGCATGGCATTCTCAGCGCATGTGTCACGAGTACCCACGGGCGCGGGTGCCACCCTAGCAGGGCTGCCAAGGAGGGAGCCACCCACCTGGGCTCCCAGCCAGGGCCAGGGATGCCCCAAACAAAGAGCCCTTGGCTGGGCCCTGGGAGCCCCCCCCAAAGCCCGCAGTCCTCGCCCCTTCAGGAGCCAGACCCTGGGAGCCCCACCCCTGCCCTGAGTCAGGCCCTGGCAGCTGGGCAGATCCCCCCAGAACCCCACGGCCAGGCACCTCCGGGGCCAGCTCCCGGCTACAGAGCATCAAGTATTCAGCCTCCGGCAGCCCCCATACCCCGGCGTCCCCAAAGGAAAACCAGAGGGGCGCCTGGCCCAGAGACCCTCCGAGGGGCTCAGCACACACAGGTGATGGCCCTTGCCCTGTGGGCGTCACTGTGCTCCAGGCCCTCCAGGCACCTCCCAGCCTAACTCCAGCCTCCACTACCCCTAATCCCGATCCTTCCAACACCCTAAAAAGACTTCGGGGTGCTGTGTACCCCAAGAACACACCTTGACACTATTTCCCAGACGGTCCCTTCGGCCACTCCATCCCCCGAACCCTAGGCGCCCACCACAAAGTCACCCCCTAACATAACAGCCCTGGCCGGCACCAAGTCCTCCTGCTGAGCTGCTCAGAAGCCAAGGGCTGCTTCCTTCAGGAAGCCCTCCCCGACTGCGTCCCTCGGAGACTTGGGCCTTTCCCTCCCGCAGTGGGAGAAGAGCACCCACCTTGGGTTCTTCCGGGCACCTCCAGTTCTCGAGTCCTGGGCAAGCCAGTCTCAGGCTGGCCCTGACACTGTCACAGGGAGGACCCAGGTGTGATTGCCCCGGGACGGTGCAGGTTCAGGGGGTGCCGTCACCAGCAGGGGCTCTGACCCTGCCCAAGGTGGGGGCGGCAGGGGCTGGCCCAGAGGCAGAGCGCGAGGCGAGGCCCCATCCTGACAGGAGAATCAAGGGGTCACGCCCAGGAAGACCCAGAGGACTCAGGCAGCCCCAGAGCGAGCCGGGGCACAGCAGAGCCCACAGGAGCCGAGGGGGGCGGGCACGCCTTGTGGCCTGCGAGGCCCCCGCATGGGCACGCCTCTGCGGGCACCTCCTCGGGCCTGGTGAGGGATGTGGAGCCCCCGGGGGGGTGCGGGGAAGTGTGGGGGGTGGCGGGAGGGGCGGACAGGTGGGGCAGGCACCCTGCAGGGGGCGGGGGTGATGGGGCCAAAGGCCCTGGACCCTCTACGAGGCCCTTCTCAGGAGGGTCGCTCTGAGGGGCAGACCCCGGCCTGGGGCAGCAGTCTTCCTGCCAGAGTCCACGGGGCCACTGTGCCCCTTCCCTGCGGCTCGGAGACCAGGCGCCCCATTGTGGGGGTCCGGGCGCCTCCCGAGGGTGCAGGCTGCGAGGCTCCCAGGGAGCGGACGGAGAGGGCGCCCTGGGCCAGCGCCTGCTCTCAGCCTGGACGGGGGTCTTCAGGGGGCGCTGCAGCAGGCGCACTGGCAGCGGGCTCAGCCGCCGTGCCACCAAGGCCCTGGGCGGCAGCCAGCCAGGTGTCCAGGGTGTGGCCGGCTGCGGCATTTCCAACTCTGGCCGGAGCTGACCCAGCCCAGCCTGCTGACACACCTGAGGGCAGACACACGTGCACACCGACATGCACACGGGTGCACACACTGCACCTGGCGGAGGCCCACAGGGACACGGACCCCTCGCTGCCCGCGTCCCTGGAGGTCCCTCGTGGACGAACCCCACGTCCCTTCCCAGCTCTGGGGGACCCTCCGACCCCGACCCCACTCCTCACCAGGGGCCAGAGCTCAGGCGCACTCTGCGCAGCCACCCCTGCGTGAGTGCCACCCCCGGGCGCCCCGGCCCCGCTTCTCCAGGGGCCACGCTTCGGGTCCCCACGGAGCACGCGGGTCGCAGACCCTGCCCGGCCCACCTCGGGCGCCAAGGCACCTGAAGCGCGGACGCGGGTCAGCGGCAGGCCGGCTGAGCTGCGACCCCCGGAAGCCAGAGGCACAGCCACGCGAGCGACCCCCGCCCCGAGCCGCGCGGCGGAGCCCACCCGTCCCCGGGGAGCGGGCTGCAGGCGGGGAGGCGCACCGCTGCCGGGGGCTCCGGCCCAGCTGGGCAGCACCACGTGGAAGCAGTCGCACATCGCGGCGCGGGCAGTGCGGGCCGCCCGGCCCGGGCTCCAGCTGCGGGTCCGGGGGCGCGTCCGGGGCGGCGCGGCGGGCGGGCTGCGCGAAGGGCTGCGGCCTCGGACTGCGGCCGGTGCCCAGACCCCGGCGGCCGGCCCCGCCCCGGCCCGCCCCCCAGCGCGCCCGGCCACTGCGGAGCCGGCCCGGGCGGCGGCGCTGGCCTCATTCAGCACATTGGCTGCGGCCCGGGACGCCCCGCCCCTCTCCCCGCTCAGGCCCCGCCCCAGACCCGGCCCCGGCCCCGCCCCTCCCGACACTCGGCCCCGGCCCACCCCAGACCCGGCCCCTCCCCTCCAGAGACCCGGCCCGTCCCTCCCCGAGACCCGTTCCCGGCCCCGGCCCACCACAGACCCGGCCCCATCCCTCCCCGGGACTCGGCCCCGGCCCCGCCCCTCCCGAGACCAGGCCCCGCCCCCACATCAGGCCCCGCCCCTGCCCGCCGCCCCGCCCAGCCCCTCCCAGGCCCCGCCCCACCCTGCCCTCCCCTGCCAACCCCCAGAGCAAAAGCACACCCCCCCTCCCCGTGCGGCCTCCCCCACCCCCTGCCCAGGTCCTGGCCACTGCCCTCGCAGCCCCTCACGTCCATCGAGTCACTAGCCGGGGCACGGGGCTCTAAAAGCAGATGGTGGAGGCCCGTGTCAGGCCAGGAAGAGGGGGCACTGCACCGGGGGGCAGAGTGAGACGGCACAGATGACCCCGCTGTGCCTGCAGCAGATGACGGGGATGTGAACTTGGGGCCCGCTGTGGCCTGCGGGGGGGGTCCCTCTGGGGCCATCCCAGGAGGGGGGCCTGCAAGTAGGAGTCCAGCTGAGCCCGTCCTCCTGGGACGCCCGTCCTCCTGGGTCGCGCTGGGCACCTGCACTCCAAGATCAGGCCGAGGGCACACCAGGTGGAGATCCAGGCCTCAGGGCTATGCAGAGGTGCCGGCTGGACACACGTGTGCATGCATATAGACACACCACATACATGCATATATGCACAGAGACACACCACATGCACACGTAGACACATCATTGTGCACATACATGAACGTAGGACATGCACATGCATGTTTCACGCAGGCGCAACACACATAAACAGACACAAGACACATGGATAGATGCACATAGCAATGCATATACACACTACATACACATACACAAATGTGCACACGTATAGACACACCACATATAAACTTGCACACATATAGACATGCCACCCATATGCATGAATGCACACACAGGCACATACGTGCAGGCACACACATAAACACCACATAGGTGTGCATGTGCACACAAAGACACACTCTCATAAACACACATACGCACATTCCAGACACCACACATTTATTGCACATACAATAACCACAAACACACACACACACTGCTGGACATAGATCCTACGAAGACACACATGCATCTGTGTTCACACAGACACACTCTTTTCCCCGGGACAGCTGCAGGAGGAGGGCCACCGGCCCGGAACACACCCACTATACGGCCAGGTGCGAATTCCCCGACTCGGACCCCGAGTGCCCCTTGGCCCCTGAGGTAACGGTGCTGCAGACGCACGCGCTCCCACCGTGGGGCCCGCAGCTGCAGCGGGCATGACGCACAGCCAGTTCCCGGAGCTGTGCTGCAGCCCGGCTGTCTGCCAGCAGCGGGCAGACAGTGACGGCCCTGCCGGGAAGGGCCGCGCGGCCTCTCTCCTCCGCCCACACAGCCCATCCTTCAGCGGGGCACCGGGTGGGCTCTGCTCCCTCCACCCCTCCACCTCAGGTGCCGGGGCGGCCCTGCCCACTCCCCTCGGCCCTGACTGGTCGCTGCTCTCCCACGGGCCCAGGGAGAGCTGTTGGTGTCTGACGGCGGAGAGAGCTGTGCGCATCTGATGGTGGGGGCTGGGGAGAGCTGCTTGTCCCCCTGAAAGGGTCTGGAGGGGTCCAGCCGCCTGTGCTGCGGCTGTGCCAGGGCCCTCGGGCAGGGTGGGCCCCACCTCAGCTCCTGGGCAAGGTGTGGCCCCAGCCCCTGTCCCACTGGGCGGCAGCTGGAGGAGTTGGCTCTGCTCTCGCCCAGGCCCTGTGCTGCGTGGGGTCTGGGCAGAGGGCTCTGGGGGAGGCCCTCCCTTCCTAAGGGCCGAGCCCAGGGGGCGGGGGTGGGCGTCCCCCTGCGGCCTTCTCTGAGCAGTCCCCTGGGCCCCCACAAAACAGGGCCGGGCTGCCACTGCCAGTCGAGGGGGCCCACCGTTAGACCGAAGTCCCTACCCACCCCCGCCACCTGGGAGCCTCCAGGCTGCGGTTGGTTAGGCTGATCTTTGGAGTTTTGTTTGGGTTTGTTTTGGGGCCACACCCAGCGGTGCTCAGGGCTGCCTCCTGGCTCTGCATCAGGGGTCACTCCTGGTGGGGGCGGGGGACCCTGTGGGGTGCCTGGGTCGGCTGCGTGCAAGTAAACTCCCTCCCTGCTGTACCATCGCTCTGGCGCCAAGCCTGAGTATCTTATTTTGGCGGGGGGGGGGGGGGGGGGGGGGCGTTCCCAGCCAGTGCTCAGGGGCCTTGGGGAACCTTCCACTGCGGCTTGGCCAACCGGGACGGTGGCCGACTGCAGGCTGCGACGCCCAGGGGACTCTAAGGCCACAGCAGGCGGTGGGGGGACACCAGGGGCCAGGATCTAGCTGGGTCTGCACAGATAAGGCTGGTCCCTCAACCTGAGTAGCTGCTGGGGGCTTGGGGCACCTCACCTGGGGCCCAGCTGTGCTCACGCCTGTCAGGGTGGGGGCTCGGCCGGGCAGCAGATGGGGGTTGCCTCGGGGGCTTCCTGGGGCTCCCAAGATGATCTCAGCAGGGCAGTGGCTGGAGGTAGAGGTGGGAGGACTCTGTGGAGTGGGGGGCCCGCTGGGCAGGGCCAGGAACCCGCCGCCCTACCATGTCCAAGCCGGCCATGCTTTTGGGGTGCCCGTGCCCGTCACCTGCTAGAGCTGGGGGGCAGGCACAGTGCCTCCGGGGAGCCGGGCCGACCAGAGCCCCCTGTCCTGTTTCTGGGCGCTGGCCTCTCCTCATGCTCCCCCCTCCCTGCAACACCCTCTTCCTTCCAAGGCGCCTAAAGCCTGGGCGGGGCTCGGAAGGTGCCAGGGATGGGGCAGCAGGCCAGGCCATCCTCAGAGGCGGCTCATCGGCACGGGCGCCTGGGGCCCATCTGCCGCCTGCGCCCCTGCCGCCCCGCAGGCCTGGACGTGGCTTCCGATCAGCGGCCAGCCCTCTTTATTCTGGAGGCTTCTGGAAAGATCTGCCCCGCCCATCAGCTCCCTGGCTCAGGCCCTGCCCCCCCCCCCACCTCACCTGCCTCTCGGGGCTCCTACAGCACAAAGCTCTGGGACCCCTCCTGCAGGTGGCCCCTGTGGCCACTGCACAGCCCCTGCCTGCTCCCGGGCTCCCCTGGCCCCTGCCTGCTCTGGGGGGCTCCCCCAGACCCTGCCTGCTCCCGGGGCTGCCCCGGCCCCTGCCAGCTCCAGGGGGGCTCCCCCGCCCCGCTGCCCGCTCCCGCCCACTTGGGGCTCCCCGACCCCGCGCCCGCCCCAGCCCCCGCGCCCGAGGGCCGCAGCCCCGCTTGGCGCCGGCACAGCCCGGCCAGCCCCTCGGGAGGCGGCGGCGGCAGGAGGCCGCCGAAGGGTTCGGAGAATGAGCTCATGCGGCAATCGCTAAAATTAAATTTTTAGTAGCTTGGCTGAGGACCCGCAAGAGGCGGTGACGGACGCAGACAGGCGGGCGGGGCCCAAGGTCACGGGCGGGAGGCCCGGCGGGGCGGGGCGGGGCGGGGCCGGCCGCTCTGCGCACGCGCGCCCCGGCGGGCGGGGCCATGACGTCACGCCGATGCGGACGCGCCGTTGCCGGGCAACAGCCGGCTGGGCGGGGCCGCCTTCTGGGATGCGCCGCCACCCGCAGGAGGGAGCTGCTCGGCGAGGGGGACCCCTCGTCCACCCCGCAGGGCCCGCCGGGGCGCGCCCCAGACCCCGCAGGGGGGCACGAAGGGAAGCGTTGGCGCATCCTGGGGCCCCTCGGGAGCCGGGCGGAAACGCTGGGGACGCCGTGCGCGGGGAGCCCCTGCGGAGCCCCCTTTCCTCTCTGCCGCCGTCAGGCGGCTCCGGAGGACTCAGCCCGCTGCCAGGCCCCGGACCCCCAGCCTGGCCCTCCTCCGCCCTCGGCCTCTGCTGGTAGTGACCGGGGCAGCTTGCACGGGCGCCCAGGCCTGGCGGGCGGGCCTGGGGCTGAGCTGGGGAGACACACACGTGCCTGCACCTTCGTCCTTCGCCGGGCAGCTGCACACTGGGCAGGCCAGACACTCCGCCAGACCAAGGCGCCCTGGCTGCAGCTTGGGGGCTCCGGACAGGAGGAGGCAGGGAGACCACCAGCTCCTGTGGGGGCCGGTCTCCAGGCTGCAGCCACTGGCTTTGGGGATCTGGCAGGCAGGCAGGTAAGGAAGAGGAAGGAGTAGGGCGCCCCTCGTCAGGCCAGACCCGTGTCAGGGACATGCCAAGAAACCGAGTGCAGGGCCCCAGGCTCCCGTGTGTGGCCCAGCATCGATGAATGGAGCGGGTGGGCAGGGGTGAGGTGTGCTCGGGTGGGGGTGTAGAGTGGAGCAGATGCAGGGGTGGGGTGTTCGGGGCGGGGTGCGTAGACGTGAGGTGTGCAGAGATCTTTGCTCAGATAGAGAAGGGAGCACCAAATAAAGGGTATTGAGAGGATCCTCTCAGGATGGGAAATGCATGCTGAAAGTAAACGCTAGACCGAACATGACTGCCACCCATTGCCTCTTTTGCAAACCACAGCACCCAAAAGGAGAGAGAGAACAAAAGGGAATGCCCTGCCACAGAGGTGGGGGTGTGGGATGAGGGTTTGGGGGGTGGGAGGGATACTGGGATCCGTGGTGGTGGGAAATGGGCACTGGTGGAGGGATGGGTACTCGATCATTGTATAACTGAAACCCAAGCACACAAATTTGTAAGTCTACAACTGTACCTCATGGTGTTTCACTAATAAAAATTTAAAAAAAAAGAAGTGAGGTGTGCAGAGGTGAGGTGTGTGCAGTGCTCGGGTGAGGGGTGTAGAGTGGAGTGTGCACACACAGGGGTGAGGCACACAGCTGTGACGTGTGCAGAGAAGATGCTCCGTGTCCAGCCCACAGTGGTGACAGGGCCCATGGTCCTCCCTTTCCTCCGGCTCCCCTTCAGCCACTCTGGGGAGCACCTTCCCTCAGAAGGGCACTGGACAGTCCACCCTGCTCTGGGACAGTCAAAAGTGGCTGCCGGGACCGGTGGAACCCGCCCACACCACAGAGTCCAGGCTCCCACAGGCGTGACAGAGCCAGTCTGCAGGGAGGGGCGCCATGCATGCAGGCTGCAGGGGACGTGGTTCCCACGGTGGTCTCAAGGGCCAAGCCTGGGTGCAGGGCAGCGTGGTCACCCTCTCAACCAGCATCCAGGAGGGGACAGCGAGCACCCCCGGCCCAGGGCACCGCCCACCTGCAGAGTCCAGGGGGAAGCGCTGACCAGAACAGTTTTCCGTTTTTTTTTGTGGGGGGAGTAGGGGCCATTCCCGGTGGTGCTGAGGGGAACCACATGGGACGAAGTGGACCGAACCTGGGTGCACCAGGTGCAAGGCAAGTACCCAACCCCCACACTCTCCCGGGCCCAGAACATTCTATGCAAGAGCCAGGGACACTTGAGTGTTTCCCGAGGCTCCCTGCTGGGGGTCCCCACAGCCGGAAGTTCCAGGGGCGAGGAGACCCGCCCTACAGGTGACCACACGCAGGAAGGTGCCCCTGCCCGGGTGACTCCCTGGGCCTCAGCGCAAGCCAAGGCTGGAGCGAACACGCAGCCCCGCAGCCTTGTGAGCCCCTGGACAGTCTCCTGGACCCCAGCAGAGCACCAGTGCCCTGCGTGCAGGGAGCTGGCAGGGCCTTGGTGCCCCACGCTCTGCCCAGGGCGACCTCCGGGGTGGCGGGGGTGGGGCAGGCGGAAGAAATCTACCTACCAGTAGCGACAGTTTGGATCAGAAAAGTCTCTAATGTAGCAGCAGAGGATGTTGATACAAAAAAATAGACTTTTCAGAAAACAGCTGAAAACTTCTAGTGATAAAAGTATAAAAAGTTTAAAAAATATACCTTAAGACAAAATATTACTCGAAACATACGTCAGTCCTAGAGTTTCCCTCTGTGGAGTCCGCAGCGGAGCGAGTTGGGGCCAGCTCCCCGGACAGGACGGCGGGGGCCTCACGCCTCCACCAGGACGCCCACCAGGTGCTCCCGCTCACCCAGGTCCAACTTGCAGCTGGCGCTGGGGGGCGCGGCGGCCGCAGCGGCAAAGCCCTCGAGACCCTCGCCCGGGCCTGTCAGCATGGTGTCCAGGTCGTAGTAGGCGCCGCTGACCTCGGAGAAGAGCTCCCCCACGGCACTGGGCCGCCTCCCCTCCAGGGTCTCAAAGATCTGCCCCAGCGCGGAGGGCAGGCCGCCCCTGCTGTCGTGGGGGCCCCCGGCCCCCCAAAGGCTGTCCTCGGGGCTCTGCGGGGGTGCTTGGGGGAGCAGGTCCTGCGCGGGGTCCGGGCGACACAGGACCTCCGTGGACACCAGGTGCTGCCGCGGGGGTGCGGGGCCGGCGCTGAGGGGTGCGGGCGCGTGCCAGGCCCCGTCCTGCGCCATCTCCTCCTGGATCTGCCGGACCGTGTTGGCGATGAGGACCGAGCGGCACAGGTCGGGCTGCTCCAGCATGTGGCACAGCTGCAGCTTGACCAGGGACATGTCCAGGAGCGACTGGCGCTGCAGGCTGTAGGCCTCCTCGTGGCCGTCAGGCTCGGCGCTCTTCCTCTTCACTCCGCGCGCCAGCATCCTGCCTGGGGACCAGCGGGTGAGTGCCATGGCCCGCGCCCCCACTCCCCCCCCCCGCCACTTCCCAGGCCTCCAGAACCCCTGGGCTCACTCCTGGGCAGTGGGGAGTGGACACGGGGGTTCAGGGGGGTGTGACTGCCCTGCTCCGGACAGGCCGCACCCACGAGACAGATGTGGGGCTCCTCTTGGGTTGACCCGTCCTCCCTGCCCGCTCTGCTACCGCGGGGCTCGGGCGCCGACATGGGTTTCCTGACTAAGCACCAGCCCCGGCCCGCGGACAGGCCCATGCAGCCCTGGGTCGGTCAGTCAGGCCACAAGGCCCAGGCACACTGAGGTTCATGCAAAGGCAGGTCGAGGGCCGGGGCCCAGGCACCCTCGCCTGCTTGCACCCGGGCCACTGGGCAGCGAATGGGTGTGCCCAAGGGGCGTCCAGCTGCCAAGGACCTCCAGGGAACCAGGCTGCCGAGTACTGTCTTCCGAGGCATCGCCAGGCCACATGTGCCCTAGCCTGAGATGCAGGGTCAAAGCACAGGAGTCAGGGACATGAGCTACACACGCCAACAGCGCGCGCACACACACACACACACACACACACACACACACACACACCAGTCCCAGACACATAAGCACACAAACACATGTACAACATGTGCAACACAACCGCACCACAGGCACACACACACCACACCTGCACACACCCACGCAAAATGCACAAGCAACACACAATACAAACATGCGCACACACAGCTGTACAAAGACACATACACACACCCACCCCGCAGGGGGCCAGAGAGATGGTGCAGTGGGCAGGGCACCTGCACTCGATCCCAGTACCCCACATGATCCCCTGAGCACTGCCAGGAGTGAACCCTTGGCTCAGCTGGGCGTGCAAACACCACCCCAAAGCCCGGCCCACCAGAACTGTTCCCAGCACCGGGACCAGCCACTGGCACTAGTCTCCGTCCCATGCCCAAGGCCCCTCTCCCGCCTGCCTGCTCGGGAGCTTCTAGAGCAGATGCCCCTCGGAGTGTGGGGTCCCACGCCCACCACTGCACGACACCATCTCCCCACCTGCAGGAGTGCCCGAGCTGCTGGGACCCCCAGCTCCAGGAGTGGAGGGGCTCCCCTGTCCCTCCGGGCCATCATCTCAGTGGTGGCTCACTTGTCCCCACCAAGAGGGGCAGCCCAGGGTAGTGGGGTCTGGGGAAGGGTCGGTTGTGCGGCTGGCACACCCTGAGTGTGCTGGGGACCCGGGGTGGGGGGGGTGCAGACTCCGGGGCCCAGGACACAGCCACACCAACTCCGCTCACACCCCAAGCCCCAGGCTCCAAGAGTCCCCCAGGTGGGCAGAGAACCGCCCAGCAGGCCAGTTGGTTCCCAAAGGGACTTGACTTCCTGCCTGCCCCCCCCCCCCCCCCCCCCCGCCAGTCTGAGACCCACCACACGTGCTCAGGAGGCGCTGGCTACCCTCCACGTGGACATCCCACTCGAGAGCTGGCCACGGAGCAGGGGCCCCTCCCACAGCCGCCAACAGGAGTGGGTCTCCAGCTCGGCCCCTGCTGCCCTGAAACAGGCCGAGGCCCCGCGCGCGCGGGAAGGGAGCTGCGTCAGCTGGGTGACAGGTCGGTTCAGGGCCCGGGAAAACCCGGGAAAACGCACGGCGGGATGGGGGAAGGGCGGGCGGGCAGGGAGGGGCGGTGCTGGGGGGGATGGATGGGGGGAGGGAAGGCTGGCTGGGTGAGTGGGTGAGTGAGCGGGTAGAAGCGTGGGTGAACGAATGGGCGGAAGGCCGTGCGGAGTGTGAGTGTGCGCGCGCGAGTGTGTGTGTGTGTGTGTGTATGTGTGTGTGTGTGTGTGTGCGCGCGCGCGCGCGCGCGCGAAAGTGCTGGCGTGGCCGGGCAGAGGCAGGGGGCTCGCTCGGGGAGGCCAGGCAGGGCAGGGGCAGGGGGCGCGCTGGGGGAGGCCGGGCAGGGGCCGGGCAGGGGCCGGGCTGGGCAGGGGCGCGCGGGGTCGCGGGACGCGCCTGCGGGCTGCGCCTGGCCCCGGCCGAGCTCGGCCAGGCCGGGCCCTCCCTCGTGGCCGGCCGCCGCCCTGCGGGCCCGCGGGACCGGGCCGGGCCGGCCGGGCCGAGCCCGCTGGGCGCCCCCACGCGGACGGACGGAGCCCCCCGCCCGCGCCCGCCCGCCCGCCCCGCCGGCCCGCGCCCGCCGCTCACCTGCGCCCGCCGCTCACCTGGCCGCCGTCGCCCGCGCGCGCCGTGGGAGGGGCCTGGGGGCGGGGCCTCGGCGCCCACAAAGGCCGGCCCGGCCGCCGCGCGCGCTGATTGGTCGCTTCCAGGGGGCGTGGCCTCGGTTCAAACCGCGGGCGGGGCCGGGCGGCGGGTTCCCGCGCGCACGCGGCGGCCGTTGGAGCCCGCGGCCGTCCGGCCCGCCCGGCCCCCGCCGCGCTCCCAGGGCTCCCCGCGCGGCCGCTGGGGGTCCCGGCCCGGGAGTAGCGCTCCAGTGACGGACGGTGAACCTGGGGCGGGGGCGCTCCCAGGGCCCCTTCCACCCCCAGACCACGCCACGCGCCCCCGGGAGAGGCAGGCCCGCGGGAAAGGAGTCCAGGCCGGAGCCGGACACTTGGCCCGGCGGGAAGAGCAGGGGGAAGTGAGTGGCCCCAGCACAGTCCTCTCCTGACCCCCGCCACACCGGGCAAGGACGACCAGCGGGACCGCAGCAGAGTGGGCCAGCTGATGCCCACTTGCAGCGCGGACAAGGGAGAACAGCCACTGGCGGGACACGCGGTTAGTGGACAGGGAGGACGGATGCAGGAGCGACAGCCAGTGGACTTCGTGGACGGGGAGGACACGTGCAGGAACCACACGGCCAGTGGACACGGGACGGGAGCCACACACGGCCAGTGGACGGGGTGGACGGAGACCCTGACGCCGCGAGGCCTGGGGGCACTCAGCACCACCCCGATTCCTGCCTGTGCCCCAGCGGAAAGTCCCTGCAGAGGGAGGGGCAGCTGAGCCATGGCCCGGTCCATGCGCCGAGGTCCCCCAGGCCTGGACCTTGGTGCCCCTGCACTTGTCTTGCTAGTCACCCAAACACACATTCCCCTTTATTCCCCTGCTTCTCTTAGGGTGGGAGCGTGCGTGTGTGTGTGTGTGTGTGTGTCCCCACCCAGGCCCCAGGGGGTGTTTGCGGAGGGCACTTGGCCTAGCAGGGCGGAGGGAAGCGGCCTCTCCCCTCTCTCCACAGCCAGAGAGCTGGGGGATCCGCCCCCACCCTGGACCCCGTTAACCTTAATTGTCCCAGGAGCCACCTGGGATTTGGGGGGTCCAACGCAGGGCTTTGAGGGAGGCCATCTCACAGGGGAGAGAATGCGCCTCTACCCTGAGGGGCGGCCTAACTCCCAGTCTCTCCCACCCTGCGCCCACTGGGACAGGTGGACCCTACGAGTCTGCCCCCAGGTGGCCCCGCCTCTGTGCCACTCCGCGGGGGTCTCTGCCCACGAACACTCGTGTGCTCGCAGGGACCTGTCCCCCCAACTGCCCGGGTTCCCTCCAGCTGCCTGGAGAATCGCCCGATGGGGAAGGCCTGGTCAGGCTGAGGCCCCGGGGCCGATGGGAGTGAGCCCAGATTGCTGATGTTCGTCCCTTAGGGACCCCCGCACAGGGCCTCACCCACACTCACCATGGGCCAGGTCATGCTGCCGTACCCGCCCTGTGAGCCCTGGTCGACCCTAGATCTGAGCGTGTAGCCGTGAGCATCACCTCCCGCCACCCACGCCCTTTCTGGCGGGCGTGGCCTGTCCTGTCCCTGGTGTGACTCTGCTCCCCCTGGATGCCGGGGGGCCTGAGCTGGGCCTGGGCCTTGCTCCCTCAGCTGTGCCCCAGACTACCAGGGCCCAGGGTTGCCCCCAGAGTGACCCCAGCACCCCCCCCGCCGCTGCCCCCTGTCCCCGTGTCCCCTGCCACGGGCTCTGGATTCTGGTGGGGCCACGCAGGCTGATGTCCTGTCACCATCAGGGACTCGGGGCCACACCCCCTGCCCTCTCAGCATGCCAGGAAGTGCGGCTGCAGGGTTGTTCCCGACACCCAGGGCAGGTTGGCACTTTGTCTCAGGCCCCGGGGTGGCGCTGCCCTAGGAAGAGCCTTCGAAGGCACCCGGGATCTGGTCATGGGTCACCCTGTGTTCGTGGCTGGCGGGGCAGCTGTGGGACAGCCCGGGTCGGTGCCTTCGGGCCAACAGTGGCTGCCGGCAGCGGGCTGCTGTCCTGCCTGACTCTGCAGCAGGCAGGGGGAGTGAGGGGCCTCACGGGGTGCCAAGGCCCACAGGGAGCAAACACCCTCAGCGGCCCTACGCCGTGCCCACCCTCACTCCTGCCGCCCCACGCTCCCTCGGGCAGGGTCTGGCCACCAGACCCAGCAGACAGGACGGGACCCCCCCACTGCCTTGGTGGTATTTATGGGCCTCGGGTACCCTAGAGGCCTGCTGACAGCACCTGGCCAGCAGTGGAGGCAAGAGAGGGAGACGGGGGCTGGAGTGATAGCACAGAGGGGAGGGCGTTTGCCTTGCACATGACAGACCCGGGTTCGAGCCCCAGCATCCCATAGGGTCCCCTAAGCACCGCCAGGAGTAATTCTTGAGTGCAGAGCCAGGAGTAAGTAACCCTTGTGCATTGCCAGGTGTGACCCAAAAAGCAAAAAAAAAAAAAGAGTGGAGGACAGATGCCCCTGCTGGGGCACCTTCTCGAGGCTCCCTGCACTCTGCCAGCCTGATCTTTCCAAGAATGTTCTAGAACCACAGCTCCCTCAGCCCCTGCAGTCAGCCCTCCCTGCCAGCGACCTGTGATGCCTGAGCGATCATAGCGGGAGGAGTAACTTGTTTATTGTTGGGGAACACCCACGGCTCGCTCCTGCCCAGCACTGCAGCTTGGGGTGCGGCCGGCCCCCTGTGCCATGTGGCCCCACCAGGAGGGACGGGCGTCACGGCGCCATACCGGGGGGCCGAGGCAGCCATGGGCCTCCGTGGGGCTCATCTGGACTCCCCACGAGCCCCTTCCTTTGGCGGCAAGGGGCCCATGGCGCTGTCTCCTGCTGTCTCCTCCTTTTTTTAATCACCCATTTCAGTGGTTTAAGTAATAAAGGATTAAATAATGGATTAAATGTGGGACTTGCAAACAATTTCAATCACAATCACAAATCATCCTGTTATTCGTCGATTGCCTCGAGCAGGCCCCAGTAACGTCTCCTTCATCCTAGCCCTAAAATTATATTCAAGGCTCTTTAGGAGAATGAGACCCATCATTGTTACTGGTATTTGGCATATTGGGTACGCCACGGGGAGTTTGCCAGACTCTGCCGTGTGGGCAGGTTACATTCGGTAGCCTGCCAGGTTGTCCAAAGTAGGAATGAGATATCTCATTCCTGCAAACAATTTGTTTCTACGTTAACAACACCACAACCACCCTGCCCCTCAGGGAGGTTGTATCAGTGATCTGTTGTCACAATGCAACAACAACAACCATCCTGTTATTCGTCGATTGCCTCGAGCAGGCCCCAGTAACGTTTCCTTCGTCCTAGCCCTGAGATTTTTTTAAAAAACTGCCAAATTCAAGGCTCTTTCAGAGTTAGGAGAATGAGACCCATCATTGTTTCTGGTATTTGGCATACTGGGTACGCCACGAGGAGTTTGCCAGACTCTGCCGCGTGGGCAGATGGGCAGGTTGTTACAATAGTGATGTGTAAAAAGCCAGCTCCAAACTTCCAAGTTCCTGAGCTAGCCTGGATAGCCAGTCTACTGCTCTGGACCAACCAGGATGACCCCATTTGGGTTTTCCAGTGGGTCTGCTTCAGGTCAGATGGAGGCCGACCAGTGAAAATAGCATGCGTAGGGGCTGGGGCAATAGCACAGCGAGTAGGGCGTTTGCCTTGCACGCGGCCGACCTGGGTTTGATTCCCAGCATCCCATATGGTCCCCTGAGCACCGCCAGGGGTGACTTCTGAGTGCAGAGGCAGGAGTGACCCCTGTGCATTGCCAGGTGTGACCCCCCCCAAAAAAAATAAGAAAATAGCATGCGTAGCGCTGTTTGCTTAAGTGCTGTCTCCTCCTCCTCCAGCTGGTTGCTTCCATACCATGGCAAGGGCTCGAAGCAAGAAGAACACCAGTGACCAAAGACCCTGGAGCGTAGGGCTCAGAACTAACAACCTGTCATTTCTCCTTCATTGTGTTGGCCAACACAAGTCATGGGTCAATTCCAGGGGTGGGGACGGAGGCTATCCATCCAGGTGGGAGGAACGGCAAAGGACATACCAAAGGAGGTGGCGAGAGGGTGAATATTGAGATGACATTGACAATTTCCCATCAGAGATGCAGTAATAATGATGAGAAAAGGATGAAGTCTGAATAATGACATGCAAATCTTATTTTTTATCCTTCCAAATTTTATTACAGCACTGTGAGTTTCAAAGTTATTTAGAGTTGGATTTTTGACACATGTAAATTTTCTTCATTATTATCTGTCTAGAAGAAATCAAGACCTTAAAAAATAAAACATAAAGTCTAATATATCTGTTGGACCAGCCATACCAGCTCCCGCCGCGGACAAGGCCCCGCCAGGACCGGAGCCCAGTGGGCTGTGCTGACATCCGAGTCCTGGCCCGAGCAGCGCCGCGGTGGGGACTGCCCTGAGCACTGTGCCAGCTGCCAGCAGCACCCAGAACTTCTCCGTGGGGGCGTGCCCATGCTGGCTGCAGGAGGAGGAGGAGGAGGAGTGGGAGGAGGTGAGGGAGGAGGAGGAAGAGCAGAAGGAGGAGTGGGGGGAGGAGGAGTGTGGGGAGGAGCGGGAGGGCCCTGCGGCCGCGCTGCCCTCTGGGAGGACTGGCCTTGGGGGCTCCTGCTGGGGACGGTGCTGGTGGCCGCCGCCACGGCTGGGCTCAGGGTGGTGTGTCCAGACCCTTCACGGGCCGCCCCGTCCCGGGCACCGCGGTCAGCAGCGCTCCTGGCCCGGAGCGGGCGTCCGGGCGGGATCCGGGGACGCATCTCCCGGGACGGGTGCAGGGACCGGCGCGGCGGGCGAGCAGATGCTGACGTCCGTCCGGCCGCCCCGCGCCGCCCTCCGCCGCCGCCGCTGCAGCCTGGCCGCGCGCCACCCGCGGCCGGTGGCCAGCAGGTAGATGACGGGGTCGGCCACGCTGCTCAGGGTGCAGAGGCTCAGGCAGACCACGGAGGCCGTGTACACGCGCCGCTCCAGCTCGCACAGCTCGGGCACCTTGTGCCGCAGGCGCGAGAAGGCGGCGGCGCGCAGGAGCAGCAGCAGGTGGTAGGGCGCGAAGCAGCCCAGGAAGAGCAGCAGGACGGCCAGCAGCAGGCGCCGCGCCCGGGCCTTGCGGGCGGCGGGCAGGCCGGGGCTGCGGGCCACGCTGCGGGCCACGCGCAGGCTGGTGCCGGCCAGCACGGCCAGGGGCAGCGCGAAGCCCAGCGCGAAGCGCGCGCCGTAGAAGGCGGCGGCCCGGCGCGTCACGGGCAGCGCCTCGAAGCAGGTGACGCCGCCGTAGTCGCCGGGGCTGTCGCGATCCGGGTGGAAGACCGGCGCGTGGGCCGCGGCCACGACGCCGAAGACGGCGGCCGAGACCCCCGCGGCCGTGCGCGGGCGCCGGTAGCCCCGGCTGCGCAGCGGCCGCGTGAGCGCCAGGCAGCGGTCGCAGGCGACGCAGCAGAGCAGCAGGACGCTGGCGTAGACGTTGCAGAAGAAGACGAAGGCCGCGAGCCGGCAGGCCCAGGGCCGCAGCGGCCAGCGGCGCCCGTTCTGCACGTAGCGCGCCCAGAGCGGCAGGGTGCCGCCGTAGAGCAGCTCGCACAGCGCCAGGCTGAAGAGGTACACGGCCAGCGTGTCGCCCCGCCGCGCCCGCCGCAGCGCCAGCCACGCCGTGAGCCCGTTGGCCGGCAGCGCCAGCGCGCACACGGCGCTGTACAGCGCCACCAGGAAGACGCGGCTCTCCTCGAACCAGCTGTCCGCCGTGGCGTTGGCGCACGCGTGGGTGACGTTGAGCCTCCGGCACAGCGTCCTGCAGGGCACTGGGCAGAGCGGGCGGAGGTGAGCCCGGCGCGCGCGCGCGGCCGCAGCCTGGCACCCCCGGGGCGCGCGGGCCAGCCCCAGGGGCCAGGCCCGGGTGACCGCGCGGGTGGAGCCCGCGGCCGGTCGGTCGCTTCCCGGCCAGACAAGCCCTGGGCCGGGGCAGAGGGTTGTGGGTGGGGAGGCCGTGGGGCGTGTGGCCACCAGGCGCTAGGCCTGCACAGCACACGTGAACCGGTGCGCAGGGCGGCTGAGGGCCCCACCCAGTCGCGGAGTCTCGCCCAAGAGCTGCTGGTGACGCTTGTCTCTGGTCTGTGGTTGCTTGGGTTCACACTCCCGGGCTGAGCAGAACTCAAAGGCCAGGGCGTGCTCAGGCTCCCTGTCAGAATTTCCAAGCCCGAGGAGCTCCCACCCGGGGGTCGGCAGCCGGGTGTGTGGCACAGACCCAGGCCCTGTGGCCCGGAAGGTGGGGGAGCCGAAGAGACCCCGGACAGAGGAGGGGCAGGTGGCCACGCCCCACCGCCACCCCGAAGAGGCCCCGCGTTGGCACTCACCTTCCATGGCTATCCCGGTGGCGCTGTGTCCGGCTGTCCCCCAGGTGCCCGCAGAAGAGAGCGGCAGAGCTCAGGCAGCGGCCGCTGTCCCCGGCAGTCTGGAAGTTTCCATGCAGCTGCCTTAGCTCAGGCCTGCGACCCAGTTGGCCCGGTCGGGGCACAACCCTGCACCCCGACAGGCCCTGGCCCCCCCCTCACCCCGGCCCTGGCCCCAGACAGCAGCCCTGTGGTGAGGTGGGGAGGGGAGTGGGTGGGGCCACCCTGAGACAGCCCGGGAGGCGGGTGGCTTCCTGCCACCTCTGGGTCGCCTGCTCGGTCCACAAGGCAGCCACAGACGCTGGGAGGCTGGGGTCCATCAAGGCAGGGACAGTTGGTGATGCAGTGGGCCCGGAGCGTAGGGGCTGGACCCCGATCCAAGGCAGGGCTGCACCCTCAGGCTTGGAACACACGCCTGGCTGCTGCCCTGAGCATCCTCAGCCCAGCCCCTTCCCAGCTGCCCCTGCCCACCGTCCCCACGCCCCACTGTCCCCAGAGTCCCCGTGCCCCAGTGTCCCCACGCCCTGGAGCCTGGTGTCACCCTGCACCCTCTTTCCTTACAGTCAGTTGCCTGCAGTGTTCGGAGAACCAGGGCCAGCCCTGCTGCACCCCCAGCCTCGGGCTGGCCAGAGTTGGGGGCTCCCCTGCTGGCCACCAGCCTTGGTGGCGTTTGTCTGACGAACGGCCGAGTGTTGTGGCCCCACGTGGCCCACCCCTCCCTAAGGTGGGTTCCTTCCCGGTTCTCGCCCCCCCTTCTCCACCATCGCGGGGCCTCTGGCTCCTGGGAATGAGCATCTCTGTGGACCCCCAGAGCTGCTGGCTTGAAGCCCAGGCACGATCTGTGTCCCTCCCGCAGACCCCAGGCACCGGGCCAGCCCCGCACTGGTGCCCCAGAGCCTGGGCACCCAGCTCCCCTGCAGCAGTCACCGGCCCATGCCACCTCCCACCCAGACCCCGGGGCACCCACCTCACATCACACACGGCAAATGGGGTTCAGATGCGTTCTGGGGTGAGGCCTGTCCCTTCCCCTCAAGTCACCCAAGCCAGCCACCAGACCTGAGAACTTTCCAGAAGACGCCTCAGGACGGGAGAGGCTGGGAGGGTCAGCCTCTGACCCCCATCCTCAGGGTCACGCGTGGGGCGCCCTGCCCTCCCCGGCAGGGCCTGGTTCTTACCAACGCGCGTGTCTGCCTGCCGCCCGCCTGCCGACCGCTTCCAGGAAGTGGGGGGCCCCAACGGGGCCCAGTCCCAGCACGCTGGGTTCTGGGGCAGGACGCTCGGCTCTGCCCCGCCCGCCCCGGCTGCCTCCCAGCCGCCTGCACCTGAGGTTTGGTTCCTCGTGCCCCCAAGGAGCCCTGTCCCGGGCAGGACACAGGAGCAGGGGCTGGAGCAGGAGACGCCTGCCCAAGCGGGCTACACACCTCAGCTCTGCGCCCCTGGCGAGCACCTGCACAGGAGCACCAGCGCCAGCCAGGAAGCGCAGCCTCTGGGGTACACGTGACCTCTGACGGGCACGTGTGGGCTCCCAGCTGGGCGTCTCGGGCCCTTCCTGGGCAGGTGGTGGGAGCCGAGCCCGCGGCGGTCAGTGTCCGGTGCTGGACGAGCGCTGGCCGGCCGCATGGGCCTGGGCCCTGCCCGCCTCCCCTCATTCTCCCGGAGGGGCGCAGCCCCTGGACACCAGCCTCTGCGGCATGGGGGAGGGCCAGGGGCTGTCCCAGCGGAGCAGCATGTGTGGGTGTACACAGGCGTGTGCGCGTGTTGTATGCGGGCCTGCCCATATCTCACTCGCCCTGTCACCTGCCAGGCGAGGTGGCACTGAGCCACTCTTTTTTTTTTTTTTTGCTTTTTGCTTTTTGGGTGACACCCAGCGATGCTCAGGGGTTACTCCTGGCTCTGCACTCAGGAATCATTCCTGGCAGTGCTCAGGAGACCATTTGGGATGCTGGGAATCGAACCCGGGTCGGCCACGTGCAAGGCAAACGCCCTCCCCGCTGTGCTATCGCTCCAGCCCCAAGCACTGGGCCAGTCTTCACACTCTCTTCCCAGGCTCAGGATCACTTTGCACAGAGTTTCCAGAGAGACACAGGGCACACGCGTGTGTGACACGTGCACAGACACAGGGCATATGTGTGACACGTGCATGGACGGGACATGTGCGTGACGCATGTGCACAGTTGGGGCCCGCACATGTAACAGGCACAGGACACATGTCCTATGTACGCATGGACTCAGGCAACATATGTGTGTGGGCACTGGGAACACACATGGAAGACATGCAAACAGACACAGGACGCACGCAGACACGGGATACAGGCACGGGACACATGTGAACAGACACAAGGGATACATGTGCACAGATGCAGGGTACAAGCATGGCAGAGACGCGGGGCACACGGGCACGGATGTGTGGCACACACAGGCTCACGCCAGCACCTGCCTGCTCCGGACCAGGAGGGTGCGTGTGCGTGTGCGTGTGGGCCCGTGTGCTCTGTGACACAGGGCACCCACCCGTGTGCATGGCACACCTGCGCATTGCTCTCACTCGGGCCGGGCGGGCCTGGAGCTGCGCGTGGCAGGGCCGGGTGCGTCAGTGCTGGCTCGGAGCCGCGTCCTTCCCTCCCACACTGCGCCCCGGCCTGGCCCCCTCTTGGTCCTGTCTCTGCTCCGAGGAGACGGGCATGCGGGGGAGCTTGGCCTCCCGGCCTGAGGCTCTTGGGGCGCCTTCCCTTTGCCTCTGGCCCCTGTTGGATGACACTGGCTCGCCCTCGCTCCTCCTGCTGGGAGCTTAGGGTTACTGAGCTACTCCCACCACAGTGCTCCCGATTCCATCAGGCACCAATAACCCTTTATTGCTGTTCTCTTTCCCTTACATCCTTTGTGTAGTTTACTTTAGGGCAACGGCCTTTTTGTAGAGACGCAGGAAGACTGTTGATGCTTATGCTTTCGTAACACGAGAGTTAATGGACCCCGAATGTTTACCCCCGGGCATCACGTTTACCTGATTTAAGCCTCAGTTGCCCTTACTTCCTAAAACCCCCAAAAGAAGGGGTGGACGGACCCAAGGCAAGCCATAAGCTACCCTGGCATCGAAAAGGGCCAAGCTAAGCTCCGTAAGAAGAATCAGGGCACAGTCATGGAACAAATCTTGTTATGACTCAAAAAGAAGCAACCGTCTAAGGGCCCTGTGGGGTTAGGAGGACTGTGGTCTGGGGTATATAGCGAGATGCCCCCAGGAAGGGCCAAACTTTAAGCTTAATATATCTCTTATTCTGTTCGTACAAAATGACCGGAAATATCAGTATTCAGTATGATTATTTAAATGGATACTGGCTAGGGAAAGGAGAAAGCAGTATACCCTGGATGGAATCCCGCCCTTGAGCAGATCTCCTAGTAATCTATTTTTTGGGGGGTTCGCACCCAGGATGCTCAGGCGTGGGAAGCTGGCCCTTTAACTGACCAAGGGCCTTCGTGCCTGTGCTATGTATCTTGGCCTACGTGACCCTGAACAAGCGGGTCCTGACTAGCGCAAATCTGGTACTGCATCTGCTCTGACCGCAGCCTATGCATATTCTGAGCTATGTATGGTTGTCTAAAAGAAAACATTTGTCACGGCTAGCCCAAGAATAAGAAGTAACTGACACTGACTAATCAAGCACATGAAACATGTAGTTTTTGTAACTCTCCTAAAAGTATATGATATGACCCAGTGATGTAATTGCCTTCTGTTATGTAAGCATAGTTTCCTGCATCGCAAAGTATATAATACCCCTGCTGCCCTGAATAAAGTCCTGTCCTGTCTGCTGTCCTGTCCTGTCCCTTTATCTCTGTTTCTAAACTGTACTCTGTCTCTTGTGTCTTGTGTCTTCATTCGGTTGGTCCCTCCTTGCACCTATGGATCCTAGGGCTACCTCCACGGGCCGGAGAGTGGTCTGGCGGGGCCCCCCGCACTCAGGGGTTCCTCCTGGCTCCACACTCAGGAATAACCCCTGGCGGTGCTCGGGCGACCTTGTGGGATGCCGGGGACTGCACCTGGGTCGGCCGCGTGCAAGGCAAACGCCCTCACTGCTGGCTGTCCTGTTGCTCCAGCCCCTCTCCTGGTAACCTGGAGTGCAGAACCCCCAGATGAGGTTTTGTCCTTGAGTTAACCCCCGAGAACTTCCCCTGGAGGAGGGGCTTCACCTCTGTGTGTTGTTACGACAGTGCTCAGCCCCACCTATGTGTACCCCCTTCGTGATTCTACACAACTAACGCTGTGAGACTGGAGTAAATGGTCGCTGATCACCAACCAGCCGGTGGCCCATTCCTTCGTTCCCGGGTCCCCGCTCCCCGTGCCTTCCTTCTGTTGGCCACAGACCCTGCCTTCCTCTCGGCCCAGAACCGGCAGAGTTCTCAGGAACCTTCCTGTCGCTCTGGCAGTGCCGACCCACGTGCGACCTGTCTGCCCAGCTCCCTGCTTGCTCCTGCTGCAGGTGCTCAGGGCTCCCTGAGGCCATGGGGGCTTCCGAGGGCCTGAGCCAGTGAGGGGCTGCGGACCTGAGACCCCCCCCCCACGCCATCAGCACAGAGGACCCAGCGCTGCGCCCCGCCCTGCCATGCCGTGCCCGGCCCTCCCGAGCCTGCTGCATCACACGCTAGCTTTTGCACACACTCACACCCGGCACTGCCCAGAGAGACTCCTGGCTCAGTGCTCGGGGACCATCGGTGCCAAGGATCAAACATGCTTCCTGGCACAGCCCGGCTCACGCTGTGAGCTTCCTCAGGACGCCAGCGGCGCCTTGGGCAGCCACTTATGGCCACCGCGAGGCTCAGCCACCCCAGCTACAGTCGGTCCCTCTGCACGACCCCCTTCCCCCCCACCACCCCCTTCCCCCACCCCCTTCCCCCTACCCGCCCTCCTCCTTTTCTCTGTCCAGGAGCCCACGCACTCATCCTGTCCAGTCTGGGAGGCCACGCCCTGTGGCCCTCAGGCCCTCACATGCATTTCCACCCAAGGCCCAAGGGTCCGTCAGCCTTGGGCCATTCTGGGGCCAGGCTCACTGTCCACAGCACACAGCTGCCCCCATGCTCTGAGCCTCTGTTGACTGTCCCTTCACCCGGAGCAGCCCAGATACTGACAGGACAGAAGGGCCCAGCCCAGACCCACCAAGCCCCAGAGACCCCTCCTCCTGGAAGCCCTCCAGGCACTGCCCTGGGGGAGGACGGAAGCAGATAGTGGCCACTCGGAGAACAGTGTCCCTTTTGGCTACAGTTGTGTCTTGGCTCCAGGGAAAAGTCCGACCCCAACCTGCTGCCTTTAGGGACCCGCCCAGAGGCGCCTCACCCAAGTTTGTGAGGAAAAAACCCAAATTTCCTCTGTCGCCCCTTGGCTCGAGGGTCTGGGCTGGGATGAGGCTTGGGTCGGGGCCGCCCGCACAACTGCACACCCAGGGGCCCAAGGCACACAGCTGGGATGAAACTTTCCTTACAGACCGAGAGGTGAGGAGGGGGGCATTCGGCCGCACAGCCCCACCGGGCACCTGCCCTCAGGCCCGCAAGCAAACAGCCTGACCCGGGGCCGAGAGCCAGGAGGCCGTGGGCAGGGTGACACCAGAAGACAGTGTTGTTCATGATACAGCCTGAGAATCTTGGCCTCTTTCTCTGGGTTGGTTTTGGGGTTACACCTGACAGTGCTCGGGGCTTACTTCTGGTTCTAGTGGGGACCAAGTCAAGCACCCTCACCACCGTCCCGCTGTCCCCCGAAAAAGTCCGTTTACAGTAGCGCGTTAACCGTCAGTCCCCCCCCCCCCCCCCCCCGCTATCTTTTTGTTTGGTTTTGGCTTTTTTGGGCACACACCTGTGATGTTCAGGGGTTCCTCCTGGCTCTGCACTCAGGAATTACTCCTAGTGGTGCTAGGGGAACGTGCGGGAAGCCCGGGATTGAACCCGGGTCAGTTGTGCTTTGCCACTCCCCTGCTAGCCGGTGGTCTCAGCCGTCTTCCCAGCCTCACCTCCCAGCTCTAGAGATCCCGTCTCAGGACCTGTTTCCACTAGGTGTGAGCCCAAAGTGTGGGCTGAGAACTGTCCTCTGGCGGTGACAGTGACAGGGTGGGCAGGGGCCACCGGCTGGTTGGTGATCAGTGACCATTTATTCCCTTCTCACAGTTAGTTACATAGGATCACGAAGGGTTGGGTACACATAGGTGGGGCTGAGCATTGCCATAAGGGAGGTAAAGCCCCTCCTCCAGGGGAAGTTCTAGGGGATTAACTCAAGGACAGAATCTCATCGGATTCGCACTCCAGATTGCTAGGAGATCCGCTCAGGGGCGGGATCCCATCCAGGGTGGTTGCTTTCTCCTTTCCTCAGCTAGTAATCCATTTAAACAATCAGAGTAAATTTACTTTTTATAATGTTTCTGTCCACTTTGTATAAACACAGCCACTTGATCAGTTGACTTCCCATTAATCATCGATTTGCTCAAGTGGGTGCCAGTAACACCTCATTTGTCCCTGTTGTGTGCTAGTGTAGCCCAGTGGCATCTGTTCGTTCTAGGAACACGAAGAGCCTCAAACTGATCGTTCAGGATCTTGATGAAGAAGTCTGACCTCTGGTAGGTGGGCGGCCACGCGGTCTTTTGACATCTCCTGGAATCCAGTCGGTAACTGCTCTAGTCCAGCGGTCGTCTTTAAATCTCATTACGTGTCCAGCCCATCTGATTTTTGACGCCTTGGCAAACGAGACAGCATCCCTGATTCTTGATCGTCAATGGAGGCCGGAACTCCGGATTCTTTCTCTCATTTGAGTGAAACGTGATACTCCAAGCATAATAAATGAATAAATAAATGAATAAATAAATAAAGGCCCTCCCGTTGTTCATAGATTTGCTCGAGCGGGCCCAGTAACGTCTCCATTGGAGATTTTGTTGTTACTGTGTTTGACATATCGAATACATCACGGGTGGCTTGCCAGGCTCTGCCGTGCAGCCGAGATACTCTGGGTAGCTTGCCGGGCTCTCCGAGAGGGGCGGAGGAATCGAACTCGGGTCGGCCATGTTGGCTGCATGCAAGGCAAACGCCCTACCACTGTGCTATCGCTCCAGCCCATAACTCTTTCAATTCCTCTTTGAGAGACCCTAATAGCGTTCTCATCCTGTTTGTGTAGGGTCCAGGTCTCTGAGGCATATGTTAATGCAGGAAGAATAGTGGAATCAAAGAGATGTGCCCGGAGCTGGAGGTTCTTTGTCCTCTTAGCTATTTCTTCGAAGCAGTAAACACAGTAATAGATATATTAACACAGTGAGATATATAAACACAGTAAGAGATATATTAAGCTTAAAGGTTGGCTCTTTCTGGGGACTTAAATCACTTAAATCACTTAACTTCCCGTTAGTCGTCGATTTGCTCGAGCGGGCGCCAGTAACGTCTCCATTTGTCCCTGTCGCGTGCTAGTGTAGCCCAATGGCATCTCTTTGCTCCGGGAACATGGAGGGCCTCAAACCGATCGTTCATGATCTTGACAAAGAAGTCTGACCATCTGGTAGGTGGGCGGCCATGCGGTCTTTTGACATCCCGTGGAATCCAGTCGGTAACAGCTCTAGTCCAGCAGTCGTCTTTAAATCTCATTACGTGACCAGCCCATCTGATTTTCGACACCTTGGCATATGAGACAGCGTCCCTGATCCTTGATCGTCGACAGATGTCAGAACTCCGGATTCGTTCTCTCATTTGAGTGAAACGTGATATTCCAAGCATAGCTCTTTCTATTCTTCTTTGGGAGACCTGAATGGCGTTCTCATCTTGTTTGCATAGGGCCCAGGTCTCTGAGGCATATGTTAATGCAGGAAGAACAGTGGAATCAAAGAGATGTGCCCGGAGCCGGAGGTTCTTCGTCCTCTTAGCTATTTCTTCGACGTTCTTGAAGGCGTTCCAAGCCGCTCTCTTCCTCCTGCGCAGCTCGGGTGCCAGGTCATTTGTCATGTTGACCTCTCGACCTAGGTAGACATAGCTGTTGCATTCGGAGATGGTCGTTCCATTGAGAGCAAATGGGGCGTCAGGAACAAGGCTGTTTCTCATAAACATTGTCTTCGTAAGATTCAGCTGTAGTCCTACCTTACCACACTCACGGTCAAAGTCGGCCAGCATTTGTGCCGCTTGGCTGATGTTTGGTGTTATTAAAACAATGTCATCAGCAAAGCGGAGGTGGTGTAGTTGCCGACCATCTATCTTCACTCCCATTCCTTCCCATTCCAGTCGTCGCATGATGTTCTCGAGGGTGGCACTGAAGAGTTTCGGTGAAATGGTATCACCCTGCCGCACCCCTCTCTTGACATCAACGATCACTTCTTTGTAGAATGGTGAGATCCTGGTAGTGAATCCGCAATACAGCTCACGGAGGATCCTGATGTATTGGGCTTGAATGCCCTGATTGGCTAGGGCTTCAATGACCGCTTCCGTCTCAACAGAATCAAAGGCCTTCTTTAAATCAATGAACGTTAAGCAGAGCGGCATCTTGAACTCCCGAGAAACCTCAATGAGCTTGGTTACCGTGTGGATATGGTCGATGGTGCTGAATCCTTCGCGGAACCCTGCTTGCTCGCATGGTTGTCCTTCATCTAGTGTGCTGCCAATCCTATTCAGGATGACTCGAGTGAACAGCTTGTAGATGACAGACAGTAGGCAGATCGGGCGATAGTTGCCAATGTCATGGATGTCTCCCTTCTTGAACAGTAGTACGGTCCTGCTGGTTTTCCATTGGGACGGAACCTTGCATTCAGACAGGTAGCGAGTGAAGAGCCGAGCCAGTGTATTGATGAGTACTGACGGCAGGTTCTTCAGGTGTTCAGGTCTGACCTTGTCTGGGCCGGGTGCTGTTTGCTTCTTTTTTTTCGAGGACCTGATGGTACAAGCGAGAATGATCAAGTACAACATCATTGGTCTGACCGAGACAAGAAGACACGAATCTCACCATGCCGTTTTCGACACCGGAGAAGAATTGTTCCTCGGAACATGCGATAAAAGAGGTGTTGGAGGCGTCGGTGTCCTTGTCAACACAAACTTGGCCAAGAGCATTGATTCATTCGAATGCCTAACAACCCGAATCGGACGTTTACATTTGAATAGATGTGGCTCACTGCCTGCAGTTTCTATCTTCGTTGTCTACGCACCAACATCTCATTATGATGAAAGAGAAATCGAGAAGTTCTACATGGAGCTAGAGAAGTTCTATAAAGAAGACCACACCTTCTACAAGATCATTGTGGGTGATTTTAATGCCAAGATAGGACCGAGAAGATCAGCTGAAGAACTTCACATCGGGACCCATGGCCTAGAATGGAACGAACAGGGTGAGAGACTGTCTGAGTTCATCATGTCCACCAAGACCATTCATGGTAACTCACAGTTCCAGAAGGCAGAATCTAAACGATGGACATGGGAGTCTCCCGGTGGACGATTCCACAACGAAATAGACCACATCATATTCAATCGACGGTTTTGCCTGACTGATGTCGCTGTTGTCCCAAAATTTCGAACGGGATCGGACCACCGTCTCCTTCGTGCAAAATTCTACTTCACAGAGCGGGGAGAAAGGGCTGCAAAGTTCAAAAAGAGAACTCCCAGAATGACCACCAACTGGGAACTCTTTGGTACTATTGCGGCAACATGGGAAGATGCCATTGTTGACAACATTGACGAGGAATACGATCGACTGGTTCAGCACCTCCATGAATGTGCGAGGAACGCCAAGAGAGAGATAGCCACAAAAAGTCGCCTATCTTCGAAAACTCTTGAGCTAATTCGCCAGCGTGGTTTGGCGCATGCCTCAGGCAACCGCAAGCTAACGTCCGAGCTCGCAAAGCAGTGCAGAGATGCGATCAAGGAAGACCTCAAAGAGAGAAGAGCAGAAGTACTGGTAGATGCGGCAGAAGCCGGGAAAAGTATTCGTAACGCCCGCCTGTCCTTCGCCAACTATAAGACCAAGATGACTGCCCTCCGACGTCCTGATGGATCCATCACATCCTCCAGAACGGCAATGGAGAAGATTATCCATGACTTCTACTCAAATCTCTTCGATAGCCATGTCCACTTGCCGACATACCAAATTCCACAGGATGGGTATGTCGTTCCTAACGTTCTCCCTTCCGAAATCCGACACGCCATTTCTGGGGACATCTTGCTATATATTCCAGACCACAGTCCCCAGACCGGGTGAGTCTTTCCCAACCCCAGCAGGATCCTAATTCCATTACTTCTTTTTGGGTCATGACAGAGTTTGTTCCAAGACTGTGCTCTTAACTTATACTTCTCCTGGTGCTTAGCTTGTCCCTTTTCGATACCAGGGTAGCTTATGGCCTGCCCTGGGTCCGCCCAAGGGACCCTCGTCTGGGGGTTATTAGGAAGTAAGGGCAACTGAGGCTTCAGTCAAGTAAATAAGATGGATGCCCAGGAGTAAATATCATTTGAAGTCCATTAACTCCCAAGTTACAAAAGCACAGCGTCAACTGTCTCCCCGTGTCTATGCAAAAAGGACATTGCTAAACCATGCAAAAGACATAAAGGAGGGACTGGAGCAATAGCACAGCGGGTAGGGTGTTTGCCTTGCACATGGCCAACCCGGGTTCGATACCCAGCATCCCATATGGTCCCCTGAGCACAGCCAGGGGTAATTCCTGAGTGTAGAGCCAGGAGGAACCCCTGTGCATTGCCGGGTGTGATCCAAAAAGAAAAAAAAAAGACATAAAGGAAAGAGAAAAGCAATATAGGATTAGCAGTGCCTGATGGAATTAGGTGTGCCTCAGGAGCACTGTGATGGGAGTAACTCAACAAACCTAAGCTCCCCGCGGGAGGAGGAAGGACAAACCAATGTTATCCAACATCTTCTTCCTTTTCCGTTTGCAAAACACACAAAAAAGAGCTTTCCACCCCCCCACCCCCACCCCAGAGCAGTGCTTGTTACAAAGTGCGCAGGCATGGCTCAATGACGTGGCTGATTGCCCTGCACTGTCCAGATGTGGGGAGAGTCCTAAGAGCCGTTCCTGCAGCAGCGGTGGTGACAGCAGCAGTTACCTGGGGGCTCAGGGGAGCTACAATCAGGAGTCCAAGGACGGGGAACCAGAGTCGTCTGACCTGACTCCTCCTCGGATTTCCTTGTGACTTCCAGCTGCAACCGGTTTGGCGGGGCGGGAGTTTGGAGGGTTGAGGGGTCTCTGGTGGTCTAAAGCTGAATCGGGCGGATGAAGTGTGGAGGGATGTGGAGTCTCCGGGGGTCTGGGTCCAAACCCGGCAGACGAGTTTGACTCCAGACAAGGCGCAAGGGGACCCAGAGTTTCTTGGTGGGGTCGTCTGTCCGTTGAAACAAAAGCGGAGCCTTTGCCTTGAATGAGGAGTTTTCCCGCTACCCATCCTTTGTCAGGTTTAACCCAAACTGGAGAATTGTTTGCTGATCCCGTGCACCTTCCTGAAAATGCCTTTCAGCTGCGGTGTAGGACTCTCCCTGGGGTAAATTTAAGAAGTTTAAGGAAAATAAAGTCAAGAACAAGGAGTCAAGAGGGGGCGATTAGGGGTTGTATAATCTCTTTCTTTACACTCCGCAGGTGACGGAAATCATCTGGGCGTTATCTTTAATTTTCTGACTAAATTCACGTTTAGTCAAATCACAAATCTCCTGGATATGCGGAACAGTGTTCCATGCGTGCACGTGTGCGGTTGACTCACCCTCCCTGTGGGGTCTTACCGGAGCTTGGCTATCGTCAGCCACGCTGCAGTAAACATGGAGAGGCATGCCTTTTCATACTGATGTGTTTGATGGTCGGTTCCTGGGAACAGAATAGAACATGGAAGTTCTATTTGTAAGATTTTTCTTTTTGGGTCATACCCAGCGATGCACAGGGGTTACTTCTGGCTCTGCGCTCAGGAATTGGTCCTGGCAGTGCTCAGGGGACCATACGGGATGATGGGAATTGAACCCAGGTCGGCTGCATGCAAGGCAAACGCCCTACCTGCTGTACTATCGCTACAGCCCCATTATTTGTAAGATTTGGAGAAGTCTGCAAACCACGAAGGCATTCACTGCTTCCAAAAAAATGTTATCATTTAGGGATTTCAGCATCCTAATTGATTGAAGTTACTTAGTAGACTAAAGAGAAGAGCTGGAATACATGGGCTCATATGAGATATTTAACCACACATGTGAGTTTTCCTCTCTGAACTCTGACACATTCCTCCAGATTGTAGTGTTTTTTTTTATGCCTTTTGGATATCTAGTATTTTTACAAACTGTGCATTTAGCTATTTTAAAATTCCTATTAATTATAATGCATATCAATCAGCTTAATTTTCCTTCAAATTTTAATTTGTATTAGATCATCTCATCTCTACATCACTCAAAAGCTAAATGTTGATTTAAGCCTAATAATTAGACTTAATTTTCTAATATCACTGTATCACTGTCGTCCCGTTGTTCATAGATTAACTCAAGTGGGTGCCAGTCATGTCTATATTCGTCCCAGCCCTGAGATTTTAGCAGCCTCTCCTTCCTCGTCTTTCCCAACGACTGGAGGCTCTTTCAGGGTCAGGGGAATGAGACCTGTTATAGTTACTGGTTTGGGCCTATCGAATACACCACGGGGAGCTTGCCAGGCTCTGCCTGTGCGGGCGGGATACTCTCGGTAGCTTGCCGGACTCTCTGAGAGGCATATATTTATATTTCTCTCTATGATTTATTGCCTGTCTGAATTCCATCAAACATGGTGTGGCAATTATGGAACATGGGTAGGAAGTGTCTTATGATGTGTCGCACGGTCGCAAAGCGACCTGGAGCGTGGCGGCAGTTGGGTAGTGAAGGTCGACTGCCGGGTCTGGGTCCCCCTGGGGCTCCCCGAGTGAGAACAGCCTGGCGCGGAGTCTAATAATAGTTTTCAAATTATTAAAAACTTTTAAATTTTTCGGGGGAGTCACACCCGGCCATGCACAGGGGTTCCTCCTGGCTCTGCACTCAGGAATTACCCCTGGTGGTGCTCAGGGGACTGTATGAGATGCTGGGAATCGAACCCGGGTCTGCCGTGTGCAAGACAAACGCCCTACCTGCTGTGCTATCACTCCAGCCCCTTAAAAACTTTTTAAAATAATAGGTTTTAACCAAATAATAGGTTTTAACCAATAATAGGTTTTAACCAGGATCATCTCCAGTGCCGTGTAAGCTCATTCATCACCATGATCCAGAAGCTCAACAATTAATCTGAAAAGAATCAACCAATTGCAGAGACTCTCCAATGTTGGCCACAAGACCGAGGTCTGAAAGTTCCCAAAACGGAGCCCTGCAAACAAGGCTGTGTCAGGCCGCACAGCCCAGGAACTACGTGACTGACTGGTTGGTGGTCAGCAGGGAGGGCTGCAGCTGCTCTGTCCTTGGTGCTTTGCTTAGATAATGATTGACTGCCCCCTTGAACGTATGAGAACCTCCTGCTCACACAGGAATGCAGATGATTAAATGTATGATGTCAATGTTTTGATCATATGCCCCTTGATTACATGGCCCGGCTGATATATGCCCTTGTGTATGATTTTACAATAAACGGAGGCTGCAGAATCTGAACGGTGCCGAGCAGCCTGAGCGAGCTGCAGCCTCCGAGCTTTACTCATTCTTCTCGCTTGAGTCGGCCTCTGCGCCTCCGACCATACTGATCGATCAACACAACACCCCAAGGCTGAGTCGTTCAGGGGACCCCAGTGAGGGGGGTGCGGGTGAGCCCAGTGACCACCCAAACAAGAGCCCCGGCACCTGAAAGTCTCCACACTCCACAATCGCCGCCATGCTCCCTGCAGAACTCCACGGCTCAGGATGAGCCTCATCGAGAAATTAATCTGTGGAAAAACGCAGGTATGTGGGTTTTGTGACTGAAATCACCAGGCTTTCACAGAGTCAGGGATGGGCTACCTCCCCCACTCCTCTCTGTACTTCCAGAAGCCCAGCAATCCTGCAGAAGCCCCAAAGCTGCCAGCCAGTTAAAAATTTAACTCCAACTGTATCACCCTATAAAAATTTTGGACTTTCTGGAGAAACACCTGAAACTCTACAAAACTGATAAACCAGGAGTAGCACGCTAGATTGGATGGGATGTAATGTAGAAGGCATCCAATCTTGATTAACAAAATATCAACAGAAGGCTTAACCTGTAACAACATCTTAGTCATCTCTTACACAAGGGCTTGATAGCTCCATGGTGAGATACATTCAACAAACAACAAACTGTCCTCCCGTTGTTCATCGATTTGCTCGAGCGGGCCCAGTAACGTCTCCATTGTGAGTCTTCTTGTTACTGTGTTTGGCATATTGAATACTCTTGGTGAGATACATAACCTTCATTAACTTTCTGAGAAAACATTTTTTTTTCTTTTTGGGTTGCACAGGGGTTACTCCTGGCTCATGCACTCAGGAATCACTCCTGGTGGTACTCGGGAGACCATCTGGGATGCTGAAAATCAGCCACATGCAAGGTAAAGGCCCTACCCACTGTGCTATCGCTCCGGCCCCCTGAGGAAACATTTTTTTATTATTTTTCTAGCAAACTATAACAAGCGATATCAAATAAATTACTGAGGGCCTTCTATGGGGGCAGGCTTAAGGGATGGTAAGAAAAAATAGAAATAAGGGTGTTGGTAAGGTGTGATGGTGGTGGAATTAGCGTTGGTGTATTAGATGTCTATAGCAATCATGAACAACTTTGTAAACCACAGTGTTTCTATAAAGTGTGAAGGAAAATTAAATTAAGAAAAACCCCTGAATGGCTGTTTGGAGAGGCTCCGCCCCGTGGGCCCCACCCACCAGAGGCCCCACCCACCAGAGGCCCCGCCCACCAGAGGCCCCACCAATAAGGCCCCGCCTACTAGCCCCACCCAGACTGGCCCTGCCCCGTTTGGCCCCGCCCACAGCTGGGACCACGCCCACTGGGCCCGCCCCTCTGGGTAGAGGCCCCGCCCTGCCTGTGAGGCCCCGCCCATCGGATCCGGTGGGTGTGAGTGGGGGGCGCGGGGGTGTTTCTGGGGGTTGTGGGGGGTGGGGTGGGGCACTGTGGTGTGGGGGGCATGCGGGTGGAGGTGGGTGTGTTTGTGGGGGGTGGATGGGTGGGTGCGGGTGGAGGTGGGCGTGTGGGGAGGGTTTGGTGGATGTGTGCGGGATGGAGGGGTGGGGGCCGTGGGGGGTGTCGCCCTTGTCCCCGAGGGTGCCTCAGCCTCTCCTCCGGGTCTGGCTTTGGGCGACGCCCTGCGGCGGTGGGGTCAGCCGCGTCCGTGCGGGAACCGGGAGCGAGCCGGGCGCGCGCCACCTGCCGGCCGCCGTGGGCGCTGCGTGCGCAGGCGGGGGCGGGCGGGGCCGGGCGGGGGGCGGCCCGGGAACCTCCCCGCGCCCCCCCCCCTCCGCCTGCCGGGCCAAGGGGCTGGCGCGGGGTCCCCGAGGGCAGGCCTCGCCCCCCTCAGCCCCCGCCTGGCCCTGCCGGGGCTCGCCGCCTGCCTTTGGGGGCGGGGTCTGTCGTGGGGGCGGGCCCGGGTCAGCCGGGGCAGGGCGGGGACCCCCTCCCCCCACCGTGCTCTGCCCCGGCCCGGGGGGCGGCTGCTCTCTCGCCAGGTGCCGTCAGCGCCCGGCCCCACCGTCACGCCCGCCCCCAGCGCCACGGGTGGGGCGTCCCGCGGCCCCGCTGGGCGCGCCCAGACGTGCCCTGCGGCCCGGGCACAGCCGGCTGGTCCCGACGGCCCCGCGCCCGGGTCGCCAGGGGGACAGGCCGCGCCGCGGGCAGGACCCTGCAGCCAGCGCGCCCCGGTTCGGGGTCCGGCGGGTGGGCCCCGGCTCCGCGCTGCTGGCCGCCGCGGCCTGGTTTGCAGCGCCCTGCGGGGGCCGGGGGGTGCGTGCCAGAAGGGGGTGCCTGGCCCCCGCCCGCCCTCCCCGGGCTGACACACGCGGCTGGAATCCCGGGGAGCCCCGCGCGCCCGCCCCGCCCCGTCCCGGCACAGCCCTGCTGCAGACCCGCCCGGGGCAGCTCGGCTTCTGTGGGGGCTGACCGCTCGGTGCCCCAGTGTGTGCGCGGGCATGTGCATGTGGCGGCTCGCGCGTGTGCCCGGGAGCAGGTGTGTGTGTGTGTGTGTGTGTATGTGTGCGTGGGTCTGCACGTGTGTTTGGGGGGAGTGTCTGCAGGGTTGTGTGCTTGTGTGGGTGCGTGTAGGGAGGGTGGGTGGGAGTGTGTGGGATGTGCAGGAGGGGACAGGTGTGTGTGTGTGTGTGTGTAGGGTTTACCTGTGTGGGCAGGGGCAAGTGAGGGGGTTTGTGTGCATAGTTGTTTGGTGCCGGGTGCTGTGTGTGCAGGTGTGTGTGTGAGGGGGGTATGCAGGGGCGTGCAGATATGCGAGGGGCAGGTGGGGGTATATGGGTGTGTGGGTGTGTGGGTGTGTGTGCGGGTATGCAGGGGTCTATGCGAGTGTGCAGGGGTGCGTGTGGGTGCAGGTGTGTGTGGGTCTGTGGGGATGTAGGTGTGAGAGGGTGTGTGCAGGGCTGTTGGGGTTGCAGGCTTTGTGTGAGGGTGTGTGGGGGGGGTGAGTGTGTGCAGGTGTGTGTGTGCGGGTGTGCGGAGGGCATGCTTTGGCCGGTTCTCGTGGTGCAGGGCATGCAGTGGGGAATGGGGGCCCTGTGCCCCTTGTGTCTGCCACCTGGCCCGGCCCGCACTGTGGTGACAACACGCCAGGAGGGCCCTGAGCCCTCTGTAGCCCCGGCACTGACTGGCCCCCTACGGCTGTCCACCCAGGGGCCAGGGGCGTCCTCCTGCCTGGAGCTGGGGCTGTCCGGTGCAGACTCCTCCAGTGGGCCTCGGCTCCCCAGACTCGGGCTGCCTCTGGGGGAGCTGCCAGCACCCGTCTCTTGTCCTCTTGCCTGGGAGGCTGCAGGGTCCCTGGGCCTCTGCGCTGAGGCCCGAAGGGGGTGGCCAATCCCCCCAAGAGACCCCACAGCCACCCCAGGGGGCCTGCAGGGGCGTCTGCTTGGGCCTCTCCAGTCCCGGCTGCGGGGGGGGGGGGTGGTTGGGGGCGTCTCTGTCCGCAGGGCCTGAGCCCTGCCCACCTCAGCGGTTTCCTCACTCCCCATGACTCTGTCCCCCGCCCCGCCGTCTCTCTGCTGTCCAGAGGTCCCCACGGAGCACCCCCCCCTTCCACCTTCTCCCCACTTTGGGGAAAATTTCCAGGTGGCCGCGGGTCCCACGGGAGGCCACCAGGGGGCGCCGTGCTCATAGCACTAGGAGCTCCTGCAGCGGCCACTGACTGCCGCTTCTCCACAGCCGGAGCAGGGGCCTCAGTTTCCCCACTGCGAAGGGCCTGGGAAGTGCTGGCCGCAGCCCCGGCCCAAGGCGTGGGGTTGGGGCTCTTCCTGTGGAGAGCCCTCACGAGCCCAGCCCCACGCATGGCCCCTCATGGCACCCCCGTCCCCCACCGCCCCATCACCCTGTGTCCAGCCCCGTGAAGCTGACCCAGAACCCAGGTGGGCAGGGGGGGGCAGAGAGCCGCCCAGCGTCCCGGTTCCCACGCTCCGCGCCAGCCGGGCCCTGCCCCGGGGAGCAGGCGCGGAATGTGGCAGCGGGTCCCTGCCCGGGGCCCGGATTCCTTTCTCTGTGGGCGAGGCAGAGGCGGATCTTCCGCCCTTTCATCCGCCAGCTCGGGGAGCGGGAGCAGCGCCCAGGCCAGCCAGGCCACAGGGGAGGCCGGGAGGCGGCGGGCGGGCTGGGTCTCGTCAGCCTGCACCCGGGTTCTGAACCCACTTCCGGGGGCCTGAGGGAGCTCAGACTCCAGCCAGGATCCAGGCCTGCCCGACGCCGGCCGGGACGCGGCGGGGCCCGCCCCCATCTCCCCGCACCCCTCCCTGCTGCCCAGGGCAGGGCACCGCAGGGGTCACGGGGCGGCTCCCACCCAGGTTCCTCCAGCTGGGCACAGGATGGTGGCGTCTGCCCAAGGGGCTGGACAGGAGGTGGCGCTGGGCAGTGTTCAAGGGACCCCCCAGACCTGAGAGGGAGAAGGGCCCTGGGAGCAAGCAGCGGTTGCAGGAACAAAGGAAGTGCTGGAAAGATCTGGAAAGACAGCCCCAAGCACTGTGTGCACGTGTCTGTGTGCAAATGTGTGTGTGTGTGAATGCAAGTGTGTGTGAGTGCGTGTCTGTGTGTGTGCATGTGTGTATGTCTGAGTGTATATGTGAGTGTGTGTTGTCTATGTGAATGCGTGTGTGTGTGAGTGTGAATATATGTGAGATTGGGTGACTGTAAGAATGTGTGTGTGAGCAGGAGTGTGTGTGTATGTGTGAGAGAGTGAGTGTGTGTCAGAGTGTAAATGTGTGTGTGAGTAACTGAGTGTGTGAGTGTGTATGAGTGTGAGTGTGTGTGAGGGTGTATGTGACTGTGAGTCTGTGAGTGTGAGTGTGTGAGTGTGTGAGTGTGTGTGAGTGTGTGTGTGAGCGTGTGTGTGTGCAGGACTCAGGTGCTCTGGCGCTGGCTGTGCAGGCGGCCTCCAGATGCACAGCTCAGCTGACCCCGCTGGGAAAGTCTCACACGGGGCAGTGGCAGCGGCAATTGGGTCGAGGCTCAGGCAGGCTGTGTGGCCACGGGGGGCTGCGGTGCAGGGGGACCTCGGGGCCTCTCCCAGCTTCTGCTCCCATTTTTCTTCTTGCATTTTTTAAATGATCACGCGAGTTGGGGAAATGGCTCAGAGTTCGGGGTGAATCCTGGTCCCCCAAAACTGAAGAGGTTGCGTGGCCGTTCTCCCAGTTTTCTGGGCTCCCTGCATGCTGGGGTCAGTCGCCGAGCCTTCAGTCGCCTGAAAGACCGCGAGTCTGGCGTTTAGCATGAAAAGGAGGAAGCACCCACACACAACACACGGTACCCCACACTAGCCTACAACACAGCACACACAAAGCACATCACACACCCCAGAATTCAACATCCCCACAACACACACAGTACAACCACACACCACACACACAATACACCACAACACACCATACACGATACAGTACACATCATACACACCACACATCCCCCCACAGTACATCACACACAACACACCCACATACGATGCCACTCTGCACCCCACACTCCATCACAACACCCATATACCCCCTATCTACACACACGTTCTCTACACAGACGCACAAAACACACGTGGCGCAGCCTAAGCCCACGCCCCACGTGGACCCCGAACACCACACAGGCCCCCCGCCAAGGGCGCCCCGCCTCCACCTCAGCCCACACCGGCCATGCCAGGCCCAGCGCAGGCGAGCTCCGGCAGGCCCCGGCATTCCTGAGCCCACGGCAGGGAAGCACCAGAGCCCGCCCCGCCCCGCTGCTCCGGGAGCTGAGCACACGCATGGCACCAGCACCAGTGCCGGCACCAACTCCCACACCGACACCAGCACCAGTGCTGGCAGCAGCACCGACACCAACACCAGCACGAGCACTGACACCAGCACCAGCACCAGCATCAACACCAGCACCGGCACCAGCACCGGCACGGGCACTGACACTAGCACTGACACCAGCACCAGCACCAGCACCAGCATCAACACCAGCACCGGCACCAGCACCGGCACGGGCACTGACACTAGCACTGACACCAGCACCGGCACCAGCACCGGTACTGGCACTAGCACCGACACCGGGACCAGCACCAACACTAGCACCGGTGCCGGCCCAGCCACTGAATGGGGTGACCGTGTGGGGTGGGGTCCCAGGCCTCAGAGCCGGGAGCCAGGAGGGGCACTCAGTGCAGGGTGGCCCGTCCCCGAAGGTCTCGCGCCAGCAGAGTCCCCGGCCCCTTGGAGCCACAGGAACGTGGACAGCAGCACCCACAAGTCGGCCAGCAGCAGGCTCTGCCGGGCCGGGACTCGCAGCCTGGCCGTCCGCCACAAGCCGAGAGATGCCCCTTGGCCAGGTCCCGGGAAGGCCCAAAAGTGGTGGCAGTTTCCCCCAAACAGGACTTGGGACAGGACTGATTCCTGAAGGCCCAGAGCCGCGCTTCCCGGAAGGCAGCCTGGGGCGGAGGTCGCCGCGAGTAAGGTGCTGGGTCCACCCAGCATCACACTCAGGACTTTCCTGTCACACACAGGAATACTTGGTGGCCACAGAAGTATCATTTTATGTATCCACTAGTGACCCGAGAGGCAACTGCTGGTTGTTGACTGGGCAACCAGCTGGACTGTGCTCTTACACTGGCCTCCGTGCACGGAGCACTGGCTCGGACTTCCAGAATGCAGCTGAGTAGAGCCACAAGACTGCAGGGCTGGGAGTGCAGTGCTGGGAGTGCAGGGCTGAGACTGCAGGGCTGAGAGCGCAGGGGTGAGACTGCAGGGGTGAGAGCGCAGGGCTGAGACTGCAGGGCTGAGAGCGCAGGGCTGAGACTGCAGGGCTGGGAGCACAGGGCTGGGGGCAGGGCTGAGACGGTAGGACTGAGACTGCAGTACCGCGTGATTGCAGGGCTGAGACTACAGAGCCTTGGGTCATTGTCTGGGGATTCCTGAGCACAGAGACAGGAGTGAGCCCGGAGAGCCACTCGGTGTCAAACATGCCCCCAAGTGCTCACCAATAAGACTGTTTCAGAGCCCACCTGGACTCTCGTCGCAGGACTAAGGTTAGGCAATGGGTCCGACAGTCCCCCTGTGGCCCTTACTGCACCTTCTCCTTCACGCAAAGTGTTAGTTTCCCGCACTCCAGGCTTGGACCAGTGACGGGCTGTGGGAAGTGTTTAAGAATGTGTGTGTGCGGGCGCGCGAGCGAGTGTGTGTCTGTGTGTGTGCACATACCTGTGTCCACACATGTCTGTTGCAGGGGGGGATTGGTTACTACTCTAGAATTTTAAGTGTTTCATTGTCTTCTGTTTTTGTTTTATTTGAAACAGTGTGCAGCATGAGATGTGGGGCCTAGCTGTCCGCACCAGGACCCAGTGGCAGACCCTTGGTGGCTGGTGTGGGTGACAGTCAGCCACTGGGCAGCCCGGAAGGGTGGTGGTACCCAGGACAAAGCCAGAGCCTCAACATGCATGACATGTGACACACCCTTTGCGCTCCCCGGGGCCCGTCGGCCCGTGAATCTGCATTCTGTCTGTCTCCAGACTCACTAACAGACGTTAACCCGTGCCTGAGACGCTGCCATGCCCATGAGCGGGTCCCCTCCCATCTTTCTTGTGTTCTTTCTCTTCGGCCCTTCCGAGTCTGGAAATGCTTTTGAGAGACGGCTTTGATTTTGTTCATTATTTCCATGTTTGGTTTTTGTCTCGCCGGCTTTCGATGTCTTGTGCTCTTCGGGGGTGCCAGGACGGGTCCTGCGCCCGCTCACTCAGACCCCCCTGCAGTCTGTGCTGCATTCACAGGCCCTTGACTTGTTTGGGGTTTTTTTCTTTCTTTTGAGACAGAGGGTGTGAAGGTCTCCAATGCTCTTCCGATGCTCTAGGAAAGGTGCGTCACAATTTTTTTTTGCCTTTTGGGTCACATCCGGTGATGCTCAGGGGTTACTCCTGGCTCTGCACTCAGGAATTACTCCTGGCAGTGCTCAGGGACCATATGGGATGCTGGGAATCGAACCCGGGTCAGCTGCGTGCAAGGCAAACGCCCTAACCGCTGTACTATCACTCCAGCCCCTGTGCCACAATTTTTAACCTTATGAGGTTTTGTTATTATAAAATTCTAAGTATTTGCAATCTACCTTAGGATTCCTCTTTAATCCCAACCCTTGTAATGGTCTCTGAGTATCGGGGCCAGGGTGGGGACCCCAGGGTGGATACTCCCCACGTCTGCGCTCAGCTGTGGGAGACCTTCAGGCCTCAGCACAGAGCCGCAGGCCAGCTGCCAACATCCTGGAGCAGTAAGAGTGCTCCCAGCTCACGGTTTCTTCAAAGCCATTCCATGCTCCAGGAGGGAACAGGCCCAGCAGCGCTGGCCAGGAAGGATACAGAGCCTCCCTCGTGCCCCCCAGGCCCAACTGGGGTCACAAATCCCTGCTGGGTACTCGTATCCCTATCCAGTTATGTACTCGGATCCTTCCCCTGCTCTGCTGGGCGCAGGCTTGGCCCTTGGGCCTTTTCCCCCCCGCAGCTCTGTGTGGCGACCGCACATCTGCCCGCCTACCTGTGCTCGCGGCTGTGACTAGCTGCATGCTCGTGCCTTCCCCAAGGCCTGTCCCCACCTGTCACCTGGTGTTTCTGTTGTTCCGGGTCAAGGTCAGAAGCACCAGTCCCCACTTGGTGGTTCTGGATGTGCCCGTGAGCGTTTTTTTGCCGGGAACGTGACGGTTCTTGGATCCATTAGTCGAGGAGAATTGGCAGCACGCCCTTTCCGAACCGGGATGGTTTTCCTCCTGAAAGACTCGCTTTAAAGCAGCTCAGCAAGGCCCCCCCCCCCCTCCCCCCGCCCCAGACCCAGCACTTTGGCGTGGAAAGCGACTGCAAAGACTTTCTATTTCCTTTTCTAAGTGCTTTTTAGCCGGCGGAGAGGAAGGCTATTGGCTTTTCTATAGTTGGCTCAGTCTTAGTCTCCCGGCAAAATTGTTTTATTGATTTTCGTATCTGTCCCCTGGTCCCAGGTTTCTGCTCAGTGCCAAGAGGCAGTGCACCTTTTCTCTCTGATGCCCTTGTTATCTATTTTATTACTGAAATTTTCAAGCCCTTCAAAGATACCAGGTGGCGGTGTTGCCATCAGACTCCTTTTTTTTCTCTCTCTCTCTTTTAGAGTTACACCAGCGATGCTCATGGGTTATTATTCCTGGCTCTGCACTCAGGAATTACTCCTGGAGGTGCTTGGGGGACCAATATGGGATGCTGGGAATTGAACCTGGGTTGGATCGCTCCTGCCCCTCTTTCTCTCTTCCAGCCAGGAGTCATGACAGTCCAGGGCTCTGCATTCGTGGGCTCTGGTCTCTTTCCAGTGCCTGTGATCAAATCGAGGACCTCACACAGTGCTCTGTGTGCTACTTCCAGGCCCTGCTCTTGGCCTTTGAGCAGGTGTTTTGGTTTTGTTTTGCTTTGAGGTCACACCCGGAGATGCTCAGGGTTTCCTCCTGGCTCTGCATTCAGGATTTACTCCTGGCAGTGCTTGGGGACCATATGGGATGCTGGGGATCGAACCCAGTTGACTTCATGCAAGGTAAACGCCCTATTTGCTATATTGTCACTCTAGCCTCCGACCCCCTTTTTTTGAGCCACTCAGAAATCACTCCTGGCAGTGCCCAGGACGCCACACTGAATGTCAGGATCGAACCCAGGTCAGCCCTGAACAAAGCCAGCCTCCTCTCTGCCATGTGCTCACTCGGTCAGCCTCAGAGTCAATATCTCTTATACAGTCTATTTCCTCTCTCCATATCTGATGACCTGAACTAGTCTGATGCTGCGCCCTTTAGACTCTCCTGGACTATTCCTACTTCATCAGCGTTCGCTTTTATTCCTATTTTTTCTACATAACATTTTGATTTTCTCTAGGACTTTTACTATAGTCATAGCAAGGAGTGTCCTGTAGCTACAATGTTCTGATTGTGCTTTGATATTTTAGTTATTCTGGCCTCAGAAAGATTAATTTGGAAGGAATTTGCATATCTTTTGAAAGCTGGAAATTAAGACACAGGCGATGCACAGGAGTTCCTCCTGGTTCATGCACTCGGGAATGACTCCTGGCAGTGCTCGGGGGACCATATGGGATGCTGGGAATCGAACCTGGGTCGGCTGCATGCAAGGCAAACACCCTACCTGCTGAGCTATTGCTCCAGCCCCCCCATATACATCTTAAACTTAATCTCATTATTGAGTCCTATCTAGAATGTGAATCTTTTCTTGTGAATGATTATTATTATTATTATTTTTTGCTTTTTGGGTCACACCTGGCAATGCACAGGGGTCACTCCTGGCTCTACACTCAGGAATTACTCCCGGCGGTGCTCAGGGGACCATATGGGATGCTGGGAATCGGACCCGGGTATGCCACGTGCAAGGCTATCGCTCGAGCCCCTACCCCTATACTATTTCTCGAGATCCAAAAACTACAAAGTATGTTTGCTCATCTGTTTGTTTGGGGCCACACCTGGTGGTACTCAGCCTTGCTCCCAGCAGTGCTCAGGGAATCTGTGGGCGGAGCTGGTCGCTCAGCCTACTGAGCTCTTCTCTGGCCTCTGAAACAAAAGTTTTCCTTTAAAGCTGAAATAAAACTTACCCATGAATCTGGCAAGTCTGATTTCGGCCCTTGGGCCACATCCAGAGTGACTGGGGTCTGCAGGACTGGGCCCCTGCGGCCCCACTGCTCAGAACCCACCTTCCTGCATCCGAAGCGTAAAAACTTCCAGCCCTCGGAGTGTGCTCAGGCCCGCAAACTGGCAGGGTTTTTTATTTTTTATTTTTTGAGTAAATCTTTTTTTGTGGGGGGAGGAGAGAGAACGGGCCGGAGAGGCTTGCATCTTGAGCGAGGGCACAGCAAGTGGGGTGTTGCCTTCACCCTCTCTGTCAGGAGTACAGTGAGTAGGACACAGGGTACCGACCTGGCTCCACCGCGGCATCCCATATGGTCCTCAGGCACCGCCAGGAGTAATTCCTGAGTGCAGAGCCGGGGGTAAGCTCTGAGCACTGCCAGCTGTGGCCAAAAACACAAAATAAATACATGCTAAGACAAGCTAACAGGGGCTCCCCCAGGGGAGAGAGCGAGGGGGTGCTCCGCGGCTCCCCAGGCCCGGGCCTGCTTTAGCGGGGGCTCTCCCCCGCGCCATCCAGATGCAAAGCCCGCACTCTTGGGTCTTTGCCGACTCTTATCACCATCTGTTTCTCGTGGAGCTTCCTTTTTTGAAGGGCCCACTACCCTTCTCTGGGCAATGCCTCAGTTTCTCCATCACCCAAGAGCTCAAGGTTTGCATCCCCGAGGGGTCCCGCTCCTGGACAGGTCAGGGCTGCTGACCAGACATTTCTTCATGGGTTTGTTGCTCAGGGCTCAGTCCTGGGGGGGCTTGAGCAGCCATACGGGGTGCCAGGGGTCAAACGCAGGTTAGTCGCTGCACTACTGCTCTGGCCTGATTTCTTCTTTCTTTTATTTCCTGCAAAAGCTCATCACCAGTGCCCGTGTCCACCCGCACCATTCCCCACGTAAAGATTTCAGGCCCGGGTCAGAGCAACGGTGCAGAGGTAGGGTGCTTGCTGCACACAGCCACCCCGGGCTCAGGTTCGATCCTCAATACCCCAACTGATCCCCTGAGCCCACCGGGAGAGGTCCCGGAGCTCAGAGCCGAGAGTCAGCCCTGAGCACCACCAGGTGTGGCCAAAAAAAAAAAAAAATTAAGATTTCAACCCTTGGGGCTGGAGCAATAGCATAGCAGGTAGCCCTATAAGCAGTTTGCCTTGCACACGGCCGGCCCAGGTTCGATTCCCAGCATCCCATATGGTCCCCCGAGCACCGCCAGGGGTGATTCCTGAGTGCAGAGCCAGGAGTACCCCTGTGCATCACCGAGTGTGACCCCCAAAAAGCAAAAAAAAAAAAGGAAAAAAAAAAAGAGGGGCTGGAGTGATAGCACAGTGGGTAGGAACATTTGCCTTGCATTCAACGTATTGCCAGCATCCCATATGGTCCCCCGAGCACCGCCAGGAGTGATTCCTGAGTGTATGAACCAGGAGTAACTCCTGTGCATTGCAGGGTGTAACCCAAAAATGGAAAAAAAAATAGATTTCAGCCCTTAACCCTTCCATGGTTGGCGGGTGAGGCTGCCTCCCAGTGCTGTGGCTCCGCTGGGGGTGTGCTGCGTTTCTGAGCTGTCCAAGCCAAAAGGGAAGATACTGTCCAGGGACTATTAAAGGATCCATGGGCCACAACCATAGTTCAGCGGAGAGGGCATCGCTTTGCACGTGACTGGCCCAGGTTCGATCCCTGGCATCCCATATGACCCCCCCACCAAACCGCCAGGAGTGATCCCTGAGCACTGTCGGGCGTGGCTCAAAGCCCAAAACTAAATAAAATGAAAGTATTGGACCCTGGAAAGAAAAAGCCTCTCCCTGACCCGGAAGGAGCATCAGCAGCCCCCTGTACACACACAAACGTGCACACACAGGGGCTGGAGTGATAGCAGATTGGGTAGGGCATTTGCCTTGCACGCGGCCGACCTGGGTTCGATTCCCAGCATCCCATATGGTTCCCTGAGCACCGCCAGGAGTAATTCCTGAGTGCAGAGCCAGGAGTAACCCCTGTGCATCGCCAGGTGTGACCCAAAAAGCAAAAAAAAAAAAAAGTACACATACAAGCGTGCACACACACATGTGCACACACGTGCACACGCACACACTGTGGCCAACTGCGTTGTCTGGGCCACCCCCTCACAGCGTTCCTGGGAAGAGGGGCACCCGCTTCTCTCCAAGCTCACACACCACACACGCTGCTTCCCCGGGGCCACTCCGGGAGGGACGGGCTGTCCTCAGACACACACCTAGCCGGACGCTCGCAGGTTCCCGGTGGCGGGGGTGCTGGTCACCCGGCAAGGCCCCTTCCACTCAGACACTGACCGAGCCCCCGGGCGCCACAGGCCAGTCTCCCGGCGGCGAGGAGAGCGACTGCTGCGGGTCCGCTTTCCCGCCTTCTCTGTCGGTGCCCGCTTACATCTGTCCTTTTCCCTTTGGGTCAAGCGCCCTGGGCACTGCTGATGCTCCGGCCACCACATCCCGTGTCTCTTGTCTGCGTGGCAGACTGTGACGGTGAATGGTCCTCCACGGGGCTGCACTGGGCCGGGACTGTCCTCACCTCCGGAGAGCCCGGCGTGGTGCGAGGGGCCCCGGGCCTGCTGGTCAGTGTCGGTCTCACGCCCACCTCTGGGCGAGGCCTCAGCTGGCTGAGGGTCCCGAGGAGGGCTAGACACAGTTCTCTTGGCAGTCTCAGCCTGACCCACACAGTCACACACTCACACACACACATGCACACGTACACACTCAGCTACTCACACGCACTCACACAGGCTCACATGGACTCACTCAGACACATATGCACTCACACTTACACACACATATTCACACACGTGCACACGCACTCTCTCCTGTTCTGACAGGACGCTTCCCCTGGCCTGTGCCGGGGCCCCACACACCGTCCCTGGGCATGAGGGACCCCCCGGATCCAGGGCTCATGCTCGGTGACGCCCGAGACCCTCAGTCTGCGGCACTGGCCGAGGGGCCCCTGGCGCCTCCTGGACACTCCGTCTGGCCACAGGGCTGGCGCATTTCCTTGGCCCTGCTGGTCCTCACTCCTGGCCGCTGCAGGGCTGTGGCCACAGGCTGCGCACAGCTGCTGTCTGGTGGCTCTGAGCACCCTGGAGGGGAGACAATCCTTGGGGCCGTGGCTGCTCCTGGTCACTGCTGTCTGGGGTGTGTGAAGTGCATGGCCGCCCCCCTCAAACCCTTCCCTGGCCCCGGCTCCTGGCTGGACTCGCGGGGAAGCACCAGCCTCACTCCACTGCGGGCTGACGAACCCGCACCCACCAGGTGCCCCCACAAGGCCAGGCCTCCCTGGGTCTCCTCCAAGCGTCAGGACGGTGCCCCCAATAGCAGCAGCGCCCCACCTGGTTTAGCCCCCAGGATGCGGCCCCCTCCCTCTCCTCCTCCCCCCTCCCCTCCCCCTTCCCTTTGCTCCTCCCCTTCACCCCTCCTCTCTGTCCTCCCCTTTCTTCCTCTCCTCTTTCCTCCTTTTTCTTTCCTGTCCTCCTCCCCTCCCCTCCTCATCCTTTCCCCCTCCTCCCTTCACCATCTTCCTCCTCCTCCTCCTCCCCCCCCTCCCCTTCCGTCTCCTCCTCCTACCTCCACTCTAGGTCGGCTTCCAGAAAGCTCCAGGGCCAGGGAGCCTGGAGCAGGCGGGTCCCCCCAGGCCTGTGGCCCTCTGGCCAGTGTCCATGGGTCGTGCGGCCCCGCCCGGCCCTAGGGGCGAGTGTGCGCCCGCTCTGCTCCCCAGGGCCGGTTTCCCAGGGCTGTCACCAGGCAGAGCCCTGCTGGTCCCCGAGGCAGCCGCGGGCTGGGGCGCCGGTCTCGCCTGGAGCTCTCACGTCTGCTGGAGCCAGGCCAGCGCGGGCACAAGGGGACGGGCAGGCCGGCTCTGCCCCCGCACTGCCCCGTCCCCATGGCTGAGCTGGATGGGCCTGGGTGTCCCCAGCACCACCCCGGGCCCAGCACACCTGCCAGGAAAGAACCCGGCTCGGAACTGAGGGAGACACGCGTGGCAGCTTAGAGGCCGCCCTGGAGGCAGCGTCTGAGGCCACTGAGGTCGGGCACCCCTCAGCCCTTTCCAGAGTGCCCTTGGGTTCTGGTGCAGGGCAGGCCCGGAAGGCTCGGCTGTGCCGGCTCCTCGGGCCGGTTAGCACCCTTCAGAGGAGTTTCCGAACCGAACGACGGGCTGGAGTGAGGGCAGTGGGCAGGCATTGGGCCTGGCCCCCAATACCACATAGGTTGCCCCCAAGCCTGAGCACAGACCCAGGAGTAAGCCCCAAGCACGGCTGGGTGTGGCCCGGACAAGCTCCCCCTCCAAAGCTTCATGTCTTTGCTGAGTCCTGGCCCAGCCCCCCATAGCTCGGGGAAGACGCCCCCGGCCCCAAGGCTCGGCCCCTCCTGGCCTCTCTCGGCTTTGTCCCTGGCTCAGTCACTGGCCCTGGGGCGGCCGTCCAACCTCGGGCCACATGAGCCTCCAGACTGTGGCTGCTCCCGGGGGGGCTCCCCCAAATGTGGCCGCCCCCTCCCTTCCAGGGAGAGCGCCCCAGAGAGGGGCGGCAGGCGCACCCCCGGCCCCCAGCGGTGACATCAGAGCAACGCCCAAAAGAACAGGGAGGCCAAAGTTTAAGTTAGGAAATCAAATATGCAGAGTGATCCGTTTAATATGTACATATTCACAGAAACACGCTTTCACGAGGTGGCGCCCGCGGCGACGCCCGCAGCTGTGAGGGAGAGTCCACGTGAAGGCACTTGTCACAGCTGTGAGCTGCCCGGGCGTCCCGGGCGCAGGGCAGTCGGGAAGGGCACTTCCGAAAGCAGAGTGGACGGGCGAGTCCAGCAGGGCGAGCGAGAGGCCGAGCAGAGCAGACCGGGCCTCGGCCCTGCTCACGACCGGGTGCCGTGCCGAGTCCCACGGCGCCAGGGGCCCCTTAAGAGCCAGAGGTCCCGCCAGTGACCACGGGCCACACTAGCACGGTTCTGATGACCCATGCGACACTGCAGGACCCAGGTTTGACCAACGGCCACGGGTCACTGACCCGCTGGCCACACTGACCCATGAACCAGTCTGCCACGGGCCTCACTGAACCATGGCCACTGTCTGCCACTGGCCACGGAACCATGGTCACCATCCACCATGGGCCACACTGAACCATGAACCACGTCTGCGACGGGCCTCACTGAACTATGGTCACTACCTGCCATGGGCCACATTGAACCATGGCCACTGTCGGCCACAGCTGGTCACCATCTACCACAGGCCACGCTGAATCATGGCTGTCTGCTACGGGCCACACCGAACCATGGTCACCATCTGCCATGGGCCACACGGAACCATAGTCACCATCTACTACGGGCTGGCCACCATCTGCCACGGGCCTCGCTGGGCCACGGCCACCGTCTGCCACGGGTCACAGTCTGCCACGGGCCACACTTCCGCCCGGGCCCACTGGCTCTTTGGCCTGGAGTCGAGAGACCCCCAGGTGAGGAATCAAAGGAAGATTCTGTAAACAGTGCACAGCCTCTGGGAAGAGCGTCTGCCCCGGGCTGCGAGGCGGCCCCTGCCGCCTGCAGCCACAGCGCGACACGCAGAAGCTTTACAAAAATAGCAACTATCCGAGAATACTCCGTTGTTTTCCGCTGACAGTTATCAAATAATTTATACAAGGTAAAAGAAACGTAGAAAATAAACATTTGTTTTTTGTTTTTGGTGTTTTTTACACAAAATAAAGAAACTTTGCACACGACCTCGGCCTCCCGGGGGCCGGGGGTGCCGGGCGCCCCCCGGCCAGAGTCCTGCCCCCATCCTACTCGCGGCCGCTCCTGACCGCACGGTTGTCCACTTTGGGGCCCGGGGCCCAGCGGGCGGTTCTCCCAGGCGAGCAGCCGGGCTCTTTGGTGCATTTGTGCGGGAGGAACTTCTCCACCTCCGGGCAGGCCGGCCCCCGGCCGGAATCGTCGTCCTCGTCCTCTGCGGGGCCTGCCCGGTGCGGCGCTGGTGGGAAGCTCTTGCAGGGGTACAGCACGGCCTTGCGGGCGCCTGCACCGGAGGAGCTGCCCGGCCCGATGGGGTTGCGGATGGGGTTCAGTGGGGCCCACTGGTTGTTGGCGCCGTCCTCGGGGGCCAGCCGCCTCCTCTCCCGCTCTTTCCTGCGCTTGCGGGTCCACCACACGCAGACGGCCACGCACGCCAGGCACAGCACACTGAACACGCCACACAGCGCGGGCACCAGCACCCCTGCGCGGGCGGAAGGCGTGAGGTTGGGTGGGGGGGCGGGCGCGCCGACCCTCCCCGCACCCCGCGGGACCCCGCGCCCCACTCACTGGACGAGCCGCCCATCACCACCGTCTCCACCTTGACCTCGGTGACGGCCAGCAGCACGGAGCTGTTCCCGCGCTGCGTGACGGCGGCCACGATGGCGTGCGCTGCGCTCTGGATGAGGCTGCTGTCCGGCAGGTCCCACGCTGGGCTGAAGGACTGCGGCGACACCCGCCGGGGGCCCTCAGCAGCCACCCCTGCCCCAGGACCCCGAAGCCGCCCCCCCCCTTCCGCCAGAAGAGCACCTGGGAAATGCCCCTGGACAGCACAGGGGGTGGAGGCCAGCGTGAGAAGCGGGTGTCACTGTCATGGGGGCAGAGTGAAACGGGCCCAACCCTACCAAGGCCCCAACCGTGGGCCAGCGCAATGGCACAGCAGGAGAGGTGCTTGCCGTGCACATGGCAGACCTGGGTTCGAGCCCCGCTGGGAGTGATCCCAGAGCACAGGGCTGTCTCTTCCCGTGTCCCTCCCCCAGCCCCTCGCCTAACCCCTCCCTTGGCCCCTCCTGGGGCGCCTCGCCGACCACCCACAGGGCCCGACACTCACCATGGCCACCTCCACGGCGCTGGCCCCCGACGCCGGCCTGTCACAGAGCAGCACGAGCAGGCGGTCCCGGGCCACGGCCCTGGCCGCGGGCAGAGCCCGGATGCCCGAGCAGATGGCGCCCACAGTGGTGCCCTGGCAGCAAGGACAGCACATGAGAGGGCTCACGGGGCGCCCCGGAGCCCCGCGGCTGCCCACGGCCAGAGGGGCTGGGCAGGGCCCGCTCACCTGGGGCACCTGGCTGTGGTCGAAGCGCAGCGTCAGGCGGGCACAGTTGTTGTCCAGGTGGCCGGAGCGCGGCAGACACGGGGTGCGGGGCAGCAGGGGCTCCTGCGCCCCGCACTCGCCCCAGGCCGCGCAGGGCGGCTGCAGGCACTGGCCCGGCGCCCTCTGCAGGCACTGCTGCCCGGGAGGGCACTGGGCACTGAGGGCGTCGGGCCGCCCGGCCAGCAGGCAAGGCTTCCGGCCACACCACACCTGCACAGGGAGCGGGGGCACAGGGAGAGGGTGAGGGGGGAAAGGTTCAGGGCTCCGGCAGAGGGGGAGGCAGGGGCTGGACCTCCAGGGGGACCCCCGCCCCAGCTGGATCCCGGGCCCCATTGCAGGTGTGCCGCACCTTGCTGCAGTCCCGGCGGCCGTCCAGGCAGCGGCAGCTGTTACAGTCCTCCAGCCAGGCGCTCCCGTGAGGGAAGGGCACGCCCTGTGACCAGCAAGACCTCCCGAACACCACCACTGAGCAGAGGGCGGAGTCGGTGGGGTGCCGCTGCAGCCTGACCCCACCCAAGGCCCCGCCCGCAGACCAGGCCCCGCCCACAGACCAGGCTCCACCCATCTGGTCCTGCCCACATGCCAGGCCCCGCCCCCAGCAGGCCCTGCCCACCGGCCCCGCCTCCCTCCCCAGCCCTGCCCACCTGCTCGCACCACCTACCGTCCTGGCACCGTGGGCCTGAGCGTCCCGGCGGGCAGCTGCAGCGATAGCCGTTGATCTCGTCCACGCAGGTGGCCCCATAAGCACAGGGCGAGGACAGGCACTCGTCGATGTCTGCGGGGAGGGCGCGACTCAGTGGCCAGGCCTATACTGCGAGCAGGAAGGCGGGGCGGGGCCACCGGACAGTCCCGGGTGCCCAGCAGCGGCCCCCTGGCCCCTAAGCGCCGGCGCCCAGTGTCTTCTCTCTCTGGGAAGGGCCGTCCGGGGACAGCAGGGCTGCACAGCCCCTGGGGCACGGGCACAGGACCCCCCACCAGCACGCCACCGGCCCCGGCTCACTGATGCGGCAGTCGGGACCCGCGAAGCCGGCCGCACACTCGCAGCGGAACCAGTTCACGCCGTCCACGCAGACGCCGCCGTTGTAGCTGGAGGAGAAGAGGGCGTGAGCGGCGCCTGGGGCAGGGGCCCAGTGTCCACCCCCAGGCCGGCACTCACCAAGGCAGGGGGCTGCAGTCATTGGTGTCTGCGGGAGAGAAGAAGACAGTCAGCGGCGGGCTCGTGCCACGCGGCTGGGAAGGGGCAGGGGCGAGGGGACTGGGGGTGCGGGCCCACTCACTGTGCGTGCAGGTACGGCCCTCCCAGCCGTCTCGGCAGATGCAGGAGAAGGAATCGCCGCTGCCCACACACGTGCCCCCATTCTCACACGGGTCAGGCAGGCAGCTGCTGTTCTGGGCTGGGGGAGAGAGGGGGGAGGTCACACTCCACCACTGCCGCCCAGCCCAGCCAGGGTGACCACCTGGCCGCCCTCGGGCGCCCCTGGATGCTCATTCACCCACACTCAGGTACCCCTGGATGCCCACTCACTCGCCCTCAGGTGCCCCCAGATGCCCACTCACCCGCCCTCGGGTGCTCCCGGATGTCCACTCACCCACACTCAGGTACCCCTGGATGCCCACTCACCCGCCCTCGGGTGCCCCCAGATGCCCACTCACCCGCCCTCGGGTGCTCCCGGATGTCCACTCACCCACACTCAGGTACCCCTGGATGCCCACTCACCCGCCCTCGGGTGCCCCCGGATGCCCACTCACCCGCCCTCGGGTGCCCCCGGATGCCCACTCACCCGCCCTCGGGTGCTCCCGGATGCCCACTCACCCACACTCGGGTACCCCCGGATGCCCACTCACCCGCCCTCGGGTGCCCCCGGATGCCCACTCACCCGTCCTCGGGTGCCCCTGGATGCCCACTCACCCACACTGCATGTGCTGCCCTCCCAGCCAGGGGTGCAGGCACAACGGAAGGTGTCACCGCTGTCATAGCAGGTGCCGCCATTGGCGCAGGTGTAGGCGTCGCACTGGAATTCACCTGTGGGCACAGGGGGCACTTAGCCAGGGTCCCGTGGCACGTCCTCTGCCCCAGCGCCCCCGAGAGTGGCAGGCTTCCCACCGACCCAGCACTCACGGGAGTGGCAGGTCTTGCCCTTCCAGCCCTCGGAGCAGGCACAGTAGAAGTCGTTGACGAGGTCGTAGCAGCGGCCGCGGCTGTGGCAGGGATCAGGGAGGCAGTCGTTGGGATCTGGGGGCGAGGACGCCGGTCAGCGGGGGTCCCCGGCGCTCAGGGGGGGCTGGGGGAGGAGGAACCGGAGCTGGGCCAGGGAGACAGAGGTGGGGAGAACTGGGCTGCAGGAACCCGACTGACCAGGTGACACCCGGCTAGGGGCTGGTGAGGCTGGGGATAGGTGGGGTGACCCCAGAGTCAGGTGCAGCAGGGGGCCTGGGGGGCGGGGCTCGCACTGGGCAGGGCTGGCATTCAGCAGGAGGTGGGGCCAGGGCGATGGGCAGAACCAGGCTGGAGGCGTGGTCAGGGAGAGATGGGCGTGGTCAACGAGGGGTGGGCGTGGCCAGAGTGGAGGCGGGACTAGGCTGGAGACAGGCCAGGAGCACAGTAAAGGTAAAGGTAAAGGCCCTCCCGTTGATCATCGATTTGCTCGAGCGGGCCCAGTAACGTCTCCATTGGAGACTTTATTGTTACTGTGTTTGGCATATCAAATACATCACAGGTAGCTTGCCAGGCTCTGCCGTGAGGGCGAGATACTCTCGGTAGCTTGCCGGGCTCTCCGAGAGGGACGGAGTAATCGAACTCGGGTTGGCCATGTTGGCTGCGTGCAAGGCAAACGCCCTACCGCTTTTCAAGCAGGAGAGATACGGGGGCACAGTAGGCAGAGTAGAAGTGGGCCTGGGGCGGGGCCAGGTTAAGGTGAGCGTGGCCAGAGTTGAGGGCGGTTGGTGCACAGTGGGCGGGGCCAGGTGGAAGGGGCGGGTCTGGGACAGTGGGCAGGGCGAGTGATGGGCGGGGTCAGGACGTGATGGGCGGGGCCAGGCTGGAGGCGAGCCAGTTGGGGCTGGTGCCCAGGTGCCCAGAGCCGGACAGAGTGGGATGGCCCACTCACTGGTGTCACACAGCTCGCCCTCCCAGCCGCTGGGGCAGAAGCACCGGAAGGCGTCCACCTCGTCGATGCACGTCCCGCCGTTTCGACAAGGCTGGCCCAGGCAGTCGTCAATGTCTGCAGGGGTGCAGACTCATGAGCTGGGGCCCAGCGAGCGGCACGCCGCCACTCACACCCCGGTCGGTCCCAGCACCACTCACTCTCATGGCAGTACGTGCCCGTGAAGCCACTGTCGCAGATGCACGAGAAGTTGCCCCTGGGAAGGCTGACACAGCGTCCGTGAGGGCCGCACAAGCCAGAGGGCAGAGCGCCGGCCCCTCGGGGCCCCGCCTGGAAGCTGCAGCTGTCGATCACTGCAGGGAGCGGGAGGGAGGGCTGGGGCCAGGCTGCACCCCACTTCTCCAGGCCCCGCCCGCAGCCCCACGGGCCCCGCCCACCTCTGAGCGCCCAGGACCCTCTTGCCGGGCCCCACCCACCTCACCGGTCCGCCCAGTGCCGTGCCCACCCCAGCCACGGGCCCACTTCACTGACCCTGCAGGCCCCCTCCCGGGCCCACCTTCACAGGCCCCGCCCGGGCACGGCTCGCGGGGCACCGAGCAGTTCTTGCCGCCCACGTGCTCGGGGCACGCGCAGTAGTAGTCGCTCTCCAGGTCGTAGCAGTGCGCGCCGTTCTGGCAGGGGCTGGGATCGCAGAAGTCGATGTCCACCTGCGGGTCGCGGGCCGCTGAGGAGCCGGTCCCCTCCCGGGGAACAGGGCGGTGGACAGGCTCCGGCTAGCGCCAGAGCCAGGGCTCCTGGCCCCGGGCTGGCTCGGGCGGAAGCACCTGGCCTCCAGGGCAGCAGACTTCCTCTGCAGCGGGGCATCCGGCAGGAAGGCCCTCCCGGCGCCCCGCTGCCTTCTCGCTCGCCCGCCCTGCCCGGGCGCTGTCCGGGAGCCCCTCCCAGCCTGCGGGGCGACCGGGCCCTCCCGGGTCTCACCTCACAGAGCAGCCCCGAGAAGCCCTTGGGGCAGTGGCAGCGGAAGCCCCCCGCCACGCCCTCGCAGAGGCCCCCGGCGAGGCAGGGGCTGCTGGCACACGGGTCCACCTCCAGCTCACAGTGCCGGCCACCGAAGCCCCGCGGACACGCACACTGGTAGCCGTCCACCAGGTCCTGTGGCAGGTGGGGGGGTGAGCCATGACCCCCGCGGCCCCTCGTGGCCCCCCCGCGGCCCCCCGCGTGCACAGCCTCACCTTGCAGGTCCCGCCGTGCTGGCACTGCCCGCGACAGTCGTCGATGTCTGCGGGTCACAGGGCGGGTCAGGGGGGTCCTCTGGGCGCCCCAGCCCCGCCCACGCCCCCACCCACCCATACTGACTGATATGGCAGTTGGCGCCCTTCCAGCCCGGGAGGCAATCACAGTAATAGCCACCAATCAGGTTTTTGCAAGAAAAAGCATTAAGGCACGGCCGCCCTTCACACTCATTGGCGTCTGTGAACGAGACAAGGGGGCGAGCATGGGGTCCCGCAGCCCAGCAGCGCGGCAGCTCATGCACAGCTCAGCCCATGCACCGCGCGGCGCGGGCCCTCACCCAGCTGGCAGGTGCTCCCGGCCCACTGCTCCGGGCACAGGCACTCGAAGCCGTCCACCTGGTCCACGCAGGTGCCCCCCGCGGCGCACGGGTTGGAGGCGCACTCGTCGATATCTGCGGGAGGGTGCGGGCGTGAGTCCCCGCAGCCGCGCCCACCCCGCCCCCGACACCCACCCTGCGGGGGCTCACCGAGCGCGCAGGTGGGTCCGCTCCAGCCCGACGGGCAGTGGCACTCGAAGCCCGAGGGCACCTCGTGGCAGGAGCCGCCGTTGGCACAGGGGTTGGAGGCACAGGCATGCTCAGCTGCGAGAGGGGGCAGAGGTGGAATTGGCGGCAACGGGCACGTACCACGCGCACAGTTCTCACCCGGGGAAGGGGCATCTACCAGGCTCACAGTTCCTGCCCGGGGGGCGGGCACCTACCACGCTCACAGTTCTTGCCCGAGTAGCCATCAGGGCACGCGCAGCGGTACTGGTCGGGCTCGGCGTTGATGCACGTGCCCCCGTTGATGCAGGGGCGATGGTTCCCACAGTAATTCAGGTCTGGGGGGGCAGGGCCGGCTCAGAGTGGGGCCCGCGCGGCCCCCGCGTCCCGGCCCCCCGCAGCCCATCGTACCTTTGTTGCAGAGCAGGCCGCCCCAGTTGGTCTCACAGTTGCACTGCCAAGGCTCCACGCAGCTGCCGTGCACGCAGCCAGGGTACGGGACACACTCGTCACAGAGCCGCCCCTGCCAGCCGTAGCTGCACCTGGAGGGGGACCACGGGCACGGAGCCGCCGGTCACCGCCCCTGGCCAGTGGCCTCTGAACTGGCCAGGCCTGAGCCTGGCGGGGCTGCCGGCCTTCCTGCGGGCACTTTCCGGGCGCTGGGCGCAGGTGGCCGGCCAGCTGTCCAGTCCGTCCACTCCGATCTATTTTGAGACTCGCCCTTGAGTGGGGCCCCGGGAGCAGGCGCGGGGCTGGGGAGGCCCTGGGGGACCCCGCGAGCAGGAGTGCTCACGCATAGGTGCAGGCCTGGCTCTGTGACCTTGTGTGACCTTCAGGCCAAGGGCTCCTCCCTCATCCCGAGTGGCTGATGCGCAGGGTCCTGGCTGCCCACCTGGCCCTCCGCGTGCACCCTGGGGGGTAGCAGGCATGGCGGAGCACCTTTCCCAGGGCTGCAGCTGCCTCCAGGCCCGCCAGGCGTGCCCTCCTGACCCACCGCCAGGGCAGACCAGGCCCAGGGCACAGGGAGACACATGGGGGCCGCCCAGGGGTCTGGGCCTTGTCCAAAGCAATCCTTCCTTCACGCCAGCAGCCAGGGGGTCCTGAAGGCGTGTCAGCCTGGCACCCCCACCCTGCTCCCCTGGTTGGCTGGGCGGGAAGGCGAGGCCATCTCCTCTCCGCAGGCTGCATCCGGCGAAACCTGAGCCGCGGGGCAGCAGCTGGGCCTCACCCACAGGCCCAGCCAGAGGGCGGGCGGGGCTCACCTACACCCCCGCAGTGTCCCCCAGGCAGGGACACCCGAGGGCCGCCACTCCCGGGGGTCGGTGAGCAGAGCACCTGCGGCATGGGCCAGGTCGCCTTTGTCCCTGCGCACCCCTGGGCGCCTCCCCGCGGGCAGCCAGCCCCACCCGACCTGTGCCTCCTCCTCCGCCGCTCGGGGTCTCCCTGGGGCCCCTCCTCCCGGGCTCCCTCGCTCACCTGCACTCCCCGGGCACGGCGCAGCTCCCGTGGAGCAGGCTGCAGCCCTGCTTGCACACAGCTGCGGAGAGAGGGTCGCTGAGAGCCCGCCCCCCGCGCCCCGCCCCCTCCCGCCAGCCCTCGGCGCCCACGCACCATGCTCGCACTCCTTGCCCATCCAGCCGTCCAGGCAGGCCTTGTTCCCGTACTGGTCGCAGGTGTAGTGGCCGAAGAAGTCGTGGCGCGGCCGGCAGAACTTGTTGCAGGCGGCGCTGTAGTAGTTCTCGCCGCAGCGCACGCGGATGCTGAGCTCCAGGTGCGCCACGTGGCCGCTGAAGCGGAGGCTCTTCCAGCGGTCCTCGGGGTTGATCATGCCCGCGTGGGACACGCGCTCGATGAGCCGCTCCTCTGCGGGGCAGCCAGTGAGCCCGGCCCGCCCACCTTGCCCCTGCAGCCCCCACCTCCTGCCCCCTTCCTGTGACGGCTCAGGAGCCCCAACACGTTCCCGCCAGGGCCCGACCCCGAACATCCTGATTCCAGTGCAGACACCCCACGGGGGCAGCCACGACCCTCAGGTCCGCCCCGAGACCCCGCGGCAGGGCCCGTCACTCACCGTCGGGCGTGCTGCTGTTGTCCCAGTCCCAGGCCTCCACGATGAGCGTGAAGGAGCGCTGTGGGCAGGGGCTGCGGTCAGGGGACCTGCCCCAAGGCAGCCCCCAGACTGCAAAGGAGGCCCCTGCACCCCCAGCGGGCGCCCTGCCGCACCCACCAACCCGCTTCCGTCTCAGGGCCGGACGGGAGCTGCAGGGGCCACGCCCCAGCCCCGCCCCCACCAGAGGGTGCCGGGGTCTCGCGCTCATCGCTCACGGGCACCCACCAGCCTCCCACTGAGTCCCAAAGCCAGCGGGCCCCGTCGCACCCACTGCCCGAGGACAGCCCCAGGCCAGGGGCTCCGCACAATGCCCACTGGGTGCCCGCGCTCGCCCACCGGGCCCTGCACAGCCTGAGGGCCTGGACCCCGCCTGCCCACCTCTGGCGCCTAGCCGTGTGCCTGTGGGGGCCGGAAGCAAGGCCAGCTGAGTCCCCTGCGCGTCCCCCACTGTCCCCAACCTGCACAGCCCGGGCTCCCGGAAGCACCTGAAGGCAAGCCTACCCAGGGCAGTGGCTCACTCACCCGCTGTCATCCTTACCCACCCACCTGGTCCCATCCGCTCCCCCCCCTCACTCACTCATGGCCCCTCCCTCACTCCTGCCCACTCATCGGCTCGTGTCTCGCTGGCACACTGGCCCCTGACCCCTGCTTCGCGCCCCCACTCTAGACTGAGTCCCACTCGCTGCACTGGCCCCACCCGTGGGGCACAAGGCCGGAGGGGTCACTTTCGGCCAGGGCTGGAAGCGGTGGTGTCCGAGCACTGCACAGCCGAGCGGCTGCAGGATGCGGTGGGCCCTGCCAGGGCCCAGGAGCACAGACATGGCAGCAGGCGGGCACGCGGGAGGGCAGGATGGCAGCCGCACCCGGGCACCCACCAAGCCATGGTGGTTCCCACACAGAAGCTTCTCGGCTCCAGGGAAACCCAGGCCTGGGCTCAGGTAGCATTACCTCCACCCTGGCCGGGCTCCGGTTACCGGCTCCACAGGGACACGCGCCCGCCCGCCCGCCCGCCCGCCAGCTGGGCCGCCCCACCTGCAGAGCAGGGGCCACTCGGGAACCCGAGCCAGCCACGTGTACCTGCACGGCCCCCACGGGCTGGGGGACCCGCACGGCTCCCACAGGCTCGGGGTACACCTGGTGGCCCCACATAGGTTTGCAGTACCTGCACAGCCCACACGGGTTCGGGGGACCTGCATGACCCCACACAGGCCGGGGGTACTCGCACGGCCCACGTGGACGGGCACCTCCTCACTGAGCTGCGTGGGCAGCTTCTCTCCTGAGACACTCTCCCTGCCCGCTGTGGCCCGAACCCTTCCTTCTCACCAAGGGGCCCATTCCCAGGGGGCCTGCACCGAGAGACAGGAGAGCAGAGAAGCTGCTCCTCCTTGGGGACCCTGGAGCCCCCAAAGGTGCTGCCCCTATGCCCCCCAAGCCCTACCTCCACTGAGCCGCCCCTTCATCCAGCCCCCCCCCCAGATCCCTGTGCCCGGCTGACAGTCAGCATCCTGGGCTGCCGGGCAGAGGGTGCCAGCTCCACCAGGCGTCTGCGGGGACACTCCCCGAGTCTGGAGCAGGGCAGGGCCGGGTCCCACCACAGCACCCCAAAATGGCAGAAGAGCTCGGGCGGAACTAGGGCCCTTCACACAGGACCCGGCGGACCTGCCCGTGTCCCCGTGTCAGCCTGCCATGCTGCAGGCGGAGCAGCGCCCAAGCAGAACCCGAGACTGGCCAGGCACTTCCAGCTGCTGGGGCGTGGGGATCAGTGGAATCGCTCTGGGGGCACCAACCCTTCGGGGATGCCCCAGCAGCCCCGCCCACCCACCAGCCCCGGAGGCCCCGCCCACCCACTCAAAGCCACGCCCATTCCGCCGGCCCCGCCCCCAGCAGCCCCCTGTCCTGGGAGCCCCGTCCCTCCCGCCCGGCCCCGCAGCAGCCTTGCCCTGTCCCATGGGGCTCCCTAGGTCCTGAGACAACCCCCCTCTTCCAACAGGGGCCACACGTGGAACTAGGTCGCAGGACGTGAGGCAAAGGGGGCCTGGGAAAAGAGCGACTCTGCATGCGAGCTGAGCTAGGCTGGCCCCTCACAGGGGTGGAGCCCACCAAACCCCCCAGGCCCCCCAGACCCTGCATCAGTCGTCTGCAACCCAGAGCGAGCGGTACCGGGCACACGCACCCCGGCGTGTGGGCACAGCGTCACGCCGCACACCCGTATCCGCGCCCATGCGCACGCATCAGCCCACCACATGGACAGCAGGGCCAGCTGCCCCCCCCCACCCCCCGGGCCGTCAACCTCCCCACAGCTGACCCTTCGGGCTGGGACCATCCCGCACTTCAAGCGGCAGGGGCAGAAGAATCTCCAGCGCGGTGGGGCAGGAGGGATAGGGCTGGGGCACTCAAGAGGGGCTCAAGCTCGGGATTGGGGACCACACCTCCCCCCAGGGGCCCCTCCGGTCGCCGGCTGGCCCACTCCCCATCCGGGCGTCGGGGACGCACACGGGGGTTCCCAGTGCACTCAGCCCCGATGTAGCAGCCCCGCAACGTGCAAGGCAGAGGCCGTGGGCAGGCGGAAACGCCGGGGGCAGTATTGCCACTTCGTGCCCGTGGGGCAGGGAGGCCCGCGAGCCGCCCCCAGATGCGCACGTCCTCCTCCAGGACCCACTGAGGGCACCCGAGCGCAGGGAAGGGGTGAGAGGGACAGCGTGGGGGCCAGCCCGGCCCGCCACATTCCTCGGCGGCCTCCCTGCCCCCACAGCGCCGGCTGCCAACTCACTCCAGCAGAAAACACATCCTCAGGTAGCGATTTGGAGCCGCTGGCTGGGGCCCAGGCGCAGATGACAGGCTGCGGGCCCTGCTCAGACCTGTCTGCGCCGTGGGGGCGAGCAGCAGGGCTGATGGGAACCCTGCACGGGCCCCTCCCGGGCCTGCCCCGGCCCCACGGCGCGCGCGGGGCCACCTTCCCACCCGAGGCCCCAGGCCAGGGGTCGGGGGCCGGCCCAGGAGCCAGTCCGGCCGGGGACACGCACCGGGCACCGGGGCGACGCCCAGCGGGGACACCTTCCCGCCCGGGGCCAGGGGTCGGGGGTCGGGGGCCGGCCCAGAAGCCAGCCCGGCCGGGGTGCCGGGGACACGCACCGGGCTGACCCCCAGCCTCCCTCGCCAGGTGGACTCGGGCCCTCCCCGCACCCCGAGGTGCCCTCGCGAGGTGCGAGCAGCTCCACGCCAGCCAGGACCGTCCAGCCCCCCCGGCCGGGCACAGGACGGCCTCGGCCTTCCTCGCGCGCGCGAGGGCACTGCCCGGAGCGGGGCAGACCCCCGAGCCGCCGCCGCCGCCGCCGCCGCCCCCGCCCCGCCCCGCCAGCGCCCGCACGGGCAGCCCCGGGCGTCCAGGAAGCGGCGGGGCGGGCACGGGCTGGCCGCGGGCCCGGCGGCTCCGCCGGGGCCTGCCCCGGACCGGCCCCAGCACGCGCGGCGCACATGCCTCGGCGGCCGGCGCGCCCCGGGCGCCGCGCCGCGCCGCGCCCCCGCGCCCAGACAGCCACGCGCGAGGCGACGCAGGCACACGCCGCGGCCGCCCGCCCCCGCCGCGACCCCGCGCGGGGCCCCACGGAGCACGCGCCCCGCGCGGCCCCGCCCCTCGGGCGCGCGCGGGGCCGCAGGTGCGCGGCGCGGGGGAGGGGCACGTACCGGCCAGGCGAACTGGAAGGGGATGACGACGAGGCCCGGGTCCGGGGCGCCGCCCGGCCGGGCCCGCGCGCGCGCCCGCTCGCCCGCCGCGCCGTCCGGCCGCAGGTAGATGGTGTTGCCGCCCAGCACGGGCGTGGCGCCGTGGCCGTAGCTGCAGGGCCCCGTGGGCGTCACCTTGGTCTGGTACTCCTTCAGGCACACGCGCACGTACGTGTCGCACTCGTCGCGGCCGCAGCCCCCCGCGCGCGTCGTGCGGCCGTCGCCGTCGCAGCAGGCGCCGCTCAGCAGCTCCCCGTTGGCGTTCCGCAGCGCGCTCAGCTGCAGCTCGAAATAGCCCAGGGGCCGCGCCGCCTAAAAATAAGGCCGGGAGCGCCGAGGTGGGCCGGGGTCGGCGCCCGCGCCCGCGCGCCCCGCGCCCGGGCCGCCCCTCACCTGCACGCAGAGCGCCAGCAGCAGCAGCAGCCGCCGGGGCAGGCGCCCCCGGCCCCGCGCCCGCATCGCCCCGCGCGCCCGCCGCCGCCGCCGCCGCCGCCGCCGCCGCCGCCGCGCGCCCGGCCCGGCCCGGCCCGGCCTCCCGGGGCCGCCGCCCGCCTCCGACGCCCGCAGCGGCGGCGGCTCCCGCGGCGCCCGCGCGGGCGGGCTCGAGCGGCGGCCGCGCTCCGGGGCCCGGCCCGGCTCCCCCCCGGCGGCGGCGGCGGCGCAGGCGGCGGCGGCGCAGGCGGCGGCGGCTCCGGCCTCGGCTCTGCGCGCCCGCGCTCCCGGCGCCCGCAGCCCGCAAGTTCGGGACGAGACTGACAGCTCGCTCGCCCATTCGTCACCCGCGCACCTGCATATGCATGAGGGGGCGGCGCCGCGCCGCGGGGAGGGGCGGGGGCCGGGGGCGCCGGGGCTTTAAAGGCGGCCGCGGGCGCCGCCTGCCCCTGCCCGGCGCGCCCGGCCCCGGCCCCGGGCCCGGCGGCGCCCTGGGCTCCGCGCGCCCCTGCGCGGGGTGGCCCCGGGGAGGCGCCGCGCCCCCACTCCTGGCCCAGGCGCCGGGGCCGCGTGTCCGGCCCACACCCCACCCGGGCGATGGCGCTGCCCTGGGCCCGTAGCTCCCGCGGGCGGCCTGCAGGACCCGACCCCCAGCCCAGGGGGCTCCTCTCCCCTGGCCCCACCCCGACGGAGGGGAGCAGCTTCCCTGGAGGAAGGACAGCTGCCCTGCGCTCTGCAGGGCTTGGAATGGCACCACCCACACCGGACCCCCACCCAGTGGTGGGGCCCCTCCGCTGTGGGCAACTGCGGACGGCCAAGGAGGCCTGGCCAGACAGACTGCCCACCGTCCCCATAACGCAGAGGCCCCCAGCACCCACCTGCACCCAGCTCAGCCCTTGGCTGCCTGGGAGGGGGGCCTCCTGTGGCAGGGAGGACCGGAATAGGGGTCCCTCGGCCAGCCAGGTTAGTGTACGTGAGCCCAGAGCAGGATACTGCCAGGGGAGGGAAGGGGTCAGTGGACAGCAAGCCTCCCGGCGGGACCCAGGGACGGCAGGGAGCGCCCGGGCGGGCGGGCAGACGCGGGGGCTGAGGCGGGGAATTCCAGTGCCTTGGGGTGCCACCTCCCACCTCGGCCTCCTGGAGGAAACGGTGTCCCCAGCAAAGGGGGGGGCAATGGCCCGGCAAACAGCCCCCCACACCTCCTCCAGGCCCTGCAGGGCGACATGGCAGCAGAGCTGGGGGGCCGCAGGCAGGCCCTGACCCCTGCTCCGCTGGGAACCAGGACACGGACCTGAAGGCCGGGGAGGGGCAGCCAGGGGCGCCCCACCGAGGGCCCACGCCCCACTGCTGTCCTCTCTGCACTGTGCTCTGGGGGGTCCTCAACGTGCGGGTCAGGCCGGGCGGCCAGGTGGGGGCCAGACGGGTGCGGGCTGTGGATGGCCAGCGGCGCTGAGCTTCCGCTGGGGTGATCTGCGGGGCTAAATATAGCAGCCTGGGAGGGGAGTTTCCGGTTACACCCCCAGTGCCGGGAAATCGATGCCAGCTCCATTAGGCCAGCAGCGGTGCCTGCTGCTGACCGGCACGAGCAGACGGGGTGGGGAGGGGCCGCGGGGACCTGTCCACACCCCACCCCGGAGAGCTGCCAGCCCTACCTGATGGCCACCATGGGCAGCCCCTGGGAGCGCGGGCCGGGCCCCTGAAGGGCTGCATGCAGGAAAGTGGCCCGACAGTTCCAGGCTGGCAGTGCCCGGGCGGGGCTGCTCCAGACCCGTGCGCCCCGCAGCAGGTCCCGGGCGCCACCTGGGCGGCCCCACCCGGCATTTGCATACAGGTGCTGCAGCGGCCCAGGGCAGTGGCAAAGGCCGTGGAAGGGAGGAGCCCAGCGCCCTGGGAAGCCGCGCCTGGGGTCAGCTCAGGGTCAGCTGGGGAGGCCCGAGGGGCCGGCAGACTCCTGGCTGGGGAGCTGGGGGCAGTCCTGCCAGGGCATCCGGAGGGCCTCAACTCTGGAGAGGCACCCCCAGGTGCCCTACGCACCCACTGGGCTCCAGCTCCGTCCCCACAGGCAGCCGGTCCGCCAGCAGGACCCTCATTTGCTGCCTCTGCTCCTCCCGTCCTATGCACAAGGCCCAGTGCGGCCCCACCCTCCCAAGCCATCACAGCCTTCCCGCGCCCCCTGCCAACCCCGTCCCCTTCTCAACCTTCCCGTGTCGTTCCTGCCACTCCACCTATGCCCGAGACCTTCAGAGCCAGTGGACACAGGCCAGAGCTGCACTTGGTTTATTGGTCCCGTGGGCAGACAGCCAGGCCGTCCCCTGCCCCCAGAATCTACTCTCTCTGGGGACGCAAGTCCGGGGCCACGTGGCTGAGGAACCACGAGATCCCGAAGATGACACCAAGGGTCTTGGGGACAGCAGGGTCATCCGCGAAGGCCTGGGCGCCATCAAGAGGCAGGTGGAACACCTCGATCAGCTCTCCCTCCTCCGCCAGGCCCCCGCCCAGGCCGGTCCTCTGAGCATCCGTCACTTCGGCATAGAACATGGCTTGGTTGGAGCAGGTCAGACCCACGCCGGCCCTGCAGGAGAGAGACAGGCTGGACCCCTCCCCCCTCCTCCCTGGACGCCGCTGGGCTCGTCCTCTGATGGTCAGGGAGCTGTCCTGAGAAGTGCGCAGAGGTGCGGAAACCCGGACTGGACCCAAAGCACAGCCATAGCCCCGCAAGGCTGCAAGCGCAGCTGCAGAGCCTCCGCCCCAAGGTCCCACCGTGCTGGGATGGGGGGGGGCTCTCTGTATGATCAGGGCGAGAGGGGGGCGGGGCGCAGTGCACTCTGGGCAGGGAAAGCAGCAGGGGCAGAGACCTGGGACCTAGGCCCGTAGGTCAGAAGCTGCCCCCGTCACAGGGCGAGAAACCCAGCAGGGAGCTCTCCCCCTGCAGCCTCCCCCTGCAGCCTGCGTCCTGATAGGCCAGAGGCCCCGCCCCTGAACGCAGCCTGAGTCCGGATTGGATAGCGGTCCCGCCCCTGAACGCAGCCTGTGTCCTGATAGGGCAGCGGCCCCGCCTCTGAAAGCAGCCTGCGTCCGGATTGGACAGCGGCCCCGCCCCTGAACGCAGCCTACGTCCTGATAGGACAGTGGCCCCGCCCCTGAACGCAACCTGTGGTCTCATTGGGCAGAGTCCCCCATTCACGCATCCTGTGTCCTGATTGGACAAAAGCAGTGGCTGGAGGCGTTCCATCCCTGCCCACTGATGGCATCGAGAAAGGCGCCCGGCCTTCAAGGCCTCCCCTAAATCATGTCCTTAACAGGGTACCCTCGGGAGCGGCAGGCGCATGGCCCTGGACAGGAAGTCACGGCCCACCCAGGGCCAGCGGGAGAGTCGCACATGTCCCTATGGGCTCCCTCACCCGGGCCCCATAGCCTCACCCCACGCTCCAAACGCAAGCCCAGGCCAGCCGCTGGCTGCCCAGTGCCCAGAGCCCAAGCCTTGGAACACAGCTCTCTGCCAGGACCCCATGCTCGCCTCTCCAAGCGTGGCCTGATCCTTCCTGGGCACCCCCACTCTATTCATCCTTGCCCATCACCCACCCTCAGCACCCTGGGGAACCTGCATATGGGTCCTGAGTTCCAGGCACTGGCAGAGGAATCAGGCGCGACTCCTTGTCCTAGGGCAGACTGCCAACGGAGGGCATGGGCGGATGGTCTCTATGTGTGGGGGACATAGCAGGGGACCTATCCCGCCCCACAGCAGCACTGGAGGCAGGCTGGGCTCCACTGGAGGTGCCTCTGGCTGGTCACACGCCCAGCAGCAGGCCGGGGGCTTCTGTGGGAATGCCCTACCCCACCTGGGCTGCTGGGGCACAGATGCCAGCCCAGGGCTCACTGCGCCCAACCTCGCTGGCTCTGGCCCCCACTTACTTGTAGGTGGTGACGCGGCGCAGGTCGGAGGGGGCCAGCCGATAGCCGCACTCCTCCCAGGCTTCCTTGCAGGCCACCTCTTCTAGGGACAGCCCTGGCTGGTCCACGAGGCCCGCACACAGCTCGTAGGTGACACCTGCCGTGCCGGGCAGCGCTGTCGGCAGCGTCCGGGGCTTGTCTTGGTCCCCGGGCACCAAGGAGCCTGGGAAGTGTCTCTCCACCTCGCCTGCGTACACGGCTGCAGGGGGGACAGCCTCCGTCAGAGCCGCCTCCTGCCGGGCCAAGTCACCCCAGCGGGACCCCCGTCTCTCACCTGGCCGGAACTGCCGGACCAGCACCAGGCTCCGCTGCGTGGCGTTGAACAGGAGCACGGCCACACTGCAAAAGACTCGGCTGAGGCACCAACTGTGGCCCCGGGGACTGACCGGGGGCGCTGGGCAGTCAGGCCCTGGCTCAGACTGGGTCGCCAAGGCCGGGTGGGCCCCGTCCTGCAGAGACAAAGGTCGGGCATGTGGCCCCTAGAGGGCCACCTCCAGCCCAGCCTGGAGCCACATCCTGGTCCAGCCAGTCTCCAGGGCACGGGCACCCACTCAGCCCAGACACGGGGTTGGGAGGAAGGAGCCAGAGACTTGGGTGGGGGGCCCCTGTGGCCAGGCAAGCCCACAGACCACCACAGGCCGGCGCCCGCCACACTCACCTGTCATGAGTCTTCATGAAATCCCAGGACTTCTGGATGCCGTTCTGAAAGGGGCAGGGGGGGTCAGGGCCAACGGTCAGGGCCTGGGGAGTCTCCCTCCAGTAAAGAAGGTGCCCGAGGGGGCAGGGGGCCAGACCCGCCACACAGCAACCCAGGGGTGCAGCTGCGGGTGGGGGACAGGGAGATGCACTGTCCCAGGAGGGCCCCGAGCCTCACCAGTGGCTCCCTCCAGCGCTGGCGGAAGGAACTGGGCTGACCCCAGAGCCATGTGGGCAGGACATCCTCCCTGTGCCCGAGGCAGGGCTCAGGGGAGGCAGGGGGCAGAGCAGGTCACCCTGGGTGACACTAGCCCTGCACCCACCCAGGGGCCTCTGAGAATAATGCTGTGTCAGTCCAGTGCCCCACCTGGGTCCCTGATGAGCTGCAAACGGAGCCAAGCACCAGGCCAGTCGCACAGGCTGCGTGGACAGAGAGGCCTGGGCGAGGTGAGGTCGTCAGCGGCCACTGAAGGGGCATTTCCCAGTGGTGTCCACAGGCCCGGCCCGTGGCTGGCGCAGGGAAGGAAGGCTGCGAGCGCGGGCCTGGATTTCCAAGGGCTAGTGGCCGTGTCTGGGGTGCACACAGGCCTCCAGGGCCGTTGCCAGGCGCGGCCTCGAGAGCACGCCCAGGCCTGCTGGAGACTTGGCCCTGGGGCACCCACACACCCGGGAAAGCCTGCCCGGCCTCCTGCAGCAGGGGTGCCCTCAAGGCATGGCCCTCTTGTAGGATGTCAGGCCCAGGCCGATGCCTCCTTCCTCATGTTCGGGGACACGGTCCCCTCAGCCTCTGGACGCTGGCCTCCCTGTGGCAGCTGCTCACCAGGGGTAGGATCTGGGGAACAGACCGCCATGGGCCGGTACCCGCCACACTCACACAGGAGGGGCACGGGGTGCTGTGACTCAGACCCCATGCCCCAGGGCCCAGCCCCCACCAGCACCAGGAGGGAGGGGGCAACCCTGTGCCCACTCTCTTTCTGCATTTCTCCCCATTTCTACCCTGTCATCAGGGTCAGGTGACACCCTGCAAGTGAGGGGTGCAGCGGCCCAGAAGGACAGACAGCACGGACGGCGGGGACAGCAAGGCACTGCGCTGGCCCGAAGCGCAGAGACCCCTGCAGCAGGAGGCCCAGCCAACCTCGGAGGTCCCGCCCGGGCTAAGCCCAGTGTCCTGCAGCCGTCGGCTCATTCCCCTTCTTCCCTTTCCAGACCCAGGGCCACCACCTCCAGCACGCTGTCCTCACTCCGGGGACACAAAGGGCCAGCGGGGAAGGTGGCGTCTCCCTCCACAGCCAGTGGCTGCAGCAGGCACAGACCCGGACCAGGGCTGGGGCGGAGGCGGGGCCTCGCCGGCATGGGCGTGGCCGGGCGGGACGGCGCTTTCGAGGTGGGCGCGGCCTAACTGGGCGGGGCTTCCTTGGTGGGCGTGGCCACACCGGCGGCGCTTCCCTGTGGGCGTGCCCGCCGGAGGGGCGGGGCTCCGATGGGCGTGGCCGGGAGGGGCGCTGCTGAGGGGCGTGGCCCCGGGGGCACAGGTGGGGACGCTTGTCCCGGAGAAGCGGGGCCTGGGGCGGGGGCGCGGGCTCACCTGGCGGTAGTGCAGCGTGAGAGGCCGCAGGTAGGGCGAGGCAGTGCAGGGGCCCACGGCCGCCCCCTCAATGCGCTCCATGGCGGGCAGAGTCCGCGCAGGCCGGCGGCCGCGGGCACGGCGGTTCCGGGCATGCCCAGTGCGCGGGGGGCGGTGCGGCTCCGCCCCTCCCTCGCGGGGGGCGGGGCGCTCCGGCGCGGCTGGCCCGGGCGGCGACGCGGGGTCACGTGGGAGGGATCGCCCCGGGGACGGGCCGCGGGGCCTCTGCGGGTTTCTCGCCTCCGGCGTCCCGCACCCCTGGAGCCCACCGTGGCGACGCCCCCTCCTGATGACGTCCTGGGGAGTGACCGCCGCTTCCCGGAACTGCCCGGCGTGCCGGCAGAGGCCCCCCGGCCGAGCTTCAGCACAGGTGCAGCTGCCCGGACCTCGTCTGCCCTGGCCCGAGCCTCCCGGACCCTCTGAGCCCAAGGACCCTCATCTGCTGCAGCCCAGCCCCCGGTGTGCCCGAGCAGTCCCCTCAGGACCCCCTGCCCTGCGCCCTCTGGGCTCTTCCCGCCACAGGTGGAGATGGGGCCCCCAGGATTCTCGACCGGCCCGATGAGCCCTCAACATCATGTATTTGGGGGACTTCCGGCTGTCACAAACGTTGGTGGGGCGGCCTGAGGCTCAGGTATCAGCAGGCCCCGGATAAGCACCAAGATAAGGGGCCCGTGGTTGTGGGGGTGAACACAAACCGTGCCCCTCCCCGCCCCCTGGACAGCCTGTCCTAGCGGGCAGGGGCAGCAGCGGGGCAGGTGGGGGAAGCTGGTGGCCAGGTGCGGCTGAGGGCGCTGCCCAGGGCTGTGTGCACGCCCCAGGAGCCAGCCTCCTCTGAGCCATCTGGACCCTCCTGCCATCCCAGCAGCTGGCACGGCACTCCCCAGCCTCTCCCAGTGGACGGACAGACAGATGGTGAGCCAGATGGGCAGACGACAGACGGACAGACAGATGGACAGACAGTGGGCTGCACCCCTGGTAGAGCCCAGCCTGAGGACAGACCCAGCGATGGCCCCTGGTGAGAGGGGGCTCCTTCCTGCCCCGCCCCCCCGTAGCCCTGAACACAGTATTCCCCCCACAGGTGACACCTGCGCCCCACCCAGTCCGCTGTGTGACCCCCTGAGCCTGCAGCCTCCAGACCCCTGGGTTGGCGCCCAGTGCTGAGCCCCGGGCGCTCCTGGGACAGTGGCCGCGCGCCTGACCCTCCCTCAAGACAGAAAATAGCTCTTAGGAGCCACTTGGTGCTCCGTGGAGCCGCAGTGCAGCCTTTGCCGACTCCCAGACCCTCCTCCCGTCTCCCGTCTCCCCGCCCTCCTTCCATGCATCCTCTCTGCTCTCCTCACTCTCTTCCCTGCACCCTCCTCCTCATCCTGCCAGCACTGCTCTCCTCTCTCCTCCCCTTTGCCCTCATCCTCCCGTCCAGGCCCAGCAGCTGCTATACCCCAGACCAGGCCAAGGGTGGGCAGCTTCCGGGTCAGGGCTGAGATCAGCCGCTGGGGGTCAGGGTTGAGGCCGGTCGCGGGGGTGGGGGGGGTCAGGGACGAGATGCTCTGACCTGGTACAGACTGGTGAGGGGGCAGGAGGGGCGGCAGTGGTGAGGGTGGAGCATTGGGGGATTTCTGGGCTGGGGGGGGGCAACTCGACCCTGCTACCACACACGGGGCTCTGGGGTGGGGAGCAGAGCCCTGGACCCCCTTTGCTGACGGGGCAGGGGTGGGTGACATTCCTTTTTTGGGGGGACACACCGTGCCACGCTCAGGGCTGACTCCTGACTGCACGGGGACCACACAGGATGCCGGGGATTGAACCTGCGTCGGCCGCGTGAAAGGCAAACGCCCTCCCCAGTGTGCTATGGCTCCAACCCAGGGGTCGCCGCACCTCACCACTGGCCTGGGTGCCCTGAGGGTCCTGGGCAAGTGTGCTCCTGCCCAAGGACACCCCTGGTGCTCATCTCTGGGCCACCACCCACCCCACGCCTCTCCCCCGTACAGCCTGACCCCAGCACAAGTGCCGCTCTCTGCTCCTGAGGCCCCGCCTCTCAGAAGTCAGGCCTGAGGAGAGGGGTGGGCAGCCCCCCTGGACGTGCCCTGGGCCTGCCTGGTCTCTCAGTGGCAGAGGCTGACCCAGGCAGGTGGCGTCGCCTATGACCCAGGCTGGGCGGCCTCCGCGGAGTCTTTCCTGCCCGCCGCCCAGCTCAGCCCCACAGGAAGTGGCCGCCTCCCGAACAAAGGGGCTGGCGGACAATGGCCATTGAATTGGGCTGGGGCGCTCGTGCCGGGACAGCCCACCAGCTGCCCGCGCCGATAAGGCTCCCCCGGCCCGGGCAGGCCCCTTGGGCATCCTGGCAGCGCGGCTGTCCCGGCTGCAGCTCCTGGGCCCGTGTGATGGGCTGGAGTCTCGGATCTGCCCAGGCCCCCCGGAGCTGTGAGGAGAGGGCTCCACCGGGGAGGGGCTTTTTGGAGGTGGCGACTCTGACGGGGTTCTGGGGAGAGGGGATCCTAAGTCCTGGGCTCCTGTGAGACTGACCCTCTGCCTATGGGAGGGGACACGGCCTGGTCCTAAGGGAACATGGCCTGACCCTCGGGGGACACGACCTGGCCCACAGTGGACATGGACTTGCTGTCCGAGGACACAGCCTGGCCCTCAGGCTCTGCAGCCTCCGGCGGTGTCTGGTCCTTCCTGTCTGCGGTCACCCAGATTTCCTTCACCCTCTGCAGGCGCAGCCACGGTCCCATGGGCTTGTCCGTGGGCATCAGCAGATGCCACCGGGCCCCTCCCTGCACGGCCACTGCAGGAAGTGGGAGGCGGCGGCCTCTGCCTTGGGGCCTTTATCAGCCGAGACATTTCCTGCGGCCCCGCAGCCTGGGCCCCCTGGCGCCGGCGGCCCCACTGCCGTGACTCAGACTCGGCCGCAGCCACCCGGGCCCTGGCCCTGAGGCCCCAGCCCCCACCAAGGCCCCCTCTCGCGCCCTCCTGATGGCAGCCAGCGTCTCTTTTCAGGGACCCTTGCGCAGGCCACTGACGGCTGCTTTGCCGTGTGCCCCACACGACCCCCTCCGGACGCCTTCTTGGGTCACTGTGGCACCTGTCTGCTGCCCACTCAGCGCAGCCTGTGGCCGTCCCTCGGGCTGCACCGGTGACCCCACCTGATGTCAAGGCTCCCAGTGGCATGACCCGGGCACGTGTGCCCGGGCCACGTGTGACTCAGCAGTGGCCTGTCTGGAGCCAGGTAGGGCCACCCCACATTAGCTAGTGCCACAGTGGGGTGTGGGGGACACACAAGTCACGTGTCCTCTGGCCGTCTCCTGGCAGTTGCTGGCTCAGACCCACCCTGTGCCCACGTGGCATGACTGGGCCCTGAGGGGCAGAGGCAGCCAGGAGAGTTCACTGCACCCACCTTCCTTCTACGCATCTGCGTGGGTGCTGAGTACGCGTGCGCTATGTGTGTGCTCAAGTGCGCATGTGAAGACCCGGGAGCACCCAGGTTCATGTGTGTACAGCCCATGTGCAAGCACCTGGGGGCATGAGCACATAACTTTACGTGCATGAGTGTATGTGTGCATAACCTGCGAGCACCTGGGGGCCTGTGTATGGCCTTATGTGCCCGAGTGCACGTGTGTACAACCTGTGACTAGCTGGAGGTCATTTGTATAGGCTTATGCGCCTGAGAGCACACGTGTATGACCCGTGTGTGAGCTCCTGGCGGGCACGTGTATAGCCTTATGTGCCCGAAGGCACGTGTCTTAACTCGTGAATACCTGGGGTGTGTATAGACTTAATGTGCCAGATGCACGTGTTTGTGCTCCTGGAGGCACATGTATAGCCTTATGCACCCAAGTGCACGCGTGTATAGCCCGTGTAAGAGCTCCTGCGTGCACGTGTGTATGACCCATGAGTACCTGGGGGCACGCGTATAGCCTTGTGCACCTGCGTGCACATGTATAACCCGTGTGCGAGGCCCGGGTGCACATGTGCATTCCCGTGCGCGAGTGCCTGTGTGAAGTGAGTCTAGACCCGTGCGGCTGCCATCTGGTGCCCACTCTCCCCGCCTGGACCGTTTGCTCGCCATGTCCTCCCCGAGGTCCCGCAGCCGCCCACTTGGCTCCTGTGTCACTGAGGATCGCTGGGCCACTTCCCCGGGCCCCCAGGGCAGGCAGCTGGCCCTCGCCACCCGCGCCCCATGCAGCCTGCCTGCCTCTCTCTGACGGTCCTCAGGGTCTCGGCCCGGCTCCCAGGCTGGAGTCTGGGGGAGCAGCAAGTCCCAGCGGGGTTGAGGTCAGAGCCGGGGTTGGGGGGGCCGGGTCCTGCCGTGTGGGGCCCATTGTGTGGGGACAATGGTTTCCTGAGTGGGTCCTCCCGGCAGGAAGGCCCTAACGAGCGTCCACTTCGCCGCACCCACGGCTCTTTGAAGGCGTTTTGGGCAGTTCTGCCCCTTGCCAGTCTGGCTGGGGCCACTGGCTCTCTGCACACGTAGGCACCAGCCAGCTGGGCCGCAGCTGCCCACTGGGAGCCTCGTGCTAGGCTACCCAGCCCAGGGCCACGGAGCCTCGCCCCTGCCTGCCCTGTGGTCCTCAGGGAGGAGGTGTAAGCAGAGGGACCCCCCCCAGCTGGTCCTAGGGCGCCCCCTGCTGCCGACTGACATGGCAGCGGGCACAGTCCTAGCTCTGGTGCCAGGCAGTTTCCCCTGGTCCTCCTGCAGCGTCACGGAGAGGGGACCGCAGTGTCCAGGCACAGGTGGCCGGAAGGGCGTGGGTGACACGGGCACTGCTGAAAACCCTGGGGCTCCTGGGCCCACCCCCCAGCCCTTGGGGTCACGGGGCACCCTGTCCTGGGAGCAGCCTCACTTGCGGGCACCCACAGCCAGAGGGAGCCAAACTCCAGGGACACTTGGGGGTTTGGGGGGGCCAGGTGCCCCAAGGAGAAGGGGGCGTGGCCTGTGCTCGAGCCCAGGATGCAGGTGGACGGGAACTCTGCCACTGCGCTCCCGCCTCACTAAGGCTGGCAACCCCCCCACACTGTGCAGACACCCTGGACAGGCGGTCACCAGCCTGAAGTGTCACTGTGCCGCTGGCCCGGGGGTGCAGATGCAGCAAGGCAAGCGCAGGGCACAGACTTCATGCCCCCAGGCTGCACGTCCTCCCCTTGGTCTCTCGGGAGCCCCGCCCTGCCCTGCCCACACACGCTGCTCTCCTGAGCTGGGCTTTCCTCGCCCTCTGCCCCGGCTCCCGGGCACAGCTGGCTGACCCCCGCTGTCTGGCCGGGCTCCTGGGGGCTCCTCCCCTCCACACACGACAGACCCTGCCTCCACGCTCCCCCACATCCCACTGAACCCACCAGGAGTGCCCAGCAGACACCTGCCCCTCCTCAGCACACAGGCCCCCGCCCTGCAGGAATCACGCCACAGCTCAGGGCTCCGCTCAAGTAACTGGTCTTTGTTCCACCACCGGCCCCTCCGCAGCTTCCAGAAGCCCCGGCCAGGCCAGGGGCCCTGCGGAGGCCAGCCACCCCGTCCTCTCCTGGGCCTCACGGGGCAGAGCTGGTGCCCACTCCAAGACCTCAGGCCCGGAGCACTGGGCAGGGAGGGGCGACAACGCCCGCTCGTGAGGTCACCGCGGCTGGGCAGCAGGTTTGGGGGCCCTTGGGCTCCTCTCGGAGAGCCAAGTCTGGCCCCAGGAGCGACCACCGCACGTGGGCTCTGCACGGGCTCGGCAGGACTGCCGCATGTCGCTGGCCGGGGGCTGCAGCCCAGCACCCCTGGGCCAGCGAGAGGGGGCCGGGGCCCCAGACGGTACGGGCTGGTCCCGGACTCAGACCCACCTGCCTGCTGCCCACGGCACCCCAGGAGGGACCAGGCCAGAGCCAAGTCCAGTGCCCTCTGCTGGACGGAGACTGCCCTCGCACTGCTCGGAATATGGTCCCCAGGGCACAGCCACGGAGGCCGAGACAGGGTGCAAGGTAGCGGCCCCTGGTCTCCCAGAGTCTCGGTGCAGGCACCACCAGGATGGGACGTGTGGCAAAGGTCAGTAGCCGTCGTCCTCGTCACCGTCACAGCCGTAATCTGCAGAGCATCAGAACCTGTAAGGCCACCAGCCCAGCATGGGAACCTCGGGAGTCACAGGAACCGGGGAACTGGGAACCTCAGGAAATGGGGGAACTCGGGAATTGGGGGAACCAGGGGAGCCTGGGGAACTCGGAAACTGGGGAAATTCGGGAAAACGGGAACTGGGGAGCCTCAGGAACTCGGGAACCAGGGGAGCCAGAGGAGGAACCTCTGGAACTGGGGAGCCTGGGAGCAGGGCGACGCCTGGTCTCTGGGGACCCTGGGGCTCGAGGTCCGGCGCCTGCGGCCTCACCGTTGCCGCCCAGCATCTGCAGGGCGCTCACACAGTGCTCCCCATCCTCCTCCTCGGGCTCCTCCTCCTCCGCGTCCTCGGCAGGGTGGTAAGACACAGGCCCGCTCTCCACCACCACGGCCACTGCGGGCGGGGCCGGCTCGGCTCCGAAGGCCGGGGAGCTTGGGGGGCGCAGGGCCTGCCGGAGAGGGGCACGGCCTTGAGGGGCGCAGTGGCACCTGCCGTCCCCAGGGCGGTGGCCCTCTACTGCCTGCGAGGCCAAGGTCTCCCACCCTGAGGGCCGCAGGCCAGCTGCCCGCACACGCCTGACTGCGGGCATGGTGCCAGCTGCCACGGCTCACAACGCACCTCTCCCAGAGCCTTCTTGGCTGGCTGAGTGGACACCAGGGGCCGCAGCCTGGAAGAGAGCAGGACGGGGCTCAGAGACACGCCCCGCACACCCTCAGTCTGCGTGAGGCGCCAGGGTGTCCCCGCACTGTCCCAGGGCATAGCCTAGCTCGAGGTTCCAGGATGCTGGGAGACCCGGGGTACCCACAGCCAGGAGGGGGCCTGAGGGGCGGCATGAGGGGCGTAGCACGGGCTCTGGACACTGCCCCCGCCCTGGCAGGAATGCTGACTGCCTCGGGATCCTCCTGGCGTGGGGCGCCCCGGCCTCCAGCAGGTCCCAGGGGTGCCCTGGGCCCAGCCACACCAGCAGAGCCCTCGGGCCTCACAGCGGGCACGGGCCCTGCTCCTCCCCGGGGGTCCCTCCCTAGCCCGGCCCACGGGAGCCGCCCGACACAAACCTCTTCCCCACGCCCGGCCCGGCGGCTTCGGGCCGGGCCCGGCTCCTGCTGGCCGGGGGTTTGCGGGGTGGCCTCCTGGTGCTGGGCCGCTGCTCAGCCGCCGCGTCCCCCGCCGCCGGCGCCCCCTTGGTGTCCAGGCCGCGCAGCACGCTGTAGTTGATCTTGCTGGAGATCCGCTTCTGCTCCAGCATCTTCTCGATGGCCTCGCCGGCCGTGCTGGCTTGAATGGGCTCACGGCGCTTGCACGACTTCTTGGGCTGGGGGGGGACACACACAGTGGGTGGGGCCTGGAGCAGGGCGGCCCTGCCCCCTCGGGGACAGGCGGTTCCCACAGCCACTCCGAGGGGCTCCGGGGAAGAGGCTCATGGGACAGGGACAGCTCCCGCCCGAGCTCAGCAGCGCCCCCGCGGTGGCCCAGGTGCGGGGGAGGCTGGCGTGGCCGGCCCACCTTGTGCTCCTTGTAGATGCCCAGCTCCTTCTCCCTGGCGATCCTGGCCTCCTTCTCTGCAAGACCGACAGCCTGCATCAGAGCCAGAGGCGGGCGGGGCACAGAGCGGGACGCGGACAGCGGGGAGCGGGGACAGCGAGATGACATCGGGGACGTCGGGGGCGGCAGGGCGAGGGTGGGGACCAGGGCAGGACAAGGACAAGCAAAATGCGGACAGGGCGGCAGGGCAGAGCTGGGGATGGAAAGCGAGGCAGGAATGGCGCAGCAGGCGGGAACCCGGAGGGGCGGGGCCGGCTCACCCCTCTGCTCGCGCAGGTACTCGGCGTTCTCCCGCATCCACAGCTCGGCCTTCACGCGGGCCTCGGCCTCGTTGAGGATGTACTGCGATAAAGCAGAGACGCCCAGCGCGAGTCAGCACCACTGCCCTTCCCTGCCCTCAAGACGGCCCCCTGGGGACCCACGGGGCTCGGGGCGGAGCCACGCGCCTACCCTGTCGATCTCCAGGTCGTCGATGCCACTGAGGTCCAGCTCGCCGTCTCCAGACACGTCCTCTGTGGAGAGCGGGGCTCAGCGTGGCCTGGGCAGGACCCTCCCGGCCCGGCCTGACCCTCCCGGCCCAGCACGCAGGAGGCGTCGGGGCCCCAGGCAGCACCACCCTCCTCCCAGTGCCGACGGTCCCCGCGGGCACGCACTCGGGGCGCGGCTCTGGGAGGAGATGCACTCGCGGATGGAGTCCGAGATGCCCAGGCTGGCCGCCGTGGGCAGGGGCCCCAGCAGGGACTCGAGGGCGGGGAGCCTGCCGTCCCCGTCCGGGCACCCGTCCCCGTCGGAGGTGCCGGGCAGGCCGCAGAGCTCCCGGCAGAACTCCTGGTTCAGGTGGGTGGCGGCCACCTCCAGCTCCTCATCCTCGGCGTCCTCCTCCCCGAACAAGCTGCAGGCGGAGTCCTCGAGGCAGCCTAGGAGGGGCGGCCGTCAGCAGCGCCAGGGCCGCCCCACGCAGGGGCAGCGCAGAGCACCGTGTGTCAACAGAGGCCGAGAGCTGAGGTGCGGCAGAGGGGACGTGACCCTGGGACATGACCGAGCCCCCGTGGGGTGAGCCCAACCATTCAGAGACCCCGCCCGAGCCCGCCCGCAGGGACCTGGGGATGGGAGACGTGGGGGCCGTGGGGGACGCACCGTCTCTGCTCAGGCCGCCGAGGGCGCCCTTGGCCCGGGGCCGGCTGCTCTCCAGCTCGAGCTCGATGGCGTCCTGGTAGCTGGAGATCTCACCTGCGCACAGAGCCGGGTCACGCGCTGCCGCACCGGGTGCAGCACCCGGGGGCTCCTCACTCACCTTCCACCTCCTCCAGCTTCTTGGACAGGACCTGCTCCAGCTGCGGGGGGAACGGACGGACAGTGAGTCAGGCGTCTGCCCCGCCCCCCCAACGCGCCCGCCCCGGGGCCGCAGACCCGCGGGTACCTGCTTCATACGCAGGCGGCGCTGCCCCGCCGTGTACGAGGGGGGGTCGCACTCCTCCTCCAGGTCCACCTTCATGAACTCGTCCACGGTCAGCTGGCTGGTAGGGGTGTCCTCGAATTCCGTGAGCCTGCGCAGAGCCGGGGGGCGTGAGGCCCACAGCTGCCCCGGCTGCCCCCTGCACACCCGCCCATTGCCCCCCAGCGGGCGGCCGCGCTCCACAGACCCCTCTGTGCCCACCTCTTGCGCAGCGTCGACTCGCACACCTTGACCACGCTGATCACCTCCTTCACGGTCCTCCGGAAGTCGTGCATCCTGGCAGCCACCAGCAGCGCTGCGGAACAGGCGGGCAGGGTGGGCCCGGGGACAGGGGCCTCTGCAGAGCCACGTCCTCCGGCGTCAAGGCCGGTGAGGGGCTGTGCGGGACAGTCCCAGGGCCGGAGAGACGGAGGGGGGTGGGGGGCCAGGAGGAGGGAGAAGGAATGCGGGAGGGACAGAGAAAGGAGGACACAGAGGGGACGGGCAGGGAGGCACGGGGCAGGAGGGAGGAGCCGTGCGCCCACCTGCCCCGCAGAGCCCCGAGGGCCGCCGGCCCGTGTGCATCCAGTCCCGCTTCATCCGCTGCAGGAGCCGCAGCGCCGTCATGGACACCTCGTGGTTCTTCTCGCCGAACTCCAGCAGGTGGGCGAAGCGCGGGATGTACAGGCAGGGGTCTGCGGGGGACGCGCGGCGCTGAGTCCGGCCCGCCCACACGCTCCGCCCCCCACGAGCCCCAGTCGGTCAGCGGCCAGCGGGCAGACAAGCCCCGACGGGAAGGACAGGAGGACCCGCGGGTGACGGCCCCCAGCACGAGAGAAGGCGCGCGTGGCAAGCGGGCGCCCAAGCAGTGTCTCGGGGAGGAACTGCAGGCCAGGCGGACCCAGAGGCCGGTGGGCCAGAAAACGAAAGCGGCAACGAACACGCCAAGTGAGGGTAAAAGGGCAGTGACACGAGGACCCTCCCGTGACACCCTTGTTTTGAAGCCGGTGGCCCAGAGGCGTGTCTTTCCGCAGGCGCCACGCATGACACAGGAGTGCCAGAGAACACACGTCCAGGGCAGAGGCAAGGGACATGGACACAGCGCAGACACGGGGCACGGGCCGCGAGACAGAAGCCACGGACAGGGACTAGAAACACGAACACAGACACAGCACTCCTGACACAGACCCGAGATACAGATGTGGACAGGGACACGGACATGGGATACAGGACACGTGAAGGAGACACAGACGTGGGAAAGGCATGAACCACCAAGCCACAGGTACGGGACCCAGAACACAGCACAAATGGGACACGGACACAAAGGACACGGGGCGTGGGCCACAGACATGGGACGTGGCCACAGGACACAGAATAGGCACTGGAAGGGCACAGACGCAGGGAACGCGGCACGTCCTCGGCCACGGAGCAAGGGTCGAACCAGACACGGGACTCGCCGCGAGCTGCCTGCGGGGGAGAGTACCCAGCGCGCCGGCCAACGCACGCGGCGCATAAGGCACGCGCGGAAAAGCTAAAGGCGCTGGGGGGGCAGAGCAGCCGCGCCGACCCTCCGAGGCCCAAGGGTGCATCGAGCAGGGCAGAAACGCCGGCCGAACCACAGGCCCCGGCCCTAACGCCCGGGCCCCTGCAGGCTCCCCCTGCACAGAGGCCAGCACTCACACCAAGGGTGCCCGTGCCAACGGGCCGGCGGGCGCCTGAAGCGAGCGGCGGGGCGGGGCCTCGCGACACGTCAGGCCGGGGCGGGGCCTCGCCTTGCGTCACGCTCGGGGCGGGGCCTCGCCCGTACGTCACGGCCTGGGCGGGGCCTCGCGTCACGCTCGGGGCGGGGCCTCGCCTTGCGTCACGCTCGGGGCGGGGCCTCGCCCGCACGTCACGGCCGGGGCGGGGCCTGGCGGGCAGGTCACGCTCGGGGCGGGGCCTCCGGGCGCGCCGCGACGCGCCGCGACGCGCCGTGACCGGGGGCGGGCGGCGGCCGCTGGGCGAGCCCTGCGCCGGGCGAGCGGCCGCCGCGCCCCATGCTGCTGCCCCTGGCCTGCCTGCACGGGCGGGTGGCGCAGTGCCTGGCCGCGCTCCTGGTGCTGGCGCCGCCGCTGCCGCGGCCCCGGCGCACCGCCAGGGCGCACGGGGCCAGGGCGCACGGAGCGCCGCCCTGCCCGCGCGCGGCGGCCGCCCTGCCCGCGAAGATGGCCGCGGAGCTGTACCCCGCGCCCGGCGCCGCCGCCGCCACCGACATCGCCAACAGCAACGCGGGCGCCGCCGCCGCCGCCGCCGCGGGCAGGAAGGGCCCGCCCAGCGCCCCGCCGCCCGCCCCGCCGCCGCCCCCCGCGCCGCCCGCGCCCGACAACAACAACCCCGAGAGCCCCAGCTGGCAGTCGGTCCACCCCACCCTGCGCGAGAGGTGAGCCGGCCCCGCCCTCCCCGCCCCGCCCCGCCCCGCGCCTCCCTCCCCCCCCCCCCCCGCGCCCCCCCCCGCCCGCGCCCAGTCCCCCAGGCCCGGCCCGTGCCCTTGCAGGAATGCTCTGATGTTCAACAACGAGCTCATGGCCGACGTCCACTTCGTCGTGGGACCCCCGGGCACTGCCCGCCGAGTGCCTGCTCACAAGGTCGGTGCGGCCGGCCCTCTCCCGGGGTGGGGGGCGCGGCGCACGGGTGGGCCCTGCGCTCAGGGCGCTTTCGCCCGCCCGCCGCCCGCAGTACGTCCTGGCTGTCGGGAGCTCCGTCTTCTATGCCATGTTCTACGGGGACCTGGCCGAGATCAAGTCGGAGATCCACATCCCCGACGTGGAGCCGGCCGCGTTTCTCATCTTGTTGAAGTGAGTGGGCCCCTGGGCAGCAGCCCGGAGCGGGGGGAGCCCCGCCGGCCCGGCGCTCAGGCGGGGGGCCTGTGACACGCCCTGCCCCACCAGGTACCTGTACAGTGATGAGATCGACCTAGAGGCAGACACGGTGCTGGCCACGCTCTATGCTGCCAAGAAGTACATCGTCCCCGCGCTGGCCAAGGCCTGCGTCAGCTTCCTGGAGACCAGCCTGGAGGCCCGGAACGCCTGCGTGCTGCTGTCCCAGAGCCGGCTCTTCGAGGAGCCGGAGCTGACCCAGCGCTGCTGGGAGGTGATCGACGCACAGGCCGAGATGGCGCTGCGGTCCGAGGGCTTCTGCGAGATCGACTGGCAGACGCTGGAGGTGATCGTGGCCCGGGAGGCACTCAACACCAACGAGGCGGTGGTGTTCGAGGCGGTGCTGAGCTGGGCCGAGGCCGAGTGCAAGCGGCAGGGCCTACCCGCCACCCCGCAGAACAAGCGGCACGTGCTGGGGCCGGCCCTGTACCGCGTGCGCATCCCCACCATGACGCTGGAGGAGTTTGCCAACGGCGCCGCGCAGTCGGACGTCCTCACCCTGGAGGAGACCCACAACATCTTCCTGTGGTACACGGCGGCCAACAAGCCCCCGCTGGATTTCCCGCTGGCCAAGCGCCGCGGCCTGGCACCGCAGCGGTGCCACCGCTTCCAGTCCTCCGCCTACCGCAGCAACCAGTGGCGCTACCGCGGCCGCTGCGACAGCATCCAGTTCGCTGTGGACCGTCGGGTGTTCATCGCGGGCCTGGGCCTGTACGGCTCCAGCTCGGGCAGGGCCGAGTACAGCGTGAGGATCGAACTCAAGCGGCTGGGGGTGGTCCTGGCGCAGAACCTGACCACGTTTGTGTCCGACGGCTCCAGCCACACCTTCCCCGTGTGGTTTGAGCACCCGGTGCAGGTGGAGCAGGACGCCTTCTACACGGCCAGCGCCGTGCTGGACGGCAGCGAGCTCAGCTACTTCGGGCAGGAGGGCATGACCGAGGTGCAGTGCGGGAAGGTCACCTTCCAGTTCCAGTGCTCCTCGGACAGCACCAACGGCACCGGCGTGCAGGGCGGGCAGATCCCCGAGCTCATCTTCTACGCCTGAATCGCACTCACGGCTCGAGGGGCAGGGAAGCCCCTGTGCGAGGGGCGCCCGGCACTGTGGCGGGCCTCGGTGGCGGCCCTGCCAGTGGCCCTGTGCCGCCTGCCTGCCGTCCTCTCTCCCTTACTCCTGTCCCAAGTGGAACGTAAGGCTTCCCTTCCCACCGGGCAGGGAAGAGTCACTCAGAATAGTTTGTCTATTTAAAGTGGGTTTTCATAATAAAGTTGGAACGAAGAGCCACACGCAGTTAGCCTGTAGCAGGCGTGAACCGCACGCCTTGGCCCCCAGCCCCTGGCCCCCAGGCAGCGTCGCCCTCTGACCCGACTGGGAAGGTCGCACTCACCGATGGCCGGCGCGTTGATGCACAGCTCTCGGGCCAGCAGCAGGAAGGTCTTCCCCAGGACGTACACATTCACCTGTGAGGACACGCAGGCCAGCTCGGCAGGGGCACCCCGGGGCCAGGGTTGCACCCAGAGGTCCGAGAGGGAAGCAAAGGGCTAGAGGGAAGGCGGGTGAGGCGCTCTCTGCACACGGGCAACCGGGTTCCAGCCCGGGCACCCCAGCCGAGTGATCCCCGAGCACCACCATGTGGCCCAGCAAGAGGCCAAGTCACGCCTGAGGTCTGCTGTCCACCTTGGGGCTCGCAGGGTGGCAGGAGGACCCAGTCCCCACCGCACTCGCCCACGCAGGGGGGGCCTACCTGCAGCAGGTCACTGAGGTCCAGAAGCATGTCTGAGGTGGGGTCAAGGAGCAGATGGACGTGCCTGCCCTCCCCACCACAGGCCCAAGTGACTGTCCCTGCACTCAGTTCTGAGGACACATCACGTGGGCGGGTCACCCAGCTGTGACCCTGCTCGAATGTGCAGTGGCCGGTGACATGCAGAGCACTTGAGATGCCAGCGCCAGCAGTGCCACCCGGCCCACAGCGTGGCCAGGGTAAGCCACGAGAGCCAGCGGGACAGAGGGAGAGCAGAGGGCAGCCCCCGGCGTGGGCATGGCTGGGTGCAGGCAACGAGGGGCTGGAGCAGCTCTGTGGGAAGGGCACCCGCTGAGAGCTTGACACCGATGTGCCGCTGGACGTGGGCCATGCTGGGGCAGCCTTGACGCCGCGGCTGGAGGCCTGGCAAGGCAGTGCCCCTTCTGAGCACGTCACACCACCTGCATGCAGCAATCCTGGCACAGGGACCTGGGGACCCTTGGCGATGCAGGTCACTGACGACCTCGGATATGCAAGAGTTCAGCACGTGCAGCAAGGGCAGGGCACAGCTGCCGGCGCCACCATGGGTGTTCCGAGACAATTCCTGCAGTCACACACACACACACTGTTCACAGTTACAGCGCCCCCCCCCCCCGTGCGCATACACACACACGGACCCCACTCACGGTCACAGTCACAGTGCCCCCTGCACACGCACACACGGACCCCACTCACTGCTCACATAGTTACAAACAACGCCCCCTGCACTCACACACACAGACCCCACTCACTGTCACAGTCACAGCACCCCCTGCACACACACACAAACATGAATCCCACTCACTGTTGAGACAGTGACACACGATGCCCCCTGCGTGCACACAGGACCCCACTCACTGCTCACATAGTTACGCACCACTCCCTGCTCAGTTACACACAGTGCTCCCTGCACACACACCACATATACAGACCCCACTCACTGTCACACAGCGCTCCCTGCACACACAGACAGACACACACTCACTGTCACACAGTCACACACAAGCAGAGGAGTGCAGCTCGCCCTGGGAGGCCACATCCATCAGCCCATGGGACGCTGCCACACCTACTTCCCTAAGCGTCCGGGGTGAAGGAAGCGCCCCAGCCAGCCTAGTCCGAGGTGACCTGGACACTCCAATCCCTCCGAACAGAGTCTCCCAAGGGACCTCAGCCGGGTCACCCACGAGGGTAGACAGCGCGGGGTCCGGTGCCTGCCAGGCACACAGCCCCAAAGAGGTCACTGCCGAACACAGGAGGGAGGGACGCGCTCAGCGTCGGGGGCCCAGGGCCGGTTCTGACAGCACCCCCGGTCTGGTGCCCCCCTGCGGCTGAGCTCGGGCAGGAGGGCACCGTCTCCTGGACACACGCTCACCGACCTCAGCCAGGCACCAGCGATCTAATAGCCGCTCCCACAAAGGGCAGAGGTGACCTCGAGGACGTGCTGGGGTGGGCAGGGGGCATGCGGCCAGGCCCGGCGCACGGAGGGCCACAGCAAAGGAGGTGGCAATATCGCAGTTCCCAGGCCTGGGTTTTTGGTGGCGGCGCCAAGGGAGAAGGGCAGGGGGATACGGAAGAGGCCCCGATATTGCGTGTCCACCAGGCGACAAGGGCAGGCCTGGCTAGCGCCCAGGCTAGCACGCAGGCGAGGAGGCCCGGCATCCAGGCAGGCCCCGCACCCCCGCCCCAGGTCCACACCGGCAGCACACACACAGTCACCCCGGTCTCTGGGAACACACACACACACGTCTGTGGAAGCACACACGCACCTCTCTGATCTGTGGGCGCACACACCCATCTCCCCGGTCTGTGGGAGCCCACACATATCCACCTTCATCTGTGGCAGCGCGTGCGTGTGCGCGGGCACACACACACACACACCCCCATCTGTGGAAGCACACACCAGTCTCACCGATCTGCAGGAGAACACACAATCACACCCCGTCTGTGGGAGCACACCCCCACCCATCCCCGCCCGTGGGAGCGACAGCACCAGCCCCCCTCACTCTGTGGCCTCTGGCCATCCTTCCACTGTGAGCGTCCCCATGCTCTGGGGGACACAGAAGCTGGGCCAGATCCCAGAGCCGCCACAGCACCTGGAACCCTGGAAGCAGTGACACCAGGCCACCCTGTCCCTCCGAGCTGCAGGGGCACGCTGCTGGCATGGCACAGACGGCACAGAGGGTTTAGGAGGCCCCCCAGCTGTGGGGTGAGGCTGGGGAGCTCCCAAAAGCCCTGGTGATCTTCACATCCATGCCGAGGCGGCTCAAGATGCGTGAGGTCTTTGGGGCGAGCCTGTGACGTTGAGGGGCTGCGCCGGGCCCCATGGGTACCCTGCAGCCGGAGTGAAGTTGGGCCCTGGAACTGGCGAGCAGAGGGGCCCCTGCCCCCGCGCCGCCACCAAGGGCCGGCCGGCAGGAAGGATACGGGGTGTGCCCTCGGTCCGGCAGACCAGGTAGAGGCAGGCGGCGATGACGTGGGCCAGCTTGCGCCCGCGCGTCAGGTGCTTGCTCACGGCCATCTTGAAGAAGTTGAAGGCGGTGTCCAGGCAGTGCTGGTTCAGCTGCAGCTGGTTCCCCAGGTGATGGATCTGCCGCCGCCCTGGGACACAAGGGAGCGGGTGACGCCCAGCGACCACCCCCGGACAGGACAGACTGGGCCGGCCCCGGGGTCCAGGGCACTGTGTCCCTCCTGAAGCGGGACCGGCCCGGAAGCGCGGGGCTGAGATGAGGTAGGGAGCATCTCAAGAGAAGCGGAGAGCAAGAGCCCAACGCAGGCTGCCCAGCCACGGCTGCCGAGTCCATGCTGGGCGGGACAGTCCAGGGAGCAGCCAGGAGGCCGCAGCACACGGCCACACCTAGAGCCTAGTAGGGGGCAGGGCCTGGGCAGAGCACAGCCTGGGCCAGCACAGGCCATGGCACGGCACGCTTGGAGTGGGACCGGGAGGGCCAGGGCCCTGGGGGTGACACTGGCACAACCCCCCTCCCCCAGGGCCACTGAGTCCAAGGTGATGTCACTACTGGCAAGCTGAGGCCACTGGAGTGTTGGTGCTCGGAAAACGGGGTGTCAGGGCAGAGGCTGCGGCCGCACCCCGGGCCTTACCGTTCTGCAGCGTCTGCGCTCTCGACTCCTTGCCCAAGTTCACGTGAAAGCCGCCACCCAGGGTAGGGGTCTTGCCGGCACCTGGAACGCAAGGGCCCCATCAGCCGTCCCGGCTCCCCCCGCGGCAGACGCCCCCCGGCTGGGCCTCCACAGGTGCGATGGCACAGCTGTGATCTCTGCTGCAGGGGCCCCTGACACAGCTGCATGGAGAGGCCCCCCAACACAAAGCGGCAGCCCCGGGGTGCCCCCTCCCGGCAAGGGCCAGGCCAGGAGGAAGCAGACCATCAGGAAGTGCCCGGCGAGGACCGCGGGGCTGCCCTGCCCACATGGAGACCCCAGGTCCCGGGCCAGCAGGATGTGGCCCCCAAACCAGCCCCTGGGCTCTCAGGGGCAGAAGCTAAAACATGGGGGCAGGATGGGTAGCAACCCACCACGGCAGCCTCTCGGTGCGGCATCCAGAGCCCGTCAGCCCGTCAGGGTGGGCCCGCGGGGGTCCTCCCTCCCCTGGTCACAGGGAGAAAGTCGCAGCCGAGCACGCTGGCAAGCAGAGCCCCCCCCAACACCCAACTCCTCCCGGCCCTTCCTGCACCCCGGGACCCCCACTTCCCGTGCACATGGCCACACTCACACGTTCACACACACACACACACACACACACACACACACATTCCCACCAGAAATACGGAGGCACCGACATGCACGTGCACGTACAAGCACACACAGGAACATGCAATCACCTATGTCAATACAGGCATGCATATGTGCTCACACACAGCACTCACATGCACTCACATGCTCACAAGCACACACACTCACACCCAACTACATACACTCGAGTTCTCAGCCCTGGGCACTGCCGGGAAAGCAGGTGGACAGGGCTCACCTGTTGGGCAGTGTCCAGTGGGGAGGTGGCCGGGGTGGATGCAGGGTGGCGGCGCATGGAGGGTGCAAGGGCAGGCGGAGGAGAAAGGTCACCACGACTGAGGCCTGTGCTGGGACCAAGACCAGCACAGTGCCAGGCAGGGGCAAACAGAGCACTACTCAGCCCTGAAAAAGATGCCGTTTGCCCTTCGCAGGAAGGAGGGCCAGGGCTAGACATCAGGGGTTTAGAGACTTGCTGTGCACATGGCCAAACCCAGGTTCAATCCCCGAGATCCCATTTTGTCCCCCAAATTTCTCTAGGAGAGATGCCAGAGCGTGAAGCCAGGTGTAAACTCTGAGCACCTCCAGGAGTGGCCCAAACACAAAAGTTAAAAAAAAAATTCCCGGGATGAAGAGATAGGAGAGCAAGTAGGGTGCTTCCCTTGCACACGCTGACCTGGGTTCAAGCCCCAGCACCCAAAAGGGTCCCCCAAGCCCTGCAGGAAGAATCGGTGAGTGCAGAGCAAGGAGGGAGCCCTGACCGCAGCCAGGTGTGGGGAAAACAAGTCCAGAAGGAGTTTACAACAGAATTTGTGAGTCAGAGGGAGAGAGACCGTGTTGGCTGGTCAGCCAGATTCTTACTTAAGGAGGAAAGTGATAAAAGAACAGAACTGGGGCTGGAGCGATAGCACAGCGGGTAGGGTGTTTGCCTTGCATGCAGCCGACCCGGGTTCGATTCTCAGCATCCCATGTGGTCCCCCGAGCACCACCAGGAGCAATTCCTGAGTGCAGAGCCAGGAGGAACCCCTGTGCATCGCCGGGTGTGACCCAAAAAGCAAAAAAAAAAAAAAAAAAGACAGAACAATTGTTTTAAGAGCCGAAGGGGACGGGGATGCAGCTTGGAAGTAGGGACCAATACTCTGCACCCCCAGGAAAAACAAACCAGAAGGAAGAGGCCAGGGGCGCGCAGGCCTCCGCGCAGGTGGGGCGGGGAGCACTCCACCCCCGGGTTACTCCTGGCTCTGCACTCAGGAATTACTCCTGGCGGCCACCCCCCTTCTAACAGTTGTGATCGAGGGGCAGGTAGGGTGCTTGCCTCGGGTCTGGCTGACCCGGGTCCACTCCCCGACACCCCACATGGTCCCCTGAACACAAGCAGGAGTGACCCCTGAGCACCGCCGGGTGTGCCCCCGCTCAAATAACATGAAACAAAAGTTTTAACACGGCATTCTCAAGACTCACACTAGACCTGCTGAAGTGAAGGGGCAGGACAGCATGCCCAGCCAGGTCCATCTCCCAGTGGCCAGCGGAGGGACAGCAAGGATACGGGGAGCCTGCAGAGAGGCCTGGCCACTGGGAGCCAAGCCGCGATTCCCAAACCCCAGGGAAGAGCAGGGACAAGGCAGCCAGGGCCACAGCGCCTCAGCTTGGGAAGGACGCACACGGCTCACACTCCCGCTCACACCGTCCTCCCGCTCCTGTCCCCATCCTCCCGCTCACACCGTCCTCCCACTCCTAGCTCCATCCTCCCTCTCACAGCTCCCTCTTTCCGGTCCAGACCTCGTCCCTCCTCTCTCAACTGTGTCCTTCTTCACAGCCCGTCCCACTGCTCCCAGCCCCGTCCTCCCCTCTGGCCAGGGGCTCTGGTCTGTCCTCCCCTCTGATGGACCCCCCAGCATCCCCGGAAGAACACAGAAGTGGGCCACGCCAGGTCGGGAGAGACAAGAGCAGAGCACAGTGAGCCCTGAGCACGAGGGACAGCCGTGGTGACAGAAGGATCACGACAGGCCTGCAGGTGGCACCAAGGACCCGGGCCAGCCCCAGGCCACCAATAAGACATAGGAACACACCAGAACTTCTGCAAATACCAGGAACAGCCCCAGCACAGCCCCAGGCCACACAGAGACAGGAGCGACTCTGGCACAGACAGAAAAGGGACCCCCACACCCCCGCTTGTCCCTGAGAGCACTGGAACCTGTTCCCTCCAGGAGAGCCACTGGCCACTTCCTCGGCAGCGGACACAGGAGCCTCTAAACGGGGCGCTGTGGAGGCCAGCGCTGCCACACCACGAAGGCTGAGCCCCCAGTGGGACTAGGGGAGCCAGGAGGGCAAGGTCAGTCCAGGTCAGCTGCAGCGTGCCCACGACCCACTCCCCCACATCTTGCCAAGGACGAGCCCGGAGCCCCCGGGCAAGCGAGCGGACACTCCCCTCAGCGGGAACAGGAAAGTCAGAGAAAGAGAAGGAATCCAGCAGCGCCCGTCGACATGCGACACAGAAAACGCCAGGGTCCCAGAACTCATCGTTAAGTTCAGCAAGGTCGTGGGAAAAGGCTGTGCGCGGGGGAGATTAGCCATCGGGCCACCTTCGAACAGACGGGAATGGGAAATACCAAAACCCAAAGGACCCCGAGGAGATCTCAGGCTGGTGTCCACGGACACAGAGGGGCTGGGGAAATCACCAAGGCCAGCGAACGGCATCAAAGGGACCCCCAGAGCGGAGAGAAGCCCCAGCCAACGGTGCTCGTGGGCTGCAAGACCCCACGTGGGGACGCCGACTCTTTCGATGCCCATCAGGAGGCTGGGTCTGCCGCTGACCAACACCTGGAGGCCTTTCTGATAAACACGCACAAGACCATCCTGCACTGTCCCAGGCCGGATGGCCTCGGCAGTGCCTGCATCTCCTGCAGGGAGCCAGGGCCAGTCTGTCACAGAGCCGGGATGACGACGGGGATGGGGACCCGGCAGGAGTGCCGGTGCATCGGGAGGCCTGGGCAGCGCGCCTGTGTCCTGCTGGCTGTCCAGCGGCGGGCTGGGACCACTTGGGAGTCCCACAGAAAGCATCGGGGAGGGGAGACAATGCCCAGCCAGCACTCTCGGGGCCCTTCAGCACAGGGACAGCGCCCGATCTGCACCCGGGCAGGGGCCCCAGGGCGGGACGGCCACCAGGACCAGGACGGCCACCAGGACCAGGACGGCCACCAGGACCAGGACGGCCACCAGGACGGCTTCCTGCAAAGCTGCGCGGAGCCGCCCGGGGCACCAGGAGAGAAAACTTGTGTCCGCTCCAGCCTCCTGCAAATGGTCCCAGGGTGACCGCGCTGGGACTCGCCCCGGCCCGCGGGGACAGCTGCCCAGGGAGCAGGGCACACTGAGCCCACCCGCGCCGCTGGGGGGCGGGGGGCGGGCACCCGCTCCCGCTGGCTCCCCCGCCCCGCGCCAGCCTCAGTTTCCCCGGCCCCGCTCGGCCCCGCCCCCCGCGACCCCCGAGCCCCCGGCCCGGCCCGGCCCGCCTCACCGTCCAGCGACACGAACTGCCCCACGGCCGAGGAGCCGCCGCCGCTGTTCTCCACGAACTGCACCTCCGAGACGATGATGTTGTCCTCGAGCACCGAGCCGCAGCCGGTGCACACGGCGTCGCCGCGCGCCGAGTCGAGCTCGATGTCGGTGCCGCCGCAGCCGCGGCACACGCGGCCCGTCATGCCGCCGGTGGGTGCGGGCTCCCGGGCTCCGCCGCCCCGGCCGCCCGCCCGCCGCCGCCGCCGCCGCCGCCGCCGCCGCCGCTTCCGCGCCGCCCGCGCTCTCGCGAGGCCGCGCCGCCGCGCCCGCCGATTCGCAGCGGCAGATTCGCCGCGCGCCGGGCCCGCCCCACCCGCAACCGCCGCGCTCGCGGGACGGGGCCGGCGCCCGGCTCGGGGCCCGGAGCGCACGCGAGGACTCGAACCCGCGGCCTGCGGCCCGGGGCGGTCACCGGCCACCGGCCTCGGACCGCGAAGCCGCCGCCTCACGGACCGCGCGCCGAGCCTGAAGGCGGGGCGGGCGGGGGGCGGGACCTCGGCGCCGCGCGGCCTGCGACTGGGCCCGAGCTGGGGGCGGGGCCTGGCGGGGGCGGGACCTCGTCACGGAGCGCGGCCGGGGACTGGGCCCGGGGTTGGGGGCGGGGCCTGAAGGAGGCGGAGCCTCGTCACGGAGCGCGGCCGTCGACTGGTCGGAGCTGGGGGAGGGGCCTGAGCGGGGGCGAGGCCTCCTGGACGTAGGGGCGGGCCCTCGGCTCCGAGCGCAGCCGGTGACTGGACCCGGAGCTGAGGGGGGCGGGATCTCGGCGCTCCTTGCGACCGATGACTGGGCCTGGGGTTGAGGGCGGGGCCTGAGGGGGGCGGGACTCGTCACGGAGCGCAGTCGGTGACTGGACCCGGAGCTGTGGGGGGCGGGATCTCGGCACTGCGCGCGGCCGGCACATAGGCCCGGGGTTGGGGGCGGGGCCCGATGGGGGCGGGCCCTCGGCGCCGAGCGCGGCCGGCGTCTGGACCAGCCGCTCGGGGCGAGGCCTCAAGTCGGGGCGGGATTTCGGGCGCGAGTGGCCTGAGCGGGGGGCCGGGCCGGGGTCCGAAAGCGGGGCGTGTCCCCGTGGCCTGTGGCGGTGCGTGGTGCTGCGGGAGAAGCTGAACTGCACTTGCAGGATCGTCGCGGCCAGTGAGGACCCCCCCTGCGGGCGGGGTCTCGAGATGGGCCCAGGGGCGGCGGGTCCGCGAGGCTTTGCCTAGAGGGGGCGGCCACCCAGCTGCGCCTCTCCAGACCCCGCCCTTGTGCCCCCACGCCTGTGGTCTGCGTCAGTCCCGCCTCCCGGCGCCTCCTGTGGTCCTGGACCTTGAGCCCTGAGCACCGCCTTTTGCGGTCCAGAAAACAGAAGCAAAAAACTGTCCCATCAGAATAAAGCCATTAAAACCGCCTGTTGGAGTCCGGGGGACGGTGGGGGGGATCACGGCGCTGAGTCTGCAGAGAGAACCACCTTGTTTCCAGCACCTGCAGAACCACCTTGCTTCCAGCACCATCTACAGGCCAGGGAAGGTGTCGAGTATAGCTGGTGTGGTCCGAGAACCAAACCAACCAGGCGGTGTTTATTCAAGGACAACAAACGGGCGACGTGGACAAAACCAGGGGTCTAGTTAAGGGCCGCCTGGAGGGCCTCGGGTTGCTGACAGTACAGACTGCTCGCGAGCGCTGGCGTTTCCCGTGGGAGAGGAAAGGCTGAGGACCCCCAGCCTCCTGCTGTCCTCATCTGCTGAGAGGCAGGAGTCAAAGAGGAATAAAATTGAGGGGCTGCTGGACTCAGAGCCCCGGGAGGTGTGCTTCCCCAGGTCTGTCCCTAAGGAGGAGGGTGCCTTTCCGCGGTGCAGTCTTGTCCTCCTTGGGACCCGTGGGTGGCAGGGATGCTGCCTCGCCACGCTGGCTGCCCAGGGCAGGCCAGTGATTCCAGAAACTGATGCAGATTGTACCGCGATCATAGCTATAGCCACGCTGAGACCAAAGCCAAAAGAACTTACCAGTTTTGAAAAGCCAGACCAGGGGCCCCAGCGATAGTACGGTGGATAAGGCGCTTGCCTTGCAGGCAGCAGACCCGAGTTCGATCCCTGGCAACCCATATGGTCCCCTGAACCTGGCAGGAGTGCAGAGCCAGGAATAACCCCGGGTCTGGCCCAAAAGCAAAAAGAAAAAGAAAAGCTGAAATATTGCTTTTTCTCTTTAAAGCAACTTCCTGGGGAAGCCCTCTTAGCCCTGCCTGCCTGGGGCTGTGACCCTCCACCTGCTGGCTTGCACTCTGCCACTCAAGCTAACTCCTCTTCCATCGCTATGGGTTTGGTTTTGGTTTGGGGGGCACACCTGGCGGGATCAGGGACCCTTTATGTGGTGCTGGGGAGAGAACAGAAGCCGACCACATGCAAAGCAAGTGACTTAACCCTTGTATTAGTTTTCTTCTTGGACCCTTCTCTAGATTTAATACAAATATTCCTGGGGGGGTTTGATGGGGTGGGGGTGGCAGGAGGGATACTGGGAACATTGGTGGTGGAGAATGGGCACAGGTGGAGGGATGGGTTCTTGATCATTGTATGACTGAAACGTGAGCACGAAAGTTTGTAAGTCTGTAACTGTACCTCACGGTGATTCATTAAAAAATAAATACAATAAAATGAATTTCTGGGGCTGGAGCAATAGGACAGTGGGTAGGGCATTTGCCTTGCATGCAGCCGACCCAGGTTCGATTCCCAGCATCCCATATGGTCCCCTGAGCACTGCCAGGAGTAATTCCTGAGTGCATCAGCCGGGAGCAACCCCTGAGCATCGCCGGATGTAGCCCAAAAAGCAAAAAATAAATAAATAAAATGAATTTCTTTCCTGTTAAATAAAACAGATATTCCAGGGGCTGGAACAGTGACTGCAGGTAGGGTTCTTATCTTTCATATGGCCAACCTGGGTTCAATCCCCAGCATCCCACATGGTCTCCAGTAACTGCCAGGAATAATTCCTGAGTGCAAAACCAGAAATAACCCCTGAGCATCACTGGCTGTGGCTCAAAAACCTAAAATAAATATAAAAAAATAAAATTTCAGGCATCCCCAAATGTAGAATGTCAGGGGACTTAAGGGATGGATCATCCTCCAATTACACCTAGATCAGCACCCTCCTGTTTTTCCTACTGAGGCCATCACGCATGTTTGTCTTTTTGGGTTTTGGGGCCATGCCTCAGTACTTGGGTGTGGGTGGGTGATACTCCTGGCTCTGTATCTGGGAGTCACTTGCAACAGTACTTGGGGGCGCCTGGTGGTGACAGGGATCAAAGGAGGCTTGGCTGTGTGCAAGATAGGTGCCTCACACCCTGCATCATCTTTCTGGCCCCACATTCATCTTGTTCGAAGTCTTGTGTTGTAAACAGTACAACCGCCAAGTCGACCCAGAATTCCTTCTTTCTCCCTCCCTGCCCAAAGATGAGTTCCAGGCCACCATCACCCCAACAGGTCATTCTACCTGTCGTCTGCGTGTCTGCGCTATCCACAGGTTCCATATGCCTTCCTGCTGCCATCTGCTTTCTCCCCCACCTGTTTGAAACGTCCCAACGTGGCTGCATTCCTGAATGCTGCTATCTAGTCTTAGGGTGGCATAAGTTTGCTCGATCTGGTGCTAAGAAAATCTGTCTCTGCATTTTACCTTTCAGCACCTACTCCAAGAACACAAAACATTAACTCAAAAATAAGAAGCAAAGGGGCTGGAACGATAGCACAGGGGGTAGGGCGTTTGCCTTGCACGCGGCCGATCCGGGTTCGATTTCCAGCATCCCATATGGTCCCCTGAGCACCGCCAGGGGTAATTCCTGAGTGCAGAGTCAGGAGGAACTCCTGTGCATCGCCGGGTGTGACCCCCCCAAAAAAAAGCAAGAAAAAAAAAAAAGAAGCAAAAGTGTTCTCTGCAGCTAAGTACAATAGCCAGGCTACGAATGATAATGACTAATGACGCCACTGTGAGAAAAACTGCAATCTTGCCATTCCCTGCCGTGCAGATAGAACTGGAAGGTGTTATGTTAAGAGAAGTCAGAGAGAAGGATAAATACCAGATGATCTCACTCATCTGTGGCATGCAGAGAAACACAAGCGGGGACTAGATGGTGCCAAGTGATAACCCTTGGTCTCTGGCTACAGAACAGATTGCTCGGGGCTGGAGCGATGTGTGGCCGGGAGGGCCTCCCTGCCTTGCACACGGCCAACCTGCCTCAAACCCCAGCACTCCATATGGTCCCCAGAGCCCGCCAGGAGCGACACCTGAGCACAGAGCCAAGAATCAGGTCTGCGTGCTGCCAAGGGTGTGCCAAAACAAAAACAACCTGAGATTGCCAAGGAACGGGCTCAGGAAGAGGTGACCTAGAAGTGGCTTGAGGACAGAGATGGAGGGTCTCGGGCACTTAAGAGGTGATGGGGGTGCAGTAACAGTAGCATCGTACACCAAAGCAATACGCCTTAATACTCTCATGACCGTGTCACCTAAGCCACAATAAAAACATGAAGTGCCAGAGACAGCACGGCATGGTGCCTGCCTTGCAGGTCGCGGCTACCCGCTCCTCTGGATGGCAGGAGTCATCCCTGAGCAGAGAGCCAGGAGTAGCCCCTGGCGACTGTCAGAAAACAAGAGCAGCTGCTACTTGCCATACACCGGGTATGGAGCACAAAGCTGCCCAGAGCTAGCACAGGGGCTCCAGCATCCCCACACTCTAGAGCGGGGGGCCTGGCTCCCCCACAGAGCACTGCGTGCGGCCAGAGAGTTGGGGGAGTGGGGAGACAGCCTTGGTGTCCCCTGTAGTTCTTTAAGCAGGAGGCATCCCCCCATCTCGGGGTACACCCTGTACCTGGGATGGGAGCACAGGGAGGTGGGTGAGGGAGTGGGGAGAGCTCTGATGGACACCCAAAGTGGCTGCTGCCTGGAGGGGCGCCTGGGGGCTGGGCGCTTGCTTCGCCTCCCCTTCCCTCTCCTTTCTGGGGAGCAATCGCCTTACACACTCCTGCTGCTTCCCAGTGCCTCTCTGAGAACTGGGGGTGCAGGGGCCTTGGTCTTCCTACCAACAGACCTTCCCTTCATCCAACTGTTGCATCCCCCCGAACACCTCCAAGAAGGGTCAGCTGGGCCCTGCCTACCCATCTTCCGGGACCCCTCAGTGCACCCTCCAACTGCCTTGCCCTGCCCTGGACCCATCCCACAGGGCAGGCAGGTCCTGGCTTCGCTTTCTTGATTCTGTTGGAATGCTCCAGATCACTGGCAGGGCTCGGGAGATCCTGTTTGGGGCTGGGTTGCAACCAGGGAAGCCCCCTGGGAGGCGGCCCCTGCACTGTCCTCTCTGGCCCTGTGCAGAGCTCAGGGAGGACACAGGCAGCTTTGCTAGGGGAGACGCAGCAGTCTCCAGCTCGCAGGCCAGAGCCCAGGGCTGGGTCCCAACATGGGTGTGTGTGTGCCTAGTGCGATGCAAGCTCCCAGGTGCCGAAATAAAGTGCGTGACCCCTGGCATCCCGACTCTGCCAAAGGTGCGAGAGACCACGGGGTTGCAGCGCCTCCTCGAAAAGAATCCAAGTGTCCCTGGAGTTCCCAGGGGCCTCCCGGCATCTTGGAGAGGGCGCCGCTTAAGGCCTGTCCGCGATCCTGCAACCCAGCTCCTAGAACCCCTTCCCTGGGCCCTGAGAGTCACGCGAGGATGTCACTGCAGCGCGACTCTGTAGCCCTGGACCGGATGTTCCCGTGCCATCGGCGGCCCCCAGAACCGGCGCTGCAGAGCACGCACGAGAGGGGCCCCACGCCAGACCCCGGGCAGGCCACCTGCAGAGAGCAGAGTAGCGAGGGCGCCTGGAGCATCTGGCAGCTGAACGCGCCGCGCCCGTGCTGCAGAAACCACGGTCGGTCGGCGTAGGTGGGTTTCGCGGCGCGCGGGGGCTGTCGAGGGGAAGCCTGGGAGCAGACCACCCGACTCCGCGCAGAGGGCTCTGGGCGGGGCTGTGTGGTGGGGGGCCGAGGTGGTGGGGCCGGGGCCTGGAGGACCGGGTGGCGCGAGCCGTACCCCAGCCGGGACCTGCGGGGGGTGGGCCCTGGAGGGGCGTGTCAGGGCGGGGCGTGTAGGGTGGGGCGGGGCCCTGCGGGGGGCGGGGCTAGTGTCCGGGGCGGGGCGTGTAGAGGGCGAGTAGGGCGGGGCGAGTCCCGGTAGGGGCGGGGATGGTGGGGCGTGTCCTGGCGGGGAGTGTAGAGTGGGGCGGGACCCTGTGGGGAGGAGCTAATGTCCTGGGCGGGGCTATAGAGAGGGGCGGGGCCGCGGGGAGGGGCTAGTGTCCTGGGCGGGGCTGTAGAGAGGGGCGGGGCCCCTTGGGGGAGGGGCTAGTGTCTGGGGCGGGGCATGTAGGGCTCAGGCGGGGTGGGGCCCGGAGGGGCGGGGCTAGTGGTGCGAGTCCTGGCGGGGTGCGTAGAAGGGGGCGGGGCGTGTGGAATGGGGCGGGGCCCTGCGGGAGAAGGGCTACAGTCCTGGGCGGGGCGTGTGGAACGTGGGCGGGGCCCTTGGGGGAAGGACTAGTGTCCTGGGCGTGGCGTGTAGGAACAGGAGGGGCGAGGCCCAGGAGGGGCGGGGCTAGTGGGGCGTGTCCCGGGCGGGGCCCTGCAGGGGCGCATTTAGTGGTGGGCGTGTCCAGGCGGGGGGGGGGGGCAGGGAGCGTGTCGTGGACGTGCCGACCGCGGGGGCGGGCCGGCAGGGTGGGGCGTGTCCGGGGCGGGGCTAGTGGGGCGTGTCGGGGCAGGCGGGCCGCAGAGGGGTGGGGGGGCGGAGGGGCGGGGCCCGGAGGGCACGGGGGGGGGGGGGGGGGGAGGGGTCCGGTAGGGGCGTGTGTGGAACAGGCTCACGCCACGCTCACACCTCTCGCCCGGTGCTAGGGCTCAGAGACAGCCAGGTGCGCGCACCTGGTTCTGGTGCGGCGTTCTGTGTGCATGCTAGGAGCACTTCCGTGGACGCACCTTGGGGGGGGGGGAGGAAGACCCAAATCCCGTCGGGTCACAGTCCTGCCTGTGACCTCTGCAAAAATAATTCTCTTCTCAAAACTCTTCCAAGTGTTACATTCGAGGCTAGAGGTGCAGGTGCGGTATGGGGCCTCCATCACCAGAGAGCGGGTGGGGCTGTCCACTCTGGCTGTGCCGGGCTCCCATGGGCCCAGGGAGCACTTCTCCCAATGCGGGCGACCCCTGGGCATCTCCTGCTGCCGCTGTCCTGCCAAGCTCCCGGGGACAGATGCCCATTTCCTGCCCTTCCTTCCTGCAGCCCAGGGAACTCTGCCCCATCCCCACACTCTTGCCAAGCGGAAACGCTCCCTCCCAGTGCCACTGTGCCCTGCCCTGAGACCCCAGAGCTCCAGGTCCCCAGTCACTGACCTCTCATTCCTGTGCCCACGCGGTGTCCGCCTGCTGGGCCCCAGCGGCTTCTTCGCTCAGAGGTGCACAGAGGGAGCATGACCCGGTGCAGTCTCGGCACCCCCACCTCTGCCCACCCCTGCCCACCCTGCGCATTCCCCCCCCCAGGGGGCGGGCAGGGGCCTTCAGTCTGCCCAGCCTTCCTAATTGCGCCCAGGGGTGCCCTCATTCCGGGCCAGCCTGAAAGCCGAGTCCTTTTCATCTGTGGATGGCAGGAGCGGTTGTCTCTGGGTACTGGCCCCCTGGCTGTGGGAGGGCTCACGGGGAGGAGATGGGGAGTGGGGAGCAGGCTGAAATGAGCATTTTTCCTGTGGGTTACCCCAGAATGCAGCTGCTCCATGCCTTTCCCTGCCTCTGTCGGGGCGAGTTGGGGGGCAGTGGCCAGCGCAGGCAGTGGCCAGCGGAAGCAGCTGCGGCGCTCTGCAGTGGGCACAGTGCCCTTGACATGACCTGGCCACGGGGCGTCCCCGCTTGGGGCTGGGGCTAGCGGTCGGCAAGTGCTCCCTGTGCTTGCCTTGTGGTAAAAGAGGCCGGGTAGGGCTACTCCTTGTGTGGGTTTTCTCGTGAAGCTCTTACTTTCCTCTGTCTTGGCAGGAGCCTTGGTGTGTCATATCAGAAAGGGCTGGAGCAATAGCACAGCAGGTAGGGCGTTTGCCTTGCACACAGCTGACCTAGGTTCGATTCCCAGCATCCCATATGGTCCCCTGAGCACTGCCAGGAGTAATTCCTGAGTGCGTGAACCAGGAGTAACTCCTGTGCATCGCCGGGTGTGACCCCCCCACAAAAAAAATTTAAAAAAGGCATCTTGGATATACTTGTCACATTTATTTTGCTCGAGCGATAGCACAGCGGGTAGGGCGTTCGCCTTACAAGCGGCCAACATGGCCGACCCGAGTTCGATTCCTCCGCCCCTCTCGGAGAGCCCGGCAAGCTACCGAGAGTATTCGATATGCCAGACACAGTAACAACAAAGTCTCCAATGGAGACGTTACTGGGCCCGCTCGAGCAAATCGACGATCAACGGGAGGGCCTTTACCTATTTATTTTGCAATTTGTGCTCTTTTAGACTTTATTTTCCGGGGGGGCCACCCCCAGTGGTGATCAGGGCTTACTCCTGTCCCTTTGCTCAGGGATCACTCCTAGCAGGGCTCAGGGGACCAATCCTGGCTTGGCCGCATGCAAGGGAAGTGCCCTGCCCACTGTACTATTGCCCAGACCCACCTCCTTAGACTTTTATTAGGAACATAGAGTCAGGCCTGAGAGACAGTAGAATGGGGAAGGCACTTCCAGAGATGGGACAGTGGACAGGGCACTTGCCTGACTCTCGGCTGACGTCGGTTCAATGCCCAGCACCATAACAGGGTTCCTTTGGCTGTGCCAGGAGTGATCCCTGAACACAGAGTCAGAAGCAAGCCCTGAGCACCATGGTCTAGTATTCAAGGTTAGGGGAAGTGTAAGTAAAGAAGACCCGGGCATGGAGAGACAGTGCAGGGGTTAAGGCACTTGCCTTGCGTGTGGCCGGCCGCGGTTCGAATCCCCACACTGCAGGTGGTTCTCTGAGCGCCCCAGAGTCACCTCTGAGCTCAGAGCCAAGAATGACCCCTGAGCACTTCTGGGCATGGCCCAAAATTTAAAAAAAAATGCAGGCAGCAGCTGAGGGCGTAGAGATAGTACCTGGGCACCTGCCTTGCACCTGCCCACCCCGGTTTGATCCTAGCATGGCGAGGATTGGCCTTGGAGCACAAAGGCAGGAGCAGTCTCCAAACACATGGAGTGTGCTCCAATCCCCTCCCCAAATGTTTTTTTTTGGGGGGGGGCACACTCTCGGTGCTCAGGGCTCACTCCTGGCTCTGTGTTCAGGGCTTAGTCCTGATGGGGCTGGGGACGGGTCGCACCCTCCCGCTGTCCTATGGCCCAACCCCATGCCCTGGAACCACCAGCGAGGCTGCTATCAGGCCACGCTCCCGAACACAGGACCTGCCAGCTCTCGGCTCTCCCTGTCTTCACTGCTGTTCACTGCTGTGTTCTCTGGTGAACACGCTCCCCTTTATCTCTCCTCACATTTTTCTCAGTAGGTTTCAATTTTTAAGAAAGAACTACCTTGCTTCACTAAAAAAGCAAATTAGCAAATAAATAAAAAGACCAGTGGAGTCCCGCCTTCTGAAGATAATGGCAGCCACTGCCACACCCGCTGTGGAGACAGGTGGCCCTGGGGACCAAGCTGTGTCCCAGCAACCCGGAGCTGCCCCTGGCCGCCCGGGTCCCTGGAGAGCCACCATCCGCAGCCTCGTCTCCCACGGGCTTCCTGTCACCGTCAGCACTGACTAAGGAGCTGCCCTTGCTCACCCGCCCCTCCTGACCTTGACCCTGCCTGACCTGACCCGCCTGACCTTGACCCTGCCTGACCTGACCCGCCTGACCTTAACCCTGCCTGACCTGACCCGCCTGACCTTGACCCTGCCCGACCTGACCTGCCTGACTTTGACCCTGCCGGACCTGACTGCTTGACCTGGACCCTGTCCGACCTGCCTGACCTTGACCCTGTGCAGGCCTGCCCCTTCCTACCCCCGCCCGACTAACCTGCCTGACTCATTCTGACCTTGACTCGCCCTGACCTTGCCTGACCTTGAGCCATGCTAGGTCTCTGCGGGACTTACCCCTCCATGTTGCCTTCGCTGCTGGCCGTGAAGGTGATAGGCACTGCCTCACTTGCCCTTTCCTGTGGCCTGTGGGGCTGGACCCGCTTGTCCAGGCTGACAGGTGTGCTACCCCCTTTCTGGAAGTCCTTGGAACACTCACCTGCCTGCCGGGTGCCCCCTTTCCTCTGGAGCCCAGCAGTGCCAGTGTCTGCCTCGGCGCCCCCACGGCACCTTTGGCCTCCACAAACAGTGCTCCCTGGCCCTCTCCCCGGCGGCCTGTGCCTGCCCCCAGAACGTGTTCCTGTTGTTTGGGGGCACCCCGGCACTGCTCGGCCCTGCACCTGGGGGTGCTGGGCTGCGGCCAGACATACTCAGGCACTCTTCTGTCAGGCGTCTCCGTGGTCCGGAGCTTACCAGGGTGCGAATAAGCAGGTTGGCATCCTGTAGGATGTTCCCTCGGGCGCCACACTGTCACCATCTGGGCCCTCCGGCCTCGGGGGCCCTCAGAGGGGTGAGCTGGGCGGCTGGGGCTCGGGCCTCCCGAATGTCCATGTCTGAGTTATGGAGCCCGCCCACCGCACAAAACCCGAGTTGGGCCCAGAGCAAGGCCACCCCACAATGCCCCTCTCTTCCCGTCCCCCACTCCCGCTGTGTGGACAGCATCCAGGGCCTCTGCACAACAGCACCGCTGCCTGGGGCCACATCAGCCCGAACCAAGAGATGGGCTGCACTGCAGTGTCCAAGGAGGGCGGCTTTAGGACAGGAGCCACACGCCTCATCCGGCCACCCGTGTGACGCAGTACACTCACGGACATCACTCAAGGGCGGAAGCCAGGATGCAGCGGGGACGGCCTTTGCCTTGCACATGGCTGACCCGGGTTCCATCCTTGCACCCCACGTGATCCCCTGAGCCCTGCCACGAAGTAATTCTTTTTTTTTTAATTTTTAAATTTTTTAAATAATTTATTTCTTTATTGAATCACTGTGGGAAAAGTTACAGAGCTTTCAGGTTTAGGTCTCAGTCATGTAAATATCAAACACATTTCCCTTTACCAATACTTATTTTTAACCGCGAACCCCAATAGAACCCCACCTCCCACCCCTCCCAATTCCTGTGAGGCAGGTGAGTTCTAGTTAACACTCTATCTACTTTGACTAGATTCATTGTTTTGATAAAAGATGCACCATTATTATTTAGAGTTTATGACCCCCCCCAATCAGACATACTGAAAAAGCATTGTGAAATGATTTGCTTTCTACAGCTGGGTTTAAGAATTAAATGATGTCGTGCGGCCGCTATTGCGGCCGCGCGGTTTTGAATTTCTGCTATTTTACTTATTAACCCTGGAAGTATTTCTATTAAAAGTTAGATAGTTAAGAGATAGGTTTCTGTGCTCTGGAGTCGTGGCCGTGCCGGAGAGCCGCTTGTGGGGGGCAACTGGTGACCTTGGTAGGGCGTGAAGGACGGGCCGGAACGCCCCCCTTCCCATGAGTTTTTTGCTGCCCCCGACCCCCGGCTCAAACCGGCTGTCCACAAGGCTCCCGTGCGGCCGCCATCTTTCTTTCCAGAGAGGAGAGGGCGACGAAGTAATTCTTGAGTGCAGAGCCCGGAGTAACCCCTGAGCATCGCTGGATACAACCTCAACACAAAAAGAAAAACAAAAAAGGAATTGAGGTGTCATCCAGAATGAAGGGTCTCCCCAACCAAGCTGGGACACCCCAGTTCTGTGGATGTGATCTCTTGAGTAAGGAGCACTTGAAGGAAAAGTCACAGAAAGAGCACATGTGGAACTGGAGCGATAATACAGCGGGGAGGGCATTTGCCTTGCACGCAGCCGACCCAGGTTCGATGCCCAGCATCCCATATGGTCCCCTGAGCATCGCCGGGAGTAACTCCTGAGTGCAGAGCCAGGAGGAACCCCTGAGCATCACTGGGTGTGACTGAAAAAGAAAAAAGAAAGGAGCACATGTGTTCCCAATGCATTTGAGAAGCATGTGATGGGCTCTATAAAGCATGTGGTGAGGTGAGCAAAGTGTGTATGTGGTGTTTGTTGTGATGCTTGTGGTGTGTATGTGTGGCGAGCGTGATATAAGGTGAGTGTGGTTGTGTAACGAATGTGTTGTGTGCGGTGTGTGTGGTGAGTGGGAGGTGGTGTGTTGAATCACATTGGGTTGACCTCCCGCAGGGCACTTCAGTTCATTGAGTTACTCCCACAACAGTGCCCCTGAGGCACACCCAATTCCATAGTCCTTTATTGCTTTTCTTTTCCTTTATGTTATTTAGCAACGTCCTTTTTGTACAGACACAGGAAGACAGTTCATGCTATGCTTTGTAACGTGGGAGTTAATTGACTCCCAAATAATTTTTACTCCTGGGCATCCATCATATTTACCTAACTTAAACCTCAGTTGCCCTTATCTCCTGTCACTGTCCTCCCGTTGTTCATCGATTTGCTTGAGTGGGCCCAGTAACGTCTCCGTTGTGAGACTTGTTGTTACTGTGTTTGGCATGTCAAATACGTCATGGGTAGCTTGCTAGGCTCTGCTGTGTGGGCGAGATACTCTCGGTAGTTTGCCGGGCTTTCTGAGAGGGGCGGAGGTATTTCCTAACACCCAAAAAAGGAGGGTCCCGAGGAAGGGACTGGATGGACCCAGGGAAAGCTGTAAATTACCCTGGCATCGAAAGGAGACAAGCTAAGTGCCATAAGTATAATAAGTTAAGAGCACGGTCATGGAACAAACTCTGTCATGACCCAAAAAGAATTAAGGACCCTATTGGGGTTAGGAAAGACTCACGTGGCCTGAGGACTGTGGTCTGGGTTATATAGCGAGATGTCCCCCAAAAGTGCCATCCTTTAAACTTAATATATCTTACTGTGTTCATGCAAAATGGCTAGAAATATTATAAGAAGTAAATTTACGATGATTGTTTAAGTGGATTACTAGCTGAGGAAAGGCAAAAGCAATACACCCTGGATGGGATCCCGCCCTTGAGCGGATCTCCTAGCAATCTGGAGTGCGAACCCTCAGATGAGATTCTGTCCTTGAGTTAATCCCCTAGAACTTCCCCTGGAGGAGGGGCTTTACCTCTGTTTGCTGTTATGACAGTGTTCAACCCCACCTATGTGTACCCCACCCTTCATGATTCTATATAACTATGCTGTAAGGGAAAGAGGGGACTAGGAGACTATGAGGAGACTAGGAAGGAGTTAAGGAGGTGGAGGACTTTGAGGTCTACGAGGAGACCAGGATGAGGGAACTGTGATGACTGGGACTACGACCAAAACTATGATTGTTCTGTAAGGGGAGAGATCTGACTACACTGGGGAGGAGAAATAAACTGACCACCGACCAGCCTGGGGCCGTTTCTCAGTTCCCCGGTCCTTCCTTTGTCTGTCACCACGGGCCAGCCAGGGGAACGGCTCTCAGCCACCGAACACTTGAGTCCTGCGTGCACCCACACGCCTTTTCTTTGGAAACTCACAGTGGTGGGAGTGTGCGGCAAGGGTCTGCGTGGAATGTGGCACATGTGTGTGTGGTGTGGGAGGTGCGTGTGCAGTGTGGAGTGTGTGTCTGTGTACAAGGTGTCGCCATGCCAGGCTTAGTACAGGGTATTGTGAGCAGCGGGACGCCTACCTAGTTCCCCGAGAGGGGACAGTGCCACATGCCACTGGGGAGCCCGTGGACAGCACTGTTTGCTGGGTGGGCCCTGTGTCACTCCTCTCCACGCCCTGCGCCTGTCTATGCGGGCCCCAGGCTGCCACAGGCCACACAGCATGCCCAGTGCCCCCCGGGCCAGCTGTCCTGCTGTGGGGTGGGGACTCTGGCCTGCGCTTCCCCTCCCGGGGGGCCCAGGGACACTGCGCATTATGGTGGCTGGTGGGGAGAGGTAACGTGGGCTCCCTTGGCCCCTGGCTTCCAGCAGGGACTGGACCCACCAGAGGTTGCAGCCTTGCAGGGGCCGTCAGCCTGGCCGGACACGTGCTGCCCGCTGGGCATCAGAAGCAGCTGGAAACGCTTCCCCCAACCTCACGGGGCCTGGGGACCGCCAAACAACACCCTGAAACCTAGATGTCCTTCCTCTGGGCCTTCTCCAGTGCTGCAGCCACAGCCCAGGGGGTCTTCCTGGTGTCACCTGCCTGGTGCCCCGAGGCCTCTTAGGCGGGTGTCCCGGGTCTGTCCCCGGGAGGAGGCCTCTTAGGCGGGTGTCCCGGGTCTGTCCCCGGGAGGAGCCAACCACAGGTCCTCTGTCCCACGCAGGCCAGCACCGCTGGTTGCTGAGGCCCCGGACAGGCACAGGGTACCAGGAACTTGGGCAAGGGGTTGGAAGCAGGGGGCAGTGGACGCAGAGGTCCGTGTGTGAGGTGGCATTGGTGCAGGGTCCCCCCCAGATTAGCGGGGGGGAGGGCGGTGGTGGCGGTGGACTTAGGTGACAATGGCAGATTCGGAGACTGCAGGGGACGGTGCGGCCGGGAGCGGCCACTGGGCCGGGGACACCAGAAAGCGGCCGGCAGGCTGGGGTGCCAGGAGGAGGGGGCGGGGCCGCGGCGGGGCGGCAGGTGGGGGTCGGGAGGGCGGGGGAGGGGGTGGGACGTGCAGGGCGCGCGGCGCAGCCGGCCGGGGCGGCGGGGGTCCCGGGCACGGCTGGGGTCGGTCCCGTGCGCGCGGGGCGGCGCGGCGCGGCGCGGGGCGGGGCGGGGCGGGGCGGGGCGCGCTGCGGGCGCCGCGGGAGGCGCGCGCGTCCCCTCACTTCCGGCGGGCGCGGCGCGGGCGGCGATTGGCTGGGCGGCGGCGAGCGCGCAGCCCTCCGGGCCAATGGGCGGCGGCGGGGCGGGGCGTGCGGCCGCCGCCGCCTGGTCGCCGCCCGCGGGCCCGCCGGACGCGGCCCGGCCGTCCCCGCCGCCGCCGCTGCCGCCGCCGCCGCCCGCCGGCCATGTGACCGGCCGCCGCCGCCCCAGGCCCGAGGAGCGGCGGGGGGCGCCATGGCCGAGCGGGGCCGCCCGGGGCCCGGCGGCGCGCCCGGCGCGCTCGGCACGCCCGTGCCCATGAACCTGTTCGCCACCTGGGAGGTGGACGGCTCCAGCCCCAGCTGCGTGCCCAGGTACCGAGCGCCGCCGCTTTGTTCGCGCCCGCCGGGACCCCCCCCCGGCGACCCCGGGACCCCTCGAGCCGCTCCGCCCGCGCCGGGGGTCCCGCCCCGCCCCGCTCGGCCCCGCCCCGCCCGCGGCTCGGTCGGCGCGCGCCCCAGCCCACCCCTGCCCGCCGATCGCCCGCGGGCGGCGCATCCTCACCTGCCCGCCCCGCCCCGCCGCGCCGCGCCCCTGCCCGCGGGTCCTGCGGGCCGGGCCCAGCCCTCTGGCGCCGCCCGGCCCGGGCCCCGCGCCCCCGGCCCGACGCTGCCCGCCGCAGCCCCGCGGAGCGGCCCGGCCCGGCCCGGCCCGGCCCTGCCCGGTGACAGCTGGCCCGGCCTCTGCAGCCGGGATGTGCTCGGCCCCTCGGCGGCGGGGCCGGGAGGGAGGTTCGTGGCCCGCGGGCCCCCCGCGGCCGGGAGCACGGGAGCAGCGCCCCAGGGCACCCCTGCAGCTCGCCCTCGCCCTTGGGTGGGGCGCGGGACAGCCCAGAGCAGGGCGCGGGGGCACAGGCCACTGCAGAGCAGAGCGAGGGCGCGGACCAGGGGCGCTGTGCGCTCCCGGATGGCCCCCGTGGGCCCTGGGGGTCTGCCTTGGCCGGGACCCTCCAGCGTTTCCAGCCGGCCAGGGGCTCTGCAGGGGCATTGCCAGCCCCACTGGGCCTGCCACCCCGGAGTCCCTCATCAGAGCCCCGGGGGTTCCCATGTCCCCCCGCCCGTCCGAGGGGGGGACAGCCCTCTGACACACGCCAGAAAGTTCTCAGCCACCTGCCCGGGACTTCCTGCCGGGAAGGGGGCTGCAGGTGTGAGCGGAGGGTGTGTCCTGCCCGCGCCTGCCTGGCTGGCCGGCCCATCGGCCGGCTGCAGTGCTCCCCGGCACCGGGTTGGAATCTGGATTTCTCTGATTACTAGCGTAGGCCCGGTACTTCCTCGTCAGCAAAATTCCTGCAGTCCTTCTGCCAGCTTTTCTTTTGTTTTCTTTTTTTTCTCCCACTTGAGACTCGCAGTTTCTTGGGGGTGGGAGGGGAGGCGGGCTCCCTGGCCGGGGAGATTCCCGGGCCCGTTGGTGCCCTGAGCGCGGCTGGCGGCAGCTACTGCTGGGCGCCAGGGCCAGGCCTGGGGAGCCCACCCGCTCCCCTCCGTGGAGGCCCCCAGCCCAGCCTTGTCTCTGAGAGGTGGGAGTTGGCAGCCATGCCGGCCCCAGGCTTGGGGTGGTCCTGGGTAGCCTGGCCACTGGGTGCGTCTGCCACCCGTTCTTCCGTGCCAGCAGCCCTCTGGCAGCCTGCCCAGGAGGTGTGGGGGTCTCTGCTTGGTCTGTGTGAGCGTTTGGAATAGGTGCTGGGGCCGCTTCGGGGTGTCCTCTGCAAAAGCTGCCCCCGGGACCCCGTGCCGGCCTGCTGTGTGAGGCAGCTACGTTCTAGAAGGGCACATCCCTGCCCTTCCCAGCTGCCCCTGGCCTGGCAACTGTGTTTGTTTCTGGAGGGCAGCCGAAGGCCGTGCTCAGGGGGCTGCGTCCCCCGACTCGGGGGATCGGTGTCCTGGGACACGTCCCTTGCCTGTGTTCCGGGTTTGTCTCCTCTGCCCGCTCAGTTGGATTCCCAGTGCACTGGCGTAAGCTGTTCTGCACAGTGTTTAGTTCTGCAGCGTCTGCAGGACGGGAGCCGCTGGCACCCGGGCACCAGGACACCTTGCCCCGTTCTCCCTCGGCTCCCGTTTCCCTGCCCTGCGTCTCTCGATGTTCTTCTGATTCCTTTGTCTATTTTGTTTTGTTTGGTTTTGAGCCGCCCCGGGCGGTGCTCGGGGCTAATTCCTGGGCTGGCCTCAGGCGCGGGATTACTCCTGGCAGGGCTGGGCCCAGTGTGGTGCTGGGATGGAACCTGTCGCCCGCCAGCCTGCCAGCCTGTCCTCGCGTCTCTAGCGCGGTTATCTTGGTCTCCTTTCTGTTTTATTTGGGGGGAGGGGGTGGGCTTCACACCCAGCAGTGCTCAGAGATTCCTCCTGACTCTGCACTCTGGAGCCTCTCCTAGCGGGGCACGGGGCCCTGGCCGGTCGCCTTTCGCGGGCGCCGTTCCCGCTGTGTCTCCCCTGCCCCGCCTTGGTGCCGCAGCGTCCTCCTCACGTCCAGGCTGCTTTCTTGTGTCACTCGTCCCCGTCTCCGATGCCTTTCTTTCCTGTCCCGTGGAGAAGGGGGTTCAAACTGGATGCCTCTGCTGTTTCTCTGAGTGCCCGACGTGGGTTCCTCAGCACCTGTTAAACTTGGTGCCTCCCTGGCTCGACTAGTCTGCTCCAGCCTGGGGCCTTGCCTTCCAGCGTGTGGGCCTCTGGCTAGCTTTCTGCACGTGTGCTTATTTGTTTATTTATTTGCTGGGGGAGGCGGAGAAACACACCCAGGGCTGCTCAGGGGTTACTCTTGGCTCTGCACTCAGGAATTACTTCTGGCAGTGTTCAGGGACCATATGGGATGCTGGAGATTAAGCCCAGGTCAGTTGCCGGCAAGGCAAGTGCCCTGCCCACAGTCCTAGCTCTCTGGCCCCTCTGGGGACCATTTAGGATGGCGGGGATCCAACAGAGGTTTGGTCTGTGATTGATGCACGAGGCAGCACCCTGCAGGCTACACTGTCTCTCTGGCCTCTTACTCTGCTCTTTTTTTGTTTGTTTGTTTTGTTTTTCTGGTTATACCCCGCGATGCACAGGGGTTACTCCTGGCTCTGCACTCAGGAGTCACTCCTGGCGGTGCTCAGGGGACCATATGGGATGCTGGGAATCGAACCCAGGTCGGCCGCGTGCAAGGCAAACGCCCCACCCGCTGTGCTATCGCTCCTGCCCCTCTTCTCTTTCTTGCTTGCTGGTTTGTTGGAGCTGATAGTGCCTTGATCTTTCGGGGCGCCACGCCGTACCCACATCTTGTCTCTGGCCCACCTTGGTCTTTCTTCGTATTTGGTGACTTGTCTGTGGGTTTAACTCGCTCTTTCTGCTCCTGTAGCTAGACTGCAGCGGGGCCTGTGGCTAGTGTCCAGCTTGTGTCCAGGCGGGGGAGGGGGGCAGCCCATGCGTCTCCAGCTTTGTCGTCTTGCGCTGCTGTCCCTCGCGGCTGGCCTTTCCCGGCCCACCTGCCCCTGGCCGCATCTCCCCAGGAGGCCAAGCGAACTTTCCACCTTCGTGGTGGTGACGCGTGTTCCTCCGGGGACTTGAGGTGATTCTGCCACCCCGTCCCTTCGTCTGGAGCGCGGGACTGTGCCGCCACCCCGGCAGGGCCTGGCCGCAGTGGCCTTGAGCACCCGGAGCCCTGGCACCTCTCGGCCCCCTTGGCTGCTCCTGTCCCTGTGCCACTGGGGCGTCCCCCGGCACGCAGCTGTTGGCCAGGGCTGAGGAGTCGGAGTCTGTGGGCCGCGGGCGGGGCTCCAGCCTGCAGGGACCCTGTGCCCGGCACGCAGCCTGCCCGGGCGACTCCCACCAGGGTACCTGCTGCCTGGGGCTGAACCGGGGCTGCCTCCAAGGAGGGGGCCGAGAAGGCTCGTGGCCGGGCTCCTGGCCACCCTGTGATGGGCGCTGTGGGCAGCGCCGATGACCTTCGGGTCCCTGCAGGAGCGCAGGGAGACTGGCATGGCTGGAGTGACCCGGTGGGGACACCCTGTGCGGCTGTTCGTGCCACGGGCTGGCTGCCAGCGGCACGGCGCGTTAGAGGCCGCTGCCTTCCGCCGGGAGACCGTCCGATTAACACGCTCACCCCAAGGACGGCACGGGCCAGAGCCGGAGCCCCTGCACCCCGGGGAAGAGACCCTCCAGCCTGCCGACGTGGCGAGCTGGGCGTGAGGAGAGCCGCGGGCGTCTCCGGGGAGGCTGGCCTGGCCCCGCAGCCGCAGCCTGGGCCCGCTGTGTCCCGGGCTCTGGTTTCCACGTCCCCGCGGTGCTGTCCAGTACCCCCGTCCCACGCCCAGGTGGGGCGTGAGTGGGGCCTCCGCTGGCCAGCCTGCACCTCCCTCCGCTTAGGTGCCTGGGTTCAGGCTCATGGATGGGAGGCTCGCGGGGGTGTCCCCTGGTGACCCCCGTGTGCTGGGGCTCAGGGCCCCTGCCCCGTGGCCCCCGGCGGGTGCTTCTCCCTGTGTCCCCGTGCAAGGAGCGGGAGGAGCGTTTCCAGCCTGGCCTGTGTCTGCCCCAGTGCTCCCCTGGGACCGTTCCCTGCTGTCCTGCCGGGGCTCCTGGCAACCGGCGCCGGTGTCTCAGCTCGCAGGGTGGCTCCCCCAGCTGGCACCGGGTGGCACAGGGGCCCGTCTGCCTGGGAGCGGCTGTGGTGCAGCCTCCAGGCCCCTGCAGGTATATTGCGGTGCTCGTCCGGGCAGCACAGACCTGAAATTGGAACGATAGAGAGAAGGTTAGCATGGCCCCCGCATGAGGATGACGCGCAAATGGGTGAAGCATTCCATGTTTAAACAAAAAAGAAGAAAAGAAAAGAAAAAAAAGTATATTGGGAAGGGGTGGGCTGGAGCGATCGCACAGCGGGTAGGGCGTTTGCCTTGCACGCAGCCAGCCCGGCCGAGCCGGGTTCGATTCCTCCACCCCTCTCGGAGAGCCCGGCAGGCTACCGAGAGTATCTCGCCCGCACGGCAGAGCCTGGCAAGCTCCCCGTGACGTATTCGATATGCCAGACACAGTAACAACAAAGTCTCCAATGGAGACGTTACTGGGCCCGCTCGAGCTAATCGACGAACAACAGGAGGACAGTGACAGTGGGAAGGGGTGGTGCCAAGGTGGCATCTCGGGGTGAGTCTGAGGACCCGGCACAGGGAGAGCCACACTCTGGTCTTGGTGGGCCCGCCTGGCTGCCGGCGATGCCTGGGGGGGCTCACTGGTGGGCAATGCCACATCTCCGGCCTGGGCCACTGAGGCTGGCGGGCATCAGGTGGGCTCTCCCAGGTGGTGCTGAGCACACGGTGGGTGATCTGAGCCTTGTGAGTGAGAGCCAATCGTGGGGGTGGGTCCCAGGCGAGTGCTTGTGGCCAGCCCTGCTGGGTGTCGCTCAGGCCTCACTTGGGGCTGGCAATGAGCCCTGGGGGTGCGGCCGCCAACGGCGACCCGGGGTGTCTGGAGTTAGCGCTGTGGGCAGGGGCCCTGCCTGGCGGCCAGGCCAGGTGCTGTGCTGGCAGGCGGGAGAGGGGCCCCTCGCCCTCAGGGCAGGGCACGTCCACTGCTGCCCAGCAGCCCCTCGGGCTGGGGTCGCTCTGACATGGTTGCTTCAGTGTTTGGATAGCCCGGTGCCACGGGCTCAGGTCAGCCCAGCGCTGGGAGGCCTGGGGGCAGGGCGAGGCAGGGAGTGGGTGGGTTGAGCCCCTTGGCGGGGGTGCGTAGCCCACTGAGCTGTCCGGGCTGGGGTGCAGTCGCGGGTCTGGTTGGAGTCAGGTGTCGCCGAGCCCCGGGCCAGCTGTCGCCGTGAACCCCTGCTCGGTGCCCACTGGAGGGGCGGGCAGGCTTCTCCTCTCAGGGGCTGCGGGGACTCGGGACCCCGCTCCCGCCACAGCCCTGCCTCTCCCAGCCCGGTCCCTGGCTTCCAGATGCCCACGACCTCCTCCTGAGTGACCAGTGCTGCCTCCTGTCCCCCGTGGCCTCTCTCCCTGGGCCCGCGGTGGTCGGCCTGGACGCTGCCCTGTGCCTCTGGGTCCCTGAGCCCCCGCTGTCTCGCGGTCCTGAGCCTGCAGGGTGTGGCCCGCCTGCTGTGACGGCCCGGCCCATGGCAAGCAAAGGTTAGCTCCTGCTCCTGCCACGTCTGTCGCGCGTTTCCTTGCAACTCGGGTTGTTTCTCCCTTGGAAACGGACCAGACCGAGTCAGCGCTTTCTCCTCCTGCCACCCCCGAAACGTGCCCTGAGGGCATAACGGCACCCCTCCCCCTTGGAGATCCACACGGACGCCTCCTGTGCCCCCATACTTACTCCCTCCTGTGGCTGGGAGGGGGATTGGTCACCCTCGGGGGTCCAGGCCTGCGAACTCCGCCCCCTGCACCCCTCAGGGGCCTCGCGCCCCTCCTCTGGCCCCAGCTGGGGATGAGCCGCAGGGCGCCCCCGCCCCGACCCTACCCTCCGCCCACCCCGAATCTCATCACCCCCCCATGCCGTCAGTCTGTCCCAGCCTCCTTCCATGGCATCCCGCTCCCTCGGGGACCCCCAGCCCGGCCCTCAACCTCGGCTCCCCCTGGGGCTCCCTGGGTGCTGGCGTCTGGGCGGGCGGGGCAGGAAGGACAGGGCCCTCACCCTCAGCATCTCCTGCGGCCCCCCAGTGCGGGCTCAGATCCACCTCCCCGAACTCCTGCACTGCGGGACACCAGCCACCGCCCTGGCCCTGGAAGCTTCTGGAAACGGCGGTGGCGCGGGCGGCGTCCGTGCCTCCCCCATGCGCCTGGCCTGGCTGTGGGCTTCTGAGGGAGCCTTTGTCCAGGACACCAGTGCTTTGTGGGGCCAGCGCGGCCTTCCCAGGGCCATTGTCCCTTCGGAGATGGCGGTGGCAGTGCGTGGCAGCTGGGGGGTGGGTGGGGCGGGCGCTGCTGCCTTCTGGCTGGCACCGAGGCCCTGCAGACCTGGGGGCTGGTGCCCGCGTGCCCGGCAGGCCTGGGGGTTGTCCTGCCCACCCCGGGCGGAGCAGCCCCCGAGGAGGGGTCAGGCCCTGCCTCCCCAGAGTTCCTGGCCTCAGTCAAGCCCCGGGCTGGGCGGCAGTGCGGCGGGGGAGGCGCTGGCCTGGCGCGGCCGCCCCGAGCTCGATCCCCCAGCACGGCATGCGGTTCCTGGAGCACCTGCAGGGGTGAGCCCTGAGTGCAGGGCCAGGAGCCCCAGGCACCGCCAGTGTGGCCCAAAACTCAAAAATGGGGGCCTGGAGCGATAGCACAGCAGGTAGGGCGTTTGCCTTGCACACAGCCAACCCAGGTTCGATTCCCATATGGTCTCCTGAGCACCGCCAGGAGTAATTCCTGAGTGCATGAGCCAGGAGTAGCCCCTGTGCATCGCGGGGTGTGACCCGAAAAGAAAAAAAAACTCAAAAACGAAAAGTTGAGACTGAGTGCTTGGCACCTTCTCGGCGTTGCCGGAACACGGGCGTCGCTTCCGCCCCTCGCCAGGCTCGCCGCTGTCGCCCGTCCTCACGGCACCTCACCTGTGGGGACGCAGTGATGGGCTGAGGGTGGGTGGGCGGGCCTTGGGGACGCCTCTGGGTACCACAGTCTGCGGACAGACCCAGAGGACGCGCTGTGCTGGTGATCACATCCACGGCCCCCCCCCCACCCCCGGCATGTCCTGGCCCCGGGCAGCCGCCTGCGCTCACCGTGGCCTGTTTCTCAAGCCCGAGGTCTGTGGCTTAGGCTGCAGCTGCCGTGTCAGCGCACAGTGGCCATCCTGGCAGGGGGGACGGTGGGCCGTGCTCGGCGCAGTGCCAGGCAGATGAGTGAGTGCTTGCACACACTGGTCCTTGGCCAGGCTCGAACCCAGGGGCTGCCAGCACTCAGTGTCCACTCTCCCGCTGGGCTCGTCCCGGCCCTCGCACGTGTGTTCTTCTGCCTTTGAAATGTTCCACCTAACGCCAGGAGTTGTGAGCTAGCGTTTCCCAGGCGCTGGTTGATCCGGCACGTTAGGACGGTTGGGCAAAAGGGAGCAGACCAGCGACAGGCACTCTGCAAGCTGTGTCAGGCGGAACATTCTAGAGTGACTCCAGAGGCAGGAGGGAAACCGGGGACACTGGTGCAGGGACCATTGTTGGAGCGTCGTGCTCCTGAAACAGCCCCGAGTGACTCGTCTAATTTGCTGGGTCGGGCCCCATAGCAGTGGGCTGAGCGTCTGGGTGCTCAGCTGGGGAGAGACGGTGGCCGGCAGCTGTCCTGGGCAGTGCTGGGCAGCGGGGGCTCAAGATTCACAGGCAGGAGCCGGAGCTGCAGTATAGTGGGTCGGGCTTTGCCTGGCACGCAGCTGACCCGGGTTCGATCCCCCACGTCCCCTAGGGTCCCCCAGCACTGCCAAGGGTGATCCCTGAGTGCAGAGCCAGGAGGAACCCCTGAGCATTGCCGGGTGGGACCCAAAAAGCTAAAACCCAAAAGCAATAACAGAAGATTCCCAGGTGGCGGCAGTGGCCATTGGGGCACGGGCTCCTGACGGGTCACAGTGCCGGGACACAGCTGGCCGTCTAGTCCACCTGGAAACCGAAGTAGAGCGTCATTCCTCACGTTTCCATGAGGCAGAAATGTGGCCTCGGGGGTGAGGAGCTGCCTCTGGGGGAAGCGCCCACCTGGCCCCAGCACCCAGCCCGGGCCCTGCAGATGGATGGCCTCGGGGTACGAGTGGGGGTGGTGTCTGGATCTCAGGGTGCATGTGATACAGCCCGGCCAGTTGCCACACCTTGGCGGGGAGCAGCAGCAGGCCGGGTAGAAGGCACGCCCGGCCAGGTGCTCTGTGTGTGTGTGCGCGTGAGAGATGGTGGGGTCCCAGGAAGGGCGCCACATCGCTGGCCCCCCCTGCAGGCCTCCACCCTAGTGGCTCTTCGGGTGTCCTTGCCCTGTTCCCAGGTGACCCCGTGCCCAGGCCCGGAAACGTGGCTGAGGCGGGTGTGTAGGTGACTCCGGCTGCTGGGGTCCTGCTTCCCTTGGCTTAAGCCCCCCCCCCCGCCCCACGCGCGTGTGCACACACACACACGCAGAGGGAGCCACAGTGCCTGTTGCCGGCCAGCAGCCGCCTGGCCAGGGCAGGTGCCCGCTGTGGAGCCCGAGCGTCTTCGAGGCTGCCACCGGGGAGTGCCTGCCGTGCTCTCGCCGCGTGCTGCCGTCTCATTTCTTCCCGCGTGCCAGGGGGCCTGGGGCCCTGTCCTGCCCTGGACGCCTCCGGTCTCTTCTCCAGGGACAAGCAGGCCCCAGCAGTCGGCCCGGGCTCAGAACTCACTGCCGCCTTCTGTGGGACGGGGGGCAGGCGTCTGGGTGGTCATGTCCTCTGCTCCGTGCCGATGCCAGGGCGGAACCCGCCGCGTTAGCCCGCAAACCCTCCGGCCGCTGCTTCTTGGCCTGACCACTTGCAGGCCTGGGAACAGCGGAGAGAAATTTCCCAGGTAGAAAGAGGTAGAAAGCCCTGATTCGTGGCAGCTGCTCGGACCCCTGCCTGTGGCCTGGCTCTGCTGAGTGGCCTTCCAGGAGCTGCTGTGGGCCGCCCCCCTGCTCAGGAGCACCCAGCACCCAAGACGCATTCGGTGAATCTGCCCAGGTGGGGCGCACGGGGGCCTCTCCCAAGGCCCAGCGCCCACCCCACGACCTGTGTCTGGGGGTCTTGCCCCCTCCCGCTGGAGATGGGGCGGGTGCCGCTGTCTTGGCGCCGTTTCTCTCCGGCCTCTCTCCCCCTCGTCCCGGGCCTCGCTGCCTCCCTTCTGTTGTCTTGACAGCACCCGGCAATGTCCGGGGCAGATCCCAGCCGCTCAGAAGAACCCGTGGTGCTGGGGATTGTGCAGACGGGCCCTGTGTCCTGCCGCTCGGGTCCCTGGGCCCCTGGACACGGCGGTGGCGGCGGGAGTGGTGGCACCTGGCCCTCAGAGTCCCCGAGCCCCCAACCTGCCTCAGGTCGGGGGTCCCTGCTTTTCTTCGGGGCGCTGTGGTGATGGGGCAGGAGCCTGGTGGTCGCGTGGGCACACAGACTGCCCGCAGCTGGCCACGCCCACGGCCCCTCTGTCCCCGCTCACTGCTGGGCACAGCCCAGCAGGGTGGCAGAAGTCTGCGCTGTGCATCAGCTCGCCCTGCCGCGGCCAGGGTGCCTGGTGCGGGGAATTGCCGGCCCTCCGTTCCTGCCGGAGTGTGCTCTTGTCCTTGGGCTGCCTTGCCAGGGCCGTGGGCAGCTGCCTGTGCCTGAGGCCTCCGCTGCCCTCCCCCGCTGCTGCCCCTGCGCTTATCCCGATACTCTTCCTGCTGCTCTTCAGTGCTCTTGCCGGTCCGGCATTTCCCAGCCTGGCTCCAGAGCAGGGCTGGGCCCAGGTGCTGGCCCCTCCCTGACTCCTCCCCGGCTGGCAGGGGGCGTCCGGCAGGGGGCGCCGTGTCCCCCGCGCCTGGCTCCTGGCTCCCCTGGGCCCAGGGGTGTCGCCCTGGTCCCCCCAGGGGGTTAGTCCTGCCTCTCAGGGTCACACCTCCCGATGGTGAGGCGGGTTGGGGGGGGCGCTGAGATGGGGGAGGAGGGCAGGGGAGGCTGGCCCGGGGGTGAGGGTGAGGGGTCAGGCCGCCGTGGGGGTGCCCAGGCCCTGAGCTGCCGCCCCCGCAGGTTGTGCAGCCTGACGGTCAAGAAGCTGGTGGTCTTTCGGGAGCTGGAGAAGGAGCTCATCTCCGTGGTCATCGCCGTCAAGATGCAGGTGGGCGGCGTTGGAGGGGGGTGGGTGGGTGGTGGGGGTGTTGCCGGGGCCAGTGCTGGCACCCCCAGAGCAGAGGCGGCAGACCCCCGGCCATCCAGCGCGGGGCGCCCTCAGGTCCTGGTGGAGACCCTTTACTTGTGGTGCTCAGGAACACCCACACCCTGGCTCAGCCTTTCGTGTTGGCTGCGGGGGTCCGGGAGCGCCCCCTCCCACAGCTCCCTCTGCTCGGGGGTGGGGTCAGGCGGACAAGCGGCCTCGCAGCCACCGGGCCAGCCCTCCCTCCCTGCCCCCTGCCCTCTGCTGCCCCCCAGGGACTGAGGGGGCCGAGCCGCTGGGTGCTCAGGGAGCACCCTGAGGTGCAGGGGAAGGCGTGGAGGAGGGAGAGGCCAGACCCACCCCTGCGCTTCCAGGGTCTGGGCCGCCTCTGCCTCTGGCCCGCGGCCCCTTTCCCAACCCGCAGTCACCTCGGGCGGCTGACCCACCCGTAACTGCGGCCTGTCCCCAGGGCTCCAAGCGGATCCTGCGGTCCCACGAGATCGTGCTGCCCCCCAGTGGACAAGTGGAGACGGACCTGGCGCTGACATTCTCCTTGCAGGTGAGCCGGGCTGGCTGGCGGCAGGGGCCCGGTTGGGACCGGGGTGCACCCCCGCCTCCTGCTGTCTCCCCCTCGTCCCCCCCTCGCGTGGTTCCTGCCGGGCTGTGCGCTCACGGGGGGCCCCTTGCAGTACCCCCACTTCCTGAAGCGGGAGGGGAACAAGCTGCAGGTGCTGCTGCAGCGGCGGAAGCGCTACAAGAACCGGACCATCCTGGGCTACAAGACGCTGGCGGCCGGCGCCATCAACATGGCCCAGGTGAGCCAGCGGGGCCACGCGGCGCCCTCCGTCCCGGTGCGGGGGGCCGGTCGGGGCCGGGCCGCGCCCTCAGCCGCTGCCCCCGCAGGTCATGCAGCAGCCGTCGGAGGGTGGCCAGGTGCTGGGGCTCTGCAGCGGCACCAAGGAGGCGGCCGTGAGGGTGGCCGAGGTCTGGGTCTTCTCGCTGTGCAGCCAGCCCGTGGACCACGAGGACAGCGCCCTGCAGCCCGGGCCCAAGGCCAAGTCCGCGGGTGAGTGGGGGGGGGGCCGGGGGCGGGTCATCGCCGGGACGCGCCGGAACCTCACGGCACCGCCCTTCCGTCCCTCATTCCGCAGACAACTACTCGGAGGAGGAGGACGAGAGCTTCTCCTCGGAGCAGGAGGCCAGCGACGACGCCGTGCAGGGCCAGGTCAGCGTGCCTGCGTGTCTGTGTGTCCCTGCACGTGTGTCTGTGTGAGCATCTGTGCGTGTGTGTGTCTGTGTCTCGGGGTCTGCCAGTGTGTCTGTGTCTTTTTGTGTTGAGTCCTGTTGTGCATCTGTGGATCTGTGTGTGTGTGTGTGTGTGTGTGTCTGTGTGTTCTGGTCTCTTTCAGTGCGTCTGTGAGTTTGTGTGTGTCTGTGTGTCTCAGGCGGCTGTGCGTCTGTGGGGCTGTGCATGTGTGTTTGTGGGTCTATGTGTGTGTCTCTGCACGTGTGTCTGTGTGTCTCAGGCTCTGTCGGTGCATCTGTGAGTCTGCGTGTGCGTCTGTGAGTCACTGTGCCTGTGTGTCTCTGCACGTGTGTCATGTGAGCACCTGTATGTGTCTGTGTCTTGGGGCCTGTCAGTGTGTCTATGAGTCTGTGTGTCTCGGCGTCTGTCAGCGTGTCTGTGCGTGTGTGTGTTTATGTGTCTTAGGGCCATCATGCGTCTGTGAGTCTGTCTGTGTCTGTGTGTCTTGGGCCTGTCGTGCGTCTATCAGTGTGTCTGTGGGTCTGTGTGTGCATCTGTGGGTCTGTGTTTCTGTGATTCTGTGCGTGTGTCTGTATGTCTCGGGGCTATCGTGTGTCTGTGAGTCTGTGTGTCTTTGTGTCTTGGGCCCGTTGTATGTCTGTGGGTCTGTGCGTGTTTGTGTGTCTCGGGGTCTGTCAGGGCGTCTGTGGGTCTGTGCGTGTCTGTGGGTCTGTGTCTGTGTGTCTTTGCCTGTGTCTATGTGTCTCGGGGTCTGTTGGTGTGTCTTTGAGTCGGTGCGTGTGCGTCTGCGTGTCTGCGTGTTTTGGGGCTGTTGTCTGTGTGTCTGTGCTGGCCGTGCCGAGTGGTATCCTCTGCTCTGCACTGGCCGGGCTCGGACACCTGTTTCCGCAGGACCTGGACGAGGATGACTTCGACGTGGGGAAGGCGGAGAAGCAGCGGCGCTCCGTAGTCAGAGCCACCTCCATGACCAGGGTCGGTGGGGCTGCTGGGCGCTGTGCTGGGTCCTGGTCCTGGGGAGGGGGAGTCTGCTCGGGGCTTCCCCGGTGACCCGCTCGGGAGGGGCCCCTTGTGCCCTGCTGGGCTCCTGCCACCTGCTCAGGGCAGAGAAAACTGGGTCGCTCCTCACCTGCTCGCTCCCAGAGGGGAGCTGGGGGCTGTCCAGGGGCTCCCGGGGGGGGGGGTACCCGCGAAGCTCAGGGCCCGATCTGTGCCACGGCCCTCGCTGCTGGGGCGCCTGGGACCCCGCACCCGACCCTGGGCCCTGCAGCCCCCGTGGGCGCCACGTGTTCCAGAAGTGGTTGGGAGGCTCCTTCTGTAGCATGGGCCCTGGAGAGAGCTGAGCTGTGCCCTTGCGGGGTCTCGGGGAGCTGGCAGGTTGGCTTCATTGGCCGTGGAAGCTTCTAGGAGCTCCCGTTGTCGAGGGAGCTCTCCGTGGAGGTGTCCCTGGTCCTGGCAGTGACACAGCCCCTGACCTCCCGTGTCTTGCAGCAGCAGAATTTCAAGCAGAAAGTGGTGGCTCTGCTGCGGAGGTTCAAAGTGTCGGATGAGGTGAGGGGCTGTGGGCTGGCGTGGCGGGCTCGGGTCAGTCCTGGGGGCTGGGCAGGTGGCTGGAGCCGGGGTGGCACCCGCAAGGCCAGTGCCTGCCCCCTGGGTGCACAGGCCCTGCTGGCCATTCTCAGCCTGCCTGACCAGCAGTCCATGCCGCGGAGTCCTGGGCCATGTGCTTGGAGGTCCCTGGACTGCCGGGCAGGGCAGTACTAGGACAGGCCCCGGTCTGCACCCTGGGCACTTACTGCCCGTGACCCCCGGCTTGGGGTTCCTTATAAGTAGGTGATATTGTCCTATTCTGTGACTTGGGGCCACACCCAACAGTGCCTCACATTGACTCCTGGCTCTGTGCTCGGGATCGCTCCTGGCAGGGCGCAGAGGACTCTAGTGCCAGGGAGCAAACTGGGCCGCCACACGCAAGGCCGGCGCCCGACCCGCCGTCTGTGGCCCCGTGGTCAGGAGCGGCGGGGCCCTGCCCCCTTCCAGACGCGGTCTCCACGCGGCACCCTCCAGACGCAGTCTTCACGCGGCACCCGCTCTGCAGAGCTGCTCCAGTCTCAACGTCCTCTGCCTGGCCCACATGCCGAGGCCTGTCTCCTCGGCCCCCTGTTCTGGCCTTTTTGTTTTTATTTTGGGCCCCACCCAGCAAGGTTCAGAGTCGCTCCTGGCTCTGCACCCGGGAATTACTCCTGGTGGTGCTTGGGGATGCCGAGGATTGAACTCAGGGTGGCCGCATGCAGGGCAAGGCCCTTCCCCCTGGACTCTCCTGTAGCCAAGGAGAGTCAGGTGCAGGTTCCTGGCCTGTGAGAGGGGCCGCCTGCTGCCCATGTGGTCAGGGAGCAGGGCGGGCATCAGGTCGCAGCCCCCCAAGTCCCTCCTGGGCCGGGATCGGGAGGGGTCTTCCCGCTGCCTCAGTCAGCTTCTAGACCCGGGTGCTTGGCCGCCAGGCTTGGTTTCCACGTGAGACTCTTTTACTTGGGGCTCCACTCCTAGCTCTGTGCTCGGGGACCGTAGGGGGTGCCGGGATTCGAACCCCGGGCACAGCTGCACGCTAGGCGAGCGCCTTAGCCCTCGAACCATCTCCCCAGCACCACAGTGGGAACTTGTGAACGCAGAAGAGGAAGATGCTCTGGAGGGTCCAGAAATGGCTCAGAAAGACACACGTGGGGCTCGAGGAGACCAAACAGCGGGGGGGGGGTGCATGCACTGGCCCCGTGGGGGGCACCCATATGGTTCCCCGAGCACCGCCAAAGTAATTCCTGAGTGCAGCGCCGGCTTAACCCCTGAGCATCACCCGGGGGGTGTGGCCCCCAATCCAAGAAAGACCCCCACGGGGACCTGGGCTCACATTTGAAGGCGGGTCACGGTGTCTTCTCTGCCCGTGTTCCCCCAAACGCGGGGGTGGCCGGGGCCACAGCGGGGCCTGAAGACAGGCCAGAGGCACAGGGACAGCACAGGGGGCAGAGCGGGCTTGGCCGCGGCATCCTCTGACGGGCGCCCTCTGGCAGGTCCTGGACTCGGAGCAGGACCCGACGGAACATGTCCCCGAGGTGGAGGAAGACCTGGACCTCCTGTACGACGCGCTGGAGCCCAGCGACAGCGGCCCCGACATGGACGATGACGACAGCGTCCTTAGCACCCCGAAGCCGAAGCTCAGGTGGGCCATGCCAGGAGCACCCGGGAGGACCCTCAGTTGCTTCTAGAATGTTCTGGGGCTGAGTGGCAGTGGGAGGCTGGGCAGGCCTGGGGTGCGGTGAGCGAGGCCTCCCGCCCTATCCCCGTGTACAGGGAGATGGACAGAGAAGTGCAGGGGACATGCGCCCGTCCATCCCCCCACTGTCGTTCTGCTGGGGGGGGGGTCGACCCCCTGCCCACGCCTTCAGTACCCAGCTCTGTGCCCGTGTGGCCACGGGGGTTCCCGCACCTCTCAGCTGTGCCCCCGGGTGCTGATCCTGCCCGGCTGGCCGAGAGCCCGAGCAGAGGCACCGCTGAGCCCCGCGCCCGCCCGCAGGCCCTACTTCGAAGGCCTGTCGCACTCCAGCTCGCAGACGGAGGTGGGCAGCGTCCACAGCGGCCGCAGCCAGAAGGAGGCCGCCAGCCCGGTGAGTGCCCACCCCACCGCCCGCCGGGGCCCCGCCAGCCTCCGCGTTCCCGCAGACTGATGGCATCTGTCCCACAGACCGATGTGCCCGAGAAGACCCGGGCCCTGGGGGTGAAGCTGCCCAGCGACAGCGCCTCCGACCTGGTGGCACACGTAAGCGGCGGGGCCACGGGCACCTCTCCTCACCGGCACCCGCAAACCCGGCACAGCCACAGTCGGGGCTGGGAGCTGCCCCTGCGGCAGAGGCCCCCTGGGGCAGTTGGGGCCTGGGACCCAGGACAGCGGGCAGAGGGATGGCGGCAGGCGCCCCGGGAACCGGGCCGGCTGTGTGGCGGGGCTGGGCTGGGGTCTCGGTGCGGGCTCCCGGCTGGAGGCGAGGGGTGGCCCCAGGTGGGCCACATCCTGCCACACCTGCCCCCTGCCAGCCACCTGGCCTCACTGCCGCCACGCCGCCGCTCCTCTCGCCTCCAGCACAGCGGCCCGGGCCCCGGGGAGCCGCCGGCAGCGCCCCAGGACAGCCCCGAGTCGGAGACCAACAGCCCCGACGTCTTCACCGAGAAGCGGCCGCCCAGCGGGCGCATCACCAAGACCGAGTCCCTGGTCATCCCCTCCACCAGGTGGGCGGGAGGCCGGGCAGGGGCGGCCCCGGGCCTGGGGTCCCGCCGCCTCCGACCCCGGCCTGAGCCTTTCCCGTGCCCGCCCCGCAGGAGTGAGGGCAAGCAGGCCGGCCGCCGGGGCCGTAGCACGTCGCTGAAGGAGCGGCAGCCGGCGCGGCCGCAGAACGAGCGGGCCAACAGCCTGGACAACGAGCGCTGCCCCGACGCGCGCAGCCAGCTGCAGGTGGGCGCGGCCGCCGGCCCCGCGTGGCGGGCGCCGGGGGTGGGACCCGGCCCTCCGGTGACCGGCCCGTGTCCCCAGATCCCGCGGAAGACCGTGTACGACCAGCTGAACCACATCCTGGTCTCCGACGACCAGCTCCCCGACAGCATCATCCTGGTCAACACGTCCGACTGGCAGGGCCAGGTGCGGGTGGGGGCGGGGATCGGGGGCGGACGGGACAGGGGGGCAGCGCCGCGGGCGCGCCTCACGCCGAGCTCCCGCAGTTCCTGTCGGGCGTCCTGCAGCGGCACACGCTGCCCGTGGTCTGCACCTGCTCGGCCGCCGACGTGCAGGCCGCCTTCTGCACCATCGTCTCGCGCATCCAGAGATAGTGAGTGGGGCGGCTCCCGCCGTGGGGGTGGGCCGGGGGCGCGGCGCTCCCTGAGGCGTCTGTCTCTGTCCCTGTGCCTGTGCCCGCCCTTCCCCGAGCAGCTGCAACTGCAACTCGCAGCCGCCGCGGCCCGTGAAGATCGCGGTGGCGGGCGCCCAGCACTACCTCAGCGCCGTGCTGCGGCTCTTCGTGGAGCAGCTGTCCCACCGCACGCCCGACTGGCTGGGCTACATGCGCTTCCTCGTCATCCCGCTGGGTGAGCCGCGGCGGGGGCGGCCGCGGGGACCCCGGCCCGCCCGGCCCGCGCAGGGGCCCGGCCTGACCCCCAGCCCGTGGCCTGCAGGCTCGCACCCCGTGGCCCGCTACCTGGGCTCCGTGGACTATCGCTACAACAACTTCTTCCAGGACCTGGCGTGGCGCGACCTGTTCAACAAGCTGGAGGCGCAGAGCACCGGTGAGGGCGGGCGGCGGGCGGCTGCCCTGGGGGCCGCGGGGCCAGCCCTGGCCTGGGCCGCTGGGCGGGCGGGCGGGCCGCAGCGGCTGCACCCACCCAGTCGGCCTCGCCTCCTCGTGCAGTGCAGGACACGCCCGACATCGTGTCTCGGATCACCCAGTACATCTCGGGGGCCAACTGCGCCCACCCGCTGCCCATCGCGGAGGCCATGCTGACCTACAAGCAGAAGAGGTACCCGCCCCGCGTCGCCCCTGCGTCCACCCGGGCACTCTCCCGAGTAGGAACTTGGTTTGCTTCCCGGGAGGGTCTGGGGCGACAGGCGCCGGGAAATCTCTCCCGAAAGGGCGGCTCTGTCCTGGGGCCGGGGCCGAGGGCCTTGGGGGCGTCGGGGCGGCCGCTGAGCGAGCGCCCGTGTTCCCGCCCCGCCGGCGGCGCGGTAACCTGTGTCTCGTTCTCTCCCCGCGCTTTCTGAAAAGGAGAAAGAACTTTCATTTTGACTTTACCCTCAGGTACTGCTGTCTCGGCCTCTGCCCTGTCCCAGGCTGGTCTTTGGGGCTGTTTAGCAGAGTTTGCAGGTGGGCGCGCCCCGAGGGTGCTGCCCCGGGGCTGGTGGTCCCCTGCCGGGCATCTCGGGAGCGCCCGCCCGCGTGGGCAGCAGGCGCCCTCCCGAGAGAATCCCTGCTCCGCTCAGGACCTGAGCCCAGGCGGCAGCCCTCCCGCGCTGTGGGTCCCCGGGGGGCCCAGCCAGTCCCGCGCTGTCCTGAGCGGAGGAGAGAGCCCAGCGGCCTGCATGGCCTCAGCCCCGCCCCTGGGGCGCTCCCGGGGCATGGCCGTGCCAGCTGGAGGATGCCCGCATGCAGCCGCGAGCTTGGCTTCCCGTCTGTCGTGCGCCCGTCCTGGCCCCCGGGCTGCGCTGGGAGCCTGTGTCTGGACCCCGGGGCCCTGTCCCTGACCCTCGCATGCAGCCGGGTCATTTCTCAGGAGGTCGCAAGGGGCCTCTGCTCTGCCGAGAAGGGGAGAGTCTGGGGGGCCCGGGGGCAGCCGGCATGGCCCCACAGAAGGTAGGCGGGCGCCACGGCTCTGTGCCGCCCCTCCCCACCCCTGCTGAGCAGGCCCTGACGTGGGGGCAGTGGCCTTGGGGGCTCGAACTCAGGCCCGGGGTCGGAGCGTCCTGGAGTCACTGCCAGGACCCGCCAGGCCTCGGGGGGGTCTTCGTGTGCTAGGCGCCCTCAAGGCGGAGTGCCCCCCGCCTGGTGCTGACTGTGCAGACTCCACGGGAGGAAACGGTGTGCCCGACGTCGGGGCGCTGGCTGTAGCTGATGCGGCCCCTGGGACAGCGATAGCCCCCGGAGCCCAGCCCGATGGGTCCTGCCCCGCGGCCGGCCAGGGGGTGACCGGGGTCTCTCTCGCTCTAGCCCTGACGAGGAGTCTGCCCAGAAGTTCATCCCCTTCGTCGGGGTGAGTGCCCGGCCGTCGCCCACGCGCCACGTGGCAGCAGACAGGACCCTGGGTGGGTGTGGGGCGGAGGCACGGGGGTGGGGAGCGGCCGAGCCCTGGTGGATGTGGTGCCCGGCTGCTTTCCTGCCATGGTGTGGGGCTTGGTGTCGCGGGCGGGCGGGTGGGAGGGCAGCACCGCTGCAGCCGGTGCCCGCTGTGTTGCAGGTGGTGAAGGTGGGCATCGTGGAGCCGTCCTCAGCCACGTCAGGTGAGTCCTAGCCGGGTGGGCCCGGGGTGGGCACGCGGGCGCAGGACTCACAGCCCTGGGCCCCTCCCCAGGCGACTCTGACGACGCGGCCCCCTCTGGCTCCTGCGTGCTCTCGTCCACCCCGCCGTCCACGTCGCCCGCCGCCAAGGAGGCCTCGCCCACCCCGCCGTCCTCCCCGTCTGTGAGCAGCGGCCTGTCCTCCCCCAGGTAGCGCCCCCCCCGCCCCCCGCCCGGAGCGCCCCTCTGTGGCCCCCACTCTGTGGCCCGCCGGAGGCTGAGGGCCCGCTCTTCCAGCCAGGGTGTCGGCGCCGAGCTCATGGGGCTGCAGGTGGACTACTGGACGTCAGCCCTGCCGGCCGACAGGAAGAGGGACGCTGAGAAGCGGGAGCTGCCCGCGGCCAAGACCACGCTCAAGAGCACCTTCCGGTCCCTCCAGGTCAGCAGGCTGCCCAGCGGCGGCGAGGCTGCGCCCACGCCCACCATGTCCATGACCGTGGTCACCAAGGAGAAGAACAAGAAGGGTGAGGCGGGGGCGGAGGGATGCCCCCGACCCGCAGGAGGCTGGTGGGGGGGCGCGGCCTCACGGCGGGTCCTTCTCCTAGTCATGTTCCTGCCCAAGAAGACCAAGGACAGGGACGCGGAGCCCAAGAGTCAGTGTGTGGAGGGCATCAGCCGGCTGATCTGCACGGCCAAGCACCAGCAGAACATGCTGCGAGGTGAGCCCCCGCCCGTGGGCCGGCCCGTCCCCCGCTGTCCCCACCGGGCTCCCCTGAGCATCTCGGCCCAGTGCGGCGCGACTCGGGGGCCCCCCTGGCTCCGTCCGGCACTGTGCTCCGCGCGCTGCCTCATTCCTGGTCCAAGCGGAGGAGGTTCTGCACGCCGGGAGGAGCTCGCCGTCAGGCGCTCTTGTCCCCACAGTCCTCATCGACGGGGTGGAGTGGAACGACGTCAAGTTCTTCCAGCTGGCGGCGCAGTGGTCTTCCCATGTCAAGCACTTCCCCATCTGCATCTTCGGCCACTCCAAGTCCTCCTTCTAGCCCCCGCGGCCCTGCTCGGGGCACGGCCAGGCCCAGCTGCTTCCTGGTCCCCTTTGGTTCATGACAGACGCGTAAACTCAGCAAGTCTCCAGTATGATGTGCTCGCAGCCTGGACACTAACGGACGCGCTCACGGCCCGCCCCCCGCGCTGCCCTTAACCAAGTGGAGTGGCCGGGGAGGGTCCGGCTTGGGGCAGGAAAGCGCCGCTGGCCCAGCCCCCGTGCCCTCCGGCCGTTTTCTAACGCTTTTCCCAGCAGGTTACAGTGTAGCTCTCAAACACCCTCGCAGCCCACCCAAAGCCCCTCCCGAGCTGCCCCCCCCCCCCGACGCCCACCCAGCACTCAGGTGGCCTCTGCGGCTACCTGCCTGGGGGCCTGCTCATCCAGGACGGCCAGGGGGACCCTGCAGGGCTGGGCACCTGCCCCTTCAGAATCCTCGGGTCTCGGGCCATCCTGACCACCCCTGCTCTTGGGAGCAGCCCCCCCCCCCCCCAGGGGCTGCTCTGTAGACAGGCTCATCTGGACCGGGGACCCCAGGCCCCACTCTGTGGTAGGCGCTGTGACCCCAGGCGGGTCGCGGGGCAGAAGTGGAAGCGGGCGCCTGGAGGTGAGGAGGGATGCAGGGACCCACCCTCCCGCGCCACTCGACTGGTTTCGAGGAAGGGCCCCGTGGATCCTGTCCCTCGCGGGAGGCCCTGCCAGTGGCCCCAGCACACGCCCGACGTGGAGACCTGGGCTGCACTCACCCCCGTGCCTCAGTTTCCCCGTTTGTTCACGGGGGCAGCCACGTTCGCCTGCCTACCTCATGGAGCTGTTCTGAGGGCTTTGGCCAGCACTTGGTTCCTCAGAGGCAGAAGCTGCAGAGGCCAGAGTGGTCTGTGGGGGCGCCCGGTCGGGACGGCCCGTGGGTCTGCATCGAGGCCTCGGGTTGGGCCAGTGGGCCGGGCAGTGGCAATGCAGCAGTGGGAGTAGCGAGACTCGCCCTGCCCGGGTCCAGCCCTGCCCCAATGCCGCTGTGTTCCCATCTCCCCGGGGTCGCGCAGGGGCCTGGGGCTCCCGGCCTTGCTGCACCGGCCTGGCTCGGGGTGAGGCCCAGCTGCCCTCGGTCAGGCCTTTGTCCCAGGCCGCCTGCTGCCGAGGGCTCCTGCCCGGGCGTGGGGGGGGGGGGGGGCGGGCCGTGCACCCCTGCAGACCGTGCATCGCTGGTTTCTAGGGTGTGTGTTGCTAGGATTTTTTTAACGCAAAACAGGATTAATGTAAATAACCTTTTGGGGGAACAGATTCTAATCTGTCACAGACGTGACTGTGGACTATTTTAAGGTGCTGATGCGACAGAATAAACCTGGAGACGCACCCCAGGCCCGCCGCGTGGTTCCTGGGCGCGGGGCCTGCGGGGGTCTCCGCGGGTTGGGGGGGCGAGGGGGGCCGCGGGGCGCGGGCGCGGGCGGGCCGGAAGTGGGCGGGGCCGCGCCCGGAAGTGCCCGCCCGGGTGTCCAGCGCGCGGCCCCGTCCTGCTCTGGGCGTGGCCCGGTGGCGGCGTGATGTCACAGGGGCGGGCGGGGCCGGCCCGGGGGGGCGAGGGGCAGTGCGGCCGCCGGCCTAGCGCGGGGGCATCGGACATGCGCCCACCGTCGAGGGTCCCGGGGGGCGGGGGGGCCCGCGGCCGGGCGGCCGGCGAGGTGGGCGCGCGCGGCGGGGGCTGCCCGCGGGGCCTGCAGACCCAGGACTGGGTAAGACGGGGACCCCCGGGCCGGGCCGGGCTCCCGGGGGCAGCCAGGCGGGGACCCCCGCCCGGCGAGCCAAGACCTCCGCGCCACGCACGCACGTGGGCCCTGTCAGGCCAGGGGCAGCGTGCCCTTGGGGTCCACGAAGCAGAGTGACCCCGGGGCCGGGGTCCAGGTGCTGCCCACGCGCACGGGGACACCTGAGCGCGGCTCAGGAGCGGCGGGGAGGGCGCGCCCTGCCCTGGGCCCTGGGCAGCCTGGGCGTGGTCCCTGGCACCCGTAGGGTCTTCCGAGCCCCCCCCCCCCCAGCAGTGACTTCAGAGCACAGAGCCAGGAGGAAGCCCTGAGCACTGCCGGGTGTGTCCGAAAAAGTGCCCACGAAAATGATGAGTGTTTGGCCGGAGAGTACCGGCACGCAGCCCACCCGTCTGCAGAGACCCTCAGCGCCCCGGATGGCCCCCGGGCCCTGCAGGAGTGATCCCTGAGCACGGCGGGAGTAAACCCGAAGAACGGCCTTGGTTGTAGGGTGTGAGCCAAAGCAGAAGCCTCGAATGTGCACGGGATGCAGGGCTCTAGGGCGATGGGGACCGTCGCGTGTCACCGCGCCTTGACACAGTTCACAGGTTCCAGGAACTCCTTCAGAAGCGAAGCTGGGGACTTGAGAGATAGCACAGCGGGTAGGGCGTTTGCCTTGCACGTGGCCAACCTGGGTTCGACTCCCAGCATCCCATAGGGTCCCCTGAGCACCGCCAGGAGTAACCCCTGTGAAGCGCCAGGTGTGACCCAAAAAGCAAAAAAAAAAGAGCGAAGCCTGTTGATGCATGCTAAGCCCGTATCTCTATTCCGGTACAGGGGAGAGGACCAGCACACAGCAGGGACCCCAAATTCGCTGAGGACCCCAAGGCCAGGCCCAGAACCTGCCAGGTCTGGAAGCCAGAAGCAGAGGCCACGCCAGCCCTGGGCTTGTCCCCCCGAACCCCAGCAGCACCTGGGCTCGGGTCTGAGACCCGACCTCCGGGACCCTGGGTTCTAGTCTGACCCTCCTGGCACCCTGGGCTTGGGTCCGAGACCCTCTGTGGGGGGGGCATGGCGTGTGCTCCCATCAGCTGTCTCCCGTTGGTGCACCCCACTTGCACTCGTGGCGCCCACTCACGCGACATCGCATTCTACATACAGACCCTCACCCCACCTACTCTCCCACCGAAGACCTCCATATGGGACCCACAGGGCCAAGGGCAGCACGGCAGCACCCCCTCGGACACCGAAGCTGGCCAGGGACAAGCGGCTCAGAGCCTCCCAGGCCGACCTTCCTCCTGGCCTCATGCGTCGTCCGGAGTCTCCCGTTGATGCCCGGGAAGGTCTCCCAGCAGCGCATCCTCTGCCTGTCTCCTCGCCTCCAGGGCGCCTGCCCTGAGGGTACTTCCGCAGGATTCTGGAGCTGTTCTAGCACCTTCCCCAGGCAGATTATGTGTGTGCGGGGTGGAGCGTGTGTCCCTTCACATTTGAGTTTGCGTGTGTGTGTGTGTGTGTGTGTGTGTTGGACACGTGAGTGCAAAGATGAATGAGTGTGTCTGGAATGAAACGCGATTTGAGGCTTAAGCAAGTGTGAGTAAACGAGCATGGCTGTATTTGGGTGTGAGTTCGGGTATGTGAATGCATTCGTGTGAGAGCATGCAACTGTGTGTCTGGCTAGCATGTGAATGCGTGTGATTGCCATTGTGAGTGGCTGTGACTTGTATGAGCATGTGCATCTGAGTGCACAGGACTGCCTGGGATTGTAAGTTTTGATATGTAGGACTGTTGTGTGATGAGTGTCCGTGTGACTCCCATGAATGTGGTGGTGTGGATGTGTGGTGAGGTGTGCATGTTAGTGCAGCTGTGTGGTGTGAGCTTGAGGGTGTGTATGTGGGGCTGGGTTGTGGCTGTTCTGAAAGTGGGAGCAAGTGTTAGCCACTGTGTGTGTGTGTGTGTGTGTGTGTGTGTGTGTGTGTGTGTGTACCGGGAGTGAGAGCAAGTTCTTGCCACTGTGTGTGTGTGTGTGTGTGTGTGTGTGTGCCTGGCATAGGCAGCTCCATTAGGACTGGGTCTTGGTGTCCTCACTTCCGTGCCCCTCTGCAGTTTCCCACTGGGGCTGCCCCGGTCCTGTGTGAGAGCCGCGGGGCAGCGCTGTGCCCTGCCCTGTCTGACCAGGCTGGGAAGTGTGGGCGCGTGTTCCCAGCCCTGTCCCTCACAGGCTTGTTCCCTGCGGCCTCTCTGCAGCGTATCCACTACGACGTGCCATCCTGGGGTGCCGGGGATGGGTCCAGCCCCTGCCTGCACCCCACTCCTGGCAGAGAGCCCTGCCTGCTGGGGGCTGCTCGCAGGCGGGGGCCCACCCTACCATTTCTGGGTCTCTGTCCCTCCACGCCCCAGCCCGCCTTCTGGGCTTGGTCCCGTGTCCTGAGGGCAGCATGGGGCCCGGAGTAACCATAGCCTGCGTGCTGTGGTTCGAGTTTGCACCCTTGGAGGACTTAGCATGAGGGTTTGCTTTGGATTTTCTTCTGTACTTTTTCTGGGCCACACCACTGGGCTTTGCTCAGGGCTGACTCATGGCTCTGTGCTCAGGGAGCACTCTTGATGCGGATTAGGGGGCCTTCTGGGTGTGGGATAGACTCCGATTGGCGTGGAGGTGAGTGCCCTGCCCGCTGTCCTGCCTCGGGGCCCCTGTACCCTCAGGAGGCTCCCGGAAGGCAGCAGAACCCCGCAGTGCCATCACAGGCCGCTCCCATCTGTCTGCCTTGGGGGCGCACCTCGTCCGCCTGGGGCCCAAGAAAGACCCCCACCGCGCAGCTGCTGGGCGAGGCGGCTCCAGTACGGTCCTGCCCAGGACACCACACCCATCACTGCACTGGCCACTGCACCCACCCGCCACTATATGACCACTGCACTCAATCACTGCGCTGGCCGCTGCCCTTGACTGTTGCCGGGCCACCGCACTGGCCACTGCACTGACCCGTCCTCGACAGCTGCCCGGGTCACTGCACCGATCCCTGCCCAGGCCACTGCACTGGTCACTGCACTAACCACTGCCTGGACCACCACACTGGTCACTGCATTGAACCCCATCCTTGACTAGCCCAGGCCAGCGTTCTGACCCCTGCAATGATAATGCCCGGGTCACTGCACTGACTGCTGTCGGGGCCGTTGCCCAGGCCACTGTACTGACCGCTGCCCGGGGCAGTGCTGTGGGCATCTGTGAGCAGGCGCGGCCGGCGTCTGTGTCCCTGCAGGTGTGTGAGCCCCCCCAGAGTGGGCAGCGGAGGTGTCAGTGGAGCATGGACCTGGAGGAGCGCCGCCAGCTGGTCCTCGGGTCCCCCTCCCCCGACAGGGTGCGTGGGGAGCCCAGCAGGAGGGTGGGGGGCGCCTGTGGCCCCTCTCCGGCCCGCGTGACTGGCACTGCCTTCCTCAGAGGATCCTGCAGACGGTGGCCTCGCTGCTGTCGGAGGGCGTGGACAAGGACGTGCTACTTCCCCGGCCCCCGTGGCTGGCCCTGCCTGCTGAGGGGTCTCGCTCCGACGTGGGCCCCGGCTTGTCCCCCTGGAGGCGCGAGGGGCCCTCGGGCTCCCCCCGAGTCTAAGAGTTGTCTCAGCTTGTGTCGTGTCCGCGTGCTTTCTTGTGCTCAGCTGCCCCGGCCGGGGCTGGGCGTTGGGGGGAGCGTCGAGGTCAGCGCCTGCTGCCTGCCCAGCCGTGGCTCTGCGGCTCGACTTCGGGGATGCCCACGTGGGTACACCGGACCAGGGGAAGTTGAGGCCACAGTGCCTTGTATGAGGAGACTTCCTGGACCCTGCACTGGGCCCCCAGTCCTCCAGAGGAGAAGTGGGCAGTGTCTGGGAGCCGGGGTGGCCAGGAAGGGCAGTCCCTCACTCCAGGCCATCAGCGTGCCACTCTCTGGGCGCCCCTGAATGTGTGTGACCCCAGGGTCCCTGGGGGGGTGGACAGAAACTTGGGGACATCATAGAGCATGGGGGCGGGCTGGCGGGAAGGGCCAGATTGATGACACATCCGGGATGGAGTACATCTGTGCAGCTGGACCATTTCTCCTGGGCTGTCCCCGCGGCTGGGTGTCGCCCCCACGCCCCAGGACCCCACTCTTCAGCGGTGCCAGGAGAGACGGGGCCTGGCCGCGACCTGGCCAGCAGAGCCTCCTGTCACTGGGGCTGTGTGTGCTGCCCATGGCTGTCCCCAGGCCCCATGACCCCGTGCCTCGGTGCACGGGCCTGGGCCTGGTGACTGGGTGCTGCAGCCATGCGGGTCACATGCCGGGTGATAGGGTGTGTGTGTGGGGGGGGGCTGTGCCCCTGGGTCACCCTCTGCCCTGGGGGGAGGGGAAGAATAAACCGTTGCCTGGTGCTGCCCCGGCCTTTGTAGCTCAGTGACCCCACTGGGGTGGGGGGCCAGCTCTGGGGCGGCTGGACCCTGTCCTCGGCCGCCCCCAGCCGCGGCCTGCCCGGACGGCCAGGGGGTCGTCCCGCCGGACGTCCCACCCCGCCCCCGAGCCCGGCGCCCCTCCCCCGCCCGCATCTCGGCCGGGGTCCCGGGCGGGCGGGGGGCCGGAAGTCGCGCCGGGCCGCGCAGGCCCCGCCCCGCCAGGCCCCGCCCCTTCCGCTCCGGCGCGGCCTCGGTGTGCGCGGCCTCGCGGGCTCGGCGGCGGCGGCGGGAGCGCGGCCCCTTTAAACCGCCCGCCCGGCGCCCGGCCCGCGCCCGCCGCCTCCATCTTCCCGGCGCCCGCCGCCCGGACATGGCCGCCAACATGTACCGGGTCGGAGGTAAGCGCCGCCGCCCGCCCGCGCCCACCTGTTGGCCGCCCCCGCCGCCCCCGCGCCGCGCGCCCCCCGCCGCCGCCGCCGCCCCTCCCCCACCGCCCCTCCCCCACCCGCCCGCCCGCCGCCGCGCCCGCGCCGCCTCCCCCGCGGCCCCCCGCGCTCCCTCCGCCCCCTGCCCGTCCCGGGGGGGAGGGGCCGCCCACCCTCACCTGGCCCCGGCCCCGGCCCCGGCCCGCCGTGCCGACCCCCGGTCCCGCCCGCTGCGCCCCCTCCCTGGGCCGCGGCCGCAGCTCCCGGCCGGCCGCCTGCGGGGTCCCCCGCCCCGGCCCTGTCGGTCGCCGTCGGGGGTCTTGACGCCCGCTCCGGGGCTGGCGGCCGCGTCTGCAGGGGGCGTCCGCGAGGGGGGTCCCTCCTGGCACCTGGCGCCCCGCGGGGCCTCGGGGGCGGGCAGGGCGGTGGGGGGTGGTCTCTGGTTCCTTGCTGACCCAGGCGCGGAGACCCCAAACAGCCCACAAGTTGGCGTGGTCGCGGTCTCTCGGACCCGGTCCGCCGGCGGCCCTTGGCACTCGCCCCAGGATCCCCGGGCAGCCCTCCGGGCCCCTACGCGACCCTCCGAGCCCACCTCGAGACCCCCAGGCAACGCTCCGGACCCACCCCGGGACCCCCTTGAGACCCTCCTGACCCACCCCGGGACCCCCACAGGGCCCTCAAGACTCACCCCGGGACCCCCCCGATGTCCTCTGGACCCACCCGGGACCCCCCTTGCGGCCCTCCAGACCCACCCTGGGACCCTCGAGAACCATCCTGGGACCCCCCTTGCGACCTTCCAGAACCACCCCGGGACCCCCACACAGCCCTCCAGACCTACTCAGGACTCCTCTGCCTCCCTCTGGACCCCCACACGGCCCTCCAGACCCTCCCGGGACCCTTCTTGAGACCCTCCAGACCTACCCCGGGACCCTCGAGACCTACCCTGGGACCCCTCTTGGCAGCCCTCCAGACTCAACCCGGGACCCCCCTGCCTCCCTCTGCATCTACCCTGGAGCCCCCACACGACCCTCGAGACCCACCCCGGGACCCCCCTTGTGACCTTCCAGACCCACCCCGGGACCCCCACACAGTTCTCCAGACTCACCCTAGGGTCCCCCTTGCAACCCTCCAGACCCACCCCAGGAGCCCCGTGTGGCTCTCAGGCCCTTGTTCCGAGTCCGAGCTGTAGCGGGTGCTCTGGCCGGGAAGGCGGGCCCTGAGTGGGGTGCGGGGGTGGGGAGGGCAATTGGGCTCCCACTAGGCTGTGGGCTGTGACAGGAGGGTGTCCCCTGCCGGGCAGAACAGAGAAGCCCTGCGCTCCTCTGCTGCCTCCCAGGGGTCCTGCGGGGGGCACCTGCGGCCGTCTCGCCCCCCTGGCCTGCTGGTCACTCCTGGTCTGCACACCATTTCGTGTCTTGCCGATGGAGCCTGGGTACCTCAGATGTCACCATCGCGTTTTCTGGAGCTTCCTCTGTGTGCGAGGGGCAGGGCTGGGGGGCGCCCTCCCCGAGCTGGGGATCGGACCCGGGACACCCCTGCCGTGCTGGCTCTCGGCCTGGGGTTCGCCCCGACACCGTTCAAACCCTGGTTCGCTGGCCCCGGGGACGGCGAGGGGCCCGGCTGCCTGCACGGCACCTGCTCGGGTTCTGTCCAGACTGTGGTGCTGGGACGGCCCGAGGGTGATGCCGTGGGCTGGAGGGCTCGGCCGGCCCCCCCGCCGTGTGCCCCGAGGGCAGGGGTGCGGACTGACAGGGAGCGCTGACCAGGGCCTGCTCTGGTGGCTGCAGGTGGCCGGGCCGATGCCGGGGACAGCTTGTGTGTCACCCCCAGTTTGGTGTCTGAGGCAGCCCAGACCCCCGCAGGCCCCGGCAACGATCAGCACTTGCTACTGCTCAGTTGTGGCCCTTGAGTGTCCCCTGGGTCGAGGAGGAGCCCAGGGTGGACGGGACACTGGGCTCAGACCCCGTGGGGGAGCAGTGGCTGCGTGGGTGCCGTCCTGGCCCGCCCTCCCCCCTTCTCGTTGCTGTTTTGTGTTTGGGGCCACACCCAGCAGTGCTTGGGGTACCCCGCTCCATTCTCCGGGGTCTCCGTGGTTGTGGGCTCTGCCCCTGGACTTCTGTGAGCTGCGGTGTGCCCGGGCACAGGTGGGTGCCCTGCCCTGCCCTGCTCTGCCCGCAGGCGGCTTGACCAAGGGGTCGGGCTCTGGCGTGTGGGTGCAGGGGCGCTGCCTGGGGGGGCTCTCAGTGGACCGAGTGCCCGTGACTCCTCCCTGTTCCCGTGACTGCCACGGGCTGGGCCGGCGCCCGCCCCACCTGGGGAATGTTGGGGTGTTGGCTTGTTTGCACCTAGGGGTCTTGGGGGGCTGCGCTGGCGTCCCGGCCCCGTCCTTCCTTTCTGAGCCCTGGAGGTGGCAGGTGCCCGTTGCTGAGCTGCCTACCCTGACCTCACGGTGGCTCCCGTGGGCGGGAGCAGGGCACAGGATGTCCTGTGCTGAGCAGCCTCCTTCCAGAACCTTCTGGTGCCCACAGAAGCCCCTCCCTGGACACCTCTGTCCTGTCGTGTCCCAGGGTTCAGCCTTGTGCCACCTACACGAGCTCTGTGGCGAGTCCTGTAGGTGTGTCCCTATACCCCGTAGGTGCCTCCAGCTGTGTCCCCGCAGGTGTGTCCTGCAGCCGTGCCTCCGCAGCTGTGCCTCATGGGTGCGGGTGGCTGCGGGAAGGGGATGATGCCCCCAGCCGTCTGCCCCCACACAGCAGACCTGGGTGGGCCCCAGGCGTTGGGCGCGGGGGCGCGGGGCTCCCGGGGCCTGGCTGACTCTGCTGCTCTCTGCAGACTATGTGTACTTCGAGAACTCCTCCAGCAACCCGTACCTCATCCGCAGGATCGAGGAACTCAACAAGGTGCGGGGGGCACCCGCCGTGCCCGGGGCTGGGGGCTCGGCCTTGGGCATCCGCAGGCCCCATGCGGGTGTCGCGGACCCAGGGTGTGGGCTGGGACCGCGTGCGTTCTGCCGGGGCCAGCCTCGGGAGAGCACGCTGGGGGGCTCTGGACCCCCTTCCCCTCGGCCTGGCCCGGGCCTGGGCGCGGCTGCAGCCTGCTTCTGTTGCAGACGGCGAACGGCAACGTGGAGGCCAAGGTGGTGTGCTTCTACCGCCGGCGCGACATCTCCAGCACGCTCATCGCCCTGGCCGACAAGCACGCCAGTGAGTGCCGGGCGGGCGGGGGGCGGGGGCTCAGGAGCCGGGTCAGGGCCAGGCTGCGCCCCGGGGCCTGCCCTGGTGCAGTGGACAGAGGTCTCTGGTCTCCCGGAGGTGTGGTCACCTCCTGCCCCTCTCCCGTGACCCCGACTTCCTGTCTCACGTGCAGACGGGCCCGGGGTCTGCCCGGTGCCGTCCCGACGGCCTTCAGGGTCTCGGGGCTGAGAGCATGGTGGGCTCCCAGGATGGTGCGTCGTTTTGGCCCTGCCGTCCCCTCACGGCGCTGGGCACTCGGCACGGGCCCCTCGTGCCCGCCTGGCACAGCCCGCGGAGCGCCTCCCGGGCCCCCGCCTTCGGGGAGCTGCCTTGCTGGGACTGTGTTTCCCCCGGAGGTCGCGGCGCTGCTCGCGACCCGTCCGCCCCTTGCGGGTGCCAGTGGTGTCCCCCCATCCTTTGACCCCCGGGCCGCTGTCTCCTTGTCCAGCCCTGTCTGTCTGCTACAAGACGGGAGCCGGGGCCGACAATGGCGAGGAAGGTAAGCGCCGGCGGGGACGCCGCGGCCTGTCCCGCTCCTCCGCGGCTGCGCCCCGGCTGACAGCTCCCGTCCCCAGGGGAGCTGGAGGAGGAGCTGGAGAACCCCGAGATGGTGAGCCTGCCCGAGAAGCTGCAACACCAGCTGCGCCACCGGGAGCTGTTCCTGTCACGGCAGCTGGAGTCTCTGCCGGCCACGCACATCAGGTACCCGGACGGGCCCCGCACACCAGGTACCCGGGACGGTCCTTGCACCTCAGGTACCCGGGATGGGCCCGCACACCAGGTACCCGCCGGACCCGCACATGGGGCGTCTGGCCTGCTGGTCAGGGCTGCTGCGCTCCGCCCCATTCACGCTCTTTCTCTTTCAGGGGCAAGTGCAGCGTCACCCTCCTCAATGAGACCGAGTCACTCAAGTCCTACCTGGAGCGGGAGGTGAGCGCCGGCTAGTCTGTCTGTCTGTCTGGGCTTCTGTCCACCCAGAGGCTGCTGAGCTTCCAGAGTGGAGCAGCAGCGGGGCGGCTTCTCACTCAGGCCCTCCCCGGACAGGAATCGGGGCTCCAGAGGGTGCCCCCAGTTGCAGAGCAGCGCCGTGTCTGAGATGACCGCTGGGTGGGTGGCCGCATGACAAGGGCCTTCCTGGGCTCGTGTGACGCCCTGTTCCTTGACGTTCCTCCAAGAGCCATCTGCCTTTGGCCCCCGTCACCACTGCCAGTGTGCCCTTGGAGCCCCCCCACGCTCTGGGCTTCCCGGGATGGGGCGGGACGGGGCGGGACGGGGCGGGAAGGAGGCTGGAGATCCCTGAGCGCCTGCGGCCCGGCCCCGGCCCAGCAGAGGGCGCTGTGTTGTCAGGAGAGGCAGAGTCGGGCCCAGAAGCAGCTGGGCACAGTGTCCATAGGAGTCAGGCAAGATTCAGGGGTGAGACCCCAGCCCCGCTCTGGCCCCCTCCAGTGTCGGCCACCTGCGGTTGGCAGGTTCCCCCCTGCTCGGTGAAAATGCTGGCAGCAGAGCATGGTCCGGAAGAGTGACCTGGGGACAGATGTGGCAGCAAGTGCCCTGTTGGGCTCTGAGGCGGGGGAGGGGCCAGCAGTGCCAAGGAAATGGCCAACTGTGGGGGCAGTGTGTGTGTGTGCAGTGTGTGTGGTGCGTGCGCGCACATGTTTGTGTGTGTGTGTGTGTGTGTGTGTGTGGTCCAGCAATTGCCTACCTCTGAGGCCACGTCCACTGCCAGGAGTGGACTGGTCTGGCCTCCTCAAGCTCTTGCTGCCACTGGGCACGGTCGGGGCTGCTCGCGGGTGCTTGCCGGCCGCCTAATGCTGGCCCCCTCTGTCCTGCAGGATTTCTTCTTCTATTCCCTGGTGTACGACCCGCAGCAGAAGACCCTGCTGGCCGACAAAGGCGAGATCCGCGTGGGGAGCCGCTACCAGGCCGACATCACCGACCTGCTGGAAGAAGGTGGGTGGGCGGCCTGCGCGCTCCCACCGGCAGGGGCTTTTCTCTTGCTCTACGGGCAGTTTGTTTCTGATCGTAAACATACGTGGTGTATTTATGCCCCGTCCAAGAAATCTTGCACGGTGTGGATTTCCGGTGGGCTCCATGCAAAGGTAAACGTGGCCCCAAGTGGAGCTTCTGAAAGCGGGGGGGGGGGGTCTTGGGGGCAGAACGGCAGGCTCTCGCCTTGCCTGCGGCCATTGCTCCCTGGTGAATGTATGTCCCTGCCCCCCCCCATGTGTGTGAGAGCGTGTTCCTCCTTCCTGTCCGTTCCTTTTTCCTGGGACTCCTGCCCATGGGGCTGGACAGGTGTGGAGCCGGCCGGCCTGGGTGGTGGGGACTGAGCTGCCGTGGGCCGTCCCCGCACCGTTGCACTGGGCACTTGACCTCACCCCCGGGGGTGAGTGCATCCACAGCTTCCTGTCCACGCTGGGCTCGGCCACCTGGCCCTTGGAGCTTGGGTGCTGGGAGGGGTCCTGGCAGACCCCCTGGTGCCCACGGCACGGGTGCCCAGCCCAGACTGGCTCTGATGCCACAGGAGCTCAGGGGCAGCTGTGGGCGGTCAGCTGGGCGGGGGAGGCAGGTTCTCGGGGCTCCCCGGCACCCTGCTGGAGGTTGCTCCTTGCCCCGGCCCTGGCTGAGCCCCACTGCTGGGTGCCGTGTTGGAGGGGAGGCGCGTGCTTGCTTGAAGGGGGCCCTGGATTGAGCCACAGCCACTTGGAGCACCACTTGGAGGGGCTGGCTGGGCACAGCTGTGGTGGATGTGATGTAATCCCGGTCACCGTGCCCAGCTGCTCACACCCTGGGGTGTAGCCGCAACTCCCGGGGCCGCCTCTGGGCTTAACCGACAACTCCCAGCATGCACATGCGTGCTCGTGGGTGCTTGTGTGAGGAGTGTGCCTGTGCTCCTGTGTGTGTGTGGAAGTGTTTTCAGTGTGAGGGACTGTGTGTGTGCGTGTGTGTGTGTGTGTGTGTGTGTGTGTGAGAGAGAGAGAGAGACGGAGGAAGCTTGTGTGGATGTCAGGATGTACGTGAGCATGTATGTGGGAGTGTGCGTATATGGTGGAGCATGTGGGAGGGAGTTGCAGTGTGTGTGGGAAAGGGAGCCTGTGCGTGTTTGGGAGTGTGTGGGAGCGTGTGCGTGTGTGTGGGAGCGTGTGCATGCGTGTGGGAGGCGGGGTGCATGTGTGTGGGAGGAGGGTGCGTGTGTGCTCGCATGGGCCTGCTGAGCCCGTTCCCGTGCCGTCCCCCGCAGGTGAGGAGGACGGGCGGGACCAGGCCCAGCTGGAGACGAAGGTGTGGGAGGCGCACAACCCGCTGGTGGACAAGCAGATAGATCAGTTCCTGGTGGTGGCCCGGTAAGCTGTGGCACTTGGGGGCTGACCCCAGAGGACTGCACCCGCCCCTCAGCCTGGGCATGGCCCTGGGGCAGACACAGGAGAAGATGCCTCACCTGAGGCCCTGAACCTCGGGGTGCTCCTTTTTTTTTCCTAACGTAGGAGCATTGCTGTTTATTCAGCCATTGATTAAGCTTATTGAATTGGGCTGAAGGCCACGTTACTCATTTTTTAAGTTTTCTAAATTGGATATCTGTGAGATAGACCGTTACGAAGCTGTTCGTAGTTGGGTTCCAGCCATGCAATGATCCAGCACCCGTCCCTGCACCAGTGTCCCCGTTTTCCTCCCACCATCCCCCAACTCCCGACCCCCTAGCCCCAGCCTCCCTCTGTGGGAGGCATTTTGCTTCTTGTTCTCTCTCTCCTTTTCCTTTCGTGCATTTAGGTTTGCAGTACGGGTGCTAAGAGGCCATGGTGTTTGTTGAGGGCATTCGGTATTTCTATCAGGACAGTAGGGCTGGAGTAGCTTTTCAGTTGGTTGTCAAATTTGGGCTATGGACCTGACCGCCAAGGCTTCTAGAAGTACAGGGAGGTGGGGGTGGTAGTCCATCCTGACCCCTAGAAGGCCTGGAGATTTCGGTCACAAAACCAGCATACCCGAATTTTCAGCAGGTTGTATCTTGGTGAGGTCCGTCCTGGTGATGGTGGAGTCAGGCCAGGAGTATGGTGGCAATTTTGGATTGTGGAAGCAAGCAGCTGCCAGGGGCTCTGCTTGGGTGGGCACCAGGCCAACCCGCCTTCCTCCGACTTACCCTGGTCAATTCAACCATGCATAGGTCCAAGATTAACTGTGGCTTTTGATCTCCTTAAAAATTTGTGAGGGGCTGGAGAGAGAGCACAGCGGGTAGGGCATTTGCCTTGCACGCAGCCGATTCAGGTTTGATTCTCAGCATCCCCTATGGTCCCCTGAGCACCGCCAGGAGTAACTCTTGAGTGCAGAGCCAGGAGGAACCCCTGTGCATCACCGGGTGTGGCCCAAAAAGCAAAAAAAAAAAAAAATTGTGAGTCTCTGAAGCAAGGTTGATAGAAGGTTTACATGGTGCCACTGGAGTTGGTTCATGGGGATGACTGCTGGTGCTTCCAGGAGTATTGGGAAGTGGGGGGAAGCAGCCCACCCCAACTGCGAGAAAGCCTGGAGATTTCATTCGAAAGCCCGCATGTCCAAATTTTCAGCAGGTTGGGGCTGGAGAGATAGCACAGTGGGTAGGGTGTTTGCCTTGCACGCAGCCGACCCGGGTTCGATTCCCAGCATCCCATATGGTCCCCTGAGCACCGCCAGGAGTAACTCCTGAGTGCAGAGCCAGGAGTAACCCCTGTGCATCGCCGGGTGTGACCCAAAAAGCAAAAAAAAAAATTTTTTTTTTCAGCAGGTTATATTGGTGAGGTTTGTCCTGAGGTGGTGGGGTCAGGCCGGGGATATGGCCGTGATTTTGGATTGTAGAAGCAAGCAGCTGCCAGGGGTTCTGCTTGGGGCGGGCTCTAGGCTGACCCCTCCCCTCCTATCTATTTCCCAGTCGTTCAGCAATGTGCGCGTCTGAGACTGACTTTTGATCTTGTTTGAGGTTTATTTACAAGTCTCTGATAAAAGACCAATAAATGAGTTTGTACAGCTGAGCCAGAGGTTCGTGGGCATGGCTCCCACATAGCTTTTAGCCACTTAATTTCTTGGTAAACTTGGTCCCAAGTTGTTGGGGTCTGACCAGAGGCACAGAGGCAATTTTGGGGTATCAGGAGGCCTGAAGGCGCCATCAGGCTGCTGATGCACTCGCCCCGCAGGTACAGGTTGACCTGCTGGCGGCACCATAGACCCAGCCTCTGTACTTCTGAGGGGACTGTCAGCAGGGCTGCACCAACACCACGTGTCCTCATGCCGCTGCTCCCCAGGGTGCCCAACTCAGTCCCAGGGGTACCCTGAGTCTGGCCCCAGGTGTCCAGTGTCTGCCCTCAGGATACTCTGTCTGACCCTGAGACACTCAGTGTCTGGCCCAGGATACTCAGCGTCTGCCCCTGGGATATTCAGTGTCTGGCACCAGGATACTCAGTCTGTCCCCATGATAGCCGTCGTCTCTTCTTGGATACTCTATGTCCATCCCAGATGCTCTGAGTCTGTCCGCGCCTGTTCCTCGTCTGTCCTGGGATGCCCAGTCTCTGTCCCCGGTGCCCAGAACTGGCTGGGGGCGTGTCGCGCGTCCATGTGGTGGGTGGCCTGCCCTGCTCAGCGCCTCTCTCCTCCAGCTCTGTGGGCACCTTCGCGCGGGCCCTGGACTGTAGCAGCTCTGTCCGGCAGCCCAGCCTGCACATGAGCGCGGCCGCGGCCTCCCGGGACATCACGCTGGTAAGGGACTGCTCGGACCGTCCCAGGGAAGCTCCTCCCCACCGCGGGGCCCTGATGGCTGGCTGCTCTCTCCGTGTCCTGGCCCTTCCGTGTGTGCGTGTGTGCGTGTGTGGGGGTGCGTGCCCGCACTCAGCCCTGTTTCTGCCGCAGTTCCACGCCATGGACACGCTGCACAAGAGCGTATATGACGTGGCCAAGGCCATCTCCGCCCTGGTGCCTCAGGGCGGGCCAGTGCTGTGCAGAGATGAGATGGAGGAGTGGTCGGCCTCGGAGGCCAGCCTCTTCGAGGAGGCCCTGGAGAAGTACGGCAAGGACTTCACTGACATCCAGCAGGACTTTGTGAGTACCGTGGCAGCCGCCGTGCTTCTAGCTCCTTGTCCTTGGGGCGCCTGGGCCCGCTGACTGACCAGCTGGACAGGTGGAGGGTGGGAGGGCAGGGGCAGCCCGGCACATCCTGCGCCAGCAGCCTCGGCAGGCTGCCGCCAGCGAGCAGTGGCTTCGGTCTCCTGTGCCAAGGCAGGCCGAGAACTGTCGGCAAAGCGTAGGCGACGCCGAGAGCGCAGGGCTGCTTGGCAGTCACGCGAGAAAGTTCCAGACGCAGACGATGGCGCTGGTGGACACCGCGGGGGAGGGGCTGCTCACAGTGTGGGCCAGTGGCAGGGATGTGGGGAGGGGCGGTGCGGACAGCCTCAGCGTGGGGCTCACGGCCGGCTTCCCCGCCCCTCCCCGGCCCAGCTGCCCTGGAAGTCGCTGACGAGCATCATCGAGTACTACTACATGTGGAAGACCACGGACAGATACGTGCAGCAGGTAGGCACCGCCCCGCGCGCAGGGACGGCCGCGCTGGGCCAGCTGGGCGCGCTGCACACACGGGCCCTTGTGTTTCAGAAACGCTTGAAGGCAGCCGAGGCGGAGAGCAAGCTGAAGCAGGTCTACATCCCCAACTAGTGAGCGCTGGTGGCCTGGCGGGCGGGCGGGCCACGGGCCGCGCCCCGGCAGCCCCTGACGCCTCTCTCTCCCCTGCCCCAAGCAACAAGCCAAACCCGAACCAGATCAGCGGCAATAATGTCAAGGCGGGCGTGGTGAACGGCGCGGGCACCCCGGGCCAGAGCCCCGGGGCCGGCCGGGCCTGCGAGAGCTGCTACAGTAAGTGCCCGGCCCGGGTGCCGCCCGCGGTCGGGGGCCAGCCTGGGGCCCACACCCGGCCCGGGGAGCCTCATCTGGGGGCCCCGGGGGTTGGGCCCTGGGGCGGCCGGCGGCCGGGCAGGGGCAGCTGAGGGCTCTGCCGTCACCGGTTCTGCTTAAGAACCCGCCTATCTCCAACTTTGTTGTCCGTAGCCACCCAGTCTTACCAGTGGTATTCTTGGGGTCCCCCTAACATGCAGTGTCGTCTCTGCGCCTCTTGTTGGACATATTGGAAGAAATATGGTGGCTTGAAAATGCCAACCCGGCTCGATGGGGAGAGGCCGGGACCAAACCGCAGCAACTCGGTAAGCGGCGCGCCCGCCCCGCCGCCCCGCCCGGCCCCGCGGCCCCTGCCCGCGGTCATGGCGCTGTGTCGGGGCGGCGCGCCCCCTCCCGCAGAGTCCCCACGGCCTCCCAGCCCGGAGCAGCGGGAGCCCCAAGTTCGCCATGAAGACGCGGCAGGCCTTCTACCTGCACACCACCAAGCTCACGCGCATCGCACGGCGCCTGTGCCGGGAGATCCTGCGGCCCCAGCACGCGGCCAGGCACCCCTACACGCCCATCAACAGCGCGGCCATCAAGGCCGAGTGTGAGTGCTGCCCGCCCGCCCGCCCTGCCCCGCGCCCACCCGGGCCGGGCCCCGCCCCGCGAGCACTGACCTTGGGCCTCACAGGTACGGCCCGGCTGCCTGAGGCCGCGCAGAGCCCGCTGGTGCTGAAGCAGGCCGCGCGGAAGCCGCTGGAGGCCGTGCTGCGGTACCTGGGTGAGCCCCCGCCCGCCGCGCCCCGCCCTGCCCCGCCCCACACCCGGGCACAGGGGTGTCCGTTCCCCGCACTGACGCGCCCCGCGCTCCCGCAGAGGCCCACCCGCGCCCCCCGAAGCCCGAGCCCGCGAAGAGCGTGCCCGGCGTGCTGGCCGGCCTGAGCCCCGCCAAGCCGGCCCCCGTCATCAGCAGCGGCTCGCCCACCATCCTGGGCAAGAGGGGCTACGAGCACCACAACGGCGTGGACGGTGAGTGTGGGCCGCGCCGAGGCGCAGGGCCCGGCCCGCTCGCTGCCCGCTCACCGTGTCTTCTCTCCTCTCTCTCCCGCCGTCGGGCGTGGCCAGGCAACATGAAGAAGCGCCTCTTGATGCCCAGTAGGGGTAAGGCCTGGGGCGGCCGCTGGTGGGGTGCCTGGATGTGCTCGTGTGCATGGCAGCCGGCGGCCCGGCCACGGCCCCGGGGCAGTCCACAGGGCCGGGCCGCGCCCTCCTCGCACCGAGCCCCGAGGCCCCCACCCGGACGCTGTCCCCCGGCTCGTGGACTGTCCTCGCGGGTGTGGCCCCCGCTGCCCGCCTCGCGGTCGTGCTGACTGCCGCATGCCTCTGCCTTAGCTCCTCGGGCCGCTCGCCGCCCCCCCTTTGTGCCTGGCGGGGGCTGTGGGACCCCTCTCGGGGGAGGGGGCGGACGGGCGGGGCTGTGCGCGCTGCTGGGGGTGGCGGCGGGCACCTGGGACCCCGCCATCAGTCCCCTCCCCCCCACAGCACTGCTGACACCCTGAGGCCTCCAGTAGCCGCTGCCCCCTTGGTGGGCCACGTACAGGACCATCCGGGGACCAGGCGGCCACAGAGGGGGTGGGGGGGTGTGCCCAGGCAGAAGGGCACGGGCGTCCGTGTGGACCTGCCCAGGCAGGGGGCAGCAGGCAGTGTCCTACTATTGCGGCCCCTTCCCCCAGCGTGGTGGGGCCAGGTACCCCCCACACGAGCCCTGCTCTGGCCTTGCAAAGCCCCGCTCAGCACGCGGCGTGCCCGGGCGCCCTCGCTGTCTGTCTGTGCCCTGGGGCTCCCCGCACTAACGCTCCCCTGTGCTTCCTCCCTCTGCCGCTGGCCGTGGTAGGCACTTACCTGGGTAAGTGGTGTGGGTGGTGCTGGCCTTCGCACTGGCCACGGGCTGCAGACCAGATGCCCAGGCCCCTCCCAACACTCTCCTCGAGATGCCCCCAAGGGTGCCCATGTCAGGGCACGGCAGGCGGGAGACAGAGCTGACCAGTGGGGGGCATGGACGCGGAGCCTGGACCTCATCCGTCCAGGTGCTGGGTGCTGTTCTCTCAACCAGACCCTCGGGACCACATGTGCCAGGACCCCACACATGCAGGCCCCACACTCCTGCACATGCATTCCTGCTCACCTGCACACTTGCTCCCGCATGCGCACTCCTGCCTGCTCACACCTACATGCGCACACGTGCACACTCACACACCTCCGTGTACATACGTGCATACTCACTCCTGCATGCTTACACATAACCTGCACACACCTGCCCACTCACACACCTACATGCACACACCTGCACGCTCACTCCTACACTCACATGTACACTCCTGCATGCACACCCACACGCTCACACATGCATACTCCTGCATGCACACACCTGTACACACCTGCATACTCCTGCCTGCTCACTTCTGCACACACCCGTATGTGCTCTCACCTGCACACATTTCTGCACACTCACCTGTATGCACACACCTGCACTGCATGCTCACTTCTGTGTGCACACACTTCCACATTCATACCTGCCACACCTGCACGCACACGCTTCCCACACTTACTTCTGCATACACACACCTGCATGCTTTCTCCTGCACACTAACGTGCACTCTTGCATGCTCACTGGTGCATGCACACAACTGCACACTTACCTGCAGACACATCTTCACCCTCGCCTGCACGCGCCCTCACCTGCACGCTCAGTATCTGCTCCAGGTATAGCCGTGCAGCTCTTCGCCTTCCCCTCTGCATGGGAGTTGAGTCTTTGGTGCCAGGAAGCTGGTGTGTGTGTGTGTGTGTGTACCCAGAACCCCTGTCCAGGGCAGAACCTGGCTGGTGTGTGTGTGTGTGTGTGTGTGTACACCCAGAACCCCTGTCCAGGGCAGAACCTGGCTGCTGTGTGTGTGTGTGTGTGTGTGTGTGTGTGTGTGTACCCAGAACCCCTGTCCAGGGCAGAACCTGGCTGTTTTGTCGTCTCTGACCCCAGTCTTGGGGTCCCTCCCAAAGGGCCTCAGTGGCTGGCTGGGGAGGGGACTCTGCAGGTGTCCGAGCCCGCCACAGACGTTGCTGTCAGGCCCCCGGTGCAGGCCGCAGCAGCTTCACCCATGACCCAAGTACACCCCATGCTGCCTTTGTCCTGCCAGTGGGTTGGCCTGGCATAAAGCCCCGAGTCCCTGCAGGCCCTCAGGCTAAGGGGCCGGGGCAGCTGGCCCACGGGGCTGTCTGCTTAGACGGCAGCTCAGAGGCCGCGGTGGCACAGGCCGCGTCCTGGGGTCTCACGCTGCCACCTTGCTCTTGCCAGGTTTGGCGAACCACGGACAGGCCAGGCACATGGTAAGTGGGCTGCAGCATGGGTGTGGCCCGCGCAGGGGGCGTGCAGATGCCTGCTGTGCTCCGGGACGCCGCCTCATCCCTCCTCCCCGCAGGGACCAAGCCGGAACCTTCTGCTCAACGGGAAGTCGTACCCCACCAAAGTGCGCCTGATCCGGGGGGGCTCCCTGCCCCCCGTCAAGCGGCGACGGATGAACTGGATCGACGCCCCGGATGATGTGTTCTACATGGCCACGGAGGAAACCAGGTGGGGCGGGGCGGGGCGGGGCCGCACGTCTCCTCCCTCTGCCCCGCCCGGACGGCGGCCCTGATGCCCGGCTCGCCCCCTCTGCCCGCAGGAAGATCCGCAAACTGCTGTCGTCGTCGGAGACCAAGCGCGCCGCGCGCCGGCCCTACAAGCCCATCGCCCTGCGCCAGAGCCAGGCGCTGCCGCTGCGGCCGCCCGTGCCCGCGCCGGTCAACGACGAGCCCATCGTCATCGAGGACTAGCCCGCCGCGCCCCCGCCCGCCCGCCCGCGCCCGCCCGCGCCCGTTGGTAGTGCCCCGCCCCACGCAGAGAGCCGCCCCGGCGCTCTCTAACTTATTCCGAGATTTGTTCCGAGGAGTCCCGTTAGCTTTGAGTTTCCTTTTGGCCGGAGCGGAGCCGAGGAGCCGCCGTGCGCCTTGCTGCGGGCTCCGCGGCGGCGTCAGTTCTGTTGTGTTCTGTTGAAGGTGCCATTTTAAATTTTATTTTTATTACTTTTTTTGTAGATGAATTTAAGCTCTGTAACTTACACCTGGAATGTTAGGATCGGCGTGGCCGGCCAGTGGGGTTGGCCCCTTGTCTTTTCAAGTAATTTTCATATTAAAAAAAAAGAAGAAAAAAACTCATAAAAAGGAAAAAAACAACTGGTCCTCCGAGCCTTTTGTCTTGGGCTGGATGGCCAGGGGGCTCTGATGGTGGAGAACTGCGGGTCCAGCTCGGGGACCCTCCTGGGACAGGTGCAGCTGGCCAGTTGTGCCCCCCGGCGGTTCCCCAGGTCCCCTCCTCAAGTGGAAATCGCCGCCAGAGATGAAAATAGAAACCACTTCTCCCTTGGGACGCAGATAAGGGCCCTCGGCCTCTTGAGTGCTGAGTGGCGCCCCTCGCCAGCCCTGGCTGTGGCCGCTGGGGGCTGTGACCTTGAGCGGACGGGCCTGTCCGGTCGGAGCGTGACCGCCTGGCAGCCCCTTGCTGGTGGAGGTCTCCGCGCAGGTCATGCAGCGCCCTGCAGGGCAGGGACAGCTCAGGACTGGCAACAGGTCGGGTACCCCTCACTCCTGGGCCAGGGACCCCTTTTGGCACCCCTTGCCCAGCTCACCGAGCCCAGCCTTTGACTAGGTGGCTGGAGGGAGGACGGGACCCTGGACGCACCGGCCTTTCACCCCCCTCTGCATCCGCCTGCGTGCAGGGGCCTGGGGCCGGGGCCTGAGATCTCCGGCACCACCCGCCCAGGCCCTGCGGCGGCTGGGGGTGCCCAGCTGGAGAGGGAATGGTGCAGAGCCAAGTGGGGGACAGTGACCCATGAATTATTCAGAGACACCTGACGCCCCGCAGGGCTGAACTGACCTGCGGGAGCCCCAGGCTGGCCGCCCCTCCTGCTGCAGCCTCGCTCTGGCCGGACGCCAGAGCCGGATACACAGGGAGGGGCCGGTCGGGCTGGTCAGTCGGGTGGCGGGGGAGGCGGGCAGCAGGAACTGAGGCGGCCCAGGAATGCCTGGGTCCTGGGGGGCGCCCGGCTTGCTGGCCTGCCTCGGGCTGGGGTCTCGCCAGGCGCGGGCCGAGCCGGCGGAGGCGGCGCGAGCCAGGTGGGGGCAGAGGATGCTGGCACGGGCGCGCGCGGGCGGTGCCCGGAGCCCGAGGGCCGGGGCCGCCCGCGCCCTGCCCACCGACCCGGCCAGCCCCCTCCCCCACCCCTTCCAGCACTTTCTCCCGTGCTGTTTTTGGAAGCGCCGGCGCCTCGGCTTCCAAGCCCTGCCCTCCACCTCGGCGCCTTCAGCACCACTGACAGTGGCGAGGCGGGGGCGAGGCGGGGCGGGGCGCGGCGGCCGGACCCGGCCCGGAATCCGGCTCCTAGCCGCCGAGCCGCCGTTGCCATGGAAACCGAGCAACAAAGGGAAGCGGGGCTGGCGCCGGGCCGCGGGGTGGGGCGGGGGTCGGGGGAGCCGTCTGGGCGCGGGGCCCGGCGTGCGGACGGCGCTGCCCGTCGGGGCGCCGCTCGCGGGGTCCGGCCGGGCCGGGCCCGGGGCGGGGGGCGGCCCGGCGTCGCCTAGGCGACGGGCGCGCGGCGCGCGGGGCGGGGCGCGGGCGGGGGGCCGGCAGGTGCGCCCCCCGCCCGCCGTGCGCCCCCGGCCCGCCCCGCCCGGCCGCGGAGCCAATGGGCGCGCGGGCAGCGGGCAGCGGGCGGGGCGCGGCGGGCGCGGCCGGGCGCGCGGCGGGCGCGGGCGGCGGGCGCGGGCAGACGGGCGCGGGCGAGCGGGCGCGGCGACCATGGCCTCCAAGTGCCCCAAGTGCGACAAGACCGTGTACTTCGGTGAGTGCGGGTCCCCGGCCGCCCCCCGCCCGCGCGCTCGGAGCCTCGCGCGCTGCGCGGCCACGCCCGAGGGGGCCGCCCGCGGGGCCGTTGGGGCGGGGGGCGGCGGGCCGCGCGCCCCGGCCTTCCCGCCCGCGCACACGTGGTCGCGCCGCCGCGGCCCCGAGCGCGACCCCCGGCCCGGCCCCCGACCCCCGCCCCCGCCCCGCCCGCCGGCGGCCCCGGCCCCGCCTGGACGCCGGCCGCGCGGGGGCGACCTCGGCCGCGGCCTCGCGCGTGTCCCGACGCGCCCGTCCGGGAACTTTCCCACGGCCCGGGCGCGTGACAGCGCGGGAGCGGGAGCGACCAGAAAGTCCGAGTGACCAAGCTCCCACCCCCCTCCTTCGAGGTCAGCCGGCCTGGGCAGAGCTGGTGTCCACAGGGAGTCGCCGGCCAGCCCGGCCGGGGCAACATCCCGACCTCCAGCGCGCGCGCGGGCGCGCGGACGAGCTGCTGGGGAGGGCCCTGCCCTGGGCACCCGGGGGGGTGGTCAGGGCCCGGGACGGCGCCCGGCTCAGGGCGAGGCAGCAGCCGCCCGCCGCGGGCCTCCCCCCGGCCTGGCTTGCAGTTCCAGGGAGGGGAGGGCGGATCTGGCGCAGCGGACCCGGTCCACATCCCCGGGGGCGCATCCCTGCCGCCTCGGGCGGGATGCTGTGGGGCTCCTGTTGACCTGCTCTCGAGGCCGGGGACCTCCCCCGGCTGGGCCTGACCGGAGGCGGGGAACAAAGGGGACTCACACCCTGGCGGGCTCCGGGCCAGGGCCCCAGGCCAGCACCCGGTTCCTGCACCATCTCCCCATGTGCGCCCAGTGGAACCTGGCCAGGGCGCAGTGCAGTGACCGCGGGACACCGTGCCTCTGGGTCCCCAAAAAGGCTGCGGCTGTTCCCTGCCAAGCCAGCACACACAATCGATGCGGTGTTCCCAGCCCGGCCCGAGGAGTGGACATCGACCTGCCCACTGGGTCTCAGGGTCATTCCCTGCCCCCAGAGGCCGCATGCAGGAGCTGGCCAGTGCCACGTGGTTTGGGTTGCCCTGAGCTGCAGCTGCCACAGCTGCCCCTGGCCAGCAGGGGACAATGCCAGGCCGACGTGGGCCTGGAGCCCGCGTACTCCCGCCTGCCTAGCTCAAGGCCCATCCCCTGGGTTGAGGGTGGGGGGCAGGGGCCCCCTGGGGTTTGGCCCCAGGGACCCTAATAGACCTGTAGCCCTTGGGGTGGGTCTGGGGGGGTTCAGCCTGCAGACCCCCCAGCACTCCTCAGGCCTGGTCCCTCCTTCGGAATTCCGGTCTGCTCCACCCTTTTCCTGCCCAGCTCCCTGGGGAGTCCAACTTCCCTCCGCCGGGAAGTCCCCCCCACTTCCGGTCACTGGATGTGGCCCGCAGCCCCAGACAGGTGGGACCAGCACACAGCCAGCAGCTGGTCGCTGGCTGGGGGGGGGCGGCCTGAGACGGGCTGTTCCCCCAACACGTGCCCCCCGCAGCCGAGAAGGTGAGCTCCCTGGGCAAAGACTGGCACAAGTTCTGCCTCAAGTGTGAGCGCTGCAACAAGACTCTGACGCCTGGGGGCCATGCCGAGGTAAGCCCTCTCCGGCCAGGGTTGGGGGTCGGCGAGCCCCTCCTCCTGGGCTGGCCTTCACCAGCACCCCTCCCCACCTAGCACGACGGGAAGCCCTTCTGCCACAAGCCCTGCTACGCTACACTGTTCGGGCCCAAAGGTGAGTCCGGCCAGCAGGGACTTGCTCAGGTTCTGGGGACCCTGCCCAGCTCATCCTTAGGGGGGCGCCCGGGTCAGTGGCCACCTGCTGTCCTGTCCCGCAGGTGTCAACATCGGAGGTGCCGGCTCCTACATCTATGAGAAGCCCGCGGCCGAGACCACTCAGGTCACGGGTCCCATTGAGGTGCCCGTGGCTCGAGCCCCCGCCGAGGAGCGGAAGGCCAGCGGCCCCCCAAAGGGGCCCAGCAGAGGTGGGCTTAGCTGGCGTGGGGAACCGGCCTGGGCAGAGCTGGTGCCCACAGGGAGTTGGGGCTGAGCCACCCGCCTCTTTCTGCAGCCTCCAGCGTGACCACATTCACCGGGGAACCCAACATGTGCCCCCGCTGCAACAAGAGGGTCTACTTTGGTGAGTGACGCCCTCCCCCTCCCCGCGCCCCTGCCTGCGCCCCTCAGCCCCCCACCCGCCTCACCCCTTCCTCCCCAGCCGAGAAGGTGACTTCGCTGGGCAAGGACTGGCACCGACCCTGCCTGCGCTGTGAGCGCTGCGGGAAGACGCTGACTCCGGGTGGCCACGCCGAGGTAGGGGCGCGGTGGGCGGGCGGGGCGCGGGGCGGTGCCAGGGCCGGGGCTGCCCCCTGGTGGCCAGTGGCGGCTCCGCCCTGGCCCCCCGCTGAGTCCCTGCCCGCCCGCAGCACGACGGCCAGCCCTACTGCCACAAGCCCTGCTATGGAATTCTCTTCGGACCCAAGGGTGAGTGCAGCGAGTGGGTGGGGGACCCAAGGGTGAGTGCAGCGAGCGGGTGGGGCGGAGCCCGCGCCCGCGGCCCCCTTCTACCCTGCCTCTCCCCACAGGCGTGAACACTGGGGCCGTGGGCAGCTACATCTACGACAAGGACCCCGAAGGCAAAGTGCAGCCCTAGGCGGTAGCCCGCCCCCACCCCCACCTGCTCGGCTGGGGGCGAGCCCGCCTGCCCTGCCCTGCCCTGCCCCGCCCCGCCCACAGATGCCGCCCCTGCGTCTGGGGTGCAGGTAGCTGCAAGATGTGCCCCCTGTTCCCGTCGCCCTCCCTGCTCCCGTCCCGGGAGGTCCCCGTCTGGTGCCCGGGGGGTCTCCGAGGGGCCCTGTCTCCTGAACCCCGCCCCGTGCTTGCCGCCAGTGTTATTTATACTGTCCTCGCCCCCGGTGGCCGCGCCAGGCCGCTCCCAGCGCCCCGCTGGAGGGCCCCTGTCGGCCTCCCCGGCCCACACTGCCTCCAGCGGCCACTGCCCAGCTGCTGTCAATAAAGGTTGCGATCACCGGCCCGAGTCTGTCTGTGCTTGCGGGGACGCGCCCCGGGCCGGCGCCCCCGCCCTCCGCGGCCACGTGTGTGGGAGGGGCGGGGCGCGGCGCGGCGCAGGGGGCGCGGCGGCCGCCAGGGGGCGCTGCGCCCCCGCTGCCCGCGCACAACCCGCCCCGCCCGCGAGGGCAGCGGCGTCGGGCTCGCGCGGGGGAGCTGCCGGGGTCCGGGGCGCGCGGGCGCTGCTCCCGGGACGCGGGGGGCGGGGTCCCCGGGGACCTCGCGAAGCCCCCAGGGCGAGGAGGTGGGCGGCGGGGGTCGGGAGGGCCGGCGACGGGTCCACTTCCTGCGAGCGCGCGGGGCGGACGTGCCGCTTGTTTGTTGCCGGGACGTTGTCATGGAGACGGGGCGGCGCCGCCGGCGCTGGTCCAGCCGCGCCGCGGGGGCGGCAGGGGGCCCGCAGGGGGAGCGCGAGTGCCCCCTGGCCATCCACCCCGCTGCAGCCAGTGAACTAGGCGCCCGAAACACCCGACCCCCCCATCCCCTAGGGACCCCCTCCAGACCCCGGGGACCACGTCCGAGCCCCCACGTGGCGCTGTGACCCGCCAGGCGGGCCCATGGACTTCCCCGCAGGGCCCCTGCACCCACGCGTCCCGGCCAGGCCCCGCCAGCACCCCACACTCTGCCCTGGGCCAGCCCCTGCTGGAGATGCCCTGGGGCCGCGCCGACGGCAGCCTTCTGAGTCCCCCAGGACTCGCGGGCTGGTCCGGGCCGGAGGGCGCGCCCAGGTGCCCCGGCCACGCGGGAAGGGGGGGCTGCGCACTGGGCAGGCCGGGCTGCTGGACCGACCGCGCTGGAATTCGAGGCGGTTCCTCCCGGCCTCTGGCTCCGGTCCCCGGGATTCCTGGAACCAGGCTCAACGCCCAGGGGGTACGGGCAGCCCCCTCGGGCCGCGCCGGGTGCGCACTGCAGAGGTGCCCGGCGCTGGTCCCCGCCCCTTGACCCAGCGACCCTGCTGCTCCCGCGTTGCTGCCAGGCGCGGCCGGGCACGGGGGTCCCGCGAGACGGCGCTGCTGAAAATAGATGCTGGGAATGTCTGAGCCGGTGACCCCAGGGGCCTGTGACCAAGCGGGGAGGGTCGGCCTTGGGGACTGGGGCCGGAGGCCGGAGGTGGGGCACTGACCACGCTGGGCCCCGCGCGCTGCCAGAGAACGGGTTCTGGGGGTGGAGTGGCCAAGTGCCGCCGTCTGGGGGGGGTACACGGCCCCGAGAACATTCCCCAGGAGGCGAGCGGCCCTAGGGATGGATTCCTCAGCGGTCACTGGACCGGTCCTTACTGGGGGGGCTTGCGGGGGCGGGAGCCCAGCCCTGCCGCATCTCCTGGCTCTCCCTGTCTGTCTTTCTCTCCCCTCCCCTGACTCCTGCAGCATGGGGGGTTCTGTCCCCCCAGACGCCGCGGAGCTAGTTTGCAGGCGCCGCTAGGACGGGATGGAGGGGCCTCCCTCCCCACAGCTGCCTTGCCCGATGAGGCAGGACATTCTGAGCACTGCCGTAGCCTGGGGCATGCCACGGGCTTGGTCGTGCGGTGTCCCTGTCCAGGCCGCTCTGTGCCTGGGCCCCTGCAGTGGGCAGCAGGGCTGAGACAGGGCGCGGCGGGTCGGTGGACCGTGCAGCCCGGCTCCCCGGCGGGCCTGCCCCGAGTGTGTGTGCGCGCGGATGTGTGCAGGGTGGGGGTGGGATCTGGGAACACGGTGCTGTAGCTGGGCGCAGGGTGCGCCTCCGGCCCTTGGTTCTCCGTGGCCCCTCCCCCATCATGGCCATGGCAACGGGCATAACAGCGGGCAGAGAGGAGTCATCGCTCTGGTTTTCAAGGGGGGCCACCCCTGCGGGCGGGGTTGCGTCGGGCGATGGGGCGGGCTGGGGTGGAGTGGGGGTGGGGGAAGAGGAGCCAGGCTCGGGCTGTCCACCCCCATCCGCCCCCACGGGTGTCCCGTGGGCAGGGCAGGAACCTGGGAGGGCAGTGCACGCCTGGCACCGCTGGCTCACCCACCAGGCATGCCCAGGGCGCACCCTCGCAGCCATGCCCCAGGTACCCAGGAAGGTGGCCTGCCTGGGGGTGCAGGCCCAGCACCCGACACCCCTGTGGGCAGCCACTGCTCGGCCTTTGCTCTGCTGCCGTGTCTGCCTCGGGGCCGTGTGCTTCCGCTCCAGCCCTTCCCCCTCATCCCTGCCCCTGTCCTGCCGCAGGCTTCTGGGACAGAGAGCACATCTGGCTGTGTTTTGTGTTTTATTTTTGTTTGGGGGCACGCCTGGCAGTGCTGACTCCTGCCTCTGTGTTCAGGGATCACTCCTGGCGGGGCTCGGGGGACCATATGGAGTGCCCAATGGTCACTCTGGCCCCTAGAAGGCTTGTGTGTGGACCCTCCGCTTGGGACAGGACGGGGAGGAGCAGGATCAGGTGGGGGTGCCCTGGGACAGGTGGGGGGGTCTCTGCCCCTCCTTTGCCTTCTGTGGGGCCCTGGCGAGGACCAGGCCTAGCTAGGCTGGAGATGCCACTTCACTGCATGAGATGGTGAGTCGGGAGATGAGGGGCGCAGAGAGAGAATGCGGGGCACAGGGAGGCGCGTGCCTTGCAAGCAGCTGACCCCGGTTGGATCCCGCACACCCCATACAGCCCTGAGCCCTGCCCTGAGCTCAGAGCCAGGAGTAAGCCCTGTGTGCGGCAAAAAGCCCGAGAAAAAGGAAAATAAGATGAGGACACTGGGGGCTGGAAGGGAGGGGCTGCAGAGGGGACCCGAGGCTGAGGCTGCGTGTGGCCGGGTGCCAGTGCTGATGAGATGGGAGATGAGATGGAGGCGCCAGAGGCCAGGCAGGCACAAAGAACAGGTGCTTCCCCAGGTTCTAGGGAACCGCACCCAGGCTGAGTAAGGGCTGTGGGCAGTGGCTCCAGGGATGGGCCAGGGTCAGTCAGTCTCTGCCTGGGGCACCTGGGCGGGGTGAGGGGCAGGGGCAGACTCCACCCACCCAGAGAAGGACCCTTGCCAGGCGCTGGGGGGGCACCACCTCCCGCTCGCTCCAGCGTGTGCCCCCCCTCCCCCGCCTCCGCGCTCTGCATCCCGGGTTCCGGAGTGAGGGTCCTGCGACTTGTGTTCCTGCAGGGTGCACGGAAGAGAGTCCGCAGGGAGAGGACGGGCGAAATGTGGGGACACTAGTATGCTGATTGCCTTTTATATTTGGGGTTACAACCGGGCAGGGGTCAAGCCGGGGCTCTTGCGGCCCTTGGAGCATCCAGCTCGCGCCTGTTTGCTTCGGAGAGGCCCAGGCCTGCCCAGCCGCCCCCCGACAGACAGCCGGACTCCGGAGCCCCCCGCAGGAGCCCCCTTCCGGAAAGCCCCCGCGACCCGTCCGCGCCCGCTCCCCGTCCCAGGGGCGGGTGGGGCCCGTGACTCTTCTTGGCGCCCTGCTCTGGAACCCGGGTCCCCCGGGTCCAAGTCCGGAGCCAGGGCGGGACGGCGGGCGGGGCGTGGCCTCCGGGGGGCCGGGCTCGCGGGGTCCCTCAAAGGCGCGGGTGCGGCGGGACCCACCCAGTCCCGAGCCGTCCTGCTGCCGCGTGCCTTCTCCCGCTCGGACCCGCGCCGTCATGCCCAAGTGCCCCAAGTGCGACAAGGAGGTGTACTTCGGTGAGCGGCCCCTGCCACCCCGGGTGCCCGGGACACGCGCGCCCGACGCGGAAGCGCGCTCGAGGGGACGCCCGGCGGGGACCGGCCCGCGAGGGCTGCGCGCCCGATCCCGGCGCTGGGCGGCTTGTCTGGGGGCTCCCGGGCTCCTGGGCGGGGACCCTCGAGGGCAGGAGGAAGCGGCGCCCGGCGACGCCCTGCCCGGCGAGGAGCGGACCCGACGCGGAAACCGACGCCCGCGGCACCGGCCGGGGCGCGCTCGGCCCCGCCTGCGTCCGCTCGGTTCCGCTCAGCCCCGCTCTGCACCGCCTTGGTCGGGCCGGGTCCCGCCCGGTCCCGCTCTGCCTCTCTCCGTCCTGCTCTGTCCCGTGCCGCCCGTCCGTCCCCGCTGGACCCCGCCTGGACCCTCTCTGCGCCCCGCCCGGGCTCCCTGAGCCTCGCCCGGCCCCCCTGCACCCCGCCCGGCCCCTCTGCGCCCCGCCCGGACCCCTTGAGCCCCGCCCGGCCCCCCTGCACCCCGCCCGGACCCCCTGCACCCCGCCCGGACCCCTTGAGCCCCGCCCGGACCCCTCGAGCCCCGCCCGGTCCCCCTGCACCCCGCCCGGCCCCTCTGCGCCCCGCCCGGACCCCTCGAGCCCCGCCCGGTCCCCCTGTACCCCGCCCGGACCCTCTGAGCCCCGCCCGAACCCTCTGAGGCCGCCGGTCCCCCGTACCCCATTCGGACCCTCCGAGCCCCACCCGGGACCCTCTGAGCCCCGCGCGGTCTCCCTGTACCCCGCCCAGTTCCCCTGTACCCCATCCAGACCCTCTGAGCCCCGCCCGGCCCGCTCCTTCCCGCGCTGCCCGGCTCAGTCCTGCTCGGTCCCCCTCGGTCCCCCTCGGTCCCCCTCGGTCCCCCTCGGTCCCGCTCCCGCCATCCTCCCGGCCGTGCTCAGCCCTCAGCGCCCCGCCCCGCCCCCTCCCCAGAGCCGGGGCAGGAAGTGGGACGCCCCCGCCCGCCGCGAACCCCCCCCCCCCCCCCCCCCCCCGCCACCCGTTTGCAGGAACCACGGGAACAGGGGCGGGGTGTGTGGGGGGAACCCCAGGGCCAGCGCCCCCACCCTGTTTTGGCGGGCTTGGGTCAGAGCTGTCGCCACCCACCGGACAGGACCCAGCCCCTGGTGCCTGCCCCCTGTGTCACTCACCTCCTCTCTGTCCCCAGCCGAGCGGGTCACCTCCTTGGGGAAGGACTGGCACAGGCCCTGCTTGAAGTGTGAGAAATGCGGGAAGACCCTGACCTCAGGGGGCCATGCCGAGGTAGGTGGGGGGCTGGCGGTGGGTGGGGGTGGCGCGGGGTGTGGGGGGGTGTAGGACGCCCCCGTCACCCGCCTTCTCCGCAGCATGAAGGCAAACCCTACTGCAACCACCCCTGCTACGCCGCCCTGTTCGGGCCCAAAGGTACGTCATCCTCGGCTCCCACCCGCGGCCCCCACCCACTCCCCACAGGCCTCCCACGCCCCAACTGCCCCTGGTTTTCCCTGCAGGCTTTGGGCGCGGCGGCGCTGAGAGTCACACCTTCAAATGATCCCAGGTACCCCAGCTCTTTCCCGCTGCCCTCCTTGGGGTCGGGCTGCCCTGGCCTGCAGGGGTGAGACTTGGCTCTGGCTCCGTTTGCAGGTTGAAGGCATCCTGTCCCTGGCTGCCCGCGGACACCAGGCCGTTCCTCCAGGCATCTGAGGCCCCATGTGGACCCACCTGCCCTCAATAAACCCCAACTCTGGGAAAGCCAGAATGTGCGTGTGTCCTTGTGTGCGCGTGTGGATGCACTGACACGTGTTCGTGCTGTGCTCACGTCCACGTGTGTACCTATCTGCAAATACACCTGTGCACACGTGAGGGGATGCATGTAAATGCATGTTTGCACGTGTGTGCAGGGGCACAACTGTTTGTGCTCATGTGTGTGCAGCTTGCCTCCTGTGGGGCACAGGTGCTGTACCGGGGGTCCTCAAGTGCAGACCCCTGGGCAGAGCGGGCGCCCCTTCTCCCCCAAGCAGGCTCCTCCCAGCCCGGTGAGAGTGTTGGGGGCCAGGTCGGAGGTGCCGTGCTCGGTTTTAGTGGTTCCCTTTCTGAGTCCTTGCCTGGCCTCCCCACTTCCTGCCGCCCCGCCCTGCTCCCCTTGACCCTGAGGGGAATTTGGACAGCCCAGGAGTACTGAGTGCAGAGGCTCCCTGGGCCTGCGGAGCCCCACACTCACGCCCACAATGGCCGCATGGGCTTGGCCTGGGCTGGTGGAAGGAACCAGGGGGCTCAGGACAGCCTTGTTTGGGGAGGTGGGGCCTGGTCCCCAGGCTGTGAAGGCCCTGGTGGGTGGTCTGGGCACTCGGGAACCTTGTGTGTGGGCTTGGTAGTTCTGGATGGAACAGGAGGGGCTGGGGACAGGAGCAGATTCAGGGGTGGGGTGGGGTGGTGTGGCTGGCAGTGAGGCTCAGGGGCATGGTGACCCCACAGCAGAGTGGCCAGTGGGGCACTAAGGACTGGGACAGGCTACCCCTGTCATTTGCGTTCCGAGACTCAGGGGCTCCCTCCTCTGTGGTTTCCCCACTAGCTCATGGCCCCGGCCCCAGAAGCCTCCTGCCCACCTGTGGGCCCCACCGCCCTGTGTCCGCCTCCACCCTGTGGATCCTGCCTGCCCGTGGCGTCCCAGGTGGCTCCCACCAAACCCATTGCCCCCTGACCTCTTGGTGACTCCCCATGGCTCCCCTCCACCCCCTACCCACCCACAGCTCCCAGTGGTCCTGCCCCCAAGTGCACCCCCCAGTCCTGGCCTCCCCAGGACCCGGCTCTCCAGCTCTGTCTTGGCTCCTGGGCTCGTCCCCAGGACCCTGTGGGGTGAGTGTCATGGAGCGGGCACCTGTGCCAGGTACCAGCCTCAACGGAGCAAAGGTCAGGGGTGGAACCCCAGGCTCACAAACCAAAGGGCAGGGCTTAGGGACTACAGCGCAATAGGGTGCTTGCTTGCACAGGCCGTCCCGGTACCAGGCTCGGTCCCCATATGGTCCCCTGAGCACCTGGGAGTAATTCCTGAGAGCCAGGAATAACCAGGAATAGCCAGGAATAGTATTGTCAGGTACATGACCCCCCCCAAACAAAAACAAAAACAAAAAACAGAAACCAAAGGCCAGTGGTGAGTGGGGCAGGATTGCCATGAGGCTGCTCTAAAGGCGGGCCTGAGGGTCTCAGGGGTGAGGGATGTGCCTCAGTGTCCCACGCTGGGAGGGGCGGGGCCGGGGAGGTCCCCAGCTCCGTGAGGAAAGGAGTCTGCTGGTGTTGTCTGAGCTGAAGGGCTGGTGGACTGGGCGTACATGGGAGCCCGAGCGGCAAAGGGCGGCGCCGCTGGGAGTGGGGGGGGGGGTTTCCGCCCGCACGCCCTAGCTTGGGGCACGCGCCCAGGGACTCTCCTGGGGTTCCCCCCGCCGCCCCGGCCCCCGGTGCTGCATCTGTGCCGCCTCTTTTTTTTTTTTTTTTTTGCTTTTTGGGTCACACCCGGCGATGCTCAGGGGTTACTCCTGGTTCTGCACTCAGGAATTACTTCTGGTGGTGCTCGGGGGACCCTATGGGATGCTGGGAATCGGAACTGGGTTGGCCGCGTGCCAGGCAAACGTCCTTCCCGCTGTGCTATCGCTCCAGCCCCTGTGCCGTCTCTTAGGGGTACAGGTGCGCTGAGCTCTCAAGCAGGCCCGAGCTACTTTCCTAAGGGGCCGGTGGGTGCAGCAGGGGGAGGGAGCGCCAGAAGCCGAAGGCGCGGGGACATGGGCACGGAGGGGGGTGCAGAGCCGGCCCGGGACGCACGGCGGGAGTTTCCGGGAGCAGCGGGCCAGGCGGGCTGGGCGGGGAGCCGCCGCCAGGTGCAGCGGTCTGCAAACGCCGGGCGCAGGGGGCGGGGCCCGAGGCGGCGGGGCGGGGTCGCCGTCTTCCGATTGGTCCGCGCCTCCCGGAAGAGCCCGCCCGGGACGCAGGCCATTGATTGGACAGGGCCGGAGGCGCGTCCTGGCGCGCGCAGGCATTGGGCGAGAGCCCGGCGGAGGCGGGACCAGCGCCGCGATTGGGCGCGGGCGTCCGGCTCGCGGCGGCGGGCAGTCCGAGGGGGCCAGGGCCGGCTGCATGGGGCGGCCGCGGGGCCGCGAAGGCCGATCGAACGGGGCCGGGGCCCTGCCCGAAACTATCGCCGCGCTGAGCCGGGCGCTGCCCGCCGGGCCCAGCCCCGAAATCTTTCGCCGAGCCAAGTTCGACCGTCCGGAGGCGGTGAGGCCCGCGCCGCAGGGGCCTGGGTCTCGGCGGGAGCCCCTGGCGGGCGCGAGGAGAACCCCTCGGCTGACCGCCCGTAGTTTGGTCTCTGCAGGCCCCCGCGCTCTGGCGGCTGCTCGCGGACGTGCTGTCGCCGCACCCGGCGCCCGGCTCCTCGCCGCCTCTAGGTAAGCCCCGCCCCGCCGCGCGCCCGCGCCCCGCGATTGGCTCGGCCCGGAGGCCCCGCCCACCCGGCCTGCCCATCAACAGGCCACGCCCCGGGAGTATTGCTGGCCCCGCCCATTCTTGTAAAGTGTGGCCCCGGGTTTCCCCGCGCTGGGCACGCCAGCCGCCCCCCTCGGTAGTCAGTCCCCGGCCTCATCTTGGTTTCGTCCCGGTCCCCTTGCAAGTGACCCTCCCCCCGGGCCGGGGCCTCTGCGCGGGGAGGGCGGGCGGCTGGCGGCTGGCGGCGCTGCCCCGCGCGATCCCGCTGAGCTGCCCGTCCCGTGTGCAGAGGCCCAGGCCCGCCTGGCGAAGGCCGCCCTGCGCTCTCGGGGCTACCCGCGGCGGGCGCTGGCGCTGCTCCCCGAGGATGGCTCGCAGGGCAGCCGGGAGCTGCTGCTGGCCCTGGCCTGGCTGCTGGCCCGCGGTCCTCTGCTGCAGCAGCTGCTGGAGCGCTCCCGCCTGCGGCTGGGCGACGAGCTGTGCGTGTGCCAGGTGGGTGAGCGAGCCGGCCCGGACCCTGGCGGGACTCGGGTGCCACCTGCTGGCCTCCGGTTCTGGGGCCAGGCCTGGGGCTGCCCGGGGGTCTCCCGGTCCCGGCGCCCCTCGGGCACGGGCACGCCTCCCTGTCTCCTCTCTGCTGGTCTCTCCCGAAGGCGTGTGGGGACCGCTGGTGACCCTGACCCCCCCTGCAGTGTGAGGCGCCGGCCCGCCCCGGCCCTCCCGCGCCCAGTGTGGACGCAGATGGCCCCGTGGACATCCGCCAGCTGCAGTGGCTGATGGGAAAGCTGCGGTTCCGCTGGCGCAGCCTCTTCTCCATGCAGCAGGAGCAGTGCGCCCTGCTGGCCAAGGTAGCTGCCCCGCTGGCCATGTGTGCGCTTTGGAGCCGAGTTCCAGGCAGCCCTGGGTGGAGGAGCACGGCGGTGCCCCCGCAGAAGTGGGGCGTCGGTGTCCAGAGGTCTCTGGCTGGGGCTGTCACTGAGCATTGAACTGATCTGGCCTGCCCCACTGGGGAGACCTCCCTCCCCATAGACCCGGGACTGTCGTGTCCCCACCTGTCACCTCACTGGGGACCAGAAGGGGTTGGGGATCCCCCTGGGTTTCCCTCTGCAGGGCTCTCAGTGGGCCCTCGGTGGGCAGCGCTGTCAAGTGCCACCTCTGTGGCCTGTTTTAGATTCACAGCTACACCCGGGGCTGCCACGGGGACCGGGTCCTCGGCCACCTGTCTGTGACAGAGACGGAGCTACTCAGGGACCCCCGTCACGGCCAGCAGGTAAGGGCCGCAGACTCCGGCTGTTGTGCTGCAGGGACCCTGGGAGTCACCCCATACTGCTGACCTTCCAGGGCTTGCCTGGGACTGGCCTCTCCAGGGCGGACGGGGTCTGCTTGCCCAGCAGGGATGCACTACCAGGAGACCAGGCTGAGCCGAGGGCCCACACGCACCCGGGAGATCCGGCTCAGAGCCCGGGGTCCCTCAGGGGCACCCACTCCCTGGCCAGGGCCCACATGAGCCTGCGTGGTTGTTGCACATTGCCAGACATCCCCGCATGCCCCGGCTCTGCCTGCTTTTGTGGGTGCCTCAGCTGGAAGCAAGCAGGGGCTGCCGAGGGAACCCCCAGAGGCGGGTGGCAGCCTGGGGTGAGCGGGCGAGGGACTGTTCCGCATTCTGCATGCGCCTGTTGGTGGGGTCCCTTAACTGTGGGGAGGGTGGGCTGCACCCCCTGTCTCATGGCCCTCCCGGGCTTCTCCCGAGCTTCCAGGCTCCACCTGCCCTGTGGACAGGGCCTCCCCAATCTTGGGCGCCAGGCCCCGTGCCGGTTGGCGGTGGCTCCTGTTGCAGGGGTGCCCCAGCTCCCCGCCCCCTTCCCCTGAGCATGGCCCCTCCAGAGCTCTGTGTGGCCAGCAGCCCGCAGGACAGCCTCTCTGCTGCCTTGGGGTCCTGAGTTACGGGCAGGCTCTGAGCTGCCCACAGCGCGAAGCTTCCCTTGGTCACAGCTGCTGCAGAGCCTGGAGCAGGAGAACATGCGCCTGGAGGCCGCCGTGGCATGGAGGCGCCACCAACTGGTCTTCTGGCAGTGGGCGGTGAGCACGGGGGCTCCTGGGGCTCCCCGGCGGTGGGCACAGCCCTGCTGGCACCCGCCTTCTCTTCCCTCATGCGACACGGCCGTGTCCGTGCCTCAGGCTGCCGGGTGTGGCCGAGCCCTTCCGGCCCCCGCACAGCCCTGGCCCTGGCAGCCTGTGGTACAGCCTGGGTGGGGGCTTCTCTCCGCAGGACACTGTGCTGAGGACTTGCCCCCCCGACGCCCCGCGGCCCGGGATCCCCACGGGGGCGCCCGGTGAGCTGGAGCTGTTGTCGCAGGAGCTGCGGGCCCTGCACGAAGAGCTTCGGGTCGCGGCCGAGACGCGGCGGGCAGCCTGGGAGGCTCGGGTGAGGGACCTTGCTGGGGTTGGGCAGGGCCGGATGGGCAGGATGTGGGGGCGCCCCCTCGGCAGCTGACTCTCCGTGCCCAGTGCGGCCCCGGAGGTGGGGCGGGGTGGTTGGGCCCGGGGCGCTGGGGTCCTCCATGGGGGGCACACACCTGAGGCCAGTGTGTGCCGCGCAGGCTGGAACCCTGGGCCCTGAGTGGACAGTCTGGCACCGCGTCTCGCAGGAGGCTGTGCGACAGGAGCTGGCAGTGCTGCATCAGGCCTGGGAGCAGGCCGGGGCCCCCATCCCACCCCTCGGGCCCTACCGGCTTGTGAGGCGAGAGGCGGCAGGATCCAAGGGCCCAGGCCTGCGGGCAGCCCAGGTGATCGAGGCACTGAGGAGCCGGGAGGCCTGCCTGGAGGCGGTGCTGCACCAGCTGCAGGGACAGTGTCGCCAAGAGCTGGCCCGGCTGGCGGGAGCCCAGCCCGGCCTCCTCTGGATCCTGCTGTCCAGATGCTGAGGCTGAGGCACGTGCTGTCCTGCTCGGGGAGGGCTCGGGGCCGGGCTCTGTCCACGTGCACGCTCTGGTGGCAGCTCCCAGTGGCTCCTGCCGGGCCAGGCTGCCCTCCCTGGGCCTGTCACAGGCGTGTCCAGGCCTGGCTGCCTGCGCCCCCCTCCCCCCGCTGTCCCCGTGCCGTGTCCTGTGTGTCGTGTGTGCGTGTGCGTGTGTGTGCTGCACGCTTGTGGGGTGGGATGTCGCCAGATGGGCACCTGGAGGGGGCTTCGCGCCTTTCCTGGCGGGGGCTGGGGCCGAGGGGGAGGCCAGCGTGGACAGGGTGGCCTTTGTTCCCGAGGCTGCTCTCAGCTCGGCCGACAAAGAGCCGCCTGTGTGGGGATCGGGGGATGTGCCCGGCCCTCGGGGTGCAGAGCCTGGGGCTGCTTCTGCGCAGGCTCCCAGAGAGCCCTGGGGCGCGCCCGTGAGAGGGACTGGAGAGGGCCCGGGATGCACTCGCCTTGCAGTGGGCCCTCGTGGCCCGGGTGGTGCAGGGCACGCTGGGGCCCACCAGCCTTGCTGCTGGCCTTCCTGGGAGCCACTGGGCCCCGCGGGAGGCAGGAGCGGCCGGCCCCCACTCAGGGCTGCTGCAGGGACCCACTTCTCTCAGCCCCCAGGCACAGGCCACCTGAGCCCTCCTGCCATGGGCCTGGCATAGCTGCTGGGAGTAGTGAGGGATGCGGACAGTGTCCCTCCCCCCTTTTTTTTTTTTTGCCATGGAGATTTTTCTCCTTTATTTTTTTTATTATTATTTTATTGAATCACCGTGAGATAGTTACAAGCTTTCGTGTTTGGGTTACAATCACACAATGATCAAACACCCATCCCTCCACCAGTGCACATTCCCTACCACCAATCTCCCCGGTATGCCCCCTTTTCCCGCCCTCCCTCTGCCTCCGTAGCAGACATGATTCCCCATAATCAATCTCTACTTTTGGGCATTATGGTTTACAATACAGACCCTGAGAGGTTGCCATGTTTGGTCTTTTATCTGCTTTCTGCACACATCTCCATCCCGACCGATTCCTCCAGCCATCTTTTTCTTAGTGATTCCTTCTCTATCCCAGCTGCCTTCTCCCCTTTTCCCATGAAACAGGCTTCCAGCTATGGAGCAATCCTCCTGGCCCTTGTATCTACTGTCCTTGTGTGTCAGCCTCATGTTATGTTGTTTTATACTCCACCAGTGTCCCTCCTTGTCGCTTTCCGGACCACCCTCCATGCTGGGACCTTTGCTCAGGGTTTAGCGTTCCAGCCGTTATTGCCTGGCAGCCCAGAGCCCTCGGGGGCACCTCCGGTGTTCGTTGTCTGCCATGTGAAAAGGAACCCCGACACTTGTTTGTTTGTGCCATACAGCTTAGAGAGTGCTGGACAGGCTAGTAGGAAACAAGGGACCCCACCCCTATTTTGGGGGCCAATACACCGAGCACTGTTCAGGGCTTGTCCTGATCCTGCCTGAGTGCTCCCGACGGTGGTGCTCGTGGTAGAACTGGGACCTCCTCTAAGAGAGCCTTCGCTCCGCCCTCTGGGCGTCTCCTCATCTCTGAGCATCCCCTAATTCTTTCTGAGCGGAGCAGGTTGGGGCATGTTCCTAGTTCTTATGTTGCGGGGTCACGCCTAGTGGTGCTTGGGCATCGATGGAACTGGGGTTGCCCAAGTTCAAGACACGCGCTGCCCTCGTGTTCTCGCTCCACTCCCTCTCCCCCACGGAGGCCAACTGTCCTGCCTCTCCTTCCCTCGGCTGGCTGTCCCACCCACCATGTCTGTCCATCCCAGGGGCCCAGCTTCCTCTCGCCCATTCTCAGTTCCTGCCCCTGCTCTGGTCTGAGCCTCGTCCCAGGTCCCACAGAGTTGTGCTGCCGAGGCCCACCCGCTGGAGGAGACTCAGGCCTGCAGTGTGGCAAGACTTGACCACTGCACTTTCCTTTGGGCATCGGCCAGCAGGTGGCCTTCCCCCAGACAATGGGCAGTTCTGTGTCTCCAGTAAGGACCAGGCCTGGAGACGGCGAGGACTCTGCTTTTGAGGCGTGACTGACTCTTTGGGTTTTGTTTTGTTTGGGAGCTGCAGGGGTGGAACCGGACATCCTGCGTGCTGACCTGTGCACAGCCCTTTGCGCCCTCCCTGCCCATGGTTTTGGAAATGTTCTTCCTTCTTTTCTTTGGAGCTTGTGTGCGGTCAAAGGCTTTGCTTTGGTCTGTCAAAGACTTCCTCCTCTGCTTTTTTTTGTTTGTTTTAGGGCCATACCCAGCAGTGCTCAGGGATTATTCCTGGTTCTGGAGGCAGGAATTACTCCTGTTGTTAGTGCTTGTGGGATCATACGTGATGCCGGGGATCGAACCCAGGCCAGCCCCCTACCCACTGTACCATCTCTCTCGCCCCTCTATTGCCACAGACTGGGTGTCACACTGATGACCTTGGTGCTTTTTCTGTGTTGGACTGTATTTGCATTCCTGTGATGAATGCAACCTGATCCTGTAGCTTGAGCTTGTAACACCCACAACCCACCAGGATCCCCCCTGGCAGTGCTCAAGGGTGTGCTGGGCTTCAGAGGCGGGCACTGCATGCACATTGCCCATCTAACTCCCTGTCCCTGAAGTTCTTGGATGAGGCACAGTTGATACATGTATTTTTCATGGGTTGTGCTTTTGGTGTCAATCCAAAATGTCACATCTAAAAGCATCTTGTTAATGAAGGTTTTCAGTCAGGTTTTCTTGTAAAAGATTTGGAGTTTTAGGGGGCTGGAGGGCGTGCAGCAGGTAAGGGGCTGGCCTTGCATGTGGCTGACCCAGGTTTTATCCTCGGCATCCCCTACGGCCTCCCAAGTGCTCATCAGGAGTGATTCCTGAGTGCAGAGCCAGGAGTGATCCCGAAGTATCACTGGGTGTGGTCCAAAAACCAAAAAAAAAAAAATAGTTTCATGTTTATTTTTGAGTTATGACTCATTTTGAGATTTTGTGCATGGTGTAAGATTTAGCATGGAGATTTTTTCCCCTTTGCCTACGTATGTCCACTTTGGGACAAATACGGTCCTGTCTCTCTGTGGAGTCACTTTTGCACCTGATTAAAGAGGTCACACCCCGCAAACAGCAGTGGAAGTCAACATTCGCAGCCCAGTGAAGGGGATTTGCTTACCTGGCTCAAGGGCATCACTCGCTTAAGTCCACGGAGGGACCAGAAAGAGGGGGGACGGGTCGGACCCTCCGGGGAATCATACTACACGCTAAGTTGCATGCGAGGTCTAATTGGTCATCCTACAGGACCTATAAGCATGAATGTGGCGAGCTGGGTTTTTAACATGCCCATATTAGGGCATATGTGGTCTGATTGGTTGTCTTTCGGGCCTCATTTGCATAAGGGTGGATTACTTTCCCCCTGTATGGCCATATTAGGGTATGTGTGCTCTGATTGGTCATTCCACAACTCGGCACTCATTTGCATACACAACTCGATTGGTTGTTCTAATCGGATGACTTTAGGGTGTGGCCAATCACATAGCTAAAACAATTAAGGGGCAGGATACACAAAGTATATAAAAAGCAGGTCAGTAGGGAAAGGGCCCTTACTCTTCCACGGCCTCCACCACCTGCTTCTTGTTACCTTCCTGTATTTGTGTTTGTGCGGCGCTATGTCAGGGACCACTTCTAGCGGTGCTCAGGGGACCCTATGGGATGCCGGGGATCAAACCCTGGGCAGCCATGTGCAAGGTAAGCACCGTACCCCACTGTGCTATTGTTCTGACCCCAGGTTGGTTTTTTTTGTTTGCTTTTGGTTTTATTTTTGTTTGGGAGCCGCAGCCTGCGGTGTTCAGGTTTTACTCCTGGCTCTGTGCCCAGGGATTAGGGACTATATATTGGGTGCTGGGAACGGAACCTGGGTTGGCCACGTGCAAGGCAGGAGCCCTAGCCCGTGTAATGCCGTGACTCTGCTGCTTTCTGATGTGCCTACCTTGCCTGGACCAAATTGAGCAGCTAAGTAAGAGTCATAAAACGGAAGACCTGTGCTGCTTGGTACGCTCATCTAAGGCGCCTCCTCAAGAGCCCAGACCACCTCCTTGTCCTGAGACTGGGAACAAACAAGAGCCTCCCGCCGCTCCACGGCTGCCCAACACTGCGCTTGCGTTCCAGCCGCAGGCTTTTTCTTTTGACTTTATTTAAACGCCATGGTTTACAAAGTTGTTCATAATACAGTTGCTGCAGGTTTTGATGTTCCAACACTAATCCCAACACCTGAGTGCCTGAGTGACCTCTCTACCGTTGTCTCCATTTTTCCAACTGCCCCCAAGCCCGCCCTCTTAGCAGGCACGCAATAATTTGTTACATATTACTTGTTAGAACCAAATGGTTAGAGGAATTATCAAAAGATACTTAGTAAAAGAAAATTTGTGAAAGTTGCTTTGTCTCACAACCTTAAGTCTGAGGATGTACTAATCTGTTCCTTGCCTGTTGAGCCTTCTGTGGGCTCAGTGGGCTTCTGTCACTGTCTCATCTAATCTGGTGCTCTCCTGCTCTCCTGTGACAATCCCCCTTTGCCCCCAGGCCCGCTCAGGCTGGAGCTGCATATTCTCCTTTTGCGGGGGATTACACATGAAAGGATGCTCCAGGCTCTCTGGGTGGCTCTCTCGCCGCCCGCCCGCCCGCGTTAGGTGCTCTCGAGCCCTTCCCCACTCGGGACGGCTCTTGCCTTGGACGAAGGAAGAACGAGGGCCAAGCTGGATGCTGGTTAGTTGCTGTTTGTTCAGTGTCTTGTCTCCAGCTCTCCAACCGTCTCTCTAACTCGCTCTACAACTCTCCGTGGCTCCTCTCCATCTCCCCAGCCACTCTTACTCTCAGCTCTCAGCCTTCTAACTCGCGACCTCCTCCTCTGTCTCTTCTCTCTGTCCCCGTCTCTATCTCTCCCTCAGTCTTCCTCAGACTCAATCTACTCGTCCCTCTGTCACCGTCTCCCTGTGTGTCTCTCTCTCTCTGTCTCTCCACCTCTCTCCGTAACTGTCTCTGTCTCTCTAACCCCGCAATTCTTTCTTCCCACTGTATTCATCTCTATCTCTGTCTCTCCCTCCCTCACTCTTCTTCCTTTTCCTCCCTGCAGCCACTCTTTTTTCTTCTCTCCCCACGCACGTTTGGATTCATCGAAAAACAACCAAAATGTTTTTCCAGTCTTCCTGACCACCTGCAGCCCACGAGGGCAAAACAGCCCTTAAGGTGTGTTTCTCCTCTCCTCAAACCAGCAACTTAATTAACATCTTTAATTCTACTTCCTAATATTTGCCAGTCTGTATGGACACACTTACAGACTTTTAGGGTGACTCTCCTGGGGACATCTCACCATACACTCAGACTACAGTGCTTACGCTGGATCAATAATTCCTAACCCCAGCAGGGGCCAAATCTAGTTACTTTTTGTATCATGACAGAATTTGTCCGTGATAAAGCTTTTAACTTATAGTTAAGCATTATGGCACTTTAGCCTGGCCCATTTTGATGCCAGGGTAGCTAGCTCGCCGCTTGCCCTGGGTTCATCCAGTCCCTCATTGGGACCCTGCTTTGGGGGAACTGGGAAGTAAGGGCAACTGAGGCCTAAGTCGAGAGGGCAGATGTCCAGGAGGTAGTAATTTCTGGAGCCAATCAACTCCCAAGCCACAGGCTTGTCTTTTTAACTGTCTTCCTGTATCCATCAGAAAGCAATTGCTCTGGAATAACCATGCAAAGGACATTACGGGGAAGAGAAAGATAATATTTACAAGTGAGAGTCTGATCAGGAGACACGTAATTGACAGGTTGGAGGGCAATCAACAAACACAGCAGCCGGGAAGAAAGGGCAAACCAATGTTATCCTTCACTCTGCTACTTGAATTTCAGTATTGTGGAATTTGGAGGGATTGCACAGCCACATTTGCGGCCATGTGATCCAGAAACTTAAGGATCTGGGTATATATGGGACGAGGCGGCAGAGATTTTCCTTTTGGGGGGGGGAGGGGAGGTACACTGGCAATGCTCAGGGGTTACTCCTGGCTCTGTTCTCAGGAATCACTCATGATAATGCTCAGAGGACCATAAGGGATCCCGGAGATTGAGCCCAGGTTGGCCACGTGCAGAGCAAAAGCCTCTCCCACTGTGCAGTCTTTTCAGTCCCACTGCAGAGGTTCTTGACAAATTGTGTAGTTAGGCTGCTGTGGTGGCAGCAGCAGTGTGGTGAGGGTGTGTCCAAGTCACCATCACCATCGTTGGGCCAGAAGACACTGAGGACATCCAGCCTGGAAAGAAAGGAGTAAAACTGAATTCTCAGTGGGGTGGCCTCTGCAGGAAATCCCAAGGAACCCACAGAAGCTGTTAGGACAGGTGAGTGAGGTTGCTCGCTGCGTGGTCTGCAGGAGGCCACTGGGCTTTAGCTCATGGTGACGAGCAACTCCAAGGGCCCAGGAGAGCGACTGTATTTACAACACCATCAAGTCGAACCTGAGAGGCTGGGCAGGAAACAAGGCGCTAAGCACAAGTTTACACACAGCAATCCTGGGTTTGACTGATGGCACCTCCTGGTCCTCAGCGCCACCCAGAGTGACCCTGGAGCACTGAGCTGGAAGTAGCTCCTGCCACTGCCAGGTGGGACTCAAAAGGCCAGAGGGAGAAAAGAGCCCCAACCCTAAAAACTCAAGAGCAGGCCCCGCTGCTGGATGGGAGAGTGCATGGAGGGCCAGCCCGGGTCATGACGAGTCAGCGCTGCCGTTCCTCCCAGAATCCCACTGGGCTTTGCCAGATCAACGATCATCTGAGATCCCTGGAGAGATGCAAGGAGCTCGGGATGACCCGTGGTTTCAGAAAGAACTTGGCTGGAAGATCTGCGGGGGTCAGTTAGGAAACTTCCCGCAGAGCGTACACTACTGTGTGGCTGGCACAGCAGTGACCACAGAACAGAGACTGGAAATGTGGCCAGTAGGGTGCTGGCCTGGTACCCTGGGGACCTGCAGTAGACATGGCTGAGACTTGGGGCTGATGGTGCCGAGATGTGCCCCCTCACCGTTTTGGGTCCGAGAGGTGGCTCTAGGGGTGTCCACCCATCCTTGGTGTCTTGGGCAGGCAGCTGCATCCCCTGTCTGTCGGCCCTTGGGTTAGGGTGTCTCTGAGAAGCCAGTAGCCGTGGGTACTGGAGGAGGGCGCTGCTTCCCCCACCCCCCAGTACATCATTTTGTTTTGGGGCCAGTTTTCGGGCAGTGCTCTGGAGCTACTGGCTCTGCTCAGTGGCGACTCCTCAACCCTCGTCCCGTCTCCCGCCCCAGCAGCAGATCTGTTTTGGGTCAGTTTTCACAGCGAACCGCTTTCTTCCATATGCTGGACATTCACACGAATGGATCAGCCATCTCAATGTGGAACAAAACTAAGTTGTGGAGGGAATTTGAGACGCGGTTAGGCAAAGCTTTTTAATCTTATTTTTATTTTGGGGCCGTACGGGCAGACAGGCAGTGCCCAGGGGCTACCCCAGCTGTGCTTGGGGGTCCCCCAGTCATACTCGACGGACAGGTGGTCTGGGGATCTGACAAGGCCCCTCCCCCAGCAAAGCCTGTGCTCAGCCATTGAGCTCTGCCCAGCTCCTCAGCAGGAGCTTTTTGACATGACAAAAGCACACAGCAGAGGAGCCCCGACTCTGGATAGGTGGGCGTTGCCACTTTGGGGATCCCCAGTGACAAAGGGTGAGATCTCTGGGACTCCCAACCAGGTCAAGAGCCAACCTGGGCCCCCTCCTCACGCCCATGGCAGCAAGAGGAAGGGAGAAGAGGGTGTTTCCCTTTTCAGTTCAGTGTTTGTTTCTCTTATTTTGGCTTTTGTGCTATACCTGCTGTGCTCAGGGTTTACTCTTTTTTAAATCATTATTATTAATTTCAATTTTTGTTTTCAGTCCACACCTAGGGGTACCAGGGGCTTGCTCGTGGCCAGCCCTACCCACTGTATTATCGCTCTGGCCCCTCAGGGCTTACTCTTGGCTCTGCACTCCAGATTCACTTCTGGTGGGCTCAGAGGACCTTACGGGGTTCTGGGACCCAATCTGGTTTGGCTGCATGCACAGCAAGTGCCCTACCCACTTCGCCATCTCCCCAGCCCCAGCCGTTCAGTGTTTCTTGGGTCCTGGAAATAGCAGGAATGCCCCCGTCTTGCAGGAGTGAGGCCGTGAATCAGATCCGAGATGCTGCCCTCCAAGTGCTGAGTGCACCCCCCATGGAACAGTGAAGTGTCCAGTCCCCGGGACACTGCAGTACAGTGTGCTTGGCCCTACTGTGTGCAGGACAGCATGGAATTCGGGTTTTGCGCTGCATTTCCACAACCTTAAGTCCTTAATGAAGAAAGACTAGATTTTTTTTCCTCCCTCTTTTTTCTTTCTTTTTGTTGTTTTTAGCATACTTGCCAGTGCTCAAGGATCACTCCTGGCTCTGTGCTCAGGGATCACTCGTGGCTCTGTGCTCAGGGATCACTCCTGGCTCTGTGCTCAGGGATCACTCGTGGCTCTGTGCTCAGGGGTCACTCCTGGCAGTGCTGTGGATCCAACCCAGGGTGACACTTTGCACAGCAGTGCCCTACCCCCTTGTACTCGCCTCTAGCTCCTAGTCCAGGCGTTTCTTGTAGAACCTTTGGGATTTTCTCCAGACCGTTTCCCACGCAGAGTTTTAGTTTCCGTATATGCCCTTTTCCTATTGCAGCGCAGCAGCGAGGCCTGCCCGCAGCGGGCAGAATGGCCGCCCGCCGACACACTCAGGACAAAGCGTGTGTGTCCGAGTAGGGGGCCGCCTTGTTTTCTTGGCCTCTAGGGCAGGACTCCGCTGCTAGTGTGCTGAACCGCTTCCTGTGGACGATGCCGCCCTGCATCTGGGACCTTGCTGCTTCGGCCACTAGGGAGTGCCAGCATGGCTTGCACACATTGCACTGGCCTTGCATTCCTGGGAGCCTCCTGGGAGCGGGTATTTGCTTATTTTTGTGTGTTTTGATTTCACGTGGGTAGATTTTGCTGAGGGGCTGGGCTGAATGCAGAGGGACCCATGCCACACCCTGGGTGCTCCCTGCATTTGTGGACACCAGTGCTCCCTTACTAGAGCTCAGCCTCAGGCTGGGTTCGTTTCTGACTCGTGGGCAGGACTGGTCCAGGTTGGGGTTCTGGAAGAGCCCCAAAGTCAGCTTGGCGGGGCTTTGTTCTGTTCTCCTGCCTGCTAGGTTTGCGTGAAGAATCATACTGTCCACTGATGTGGGGACCTGGCAACAACCAACCCTTGCTGAGCGCCTCCCCCGCCCTGCATGTCCGTGTCACCCTCCAAGAGTGTGTGTCCAAGTGTGCACCTGACTGACTGACTGACCGATCTGGCTCCTGGCACTGCTCAGGGGCTACTCCTGGCACTGCGATCAGCTTTGCACTCGCTGTGCTCGGGGGTCCATGCAAATCCTATTCCTGGCTGTTGAGCTCTTTCTGCTCCTCACACGTGCACTTTATTCTGTGTCTTGGGGAGGGGCCTCAGCATCTGACACCCGGCACCCTGAGGGGCCAGAGGAGAGAGGCTTGGCCTTCCCTGCACTGACTCGGGTTCCATCCCCGGCATCCCATATGGTTCCCCAAGCACTGCCAGGAGTGGTTCCCGAGTGCAGAGCCAGGAGTAAGCCCTGAGCATCACCAGGTGTGGCCCCCAAACAAATAAGTCAGGCACTCCAGAGCTGTCTTGCACCCTGCACCCAGGGACTGCTCCTGGTGGGGCTCAGGGACTTTTTGTGGTGCTGGGATGGAATGGGGTCCGCCGCATGCAACAAGCGCCCTGCCCACTGGACAAGTTTCTCCAGCCGAGGCTTGCTCAGTACAATAAAGACCAAGACTAGTCGGTCTTTATTGTACTGAAAAATACAATGAAATGGACTTTTTCACCTTTAGTTTTGGCACCATGGTTTGCAGTGCTCTTAATGGCTGGGTTTGATGTGCCATGCCCTCCACCGGGGCCCAGTGTGCCCCTGGACCAGGCACCAGGCCAGACGGTGGACAGAGGCCACAGGAAGTCCTAGTGTGTGAGAAGAAGCCAGACAGGCCTGGCTGAGAAGTCCCCGCAGCTCTCAAAATCCAAGACGCCGCGGATGGCCAGCCGGGTTGGGTCAGCCCAGCACTGCCAGCAGTGGCCCTGAGCAGAATGACGAATAGCCTCCGAATACTGCAGGGTAAGGCCCCCGAGCCCAGGCAGAGCAACAAAAGCCAGTGCAGTACAATTAGCAGAAAGCGGGGGACCCCCACGACCAGGAGAGAAGCGAATCTGGGCGAGCTGGAGCTGGGCGCCGTGCCCTGCAGACTGAGGCGTGCTCCGGGGTTCCTGGGAGAGGTGTGGAGGCCTCCCTGGGGGAGGTGACCCGTCTCTGTTCTGGACGGTAGAGTAGTTACAGATTTTCAGGGGAAGGCAAGGGTGGGGGAGGCCCCATCCACCCACCCCGAGGACGCCCCTCGGTATCTCCCAGCGCCTCCTCTCCCGGCTTCACGCCGCTCCCCGCCCCCGCAGCCCGGAGTCCCCCCTCAGACAGCCCCTGCATCCCGTCCCCGATTCGGGTGGGCTCGGGCTCGCGCTCCCCCCGCCCGCCGCACGCGGCCCTCCGGGTTCGGATAGCACCGGCCTCTCAGGGCGCTGCGGGCTCACCTGGGGGGCGCCGCCGGGGCCCGGGGGGTGCGGGGAGACCACACCCGCCGCCGCGCGGAGCGGTTGCCGAGGCAACGGCGCTGCAGAGGGGCGGGGCGCCGGGCCCCTCCGGGCTGGCGGGCGCGGCGCGGGGGGCGCGGGGCGGGGCGGGCGCGCGCGCGGCGGAGCGCGGCCTCGGCCCAGCGCAGTGCTCGGCGGGGCCGCCCGGCGCGGCGCAGCATCAGCCGGCGGCGGCGGGTAGGCGCGGGCCCGGGCTGCGGCGGGCTGCAGGGGGAGGCCGAGCGGGGGGCGCGGCGGCCCTAGGCGCCGGGCTCCGGTGGGCACGGGGGTGTGGCCGGGGGGCGGCTGGGCGCGCAGTGGGGGGAGCGGGATGCCGAGGCCCGGGTGGGAGGCGCTGGGTGGGGACGGGATCCCGGGAAGGCCGGTCCGGAGCCGGGGACGGGTGCGGGGCCCCCTTGGAGCTCGGGCCGGGACTGCTCCGTGACGAGTGGCCGGAGCGACGGGGCGAGGAGGCTGCGAGGAAGGGTGCCCCCCCGCCCCGCCGCAGCCCTGCAGCCCGAGGAGGGGGGCGGGCGTCCTGGCCGAGGTGCGCGCGGGCTGAAGAGAGGGTGCGCGAGAGCAGGACCGGGAGCGACCCCCACCCTCCTTTGCGGGCGCGTCAGCAGCGGGGCTCCGTGCGTGTGCCGGGGGCCCCTGGGCTGCGGGGGTGTGTGCGGGCAGGCCGGCCCCATCACGGCGACATTGGATTCTCGGTCCCGGTCCAGGCGCGCCCGGGCGGGCCGCAGTGCTCCAGCTTCTGGGGGGCGGGCGCGGCGCGGGCAGGAGGTGCCGGGCCCGCGGGGCTGCGGGCGCGGGCGCGGGGAGCGGCCCGCAGCGGCCGGGCCCGGCGGGGACGCGCGCGGGGAGGAGCCGCGCGCGCCGTGGCTGGGCGGCGGGAGGCCGCAGCGCCGCCTGGAGGCCCCGCCTGACCGTGTGCCCTGGTGTCCGCAGGTTCCCGGCTCGCCGCGCCATGCCCGCGGGCTGAGCGCCGCCGCCGCCGCCGCAGGGCCGCGTCCCGCCTGGCGTGGGGGCCGCGCGCGCCCGGGCCGGGCCCCGGCGGCCGACCATGGTGCTGCCGCCCCCGGACCGGCGCCACGTGTGCCTGACCACGCTGGTGATCATGGGCAGCATGGCCGTGATGGACGCGTACCTGGTGGAGCAGAACCAGGGCCCGCGCAAGATCGGCGTGTGCATCATCGTGCTGGTGGGCGACGTGTGCTTCCTGCTGGTGCTGCGCTACGTGGCCGTGTGGGTGGGCGCCGAGGTGCGCACGGCCAAGCGCGGCTACGCCATGATCCTCTGGTTCCTGTACATCTTCGTGCTGGAGATCAAGCTCTACTTCATCTTCCAGAACTACAAGGCCAGCCGGCGCGGCGCCGCCGACCCGGTGGCGCGCAAGGCGCTGACGCTGCTGCTGTCGGTGTGCGTGCCGGGCCTCTTCCTGCTGCTCGTGGCGCTCGACCGCATGGAGTACGTGCGCACCTTCCGCAAGCGCGAGGACCTGCGCGGCCGCCTCTTCTGGGTGGCGCTGGACCTGCTGGACCTGCTGGACATGCAGGCCAACCTGTGGGAGCCGCCGCGCACCGGGCTGCCGCTGTGGGCCGAGGGCCTGACCTTCTTCTACTGCTACATGCTGCTGCTCGTGCTGCCGTGCGTGGCGCTCAGCGAGGTCAGCATGCAGGGCGAGCACATCGCGCCGCAGAAGATGATGCTCTACCCCGTGCTCAGCCTCGCCACCGTCAACGTGGTGGCCGTGCTGGCGCGCGCCGCCAACATGGCCCTGTTCCGCGACAGCCGCGTCTCGGCCATCTTCGTGGGCAAGAACGTGGTGGCGCTGGCCACCAAGGCCTGCACCTTCCTCGAGTACCGGCGCCAGGTGCGCGACTTCCCGCCGCCCGCGCTCGCCCTGGAGCTGCAGCCGCCCGCGCCGCAGCGCAACCCGGGCCCGCCGCCCGCGCCCCTGCACGGCCCCCCGGGCCGGCCCCGCGGGCCCTCGCCCTCGCGCGACGCGCTGGACACGTGACGGGCCGGCCCCGAGGGCGCGGCCGGGGGCGCCGGCCCCCGCGGCCGCCTCTTCATCTCAGGAATCCCTCGGACCGCAGAGCCTTGGCCCCGCGGGCGGCCTGGGAGGGGGGGATGGGGGGCGGAGGCCCGGGCCCGGGGCCCCTGGTGGGGGCCTCTGGCGTTTTAAAGACTCGTGTTTACAGTTTTGTATCCGACGTGGTCCCGCTCTGTCCGCCTCCCCAGGTGCCGGGAGGCCGTGGGCGCCACCCGTGTTTCCATCCCCCCTCGCGGCCCTGCGGCCCAGCCCCCCACGCCCGGATGCGGAGTGGGTGGTTCCTCGCCCCGGGGCTGGAGTGGCCTCTCCACTTCCGCCTGGGCGTCCCCAGCACGCCTGCACCCCCCAGGACTTGGCCCCCGTGGCTGCACCCTGCTCGGTGCCCCGCCTGTGCCCACCTTGCCCGGCCGCCTGTGTAGCCAGTGGCACTGGGCAGTGCGTGTTCAGTGAGGGGCCCTCCAGTGCATGGTGCAGAGAGGGCGTGTCCGGACTGCGCTCCCTGCCGCACCCCTCCCCATCTGACCCCCGCACCCATTGGGGACTGGTCCCTATGACCCTGGAGCGTGAGGCAACCCCCACATTCACCACCCCTGACCGGGCTGGAATCAGGGCCTCAGGTGTGCGGCCGTACCCAGTGTGTCCTCCCGGGCTCCCAGCTGTGGGTGTGCAAGAGGCCAGGTGGGGGTCACAGGGGGCTTGGAGCTGGCATCATGAGTGTGCCAGGGCACGCCAGGGAAGTTGGGGGACCAGGCCAGGTTGGGGCTCCAAGGGCGCGAGGCCCCAAGCCATGTCCCGTGGTGCTCTGCCTAGCACTGAAGGGGGCATGCTCGGTCACCGGGGACACCGGGGTCATTGAAGACACCAGGAGCAGGGCAGGCCGTGGGGCCACTCTAGGGACCCTGGGTAGGGCCGCCTGGTGCTCAGCAATGCAGCTGTTGGGCTCAGGGCTGGGCTGAGGCAGTGACCTGAAGCTGTGTCCCTTTGGGAGGAGAGGTGGCCCCGTAGGGACAGGCCGCATGTGGGGCGTCCCCGGAGTGGGGTTCCCACTTCCACCGCAGGGACTGTTAGCCAGTGTCACTGCGACCAGCACAGGACTTCGTGCCTGCAGCCACCAGCTCTGGGTGCTGGGCCTCCCTCTGCAGGACAGGACCCAGCCTCCCTCGCCCCTGCAGGCTCAGGGGCACCCCCAGTGGGGAGTGGCCTGACCGGTATGCAGACGGGGACCCTTCTGGGCAGCGCGTCTGGGTCACAGGGTCCCCATGAGTGTGGGGGAGACAGCTCCCAGACGGGGACAGGTGCCCCAGCCGTCAGAGTCCTGGTGCTTGCTGAGACGCTTGGCTGGGAGCCCTGCCTTGGGGACCCTGAAACCTGCAGCCCTCGGATCAAGCTGAAGGCCAGGTGAAGGCACAAATGTCCCCTAGCCAGAGAAGAAAACAATCCACTCCGGGGTCTCGGGACACCCTGGGTCTCAGGGCTACCCTCGCCCATCTCAGGGTCCCTCTTCCAGGGCTGCCCCCCATTTTGAGAGCCCTGGGGACTTGATCTCAGGTCTTGAGACCCCTGAGACCCCTAGGGCTCTTGGGTCCCACCCCCTGTGCCCTGTCTCACCCCCCTCTGGGTCTCAGGGCTGGGCCCTGGTCAGACAGACCCCATGGTGGGGTGCCACCTGCCCCACCCCTCTGGTTCCTCTGGGCTGGACTCGTGCTTCTGCCATCAGTCCCCGGAGGCAGCTGCCGCACCCGTGTCCCAGGGGAGCTGGGAGGCTAGAACACGGGGTGCCGCGTGCCACTCCTGCCAGCTCCTCTCTGCCGGCTCCCAACCACCTGCGCCAGAGCCCTGGAGGGGATATGTGTGTGGTACCTCTGTCCTCGAGGCTGGGGCAGGGTGCGGAGCTTCCTGCAGGTTCGGGAGGGGTGTGAGGGGTCTCCAGAGAGCCACGCTGTCCTACTGCACAGGAGGGAGGAGGCAGGGCAAGGAGCGGAGAATAACACGAGGGCCTTGAGATCCACCTCCGCCCCGCGTGTGAGGTGGGAGACTGGCACATGCAGAACTGAGAGAAACACTGAGGAACGTTGGAACACCCTCAGTTTCTGCTCTGGAGAAGTAGGGGGGTTGGGGCGCCTGTCCTGCATCCTAGGGTTCAGATTCCCTTGACCCTAGATGGCCCTTGGAGGTCGCTAGGGGGCGCTTTTGAGCGCAGAGCCAGGCAGGGTCCTGCACACCCGCAGGGAAGGCTCAACCCCAACCTCCCCCCCCCCCCCATGAAAAAAAAAAAACTTCCTTTTTTCTGCCAAGGCTGTGCCGGCAGGAGCAAGGTGCTGGGTTCCAAGGCCTCTGGGAGCTGCGGACACCTGTGTGTGATGCCTGCAGTGGGGCCTGATGATAGATTTTCAGCCCTTTGTTCCTTGTCCTTGGAAGAGAATCTTACTGCATTGACTCACGAAGTCCCATCCCGGATGGATCTAAGCCCTGGAACAGCGCTGGGGTGGGTCCACTCACTAAGCATCGCCCTGGGCGGTGCCCCTTATTCCATCCTGCTCATTTTTGCAAATCTCACGAATGGGACTGGTGGTCTATTCCTCTATCTACCTTGATGGGTGTCAGAGCCAAGGAGTTGTCCCTGCGTTAGGGAGAGCCAGGGGACTGTCCAGGACGGCTCCTCAGCATCGTCTGCTGCTGGGCTGCTCCGTGTACCTGTGGGGGCTTGTGCAGATGAAGGAAACGGCATTTCAGCAGGCCGGGGCGCACTGCCCACAGGAAATAGCAGCTCAGCCCCGGAACCAGGCGGTAGCTTCCTGTTGGGCTTCCGGCATGGCCCAGTGTGGCCGTGAGGCATGAAGTGGCAATCCTAGTTTGAATTTGCTCTAGCGGATTGAGGACTGGGGGATCCCAACTTAACAACATTAAAAAAGAGGGTTCTGGGGCTGGAGCAATAGCACAGCAGGGAGGGCCTTGCACACGGCTGACCTGGGTTCGATTCCCAGCATCCCATGTGGTCCCCCGAGCACCATCAGGAGCAAATCCTGAGTGCATGAGCCAGGAGTAACCCCTGTGCAATGCTGAGTGTCACCCAAAAAGCAAAGCAAAAAAAAAAAGGTTCTGGGCCAGAACAAAAGTATAGTGGGTCGAGTGTTTGCCCTGCATGTGGCTGACCTGGATCAGCACGAGCCCCTGCATCCCGTATGGTCCCCTGAGCCCACCAGGAGACTAATCCCTGAGCGCAGCCGGGTACAGCCCCCCAAACAAAACCAAGCAGCAGCACTGATCTCCTGGTTGGCACAAGCCCCCAGCAAGTCTTGGCCGTCTGTGCTGTGAGAGTGTGGCCGTGACAGCCGTGCCACTTCCGGTTCGAACGAGCTTTGGGAGACGGCCCCCCCCCACCCCCCGGGGACTTGCTGAAAACCCGTGTCAGGTCCATTTGCGTCGGGTTTAGCAAACCCAGGGACAGAGCTGCGGATGCTTGGGGACGGGGTAAAGGGCCTGTGATGAGCGAGTGGAAGGGGCTAGGTCCGGGGAAAGAGGAGCGACCTGAGTAGGAAAAACAGATTGACTCGACAAGGTGCGGGGCCACGGCCCTGGGCAGGGGACTGACGGTGAGAGAGCCGGACTCTCGCCTAGAGCGAGCAGGTGTCCACAGCCTCCAGGGTCTGTTCAGGCTCGGGGTGGGGTAAGACGGCTGCATGCCAGGCCACTTGCCGTGGGCATGGACCAGCTTGGCCTGGGGGACCTGGGGGGGCCAAGCTTCTAGGAACAGAGGTGAGGATAGCCAGGCGTGGACCATGCAGCCTGTGCTGTGGGGGCAGCGTCTTACTCCAGGGCTGTCTCTCGAGGAGCTTCTCTTGCCTTTTCTTTTTTTAAAAAAATTTTAAATTATTTATTTATTTTTGCTTTTTGGGTCATACCTGGCGATGCACAGGGGTTACTCCTGGCTTTGCACTCAGGAATTATGGCTGGCGGTGCTCGGGGGACCATATGGGATGCTGGGAACCGAACCCGGGTCGGCTGCGTGCAAGGCAAACGCCCTACTCGCTGTGCTATATCTCCAGTCCCTTTATTTTATTTAAATTTTTTTTTTTTTTTGCTTTTTGGGCCACATCTGGCTATGCACAGGGGTTACTCCTGGCTCTGTACTCAGGAATTACCCCTGGTAGTGCTCAGGGGACCATATGGGATGCTGGGAATAGAACCTGTGTTGGCCGCGTGCAAGGCAAACACCCTACCCGCTGTGCTATTGCTCCAGCCCTAAAAATATTTAAAAAATTTTTTAATTTCCTTTTCTTTCTTGTTTGTTTTTGAACTACTCCCAGCAGTGCTCAGAGCTTACTGCTGGCTCTGTGCTCAGGGATGACTCCAGTTGGTGCCTGGGGGGCCCTTTGCCATGCCAGGGATCAAACCGGAATCGGCAAGATGCAAGGAAAGCTTCTGAACTCCTGTCTATACCTCCAGCCTGTCTCTTCTCTCTTTCTCTTTCCATACCCGGCAGTGCTCAGGGATCACTCCTGGCTCTGTGCTCAGGGATCACTCTTGGCAGGGTTCAAACCCCACTGGCTGCATACAAGGCAGAAACCCTCCCTGCTGTTCTTCCCTTTCAGTAAGACCCAGTGCCCAGGTCTAAGGATGTTTGGGAGACTTCAAAGGTTCTCTTTGTCAGAGATGAGTTGAGTATAGTCCAGGATCATTTTCTTTATTCGATCACTGTGAATAAGTCACAAAGCTGCTCACATTGAAGTTTTGGGCATACAAGGCTCTATCAGCAGCCCCTCCACCAAGCGCCCACCCTTCCTACTGATGCCCCTGGTTCCCCCCTCCCCCTCTCGCCTCTGGGGCACATTTCCTACGTTCCCTTCCCTAACGCGAGCCCTGTGCTCCCCTCAGCGCCAGCCTCCTGCTAAAGACCAGTTCTCCCTGCTCTTAGGGAAAACTGTTTCTGTTGCCTTCAGAAATTTGATATCCCCCTAGGAACTTTTTTTTCTTTTTGGGTCACACCCAGTGATGCACAGGGGTCACTCCTGGCTCTGCACTCAGGAATTACTCCTGGCAGTGCTCAGGGGACCATATGGGAATCAAACTCGGGCTGCCTGGGCCAGCCGCGTGCAATGCAAACGCCCTTCCCACTGTGCTGTCTCTCCATCTCCAGCCCTAGGAAGTTTTATACCCCACAGAGGAGAGAGCTCACTCTGTGTCTGTCTGACTCTCTCCCTCTGACTCACTTCACTCACCATCATACTCTAGATCCATTCAGGTAGCAGGCTTCCTCTCCTCATGGCGGAGTAGTATTCTACTGTGTTTTGAACAGAGCTTCTTTTTTCGTGCATCCATCCTTGGGCGATTGGGTTTTCCCAGATTCCAGCTGCTGTGAGTAGTGCTGCAGCGAGCATAGGGGTGCAGGTGGCTTCTCTGCGTTGTGCTTTCGTGCCTTGCGGTTTGAGGATTCTTCAAGTGAGTGCAAGGCAGGCAAATAGGAGCCAAGGGTCGGAGGCTCAGTAGGGGCTTGTGAACAGAGTGAGGGTGTCCTCCTGGACGTGAGTTCAGAGGGGACAAGAGTAGAGGAGTTGGGGCCGAGTGTGGGGCCCAGAAAAGCAGCTGGGGGCTGGAGAGATAGAACAGTGAGTGGGTGTCTGACCTCGGTCCCATCCCCGGCATCCCTGAGCACCGCTGGGTGTGGCCCCCAAAGAAAAGACAAAAGAGAAAGAAAAGCGGCTGCAAGCTCAGGCCATCCTCGGAACGATGCTCAGCGTAGCAGTCCTCTCTGTGGTTGTTCTTTACTTGGTATCAGAATCCCGTGATTCACAAAGTCATTCATGTTGGGTTTTGGGCAACTTCCCGGAGCCAATCCCACAATCGCATCCTTCCCGCCACCCAGCCCCCAGCCTCAGCCTCCCACCCGACAGAGAGCCACACTCTTAAGTTTGGTTGTTGAAATTTGGATCTCGGTGCCAGGGCCGTAATACAGCGGGTAGGGCATTTGCCTTGCATACGACTGACCCGGGTTTGAGCCCCAGCATCCCATTATGGTCCCCTGAGCACTGCCAGGAGTGATTCCTGAGCATTGCTGGGTGCGGCCCCCAAACATAATACAAACAAGAACAACAAAACGAAATTTGGATCTCTTGTTCTCAGTGCTATTGGCTGCTGTCTGGATGTTTGGCCACCCGGCTCCTTTATTCCACCCAGGACTCCGACCCCTCACTCCTACTTCCTGCTGCTTCCGGTCAATCTTTCCCACCCCAGTTTCTTTCCTTCTCTGCCCGCCCTATACTCTGGGGCCAATGGTGACCTAGGCACCCCCCTTTCCGACATTGCATCCCCCCGCCCAGTTATCCTATATGCCGCAGGTAAGTGAGACCATCCTGTGAGGTCGCCTGTGTTTGTCCTTCTGGCTCAGCTCACTTAAGCTGGTGTCTTCCAGCTCCATCCATGCTGCAGCAAACTGCATGATTTTATCTTTCCTTATAGCTGCATAGTATTCCATTGTGCGTATAGACCACATTTTCATGATCCACTTTCTTTTGTTGGACACTGAGGTTGATTTCGTATCCCAGCTATTGTTCTAAGAGCTGCAGCAAATAATAATACTTGCATATGTTTTTCTGAATAAGTAATTTTGTGTCCTACGGGTAGAAAAGGTCCTTGTTTTCTTAAAGCTTTCATCTTTGGGGCTACACATGCAGTGCTCAGGGCTTGCTCCCGGTTCTGTGGTTGGGAATCACTCCTGAGAGGGCTCAGGAGGCCCTCGTGGTGCCAGGGATTGAACCCGGGTTCAAGCAAGGCAAGTGTCCTGCTGGCTGGACTATCTCTGCAACCCATATTGTTCTTGTGGGGGGTGCACACCCGGCGGTGCTCAGGGGTACTCCTGGCTCTGCACTCAGGTGCTCGGGGCCATGTGGATGGCGAGGTTGCCCAGGTGCCCGCTGTGCTAGCTCTCCTTATAAGGGCTCACGCAATCGGCTTGGCCATCCAGCCCAATCTCATTTATACACACAGTGCAATTAGGTGATCTTTTATTTATTTTATTTTATTATTTTATTTATTTATTTTGCTTTTTTGGGTCACACCTTGTGATGCACAGGGGTTCCTCCTGGCTCTGCACTCAGGAGTTACTCAGAGAACCCTATGGGATGCTGGGAATCGAACCGGGTCAGCCGCATGCAAGGCAAATGCCCTACCCGCTGTGCTATCTCTCCAGCCCTTATTTTAATGGAGTCACTGAGATACACAGTTGCAATGTAATGATTGGGTTTGGGTTCCAGCGATACAATGTTCCAACATGTCCCTTCTGTACACTTCCCACTGCCAATGCCCCAGTTTCCCTCCCGACGCGCCCCTGCCAGCCTGCCTCTGCGGCAGGCACTTTCTCTCTGTCTGTCTCTCTCTTTCCCTCTGGGCATCATGGTTTGCAGTGCAGGTGCTGACAGATTGGCATGTATGTCCTTACCTCTTCTCAGCACTCAGTTCTTGTCCAGAGTGATCATTTCCAACTCCCGTTGGCGTAGTGGCACTGTGGTCCCTTCTCTGCCCCAACTGCGCCCCCTCACCCCTCTGTGGCAGCTTCCAACAGTGGACCAGTCCTCCCGGCCCTTGTTTCTACTCTCCTTGGGTCCAGTTAGGTAATTTTTTTTTTTTTTTTGCTTTTTGGGTCACACCTGGCTATGCACAGGGATTTCTCCTGGCTCTGCACTCAGGAATTACTCATAGCGGTGCTCAGGGGACCCTATGGGATGCCGGGGATCGAATCTGGGTCAGCTGTGTGCAAGGCAAACGCCCTCCCCGCTGTGCTATTGCTCCGGGCCCCATTAGGTCATCTTTCTATTGGAAAAACCTCATCGGCTGGAGCCTCTCAGAGAGCAGGAATAACTAATGGCGGGCATGGAAGATGTCGGTAAGCCCGGCCACTGTGGAGAGGGGGGATGTTGGGGAGGGCCAAGACGGTAGAGCTGCAGGGCAGGGAGCCCCTTCCCCGGGCAGAACACACCCCCGTGGGCTTGGTCAACTGAGTCTTAAATCAAGGGCTGTACGGGCGGCTTGCTCATCTCCTGCTGGTGTGGAAGGTGTCTGTGCAGTTAAAATTGAAGATTTCCCCCAAACGGAGGGCGCTCATGGGGCAGAGAGCTGGGCCTTTTGAGAGGAAGAGGCCAGCACTGTGCTACAGCCTCAGCAGGACTGGTGGGCACAGTGGTGCGTCTTGCTTCTCCCCATGGTCCCTCCCGTCCAGGCCTCTGCCAGTAGCCAGGTGCGTGCGCTTGGCGGGACGTGACCCTCCCCAACCCCCCTTTCCCGGCAGGAGTGCGGGTCTGGGCTGGGAGGCGCACAGGGCTTGGGTAGCGGCCGAGGGGACGGACTGCAAGGGCTCTGCCTGGCAGCACGTCCAGGACGGCCTGAATGAGCTCAGAGCTCGCCGGGCGCGTCATTGGACCGCCGAGAGCGCATTCCCCGTGAGCTGCGGCTGTGGCAGCCGCGTTGGCGAGCCACGTGCATGGGTAAAGCTGTCCCCAGGGCCTGTGGGCTGAGCTGGAGAGAGAACACCGCGGTGTGGTCCTTGCCTTGTGTGAGACCACTGGGGTTGGATCCTGGAAACCCCCCATGGTCCCCCAAGCCCCCTATGGCCCCCCCCAAACACAGCAACACGAAAAGGTGTTTTCCCCACCAGATTTCCTGGCTGCCTCCCAGTGTTTTGGTTTGTTCTGGAACCGAACTAGCAGTTCTCAGCACAGACCCTGGCAGATCTGCACTCGGGCTGTCCTGGAGGGCCTGGGGGACTGTCTGGGACCTCCCGTTTCTTGGGGAGCTCAGACAAACTCCCCCAAACCCCCAATCCCTGAATCGTGCCCCTCATTGTTTTCTCGACGAGTTTGCTTTGGGCCTCACCTGCGGGATCGCTGTGGTGGACTTTGTCCCTGCCCCCGCTTGGGCTACTCATTCTGGACGTTTCCTTGAGACTCTGCTCCCGACTGCCCCCGGCTCTCTCAAGTGACCTCTTTCTGGTCACGCTGCCATGGCACCCCCTGACCGTTTTATAAAGGTTTTTCATTTGCCATACCTGGCGGGGGCTCCTGGCTCTGCACTCAGGGGTGACTCTAGAGGAGCTTGGGGGACACCTAGGAGCTGGCGTGCAACGAGCTAGCTGACCGCAGGCAGGCGCCCCGGCTGTGCCGTCTGCAGTGGCAGGACCGCATCTCGCCCAGTCAAGCTCGTCTTCGTCCTCCAGTGGTGCGAGGGGGTGGGGGCCGGGCTGCTCTGGGCTTTGACCTGGGCGGATGGGAAGTGGGGGTGGACGTGTGGGCGCAGACAGGAACCCCTGCCTGGCCATCTCGTGTCCAGATGACGGGGACCGTGAGGGAGAGGGTGGCTGAGGAGGGGGCCATGGACAGGTGCGAGACGGACATTTCTGCGGGGTGGAGGGAGGGGGGAGAACACAGGAGCAAGCGGGAATCTGGCGCGGGTTCGGGCTTCTCGGGAGGCAAGGGGGTGGCCGTTGGGGGCTCGAGCCAGGGACGCGCCAGTTCCCAGCAGGATGCTCCAACGGCAGAGCACTGACCTCCCTGAGTGGTGCAAAGAAACCTTGTCTGGTGGCCGCTGCCCAGGGCCCTGAGCCTGAGAGCGGGTCCATTCATGTGCTAGAGCACGTGGTAAAGGAGCCAGGCCAGGGCCCGCCACGGGCCCAGGGGGTTCAGGTGCGTGCCAGCCTGCTGCCCACCTGGGGCCAACTGGCAGCGCCAGGAGGCCCGAGCACTGCTGGCTGCAACCCCTCCCCTGGCAGTAATGCAGCAAAGGCGAAAAGACCCAGTACTAGGGACTTGGAGAGGTTTCTCGTCTTGTCATCGCAGCCCTGGGACGTCCGGTTCTGTCGATGACCTTCTCAAGCGTCATGCATTCCCACACCCACACCATGGGGCCCGCTCCCCTCCAAACGTGCCCAAGGGCCCCTGCCACAGAGGCTCTGTTCCCAGGCAGACCTCCAGTACCCATGACTTTGGCCGCTCGTTCTCTACTAGGTTCGTTTAAGCTTTTTTTTTTTTTTTTTTGGGAGGGGGTCACACCTGACGATGCACAGGGGTTACTCCTGGTTCTGCACTCAGGAATTACCCCTGGCGGTGCTCAGGGGACCATACGGGATGGCAGGGATCGAACCCGGATTGGCCGCGTACAAAGTAAATGCCCTACCCACTTTGCTATCGCTCCAGCCCCTAGTTTCGTTTAGAGCTCACGTATAAGAGGAATATTTTTTGGGGAGTATAACTGGGGGGGCTCCGGGCTTACTCCTGGAAGGGTGCAGTCTGGAACCTGGGTATTGAGAAAGTACACACTTCCAGCAAGCTGGGATATACAGACCCTTCGTCCCTGCGAGGGCAGCCGCAGTGCGTGGAGTGAGTGCCGAGCTCAGTACCCGGCAGATGCTGAGAACTTGTCCTGCCTGTCAGGGAGCTGCTTTAAAGCTGCTTCTCACAAAACTATGCGAGGCCACAAATTTCCTCTGCGTCTCCTGGCCCTGAAGCTCAGGCCTCTCTTCCGGATCTGAACGATGATCCAGCTGGATGGGGCGGAGTGTTCTTGGGAAGGTGCTTATTTAGTTTTTTTTTTCCCTTCTGTATTCCACCATCTTTTTCTGGTTCTTAGAGTCTCATTTGTTAGATTTATTATGAATCTTTTTTGGGGGGGGGCACACCTGGCAGTGCTCAGGGGTTACTCCTGGCTCTGCGCTCAGGGATTAGTCCTGGTGGGCACAGGGGATCATATGGGCTGCTGGAATCAAACCTGGTTCAGCCACATGCAAAGCAAGTGCTCTTCCCGCTGTACTGTTGCTCGGGCCCCTAATTATGACTCTGATGGGTTTCTCTTTGTATATAAGTTCCTTCTTTTTGTTTCTTTGTTATAGGCCACACCCAGGGGTCACTCCTGGCTCTTCACTCAGGAATCGCCTCTGGTGGTGCTCTGGGAACCATATGGGGCACCAGGAATTGAACCTGGGTCAGCCATGTGCAAGGCACACGCCCTACCCATTGTACTATCTCTCTAATCCCCTCTATTGTGTTTTTATATCACAAAACATTTTCTTCATTTCTAAAATTCCTGAATATACTTTTCTCATTTCTTCTCTCATCTTTCTTTTTTCTTTTCTTCCTTTCTTTCTTCCCTCCTTCCCTTCCTCCTTCCCTCCCTGCTTCCCTCCCTTCCTCCCTTCCTTCCTTCCTTCCCTCCCTCCCTCCTTCTTTCTCTCCCTCCTTTTCTCCTTCCCTCACTCCTTCCCTCCCTCCCTCTCCCTTTCTTCCTTCCTTCCCTCCCTCCCTCCCCTCCTCTCCCTCCCTCCCTCCCTCCCTTCCTCTCCCTCCCTCCTCTCCCTCCCTCCCTCTCCTCCCTCCCTCCCTTCCTTCCTTCCTTCCTTCCTTCCTTCCTTCCTTCCTTCCTTCCTTCCTTCCTTCTTTCCCTCCTTTTTCTCCTTCCCTCACACCTTCCCTCTCTCCTTTCCCCTTCCTTCCCTCCTTCCCTCCTTCTCCCTCCTTCCCTCCCTCCCTCCTTCCCTATCTCCCTCCCTTCCCTCCCTCTCTCCCTCCCTCCCTCCCTCTCTCCCTCCCTCTCTCTCTCCCTCCCTCCCTTCTTCCTTCCTTCCTTCCTTCCTTCCTTCCTTCCTGCCTGCCTGCCGCCTGCCTGCCTGCCTGCCTGCCGTCCTTCCTTGTCTCTTTGCTTTTGGGCCACACCGGGCGATGCTCAGGGTTCCCCCGCGGCTCTGCACCCAGGAATCACTGCTGGTGGTGCTGGGGGGCTTGGCTGAGGCTGCCCTCTGTCCCATCCCCGCTGCTCTCACACCTTCTCCTGCTCCCTGAGTCCTCCGCCACTGCCTGGCGCCCCTGAGCTTCCCCTGTGGTATCCCTGGAGTCCCTCGGCACACGTGGAGCTGCTGCACGGGCAGAGCCTTGCGCGGTCATTCTCACTGCCGAGCTTGCTGGGCTCTGGGTGTCTTCCTTAGGCGCTGTCCCTGCAGGTCTGGGGTGACTCTTTTGGGTGCTCCCCTGTGGGCAACGCTGAGGGGCTGCCCTGTCTCTTCTCTGCGGTCACAGGGAGAGTGACTGAGCCGACGAAGCCCCTGGTGTCCCCGGGGCTCAAGGAAGGAGCCTCAGGGGCCTGTAATAACGGCTCGGGCCACACGGGGGTAGCAGAGCCCACCGAGTGCCACGCGCCTGCCCGCTGCCCAGCTGCGCCCCTTCTCCCTGCATCCCGCCCCCTCTTAGCCCAACCCCTCGCCTGGCAAGAGGCTCCTGCAGCCCAGGAACTGCAATGCCACCTTGGGTCACACGGGGACAGCAGAGACCATGGAATTTATGGTTGTTTTTTTTTTCCTTTTTTTGGGTCACACTGTGGCGAGGCACAGGAGTTACTCCTGGCTCTGTACTGGGGAATTACTCCTGGCCGTTCTCCGGGGACCCTATGGGATGCTGGGAATCGAACCCGGGTCGGCCGTGTGCAAGGCAAACGCCCTACCTGCTGTGCTATTGCTCCAGCCTGGACCATGGAATTTATCTGTGTGTGTGTGTGTGTGTGTGTGTGAGAGAGAGAGAGAGAGAGAGAGAGAGAGAGAGAGAGAGAGAGAGAGAGAGAACGTGAACATGCATTTGTGTGTATATTTTTTTTCTTTTTTTTGATTTTGGGGTCACACCTAGCAATGCTCAGGGGTTACTCCTGGCTCTGCACTCAGGAGTTACTCCTGGTGGAGCTCAGGGGACCATATGGGATGCTGGGAATCGAACCCAGTTCAGCCACGTGAAGGCAAATGCCCTACCTGCTGTGCTATTGCTCCAGCCCTGTGTGTACAATGTAAAAAAATTCTTAATTTTTTTTTAATTGAATACCCGTGTGATAGACCATTACAAAGCTGTTCACGATTAGGTTTCAGTCATACAACAATACAACACCCACCCCTCCACCAGTGTGCATTTCCCACCACCAACGCCCCCAGTTTCCCTCCCACCTTCCCTCAACCTCCCGTCCCTCGGCCTGCATCTATGGCAGGCACTTTTCTTCTCTCTCTCTCTCTCTCTCTCTCTCTCTCTCTCTCTCTCTCCTTTTGTGCGTTATGCTTTGCAATACAGGTACCACGATATCATCATGTTTGTTCAGGGAGTTTAGTACTTTTATCGGGAAGGTACAGCTGGAGTAGCTTTTTTCTTTGTTTTGGGTTTTGGTTGGGTCACACTGGCAATGCTCAGGGTTACTCCTGGGTGTGCACTCAGGAATCACTGCTTGCAGTGCTCAGGGGACCATCCTGGGGATTGAACTCAGGTCGGCTGTGTGCAAGGCTAATTCCCTATCCACTGTACTATTGCTCTGGCCCCTGCAGTAGGTTTTTTAATGGGTGGCCGCTTTGGGGTGTGGATATGACTGGAGGGGTTTCCAGAAGTACACGAAGGTGGGGAAGGTAGCTCATCCCAACTCTGAGAAAGTGGAGATTTCAGCCACAAAATCTGTATACCTGAGTTTTCTGCAGGTTAATTTCTTGGTGGTTCATCTTGAGATAGTGGAGTCCAGGTGGGGACATGGCGGTGATTTTGGATTGTGGGAGCCTGTGGCTATTGAGGGCTCTGTTTGGGCAGACACTGGACTAACCTGTTCCCCTCCCATGTGCCTCAAATTATTCAGCCATGTGCGGGTCTGAGATTTACTGTGGCTTTTGATCTCTTTCTATGGGCTGGAGCGATAGCACAGCGGGTAGAGCGTTCGCCTTACAAGCGGCCAACATGGCCGACCCGAGTTCGATTCCTCCGCCCCTCTTGGAGAGCCCGGCAAGCTACCGAGAGTATTCGATATGCCAGACACAGTAACAACAAAGTCTCCAATGGAGACGTTACTGGGCCCGCTCGAGCAAATCGATGATCAATGGGAGGGCCTTTACTTACTTTTACTTTACTTGATCTCTTTCAATATTTATTTATGGTTCTCTGAAGAAAGGCTGGTGGGAGAGCTTAAATGGTGGTGCCAGAGTTGGTTTGTGGTAGTGATTGCCAGGGATTCTGGGAGTATAGGGAAGTGGGGAGAGAGGGAGGTAGCCCATCCTGACTCCTACCTGAGCCTTCGTGAGATCCACCTGGAGTGTGGGGTCTGGCCAGGACATGATGAGTTTGGGTTGTGGGAGCCAGCGGTGGCTGGGTCTCTGTTTGGGCAGGCGCTGGGCTAACCCTGTCTGCTGTGCCCAGATTATTCAGCCATGTGCAGGTCCGAGATGTGCTGCATCTTTTTGATTTCTTACAAGATTTATTTCTGAGTCTCTGCAGCTTATATGGCAGAACCAGAGGTGGCTTGAGGGCGTGGCTCCTGCTTACCTAAATTTGGTGGTTTAATTTTTCGGAAGGGCTGGAGCGATAGCACAGCGGGTAGGGTTTTTGCCTTGTACACGGCCGACCCGGGTTCGATTCCTCCGCTCCTCTGAGAGAGCCAGCAAGCTACAGAGAGTATCTTGTCTGGCAAGCTCCCTGTGGCGTTTTCAATATGCCAAAAACAGTAACAAGTCTCTCAATGGAGAAGTTACTGGTGCCCGCTCGAGCAAATCAATGAACAATGGGAGGAGAGCGCTACAGTGCTAATTTCTTGGAAAACTTGGTTCCAAGTTATTGGAGTTGGGCCAGAGGCACAGCTATACCTCGGGGTGCCTGGAAATCTGAGGGCACCGTCAGGAAGCTGGCGCTCCTGCACGTTGGGACCAGGTTGACCGCTGGGGACGCCCCCTGGCCCCAATCGTGAGGGTAGCAGCGGGCTGCAGCCATCAGCCCAACAGAGCCTGGTGGGGCTACACGCTGGCCCTGGGGGATCTACAGACAGCTGGTGCCAGGGAGATTTTCCTCCCTGACAGGCTCGGCGGCACTCTTTGGAGATGTGCTTGGGGCACTGCAAAGGGTTTCGGGCTGGCGCGGGCGCCCCCGGGTGCTAGGGCAAGAGCAGCTCTGCAGCCCACTCTGAGCCCAAGGAGCCCTTGGGACCTCCTGAACAGGAGAAGCGGCTCGTGCAGTCGCACCTGCGATGCCGCCTTGGGCCACACGGGGGCAGCAGACTCCACAGGGTGAGGTTGCCCGTGCGTGACAATGTTACTCTTGCACCTTTTTCTCTGTGAGTGCATGCGACTGTACGTGTGTAAGTCAGTGTGAATGCATGTGTGTGAGTGTACGTGAGTTTTACAGTGAGCAGATGCTTATGAGTATGTGCATGTGTGTCTGTGAGTTTGTGTGAGTGATTATAAATGAGTGTTGTTTGAGTCTGCGCGTGAGTGTGAGAATGTGTCCCTGTGTCTGTGAGAACGAGAGTGTGTTACTCAGTATGTGTGTGAATGTGAGACTGAATGAGTCTGTATGTGTTGTGAGAGTGTGAATCTGTATGTTATGTGTGTGGGTGTGAGAGTGTGAATATGTGTGTTTGTATGTGTGAGTGTGATTGTGTGAGGATGTATCAGGTGAGGATATGAGTCTGTGTGTGTGAGATGTGTGAATCTGTATGTGCATGTGTCTGTATGTGTGTGAGTGTGAGAGTGTATGTGTGTGAGTGTGTGACTCTGTATATGAGTATATGTGTGAGTGTGTGTTTGCGTGTGTGAATGCTGAGTTTTCTCCTCAGGGAGGCTGCGTTTTGGAGCTGGACTAGAATGCAGGCGCGTCGGGGTCACCAGGCTGTCGACTCTGGCCACTCACCAGGGGTCCTGGCCTGTCTCAGCCCGGGGCCCCCTGCCTGCATTGTGCGGCATCTGAGAACTGCTGTCTGGAGCTTCGCTGTGGGGCCTGGGTGGGTTCACCCGCAGGGCCTTGTTGGGCGCACCCCTGTGCCCCAGGTCTTTCCCCGTGTGAGGCAGGCGGCGAGAGGCTGCTTCCTCGTGAGAGCGGCTGGGGTGACCCTCAGGAAGTCTTCGGCCCCCAGTGGGGTGGAGGGAGGCCCGGGCCTGCTCGGTATCAGGGACATCCCGCCCCAGTGTAATTGTGTGTGGCTGCAGGTGGGGGCCCGGGCAGTGGCCCCAGGCTGTGCCCGTGACCCGGATGTGTCTCTGCGGGGGCCGAGGGGGAGAACCCCATCTCTTGCCTCTGTGTGGCCAGAGCTGCATGGAGGCTGGTGGGAGGTGCCTGCCATGTCCTCTCAGCCTGCAGCGGGTCAGCCACCAAGGTGACAGAAATGTGGGGGTCCCCTGTTGCAGGGGTGCACCCAGGCCTCATCCTCCTTCCCGGCCACCGGGACTCCTGGACTGTCCCCTGGAGGCATGTGGAGGGTAACACAATATCCCCAGGTGAGTGGCCGAGTGAACGCCCACTCCAGGCTGTCAGGGTGAACCCTACTCAGTGGCCTAAGGGGTCTTGCCCAGGCAGATGACTGTCCTGAGAGGAGGCCCTGCAGATCGCAGGTGAGACCCACTGTGCCGCCACTCCGGGGGCCCCGTTCCTGAGGAGTCTGGGGCTGATCCCCTGCGTCCGGGTGGGGCGTGAGAGCAGACCTGCGTGTGGGTGTCCATCCTGAGACAGGTGAAGCCCATCGCAGGAGCCTGGCCTGGCCTGTCCCCCTGGTCCACCCTGGCCTGCCCCGCCCTGCCCTACCCAAGCAGGACTCCAGGGCTGGGAAGAGGCTCTTGCTCAGGGGCCTGTAATTCCGGCTTGGGCCACACGGGGGCAGCAAGCCCACAGTAAGAGAGAGAGAGAGAGAGAGAGAGAGAGAGAGAGAGAGAGAGAGAGAGAGAGAGAGAGAGAGAGAGAGAGAGAATGTGTATGTGTGTGACTGTACGTGTGTGTCATAGTGAGTGTGAATGCTGAGGTTCTTGCTCAGAGTCTGGGATGTGGAACTGGCCCAGAATGAGTCACCCGGTCACCACCCAGACTGTCGTCTCGGGCCATCAGCACAGGCCGGAATTAAACAGGAGCAACCTTGCCTGCCTCATGCTTTTCCCTCACTATTCGCCCTCACACCAGCCCCTCTCCCCTCTGCATCACCCACCTGCCCGCTGCCCACCTGCGCCCCCTTTCTTCCCGCACCCTCTTAGCCCAACCCCAGGCTGGCAAGAGGCGCCTGCAGCCCAGGAACTGTGATGCTGCCTTGGGCCACACAGGGGCAGCAGAGACCATGGAATATGTGTGTGTGTGTGTGTGTGTGTGTGTGTGTGTGTGTGTGATAGTGCGTGAACATGCATTTGTGTGTGTGTACAATTTAAAAAAATTCTTTAAATATTTTTTATTGAATAACCGTGCGATAGACCATTACAAAGCTGTTTATGATTAGGTTTCAGTCATACAACGATCCAACACCCACCCCTCCACCAGTGTCCATTTCCCACTACCAACGCCCCCAGTTTCCCTCCCACCTTCCCTCAACCCCCCTATCCCTCGGCGTGCATCAATGGCAGGCACTTTTCTTCTTCTTCTTCTTCTTCTTCTTCTTCTTCTTCTTCTTCTTCTTCTTCTTCTTCTTCTTCTTCTTCTTCTTCTCCTCCTCCTCCTCCTCCTCCTCCTTCTTCTTCTTCTTATCCTTCTTCTTCTTCTTCTTCTTCTTCTTCTTCTTCTTCTTCTTCTTCTTCTTCTTCTTCTTCTTCTCCTCCTCCTCCTCCTCTTCCTCCTCCTTCTCCTCCTCCTCCTCCTCCTCCTCCTCCTCCTCCTCCTCCTCCTCCTTCTTCTTCTTCTTCTTCTTCTTCTTCTTCTTCTTCTTCTTCTTCTTCTTCTTCTTCTTCTCTCTCTTTCTCTCTCCCTTTGTGCATTATGGGTTGCAATACAGGTACCACGATATCATCATCATTTATTCAGGGAGTTTAGTATTTTTATCGGGAAGGTACAGCTGGAGTAGCTTTTTTCTTTGGTTTTGGGTTTTGGTTGTGTCACACTGGCAATGCTCAGGGTTACTCCTGAGTGTGCACTCAGGAATCACTGCTTGTAGTGCTCAGGGGACCATCCTGGGGATTGAACTCAGGTCGGCTGTGTGCAAGGCGAACTCCCTATCCACTGTACTATTGCTCTGGCCCTTGCAGTAGGTTTTTTAATGGGTGACCGCTTTGGGGTGTGGATATGACTGGAGGGGTTTCCAGAAGTACACGGAGGTGCGGGAAGGTAGCTCATCCCGACTCTGAGAAAGCCTGGAGATTTCAGTCACAAAATTCTCTGGGGATGCCTCCCTGGGCCCGGCCATGAGGGCAGCAGTGGACCGCGGCCACCAGCCCAGCAGAGCCTGGCAGGGTTACATGCCGGCCCTGGGGGTCTCCAGACAACTGGTGCTGGGGAGATTTTCCTCCCTGACAGGCTCGGCGGCACTCTTTGGAGATGTGCTTGGGGCACTGCAAGGGGTTTCAGGCTGGCATGGGCACCCGCGGGTGCTGGGCAAGAGCAGCTCTGCAGCCCACTCTGAGTCCAGGGAGCTCTTGGGACCCCCTGAGCAGGGGAAGCGGCTCCTGCAGCTGCGCCTACGATGCCGCCTTGGGCCACACGGGGGCAGCAGACTCCACAGGGTACAGTTGCCTGTGAGTGACAGTGCAACTCGTGCATCTTTGTGTGTGTGCATGCGACTGTACGTGTGAGAGTCAATGTGAATGTCTGCAGGTGTGAGTGTACATGAGTTTGACAGTGAGAAAATGCTCATGAGTGTATGCATGTGTGTCTGTGAATTTGTGTGAGTGATTTTAAATGCAGAGTCTCCTGACCCCGTGCCTGGCTGTCCTAGCCAGGGCCCCTTGGAGGGGGGCGGGTTGAGTTTCCCTCCCCGCCCTGACTAGGGCTCCAGCAGGCGAAGACCTCCAGAACCAGCCACCACCATGCTGAGACCACTCTCCACACACATGAAAGTACCGGCAGAGGAACAAAGGCATGCGGGTCCCGAGGCTGAGACCTCCAAGCCTGCTCAGATCGGGGCTGAGCATCTTCCACTCAGATCCTCCATCTTCCAGTAGGAAGGGGTTACACCCACCAACTGACCACCAGTGCCGTGTAATTCTATCAACAGCCAAGACCCAGGGACTATAAAACCCAGCTCCTGGAAGAAAACAGCGCAGTCTCCTGCCCCCATGCCTGGCAGTCCTCGCTGGGGCCCCTTGGAGGGGGGTGGGTTGAGTTTCCCTCCCCGCCCCGACCAGGGCTCCGGCAGCCGAAGACCTCCAGAACCAGCCACCACCATGCTGAGACCACTCTCCACACGCATGAAGGTATCGGCAGAGGAACAAAGGCATGCGGGTTCTGGGGTTGAGATCTCCAAGCCTGCTCGGATCGGGGCTGAGCATCCTCCACCCAGTTCCTCCATCTTCCAGGGGTCACACCCACCATCTGACCCCCAGCGCCGTGTAATCCCATCAATGGCCAAGAGCCAGAGACTATAAAACCCAGCTCCCGGAAGCATCTTATTATCTCATTCTTGCTTTGGACAACCTGGCAGGCTACCGAATGTAACCTGCCCATATGGCAGAGTCTGGCAAACTCCCCGTGGTGTACCCAATATGCCAATACCAGTAACAATGATGGGTCTCATTCTCCTAACCTTGAAAGAGCCTTGAATATGGCACTTTTTAAAAATCTCAGGGCTAGGATGATGGAGACATTACTGGGGCCTGCTTGAGGCAATTGATGAACAACAGGATGATCGTGATGGTGATTATAAATGAGTGTTGAGTCTGCGTGCGAGTGTGAGAATGTGTCTGTGTGTTGTGAGTATGAGTATGTTAGTCTGATGTGTGTGAGATTGAATGCGTCTGTATGTGTGTGTGTGAATCTGTATGTTATGTGTGTAAGAGAATGTGAGTGTGTGAATATGTGTGAGCTTGTATGTGTGAGTGTGATTGTGTGAGTCTGTATTATGTTAGGATACGAGTCTGTGTGTGTGAGATGCGTGAATCTATGTGTATGTGTCTGTACGTGTGAGTGTATGTGTGTGAGTGTGTGAGTCTATATATGAGTATGTGTTAGTGTGTGTGTGTGTGTGTGTGAGAATGCTGAGTCTTCTCCTCAGGGAGGCTGCAACTTGGAACTGGACTAGAATGCGGGCGCGTGGGGGCCACCAGGCTGTCGGCTCAGGCCACTCACCAGGGGTCCTGGTCTCAGCCCGGGTCGCCCTGGCTGGCCCTGGCTTGCCCTGACCTGCCCTACCCAGCAGGACTCCAGGGCTGGGATGAGGCTCTTGCTCAGGGGTTGTAATGCCGACTTGGGCCACACGGGGTCAGCAAAGCCCACAGAAAGAGAGAGAGGGAGAGAGGGAGAGAGAGAGAGAGAGAGAGAGAGAGAGAGAGAGAGAGAGAGAAAGGAGAGAGACAGAGACAGAGAGAGACAGAGACAGAGAGACAGAGAGAGAGACAGAGAGAGTGTGTCTCACAGTAGTGTGGACGCTGAGGTCCTTGCTCAGAGTCTGGGATGTGGAACTGGCCCAGGATGAGTCACCCGGGGACCACCCAGACTGTCACCTCGGGCACCATCAAGACCACTAACTAAACAGGAGCGTCCGTGCCTGCCCATGCTCGTCTCTGTGCCAATTTTTCCCCCTCACTCCAGCCCCTCCCCTCTCTGCGCCACCCGCCTGGCCGCTGCCCAGCTTCGCCCCCTTTGCCTGCATCCCGCCCCTCTTAGCCCACCCCCAAGCTGGGAAGAGGCTCCTGCAGCCCAGGAACTGCGATGCCGCTTCGGCCACACGGGGGCAGCAGAGACCATGGTGTGTGTGTGTGTGTGTGTGTGCGTGTGTGTGTGTGTGTGTGTGTTGTGTTTGTGTGTGGACCTGCGTGTGTGTGTATGATTTTGCGTGTGTTGTTGTGTCTGTGAGTGTCACATCATTCTCCGTGGGTGTAGTGTAGCGATTGCTGCGGGTCAGCGCCGTGTCTGGGCTACGGACCTGGACAGTGGGAGTCTGATGGGGCCCGCAGGTTGTCAGCCCAGGTCACCACCAGGTCCCCTGGTCCCGTTGCAGGGGCTGCCACTCGGCCTGTGCCTGGCCCTGACGCCCCCTTTCCCCCATTCCTACCACTCTCCCCTGTGTCCTTCACCCGTGCCAGTGACCGTCCCTCTGCCCATCATCCCTTTGGCCTCTGTCCGCCGGGAATCAGCCCCTGCAGCCGTGCTGCAATGCCGCCATGTACCACATGGGGACAGCAGACTCCACAGCGTACATTTGCCTGAGTGACAGCGAGTGTTTCTGTTTTTCTCTGTGTGCGTATGTATGCGACTGTATGTGTGAAAAAGTGTGAGTGAGTGTACATAAGTCAGCAAATGTTATGTTTGTGTGTGTCTGTGAGATTTCGTGAATGAATGGGAATGAATGTGTGAGTCCTTTTGAGACCCTTTGTGTTAGAGTCTGTGTGAGTATGAGAGTGTGTCTATATGTGTGTGAGGCTTGTAGGAGAATGTGAGTCTACATGGAAGTCTGCATGTGTGTGAGTCTGTGTATGTGAGTGTGAGTGTGTGGTCGTATGTGTGAGTCTGTACGCGTATGAGAGTGTGTGAGTCTTTATGCAGGTGAGGGTGTGTGAGTTCTTGTGTGTGAGTGTGAGCCTGTGTGAGCCTGCATTTGTTTGAGTATGAGTCTATGTGTGTGCGAATATGAAAGATGCGTGAGTCTGTGTATGAGTGTGTGTGTGTGTGTGTGCGTGTGTGAGTGCTGAGTTTTCTCAGGGAGGCTGCGTTTTGGAGCTGGACTAGAATGCGGGCGTGTGGGGGTCACCAGGCTGTTGGCTCTGGCCACTCACCAGGGGTCCTGGCCCGTCTCAACCTGGGTCCCCTTGGCCGCACTGTGTGGCGTCTGAGAACTGCTGTCTGGAGCTTCGCTGTGGGGCCTGGGTGGGTCCACCCGCAGGGCCTCGCTGCGCATGCCTCTGTGCCCCAGGTCCCTCACAGGCCCTTGGCCTGTCCCACCTGGTGTGGGTGTCTGTGCTGGGGGTTCGAACTGTGACATCGTGAGCTGGCTCCACCTTTGTGCCTCAGTTTCCCCATGTGAAGCGGGTGGTGAGTGGCTGCTGCCTTATGAGGGTGGCTGGGGTGACCTCAGGAAGGCTTCAGTCCCCAGCAGGGTGGAGGGAGGCCGGGGCCTGCTCGGCATCGGGGACATCCCGCCCCAGTGTAATTGTGTGTGGCTGCAGGCGGGGGCCCGGGCAGTGGCCCCAGGCTGTGCCCGGGACGCGGATGTGTCTCTGCGGGGGACCGAGGGGGAAGACCCCATCTCTACCCGGGCTGCGGGCAGCAGGGCGGTGCCCCTGGCCTCTGTGTGGCCAGAGCTGCATGGAGGCTGGTGGGAGGTGCCTGCCATGTCCTCTCAGCCTGCAGCGGGTCAGCCACCAAGGTGACAGAAATGTGGGGGTCCCCTGCCTGCACGGGCGCACCTGGGCCTCATTCCAGCTTGTTTCCGCCTGCCGGGACCCCTGGACTGTCTCCTGGAGGCAATTGGAAGGTAACATAGTATCCCCAGGTGAGTGGCGGCATGGCTGGGTGACTCCCACTTCCAGGCCATCAGCCGAGCCTAACCAAGTGGCCTTTAGGGTCTTGCCCAGGCAGAGGACTGTGCCGAGAGGACCGGGCGTTCACACCTGGCAGGGGGCACCCCCACGGTCTCACCTGTCCCATAGTCCCACCTGGCTGAGCCTGTAATGACGAGGGTGTCCAGCAGGGGGAGCCCCAACCCCACGTGAGCCTCGCCTCGCTGTGCCCTGCGGGTCCCTGGAGGTGTCGCAGACCTACCCTGGGCGTGCCCGTCTGTCCTTGTCTGGAGGCTTCCGGGGGCTTCTCTGCAGCGAGTTCTGCAGGGTCCCCTGACGTGCTGGCTGATTTCGTCCTGGGGAGAGGGGCTGGGGCCAGGGTATTGTTGTGTGTGCACCCCGCTGGGGGCTCTTCCAGAGACAGGCCAGGGAGGTCCTAGCAGGGGGGTCCGACGGGGGAGCACAGAGCAGGGGCACTCAGCTGTGGCCTGGGGACCCCACGGGGGCGTGTGTGTCTGAGCTGCGGGGCTAGGGGGAGGTCGGGTGGGTCCCCTTGTCTGGCTGAGATCCCCCATGATCTGCACAGCACCCCCGCCCTGGGTCTGCCCCCTCCACTGTCCGTGATGCGACTGGACTCCAACGGGTCTGGCGAACCAGAGGTGCCCCCTCCTGGGCACTCCCACTTCTGTGGAGCGGGGTCAGGCCCCCTGAGTCCGGGGTGCGGGTTGAGGGCAGACCTGCACGTGAATGTCCAGCCCGAGGCAGGCGAACCCCGTCCTCGGTGGCTGGTGTGACGGGTCCCCTGGCCCGCCCCGTGCTTGCCCTGCCTCGGCCCTACCCAGCCCGACACCAGCTCCGAAGGCTCCTGCGGTCTGTAATGCCAACCCTGGCCACACGGGGGCGGCAGAGCTCACAGAAATGAGCCTGTGTGAACAGCACTGTGGATGCTGAGCTTCTTGCTCAGAGTCTGGGATGTGGAACTGGTCCAGGGTGAGTCACCTGGGGACCGCCCAGGCTGTCACCTCAGGCCGTCAGCACAGGCCACTAAACAGGCCCCGTTTCTCGGAGTAGTGGTGCCTGCCTCATGCCAGTCTCCGTTCTGCTGTTTGCCCCTCGCAGCAGCCCCTCTCCCCTCTGCGCCACTCACCTGCCCGCTGCCCAGCGGCGCCCCCTTTCTCCCTGCATCACCCCCCCCTCCGTAGACCAACCTGGGGAGAGGCTCCTGCAGCCCAGGAAGTGCAGTGCCGCCTTGGACCACTCGGGGGTAGCAGAGTCCATGGAGTGTGTGTGTGTGATGTGTGTATATGTGTGTGTATGTGTGTGTGTGTGTGTGTGTGACCACCATCCCTCTGGCCTCTCTCCCCTCCTGCTGGGACCCTGGGCTGGGAATCAGCCCCAGCAGCCGCGCCTGCGATATCGCCTTGGGCCACACGGGGCAGCAGACTCCACAGGGTGCATTTGCCTGTGAGTGACAGCGAGTGTTTTTGTGACATTTGGTTTCTTTGTGTCTCTATGTGAGTGACAGTGAGTGTGCTTTTTAAATTTATTTTATTTTTATTATTATTTTTAAAATTTTATTTATTTATTTATTTATTTAAAACTTTTTTTTGCCTTTTTAAAAAACTTTTATTAGTGAGACATCATGAGGTAGAGTTGTAGACTTACAGATTTCTGTTTCTGTGAGTTTGTTTCTCTGTGTGTATCTCTATGTGAGTGACAGTAGTTTTTTTTCTGTTTGTGCCGTATGAGTGTGCTTCTGTGTGTGAGTGACTGTGAGTGTGAGTGATGGGGAGTGTGTTTTTGCGTGAGCGACTGTGAGTGTTTTTCTGTGTGTGAGTGACAGGGAGTGTGTTTCTGTGTGTGAGTGACTGTGAGTGTTTCTGTGTGTGTGACGGGGTCTGTGTTTCTGTGTGTGTGTGACGGGGAGTGTATTTCTGTGTGTGTGACTGGGAGTGTATTTCTGTGTGTGTGACTGGGAGTGTGTTTCTGTGTGTGAGTGACTGTGACTGTTTCTGTGTGTGTGACGGGTTCTGTGTTTCTGTGTGTGAGCGACGGGGAGTGTGTTTCTGTGTGAGAGTGACGGGGAGTGTGTTTCTGTGTGAGAGTGACGGGGAGTGTGTTTCTGTGTGTGAGTGATGGGGAGTGTGTTTCTGTGTGTATGTGATGGGGAGTGTGTTTCTGTGTGTGAGTGATGGGGAGTGTTTTTCTGTGTGTGAGTAATGGGGAGTGTGTTTCTGTCTGTGTGACGGGAAGTGTGTTTCTGTGTGTGAGTGACGGGGAGTGTGTTTTTGTGTGAGTGACAGGGAGTGTGTTTCTGTGTGTGAGTGACTGTGAGTGTGTGTGACGGGGTCTGTGTTTCTGTGTGTGTGAGACGGGGAGTGTGTTTCTGTGTGTGTGACTGGGAGTGTATTTCTGTGTGTGTGACGGGGAGTGTGTTTCTGTGTCAGCGACAGTGAGTATGCTTGTGTGTGTTCTGCGGGTGGCAGTGAGCGTTTTTCTTTGTGTGCTGTGAGAATCCTCTGGTCTGACTCAGGGAGACTGGGCTTGCTGGAGGTGAGCCAGCATGAACCTGAATAAGAGTCGCTCAGATGGTCACCGCAGGCTGTCCCCGTGTGTCATTCACCTGGGCCTGAGGTCCTGGTCTCCCAAGCTAAGTCATCTTCCCAGGCCACCCACCTCTCATTTCGTAGTTCCCAGTCACCATCCCTGCCACAGCCCGGTCACCAGGCCCCTGCCCTGCTGCCTCCTCGCCTGTCCGCCAGGGAACTCCGTTCCCAGAAGAGGCTCCTGTAGCCTGGGGCTGCAATTTCATCTCTTCCCCACGGGGGCAGCAGAGCCCGAGCGTGCTTTTGTGTGAGGGAGAGTGTGAGTGTTTCTATGTGTTTGTTTCTTTGTTGTATGTGTGTGAGGCTGAGTGTGTGAGAGTGATTGTGTGTGTGTTTCTTTGTGAGCATGCGAACATGATGTGCAGCAGGGAGTGTGGCTTGGTGGAGCCGGGCCGGGTGAGTCCGTGGAGAGGCCACCTAGACTGTCACCACGGGTCACTAGCCCAGGGCTGTTTCTGGTCACGCAGTTGGCCTGGGCCATGGTGGTTGGCTATGCCGGGGGAACACTCAGCTGAGGGGATACTGGGGCACACTGGACCCGGGTCTCTGCAGCGGTCCAGGCCAGTGGGTATAGCGCTTGAAAGTAGATAAAGGACCGAACGCCATGGCCTCTCAGTGTCTGTGTTGCAAACCATAATGCCCCAAAGGAGAGAGAGAGTACGGGGGAAACTGTCTGCCATGGAGGCAGGGGAGGGTTGGATGGGGGTTACTGAGGACATTGGTGGTGGGGAATGTGCACTGGTGAAGGGATGGGTGTTCAACCATTGTGTGATTGTAACTCAAACATGAAAGTTTTTTAACTGTATCTCATGGTGATTCAATGAAAAAAAATAGCTGCGCCCCGAGGTGAGGCAGCTACCCCCAGGCCGCCCCACCTCCCCTCTGCCCCCAACCCTGCGGGAGCCCCAGGCAGGCCGGAGGTGCTGCTCTGGCGTCTCTGCCCAACAGTTTGTCTGCAGTCCTGTCCCCACCTGGCCGCAGTAGACGGGGTGTCTGTGCCCGAGGACCCCCACCCAGGGGTGGCCCCTTCCACTCAGGTCCTTGAGACCAGCACGAAGCCAGCACCGTGACTGTCACCTCCAAGCACACCTGGGGTAGCCAAGCAGGGGGGGTCTTGTTCCTGCCCAGGCCTGTGGCCCCCAAGTTCCTCACCCCTTCCTTTCTGTGCCCTGTGTGACTGGACCACTGCTTTCCCCTGGACACTCCTGTCTCCCTTCTCTCTCTCAGAGAAAACCACCTTTCCTCCTGGACAACCCTATCGTCCTTCTCTTGGAGAGAAAACCACCCTTTGCTGCTGAGACATGCTGTCTCTCTTCTCTACTAAGGAAAACCACATTTCACCCCTGGACATGCTTGTCTTCCTTCTCGCTCTTTCTGAGAGAAAGCCATCCACTCCACTGGACGTGCTGGTCTCCCCAATCTCTCTAGAGAAAATCACCAATTTTCCCACCTCCCTACACTCTCTGTGAGAGAAAACCACCCTTTTCCCTGGACATCCTGTCTCCTTTCTCTCAGAGAAAATCACCCATTGTCTCTGCATAAGCCTATCTCTCTCTCTCTCTCTCAGAGAAAACCACCCTTTCCCCATGGACAAGCCTATCTTCTTCTCTGAGAGAAAACCATCCTTTCCACTGGACACTCTTGTCTTCCTTCACTCTTTGAGAAAAATAACCTTTCTCCCTGAATATCTTTCTTCTCTCTCTGAGAGAAAACAACCTATTCCCTGTGGAAGTGCCTGTCTGCCTTCTCTGTCTGTCTGTCTGTCTTTCTCAGAGAAAACCACCCTTTACCCTTAACCCTTTACCATTTGACATGCCTGTCTCCCTTCTCTGTCTGAGAGAGAACAACCCTTTCCCTCTGGTGGACATGCCTGTGTTTCTTCTCTCTCTCTGAGAGAAAAAAATAACCTACTCCTCTGGACATGCCTCTCTCTGCCTCTCCCATTCTCTCAGAGAAAACAACTCTTTCCCCTGAGCACTGCTGTTTTCCTTCTCTCTCTTTCACACACAGAATAAACCACCCTTTCTTGCTGGATGATCCTGTCTTTCTTCTCTCAGAGAGAACCACTCTTTCCCCCCTTGACATACCTATCTCCCTTCTCTGTCTGAGAGAAAACCAACCATTTTCCCCTCTACATGCCTATCTCCCTTCACTCTCTGACAGAAAACCACCCTTTCCTCCTGACTCTCTTGTCTTCCATCTCTCTGTGGCAGAAACTACCATTTCTTCTGGATGTGCCTATCTTCTTTCTCTCTCTGAGAAAACCAACCTTTCCCCTTTGACATGCCTGTCTCCTTCCCTCTCTGGGGAAAAAACAATCATTCTCCCCTGACATGCCTGCCTGCCTTATCTGTCTGAGAGAAAATCACCCATTCTCCCTTGACATACCTATCTCCTTCATGCATGAGAGAAAACCATCCTTCCTCACTGTACATGCCTGTCTCCCTTCTCTGTCTGAGATAAAATCACCTATTCTCCCCTGACATGTCTGTCTCCTTTCCCTGTCTGAGAAAAAACTGCATTTCCCTTCTGATCATGCCTGTCTTCCTTCATTCTCTCTAAGAGAAAATCGTCCTTTCCCCATTGATGTGTCTGTCTCCCTCCTTGTCTGAGAGAAAACTCCCCTTCCCCTCTGATTATCCCTGTCTACCTTCACTGTCTCTGAGAGAAAACCACCCTTTCCTCCTTGACTTTTCTGTCTTCCTTCTTTCTGTGAGAGAAAACCACCCGCTCTCCTGGACATGCCTGTTGGTGATTGGTGATTTGTGATTTTGTGATTTGTGATTTGGTGATTTTCTCTAGAAAGATTATTTCTCTCTTCTGAGAAAACTACCCTTTCCCTCTTGATGTGCCTGTCTCTCTTCCTTGTCTGGGAGAAAATCACTCATTCTTCCTTCTCATATCTTTCTCCCTTCCCTACCTGAGAGAAAAACACCCTTGTCCTCTAGATATGTCTGTATCTTTTTTCTGAGAGAAAACCACTCTTCCCCTCTGGACATGCCTGTCTCTCTTCTCCTGAGAGAAAACTAAGCTACCCATTCTCCCTTGCCTGTCTCCTTTCTCTGTCTGAGAGAAAACCACTCATTCTATCTTGACATACCTGTTTCCCTCCTCTCTCTCTTAGAGAAAATTACCCTTTCCCCCTGGACACTCCTGTCTCCCATTTCTCTCTCTGTCTTTCAGAGAAAACCAAAATTTTTTCCCTTGGGAAAAAAACAAAAAAACAGGACACTCCTGTTTTCATTCTGTCTCTTTCTTCTATGCCAGAGAGAAAACCACCCTCCCACTCTGGACAAGGCTGTCTCCTTTCTCTGTCTGAGTGAAAACCACCCATTCTCCCTTGAAATGCCTGTCTCCCTTCTCAGTATGAGAGAAAAACACACATTCCCCTTAACATTCCTGTCTCCCTTCCTTCTCTGAGAGAAAACTACACTTCCTTTCTGGCCATGCCTATCTCCCTTTACTCTTTTGAGAGAAAATCACCCTTTCCTCCTAACCCTCCTGTCTTCCTTCTCTCTGTGGGAGAAAACCACCCTCCCTTCTGGACATGCTGTCTTCTTTTTCTCTCTGAGAAAACCAACCTTTCCCCCTTAACATGCCTGTCTGCCTTCTCTGTCTGAGAGAAAACCACCCATTCCCCTTGACATGCCTCTCTCACTTCACAGTTACTGAGAGAAAACCACCCTTTCTCCATTGACGTGCCTGTCTTCCTTCCCTGTCTGAGGGAAAACCGCCCTTTCACCCGTGACCTGTCTGTCTCTCTTCCAAGCCTGAGAGAAAAACACCTTCCACTGTGGACATGCCTGTCTCCATTCTCTGTTAGAGAAAACCACCCATTCCCCTTGACATGCCTGTCTCACTTCACAATCACTGAGAGAAAACCGCCCTTTCTCCTTGACATGCCTGTCTCACTTCACAGTCACTGAGAGAAAACCACCCCTTCCCCTTTGACATGTCTGTCTCCCTTTCCTGTCTGAGAGAAAACCACCATTTCAACCTGGACTGGACTGTCTTCCTTCTTTCTGTGGGAGAAAACAACCCTCTCTTCTGGATGTGCCTGTGTTTTTTCTCTCTCTCAGAGAAAACCCCCCTTTTCCTCTTGATGTAGTTGTCTTCTTCCCTGACCGAGAGAAAACCTACCATTCTCCCTTGTCATATCTTTCTGCATTCCCTACCTGAGAGAAAAAACACCTTTCTCTAGTCATGCCTCTCTTCCTTCTCTGTCTGAGAGAAAACCACCCTTCCCCTCTGACATGCCTCCCTTCTCCTGAGATAAAACCACCCATTTCCCCTTGCTGTGCCTGTCTCCATTCTCTGTCTGAGAGAAAACCAACCATTCTCTCTTGATATACCTGTTTCCCTCCTCTATCTCTCTGAGAGAAAATCACCCTTTCCCCTGGACACTCCTATCTCTCATCTCTCTCTGTTTCTCAGAGAAAACCAAAGTTTTTTTTCCCTTGGATACTCATATTTTCCTCTTTCATCCATGCCCGAGAGAAAAACACAGAGAAAATCACCTATTCTCCCATGACATGCCTCTCTCCCTTCTCTGTCTGACAGAAAACCACCCTTCCACTCTGAACAAGCTTGTCTCCCTCACTCTCTCTGAGAGAAAACCACCCATTCCCCTAGACAGGCCTGTCTCCCTTACTCTCTCTGAGAGAAAACCACCCTTTCTCCCTTCATGTGCCTGTCTCCCTTCCCTGTCTGAGAAAAAAAAATCACCCATTCTCCTTTGACATGTCTTTCTCCCTTCAATGTCTGAGAGAAAACCACCCTTCCCCTCTGGACATGATTATCTCTCTTCTTTGTCTGAGAGAAAATCACCCTTTCCTCTTTGATATGCCTGTCTCCCTTCCCTGTCTGAGAGAAAACCACTCTTCCCCTTTGGACAAGTGTGTATCCCTTCTCTGTCTGAGAGAAAAACAACACTTCCCCTCTGAACACACCTGTTTCTCTTCTCCCTCTTTGAGAGGAAGTCACCCTTTTTCCCTGGACACTCCTGTCTTTCATCTCTCACTGTCTCTCAGAGAAAAGCAAAACTTTTACCCTTGGACACTTCTGTTTCCTGTCTCTTTCTTCCATGCCTAACGAAAAACACACAGAGAAAACCACCCATTCTCCCATGACATGCCTCTCTCCCTTCTCAGTCTGAGAGAAAACCACACTTCCCCTCTGGATGCCTGTTTCCCTTCACTATCTCTGAGAGAAAACCACCCTTTCCCCCTTGATGTTCCTGTCTCCTTTCCCTGTGTAAGAGAAAACTAACCATTCTCCCTTGATTTGTCTTTCTCCTTTCCATGACTGAGAGAAAAACACCCTTTTCCTCTGGACATGCCTGTCTCCCTTCTCTGTCTGAGAGAAAAACACCCATTCCCCTAGACAACCTGTATCTCTTCTCTGTCTGAGAAAAAAAAATCACCTATTCTCCCTGGATACTCCTGTCTCCCATCTCTCACTGTCTCTGAGAGAAAAGCAATGTTTTTGCCCTTGGATACTTCTGTTTCCTTCTGTCTCTTTCTTCCATGCCTAACTAAAAACATACAGAGAAACTACCTATTCTCCCATTACATATCTTTCTCCCTTCTCAGTCTGAGAGAAAACCACCCTTCCCCTCTGGTCATGCCTGTTTTCCTTCTCTGTCTTAGAGAAAATTACCCATTTCCCTTGACAGGCCTTCCCTTACTCTCTCTGAGAGAAAACCACTCTTTCCCCCTTGATGTGCCTGTCTCTCTTTCCTGTCTGAGAAAAAAGTCACCCATTCTCCCTTGACATGTCTTTTTTCCTTCCATGCCTGGGAGAAAAACACCCTTCCCATCTTGACATACCTTTCTACCTTCTCTCTGAGAGAAAAACCACCCTTTCCCCTCTGACATGCCTGTTTCTCTTTCCTGTCTGGGAGAAAAGCACCCATTCTCCCTTGACATCCCTGTCTCCCTTTCCTGAGGGAAAACCATCCTTCACCTCTAGACATGCCAGTATCCCTTCTCTGTCTGAGAGAAAACCACCCATTTTCCCATGACAGGCCTATCTCTCTTTTCTGTCTAGAGCAAACCACCTTGCCCCTTTGACGTGCATGTTTATCTCCCTTCCCTGTCTGAAAAAAAAAAACCCTTCCTCCCTGGTCATGCCTGTCTCCCTTCACTCTCTCTGAGAGAAAGCCACCCTTTCCAATCCTGTACCCTCTTGTCTTCCTTCTCTCTGTGGGAGAAAACCACCCTCTATTATGGATGTGCCTGTCTTCTTTCTCTCAGAGAAAACCACCCTTCCCCTCTGGTCATGCCTGTTTCCCTTTTCTGAGAGAAAACCACCCATTCCCCTATACAGGCCTGTCTCCCTTACTCTCTCTGAGAGAAAATCACCCTTTTTCCCTTGGTGTGCCTGTCTCCCTCCCCTATCTGAGAAAAATCACCCATTCTCCCTTGACATGAATTTTTCCCTTCCATACCTGAGAGAAAACCACTCTCCCCTTCTAGACATGTCTGTATCCCTTCTCTGAGAGAAAACCACCCTTCCCCTCTGGACATGCCTGTTTCTCTTCTCCCTCTCTGAGAGAATGTCATTCTTTTCCCCTGGACACTCCTGTCTTCCACCTCTCTCTCTGTTTCTCAGAGAAAAGCAAACACTTCTGTTTTCTTCTGTATCTTTCTTCCATGCCTAACTAAAAACATACAGAGAAAACCACCCATTCTCCCATGATATGCATTCTTCCTTCTCAGTCTGAGAGAAAACAACCCTTCCCCTCTGGACAAGCCTGTCTCCCTTCCATGTGTGAGAGAAAACTAACCATTCTCCCTTGATATGTCTTTCTCCTTTCCATGCCCAAGAGAAAAACAACCTTTTCCTCTGGTTATGGCTGTTTCCTTTTTCTTTCTGAAAGAAAACCACCCATTCCCCTTGACAGACCTGTTTCCCTTACTCTCTCTGAGAGTAAACCACTCTTTCCCCCTTGATATGCCTATCTCTCTTCCCTGTCTGAGAAAAAAAAATCACCCATTCTCCCTTGACATATCTTTCTCCCTTCCATGTCTGAGAGAAAATCACCTTTCCCCTCTGGACATGCCTGTTTCTCTTCTCCCTCTCTGAGAGGAAGTCACCCTTTTCTTCTGGACACTCCTGTCTTCCATTTCTCTCTGTTTCTCAGAGAAAAGCAAAGTTTTTTTCCCTTGGACATTTCTGTTTTCTGTCTCTTTCTTCCATGCCTAATGAAAATCACAAAGAGAAAACCACCCATTCTCCCATGACATGTCTCTCTCCCTTCTTAGTCTGAGAGAAAATCACCCTTCCCGTCTGGACAAGCCTGTCTCCCTTCCACGTGTGAGAGAAAACCAACCATTCTCCCTTGATCTATTTTTCTCCTTTCCATGCCTGAGAGAAAATCACCCATTCCCCTTGACAGGCCTTCCCTTACTCTCTCTGAGAGAAAACCACTCTTTCCCCCTTGATGTGCCTGTCTCTCTTCCCTGTCAGAAAAAAATCACCCATTCTCCCTTGACATGTCTTTCTCCCTTCCATGCCTGAGAGAAAAACACCCTTTCCCTCTTGACATACCTTTCTCCCTTCTCTCTGAGAGAAAAACCACCCTTTCTCCCCTTTGACATGCTTGTTTACCTTCCCTGTCTGGGAGAAAAGTACCCATTCTCCCTTGATAATGTCTGTCTCCCTTCTCTGAGAGAAAACCACTCATTCTCCCTGGACAGGCCTATCTCTCTTCTCTGTCTAGAGTAAACTAGCTTTTTCCCTTTGACGTGTGTGCCTGTCTCCCTTCCCTGTCTGAGAAAAAAACCACCCTTCCTCCCTGGTCATGCCTGTCTCCCTTTACTCTCTCTGAGAGAAAGCCACCCTTTTCTCCTGTATCCTCTTGTCTTCCTTCTCTCTGTGGGAGAAAACCTCCCTCTATTATGGATGTGCCTGTCTTCTTTCTTTCTCTCAGAGAAAACCACCATTTCCCCCTGGCCTTCCCTGTCTTCTTCTCTGAGAAAAAATGACCCTTTCCCCTGGACACTCCTGCCTCTCTTCTCTTTCTCTTTCCTGGAGAAGACCATCCTTCCCCTTGAGGTGACCGTTTCCCTTCTCTCTCGGGAACACCTCCTTTGCCCTGTGCCATGTCAGAGGCTGGCAGGGACGTGTCCAGCTGGGCCAGGAGGAGCCTGGTGCCAGTGCACCTTCCCCCATGTGGATGCATCGAGGGCCGATGTTGCAGGGCCACAGAGGGGGATTTCCTGAGGCCAGCTGGGTGGCAGTGCCAGGAGCCAGGACTCAGCTCTGCCCTGGCAGCTCAGTACGGTCAAGCTGGAGGCCTAGGCAGATTGTCCCCTGCACCTGTGTTACTGGGAGAGGGTGCTGCACCCCAGCCTGAGTGGAGCCAGGCACGGGGCTGGGAAGGCCACCATCCACCCCAGACCTTGACAGCCTGGGGATAGACAGGGGGCTGCAGGGTGACCAATACAGCCCATCAGGGCGGCTCCACCCAGAGCCGGCACAGAGCCTCAGGGCTTCAGTGTGAGTGTGCCTGGGTGTGGGTCATTGTGAGTGCTTGTGTGTGCATGTATGCGCATGTGCATCTGTGTGTCTGGACTTGAGCCCTGTATTGCTCCCGTGGCTTTGGGTCTATTTGTCCATGTTTGTTTTTTGCAGTGGGGCATGTGCTGGGGGCCTTGTGGCCCCTTGCTGGGAAGACATGTGTGTGTCTCTCATAATGTTCATGTGTGTATATATTTGTCTCTCCTAATGTTTCTTTCTGTTTGTTTGTGCATCTGACAGTGTATCTCTTATTTCTATATGTGTGTGACTCAGATAGCCCGTGTGTATGTTTGTGTGACGGTGTCGGATGGTGCATCTCACTGTGTGTCTTTGTGTATATCTTTTGGAATGTATGTGTTTGTATATTTGTGCGTCTGTATGTCTATTTGTGTATCTGTGTCTCTGGCTCTCTGTATCTGTTGATATAGATGACTGTGTGTCTGTTTCTCTGTGTCTATTAGTGTAACTTACAATGTGTGTTGTGTGTGACTGTCTAGATGACTCTGTTAGTCTGTGTCTGTCTCTTAGTATAATGACTGTGACCTGTTGGTCTAGCTGACTATGTGTGTCTGTATCTAATGGTCTAACTGACTGTGTCTGCTGGTATAGCTGACTGTGTGTCTGTCAGTATATTTGACTGTGTGTGTCTGTGACTCTGTGTCTGTAGGTGTAGCTGACCATGTGTGTGACTCTGTGTCTGTTGATAGCTGACTGTGACTCTTTGTTGATCTAGCTGACTGTATCTGTGTGTCTGTGACTATCAGTTTGTATAGTTGACTGTATTAATCAGTATCTGTCTTTTGGTGTAGCTGACTGTGTGTCTATCTCTATTGGTACAGACTGTGTGTCTGTTGGTATAACTGTGAGTCTGTGTGTGACTGTGTCTGTTGGTGTAGCTGACCATGTATGTCTGTGTGTGATTGTGTCTGTTGGTGTAACTGATCGTGCATGTCTGTGTGTGACTGTGTCTGTTGGTGTAGTTGACCATGTGTGTCCATGTATGACTATCTCTGTTGGTATAACAGTGTCTGTTGGTATAGTTAGCTGTGTGTGTCTGTGTATAACTCTCTGAGTCTGTTGGTGTAGTTTACCATGTGTATCTGTGTGTGACTATCTCTGTTGGTATAGTTAGTTGTGTGTGTTTGTGTTTGACTGTGTTTGTAGGTGTAGCTGACCATATATGTCTGTGTGTTACTATGTCTATTGATGTAGCTGATTGTGTGTGTGACTCTCTGTGGGTGTAACTAATCATGTTTTTCCCTATCTGTATCTTGGTGTAACTGACTCTAATTTGTGCCTGTCTATCTCTGTCTGTTGGAATAGCTGATTGTGTGAATTTGTTGGTGGAGTTGTGTGTGTATTGGTATAGTTGACTATATGTCTATGGCTTTTTTAGCTTATTGTCTCTCTGCTGATATAGCTGTGTGTTTGTGTCTTTTGGTATAGCTGACTATGTATCTGTGTCAGTTGTTGTAGCTGACTGTGTGTCTGTTGGTATAGTTGACTACATATCTATGTCTGTCAGTGTAGCTGTTTGTGTCTGTTGGTATAGATGACTATGTATTTCTATATCTGTTTGTGTAGCTGACTGTATGTGGCTGTGTCTGTTGGTGTAACTGACTGTGTGCTCTGTGTCTGTTGGTGTATATGAGTGTATCTGTTGGTGTAGCTGGCTATATATATCTGTATCTGCTGGTGTAACTGACTTTTTGTGACTGTTGGTGTAGCTGACTGTATGTGTCTGCTGGTGTAGTTGACTATGTTTCTAAGTGTCAGGATAGTGTGGCCATATTTGTGGGAGTCTGTGTCAGGGGACTCTCTTAACCCTGTCACCTTCACTCACCCTGGAGTCTCTCTGGGAACATCTCCCACCAATTGAAGCCTTCCCCAAAGCAGGGGGCCTGGCCAAGAAGAGACCCCCAGGCTAGGCCTGTGCCCTGTCCAGGGTGGATCTCTAAGGCTTGGTCTCAGGGCGAGAGACCCGGAGGTGGCTCAAGTGTGGGGTGAGTGGGGGGTCTCAGTGATGCACTCAGGACACCAGGCAGGGCTCCCTGAGGGCTGTGTGGGGCAGATGTGTGGCCTCCAGAGAGGCTTGACTGTCCTGGGCCCTGAGGGACAAAAGCTGGAGCCGAGGCTGGGTGGGATCGGTGGTGGGTGTGGGTGCCATTGGTGTGCAAAGCCACCTTGCACACTCGGGCCTCGCCACGCATCTGAGCCTGCTCGTCTCTTTCGGGGCCCTCCACTGGGCAGTTCTCCAGATGTCCCCTGTGTCCTGGTCACTCTGGGCCTAGCCAAAGCCCAGCTTGGCCATGATGGTGGCTGGGGGATGGTCAGGAATCACCCTGGCAGCTGGCGCGATGCCCCGCACCCCAATGCAAATCCTGAGGTTCCGGCTGGCTTGTTTCAGTCTCATGCGTCAGTGGGACTTCCCGCCGGCCCACACCTGGCCCTGGTTCCTGTCCTTGGTGTTTTCAGGCTATTTGCAAGTGTTTGTGCTTGGGAGGCTGTTTTGGTGCTGGGTGGGGGAGGGGAGCTGGGGAAGGCCAGGGGGGCCTGGTGGACCACGGTGTGTGTGTCCTCGTGGGCAGGCCTTGGGCAGCCAGGATGCTGCTCTGAGTGTGTCACAGAGATCCTGCCAGGCCCTGTCTGAGAGTGAGCCCAGATGGGGCTGGGCTGGGTGGGCACTCGGGGCCACAGGCTCGGTCCCCCAGCCCCATGTGCACACACATGAACACACACACGCAGGCACAGCCAGCACACATGGACACACACACGTGGACACAGCCAGCACACAAGGACACACACACATGTGGACATAATCAGCACACATGGACACACACATGTGGGACACAGCCAGCACACAAGGACATACACACATGTGAACACAACCAGCACTCATGGACACACACTGCATAGGACACAGCCAGTGCACATAGACACACATGGACACACACACGGGCATACACACACATGGACACACATACATGGGCACACCTTGCACACATGAGCAGGCACTCATGAGGCAGCCACTTACACATGGACACATGCTACATAGGACAACTCAGCACACATGGCCACACAGTCACACACATGCATAAGACATAACAAACATGGATTTTCACAGCTCAGATAGACATGGGGCAGGCCACAAACATGTGCAGCATACATACACCCGCACACACACATCCATGGACCGGTCACACAGCCCAGGATACACAGTGCACATAGACACCGTCACATGCATGCACAGGCACACACAAGGTGACAGTAAACCCAACAAAGGGCTCTGAGAGCACACTCGCATGCCTGCAAGCAGTCTCTCTCTCTCACACACACACACACACACGGCCCAGGACACGCACAGCCAGTGCGGACACAGCACGTGTGCAGCTCACATGGGTGGCTCCTCACTGCCCCTTGCAGGGGACCTGGGCAGGCGAGGGCCTGGCCTCCTGCTCTCTACCCTCACCCTGCCTGGTCACCCGACTCCGCGGTGCCTGGGACTCACCCTCGCCAGCCCGCCCTGATGCCCAGCGCAGGCCCCACTGCACCCTGTGAGGGGTGTGCCGGGAGGGGGGAGACAGGGCAGGAGAACGGGTGCAGCGAGTGAGGGGCACGCAGCGTCAGGGTGGGGTGCTGCTGGCTCGGCAAGTGTGGGGGCGGAGAGAATGTTGGGAACTCAAATGTGTGCCGTGTGCTTGTGTGTGTTGAGGACTCATGTGTGTTGTGTGCTTGTGTGTGTTTTGTGCTCGTGTGTGTTGTTGGCTCAGTGTGTGTTGTGTGCTCATGTGTGCTATGGACTCAGTGTGTGTTGTGGGCTCAGTGTGTGTTGTGTGTGACTGCTTTCAGTGTATGTTGAGGACTCAGCATGTGTTGTGGTCTCAGTGTGTGTTGTGTGCGCATGTGTGCTGTGGACTCAGTGTGTATTTTGGGCTCAGTGTGTGTTGTGTGTGCATGTGTGGTGTGGACTCAGTGTGTGTTGTGGGCTCAGTGTGTGTTGTGTGTGCATGTGTGCTGTGGACTCAGTGTGTGTTGTGGGCTCAGTGTGTGTTGTGTGCTCGTGTGTGTTGTGGGTTCATTGCATGTTGTGTGTTTGTGTGTGTTGTGTACTCATGTTGTGGGCTCAGTGTGTGTTGTGTGTGCATGTGTGCTATGGACTCAGTGTGTGTTGTGGGCTCAGTGTGTGTTGTGTGTGCATGTGTGCTATGGACTCAGTGTGTGTTGTGGGCTCAGTGTGTGTTGTGTGCTCGTGTGTGTTGTGGGTTCATTGCGTGTTGTGTGCTCGCGTGTGCTGTGGACTCAAGTGTGGTGTGTGATGTGGCATGGTGTGTGGGGATAGCGGGGCTCCCCAGAGACCCTGCACCCCCTCGTCCGCTCCACGCCTGGCTCCTGTCCCCCCTCTCCCTCCCTGTAACACCACTGCCCCTCCAGCTCCCTCCTGGTCCCCCGCGCGGGCCCCTGGGGTATGGATGCTTCATGGTGTGGTGGCGTGGCTGGTGGAGGCTGGAGGCGCTGGTGGTGGGAGGTGTGTGCACAAGCATGCACACCTGTGTGCCTCTGTAGATTGCACATGTGCTTGCGTGTGCACGTGTGTGTGCTTGCTGGAGGCCAGGGCCCGTGGGCGCCGTGTGCAGTGGATTCTCCCCCTACTGGGTGGGCGGAGACCCCTACTTCAGCCTCAGTGAGGAAGCGTTTCAGCTTGGGGCCATGTGTGGGTCTGACAGCCCCTGGGGGGGTGTCCAAGAGGGTAGGGGCTCACGTGGACGTCTCCAGAATTTCTTTTTTTCTTTTTGGGTCACACCCGGCAATGCACAGGGCTTACTCCTGACTCTGCTCTCAGGAATTACCCCTGGCGGTGCTCAGGGGACCATATGGGATGCTGGGAATCGAACCCAGGTCGGCTGTGTGCAAGGCAAATGCCCTACCTGCTGTGCTATTGTTCCAGCCCCTCCAGAATTTTTTAAATTAAATTTTAAAATATTTAAAACTTGAATCGCTGTGAGATAGACCCTTACAAAGCTGTTGATGATTCGATTTCAGTCATCCAGTGTCCCAACACCCATCCCTCCACCTGGCCCAAATGCACACAGCAGAAACACCATCTGCACTCTTACATTCACTGCAGCACTATTCGCAGTAGCCGGAATCTGGAAACAACCCGAGCGCCGGAGAAGGGACCAGAGGATAAAGAAATGATGGCACATCTACACAGTGGAATTCTGCTCAGCTGCTAGGGACAATGAAGTCGTGACATTTGCTTATAAATGGGTGGGCATGGAGAGTGTCCTGCTGAGTGAGAGAAGAGAGTCAGGAGAGGGACAGAGAGAGAATGACCACACTCATTTGTGGTCCCGGGACTTTGGAACCTACTTCCTGATGCATCCGTATAGGTCTGCAGACGTCTGCAGGCAGAGAAGCCCGTGCAGACACACACACACACACACACATACACACACACACACACTCGCTCACGGAGGAGCTCAGTGCATTCCTCTCTGCTCACGTACACACACACTCACACTCACACTCACAGAGGAGCTTGGTTTGCTCCTTCTCTGTTCACATGCACACACACACTCACACTCACAGAGGAGCTCGGTGAGCTCCTCCTCTGCTCACATACTGAGAACTCAGGAGTAAAGCCCCTGGCACATGTTCACACTCACACTCGCCCACACGCGTCCGTATGTTTCTCACTCACTCTCACATGGTCATAGACCCCTCACAGTCCTTCTCGTCCACCCACACTCAGACCCGAATGTGCTCATGGCCACACCCACACACACTGACACCCAAGCTCGTCTCCTTCCACACTGCCCACGCACCCGAACACTCCCACATTCCCACCCACTCCGTGTCTGCAGGGCACACAGTCCGCCCTTCCCCTACACACCCATCCTCGAACCTGCTCACTCTCCCACCACTCTCACACACACCTCCACTTGTTTCACCCACAAATCTCATGTTCAGTCACTCTTACACTCACACTCATTCTCACTAGTGACACACCTTCATATCTGTGACACTCAAAGACCCACTCTCATGTTCGCTCTCTCACACTCATACTTCACTCATATACTCATGATCATACTTATTGTCACAGCTACACATTCACTCATGCGTGCTCATCTTCAACTCAACCTGCCTGCCTGCTCTCTTTCCTTCCTGGTTTTGTTTTGGGGCCACGTCCGGCTCTGCTCAAGGCTTGCTCCTAGCTTTGTACTCAGGGCTCACTTCTGGCGGTGCTTGGGGGGCCACAGAGGGTGCGTGGAATCAAACCCAAGTCACCGTGTGCAAGGCCAGTGCCCTACTCACTCTACTCTCTTTCTGGCCCCAAACTCAAGCATTCTCACACTCACCCCAGGTGCACAGCCCAACCCCCACAAACATGCTTCCACACACCACATTCACACTCACACCACTAACTCCTACTCATAGAGAAGCTCCCACACAACAAGTCTCACACTCCCAGACTAACACCCACACTCACAATGCCCACTCACACGGAGACATGTTCTCATGAACCCTCACTCACGGACTCAGAGGCATTCTCCTCTAAACCCACCTTCACGCCTACATTCACAGACATGTTCCCACACACCCTTGCTTAACCCCTCACAGAATGCGCCCACCCACACTGCCATCCGCATTAACACCCACACTGACAACAGACACACACTCACACCTTCACTCACACTCAAGCCCTCACAGGCTAGCTCCCACAGCCCCCACTCACACCCATACTCAATACCCTCACACCCACAGAAACATGCTCCCATATAACCTCAATCACACTCAAATCACATTCACACACTCACAACATGCTCCAACAACCCACTCTCATACCCATACTACTCACTCGCAGACATGCTCCCACACACATATCACTCACTCTCACACCCACACTCACACCAAGACCAACAATCTCACATTCTATAAAAAAATACCCTCTCTACGCCCCCCTCCCCAAAGTGGCGGGAATTGGGTCAGAGATAGCAATGAGGATTGGGTGGTGGCCTTTGACACGATCACCCCAGGTTTGATCTCTGGCACTGCATATGGTGCCTGAGCACTGCCAGGAGTGATCCCTGAGCACTGAGCGAGAGGTAGGCAATGAATACTGCCGAGGGTGGTCCCCAAAACAATGAAATAGATAAAAGGAAAATATGTGAAATTTACAGTAGTTTCTAGCTACATCGATGATATGATTATACATGTAAAACAATCCTGCAATGTTTCCCCTTTTCTATTTATTGCTTGTCTGCTTGGATGGTAAAGTCAGAGACTGAGAGATCTGGTCTGTGACACACCGCACATAAACAAACAGTGAGCCAATATGAAGATGCTCTGCCTTTTTTGGTTCTATTTTTTTCAGACAGAACATTTTAAAAGTACTTTGGGTAATATTTCTTTCTCATTGAGATTAGAACCTGTTTTAATTATTAATGCCTGTACAGTTTGGCGATGGTATGTAATGGTGGTTTGTTTTCAGCGGACAGATGTGAGCGATTCCTTTCTGTCAGTTTGCCCAGGCTCCAAAAACTAGATTTGTCATTCTGCTGCTGGGGTCACAGTCATTCAGTCCTCAGCTGCAGGTTGACTTTCTGCTTTGACAGGGAAGGAAATTTGGCTGTTAGTAGAGGCTATTTAGGGTCACCCATAGAGTGTACTCAAACCAGAAGAAATGTTTTCACAGACTTGAATTTATAAAATCAGAGTAAACAGAAAAACAGTAAAATTTCATTGAGTTTTTTAAAATAAAAGTATTGCATTATATAGTTTCCTTTTAAAATCATGAGTTTATTGTATTGCTTTTCCCACCAACCAGAAAAAAATATTAAATTATGGAATTAAAAAAATGCCCTCACTAGCAGAATGTGCTAGGACGCCTTCACACCACACTCATACCCTGATGCACAACATGATCCCACACACCCACACTCATACCACACTCACACCCTAACTCACAGACATGCTGCCACACACTCACACCTACTCACAGAAATGCTCACATACACCCAACTCACACCCTACTCACAGACATGCTCCCACACACACACACCCACACTCACACCACACTCACACTCTAACCATGCTCCCACATACTCACACACTCACACCTACTCACAGAAATGCTCACATACACCCACACTCACACCCTACTCACAGACATACTCCATAGACCCACACTCACACCACACTCACACCCTAACCGTGCTCCCACATACCCACACACTCACACCTACTCACAGAAATGCTCACATACACCCAGCTCACACCCTACTCACAGACAGGCTCCCACACACTCACACTCACACCCTACTCATAGACATGTCGCCTCACACTCACACCCTACTCACAGACATGCTCCCACAAACCTACCCACATTCACAACCTTCTCATAGACATTCCCACACACTCACTCACACCCTACTCATAGACATGCTTCCACACACCCACACTCACATCATACTTACAGACATGTTTCCTCACACTCATACCCTACTCACGGACATGCTCCCACACACACACACCCACACTCACACCCCACTCACAGACATACTCCCACACACACACCCACACTCACTCACAGACATACTCCCACACACCCACACTCACACCCTACTCACAAACATCCTTCTACACACTCACATTCACACCCTACTCATAGACATGCTCCCACAAACTCACACCCTCCTCACAGACATGTTCCCACACACCCACACTCACACCCTCCTCACAGACATGCTCCCACACACCCACACTCTACTCACAGACATGCTCCCTCATAGCCACACTCACACTCTACTCCCAGACATGTTCCCACAAACTCATTCACAACTACTCACAGACATGCTTCCAACATCCACACTCACACCCTGCTCACAGACATGCTACCACACACCCATACTCACAACCTACTCACAGACATGCTCCCTCATAGCCACACTCACAGCCTACTCACAGACAAACTCTCACATACTCACACCCTTGTTATAGACATGCTCCCACACACTCACACCGTACACACAGACATGCTCCCACACACCCACCCACACTCACACTTTACTCATAGACTTGCTCCCACACACCCACCCTCACACCTTCCTCACAGACATGCTCCCACACACCCACACTCACACCACACTCACACCCTAACCATGCTCCCACATACCTACACACTCACACCTACTCACAGAAATGCTCCCTCATACCCACACTCACACCCTACTCAGACATGCTCTCACATACTAACACCCTACTCACAGACACGCTCCCACAGACCCACACTCACACCCTATTCACAGACATGCTCCCACACACCCACACTCATACCTACTCACAGACATGCTCCCACACCCTCACACCCTCCTCACAGACATGTTCCCACACACCCACCCTCACACCTTCCTCACAGACATGCTCCCACACACCCACACTCACACTACATTCACACCCTAACCATGCTCCCACATACCCACACACTCACACCTACTCACAGAAATGCTCCCTCATACCCACACTCACACCCTACTCACAGATACGCTCTCACACACTCACACCCTATTCATAGACATGTTTCCACACACCCACACTTATACCTTCTCACAGACATGCTCCCTCACACTCACTCACATGCCTCCACTCAGTTCCCTGGACTCCGAATCCCCCTCACACGTGGGCTCTGTTTGGGCTGAGGGCACAGTAGGCCTCTGCCTGAGACTGTGCCCACTGCTCATGATGGCAGGGCCTATACATGGGGGTCCAGCTGTGAGGTGGGAGGTGCCCTGTGCTCACCAAGGAGCCAGGGGGCAGAGGTCAGCCAGCCCTGGGTCAGAGTCGGGGCTGCCGGGTGGAGGGGCAGAGCAGGCGGTAACATTCTGGTCTCAGAGTGGTGCAGCTGCCTCGACCAGGGTGCTGGCACTGTGCTGCCCTGGACGCAGCCGCAGGGACTCGGCACACAGCTTCCCGGGCCCCGGGTGGGACAGAGGACTCGGTGTGGAAGGCAGGCCAGTGAGGGGTGCAGGCCCCCACCAGTGGGGACACCGGGGGGTCTCAGGCCTGAGCACAGGCAGAGCTGGACAAGCATCAGCTCAACTAGGACTGAGGCCATGGGGGAGGGAGAGGGCAGCAGTGGGGCGGGGGGCCACGGGCTGTGAGATCATGCAGGGGCCCTGAACTGTGAGAGATAGGCCCACCCTGAGATGTGAGGGACAGGCTAACTGTGAGCTGTGTGATCATGTGAACTCTGTGCTGTGAGGGACAGGCCAACCCTGAGCTGTGTGATCATGTGGGCCCTGCGCTGTGAGGGACAGGCTGACCTTGAACTGTGAGGGACAGGCTCACCCTGAGCTGTGTGATATGTGGGGCCTGAGCTATGTCAGGCCGGGGTCATGGAGGCTTCAGTGAGGGTCAGCTTGGGAGCCTTGAGCATTCACGCATTGGGGTGCCGGTGGGGTACCATGCTGAGGGCACTCTGAACTGGACACTGGCCCTGACCCTGAGGGTCCCTGCCCCTGGCTGTGTGTGGGGGCCCGGGGGCAGGTGTGCGGCAGCACGGGTGGCATCTCCTGCAGGGCTCCTTCATCTACTCCTACATGTGCTAGCAGGGAACCTTCTAGAAGTACACAGGAAAACTCATCTGCTGCCTGCTGACCAGAGTGCACAGGGCCGAGGGAGCACAGGCTGAGGAGAGCACAGGCCGAGAGAGGACAGGCTGAGGGGAGCACTGGCTGAGGGGAGCTGAGGGTGAGGGGTGTACACAGTACCAGGCAGCCAGCTTAATACAAAGAAACCAGAGACAGCGATGGTCAGAGGCGGAGAGACAGAGGCGGGGAGAGACTGGAAAGGACCAGAGAGACAGGGAGGGTAGGGAGTGATCTAGGAGAGCGGGAGTGACAGGACAGACAGACAGGAACAGCAGGAGAGCGAGGGAGACCGGGAGAAACCGGCCACGCACCTGCAAGAGTCGGATGGGGACACGGCGACGGGGCGAGCAGGTGGGGACGGGCGAAAGAGATGAAGTCGGGATGCAGGGGTGAGGCGCGGGCTGAGCGGCCACAGCTTGGCCGTGCCCTGGACCGAGGTCTGGCCATGGTGTCTGCACAGCGGCCCAGGCATGGGTGGCCAGCTGCCCTAGCACAGCGTCCCGCGACATTCAGAGACCAGCGGTCACATATGCCCGGACTTGGCGACACGTGGCCATATGCCCATGCAGCCCACACCGCTGGCCAGCTGCATGGTGTCGTGTGGGCAGAGGGACTAGGGCGGAACCGGCATGTGACATGTGCAAGGGCCCCAGAGCAGGAGCGGGGAATGGGCCTGGCCCTGGTGTAAGGAGGGAAGCCAAGGCAGGCCGGGGGCTGGTCAGTGCCTCGGACACCTGGGGGCAGCGGTGGCCATGGGGCTGCACCGTTGTGCCTGTGGCCCGAACTACAGCAACCCCATGTAGAGATGAGTTTGTGGGGGGACGCGGACACCCGGGGCTGGGGGCCTGGGACCCTGGAACTCCCCCATCGGCCAGTGCACCATGGGCCTGAATGAAAACACATTCATTCAGTCACAGTTGCCCCTCGCGAGTCCCCGAGCAGAGCCAGGGCGTGGGGGCGGGGGGCTGGGCGGCAGGTGGCGACCACGAGGCTATTTCTGGAACAGCTTCAGAGAAGCACATGGAAGGTTCTCGGTTCTCGGAGGGGAACAAACAAGCATTTGCATGGGGCCCGGAGGCCAGTCGGGGAGAAACTGAGACTCACACCTGCACTGGGGGCGGGGGGCTGGCCACACGCTGGGACCCCCAGGGAGCCCGGAGCATCGGAGGGTCTCCGTGAGCTGCCCTGAGGGGCGAGGCCATGGGGGAGGACAATGGCTGCACTGGCCATAGTGACCCCAGTGACTAGACCCTGGTCATTCAGAGCTTCAGGTTGGGGACACCAGGACAGAACAGTACATGCAGGAGCCAAGTCCTGAGCCCCACAGCAGAGCACGCTCCGAGCTGCCCGCTGCTGGATCTGTGCTCCCAGCCTGTGCTCCCAATGCCCTGTGCCCCCCTTGGACTGTGCTCCACTAACACCTGCCCCCGGGCATATCCACAACAGCCAGGGGCAGGGACCCTCAGGGTCAGGGCCGGTGTCCAGTTCAGAGTGCCCTCAGCATGGTACCCCACCGGCACCCCAATGCGTGGATGCTCAAGGCTCCCAGTCTGAGCCTCACTGAAGCCTCCATGACCCCGGTCTGGCATGGCTCAGGCCCCACATATCAAACAGCTTAGGGTGAGCCTGTTCCACACAGCTGAGTCAGCCTGTCACTCACAGCTCAGGGTGAGCCTGTCCCTCACAGCTCAGGATAGCCTGTCACTCACAATTCAGGGTGAGCCTGTCCTTCACAGCTCAAGGTAAGCCTGCTCCTCACAGCTCAGGCTGAACCTGTCTCTCACAGCTCAGGGTGAGCCTGTTCCTCATAGCTCAGGGTCAGCCTGTTCCTCACAGCTCAGGATAGCCTGTCACTCATGAATCAGGGTGAGCCTGTTCCTCACGATAGCCTGTCACTCACGGATCAGGGTGAGCCTGCCTCTCATAGCTCAGGGTGAGACCATCCCTCACAGCTCAGAGTCAGACTGTCGCTCACAGCCCAGGGTGAGCCTGTCCCTCAAAGCTCAGGGTAACCTGTCACTCATGATTCAAGGTGAGCCTGCTCCTCACAGCTCAGGGTAACCTGTCACTCATGATTCAGGGTGAGCCTGTCCTTCACAGCTCAAGGTGAGCCTGCTCCTCACAGCTCAGGCTGAACCTGTCTCTCACAGCTCAGTGTGAGCCTGTCCCTCACAGCTCAAGGTCAGCCTGTCCCTCACAGCTCAGGATAGCCTGTCACTCACGAATCAGGGTGAGCCTGTTCCTCATAATAGCCTGTCACTCATGGTTCAGGGTGAGCCTGTCCCTCACAGCTCAGTGTGAGCCTGTTCCTCACAGCTCAGGGTCTGCCTGTCCCTCACAGCTCAGGATAGCCTGTCACTCACGGATCAGGGTGAGCCTGTTCCTCATGATAGCCTGTCACTCATGGATCAGGGTGAGCCTGTCCCTCACAGCTCAGGGTGAGCCTATCCCTCACAGCTCAGGGTCAGCCTGTCCTTCACAGCTCAAGGTGAGCCTGCTCCTCACAGCTCAGGCTGAGCCTGTTCCTCACAGCTCAGTGTGAGCCTGTTCCTCACAGCTCAGGGTCTGCCTGTCCCTCACAGCTCAGGATAGCCTGTCACTCACGGATCAGGGTGAGCCTGTTCCTCATGATAGCCTGTCACTCATGGTTCAGGGTGAGCCTGTCCCTCACAGCTCAGGGTGAGCCTATCCCTCACAGCTCAGGGTCAGCCTGTCCTTCACAGCTCAAGGTGAGCCTGCTCCTCACAGCTCAGGCTGATCCTGTCTCTCACAGCTCAGGGTGAGCCTGCTCCTCACAGCTCAGGGTAACCTGTCACTCATGATTCAGGGTGAGCCTGTCCTTCACAGCTCAAGGTGAGCCTGCTCCTCACAGCTCAGGCTGAACCTGTCTCTCACAGCTCAGTGTGAGCCTGTCCCTCACAGTTCAAGGTCAGCCTGTCCCTAACAGCTCAGGATAGCCTGTCACTCACGGATCAAGGTGAGCCTGTTCCTCATGATAGCCTGTCATTCATAGTTCAGGGTGAGCCTGTCCCTCACAGCTCAGGGTGAGCCTATCCCTCACAGCTCAGGGTCAGCCTGTCCTTCACAGCTCAAGGTGAGCCTGCTCCTCACAGCTCAGGCTGATCCTCTCTCACAGCTCAGAGTGAGCCTGTTCCTCACAGCTCAGGGTCAGCCTGTTTCTCACAGATCAGGATAGCCTGTCACTCACGAATCAGGGTGAGCCTATCCCTCACAGTTCAGGGTGATCCTGTCCCTCACAGCTCACAGTCAGCCTGTCCCTCACAGCTCAGGGTCAGCCTGTCACTCACAGCTCAGGTTAGCCTGTCACTCACGGATCAGGGTGAGCCTGTCCTTCACAGTTCAGGGTGAGCCTGTCCCTCACAGCTCAGGGTGAGCCTGTCCCTCACAGCTCAGGGTAAGCCTGTCCCTCACAGCTCAGGGTCAGCCTGTCACTCACAGCTCAGGTTAGCCTGTCACTCACGGATCAGGGTGAGCCTGTCCCTCACAGCTCAGGGTCAGCCTGTCACTCACAGCTCAGGTTAGCCTGTCACTCACGGATCAGGGTGAGCCTGTCCTTCACAGTTCAGGGTGAGCCTGTCCCTCACAGCTCAGGGTGAGCCTGTCCCTCACAGCTCAGGGTAAGCCTGTCCCTCACAGCTCAGGGTCAGCCTGTCACTCACAGCTCAGAGTCAGCCTGTCTCTCACAGCTCAGGGTGAGCCTGTTCCTCATAGCTCAGGGTCAGCCTGTTCCTCACAGCTCAGGATAGCCTGTCACTCATGAATCAGGGTGAGCCTGTTCCTCACGATAGCCTGTCACTCACGGATCAGGGTGAGCCTGCCTCTCATAGCTCAGGGTGAGACCATCCCTCACAGCTCAGAGTCAGACTGTCGCTCACAGCCCAGGGTGAGCCTGTCCCTCAAAGCTCAGGGTAACCTGTCACTCATGATTCAGGGTGAGCCTGTCCTTCACAGCTCAGTGTGAGCCTGTCCCTCACAGCTCAAGGTCAGCCTGTCCCTCACAGCTCAGGATAGCCTGTCACTCATGGATCAAGGTGAGCCTGTTCCTCATGATAGCCTGTCACTCATAGTTCAGGGTGAGCCTGTCCCTCACAGCTCAGGGTCAGCCTGTCCTTCACAGCTCAAGGTGAGTCTGTTCCTCACAGCTCAGGCTGATCCTGTCTCTCACAGCTCAGGGTGAGCCTGTTCCTCACAGCTCAGGGTAACCTGTCACTCATGATTCAGGGTGAGCCTGTCCTTCATAGCTCAAGGTGAGCCTGCTCCTCACAGCTCAGGCTGAACCTGTCTCTCACAGCTCAGTGTGAGCCTGTCCCTCACAGCTCAAGGTCAGCCTGTCCCTCACAGCTCAGGATAGCCTGTCACTCACGGATCAGGGTGAGCCTGTTCCTCATGATAGCCTGTCACTCATGGTTCAGGGTGAGCCTGTCCCTCACAGCTCAGGGTGAGCCTATCCCTCACAGCTCAGGGTCAGCCTGTCCTTCACAGCTCAAGGTGAGCCTGCTCCTCACAGCTCAGGCTGAGCCTGTTCCTCACAGCTCAGTGTGAGCCTGTTCCTCACAGCTCAGGGTCTGCCTGTCCCTCACAGCTCAGGATAGCCTGTCACTCACGGATCAGGGTGAGCCTGTTCCTCATGATAGCCTGTCACTCATGGTTCAGGGTGAGCCTGTCCCTCACAGCTCAGGGTGAGCCTATCCCTCACAGCTCAGGGTCAGCCTGTCCTTCACAGCTCAAGGTGAGCCTGCTCCTCACAGCTCAGGGTAACCTGTCACTCATGATTCAGGGTGAGCCTGTCCTTCACAGCTCAAGGTCAGCCTGCTCCTCACAGCTCAGGCTGAACCTGTCTCTCACAGCTCAGTGTGAGCCTGTCCCTCACAGCTCAGGGTGAGCCTATCCCTCACAGCTCAGGGTCAGCCTGTCCTTCACAGCTCAAGGTGAGCCTGCTCCTCACAGCTCAGGCTGATCCTCTCTCACAGCTCAGAGTGAGCCTGTTCCTCACAGCTCAGGGTCAGCCTGTTTCTCACAGATCAGGATAGCCTGTCACTCACGAATCAGGGTGAGCCTATCCCTCACAGTTCAGGGTGATCCTGTCCTTACAGCTCACAGTCAGCCTGTCCCTCACAGCTCAGGGTCAGCCTGTCACTCACAGCTCAGGTTAGCCTGTCACTCACGGATCAGGGTGAGCCTGTCCTTCACAGTTCAGGGTGAGCCTGTCCCTCACAGCTCAGGGTGAGCCTGTCCCTCACAGCTCAGGGTAAGCCTGTCCCTCACAGCTCAGGGTCAGCCTGTCACTCACAGCTCAGGTTAGCCTGTCACTCACGGATCAGGGTGAGCCTGTCCCTCACAGCTCAGGGTCAGCCTGTCACTCACAGCTCAGGTTAGCCTGTCACTCACGGATCAGGGTGAGCCTGTCCTTCACAGTTCAGGGTGAGCCTGTCCCTCACAGCTCAGGGTGAGCCTGTCCCTCACAGCTCAGGGTAAGCCTGTCCCTCACAGCTCAGGGTCAGCCTGTCACTCACAGCTCAGAGTCAGCCTGTCACTCACAGCTCAGGGTGAGCCTGTCCCTCACAGCTCAGGGTGAAGACCATCCCTCACAGCTCAGAGTCAGACTGTCGCTCACAGCCCAGGGTGAGCCTGTCCCTCACAACTCAGGGTAACCTGTCTCTCATGATTCAGGGTGAGCCTGTCCCTCACAGCTCAAGGTGAGCCTGCTCCTCACAGCTCTGGCTGAACCTGTCTCTCACAGCTCAGAGTGAGCCTGTTCCTCACAGCTCAGTGTGAGCCTGTTCCTCACAGCTCAGGGTCTGCCTGTCCCTCACAGCTCAGGATAGCCTGTCACTCACGGATCAGGGTGAGCCTGTTCCTCATGATAGCCTGTCACTCATGGTTCAGGGTGAGCCTATCCCTCACAGCTCAGGGTCAGCCTGTCCTTCACAGCTCAAGGTGAGCCTGCTCCTCACAGCTCAGGGTAACCTGTCACTCATGATTCAGGGTGAGCCTGTCCTTCACAGCTCAAGGTCAGCCTGCTCCTCACAGCTCAGGCTGAACCTGTCTCTCACAGCTCAGTGTGAGCCTGTCCCTCACAGCTCAGGGTGAGCCTATCCCTCACAGCTCAGGGTCAGCCTGTCCTTCACAGCTCAAGGTGAGCCTGCTCCTCACAGCTCAGGCTGATCCTCTCTCACAGCTCAGAGTGAGCCTGTTCCTCACAGCTCAGGGTCAGCCTGTTTCTCACAGATCAGGATAGCCTGTCACTCACGAATCAGGGTGAGCCTATCCCTCACAGTTCAGGGTGATCCTGTCCCTCACAGCTCACAGTCAGCCTGTCCCTCACAGCTCAGGGTCAGCCTGTCACTCACAGCTCAGGTTAGCCTGTCACTCACGGATCAGGGTGAGCCTGTCCTTCACAGTTCAGGGTGAGCCTGTCCCTCACAGCTCAGGGTGAGCCTGTCCCTCACAGCTCAGGGTAAGCCTGTCCCTCACAGCTCAGGGTCAGCCTGTCACTCACAGCTCAGGTTAGCCTGTCACTCACGGATCAGGGTAAGCCTGACCCTCACAGCTCAGGGTCAGCCTGTCACTCACAGCTCAGAGTCAGCCTGTCACTCACAGCTCAGGGTGAGCCTGTCCCTCACAGCTCAGGGTGAGACCATCCCTCACAGCTCAGAGTCAGACTGTCGCTCACAGCCCAGGGTGAGCCTGTCCCTCAGAACTCAGGGTAACCTGTCTCTCATGATTCAGGGTGAGCCTGTCCTTCACAGCTCAAGGTGAGCCTGCTCCTCACAGCTCAGGCTGAACCTGTCTCTCACAGCTCAGTGTGAGCCTGTCCCTCATAGCTCAAGGTCAGCCTGTCCCTCACAGCTCAGGATAGCCTGTCACTCACGGATCAGGGTGAGCCTGTTCCTCATGATAGCCTGTCACTCATGGTTCAGGGTGAGCCTGTCCCTCACAGCTCAGGGTGAGCCTATCCCTCACAGCTCAGGGTCAGCCTGTCCTTCACAGCTCAAGGTGAGCCTGCTCCTCACAGCTCAGGCTGATCCTGTCTCTCACAGCTCAGGGTGAGCCTGTTCCTCACAGCTCAGGGTAACCTGTCACTCATGATTCAGGGTGAGCCTGTCCTTCACAGCTCAAGGTGAGCCTGCTCCTCACAGCTCAGGCTGAACCTGTCTCTCACAGCTCAGTTTGAGCCTGTCCCTCACAGTTCAAGGTCAGCCTGTCCCTAACAGCTCAGGATAGCCTGTCACTCACGGATCAAGGTGAGCCTGTTCCTCATGATAGCCTGTCACTCATAGTTCAGGGTGAGCCTATCCCTCACAGCTCAGGGTCAGCCTGTCCTTCACAGCTCAAGGTGAGCCTGCTCCTCACAGCTCAGGCTGATCCTCTCTCACAGCTCAGAGTGAGCCTGTTCCTCACAGCTCAGGGTCAGCCTGTTTCTCACAGATCAGGATAGCCTGTCACTCACGAATCAGGGTGAGCCTATCCCTCACAGTTCAGGGTGATCCTGTCCCTCACAGCTCACAGTCAGCCTGTCCCTCACAGCTCAGGGTCAGCCTGTCACTCACAGCTCAGGTTAGCCTGTCACTCACGGATCAGGGTGTGCCTGTCTTTCACAGTTCAGGGTGAGCCTGTCCCTCACAGCTCAGGGTGAGCCTGTCCCTCACAGCTCAGGGTAAGCCTGTCCCTCACAGCTCAGGGTCAGCCTGTCACTCACAGCTCAGGTTAGCCTGTCACTCACGGATCAGGGTGAGCCTGTCCCTCACAGCTCAGGGTGAGACCATCCCTCACAGCTCAGAGTCAGACTGTCGCTCACAGCCCAGGGTGAGCCTGTCCCTCACAACTCAGGGTAACCTGTCTCTCATGATTCAGGGTGAGCCTGTCCTTCACAGCTCAAGGTGAGCCTGCTCCTCACAGCTCTGGCTGAACCTGTCTCTCACAGCTCAGAGTGAGCCTGTTCCTCACAGCTCAGTGTGAGCCTGTTCCTCACAGCTCAGGGTCTGCCTGTCCCTCACAGCTCAGGATAGCCTGTCACTCACGGATCAGGGTGAGCCTGTTCCTCATGATAGCCTGTCACTCATGGATCAGGGTGAGCCTGTCCCTCACAGCTCAGGGTGAGCCTATCCCTCACAGCTCAGGGTCAGCCTGTCACTCACAGCTCAGGGTTGGCCTTTCCCTCACAGCTCAGAGTGGGCCTGTCCCTCATAGCTCAGGATAGCCTGTCACTCACAATTCACGATGAGCCTGTCCTTCACAGCTCAAGGTGAGCCTGTTCCTCCCAGCTCAAGGTCAGCCTGTCCCTCACAGCTCAGGATAGCCTGTCACTCATGGATCAGGGTTGGCCTTTCCCTCACAGCTCAGGGTGAGCCTGTCCCTCACAGCTCAGAGTCAGCCTGTCCCTCACAGCTCAGGGTGAGCCTGTCACTCACAGCTCAAGGTCAGCCTGTTCCTCACAACGCAGGGCCCAAATGATCACACAGTTCAGAGTCAGCCTGTCCCTCACAGCTCAGGGCTTGTTTGTCCCTCACAGCTTAGGGTCAGCCCGTCCCTCACAGCTCACAGTCAGTCTGTCCCTTATGGCGCAGGGTGAGGCGGTTCCTCACAGCTCAGAGTCAGCCTGTCGCTCACAGCTCAGGGCTTGTCTGTCCCTCACAGCTTAGGGTCAGTCCGTCCCTCACAGCTCAGGGTCAGCCTGTCCCTTATGGCTCAGGATTGGCCTGTCCCTCACAGCTCAGGATTGGCCTGTCCCTCACAGCTCAGGGTGAGTCTGTTCCTCACAGCTCAGAGTCAGCCTTTCCCTCACAGCTGAGTCCCACATGGTCACACAGTCCTTGGCCCCTGCCCCACTTCTGCCCTCTCCCTCACCCGTGGCTTCAGTCCTAGTCAAGCTGCCGTTTGTCCCACTCTGCCTGTGCTCAGGCCAGAGCCCCCCGTGGCCCCACTGGTGGGGGCCTGTACCCCGCACTGGCCTGCCTCCCATGCCGAGTCCCCTGCCCCACCAGGGCCCGGTAGCTGTGTGCCGAGTCCCTCTGGCCGCATCCAGGGCCACACAGTGCCAGTGCCCTGGCCAAGGCGGCTGCGCCACTCTGAGACCAGAATGTTCCCGCCTGCTCTGCCCCTCCACCTGACAGCCCCTGACTCTGACCCGGGGCTTCCTCGGTCACCCCAGCAGCTGGCCGACCTCTGACCCCGAGCTCCCCAAGAGCACAGGGCACCCCCACCTTTCAGCTCGAGGTGTAAGTGTGTGCAGGAGTGTGAGAGCATGCATGCGTGTCTGAGGGCGAGCACACACATGCTCCTTGCGTGCACGTTGCTTGTCCCTGCGACTCTCCCGTCCTCTTGCCTCCCTGTGTCTGTCTGTCTCGTCTCCCCATTCCTGTCTCTGTCTCTCCCTCTTCCCCCATGCCTCTGCCCCTCCCTGTCTCTGCCTCTCCCATCCTTCCCTTTCTGTCTGTCTCTACTCTGTCTCTACTCTGAGAGTGTCCCCTTCCCTGTGAGCGTCTGTCCCTCTGTCACCATCTGACTTCGTCCCTGTCTGTCCCTGCTGCAGTGGCCCAGGCGGATGCGCTTGTCCTGCATGGGCCTGTGACAGTGGTTGTGCCCACAGGTCGCCCACGATGGGGTCTCTGGCATCCCAGTATCGTCCTGGCTGTGGGTGCAGGAGGAGGGCGGGTGCTGGCGACAGGCAAACCGTCTGGGGATGGATCAGGACCCCTGAGCCTGTGGCGATGGGGAGGATCACCTCACAGCCCAAGCAGGAATGGGCAGGCAGCAGCCCAGGGTGACCAGGTGTGGATGGGCCTGGTGTGAAGGGAATGGAATGGCCTAGTGTGACTGGGCGTGGACGGGGCCTGGTGTGACTTGGCAGATGCCGGCTGCGTGGTCTGGGCCTGCCCATGGATGACTTGGCTGACGTTGCTTGTGTCCAGCAGGCCAGCCTCACTCCTCTGGACCGGGTTTGACCTCCTAAGCCAGGCCCGGTCCGAGGCGGCTGACACAGCGGCCTGGCCCTCCAACTCCCCGGCTGGTGCCGCGGCCCAGTCCCCTGCCCAGGCCCACCTGCCTGGCGTGGCTTTGGGACTCTGGTCTCAGAATAGCAGTTTCTGCAGCTCGCTATGACTCAGAGGCCCCAGGTGCCGTGTGGGGCATTTTGGCAGGTGATGGATGTCAGAGACAGAAAGAGAAAAACAAGAGGCGTACACGTCCGCCCCCTCCTGTCTCCCCGCACCCCTGTGGCAGGCCCGGGGCAGGGGTCTGCCCCTGGGCCCAGCAGGGATTCTCCTTGGCAGACACCCCTGAAGCCCCTGCTCAGCCCCACAGACCCCTGGGCTGGGGTCAGGGGTCAGAGGGCAAGGGGGTGAATCCTCCCAGGCCCTTCCTGAAGATTCAGCCAGTACCAGGGTCGGGAACAGGCAGGGGCAGACTGGTGGCTACTAGGAACAGGGTCCAGATTCACTGATGGCCTAAGGTGAGGTAGGGGAGGGATTACTGGTACAGGCCTCCACAGGTTGTGTCCAGGACTCAGGGACAAGGACAGGCCCAGTGCTGAGTCTTAGATCTGTACAGATTCTAGTGGCCAGGGTGAGGCTCCAGATAACTGCACCAGACCCAGAGATTTAACCAGAATTTAGTGACCGGGTCCAGTGACTAGGACACGTGATCAGAGGACAGCTCATTCCCCAGGATAAGGGGCCCATGACCAGAAGGAATGAGTGGCCTCAGCACTGGGGCTCAGGAATCAGGATGTGGGCCAGGACCCGAACCAGGGCTGAGTGAGCAGGACCAGGCTAAGTGACTAGGACTGGGCTGAGCGGTCGACCAGGGTTGAGTGATCAGGACCAGGGATGAGTGATCAACTAGGACTGAGTCATCAATGAGGACTGAGTGATCAACCAGGACTGAGTGATCAACTAGGGGTGAGTCATCAACGAGGACTGGGTGATCGGGACCAGGGCTGAGTGATCAACTAAGGGCTGAGTGATTGGGACCAGGGCTGAGTGATCAGCTAGGACTGAGTCATTATTGAGGGCTGAGTGATCAACTAGGACTGAGTGATAGGGAACAGGGCTGAGTGATCAGGATCAGGGCTGAGTAATCGGGACCAGAGCTGAGGAATCAATTAGGACTGAGTGATCAACTAGGGCTGAGTGATTGGGACCAGGGACGAGTAATCAGGTCCAGGCTGAGTGATCAACTAGGGCTGAGTAATCAACCAGGACTGAATGATCAGGTCCAGGACTGAGTGATCGAGACCAGGACTCAGTGATCGGGTCCAGGACTGAGTGATCAGGACATGGGCTGAGTGATTGAGGCCAGGGCTGAGTGATCAACCACACTGAGTGATCAACTGAGGCTGAGTGATTGGGACCAGGGCTGAGTTATTGGGACCAGGACTGAGTGATTGGGACCAGGACTGAGTGATTGGGTTCAGGACTGAGTGATCAACAAAAACTGATCAACAAAGACTGAGTGATCAGGACCTGGGCTGAGTGATCAGGACCAGGACTGAGTGATTGAGGCCAGAGCTGAGTGATTGGGACCAGAGCTGAGTGATCAACTAGGGCTGAGTGATCAGGACCAGGGCTGAGTGATCAGAACCAGGGCTGAGTGATCAAGGCCAGGGCTGAGTGATCAACCAGGATTGAGTGATCAACTAGGGCTGAGTGATCAACCAGGACTGAGTGATTGGGACCAGGGCTGAATGATAGAGACCAGGGCTGAGTGATCAACTAGGGCTGAGTGATCAACTAGGGCTGAGTGATAGGGACCAGGGCTGAGAGATTGAGGCCAGGGCTGAATGATCAACCAGGACAGAGTGATCAACTAGGGCCGAGTGATCAACCAGGACTGAGTGATCGGGACCAGGGCTGAGTGATCAACCAGGACTGAGTGATCGGGATCAGGGCTGAGTGATAGGAACCAGGGCTGAGTGATCAACTAGGGCTGAGTGATCAACTAAGGTTGAGTGATAGGGACCAGGGCTGAGAGATCGAGGCCAGGGCTGAATGATCAACCAGGACTGAGTGATCAACTAGGGCTGAGTGATCAACCAGGACTGAGTGATCAACTAAGGTTGAGTGATAGGGACCAGGGCTGAGAGATCGAGGCCAGGGCTGGATGATCAATCAGGACTGAGTGATCAACTAGGGCTGAGTGATCAACCAGGACTGAGTGATCGGGATCAGGACTGAGTGATCAACCAGGACTGAGTGATCGGGATCAGGGCTGAGTGATAGGAACCAGGGCTGAGTGATCAACTAGGGCTGAATGATCAACTAAGGTTGAGTGATAGGGACCAGGGCTGAGAGATCGAGGCCAGGGCTGAATGATCAACCAGGACAGAGTGATCAACTAGGGCCGAGTGATCAACCAGGACTGAGTGATCGGGACCAGGGCTGAGTGATCAATTAGGGCTGAGTGATAGGGACCAGGGCTGAGTGATCAATCAGGACTGAGTGATCAACTAGGGCTGAGTGATCAGGACCAGGGCTGAGTGATTGGGATCAGGGCCGAGTGATCGGGACCTAGGCTGAGTGATCGGGACCTGGGCTGAGTTTTCAGACTTGTACCGAGTGACTAGGACTCAGGCTGAGTGATCAGGACCAGGATTCAGTGACCGTGATGTGGGGCAGTGGCAGAGTCAGCCCAGGGACCTTCTGTCTGCTCTTTTCTCACACTCTTTACACTGAAGCCTGTCCGGGGCTTTTCCTTAGGTGAGCATGGGTTGGTGAGGTGGGACGCAAGAGGGAACTCAGTGCCACACGCCCTGGTCGCCCCTGGCCACGCAGTGGTCTGTGCTTGGCGCATGTCCAGCCCGCCCGCAGTCAGAGTCTGGGCCCTTGGTCTCAGCAGCGTTTATTGCTCTGGGTGGGCTGAGTGGGGGCTGCGTGGCTGCAGTTTGCTCCCTGCGAATCCAGGAGGGATCTGGCCGTGGGCAGCGTCGGAGGCGAGCGAGTGCCCACTCCTCTGTCCAGCCCTGTGTCCGCCTGGCGGCTGGCCTGGCCATGGGGTCACCCTGGGGCGCACTGGCGGGGCCCTTGGAGCTGAGGCCCCGCGCTCCCGGTCAGTACTGGGGTCCGTCTTTGCTGCTGGCTTGTCCCCGGACACTCGTCATGGTCAGCGCAGTGCTGTAGAAGAGGCTGAGGAGGAAGAGGGTGAGCAGTGTGACGGTGGTGGGCCACAGGCTGGCTCCCGGCGCGTCCTCTTCATGCGGCATGTCGAGGATCTCCCAGCAGAACTTCTGAGAGCCTACAACACACGAAAGCCTGCGTGTGGAGCGCTGCGTGGCGCTGGGAACACGCCTGCCTCGGGACGGGAGCGGCCCTGGCTGCCGGGGAGGGGAGGCGTGCCTTTTGCTGCTCTGGGTTCAAGCACAAAGCGCGGCCTCCTGCGTCTCAGCCCCCGGCTTCAGGAAATCAGCGGCAAGTCCCTGCAGCCTGAGAGCCGCGAGGGTTCCAGGCGAAGTCGAGAGCGGGGCTTGGGTTCCTGGGTCCAGGGGCAGACATGCACGACCAGGAACCCCACTCCTGCCCCTCCCCCGCCCCAACGTGGCTGAGAGGCCCGAGCTACAAGGCGGCCCAGGCAGGGGTGCCAGCAAGACAGCACAGCCCTGCTGCTCGGGGGCAGGGCAGAGGTAGATGGCAGTTGGGCTGCTTGTCACAGGGTGACACATCCAATCATTCACGCCTCTTCACCCCGCCCTTTCTGGGCCATGCCTGGGGGTTACTCCTGGCTCTGCACTCAGGTATCGCTCCTGGAAGTGCACAAGGGACCCTATGGGGTGCTGGGGATTGAGCCTGGACTGCCACTTGCAAGGCAAATGCCCGCCCCACTGTGCTATCACTATCATCTGGCCCCTCACTTCTCTTCCCATCCATCCATCCATCCATCCATCCATCCATCCATCATCCATCCATTCACCCACCCATCTACCCATCCATCCATCCATTCTTTCTCCACCCAGCCACAGACCCATTTGTCATCCATCATTCATCCACCCTCTATTCATTTACCCACCCACCTAGCCGTCCATTAATCCATTATTTATCCATCAGCTACCTACCATCTACCTATCCATCCATCCATCCACCCATCCATCCATCCATCCATCCACCCACCCACCCATCCATCCATCTATCCATCCATCCATCCATCCATCCATCCACCCACCCATCCATCCACCCATCCATCCATCCATCCATCCATTCATCCATTCATCCATTCTTTCCCCACCCAGCCACAGACCCATTTGTCATCCATTATTCATCCCCCCACCATTCATTTACCCACCCACTTAGCCGTCCATTAATCCATTACTTATTCATCTACTACCTCCCATCTACCTATCCATCCACTCATCCACCCATCCATCCATCCACCCATCCATCCATCCATCCATCCATACATCCATTCATCCATTCTTTCCCCACCCAGCCACAGACCCATTTGTCATCCATCATTCACCCACCCACCATTCATTTACGCACCCACCCAGCCGTCCATTAATCCATTATTTATCCATCAGTTACCTACCATATACCTATCCATCCATCCATCCACCCATCCATCCATCCATCCACCCATCCATCCATCCCTCCATCCATCTTCTCTTTACCCACCCATCCACAGACCCATTTGTCATCCATCATTCATCCACCCAACCATCCATCCACCCACCCACCCATCCACCCATCCATCCATCTATCCATCCATCCACCCATCCATCCATCCATCCATCCATCCCTCCATCCATCTTCTCTTTACCCACCCATCCACAGACCCATTTGTCATCCATCATTCATCCACCCAACCATCCATCCACCCATCCACCCATCCAACCATCCATCCATCCACCCATCCAACCATCCATCCACCCACCCATCCATCCACCCATCCATACATGCCTCCATCCATCTACTATTAACCCACCCATCCACAGACCCATTTGTCATCCATCATTCATCCACCCACCCACCTGCTGTCCATTAATCCATTATTTATCCATCTACTCCCTACCATCTACCTATCCATCCACCTGTCCTCCCATCCATTAATCCATATTTATCCACCCCTCACCCGTTCATCCATTCACCCGTCCATCCATTCATAATTTACCCTCCCATCTCTCCACCTGCCCCTCAAGCACTGGCTGCCCGCCCCCACCCAGTACCACTCATCCTCGTTATGTATTGAGATTGCCCCTCTCTGCGACCACCCCTCTCTGCGGGCCCCTTGCCTGTGACTTCTCTGCCTTTGCTGTCCCCCAGGCCTCCCCTCCCTTGGTGGCTGGAGTGCCTTCTCTATGGCAGCACTTGTCTCCCAGCTGTTCATCTCCCATTGCCCTCAGAGACCGGCCCCCCAAGAAGGGCAGTGGCCAGGCCACCTCTGTTACCTGCGCTTTGGCCCTGGGAGCAGAGGGAGGCAGCCGGGGAGGTGCCCGGGGTGTCCAGGACATGTGGGATGATATCAGGCCTCACTGCCCCCTGGTGGGAGGTCTGGGCCCAGGTGTCCCCAGAGCAGAGATGGGCTTCCCTTGGCCACCTGTCTTTCATGGGTGCAAGTAAAAGCAAGAGCGGGAACTCTGTCCTTTGCCCCCTGCCCTGCCCTGTCTATGATTCAGGACCAGGAGAGGGTGGGAGAGTTGCGTGTGGGGCCAGGCAGCAAGCAGGGGCGTGTCCCGGAGGGGCCTGAGGGGCTGGACTCTGAGTGGAGTCCAGTAGCATGCACAGACGCTACCAGGGGCCCAGGCGGTGGGACGGGGCCTGTGAAGCCTGGGGGGGCGCTTGGGCCGGGGCTACCTTCACCCACCTGCCCCTGCAGGGCTCAGGCAAGCGAGTGGGAGTGTGTGCGCGAGCATGTGCATGTGTAAGGAGTGTGCAAGAGTATTGTGCACTGTGCAAACCGAGTGTGAGTGTTTGGGAGACAGTGTGCATGTATCAGAGTGTGTGCAAGAGTCTTGTGCACTGTGCAAATTGAGTGTGTGTGAGAGAGCGTGTGCATGTGTCAGAGCATTTGCAAGAGTATTGTGCGCTGTCGAATCCGAGTGTGAGCATGTGGGAGAGAGTGTGCATGTATAACTGAGTGTGCAAGAGTATTGTGCACTGTGCAAACTGAGTGTGAGTGTGTGGAAGAGTGTGTACGTGCAACTGAGTGTGAACACACACAGAAGTATTGCACCTGTGTGTGCAAAGTGTGTGGGTGGGAGAGTTACGGTTCCAGGTGTGTGCAAAGTGAGCACGTGGGAGAACTGTGCACAGTGTGTGGAAACGGCGTGAGGACGAGAGCACGGTGTGCGGCGTGTACGCCCCGTGTGAGCGTGCGTGGAGCGCGTGGTGTGCCCATGTGAGGCGTGCCACACGCCGAGAGGCCCTGGAACTAGCCTCCCGCCGCACAGCCAGACGCCATCCCCCCAGGGCGTCTCGTGGCCCCCACACGCGTGCTTGCACACACACACACGCACACACTTGCGCACGCGTGCCTGCGCGGGCTGCGGGGCGCGGGGACAGAAGCGCGGGCTGCTTTGGGCAACAGGAGTTTATTGAGGAGGGCCGGGCAGGGCGGCTCAGTAGCAGACGCCGTCCGCCTCCGCCATGATCACAGACACGTTGACGTGGGTGGGTTTACCCGCCAGGCGGTCGATGGTCTTCTGGGTGAAGTTCAGGGGCAGGCCCTCGTGGCCCACCATGCAGGAGAAGCTGTCGCCCTTCTTCCAGGTCTGGGCATCCACGCGCAGCACGCTGGTCACGGCAAAGGTGCCGGCGTCGTGGGGCTCGGGCTCGGAGCTCCAGGTCATGAAGTTCTCGCGGGGCAGCTGCTGGTTCCCATGGAGCCACAGCACCACCACGTCCTCGGGTTTGTAGCCCCGCACCAGGCACGTCAGCGTCACCAGCTCCTCCAGGCCCACCTCCTCCGACGGGGGCGGCAGCAGGTGCACCTGGGGCGGGATGGTGGTTCCTGCGGGAGAGAGAGGCGGCTCAGGCGCTGGGCGGGGAGGAGCCATGCCCAGGCACGCGGAGCACAGAGGGGGGCCCACCTTGGGTCTTGGAGATGGTGGTGGTCAGTGGTTTCTTGAGGTTGGGGTGATTGACCGTGCAGGAGAAGCTCTGCCCGCGGTTCCACAGGTCGGTGACGTCCGACAAGTAGCTGGACACGCTGAAGCAGCCACAGGAGTTCTCCTGGACTTCCCCCTTGACCACCGTCATCCCGGACGAGGGTGACCAGGAGAAGGTGGCTTGCTCAGGGTTCCTGACGCCGGTCAGCGTGCACGTGAGGTTGGCCTTGAAGCCCAGCAGGAGGTCCTCCAGGGCCGGCTTGTACAGGGTCACACGTGGGTCACATGGAAGAGGCTCAACTATTGTAGGAGTTGGAGAAGGAGGTCACATTGAACAAGAGAGGCGACGGGTCAGTGGCCCTGCCAGCCCGTCTGGCCCATGCGCTGCCCCTCCAAAGGACACGGCCTGAGGCCCGCCCCCCCTCCCCCCCCGCCCGGGCTGCCTTCTTACTTATGCAGGGCACTTCCACCGTCTGGGTCTTGCCATTATGCTCCACCCGACACATCGCTTTGTCTTTGCACTTGTCAGCTCCCAGCTGGCTGCTCATGGTGTACAGGCCATTGGATCCGAACACGGGGGTGTAGTTCCTGACGGAGTCGTCGCTGGGGCTCCAGGTCACGGTGGCGGGCAAGGGTAAGAAGTCTCGGACGAGGCAGCCCACGACCACAGGTTCGGAGGGATGACAGCTCACGGTGCTCAGCGGGAAGACGCTGGGGTTCTGCATGGTGGCTGAACACAGGAGATGTGAGGGCGGGCTGACTCTGGGCCCCAAGACAGCCACCGCACCGCCCTCACCCGTGTGCGCCCCTGAGCACCAGCCTCCCGAGTCCAGCCAGGCTCGTGCCCACAGCTGACCCCGTGAGCGTGGCCTCCACACAGGCTTGGCAAACGGGGCTTAGCACCCTCAGGCCACTGTCCCGCTGACTGCCCAATGGCGGGTGCCCTCAGCTTTGCAGACGGGCTTTGCTTTTGGTCCCCAGTGCCCACCTCCAGGAGAACTGGCCACTGTCCACCCACTGTCCTGATGTCCACTCACACACCCAGAGTCCTTTTCCGACCAGGGCAGCAGTTGCCTCCACGGTTTGACCAAGAACAGGTCAGTAACTCTGCCCAGACAGGGCTTCCAGGAGGCCTGACCTCGGGACTTCCGGTTCCTTCCACCAGGATGCAGTCATGGCACATGTGGTGATGCCCTGAGACCGAGGCAGCTGCGCCAGGGCTCAGGGTAGGGACACATCACAGGCCAGGCCCACCCCCAGTGCCTGCCCCCCACTCACCCCACCAGCTGCCTCTGCTCATCTGGATCAGCCCAGCTCAGCCCAACCTAGCTAGGCTCTACCCAATGAGTTCAGCAGAGCTCAGTTTACCCATTTCATCTCAGTTAGCCCAATTCAGCACTAATCATCCCTGCTCAGCCCAGCTCAAACCTGCCCAGCCCTGCTCAGCCCTGCTCAGCCCAGTTAGCTCGGATCATCCCTACTCATCCCTGCTCGGCACAGTTAGCTCAGCTCAGCCCTGCTCAGCCCTGCTCAGCCCTCCTCAGCTCAGCTCAGCCCTGTTCAGCCCAGTTAGCTCAGCTCAGCCCTGCTCAGCCCTGCTCAGTCCATCTCAGCCCTGCTCAGCCCAGCACAGCCCTGCTCAGTCCAGTTAGCTCAGCTCAGCCCTTCTCAGCCCTGCTCAGCCCATCTCAGTCCTGCTCATCTCTGCTCAGTTCTGCTCGAACCAGTTAGCTCAACTCAGCCCAGTTAGCTCAGCTCATCCCTACTCATCCCTGCTCGACCCAGTTAGCTCAGCTCAGCCCTGCTCAGCCCAGTTAGCTCAGCTCAGCCCAGCTCAGCCCTGCTCAGCCCAGTTAGCTCAGCTCAGCCCTGCTCAGCCCTGCTCATCCATGCTCAGTTCTGCTCGAACCAGTTAGCTCAACTCAGCCCAGTTAGCTCAGCTCATTCCTACTCATCCCTGCTCGACCCAGTTAGCTCAGCTCAGCCCAGCACAGCCCTGCTCAGGCCATCTCAGCCCTGCACAGCCCTGCTCAGCTCAGCTCAGCCCATCTCAGCCCTGCTCAGCTCAGCTCAGCCCAGCTCAGCCCAGTTAGCTCAGCTTAGCCCAGCTCAGCCCTGCTCGACCCAGTTAGCTCAGCTCAGCCCAGCACAGCCCTGCTCAGCCCATCTCAGCCCTGCTCAGCCCATCTCAGTCCTGCTCATTCCTGCTCAGTTCTGCTCGAACCAGTTAGCTCAACTCACCCCAGTTAGCTCAGCTCATCCCTACTCATCCCTGCTCGACCCAGTTAGCTCAGCTCAGCCCAGCACAGCCCTGCTCAGCCCTGCTCAGCTCAGCTCAACCCTGTTCAGCCCAGTTAGCTCAGCTTAGCCCAGTTCAGCCCTGCTTAGCCCAGTTAGCTCAGCTCAGCCCTTCTCAGCCCTGCTCAGCCCTGCTCAGTTCTGCTCGAACCAGTTAGCTCAGCTCAGCCCAGTTAGTTCAGCTCATCCCTACTCATCCCTGCTCAGCCCTGCTCAGCTCAGGTAGCTAAGCTCAGCCCTGCTCAGACCAGCTCAGCCCAGTTAGCTCAGCTCAGCCCAGCTCAGCTCAGCCCAGCTCAACCCTCCTCAGATCAGTTAGTTCAGCTCAGCCCAGCTCAGCTCAGCCCAGCTCCGTCCTGCTCAGCCCATCTCAGTCCTGCTCAGCCCTGCTCAGTTCTGCTCGAACCAGTTAGATCAGCTCATCCCTACTCATCCCTGTTCAGCTCAGCTCAGCCCTGCTCAGCCCAGTTAGCTCAGCTCAGCCCAGCTCAGCCCTGCTCAGCCCAGTTAGCTCAGCTCAGCCCTGCTCAGCCCTGCTCAGCCCTGCTCAGCCCTGTTCAGCCCAGTTAGCTCAGCTCAGCCCTGCTCAGCCCAGTTAGCTCAGCTCATCCCTACTCATCCCTGTTCAGCTCAGCTCAGCCCTGCTCAGCCCAGTTAGCTCAGCTCAGCCCAGCTCAGCCCTGCTCAGCCCAGTTAGCTCAGCTCAGCCCAGCTCAGCCCTGCTCAGCCCAGTTAGCTCAGCTCAGCCCTGCTCAGCCCTGCTCAGCCCTGCTCAGCCCAGTTAGCTCAGCTCAGCCCTGCTCAGCCCAGTTAGCTCAGCTCATCCCTACTCATCCCTGTTCAGCTCAGCTCAGCTCTGCTCAGCCCAGTTAGCTCAGCTCAGCCCAGCTCAGCCCTGCTCAGCCCAGTTAGCCCTGCTCAGCCCAGCTCAGCCCTGCTCAGCCCAGTTAGCTCAGCTCAGCCCAGCTCAGCCCTGCTCAGCCCAGTTAGCTCAGCTCAGCCCAGCTCAGCCCTGCTCAGCCCAGTTAGCTCAGTTCATCCCTACTCATCCCTGCTCGACCCAGTTAGCTCAGCTCAGCCCTTCTCAGCCCTGCTCATACCTGCTCAGTTCTGCTCGAACCAGTTAGATCAGCTCAGCCCAGTTAGCTCAGCTCATCCCTACTCATCCCTGTTCAGCCCAGCTCAGCCCTGCTCAGCCCAGTTAGCTCAGCTCAGCCCAGCTCAGCCCTGCTCAGCCCAGTTAGCTCAGCTCAGCCCTGCTCAGCCCTGCTCAGCCCTGCTCAGCCCAGTTAGCTCAGCTCAGCCCTGCTCAGCCCAGCTCAGCCCTGCTCAGCCCAGTTAGCTCAGCTCTGCCCTGCTCAGCCCAGTTAGCTCAGCTCATCCCTACTCATCCCTGTTCAGCTCAGCTCAGCCCTGCTCAGCCCAGTTAGCTCAGCTCAGCCCAGCTCAGCCCTGCTCAGCCCAGTTAGCTCAGCTCAGCCCAGCTCAGCCCTGCTCAGCCCAGTTAGCTCAGCTCAGCCCTGCTCAGCCCTGCTCAGCCCTGCTCAGCCCAGTTAGCTCAGCTCAGCCCTGCTCAGCCCAGTTAGCTCAGCTCATCCCTCCTCATCCCTGTTCAGCTCAGCTCAGCCCTGCTCAGCCCAGTTAGCTCAGCTCAGCCCAGCTCAGCCCTGCTCAGCCCAGTTAGCTCAGCTCAGCCCAGCTCAGCCCTGCTCAGCCCAGTTATCTCAGCTCAGCCCTGCTCAGCCCTGCTCAGCCCTGCTCAGCCCAGTTAGCTCAGCTCAGCCCTGCTCAGCCCAGCTCAGCCCTGCTCAGCCCAGTTAGCTCAGCTCAGCCCAGCTCAGCCCTGCTCAGCCCAGTTAGCTCAGCTCAGCCCAGCTCAGCCCTGCTCAGCCCAGTTAGCTCAGTTCATCCCTACTCATCCCTGCTCGACCCAGTTAGCTCAGCTCAGCCCTTCTCAGCCCTGCTCATACCTGCTCAGTTCTGCTCGAACCAGTTAGATCAGCTCAGCCCAGTTAGCTCAGCTCATCCCTACTCATCCCTGTTCAGCCCAGCTCAGCCCTGCTCAGCCCAGTTAGCTCAGCTCAGCCCAGCTCAGCCCTGCTCAGCCCAGTTAGCTCAGCTCAGCCCTGCTCAGCCCTGCTCAGCCCTGCTCAGCCCTGCTCAGCCCAGTTAGCTCAGCTCAGCCCTGCTCAGCCCAGCTCAGCCCTGCTCAGCCCAGTTAGCTCAGCTCAGCCCTGCTCAGCCCTGCTCAGCCCAGTTAGCTCAGCTCAGCCCAGCTCAGCCCTGCTCAGCCCAGTTAGCTCAGCTCAGCCCAGCTCAGCCCTGCTCAGCCCAGTTAGCTCAGCTCAGCCAGCTCAGCCCTGCTCAGCCCATCTCAGTCCTGCTCAGCCCTGCTCAGTTCTGCTCGAACCAGTTAGTTTAGCTCAGTCTAGTTAGCTCAGCTCATCCCTACTCATCCCTGCTCAGCCCTGCTCAGCCCAGTTAGCTCAGCTCAGCCCTGTTCATCCCTGCTCAGCCCAGTTAGCTCAGCTCAGCTCAGCCCTGCTCAGCCCAGCTCAGCCCTGCTCAGCCCAGTTAGCTCAGCTCATCCCAGCTCAGCCTGGTTAGTCCAGCTCAGCCCAGTCTACCAGGTTCAGCACAGTTCTGGCCAGATCAGCCTAGTTAATACTGACCAGCTCATTCCAGGACCATCTAATCCATCTGCGCTCAGGCCAGTGTAGTCTGCTCAGCCTGGGTCAGCCCAACTCAGACTGACTCAACCCAGCCCTGCCTGGTTCAGCTCAGCAGCTGGTCCAGTCCGGTCCTCTTCAGCCCAGTTCGGTCTGGCTAGTGCTGTGACTCCGACTTGTTCCGCCTGGCTCTGGTCACTCAGCTCACCCAGTCGAACCGGTGATCTGCTCCCTGCAGCCTGTGCCGGGCTCTTCCCCGTGGGCAGATGGGGCCAGGAGAGCCGACACGCACCTGCGTGTGCTGGGGGTCTGGGTGCCCTGCAGGTCCACCTGTCTTCAGCAGCCCCCGACCTGTTCTGAGCGGTGTGACAGGCTGTGAGGGGCTCTCCAGGGAAGGACAGTGTCTGCCCACAGACGGGGTCCCTTGCCCACTTCCTGCCCGACGGCGGCCTCAGACAGGCCGTCTGCTCTCTGGTCAGGCTGTGGCGGGGCAGGTGCATGTGACCAGGGCTGTGGTCCCTGGGAACCTGTCTGTCTAGGTCATGCGGCCACTCATGGGTCTGGGCGGGGGCCACTGGGGGCCAGAGACACTGTGGTCAGGAATGTTAGCGTGTGACTGTGTCTCTGTGTGTGTGTCTGAGTGTGAATGTACCAGTGTAGCAGGGTGTGTGTCTGTGAGTGCGAGTTTATGTGTGAGTGTGCATCCAAGTGTGTCTGAGTGTGCCACTGGGTCCGAGTGTGAATGTACCAGTGTACCAGGGTGTGTGTCTGTGAGTGTGTTTGTATGTGAGAGTATGTCTCTCTGTGTCTGAGTGTGCCTCTGAGTCCAAGTGTGAATGTACCAGTGTACCAGATTGTGTGTCTGTGAGTGCGAGTTTGTATGTGAGTGTATCTTTATGTGTGTCTGAGTGTGTCTTTGAGTCTGAGTGTAAATATACCAGGATGTGTGTCTGTGAGTGCGAGTTTGTATGTGACTGTGTCTCTGTGTGTGTGTTTGAGTGTGCCTCTGAGTTTGAGTGTGAATGTACAAGTGTGTGTGTCTGTGTGAGTTTATATGTAACTGTGTCTCTGTGTGTGTCTGTGTGCCTCTGAGTCCAAGTGTGAATGTACGAGTGTGTGTGTTTGTGCGAGTGTGTATCCGAGTGTGTCTGAGTGTGAGTGCTGAGTCTGTGTGAGCAGGGGAGGGCAGAGGTGTGGTCTTGACTTCCAGATGTTCTTCCGGGATGAGCCCGTGTCTGCCCAGCCAGGCAGGTCATGGACAGCAGGGTCATGGCTGGACTGCAGCTGGTACCATGGCCCTGCCCCTGTGCCATCCCCTCTGTGGCCTTTCGGATGCCCCCTTCCCGCCTCAGCCCTGGGGTCCCTTCGGGTGTGGGGGACTGCTCACGGGGCACTCACTCTGTGCTGTGTTCTGGATTCCCCAGAGACCCTCGCATCTGTGGGAGCTGGAGGCCAGCATGGTGGGCACATAGGGACAGGGGCTGTCCCGGGGTCCGAGAGATGCCCCTCCCTCTGTTCTCCCACAAGTCACCTCCCAGCTCCCGCAAGGTGGCAGGAACCCTCAGGCAGAGGATGTGGAAAGACCTTTACTTGGCCCCAAGGGAAGGGACAGGAGAGCAGGGTGGCAGGGCTGGGCCCGAGGGTGGCACGGCCCAAGGGGCTGGATGGGAGGGCTGGCGGGGCCTCCCAGGGGCCGCCCGGCTGGCTCCACCGGCTCTGAGGACACGGTGCTGAGGGGCCGTGCGGCGGGCTCTGCCGTCCAGGGCTGGTGCTTCCTCCCGGGCACTATGCTGCCGGCCACGGGATGTTGGTGTAGTCATGGGAGGTCTTGGGGGGCTCCTGCGCCCCCACCATCAAGGTCCGGTGCACCTGCGGGGGTGGGGACTCAGGGCTGCCCTCTGGGGGCACCCCTGTGCCCCCGCGGCCCTGTGCCCACCTTGCAGAGGGTGACAGCGGCACCGTAGCCGACGCTGAGCATGAAGAGGGTGATGAAGGCGAGGAGGCTGCTCCACAGCCCGGCCAGCTCCAGGCTCTCGGCCGCGTCCACGCACATGTCCTGCAGCACCAGCTCTGCAGGCACCGGCTGTCAGCCAGCCTGGGGGGGCTCCGGCCCTACCCGCCCCCGCCTGCCCCTGCGTCCCACCGCCCAGGACCTCAGCCTTGCTGGTCACCAGGCCGGCATGCCTGGGTCCTCCCCTGCTCCCCTGACCATCTGGGGACTCCCGAAGTGGCAGGAACCCCCTGAAGGAGAGGGGGAGCAGGGCTGTGGGAGCCCACAGCCGCCCCACTGCCCCCGTGGTCCCCATGTATGTCTGCCGAGCCGGGGGTGGGCATGGGGGCTGGCTCCGTGGGATGAGGCATGCCACGGGCCACGTGGCCCTGCACCCGATGTGTGCACAAGTGTGCTCTGTGTCTGTCCACGAGCAGGCCTGCTTGTGTGTGCATGTGTGTATGCATGTCTGTGCGGAAACTCCTGTGTGTCAATATGTCACGTGTTTATGCATATGCATATCTGAGTATGTGCTGGTATTCATGGGGAGCTGGACGTGCAGTGACCGAAAGGAACCTCTGGGGAAGAGTGTCCCACCTCCCCTGACCCATGATGTGGGGGAAGGGCCGGGGTGGCCTGGATAGTGTGTGGGGGGCTAAGTGTGGGGCATGTATGGGGCAAGTATGGGGACATGTGTGTGTGGGCATGTGTGGGGGGCGCCATGTGAGGGACTGTGGGGGGGCATGTGTGTGTGGGGGGCATGTGTGTATGTGGCCATGAGTGTGACCATGTGTGGGGCAATGTGGGGCATGTGTGTTTGGGGGCCTTGTGTGAGGGCATGTGTGTATGTGGGGGAGCATGTGTGTATGTGTGGCCATATGTGTGTGTGGCCATGTGTGAAGGCATATGTGTGTGGGGGGGCCGTTTTGGGGGAACATGTGTGTATGTGGCCATGTCTGGGGCAATGTGTGTGTGGGGGCCTTGTGTGAGGGCATATGTATGTCTGTGGGGCCATGTGGGGGACATATGTGTGTGTGTGGGGTCAGGTGGGAGGCATGTGTGTGTGGGGGGCATGCATATATGTGGCCATGCGTGTGGCTATGTGTGAGGGCATGTGTGGGGCAATGTGTGTGTGGCCATGTGTGAGGACATGTGTGTGTGTGGAGGGGCCATGTGGGGGATGTGTGTGTGGGGGCATGTGTGGGGGGGCATGTGTGTGTGGGGGGGCATGTGTGAGGGCATGTGTGTGTGGGGGCCTGTGGGGGGCATGTGTGTGTGGGGGGCATGTGTGTATGTGGCCATGCGTGAGGCCATGTGTGGGGCAATGTGTGTGTGTGTGGCCGTGTGTGGGGGCATGTGCGTGTGTGTGGGGCCATGCATGTGGGGCCGTGTGTGTGAGGGGCCATGCGTGTGGCTTAGTGTGTGGGGCTGCCTGGGGGTGCTTGGAGGGGCCGTGTGCCCTGGCAGGTGCCTGACTGAGGCGGGGTATGTTGGTGGCCGTGTGGCGACATGTGGGGGAGGTGCTTCTGGGAGCTGCTCCCTCTCCCCAGGCCGCTCGGGTGGCCGTGGGCCCGGGTGTATCCGGCTGGACTTGGGGGGAGGCTGAGCATCGACCCAGGCTGGGCGTCAGGGGCCCGTCCCCAGGAGCCCCGAGAATGTGGCCAGGACGCAGGGCTCAGCGTGTTTATTGTCCCCGGGGAGGGTGGCAGCCCCACGGCCGCTCATTTACCGCGGGCCTTGGACAGCGACCGGTCCAGCGTGCGGGGCTGGGGCAGCGCCTCGTGCACGGCCCGGCAGGAGAAGGTGGTGCCCTTCTCCCAGTCCTGCCGGGCCACCTCCAGGCGGCTGAAGACGAAGAAGCGGGTCCCGGCTCTGCTCATCGGCTGCGGCTGCGTGGTGGCCTGATGCTCCGCGCCCTCGTGGGCCTGGTCCCGCAGCCACAGCACCGAGATGTCCGCGGGGAAGAAGTTCTGGACCAGGCAGGTGAGGGTCACCTTGTTCGTGCTGGCCGCACCCTCATCTGGAGTCTTGAACACGTAGATCTCAGGGGCTGCCCGCTGGCCTGTGGGAGGGCGAGGTCAGCCCCGCTCAGCCCCACTCTGTCCCATCGGGCTCACGGCCCGCCCCGCCCTCGGCAGGCCCCGCCCACTCCCCGCCCCGCCCACAACCCGCTCCGGCCCCGCCCTCGCCCCGCCCACCCCCCTTGCTGACACCCCCGCCCAGCTCTGCCCTCGACCAGGTCCTGCTCAGGCCCCTCCCAAGCCCTGCCCAGCCCTGCCTCACCGGCTCACATCCCGCCCTGCCCCCGCCCCCTCCTCATGCCCTGTCCCCCTCGCACCCCCTTGCCCGACCCACCCGTGCCCACGCCCCAGGCCCAGCCCCACCCTCACCCACCCCTTCCCGCCCACCTTGCCCTCGCCCCGCCCACTTTGCCCTCGCCCCGCCCTCGCCCCGCCCACCCGCTTACCCGGGTCTTGGCGAGGGAGCACACGATCTTCCTGGGCAGGTCCGGATGCTCCAGCACGCACTGGAATGTCTCGCCCTCCACCCAGTCCTGGGTGAGCACGGCCAGGGTGGACGTGACACTCAGGGTGCCATTGTGGTGCCGCTTCGTGAATGTCATGGCTTTTCCGGTGGAGGTTTTGCCCCCCTGCAGCCACCTGAGGCTCATGCCGTCCTCCCGGGCCAGGTCCACCACCAGGCACGTGAGCTTGGGCGCCTTCTGCACGTACAGCTCGACAGGGCTGGGCGGGCTCAGGTAGACGCGCACGCCGCGGGGCTCAGGGTCTGGGGGTTGCAAGGTCAGCGTGAGCCCCGGGGAGCCTGGGGGCCAGGCGGGGCCGGCAGGGCGGGCGGGCAGTAGGGGCGTACCTGAGCACTTGCGGGCGTGCTCCTCAAAGTTGTGGCCTTCGTAGGTGGCCCGGCAGGTGTAGGTCCTCTCCGAGACCCACTGGCCCTGGGTGATGTTTACCTCGCTGTAGGTGGAGGACAGCCCGTCCTCCTGCTTCAGGGTGCCCACGTAGGGGGCTATGCTGTTGGACTCTTCCTCGTCCACCAGCCAGGTGACGCTGACGTTCTCGGCAGGGACGCCCAGGATGAGGCACAGGAGCTGGATGGGGGTGCTGGTGTCGCCGCTGGGGTTGCAGGAGGAGTGGAAGAGCTTACGGTGAGGCGGGGGATGTTATTGCGGCAGGCTGGGTGGAGGGGGGGAGTTGGCGCCAGAGGCCCCCAGACTCACTCCTACACCCGGACGAGCCCCCGGCTGCGCTGCTCACCTGAGAAGGTCCTGTTGGAGGGCGGGGACGCCCCATGCACCACGCTGCAGGTGAAGGTCCCCGAGGCCTGTGCCCCCGGGACTCTCAGCTGGCTGACGGTGGTGTAGAGGCCAGAGGAGTGCAGGGAGGCGGGGAGGGTGACCACGCTGCTCTGCAGGGCACCTGTGTCCCAGGTCACGGCCACAGGCTCCGGGAAGAAGCCGGTGACCAGGCAGCCGAGCACCACAGCCGAGGCGGCAGCAGCATCTTTGCAGCAGGAAGCCAAGGGGAAGACGGATGGGGCCTTGCTGGACACTGGGGCAAGGACAGTGAGTGTGAACGCGGGCACCACCTGGCATCTGCAGCCCAGCCTTGGCCCTGGCTTCTCCCTTCCTGGTCCCTGTCCGGGGCACTGGACCCTTTATGGATCTGGGCATCTTACTCCCCTCTGATGCTGCTGAGTCCCTGCGTGCCTGAGGTTCCGTGATGGGCCCAGAGCAGCCTGGGCCAGCAGCCCACCTCGTCCCCGCTGGGATCAGGAAGCGCCTGGGGTGCTGGGGGTCACTGCCCTCCTGTGGCCCCCACTGGGTCAGGGGCCCCAGAACCCCCAAGCCTCCGGGCTCCCCCTTTCCACCCCAGGCTGGGGGCAGAGGTCCCTTCTGGGCCCTCAGTGCGTCTGCAGCTACCCCGCCCCAGGTCCTGTCCCTGCTGGGGCTCAACTGCGCAGCCCCCATGCACACCCCTCTATGGGTTAGCCTGGTGCTGCCCCTTACCGCTCGTGTCAACGGGCTGACCTCTACACCCACGCAAGGGTCCAGGGCCCCATGAAATCGCCCCTCAACCCTCCTCAGGTGAGGCGGCCTTCACACCACATTGGGCTCCTTGGTCTGAGATTAACAAGCTTGATTCCTCGGCTTGACTCCCACCTCACTTGGAACACCCGAGAACAGCTGCTTCCTCAGGTCCCGCTTTGAGGAGGATAGGGCCTTCATCAGCCGAGCCGAGCCTGCCTAAGTCAGCTCTGTCCAGGTAAACCCAGGTCAGCACAGCTCAGCCCAGCTCAGTCCTGCTAAGTCTAGCTAAGCCCAGTTCAGCCCAGCTCTGTCCAGCACAGTCTTGCTCAGTCTAGCTAAGTCCAGCTCAACCCAGCTCAGCCTAGTTCAGTCCAACACACTATGCTCAGTCTTGGTCATCCCAGCTTAACCCAGCTTAGTTGAGCTCAGCCCAGCTTAGCCCTAAAGTTAGCTAGGCTCAGCCCTGATACGTCTTGCTCGTGCCAGTTAGCTCAGCTTAGCTTATCCTAGCTCAGTCCAGCTCAGCCAAGCTCAGCCCAGCTCAGCCCAGCTCTGTTCTGCTCAGCCCAGCTAAGTGCAGCTAAGTCCTGCTCAGCCCAGTTTAGTCCTGCTCAGCCCAGCTCAGTCCTTCTCAGCTCAGCTCAGCCCAGCTCAGTTCTGCTCAGCCCAGTTCAGTCCAGCTCAGCCCAGTTCAGTCCTGCTCAGCCCAGCTGAGTCCTACTCAGCCCAGCTAACCCAGCTCAAACCAGCTCAGTCCTGCTCAGCCCAGCTCAGCCCAGGTATCTCAGCCCAGCCCAGCCTAGCTCAGCCCAGCTCAGTCCAGCTCAGCCCAGCTCAGTCCAGCTCAGCCCAGCTCAGTCCTGTTCAGCTCAGCTCAGTCCAGCTCAGCCCAGCTCAGTTCTGCTCAGCCCAGCTCAGTCCAGCTCAATCCAGCTCAGTCAGCCCAGCTCAGCCCAGCTCAGTCCTGCTCAGCCCAGATCAGTCCAGCTCAGCCCAGCTCAGTCCTGCTCAGCCCAGCTCAGTCCTGCTCAGCCCAGCTCAGTCCAGCTCAGTTCAGCTCAGTCAGCCTAGCTCAGTGCAGCTCAGTCCTGCTCAGTCCTGCTCAGCCCAGCTCAGTCCTGCTCAGACCTGTTCAGCCCAGCTAGTCCAGCTCAGCCCAGCTCAGTCCAGCTCAGTGCAGCTCAGCCCAGCTCAGCCCTAAAGTTCTTTCAGCTCAGCCCTGCTGAGCCCTGCTCAGCCCAGTTAGCTCAGCCCAGCTCAGTCCTGCTTAGCCCAGCTCATCCCAGCTCAGTCCTGCTCAGCCTAGCTCAACCCTGCTCAGTCCTGCACAGTCTTGCTCAGTCCAGCTCATCCCAGCTCATCCTAGCTCAGCCCAGTTAGCTCAGCTCAGCCCAGCCGAGCCCAGCCTAGCTCAGCCCAGCTCAGCCCAGATCAGTGCAGCTCAGTCCAGCTCAGTCAGCCAGCTCAGTCCAGCTCAGCCCAGCTCAGTCCTGCTTAGCCCAGCTCATCCCAGCTCAATCCTGCTCAGTCCAGCTCAGTCCAGTTCATCCCAGCTCATCCCAGCTCAGCCCTAAAGTTCGCTCAGCTCAGCCCTGAAGAGCCCTGCTCAGCCCAGTTAGCTGAGCTCAGCCCAGCCCAGCCCAGCCTAGCTCAGCCCAGCTCAGCCCAGCTCAGTCCTGCTCAGCCCAGCTCAGTCCAGCTCAGCCCAGATCAGTCCTGCCCAGCTAGCCCTAAAGTTCGCTCAGCTCAGCCCTGATAAGCCCTGCTCAGCCCAGTTAGCTCAGCCCAGCTCAGTCCTGCTTAACCCAGATCATCCCAGCTCATACTGCTCAGTCCAGCTCAGTCCAGCTCAGCCCAGCTCAATCGAGCTCAGTCAGCTCAGCTCAGTCCTGCTCAGCCGAACTCAGTCAGCCCAGCTCAGTCCTGCTCAGTCCAGCTCAGCCCAACTCAATCCAGCTCAGTCAGCTCAGCTCAGCCCAGCTCAGTCCAGCTCAGCGTAGCTCAGCCCAACTCAGTCCAGATCAGTCCAGCTCAGCCCAGCTCAATCCAGCTCAGTCAGCCCAGCTCAGTCCTGCTCAGTCCAGCTCAGCCCAACTCAATCCAGCTCAGTCAGCTCAGCTCAGCCCAGCTCAGTCCAGCTCAGCCCAGCTCAGCCCAGCTCAGTCCAAATCAGTCAGCTCAGCTCAGTCCAGCTCAGTCCAGCTCAGTCCTGCTCAGCCCAGTTCAGTCCTGCTCAGTCCTGCTTAGCTCAGCTCAGTCCTGCTCAGCCCAGCTCAGTCCAGCTCAGTCCTGCTCAGTTCAGCTCAGTCCTGCTCAGTCTTGCTCATCCCAGCTGAGTCCTACTCAGCCCATCTCAGCCCAGTTAGCTAGCTCAGCTCAGCCTAGCTCAGCCCAGCTCAGTCCAGCTCAGCCCAGTTCAGCCCAACTCAGTCCAGTTCAATCCAGCTTAGTCCAGCTCATCCCAGCTCATTCTAGGTCAGCCCAGCCCACTCCTGCTCAGCCCAGCTCCGTCCAGCTCAGTCCTGCTCAGCCCAGCTCAGTCCAGCTCTGTCCAGCTCAGTCCTGCTCAGCTCAGCCCTGCTCAGCCCACCTCAGTCTAGCTCAGTCCTGCTCAGCCCAGCTCAGTCCAGCTCAGTCCTGCTCAGCCCAGCTCAGTCCAGCTCAGTCCAACTCAGTCCTGTTCAGCCCAGCTCAGTCCAGCTCAGTCCAGCTCAGCCCAGCTCAGTCCAGCTCAGTCCAGCTCAGTCCTGCTCAGCCCAGCTCGGCCCAGTTCATTCCTGCTCATCCCAGCTGAGTCCTACTCAGCCCGTCTCAGCCCAGTTAGCTAGCCCAGCTCAGCCTAGCTCAGCCCAGCTCAGTCCAGCTCAGCCAGTTTAGCCCAACTCAGTCCAGCTCAATCCAGCTGAGTCCAGTTCATCCCAGCTCACTCTAGGTCAGCCCAGCCCATTCCTGCTCAGCCCAGCTCAGTCCAGCTCAGCCCAGCTCAGTCCAGCTTAGTCCTGCTCAGCTCAGCCCTGCTCAGCCCAGTTCAGTCCAGCTCAGCCCAGCTCAGCCCAGCTCAGTCCAGCTCAGCCCAGCCCAGTCCTGCTCAGTCCAGCTCAGCCCAGCACAGTCCTGCTCAGTTCTAGCAGGAGCTCTCCCAGTCCTTCTCTGTCCAGCTCTGTCTAGCTTAGTTCTCAGCCCAGGCCAGCGGCTCAGTCCTGACAGCTCAGCCCAATTCAGAGCACTGCAGTTCAGCTAGCTCAGCCCAGCCCTGCTCCTCCCAGTCTGTCTGTCTCTACTCTGAGAGTGTCCCATTCCCTGTGAGTGTCTGTCCCTCTGTCACCGTCTGACTTCGTCCCTGTCTGCCCCTGCTGCAGTGGCCCAGGCAGATGCGCTTGTCCTGCATGGACCTGTGACAGTGGTTGTGCCCACAGGTCGCCCACGATGGGGTCTCTGGCATTCCAGGATGGTCCTGGCTGTGGGTGCAGGAGGAGGGCGGGTGTGGGTGACAGGCAAACCGTCTGGGGATGGAGCAGGACCCCTGAGCCTGTGGCGATGGGGAAGGTCACCGCACAGCCCAAGCAGGAATGGGCAGGCAGCAGCCCAGGGTGACCAGGTGTGGATGGGCCTGGTGTGAAGGGAATGGAATGGCCTAGTGTGACTGGGCGTGTATGGGGCTTGGTGTGACCGGGTGTGGATGGGGCCTGGTATGACTTGGCAGATGTCGGCTGTATGGTCCGGGCCTGCCCATGGCTGACTTGGCTGACGTTGCTTGTGTCCAGCAGGTCCAGCAGGCCAGCCTCACTCCTCTGGACCGGGTTCGTCCTCCTAAGCCAGGCCCGGTCCGAGGCAGCTGACACAGCGGCCTGGCCCTCCAACTCCCCCGGCTGGTGCCGCGGCCCAGTCCCCTGCCCAGGCCCACCTGCCTGGCGTGGCTTTGGGACTCTGGTCTCAGAATAGCAGTTTCTGCAGCTCGCTATGACTCAGAGGCCCCAGGTGCCGTGTGGGGCATTTTGGCAGGTGATGGGTGTCAGAGACAGAAAGAGAAAAACAAGAGGCGTACACGTCCGCCCCCTCCTGTCTCCCCGCACCCCTGTGGCAGGCCCGGGGCAGGGGTCTGCCCCTGGGCCCAGCAGGGATTCTCCTTGGCAGACGCACCTGAAGCCCCTGCTCAGCCCCACAGACCCCTGGGCTGGGGTCAGGGGTCAGAGGGCAAGGGGGTGAATCCTCCCAGGCCCTTCCTGAAGATTCAGCCAGTACCAGGGTTGGGAACAGGCAGGGGCAGACTGGTGGCTACTAGGAACAGGGTCCAGATTCACTGAAGGCCTGAGGTGAGGTAGGGGAGGGATGACCAGCACAGGCCTCCACAGAACATGACCAGGACTCAGGGACCAGGACAGGCCCAGTGCTGAGTCTTAGATCTGTACAGATTCTAGTGGCCAGGGTGAGGCTCCAGATAACTGCACCAGACCCAGAGATTAAACCAGAATTTAGTGACCGGGTCTAGTGACTAGGACACATGATCAGAGGACAGCTCATTCCCCAGGATAAGGGGCCCATGACCAGAAGGTGTGAGTGGCCTCAGCACTGGGGCTCACTAATCAGGATGTGGGCCAGGACCCGAAACAGGGCTGAGTGACCAGGCTAAGTGATCAACAAGGCTAAGTGATGAGGACAGGGCTGAGTGGTCGACCAGGGCTGAGTGATCGGGACCAGGGCTGAGTGATCAACTAGGACTGAGTCATCAATGAGGACTGAGTGATCAACCAGGACTGAGTGATCAACTAGTGCTGAGTGACCAGGACCGGCTAAGTGATTAGGATAGGGCTGAGTGATCAACCAGGGCTGAGTCACCAATGAGGACTGGGTGACCGGGACCAGGGCTGAGTGATCATCTAAGGGCTGAGTGATTGGGACCAGGGCTGAGGGATCAACTAGGATTGAGGCATCATTGAGGGCTGAGTGATCGTGACCAGAGCTGAGGGATCAATTAGGACTGAGTGATCAACTAGGGCTGAGTGATTGGAACTAGGGATGAGTGATCTGGTCCAGGCTGAGTGATCAACTAGGGTGGAGTAATCAACCAGGACTGAATGATCAGGTCCAGGACTGAGTGATCAGGTCCAGGACTGAGTGATCAACCAGGACTGAGTGATCAGGACCTGGGCTGAGTGATCGAGGCCAGGGCTGAGTGATCAACCAGACTGAGTGATCAACTAAGGCTGAGTGATTGGGACCAAGGCCGAGTGATTGGGTTCAGGACTGAGTGATCAACAAGGACTGAGTGATCAGGACCTGGGCTGAGTGATCAGGACCAGGACTGAGTGATCGAGGCCAGGGCTGAGTGATTGGGACCAGAGCTGAGTGATCAACTAGGGCTGAGTGATCAACAAGGACTGAGTGATTGGGATCAGGGCTGAGTGATAGGAACCAGGGCTGAGTGATCAACTAGGGCTGAGTGATCAACCAGGACTGAGTGATCGGGACCAGGTCTGAATGATAGAGACCAGGGCTGAGTGATCAACTAGGGCTGAGTGATAGGGACCAGGGCTGAGTGACCAACCAGGTCTGAGTGATCAGGACCTGGGCTGAGTGATCAAGGCCAGGGCTGAGTGATCAACCACGATTGAGTGATCAACTAGGGCTGAGTGATCAATCAGGACTGAGTGATCGGAATCAGGGCTGAGTGATCGAGGCCAGGGCTGAATGATCAACAAGGACTGAGTGATCAACTAGGGCTGAGTGATCAACCAGGACTGAGTGATTGGGACCAGGGCTGAATGATAGAGACCAGGGCTGAGTGATCAACTAGGGCTGAGTGATAGGGACCAGGGCTGAGTGATCAACCAGGACTGAGTGATCAGGACCTGGGCTGAGTGATCGGGACCAGGGCTGAGTGATCGAGGCCAGGGCTGAGTGATCAACCAGGACTGAATGATCAACTAGGGCTGAGTGATCAATCAGGACTGAGTGATCGGGACCAGGGCTGAGTGATAGGGACCAGGGCCGAGTGATCAACTAGGGCCAAGTGATCAGGACTAGGGCTGAGTGATTGGGATCAGGGCTGAGTGATCAGGACCCAGGCCGAGTGATTGGGACGTAGGCTGAGTGATCGGGACCTGGGCTGATTTATCAGACTTGTACTGAGTGATAAGGGCTTGAGCTGAGTGATCAGGACCAGGATTCAGTGACCGTGAAGTGGGGCAGAGGCAGGGTCAGCCCAGGGACCTTCTGTCTGCTCATTTCTCGCACCCTTTTCGTTGAAGCCTGTCCGGGGCTCTTGCTCAGGTGAGCGCGGGGTGGTGAGGTGGGACGCAAGAGGGAACTCAGTGCCACACGCCCTGGTCACCCCTGGCCACGCAGTGGTCTGTGCTCGGCGCATGTCCAGCCCGCCCGCAGTCGGAGTCTGGGCCCTTGGTCTCAGCAGCGTTTATTGCTCTGGGTGGGCTGAGTGGGGGCTGCGTGGCTGCAGTTTGCTCCCTGCGAATCCAGGAGGGATCTGGCCATGGGCAGCGTCTGAGGTGAGCGAGTGCCCACTCCTCTGTCCAGCCCTGTGTCCACTTGGCGGCTGGCCTGGCCATGGGGTCACCCTGGGGCGCACTGGCGGGGCCCTTGGAGCTGAGGCCCCGCGCTCCCGGTCAGTACTGGGGTCCGTCTTTGCTGCTGGCTTGTCCCCGGACACTCGTCATGGTCAGCGCGGTGCTGTAGAAGAGGCTGAGGAGGAAGAGGGTGAGCAGTGTGACGGTGGTGGGCCACAGGCTGGCTCCCGGCGCGTCCTCTTCATGCGGCATGTCGAGGATCTCCCAGCAGAACTTCTGAGAGCCTACAACACACGAAAGCCTGCGTGTGGAGCGCTGCGTGGCGCTGGGAACGCGCCTGCCTCGGGACGGGAGCGGCCCTGGCTGCCGGGGAGGGGAGGCGTGCCTTTTGCTGCTCTGGGTTCAAGCACAAAGCGCGGCCTCCTGTGTCTCAGCCCCCGGCTTCAGGAAATCAGCGGCAAGTCCCCGCAGCCTGAGAGCCGCGAGGGTTCCAGGGGAAGTCAAGAGCGGGGCTTGGGTTCCTGGGTCCAGGGGCAGACATGCACGACCAGGCGCCCCACTCCTGCCCCTCCCCCGCCCCAACGTGGCTGAGAGGCCCGAGCTACAAGGCGGCCCAGGCAGAGGTGCCAGCAAGACAGCACAGCCCTGCTGCTCGGGGACAGGGCAGAGGTAGATGGCAGTCGGGCTGCTTGTCACACGGTGACACATCCAATCATTCACGCCTCTTCACCCCGCCCTTTCTGGCCATGCCTGGGGGTTACTCCTGGCTCTGCACTCAGGTATTGCTCCTGGCAGGGCACAAGGGACCCTATGGGGTGCTGGGGATTGAGCCTGGACTGCCACTTGCAAGGCAAATGCCCTCCCCACTGTGCTATCACTCTGGTCCCTCACTTCTTTTCCCATCCATCCATTCATCCATCCATCCATCCATCCACCCGTCATTCATCCATTCACCCACCCATCCATCCATCCATCCATCCATCCATGCATTCATCCATTCTTTCCCCACCCAGCCACAGACCCATTTGTCATCCATCATTCATCCACCCACCATTCATTTACCCACCCACCTAGCCATCCATTAATCCATTATTTATCCATCAGCTACCTACCATCTACCTATCCATCCATCCATCCATCCATCCACCCATCCAACCATCCATCCATCCATCCATCCACCCACCCACCCATCCATCCATCCATCAATCCATCCCTCCATCCCTCCATCCCTCCATCCATCCATCCATCCATCCACCCATCCAACCATCCATCCATCCATCCACCCAGTCATCACTCCCTCCCTCCATCCATCCATCCATCCATCCATACATCCATGCATTCATCCATTCTTTCCCCACCCAGCCACAGACCCATTTGTCATCCATCACTCATCCACCTACCATTCATTTACCCACCCACCTAGCCGTCCATTAATCCATTATTTATCCATCAGCTACCTACCATCTACCTATCCATCCATCCATCCATCCATCCATCGATCCATCCACCCATCCAACCATCCATCCATCCATCCATCCATCCACCCACCCATCCATCCATCCATCCCTCCATCCATCCATGCATCCTTCCATCCATCTATCCACCCACCCATCCATCCATCCATCCACCCACCCATCACTCCCTCCCTCCATCCATCCATCCATCCCTCCATCCATCCATCCATCCACCCATCCATCCACCCATGCATTCATCCATTCTTTCCCCACCCAGCCACAGACCCATTTGTCATCCATCATTCATCCACCCACCATTCATTTACCCACCCACCTAGCCGTCCATTAATCCATTATTTATCCATCAGCTACCTACCATCTACCTATCCATCCATCCATCCATCCATCCATCCATCCTTCCATCCATCCATCCATCCATCCACTCATCCATCCATCCATCCATCCATCCATCCATCCATCCATCCATCCATCCACTCATCCATCCATCCATCCATCCATCCATCCATCCATCCATCCATCCACCCAACCAACCAATCACCCACCCACCCACCCATCCACCCATCCATCCATCTATCCATCCATACACCCATCCATCCATCCATCCATCCATCCATCCATCCCTCCATCCATCTACTCTTTACCCACCCATCCACAGACCCATTTGTCATCCATCATTCATCCACCCACCCACCTAGCTGTCCATTAATCCATTATTTATCCATCTACTCCCTACCATCTACCTATCCATCCACCTGTCCTCCCATCCATTAATCCATATTTATCCACCCCTCACCCGTTCATCCATTCACCCGTCCATCCATTCATAATTTACCCTCCCATCTCTCCACCTGCCCCTCAAGCACTGGCTGCCCGCCCCCACCCAGTACCACTCATCCTCATTATGTATTGAGATTGCCCCTCTCTGCGACCACCCCTCTCTGCGGGCCCCTTGCCTGTGACTTCTCTGCCTTTGCTGTCCCCCAGGCCTCCCCTCCCTTGGTGGCTGAAGTGCCTTCTCTATGGCAGCACTTGTCTCCCAGCTGTTCATCTCCCATTGCCCTCAGAGACCGGCCCCCCAAGAAGGGCAGTGGCCAGGCCACCTCTGTTACCTGCGCTTTGGCCCTGGGAGCAGAGGGAGGCAGCCGGGGAGGTGCCCGGGGTGTCCAGGACATGTGGGATGAGATCAGGCCTCACTGCCCCCTGGTGGGAGGTCTGGGCCCAGGTGTCCCCAGAGCAGAGATGGGCTTCCCTTGGCCACCTGTCTTTCAGGGGTGCAAGTAAAAGCAAGAGAGGGAACTCTGTCCTTTGCCCCCTGCTCTGCCCTGTCTATGATTCAGGACCAGGAGAGGGTGGGAGAGTTGCGTGTGGGGCCAGGCAGCAAGCAGGGCCGTGTCCCGGAGGGGCCTGAGGGGCTGGACTCTGAGTGGAGTCCAGTAGCATGCACAGACGCTACCAGGGGCCCAGGCACCTGGCGGGCTTGGCCCGGGGCTACCTTGACCCACCTGCCCCTGCAGGGCTCAGGCAAGCGAGTGGGAGTGTGTGCGACAGCATGTGCATGTGTAAGGAGTGTGCAAGAGTATTGTGCACGGTGAAAACCGAGTGTGAGTGTGTGTGGGAGAGCGTGTGCATGTGTCAGAGCATGTGCAAGAGTATTGTGTGCTGTGCAAACCGAGTGTGAGCGTGTGTGCATGTGTAATGAAGTGTGCAAGAGTGCTGTGCACTGTGCAAACCGAGTGTGAGTGTGTGGGAGAGAGTGTGCATGTATAAGGGTGTGTGCAAGAGTCTTGTGCACTGTGCAAATTGAGTGTGTGAGAGAGCGTGTGCATGTGTCAGAGCGTGTGCAAGAGTATTGTGCGCTGTCAAAACCGAGTGTGAGCATGTGGGAGAGAGTGTGCATGTATAACTGAGTGTGCAAGAGTGTTGTGCACTGTGCAAACTGAGTGTGAGTGTGTGGAAGAGTGTGTACGTGCAACTGAGTGTGAACACACACAGAAGTATTGCACCTGTGTGTGCAAAGTGTGTGGGTGGGAGAGTTACGGTTCCAGGTGTGTGCAAAGTGAGCACGTGGGAGAACTGTGCACAGTGTGTGGAAACGGCGTGAGGACGAGAGCACGGTGTGCGGCGTGTGCGCCCCGTGTGAGCGCGCGTGGAGCGCGTGGTGTGCCCATGTGAGGCGTGCCACACGCCGAGCGGCCCTGGAACCAGCCTCCCGCAGCACAGCCAGACGCCATCCCCCCAGGGCGTCTCGTGGCCCCCACACGCGTGCTTGCACACACACACACACACACTTGCACACGCGTGCCTGCGCGGGCTGCGGGGCGCGGGGACAGAAGCGCGGGCTGCTTTGGGCAACAGGAGTTTATTGAGGAGGGCCGGGCAGGGCGGCTCAGTAGCAGACGCCGTCGGCCTCCGCCATGATCACAGACACGTTGACGTGGGTGGGTTTACCCGCCAGGCGGTCGATGGTCTTCTGGGTGAAGTTCAGGGGCAGGCCCTCGTGGCCCACCATGCAGGAGAAGCTGTCGCCCCTCTTCCAGGTCTGGGCGTTCACGCGCAGCACGCTGGTCACGGCGAAGGTGCCGGCCTTGCGGGGCTCGGGCTCGGAGCTCCAGGTCATGAAGTCCTCGCGGGGCAGCTGCTGGTTCCCGTGGAGCCACAGCACCACCACGTCCTCGGGTTTGTAGCCCCGCACCAGGCACGTCAGCGTCACCAGCTCCTCCAGGCCCACCTCCTCCGACGGGGGCGGCAGCAGGTGCACCTGGGGCGGGATGGTGTTTCCTGCGGGAGAGAGAGGCGGCTCAGGCGCTGGGCGGGGAGGAGCCATGCCCAGGCACGCGGAGCACAGAGGGGGGCCCACCTTGGGTCTTGGAGATGGTGGTGGTCAGCGGGTTTTTGAGGTTGGGGTGATTGACCGTGCAGGAGAAGGTCTCCCCGCGGTTCCACAGGTCGGTGACGTCTGACAAGTAGCTGGACACGCTGAAGCAGCCACAGGTGTTATTCTTGACTTCCCCTTTGACGACCGTCATCCCGGACGTGTGTGACCAGGTGAAGGTGGCTTTCTCAGGGTCCCTGAGGCCGGTCAGCGTGCACGTGAGGTTGGCCTTGAAGCCCAGCAGGAGGTCCTCCAGGGCCGGCTTGTACAGGGTCACGCGTGGGTCACATGGAAGTTCAATAGGAGGAGCTATTGTAGGAGCTGGAGAAGGAGGTCACATTGAACAAGAGAGGCGGCGGGTCAGCGCCCCTGCCAGCCCATCTGGCCCACGCGCTGCCCCTCCGGAGGACATGGCCTGAGGCCCCGCCCACCCGGGCTGCCTTCTTACTTGTGCAGGATATGTCCACCGACTGGATCTTGCCGCTATGCTCCACCTGACACGTCACTTTGTCTTCGTACTTGCCAGGGCCCAGCTGGCTGCTCATGGTGTACAGGCCATTGGATCCAAACACAGGGGTGTAGTTCCTGACAGAGGCATCGCTGGGGCTCCAGGTCACAGTGGCGGGCAAGGGTAAGAAGTCTCGGACGAGGCAGCCCAGGACCACAGATTCGGAGGAATCACAGCACCCAGTGCTCAGCGGGAAGACGCTGGGGTTCTGCAGGGTGGCTGAACACAGGAGATGTGAGGGCGGGCTGACTCTGGGCCCCAAGACAGCTGCTGCACCGCCCTCACCCGTGTGTGCCCCTGAGCACCAGCCTCCCGAGTCCAGCCAGGCTCGTGCCCACAGTTGACCTCGTGAGCGTGGCCTCCACACAGGCCCAGCAAATGGGGCTTGGCACCCTCAGGCCATTGTCCGCTGACTGCCCAACGGCGGGTGCCCTCAGCTTTGCAGACGGGCTTTGCTTTTGGTCCCCAGTGCCCACCTACAGGAGAACTGGCCACTGTCAACCCACAGTCCTGATGTCCACTCACACACCCAGAGCCCTTTTCCGACCAGGGCAGCAGTCCCCTCCACGGTTCGACCAACAACCCAAACAGGTCAGCGACTCTGCCGGGACAGGGCTTCCAGGAGGCCTGACCTCGGGACTTCCGGTTCCTTCCACCAGGATGTAGTCACAGCACACGTGGTGATGCCCTGAGACCGAGGTAGCTGGGCCAGGGCTCAGGGTAGGGACACATCACAGGCCAGGCCCACCCCCAGTGCCTGCCCCCCACTCACCCCACCAGCTGCCTCTGCTCATCTGGATCAGCCCAGCTCAGCCCAACCTAGCTAGGCTCTACCCAATGAGTTCAGCAGAGCTCAGTTTACCCATTTCATCTCAGTTAGCCCAATTCAGCCCAGTTCAGCCCTGATCATCCCTGCTCAGCCCAGCTCAAACCTGCCCAGCCCTGCTCAGCCCTGCTCAGCACAGTTAGCTCAGATCATCCCTACTCATCCCTGCTTGGCACAGTTAGCTCAGCTCAGCCCTGCTCAGCCCTGCTCAGTCCATCTCAGCCCTGCTCAGCCCAGCTCAGTTCTGCTCAGCCCTACTCAGCTCAGCTCGACCCAGTTAGCTCAGCTCAGCCCTGCTCAGCCTATCTCAGCCTTGCTCAGCCCAGGACAGCCCTGCTCAGCCCTCCTCAGCTCAGCTCAGCCCTGTTCAGCCCAGTTAGCTCAGCTCAGCCCTGCTCAGTCCATCTCAGCCCTGCTCAGCCCTGCTAAGTTCTGCTCGAACCAGTTAGCTCAGCTCATCCCTACTCATCCCTGCTCAACGCAGTTAGCTCAGCTCAGCCCAGCTCAGCCCTGCTCAGCTCAGCTTGACCCAATTAGGTCAGCTCAGCCCTGCTCAGCCCAGTTAGCTTACGTCAGCCCTGCTCAGCCCAGTTAGCTCAGCTCAGCCCATCCCAGCTCAGCTCAGCCCAGCTCAGCTCTGCTCAGCCCAGTTAGCTCAGCTCAGCCCAGGTCAGCCCTGCTCAGCCCAGTTAGCTCATCTCAGCACTGCTCAGCCCAGTTAGCTCAGCTCAGCTCAGCCCAGCCCAGCTCAGCCCTGCTCAGCTGAGCCCAGATCAGCCCTGCTCAGCCCAGTTAGCTCAGCTCAGCCCAGCCCAGCTCAGCTCAGCCCAGCTCAGCTCTGCTCAGCCCACCACAGCCCTGCTCAGCCCAGTTAGCTCAGCTCAGCCCAGCTCAGCTCTGCTCAGCCCTGCTCAGATCTGCTCAGCCCACCTCAGCCCTGCTCAGCCCAGTTAGCTCAGCTCAGCCCAGCTCAGCCCTGCTCAGCCCAGTTAACTCAGCTCAGCCCAGCTCAGCTAAGCCCATCTCAGCCCTGCTCAGCACAGTTAGCTCAGCTCAGCCCTGCTCAGCCCAGTTAGCTCAGCTCAGCCCAGCTCAGCCCTGCTCAGCCCAGTTAGCTCATCTCAGCCCTGCTCAGCCCAGTTAGCTCAGCTCAGCTCAGCCCAGCCCAGCTCAGCCCTGCTCAGCTTAGCCCAGATCAGCCCTGCTCAGCCCAGTTAGCTAAGCTCAGCCCACCCCAGCTCAGCTCAGCCCAGCTCAGCTCTGCTCAGCCCACCTCAGCCCTGCTCAGCCCAGTTAGCTCAGCTCAGCCCAGCTCAGCTCTGCTCAGCCCTGCTCAGTTCTGCTCAGCCCACCTCAGCCCTGCTCAGCCCAGTTAGCTCAGCTCAGCCCAGCTCAGCCCTGCTCAGCCCAGTTAACTCAGCTGAGCCCAGCTCAGCTGAGCCCATCTCAGCCCTGCTCAGCACAGTTAGCTCAGCTCAGCCCTGCTCAGCCCAGTTAGCTCAGCTCAGCCCGGCCCAGCTCAGCCCTGCTCAGCCCAGTTAGCTCAGCTCAGCTCTGCTCAGCCCTGCTCAGCCCAGTTAGCTCAGTTCAGCCCAGCTCAGCTCAGCCCAGCTCAGCCCTGCTCAGCCCAGTTAGCTCAGCCCAGCTCAGCTCAGCCCAGCTTAGCCATGCTCAGCCTAGTTTGCTCAGCTCAGCCCAGCTCAGCCCAGTTAGCTCAGCTCAGCCCTGCTCAGCTCAGCCCTGCTCAGCCCAGTTAGCTCAGCTCAGCCCAGCTCAGCCCTGCTCAGTCCAGTTAGCTCAGCTCAGCCCAGCTCAGCCCTGCTCAGCGCAGTTAGCTCAGCTCATCCCAGCTCAGCCCTGCTCAGCCCAGTTAGCTCAGCTCAGCCCAGCTCAACTCTGCTCAGCCCTGCTCAGCCCAGTTAGCTCAGTTCAGCCCAGCTCAGCTCAGCCCAGCTCAGCCCTGCTCAGCCCAGTTAGCTCACCTCAGCCCTGCTCAGCCCAGTTAGCTCAGCTCAGCCCATCCCAGCTCAGCTCAGCCCCGCTCAGCTCAGCCCAGTTAGCTCAGCTCAGCCCTGCTCAGTTCAGCCCTGCTCAGCTCAGTTAGCTCAGCTCAGCCCAGCTCAGCTCTGCTCAGCCCTGCTCAGCTCTGCTCAGCCTACCTCAGCCCTGCTCAGCCCAGTTAGCTCAGCTCAGCCCAGCTCAGTCCTGCTCAGCCCAGTTAGCTCAGCTCAGTCCTGCTCAGTCCAGTTAGTTCAGCTCAGCCCTGCTCAGCTCAGCCCTGGTCAAACCAGTTAGCTCAGCTCAGCCCAGCTCTGCCCTGCTCAGCCCAGTTAGCTCAGCTCTGCCCAGCTCAGCTCAGCCCATCTCAGCCCTGCTCAGCACAGTTAGCTCAGCTCAGAACTGCTCAGCCCTGCTCAGCCCAGTTAGCTCAGCTCAGCCCAGCTCAGCCCTGCTCAGCCCAGTTAGCTCAGCTCAGCCCTGCTCAGCTCAGCCCTGCTCAGCCCAGTTAGCTCAGCTCAGCCCAGCTCAGCCCTGGTCAGCCCATTTAGCTCAGCTCTGCCCAGCTCAGCCCTGCTCAGCCCAGTTAGCTCAGCTCAGCCCTGCTCAGCCCTGCTAAGCCCAGTTAGTTCAGCTCAGCCCTGCTCAGCCCAGTTAGCTCAGCTCAGCCCTGCTCAGCCCTGCTCAGCCCTGCTCAGCCCTGCTCAGCCCAGCTCAGCCCAGTTCAGCCCTGCTCAGCCCAATTAGCTCAGCTCAGCCCAGCTCAGCTCAGCCCAGCTCAGCTCTGCTCAGCCCACCTCAGCCCTGCTCAGCCCAGTTAGCTCAGCTCAGCCCTGCTCAGCTCAGCCCTGGTCAACCCAGTTAGCTCAGCTCAGCCCATCTCAGCCCTGCTCAGCATAGTTAGCTCAGCTCAGCCCTGCTCAGCCCAGTTTCCTCAGCACAGCCCAGCTCAGCCCTGCTCAGCCCAGTTAGCTCAGCTCAGCCCTGCTCAGCTCAGCCCAGCTCAGCTCAGCTCAGCCCAGCTCAGCCCTGCTCAGCCCAGTTAGCTCAGCTCAGCCCAGCTCAGCCCTGCTCAGCCCAGTTAGCTCAGCTCAGCCCTGCTCAGCTCAGCCCAGCTCAGCTCAGCTCAGCCCAGCTCAGCCCTGCTCAGCCCAGTTAGCTCAGCTCAGCCCTGCTCAGCCCAGTAGCTCAGCTCAGCCCAGCTCAGCCCTGCTCAGTCCAGTTAGCTCAGCTCAGCCCCCCTCACCCCTGCTCAGCCCAGTTAGCTCAGCTCAGCCCAGCTCAGCCCTGCTCAGCCCTGCTCAGCCCAGTTAGCTCAGCTCAGCCCAGCTCAGCCCTGCTCAGCCCAGTTAGCTCAGCTCAGCCCCCCTCAGCCCTGCTCAGTCCAGTTAGCTCAGCTCAGCCCCCCTCTGCTCTGCTCAGTCCAGTTAGCTAAGCTCAGCTCAGCCCAGCTCAGCTCAGCCCAGCTCAACCCTGCTCAGCCCAGTTAGCTCAGCTCAGCCCAGCTCAGCCCTGCTCAGCCCAGTTAGCTCAGCTCAGCCCAGCTCAGCTCAGCCCAGCTCAGCCCTGCTCAGCCCAGTTAGCTCAGCTCAGCCCAGCTCAGCCCTGCTCAGCCCAGTTAGCTCAGCTCAGCCCAGCTCAGCCCTGCTCAGTCCAGTTAGCTCAGCTCAGCCCCCCTCAGCCCTGCTCAGCCCAGTTAGCTCAGCCCTGCTCAGCCCAGTTAGCTCAGCTCAGCCCAGCTCAGCCCTGCTCAGTCCAGTTAGCTCAGCTCAGCCCCCCTCAGCCCTGCTCAGCCTAGTTAGCTCAGCTCAGCCCAGCTCAGCCCTGCTCAGCTCTGCTCAGCCCAGTTAGCTCAGCTCAGCCCAGCTCAGCCCTGCTCAGCTCTGCTCAGCCCAGTTAGCTCAGCTCAGCCCAGCTCAGCCCTGCTCAGCTCTGCTCAGCCCCGTTAGCTCAGCTCAGCCCAGCTCAGCCCTGCTCAGCTCTGCTCAGCCCAGTTAGCTCAGCTCAGCCCAGCTCAGCCCTGCTCAGCCCAGTTAGCCCAGCTCAGCCCTCCTCAGCTCAACCCTGCTCAGCCCAGTTATCTCAGTTCAGCCCAGCTCAGCCCTGGTCACCCCTGCTCAGCCCAGCTCAGCGCTGCTCAGCCCAGTTAGCTCAGCTCATCCCAGCTCAGCCTGGTTAGCCCAGCTCAGCCCAGTCTGCCAGGTTCAGCCCAGTTCTGGCTAGATCAGCCTAGTTAATACTGACCAGATCATTCCAGGACAATCTAATCCATCTGCTCTCAGGCCAGTGTAGTCTGCTCAGCCTGGGTCAGCCCAACTCAGCCTGACTCAACCCAGTTCTTCCTGGTTCAGCTCAGCAGCTGTCCACCCCGGTCCTCTTCAGCCCAGTTCGGTCTGGCTAGTGCTGTGAAACCGACTTGTTCCGCCTGGCTCTGGTCACTCAGCTCACCCAGTCGATCCTGTGCTCTGCTCCCTGCAGCCTGTGCCCGGCTCTTCCCCGCGGGCAGATGGGGCCAGGAGAGCCGACACCCACCTGCGTGTTCTGGGGGTCCGGGTGCCCTGCAGGTCCGCCTGTCCTCAGTAGCCCCTGACCCACTTTGAGTGGTGCGACTGAAGCTGTGAGGGGCTCTCCAGGGAGGGACAGTGTCTGCCCACAAATGGGGTCCCTCGTCCACTTCCTGCCCGACGGCGGCCTCAGACAACCGTCTGCTCTGTGATCAGGCTGTGGCGGGGCAGGTGTATGTGGCCGGGGCTGTGGTCCTTGGGAACCTGTCTGGCTAGGTCATGCGGCCACCGATGGGTCTGGGCGGGGGCCCCTGGGGGCCACTGTGGTCAGGAATGTTAGCATGTGACTGTGTTTCTGTGTGTGTCTGAGTGTGAATGTACCAGTGTACCAGGGTGTGTGTCTGTGAGTGCGAGTTTGTGTGTGAGTGCGTATCCAAGTGTGTCTCAGTGTGCCACTGGGTCCGAGTGTGAATGTACCAGTGTACCAGGGTGTGTGTCTGTGAGTGTGTTTGTATGTGAGAGTATGTCTCTGTGTGTCTGAGTGTGCCTCTGGGTCCAAGTGTGAATGTACCAGTGTACCAGGGTGTGTGTCTGTGAGCACGAGTTTGTATGTGAGTGTATCTCTATGTGTGTCTGAGTGTGCCTCTGAGTCTGAGAGTAAATATACCAGGGTGTGTGTCTGTGAGTGCGAGTTTGTATGTGACTGTGTCTCTGTGTGTGTGTTTGAGTGTACCTCTGAGTCTGAGTGTGAATGTACAAGTGTGTGTGTCTGTGTGAGTTTGTATGTAACTGTGTCTCTGTGTGTGTCTGAGTGTGCCTCTGAGTCCAAGTGTGAATGTACGAGTGTGTGTGTTTGTGCGAGTGTGTATCCGAGTGTGTCTGAGTGTGAGTGCTGAGCCTGTGTGAGCAGGGGAGGGCAGAGGTGTGGTCTTGACTTCCAGATGTTCTTCCGGGATGAGCCCGCGTCTGCCCAGCCGGGCAGGGCATGGGCAGCAGGGTCACGGCTGGACTGCATCTGGTACCATGGCCCTGCCCCAGTGCCATCCTGTCTGTGGCCTTTCGGATGCCCCCTTCCCGCCTTGGCCCTGGGGTCCCCTCGGGTGTGGGGGACTGCTCACAGGGCACTGCTCTGTGCTGTGTTCTGGATCCCGCAGAGACCCTCGCATCTGTGGGAACTGGAGGCCAGCATGGTGGGCACATAGGGACAGGGGCTGTCCTGGGGTCCGAGAGATGCCCCTCCCTCTGTTCTCCCACAAGTCACCTCCCAGCTCCCGCACGGTGGCAGGAACCCTCAGGCAGAGGATGTGGAAAGACCTTTACTTGGCCCCAAGGGAAGGGACAGGACAGCAGGGTGTCAGGGCTGGGCCCGGGGGGTGGCACGGCCCGAGGGGCTGGACGGGAGGGCTGGCAGGGCCTCCCAGGGGCCGCCCGGCTGGCTCCACCGGCTCTGAGGACACGGTGCTGAGGGGCCGTGCGGCGGGCTCTGCCGTCCAGGGCTGGTGCTTCCTCCTGGGCACTACGCTGCCGGCCACGGGATGTTGCTGTAGTCATGGGAGGTCTTGGGGGGCTCCTGCGCCCCCACCGTCAAGGCCCGGTGCACCTGCGGGGGGGTGGGGACTCAGGGCTGCCCTCTGGGGGCACCCCTGTGCCCCCGCGGCCCTGTGCCCACCTTGCAGAGGGTGACGGCGGCACCGTAGCCAACGCTGAGCTTGAAGAGGGTGATGAAGGCGAGGAGGCTGTTCCACAGCCCGGCCAGCTCCAGGCTCTCGGCCGCGTCCACGCACATGTCCTGCAGCACCAGCTCTGCGGGCACTGACTGTCAGCCAGCCTGGAGGGGCTCCGGCCCTACCTGCCCCCGCCTGCCCCTGCATCCCACCTCCCAGGACCTCAGCCTTGCTGGTCACCAGGCCAGCATGCCTGGGTCCTCCCCTCCTCTCCTGGCCATCTGGGGACCCCCAGAGTGGCAGGAACCCCCCGAAGGAGAGGGGGAGCGGGACTGTGGGAGCCCACAGCCGCCCCACTGCCCCCACGGTCCCCGTGTATATCTGCCAAACCGGGGGCGGGCATGGTGGCTGGCTCTGTGGGATGAGGCATGCCACGGGCCACGTGGTCCTGCACCCAATGTGTTCATAAGTGTGCTCTGTGTCTGTCCACGTGCGGGCGTACTTGTGTGTGCATGTGTGTATGCATGTCTGTGTGGAAACTCCTGTGTGTCAATATGTCACGTGTTTATGCATGTGCATATCTGAGTATGTGCTGGTATTCATGGGGAGCTGGATGTGCAGTGACCGAAAGGGACCTCTGGGGAAGAGTGTCCCACCTCCCCTGACCCATGATGTGGGGGAAGGGCCGGGGTGGCCTGGATAGTGTGTTGGGGGCTAAGTGTGGGGCATGTATGAGGCAAGTATGGGGACATGTGTGTGTGGGCATGTGTGGGGGGCGCCATGTGAGGGACTGTGGGGGGGCATGTGTGCGGGGGGGCATGTGTGTATGTGGCCATGAGTGTGGCCATGTGTGGGGCAATGTGGGGCATGTGTGTTTGGGGGCCTTGTGTGAGGGCATGTGTGTATGTGGCGGAGCATGTGTGTATGTGTGGCCATATGTGTGTGTGGCCATGTGTGAAGGCATATGTGTGTGGGGGGGCCATTTTGGGGGAACATGTGTGTATGTGGCCATGTCTGGGGCAATGTGTGTGTGGGGGCCTTGTGTGAGGGCATATGTATGTCTGTGGGGCCATGTGGGGGACATATGTGTGTGTGTGGGGTCAGGTGGGAGGCATGTGTGTGTGGGGGGCATGCATATATGTGGCCATGCGTGTGGCTATGTGTGAGGGCATGTGTGGGGCAATGTGTGTGTGGCCATGTGTGAGGACATGTGTGTGTGTGGAGGGGCCATGTGGGGGATGTGTGTGTGGGGGCATGTGTGGGGGAGCATGTGTGTGTGTGTGGGGGCATGTGTGAGGGCATGTGTGTGTGGGGGCCTGTGGGGGGCATGTGTGTGTGGGGGGCATGTGTATATGTGGCCATGTGTGAGGCCATGTGTGGGGCAATGTGTGTGTGTGTGGCCGTGTGTGGGGGCATGTGCGTGTGTGGGGGGCCATGCATGTGGGGCCGTTTGTGTGAGGGGCCATGCGTGTGGCTTCGTGTGTGGGGCTGCCTGAGGGTGCTTGGAGGAGCCGTGTGCCCTGGCAGGTGCCTGACCGAGGCGGGGTAGGTTGGTGGCCGTGTGGCGACAGGTGGGGGAGGTGCTTCTGGGAGCTGCTCCATCTCCCCAGGCCGCTCTGGTGGCCGTGGGCCCTGGTGTGTCTGGCTGGACTTGGGGGGAGGCTGAGCGTTGACCCAGGCTGGGCGTCAGGGGCCCGTCCCCAGGAGCCCCGAGAATGTGGCCAGAACGCAGGGCTCAGCGTGTTTATTGTCCCCGGGGAGGGTGGCAGCCCCACGGCCGCTCATTTACCGCGGGCCTTGGACAGCGACCGGTCCAGCGTGCGGGGCTGGGGCAGCGCCTCGTGCACGGCCCGGCAGGAGAAGGTGGTGCCCTTCTCCCAGTCCTGCCGGGCCACCTCCAGGCGGCTGAAGACGAAGAAGCGGGTCCCGGCTCTGCTCATCGGCTGCGGCTGCGTGGTGGCCTGATGCTCCGCAACCACGTGGGGCTGGTCCTGCAGCCACAGCACCGAGATGTCCGCGGGGAAGAAGTTCTGGACCAGGCAGGTGAGGGTCACCTTGTCCGTGCTGGCCGCACCCTCATCTGGAGTCTTGAACACGTAGATCTCAGGGGCTGCCCGCTGGCCTGTGGGAGGGCGAGGTCAGCCCCGCTCAGCCCCACTCTGTCCCATCGGGCTCACGGCCCGCCCCGCCCTCGGCAGGCCCCGCCCACTCCCCGCCCCGCCCACAACCCACTCCGGTCCCGCCCTCGCCCCGCCCACCCCCCTTGCTGACACCCCCGCCCAGCTCTGCCCTCGACCAGGTCCTGCTCAGGCCCCTCCCCAGCCCTGCCCTGCCCTGCCTCACCGGCTCACATCCTGCCCTGCCCCCGCCCCCTCCTCATGCCCTGTCCCCCTCGCACCCCCTTGCCCCACCCACCCCTGCCCATGCCCCAGGCCCAGCCCCACCCTCACCCGCCCCTTCCCCCCACCTTGCCCTCGCCCCGCCCACTTTCCCCTCGCCCCGCCCACTTAGCCCTCGCCCCGCCCACCCGCTCACCCCGGGTCTTGGTGAGGGAGCGCACGATCTTCCTGGGCAGGTCCGGATGCTCCAGCACGCACTGGAATGTCTCGCCCTCCACCCAGTCCTGGGTGAGCACGGCCAGGGTGGACGTGACACTCAGGGTGCCATTGTGGTGCCGCTTCGTGAATGTCATGGCTTTTCCGGTGGAGGTTTTGCCCCCCTGCAGCCACCTGAGGCTCATGCCGTCCTCCCGGGCCAGGTCCACCACCAGGCACGTGAGCTTGGGCGCCTTCTGCACGTACAGCTCGACAGGGCTGGGCGGGCTCAGGTAGACGCGCACGCCGCGGGGCTCAGGGTCTGGGGGTTGCAAGGTCAGTGTGAGCCCCGGGGAGCCTGGGGGCCAGGCGGGCCGGCAGGGCGGGCGGGCAGTAGGGGCGTACCTGAGCACTTGCGGGCGTGCTCCTCAAAGTTGTGGCCTTCGTAGGTGGCCCGGCAGGTGTAGGTCCTCTCCAAGACCCACTGGCCCTGGGTGATGTTGACCTCGCTGTAGGTGGACAACAACCCGTCCTCCTGCTTCAGGGTGCCCACGTTGGCTATGCTGTCGGACTTGTTCTTGTCCACCAGCCAGGTGACGTTGACGTTGTCGGCAAGGACGCCCAGGATGAGGCACAGGAGCTGGATGGGGGTGCTGGTGTCGCCGCTGGGGTTGCAGGAGGAGTGGAAGAGCTTACGGTGAGGCGGGGGATGTTATTGCGGCAGGCTGGGTGGAGGGGGGGAGTTGGCGCCAGAGGCCCCCAGACTCACTCCTACACCCGGACGAGCCCCCGGCTGCGCTGCTCACCTGAGAAGGTCCTGTTGGAGGGCGGGGACGCCCCATGCGCCACACTGCAGGTGAAGGTCCCCGAGGCCTGTGCCCCCGGGACTCTCAGCTGGCTGACGGTGGTGTAGAGGCCAAGGAGTGCAGGGAGGCGGGGAGGGTGACCGTGCTGCTCTGCAGGGCACCTGTGTCCCAGGTCACGGCCACAGGCTCCGGGAAGAAGCTGGTGACCAGGCAGCCGAGCACCACAGCCGAGGCGGCAGCAGCATCTTTGCAGCAGGAAGCCAAGGGGAAGACGGATGGGGCCTTGCTGGACACTGGGGCAAGGATGGTGAGTGTGAACGCGGGCACTACCTGGCATCTGCAGCCCAGCCTTGGCCCTGGCTTCTCCCTTCCTGGTCCCTGTCCGGGGCACTGGACCCTTTATGGATCTGGGCATCTTACTCCCCTCTGATGCTGCTGAGTCCCTGCGTGCCTGAGGTTCCGTGACGGGCCCAGAGCAGCCTGGGCCAGCAGCCCACCTCGTCCCCGCTGGGATCAGGAAGCGCCTGGGGTGCTGGGGGTCACTGCCCTCCTGTGGGCCCCACTGGGTCAGGGGCCCCAGAACCCCCAAGCCCCCGGGCTCCCCCTTTCCACCCCAGGCTGGGGGCAGAGGTCCCTTCTGGGCCCTCAGTGCGTCTGCAGCTACCCCGCCCCAGGTCCTGTCCCTGCTGGGGCTCAACTGCGCAGCCCCCATGCACACCCTCTATGGGTTAGCCTGGTGCTGCCCCTTACCGCTCGTGTCAACGGGCTGACCTCTACACCCACGCAAGGGTCCAGGGCCCCATGAAATCGCCCCTCAACCCTCCTCAGGTGAGGCGGCCTTCACACCACATTGGGCTCCTTGGTCTGAGATTAACAAGCTTGATTCCTCGGCTTGACTCCCACCTCACTTAGAACACCCGAGAACAGCTGCTTCCTCAGGTCCCGCTTTGAGGAGGATAGGGCCTTCATCAGCCGAGCTGAGCCTGCCTATGTCAGCTCTGTCCAGGTATACCCAGCTCAGGCCAGCTCAGTCCTGCTAAGTCTAGCTAAGCCCAGTTCAGCCCAGCTCCGTCCAGCTCAGTCCTGCTCAGTCTAGCTAAGTCCAGCTCAACCCAGCTCAGCCTAGTTCAGTCCAACACACTATGCTCAGTCTTGGTCATCCCAGCATAACCCAGCTTAGTCGAGCTCAGCCCAGCTTAGCCCTAAAGTTACCTAGGCTCAGCCCTGATAAGTCCTGCTCGGGCCAGTTAGCTCAGCTTAGCTCAGCCTAGCTCAGTCCAGCTCAGCCAAGCTCAGCCCAGCTCAGCCCAGTTCAGCCGAGCTCTGTTCTGCTCAGCCCAGCTAAGTGCAGCTAAGTCCTGCTCAGCCCAGTTTAGTCCTGCTCAGCCCAGCTGAGTCCTTCTCAGCTCAGCTCAGCCCAGCTCAGTTCTGCTCAGCCCAGCCCAGCCTAGCTCAGCCCAGCTCAGTCCAGCTCAGCCCAGCTCAGTCCAGCTCAGCCCAGCTCAGTCCTGTTCAGCTCAGCTCAGTCCAGCTCAGTCCAGCCCAGTCCTGCTCAGCTCAGCTCAGTCCAGCTCAGTCCTGTTCAGCCCAGCTCAGTCCAGCTCAGCCCATCTCAGTTCTGCTCAGCCCAGCTCAGTCCAGCTTAGTCCAGCTCAGTCAGCCCAGCTCAGCCCAGCTCAGTCCTGCTCAGCCCAGATCAGTCCAGCTCAGCCCAGCTCAGTCCTGCTCAGCCCAGCTCAGTCCTGCTCAGCCCAGCTCAGTCCAGCTCAGTTCAGCTCAGTCAGCCTAGCTCAGTGCAGCTCAGTCCTGCTCAGTCCTGCTCAGCCCAGCTCAGTCCTGCTCAGACCTGTTCAGCCCAGCTAGTCCAGCTCAGCCCAGCTCAGTCCAGCTCAGTGCAGCTCAGCCCAGCTCAGCCCTAAAGTTCTTTCAACTCAGCCCTGCTGAGCCCTGCTCAGCCCAGTTAGCTCAGCCCAGCTCAGTCCTGCTCAGCCTAGCTCAACCCTGCTCAGTCCTGCACAGTCTTGCTCAGTCCAGCTCATCCCAGCTCATCCTAGCTCAGCCCAGTTAGCTCAGCTCAGCCCAGCCGAGCCCAGCCTAGCTCAGCCCAGCTCAGCCCAGATCAGTGCAGCTCAGTCCAGCTCAGTCAGCCAGCTCAGTCCAGCTCAGCCCAGCTCAGTCCTGCTTAGCCCAGCTCATCCCAGCTCAATCCTGCTCAGTCCAGCTCAGTCCAGTTCATCCCAGCTCATCCCAGCTCAGCCCTAAAGTTCGCTCAGCTCAGCCCTGATAAGCCCTGCTCATCCCAGTTAGCTGAGCTCAGCCCAGCCCAGCCCAGCCTAGCTCAGCCCAGCTCAGCCCAGCTCAGTCCTGCTCAGCCCAGCTCAGTCCAGCTCAGCTCAGATCAGTCCTGCCCAGCTCAGCCCTAAAGTTCGCTCAGCTCAGCCCTGATAAGCCCTGCTCAGCCCAGTTAGCTCAGCCCAGCTCAGTTCTGCTTAACCCAGATCATCCCAGCTCAGTCCTGCTTAACCCAGATCATCCCAGCTCATACTGCTCAGCCCAGCTCAGTCCTGCTCAGTCCAGCTCAGTCCAGCTCAGCCCAGCTCAATCGAGCTCAGTCAGCTCAGCTCAGTCCAGCTCAGCCCAGCTCAGTCTTGCTCAGTCCAGCTCAGCCCAACTCAATCCAGCTCAGTCAGCTCAGCTCAGCTCAGCTCAGTCCAGCTCAGCCTAGCTCAGCCCAGCTCAGTCCAGATCAGTCCAGCTCAGCCCAGATCAATCCAGCTCAGTCAGCCCAGCTCAGTCCTGCTCAGTCCAGCTCAGCCCAACTCAATCCAGCTCAGTCAGTTCAGCTCAGCCCAGCTCAGTCCAGCTCAGCCCAGCTCAGCCCAGCTCAGTCCAGATCAGTCAGCTCAGCTCAGTCCAGCTCAGTCCAGCTCAGTCCTGCTCAGCCCAGTTCAGTCCAGCTCAGTCCTGCTCAGCCCAGCTCAGTCCTGCTCAGCCCAGCTCAGTCCTGCTCAGTCCAGCTCAGCCCAGCTAGTCCGGCTCAGCCCAGCTCAGTCCAGCTCAGCCTAGCTCAGTCCAGCTCAGTCAAGCTCAGTCCAGGTCAGCCCAGCTCAATCCAGCTCAGTCAGCCCAGCTCAGTCCTGCTCAGTCCAGCTCAGCCCAACTCAATCCAGCTCAGTCAGCTCAGCTCAGCCCAGCTCAGTCCAGCTCAGCCCAGCTCAGCCCAGCTCAGTCCAGATCAGTCAGCTCAGCTCAGTCCAGCTCAGTCCAGCTCAGTCCTGCTCAGCCCAGTTCAGTCCAGCTCAGTCCTGCTCAGCCCAGCTCAGTCCTGCTCAGCCCAGCTCAGTCCTGCTCAGTCCAGCTCAGCCCAGCTAGTCCGGCTCAGCCCAGCTCAGTCCAGCTCAGCCTAGCTCAGTCCAGCTCAGTCAAGCTCAGTCCAGGTCAGCCCAGCTCAATCCAGCTCAGTCAGCCCAGCTCAGTCCTGCTCAGTCCAGCTCAGCCCAACTCAATCCAGCTCAGTCAGCTCAGCTCAGCCCAGCTCAGTCCAGCTCAGCCCAGCTCAGCCCAGCTCAGTCCAGATCAGTCAGCTCAGCTCAGTCCAGCTCAGTCCAGCTCAGTCCTGCTCAGCCCAGTTCAGTCCTGCTCAGTCCTGCTTAGCTCAGCTCAGTCCTGCTCAGCCCAGCTCAGTCCAGCTCAGTCCTGCTCAGTCCAGCTCAGTCCTGCTCAGTCCTGCTCATCCCAGCTGAGTCCTACTCAGTCCATCTCAGTCCAGTTAGCTAGCCTAGCTCAACCTAGCTCAGCCCAGCTCAGTCCAGCTCAGCCCAGTTCAGCCCGACTCAGTCCAGTTCAATCCAGCTTAGTCCAGCTCATCCCAGCTCATTCTAGGTCAGCCCAGCCCACTCCTGCTCAGCCCAGCTCCGTCCAGCTCAGTCCTGCTCAGCCCAGCTCAGTCCAGCTCTGTCCAGCTCAGTCCTGCTCAGCTCAGCCCTGCTCAGCCCACCTCAGTCTAGCTCAGTCCTGCTCAGCCCAGCTCAGTCCAGCTCAGTCCTGCTCAGCCCAGCTCAATCCAGCTCAGTCCAACTCAGTCCTGTTCAGCCCAGCTCAGTCCAGCTCAGTCCAGCTCAGCCCAGCTCAGTCCAGCTCAGTCCAGCTCAGTCCTGCTCAGTCCTGCTCAGCCCAGCTCGGCCCAGTTCATTCCTGCTCATCCCAGCTGAGTCCTACTCAGCCCGTCTCAGCCCAGTTAGCTAGCCCAGCTCAGCCTAGCTCAGCCCAGCTCAGTCCAGCTCAGCCAGTTCAGCCCAACTCAGTCCAGCTCAATCCAGCTGAGTCCAGTTCATCCCAGCTCACTCTAGGTCAGCCCAGCCCATTCCTGTTCAGCCCAGCTCAGTCCAGCTCAGCCCAGCTCAGTCCAGCTTAGTCCTGCTCAGCTCAGCCCTGCTCAGCCCAGTTCAGTCCAGCTCAGCCCAGCTCAGCCCAGCTCAGTCCAGCTCAGCCCAGCCCAGTCCTGCTCAGTCCAGCTCAGCCCAGCCCAGTCCTGCTCAGTCCAGCTCAGCCCAGCCCAGTCCTGCTCAGTCCAGCTCAGCCCAGCCCAGTCCTGCTCAGTCCAGATCAGCCCAGACCAGTCCTGCTCAGTTCTAGCAGGAGCTCTCCCAGTCCTTCTCTGTCCAGCTCTGTCTTGCTTAGTTCTCAGCCCAGCCCAGCGGCTCAGTCCTGACAGCTCAGCCCAATTCAGAGCACTGCAGTGCAGCTAGCTCAGCCCAGCCCTGCCCCGCCCAGTCTGTCTGTCTCTACTCTGAGAGTGTCCCCTTCCCTGTGAGTGTCTGTCCCTCTGTCACCGTCTGACTTCGTCCCTGTCTGCCCCTGCTGCAGTGGCCCAGGCAGATGCGCTTGTCCTGCATGGACCTGTGACAGTGGTTGTGTCCACAGGTCGCCCACGATGGGGTCTCTGGCATCCCAGTATCGTCCTAGCTGTGGGTGCAGGAGGAGGGCGGGTGCTGGCGACAGGCAAACCGTCTGGGGATGGAGCAGGACCCCTGAGCCTGTGGCGATGGGGAGGATCACCTCACAGCCCAAGCAGGAATGGGCAGGCAGCAGCCCAGGGTGACCAGGCGTGGATGGGCCTGGTGTGAAGGGAATGGAATGGCCTAGTGTGACTGGGCGTGTATGGGGCTTGGTGTGACCGGGTGTGGATGGGGCCTGGTATGACTTGGCAGATGTTGGCTGTTTGGTCCGGGCCTGCCCATGGCTGACTTGGCTGACGTTGCTTGTGTCCAGCAGGTCCAGCAGGCCAGCCTCATTCCTCTGGACCGGGTTCGACCTCCTAAGCCAGGCCCGGTCCGTGGCGGCTGACACAGCGGCCTGGCCCTCCAACTCCCCGGCTGGTGCCGCGGCCCAGTCCCCTGCCCAGGCCCACCTGCCTGGCGTGGCTTTGGGACTCTGGTCTCAGAATAGCGGTTTCTGCAGCTCGCTATGACTCAGAGGCCCCAGGTGCCGTGTGGGGCATTTTGGCAGGTGATGGGTGTCAGAGACAGAAAGAGAAAAACAAGAGGCGTACACGTCCGCCTCCTCCTGTCTCCCCGCACCCCTGTGGCAGGCCCGGGGCAGGGGTCTGCCCCTGGGCCCAGCAGGGATTCTCCTTGGCAGACGCACCTGAAGCCCCTGCTCAGCCCCACAGACCCCTGGGCTGGGGTCAGGGGTCAGAGGGCAAGGGGGTGAATCCTCCCAGGCCCTTCCTGAAGATTCAGCCAGTACCAGGGTCGGGAACAGGCAGGGGCAGACTGGTGGCTACTAGGAACAGGGTCCAGATTCACTGAAGGCCTGAGGTGAGGTAGGGGAGGGATGACCAGCACAGGCCTCCACAGAACATGACCAGGACTCAGGGACCAGGACAGGCCCAGTGCTGAGTCTTAGATTTGTACAGATTCTAGTGGCCAGGGTGAGGCTCCAGATAACTGCACCAGACCCAGAGATTAAACCAGAATTTAGTGACCGGGTCTAGTGACTAGGACACATGATCAGAGGACAGCTCATTCCCCAGGATAAGGGGCCCATGACCAGAAGGTGTGAGTGGCCTCAGCACTGGGGCTCACTAATCAGGATGTGGGCCAGGACCCGAACCAGGGCTGAGTGACCAGTATAAGTGATCAACAAGGCTAAGTGATGAGGACAGGGCTGAGTGGTCGACCAAGGCTGAGTGATCGGGACCAGGGCTGAGTGATCAACTAGGACTGAGTCATCAATGAGGACTGAGTGATCAACCAGGACTGAGTGATCAACTAGTGCTGAGTGACCAGGACCGGCTAAGTGATTAGGATAGGGCTGAGTGATCAACCAGGGCTGAGTCACCAATGAGGACTGGGTGACCGGGACCAGGGCTGAGTGATCATCTAAGGGCTGAGTGATTGGGACCAGGGCTGAGGGATCAACTAGGATTGAGGTATCATTGAGGGCTGAGTGGTCAGCTAGGGCTGAGTGATAAGGACCAGGGCTGAGTGATCAGGATCAGGGCTGAGTGATCGTGACCAGAGCTGAGGGATCAATTAGGACTGAGTGATCAACTAGGACTGAGTAATCAACCAGGACTGAATGATGAGTTCCAGGACTGAGTGATCGGGTCCAGGACTGAGTGATCAACCAGGACTGAGTGATCAGGATCTGGGCTGAGTGATCGAGGCCAGGGCTGAGTGATCAACCAGACTGAGTGATTAACTAAGGCTGAGTGATTGGGACCAAGGCCGAGTGATTGGGTTCAGGACTGAGTGATCAACGAGGACTGAGTGATCAGGACCTGGGCTGAGTGATCAGGACCAGGACTGAGTGATCGAGGCCAGGGCTGAGTGATTGGGACCAGAGCTGAGTGATCAACTAGGGCTGAGTGATCAACAAGGACTGAGTGATTGGGATCAGGGCTGAGTGATAGGAACCAGGGCTGAGTGATCAACTAGGGCTGAGTGGTCAACCAGGACTGAGTGATCGGGACCAGGTCTGAATGATAGAGACCAGGGCTGAGTGATCAACTAGGGCTGAGTGATCAACTAGGGCTGAGTGATAGGGACCAGGGCTGAGTGACCAACCAGGTCTGAGTGATCAGGACGTGGGCTGAGTGATCAAAGCCAGGGCTGAGTGATCAACCAGGATTGAGTGATCAACTAGGGCTGAGTGATCAATCAGGACTGAGTGATCGGAACCAGGTCTGAGTGATCGAGGCCAGGGCTGAATGATCAACAAGGACTGAGTGATCAACTAGGGCTGAGTGATCAACCAGGACTGAGTGATTGGGACCAGGGCTGAATGATAGAGACCAGGGCTGAGTGATCAACTAGGGCTGAGTGATAGGGACCAGGGCTGAGTGATCAACCAGGACTGAGTGATCAGGACCTGGGCTGAGTGATCGGGACCAGGGCTGAGTGATCCAGGCCAGGGCTGAGTGATCAACCAGGACTGAATGATCAACTAGGGCTGAGTGATCAATCAGGACTGAGTGATCGGGACCAGGGCTGAGTGATAGGGACCAGGGCTGAGTGATCAACTAGGGCCGAGTGATCAGGACTAGGGCTGAGTGATTGGGATCAGGGCTGAGTGATCAGGACCCAGGCCGAGTGATTGGGACGTAGGCTGAGTTATCAGGACCTGGGCTGAGTTATCAGACTTGTACTGAGTGATAAGGGCTTGGGCTGAGTGATCAGGACCAGGATTCAGTGACCGTGAAGTGGGGCAGAGGCAGGGTCAGCCCAGGGACCTTCAGTCTGCTCATTTCTCGCACCCTTTTCGTTGAAGCCTGTCCGGGGCTCTTGCTCAGGTGAGCGCGGGGTGGTGAGGTGGGACGCAAGAGGGAACTCAGTGCCACACGCCCTGGTCACCCCTGGCCACGCAGTGGTCTGTGCTCGGCGCATGTCCAGCCCGCCCGCAGTCGGAGCCTGGGCCCTTGGTCTCGGCACCATTTATTGCTCTGGGTGGGCTGAGTGGGGGCTGCGTGGCTGCAGTTTGCTCCCTGCGAATCCAGGAGGGATCTGGCCGTGGGCAGCGTCCGAGGCGAGCGAGTGCCCACTCCTCTGTCCAGCCCTGTGTCCGCCTGGCGGCTGGCCTGGCCATGGGGTCACCCCGGGGCGCACTGGCGGGGCCCTTGGAGCTGAGGCCCCGCGCTCCCGGTCAGTACTGGGGTCCGTCTTTGCTGCTGGCTTGTCCCCGGACACTCGTCATGGTCAGCGCGGTGCTGTAGAAGAGGCTGAGGAGGAAGAGGGTGAGCAGTGTGACGGTGGTGGGCCACAGGCTGGCTCCCGGCGCGTCCTCTTCATGCGGCATGTCGAGGATCTCCCAGCAGAACTTCTGAGAGCCTACAACACACGAAAGCCTGTGTGTGGAGCGCTGCGTGGCGCTGGGCACGCGCTTGACTCGGGATGGGAGCGGCCCTGGATGCCGGGGAGGGGAGGCATGCTTTTTGCTGCTCTGGGTTCAAGCACAAAGCGCGGCCTCCTGCGTCTCAGCCCCCAGCTCCAGGAAAGCAGCGGCAAGTCCCTGCAGCCTGAGAGCCACGAGGGTTCTAGGCGAAGTCGAGAGCGGGGCTTGGGTTCCTGGGTCCAGGGGCAGACATGCACGACCAGGCGCCCAACTCCTGCCCCTCCCCCGCCCCAACGTGGCTGAGAGGCCTGAGCTACAAGGCGGCCCAGGCAGAGGTGCCAGCAAGACAGCACAGCCCTGCTGCTCGGGGACAGGGCAGAGGTAGATGGCAGTCGGGCTGCTTGTCACACGGTGACACATCCAATCATTCACGCCTCTTCACCTCGCCCTTTTTGGGCCATGCCTGGGGGTTACTCCTGGCTCTGCACTCAGGTATTGCTCCTGGCAGGGCACAAGGGACCCTATGGGGTGCTGGGGATTGAGCCTGGACTGCCACTTGCAAGGCAAATTCCCTCCCCACTGTGCTATCACTCTGGTCCCTCACTTCTTTTCCCATCCATCCATCCATCCATCCATCCACCCATCATCCATCCATTCACCCACCCATCTATCCATCCATCCATCCATCCATCCATCCATCCATGCATTCATCCATTCTTTCCCCACCCAGCCACAGACCCATTTGTCATCCATCATTCATCCACCCACCATTTACCCACCCACCTAGCCATCCATTAATCCATTATTTATCCATCAGCTACCTACCATCTACCTATCCATCCATCCATCCATCCATCCACCCATCCGACCATCCATCCATCCATCCACCCACCCATCCATCCATCCATCCATCCATCCCTTCATCCCTCCCTCCCTCCATCCCTCCATCCATCCATCCACCCATCCAACCATCCATCCATCCATCCATCCATTCATCCATTCTTTCCCCACCCAGCCACAGACCCATTTGTCATCCATCATTCATCTACCCACCATTCATTTACCCACCCACCTAGCCGTCCATTAATCCATTATTTATCCATCAGCTACCTACCATCTACCTATCCATCCACCCATCCATCCATCCATCCATCCATCCACCCACCCATCCATCCATCCCTCCCTCCCTCCATCCATCCATCCATCCATCCTTCCATCCATCCATCCACCCATCCAACCATCCATCCATCCATTCATCCACCCATCCATCACTCCCTCCATCCATCCATCCATCCCTCCATCCATCCATCCATCCATCCACCCATCCAACCATCCATCCATCCATCCATCCACACATGCATTCATCCATTCTTTCCCCACCCAGCCACAGACCCATTTGTCATCCATCATTCATCCACCCAACCATCCATCCACCCACCCACCCACCCATTCACCCATCCATCCATCTATCCATCCATCCATCCATCCACCCATCCATCCATCTATCCACCTATCCATCCATCCCTCCATCCATCTACTCTTTACCCACCCATCCACAGACCCATTTGTCGTCCATCATTCATCCACCCACCCACCCAGCTGTCCATTAATCCATTATTTATCCATCTACTCCCTACCATCTACCTATCCATCCACCTGTCCTCCCATCCATTAATCCATATTTATCCACCCCTCACCCGTTCATCCATTCACCCGTCCATCCATTCATAATTTACCCTCCCATCTCTCCACCTGCCCCTCAAGCACTGGCTGCCCGCCCCCACCCAGTACCACTCATCCTCATTATGTATTGAGATTGCCCCTCTCTGCGACCACCCCTCTCTGCGGGCCCCTTGCCTGTGACTTCTCTGCCTTTGCTGTCCCCCAGGCCTCCCCTCCCTTGGTGGCTGGAGTGCCTTCTCTATGGCAGCACTTGTCTCCCAGCTGTTCATCTCCCATTGCCCTCAGAGACCGGCCCCCCAAGAAGGGCAGTGGCCAGGCCACCTCTGTTACCTGCGCTTTGGCCCTGGGAGCAGAGGGAGGCAGCCGGGGAGGTGCCCGGGGTGTCCAGGACATGTGGGATGAGATCAGGCCTCACTGCCCCCTGGTGGGAGGTCTGGGCCTAGGTGTCCCCAGAGCAGAGATGGGCTTCCCTTGGCCACCTGTCTTTCAGGGGTGCAAGTAAAAGCAAGAGAGGGAACTCTGTCCTTTGCCCCCTGCCCTGCCCTGTCTATGATTCAGGACCAGAAGAGGGTGGGAGAGTTGCGTGTGGGGCCAGGCAGCAAGCAGGGCCGTGTCCCGGAGGGGCCTGAGGGGCTGGACTCTGAGTGGAGTCCAGTAGCATGCACAGACGCTACCAGGGGCCCAGGCGGTGGGAAGGGCCTGTGAAGCCTAGGGGGGGGCTTGGCCCGGGGCTACTTTGACCCACCTGCCCCTGCAGGGCTCAGGCAAGCGAGTGGGAGTGTGTGCGACAGCATGTGCATGTGTAAGGAGTGTGCAAGAGTATTGTGCACGGTGAAAACCGAGTGTGAGTGTGTGTGGGAGAGCGTGTGCATGTGTCAGAGCATGTGCAAGAGTATTGTGTGCTGTGCAAACCGAGTGTGAGCGTGTGTGCATGTGTAATGAAGTGTGCAAGAGTGCTGTGCACTGTGCAAACCGAGTGTGAGTGTGTGGGAGACAGTGTGCATGTATCAGGGTGTGTGCAAGAGTCTTGTGCACTGTGCAAATTGAGTGTGTGTGAGAGAGCGTGTGCATGTGTCAGAGCATTTGCAAGAGTATTGTGCGCTGTCGAATCCGAGTGTGAGCATGTGGGAGAGAGTGTGCATGTATAACTGAGTGTGCAAGAGTGTTGTTCACTGTGCAAACTGAGTGTGAGTGTGTGGAAGAGTGTGTACGTGCAACTGAGTGTGAACACACACAGAAGTATTGCACCTGTGTGTGCAAAGTGTGTGGGTGGGAGAGTTACGGTTCCAGGTGTGTGCAAAGTGAGCACGTGGGAGAACTGTGCACAGTGTGTGGAAACGGCGTGAGGACGAGAGCACGGTGTGCGGCGTGTGCGCCCCGTGTGAGCGCGCGTGGAGCGCGTGGTGTGCCCATGTGAGGCGTGCCACACGCCGAGCGGCCCTGGAACCAGCCTCCCGCAGCACAGCCAGACGCCATCCCCCCAGGGCGTCTCGTGGCCCCCACACGCGTGCTTGCACACACACACACACACACTTGCACACGCGTGCCTGCGCGGGCTGCGGGGCGCGGGGACAGAAGCGCGGGCTGCTTTGGGCAACAGGAGTTTATTGAGGAGGGCCGGGCAGGGCGGCTCAGTAGCAGACGCCGTCGGCCTCCGCCATGATCACAGACACGTTGACGTGGGTGGGTTTACCCGCCAGGCGGTCGATGGTCTTCTGGGTGAAGTTCAGGGGCAGGCCCTCGTGGCCCACCATGCAGGAGAAGCTGTCGCCCCTCTTCCAGGTCTGGGCGTTCACGCGCAGCACGCTGGTCACGGCGAAGGTGCCGGCCTTGCGGGGCTCGGGCTCGGAGCTCCAGGTCATGAAGTCCTCGCGGGGCAGCTGCTGGTTCCCGTGGAGCCACAGCACCACCACGTCCTCGGGTTTGTAGCCCCGCACCAGGCACGTCAGCGTCACCAGCTCCTCCAGGCCCACCTCCTCCGACGGGGGCGGCAGCAGGTGCACCTGGGGCGGGATGGTGTTTCCTGCGGGAGAGAGAGGCGGCTCAGGCGCTGGGCGGGGAGGAGCCATGCCCAGGCACGCGGAGCACAGAGGGGGGCCCACCTTGGGGCTTGGAGATGGTGGCAGTCAGCGGTTTCTCGAGGTTGGGGTGATTGACTGTGCAGGAGAAGGTCTCCCCGCGGTTCCACAGGTCGGTGACGTCTGACAAGTAGCTGGACACGCTGAAGCAGCCACAGGAGTTCTCCTGGGCTTCCCCCTTGACGACCGTCATCCCGGACGAGGGTGACCAGGAGAAGGTGGCTTGCTCAGGGTTCCTGAGGCCGGTCAGCGTGCACGTGAGGTTGGCCTTGAAGCCAAGCAGGAGGTCCTCCAGGGCGGGCTTGTACAGGGTCACGCGTGGGTCACATACAGGAGGATCAATTACTGTAGTAGTTGGAGAAGGAGGTCACATTGAACAAGAGAGACTGTGCGTCAGCGCCCCTGCCAGCCCATCTGGCCCATGTCCTGCCCCTCCGGAGGACATGGCCTGAGGCCCTGCCCACCCGGGCTGCCTTCTTACTTGTGCAGGACATGTCCACCGACTGGACCTTGCCGCTATGCTCCACGTGACATGTCACTTTGTCTTCGTACTTGCCAGGGCCCAGCTGGCTGCTCATGGTGTACAGGCCGTTGGATCCGAACACGGGGGTGTAGTTCCTGACAGAGGCATCACTGGGGCTCCAGGTCACAGTGGCGGGCAAGGGTAAGAAGTCTCGGACGAGGCAGCCCAGGACCACAGGTTCGGAGGGATCACAGCACCCGGTGCTCAGCGGGAAGACGCTGGGGTTCTGCAGGGTGGCTGAACACAGGAGATGTGAGGGCGGGCTGACTCTGGGCCCCAAGACAGCCAACGCACTGCCCTCACCCGTGTGCGCCCCTGAGCACCAGCCTCCCGAGTCCAGCCAGGCTCGTGTCCACAGCTGACCCCACAAGCGTGGCCTCCACACAGGCCCAGCAAATGGGGCTTGGCACCCTCAGGCCATTGTCTGCTGACTGCCCAATGGCTGGTGCCCTCAGCTTTGCAGACAGGCTTTGCTTTTGGTCCCCAGTGCCCACCTCCAGGAGAACTGGCCACTGTCCACCCACTGTCCTGATGTCCACTCACACACCCAGATCCCTTTTCCGACCAGGGCAGCAGTTGCCTCCACGGTTTGACCAAGAACAGGTCAGTAACTCTGCCCGGACAGGGCTTCCAGGAAGCCTGACCCTGGGACTTCTGGTTCCTTCCACCAGGATGCAGTCACGGCACATGTGGTGATGCCCTGAGACCGGGGCAGCTGGGCCAGGGCTCAGGGTAGGGACACATCACAGGCCAGGCCCACCCCCAGTGCCTGCCCCCCACTCACCCCACCAGCTGCCTCTGCTCATCTGGATCAGCCCAGCTCAGCCCAACCTAGCTAGGCTCTACCCAATGAGTTCAGCAGAGCTCAGTTTACCCATTTCATCTCAGTTAGCCCAATTCAGCCCAGTTCAGCCCTGATCATCCCTGCTCAGCCAGCCCATACCTGCTCAGCCCAGCTCAGCCCTGCTCAGCACAGTTAGCTCTGATCATCCCTACTCATCCCTGCTCGGCACAGTTAGCTCAGCTCAGCCCTGCTCAGCCCTGCTCAGTCCATCTCAGCCCTGCTCAGCCCAGCTCAGCCCTGCTCAGCCCTACTCAGCTCAGCTCGACCCAGTTAGCTCAGCTCAGCCCTGCTCAGCCTATCTCAGCCCTGCTCAGCCCAGCACAGCCCTGCTCAGTCCAGTTAGCTCAGCTCAGCCCTGCACAGCCCTGCTTAGCCCTCCTCAGCTCAGCTCAGCCCTGTTCAGCCCAGTTAGCTCAGCTCAGCCCTGCTCAGCCCAGTTAGCTCAGGTCAGCCCTGCTCAGCCCTGCTCAGTCCATCTCAGCCCTGCTCAGCCCTGCTAAGTTCTGCTCGAACCAGTTAGCTCAGCTCATCCCTACTCATCCCTGCTCGACACAGTTAGCTCAGCTCAGCCCAGCTCAGCCCTGCTCAGCTCAGCTTGACCCAATTAGGTCAGCTCAGCCCTGCTCAGCCCAGTTAGCTTAGCTCAGCCCAGCTCAGCCCAGTTAGCTCAGCTCAGCCCTGCTCAGCCCAGTTTCCTCAGCACAGCCCAGCTCAGCCCAGTTAGCTCAGTTCAGCCCAGCTCAGCTCAGCTCAGCCCAGCTCAGCCCTGCTCAGCCCAGTTAGCTCAGCTCAGCCCTGCTCAGCCCAGTTAGCTCAGCTCAGCCCATCCCAGCTCAGCTCAGTCCAGCTGAGCTCTGCTCAGCCCAGTTAGCAGCTCAGCCCAGCTCAGCTCAGCCCAGCTCAGCCCTGCTAAGCCCAGTTAGCTCAGCTCAGCCCTGCTCAGCCCAGTTAGCTCAGCTCAGCCCAGCTCAGCTCAGCCCAGCTTAGCCCTGCTCAGCCCAGTTAGCTCAGTTCAGGCCAGCTCAGCTCAGCCCAGCTCAGCCCTGCTCAGCCCAGTTAGCTCAGCTCAGCCCTGCTCAGCCCAGTTAGCTCAGCTCAGCCCATTCCAGCTCAGCTCAGCCCAGTTAGCTGCTCAGCCCAGGTCAGCTCTGCTCAGCCCACCTCAGCCCTACTCAGCCCAGTTAGCTCAGCTCAGCCCAGCTCAGCCCTGCTCAGCCCAGTTAGCTCAGCTCAGCCCAGCTCCGCCCTGCTCAGCCCAGTTAGCTCAGCTCAGCCCTGCTCAGCTCAGCCCTGCTCAGCCCAGTTAGCTCAGCTCAGCCCTGCTCAGCCCAGCCCAGCTCAGCTCTGCTCAGCTCACCTCAGCCCTGCTCAGCCCAGTTAGCTCAGCTCAGCCCTGCTCAGCCCAGTTAGCTCAGCTCAGCCCAGCTCAGCCATGCTCAGCCCAGTTAGCTCAGCCCAGCCCAGCCCAGCTCAGCCCTGCTCAGCCCAGTTAGCTCAGCTCAGCCCTGCTCAGCCCTGCTCAGCCCAGTTAGCTCAGCTCAGCCCAGCTCAGCTCAGCCCAGCTCAGCCCTGCTCAGCCCAGTTAGCCCAGCTCAGCCCAGCTCAGCTCAGCCCAGCTCAGCCCTGCTCAGCCCAGTTAGCTCAGCTCAGCCCTGCTCAGCCCTGCTCAGCCCAGTTAGCTCAGCTCAGCCCAGCTCAGCCCTGCTCAGCCCAGTTAGCTCAGCTCAGCCCAGCTCAGCCCTGCTCAAGCCAGTTAGCTCAGCTCAGCCCAGCTCAGCCCTGCTCAGCTCTGCTCAGCCCAGTTAGCTCAACTCAGCCCAGCTCAGCCCTGCTCAGCCCAGTTAGCTCAGCTCAGCCCAGCTTAGCCCTGCTCAGCCCAGTTAGCTCAGCTCAGCCCAGCTCAGCTCAGCCCAGCTCAGCCCTGCTCAGCCCAGTTAGCTCAGCTTAGCCCTGCTCAGCCCTGCTAAGCCCAGTTAGCTCAGCTCAACCCAGCTCAGCCCTGCTCAGCCCAGTTAGCTCAGCTCACCCCAGCTCAGCCCTGCTCAGCCCAGTTAGCTCAGCTCAGCCCAGCTCAGCTCAGCCCAGCTCAGCCCTGCTCAGCCCAGTTAGCTCAGCTCAGCCCTGCTCAGCCCTGCTAAGCCCAGTTAGCTCAGCTCAACCCAGCTCAGCCCAGCTCAGCTCTGCTCAGCCCACCTTAGCCCTGCTCAGCCCAGTTAGCTCAGCTCAGCCCAGCTCAGCTCAGCCCAGCTCAGCCCTGCTCAGCCCAGTTAGCTCAGCTCAGCCCTGCTCAGCTCAGCCCAGCTCAGCCCTGCTCAGCCCAGTTAGCTCAGCTCAACCCAGCTCAGCCCTGCTCAGCCCAGTTAGCTCAGCTCAGCCCTGCTCAGCCCTGCTGAGCCCAGTTAGCTCAGCTCAGCCCAGCTCAGCCCTGCTCAGCCCTGCTGAGCCCAGTTAGCTCAGCTCAGCCCAGCTCAGCCCTGCTCAGCCCTGCTCAGCCCAGTTAGCTAAGCTCAGCCCTGCTCAGCCCTGCTCAGCCCAGTTAGCTCAGCTCAACCCAGCTCAGCCCTGCTCAGCCCAGTTAGCTCAGCTTAGCCCTGCTCAGTCCTGCTAAGCCCAGTTAGCTCAGCTCAACCCAGCTCAGCCCTGCTCAGCCCAGTTATCTCAGCTCAGCCCAGCTCAGCCCTGCTCAGCCCAGTTAGCTCAGCTCAGCCCAGCTCAGCTCAGCCCAGCTCAGCCCTGCTCAGCCCAGTTAGCTCAGCTCAGCCCTGCTCAGCCCTGCTAAGCCCAGTTAGCTCAGCTCAGCCCTGCTCAGCCCAGTTAGCTCAGCTCAACCCAGCTCAGCCCTGCTCAGCCCTGTTCAGCCCAGTTAGCTCAGCTCAGCTCAGCCCAGCTCAGCTCAGCCCAGCTCAACCCTGCTCAGCCCAGTTAGCTCAGCTCAGCCCAGCTCAGCTCAGCCCAGCTCAGCCCTGCTCAGCCCAGTTAGCTCAGCTCAGCCCTCCTCAGCTCAACCCTGCTCAGCCCAGTTATCTCAGTTCAGCCCAACTCAGCCCTGGTCACCCCTGCTCAGCCCAGCTCAGCGCTGCTCAGCCCAGTTAGCTCAGCTCATCCCAGCTCAGCCTGGTTAGTCCAGCTCAGCCCAGTCTGCCAGGTTCAGCCCAGTTCTGGCTAGATCAGCCTTGTTAATACTGACCAGCTCATTCCAGGACAATCTAATCCATCTGCGCTCAGGCCAGTGTAGTCTGCTCAGCCTGGGTCAGCCCAACTCAGCCTGACTCAACCCAGTTCTTCCTGGGTCAGCTCAGCAGCTGGTCCACCCCGGTCCTCTTCAGCCCAGTTCGGTCTGGCTAGTGCTGTGAAACCGACTTGTTCCGCCTGGCTCTGGTCACTCAGCTCACCCTGTCGATCCTGTGCTCTGCTCCCTGAAGCCAGTGCCCGGCTCTTCCCCGCGGGCAGATGGGGCCAGGAGAGCCGACACCCACCTGCGTGTGCTGGGGGTCCGGGTGCCCTGCAGGTCCGCCTGTCCTCAGCAGCCCCTGACCCACTCTGCGTGGTGCGACTGAAGCTGTGAGGGGCTCTCCAGGGAGGGACAGTGTCTGCCCACAGACGGGGTCCCTCGCCCACTTCCTGCCCGACAACGGCCTCAGACAGGCCGTCTGCTCTGTGGTCAGGCTGTGGCGGGGCAGGTGCATGTGGCCGGGGCTGTGGTCCTTGGGAACCTGTCTGGCTAGGTCATGCGGCCACCCATGGGTCTGGGCGGGGGCCCCTGGGGGCCACTGTGGTCAGGAATGTTAGTGTGTGACTGTGTCTCTGTGTGTGTCTGAGTGTGAATGTACCAGTGTAGCAGGGTGTGTGTCTGTGAGTGCGAGTTTGTGTGTGAGTGTGCATCCAAGTGTGTCTGAGTGTGCCACTGGGTCCGAGTGTGAATGTACCAGTGTACCAGGGTGTGTGTCTGTGAGTATGTTTGTATGAGAGAGTATGTCTCTGTGTGTCTGAGTGTGCCTCTGAGTCCAAGTGTGAATGTACAAGTGTGTGTGTTTGTGCGAGTGTGTATCCGAGTGTGCCTGAGTGTGAGTGCTGAGCCTGTGTGAGCAGGGGAGGGCAGAGGTGTGGTCTTGACTTCCAGATGTTCTTCCGGGATGAGCCCGTGTCTGCCCAGCCAGGCAGGTCATGGGCAGCAGGGTCACGGCTGGACTGCATCTGGTACCATGGCCCTGCCCCAGTGCCATCCCGTCTGTGGCCTTTCGGATGCCCCCTTCCCGCCTTGGCCCTGGGGTCCCCTCGGGTGTGGGGGACTGCTCACGGGGCACTCACTCTGTGCTGTGTTCTGGATCCCCCCAGAGACCCTCGCATCTGTGGGATCTGAAGGCCAGCATGGTGGGCACATAGGGACAGGGACTGTCCCGGGGTCCGAGAGATGCCCCTCCCTCTGTTCTCCCACAAGTCACCTCTCAGCTCCCGCGAGGTGGCAGGAACCCTCAGGCAGAGGATGTGGAAAGACCTTTACTTGGCCCCAAGGGAAGGGACAGGAGAGCAGGGTGGCAGGGCTGGGCCCGGGGGGTGGCACGGCCTGAGGGGCTGGACAGGAGGACTGGTGGGGCCTCTCAGGGGCCGCCCGGCTGGCTCCACCGGCTCTGAGGACACGGTGCTGAGGGGCCGTGTGGCGGGCTCTGCTGTCCAGGGCTGGTGCTTCCTCCCGGGCACTATGCTGCCGGCCACGGGATGTTGCTGTAGTCATGGGAGGTCTTGGGGGGCTCCTGTGCCCCCACCATCAAGGTCCGGTGCACCTGCGGCGGGGTGGGGACTCAGGGCTGCCCTCTGCGGGCACCCCTGTGCCCCCGCGGCCCTGTGCCCACCTTGCAGAGGGTGACGGCGGCACCGTAGCCGACGCTGAGCATGAAGAGGGTGATGAAGGCGAGGAGGCTGTTCCACAGCCCGGCCAGCTCCAGGCTCTCGGCCGCGTCCACGCACATGTCCTGCAGCACCAGCTCTGCGGGCACCGGCTGTCAGCCAGCCTGGGGGGGCTCCGGCCCTACCCGCCCCTGCCTGCCCCTGCGTCCCACCTCCCAGGACCTCAGCCTTGCTGGTCACCAGGCCGGCATTCCTGGGTCTTCCCCTCCTCCCCTGGCCATCTGGGCACCCCTGGTGTGGCAGGAACCCCCCGAAGGAGAGGGGGAGCGGGGCTGTGGGAGTCCACAGTCGCCCCACTGCCCCCACGGCCCCCATGTATGTCTGCGGAACCGGGGGCGGGCATGGTGGCTGGCTCTGTGGGATGAGGCATGCCATGGGCCATGTGGCCCTGCACTCGATGTGTGCATAAGTGTGCTCTGTGTCTGTCCACGCGCGGGCGTGCTTGTGTGTGCATGTGTGTATGCATGTCTGTGTGGAAACTCCTGTGTGTCAATATGTCACGTGTTTATGCATGTGCATATCTGAATATGTGCTAGTATTCATGGGGAGCTGGACATGCAGTGACCAAAAGGGACCTCTGGGGGAGAGTGTCCCATCTACCCTGACCCATGATGTGGGGGAAGGGCCGGGGAGGCTTGGATAGTGTGTGGGGGGCTAAGTGTGGGGCATGTATGGGGCAAGTATGGGGCCATGTGTGTGGGGCCATGTGTGTGTGTGTGGGGCCATGTGTGTGTGTGGGGGCATGGGTGTGTATGTGTATAGAGCCATGTGTGAGGGCATGTGTGTGTGGGGGGCCATGTGTGAGGGCATGTGTGTATGTGTGTGTGGGCCATGTGGGGGATGTGTGTGTGGGCATGTGTGGGGGGGCCATGTGAGGGACTGTAGGGGGGCATGTGTGTGGGGGGGCATGTGTGTATGTGGTCATGCGTGTGGCCATGTGTGGGGCAATGTGGGGCATGTGTGTTTGGGGGCCATCTGTGAGGGCATGTGTGTATGTGTGGCTGAGTGTGTGTGTCCATGTGTGAGGGCATGTATGTGTGTGGGGGGACCATTTTGGGGGAACATGTGTGTATGTGGCCATGTCTGGGGCAATGTGTGTGTGGGAGCCTTGTGTGAGGGCATATGTATGTGTGTGGGGCCATGTGGGGGACATATGTGTGTGTGTGGGGTCAGGTGGGAGGTATGTGTGTGTGTGGGGCATGCATGTATGTGGCCATGCATGTGGCTATGTGTGAGGGCATGTGTGGGGCAATGTGTGTGTGGCCATGTGTGAGGACATGTGTGTGGGTGGAGGGGCCATGTGGGGGATATGTGTGTGGGGGCATGTGTGTGGGGGCATGTGTGTGGGGGGGCATGTGTGAGGGCATGTGTGTATGAGGTCATGTGGGGGGCATGTGTGTGGGGGGGCATGTGTGTATGTGGCCATACGTGAGGCCATGTGTGGGGCAATGTGTGTGTGTGTGGCCGTGTGTGGGGACATGTGCGTGTGTGGGGGGCCATGCATGTGGGGCCGTGTGTGGGGGGGGCCATGCGTGTGGCTTCGTGTGTGGGGCTGCCTTGGGGTGCTCTGAGGGGCCATGTGCCCTAGCAGATGCCTGACCGAGGCAGGGCAGGTTGGTGGCCGTGTGTCGACAGGTGGAGGAGGTGCTTCTGGGAGCTGCTCCCTCTCCCTAGGCCCCTCGGGTGGCCGTGGGCCTGGGTGTGTCTGGCTGGACTTGGGGGGAGGCTGAGCATCGACCCAGGCTGGGCGTCAGGGGCCCGTCCCCAGGAGCCCCGAGAATGTGGCCAGGACGCAGGGCTCAGCGTGTTTATTGTCCCCGGGGAGGGTGGCAGCCCCGCGGCCGCTCATTTACCGCGGGCCTTGGACAGGGACCGGTCCAGCGTGCGGGGCTGGGGCAGCGCCTCGTGCACGGCCCGGCAGGAGAAGGTGGTGCCCTTCTCCCAGTCCTGCCGGGCCACTTCCAGGCGGCTGAAGACGAAGAAGCGGGTCCCGGCTCTGCTCATCGGCTGCGGCTGCGTGGTGGCCTGATGCTCCGCGCCCTCGTGGGCCTGGTCCCGCAGCCACAGCACCGAGATGTCCGCGGGGAAGAAGTTCTGGACCAGGCAGGTGAGGGTCACCTTGTTCGTGCTGGCCGCACCCTCATCTGGAGTCTTGAACACGTAGATCTCAGGGGCTGCCCGCTGGCCTGTGGACGGGCGAGGTCAGCCCCACTCAGCCCCACTCTGCCCAGTCTGGCCCTCCGCCTGGCCTGCCCTCGGCCCGGCCCCGCCCACTCCCTGCCCCGCCCACAAACCGTTTCGGCCCCGCCCTCGCCCCGCCCAACCCCCTTGCCGACACCCCCGCCCAGCCTTGCCCTCGCCCAGGTCCCGCCCAGACCCCTCCCCAGCCCTGCCCTGCCCTGCCTTACCGGCTCGCATCCCGCCCTGCGCCTCGCCCCCTCCTCATGCCCTGTCCCCCTCGCACTGCCTTGTCCCACCCACCCCTGCCAACGTCCCACGCCCAGCCCCACCTTCACCCCGCCCCTGTCCGACCCACCTTGCCATCGCCCCGCCCACCTCGCCCTCGCCCCGCCCACTTTGCCCTCGCCCCGCCCTCGCCCCGCCCACCCGCTCACCCCGGGTCTTGGTGAGGGAGCGCACGATCTTCTTGGGCAGGTCGGGATGCTCCAGCACGCACTGGAATGTCTCGCCCTCCACCCAGTCCTCGGTGAGCACGGCCAGGGTGGACGTGGCACTCAGGGTGCCATTGTGGTGCCGCTTCGTGAATGTTGTGGCTTTTCCGGTGGAGGTTTTGCCCCCCTGCAGCCACCTGAGGCTCATGCCGTCCTCCCGGGCCAGGTCCACCACCAGGCACGTGAGCTTGGGCGCCTTCTGCACGTACAGCTCGACAGGGCTGGGCGGGCTCAGGTAGACGCGCACGCCGCGGGGCTCAGGGTCTGGGGGTTGCAAGGTCAGCGTGAGCCCCCGGGGAGCCTGGGGGCCAGGCGGGCCGGCAGGGCGGGCGGGCAGTAGGGGCGTACCTGAGCACTTGCGGGCGTGCTCCTCAAAGTTGTGGCCTTCGTAGGTGGCCCGGCAGGTGTAGGTCCTCTCCGAGACCCACTGGCCCTGGGTGATGTTTACCTCGCTGTAGGTGGAGGACAGCCCGTCCTCCTGCTTCAGGGTGCCCACGTAGGGGGCTATGCTGTTGGACTCTTCCTCGTCCACCAGCCAGGTGACGCTGACGTTTTCGGCAGGGACGCCCAGGATGAGGCACAGGAGCTGGATGGGGGTGCTGGTGTCGCCGTTGGGGTTGCAGGAGGAGTGGAAGAGCTTCACGGTGGGGCGGGGGGCGTTATTGCGGCAAGCTGGGTGGAGAGGGGGAGGTTGGCTCCAGAGGCCCCCAGACTTACGCCCGCACCTGGACGAGCCCCCGGCTGCGCTGCTCACCTGAGAAGGTCCTGTTGGAGGGTGGGGACGCCCCAATGCGCCACGCTGCAGGTGAAGGTCCCCGAGGCCTGTGCCCCCGGGACTCTCAGCTGGCTGACGGTGGTGTAGAGGCCAGAGGAGTGCAGGGAGGCGGGGAGGTTGACCACGCTGCTCTGCAGGGCACCTGTGTCCCAGGTCACGGCCACAGGCTCCGGGAAGAAGTCGGTGACCAGGCAGCCGAGCACCACGGCCGAGGCGGCAGCAGCATCTTTGCAGCAGGAAGCCAAGGGGAAGACGGATGGGGCCTTGCTGGACACTGGGGCAAGGACAGTGAGTGTGAACGTGGGCACCACCTGGCATCTGCAGCCCAGCCTTGGCCCTGGCCTCTCCCTTCCTGGCCCCTGTCTGGGGCACTGGACCCTTTATGGATCTGGGCATCTTACTCCCCTCTGATGCTGCTGAGTCCCTGCGTGCCTGAGGTTCCGTGACGGGCCCAGAGCAGCCTGGGCCAGCAGCCCACCTCGTCCCCGCTGGGATCAGGAAGCGCCTGGGGTGCTGGGGGTCACTGCCCTCCTGTGGCCCCCACTGGGTCAGGGGCCCCAGAACCCCCAAGCCCCCGGGCTCCCCCTTTCCACCCCAGGCTGGGGGCAGAGGTCCCTTCTGGGCCCTCAGTGCGCCTGCAGCTACCCCGCCCCAGGACCTGTCCCTGCTGGGGCTCAACTGCGCAGCCCCCATGCACACCCCTCTATGGGTTAGCCTGGTGCTGCCCCTTATTGCTTCTGTCAAGGGGCTGACATCTACACCCACACAAGGGTCCAGAACCCCATGAAATCGCTCCTCAACCCTCCTCACGTGAGGCGGCCTTCACACCACATTGGGCTCCTTGGTCTGAGATTAACAAGCTTGATTCCTCGGCTAGACTCCCACCTCACTTAGAACACCCGAGAACAGCTGCTTCCTCAGGTCCCGCTTTGAGGAGGATAGGGCCTTCACCAGCCGAGCCGAGCCTGCCTATGTCAGCTCTGTCCAGGTATACCCAGCTCAGGCCAGCTCAGTCCTGCTAAGTCTAGCTAAGCCCAGTTCAGCCCAGCTCCGTCCAGCTCAGTCCTGCTCAGTCTAGCTAAGTCCAGCTCAACCCAGCTCAGCCTAGTTCAGTCCAACACACTATGCTTAGTCTTGGTCATGCCAGCATAACCCAGTTTAGTCGAGCTCAGCCCAGCTTAGCCCTAAAGTTACCTAGGCTCAGCCCTGATAAGTCCTGCTCGGGCCAGTTAGCTCAGCTCAGCTCAGCCTAGCTCAGTCCAGCTCAGCCAAGCTCAGCCCAGCTCAGTCCTGTTCAGCCCAGCTCAGTCCTGCTCAGCCCAGCTAAGTGCAGCTCAGTCCTGCTCAGCCCAGTTTAGTCCTGCTCAGCCCAGCTCAGTCCTTCTCAGCTCAGCTCAGCCCAGCTCAGTTCTGCTCAGCCCAGTTCAGTCCAGCTCAGCCCAGTTCAGTCCTGCTCAGCCCAGCTGAGTCCTACTCAGCCCAGCTAACCTAGCTCAAACCAGCTCAGTCCTGCTCAGCCCAGCTCAGCCCAGTTAGCTCAGCCCAGCCCAGCCTAGCTCAGCCCAGCCCAGCCTAGCTCAGCCCAGCTCAGTCCAGCTCAGCCCAGCTCAGTCCTGTTCAGCTCAGCTCAGTCCAGCTCAGTCCAGCTCAGTCCAGCCCAGTCCTACTCAGCTCAGCTCAGTCCAGCTCAGCCCAACTCAGTCCTGCTCAGCCCAGCTCAGTCCAGCTCATCCCAGCTCAGTCCTGCTCAGCCCAGCTCAGACCTGCCCAGTCCAGCTCAGTCCAGCTCAGCCCATCTCATCCTAGCTCAGCCCTAAAGTTCTCTCAGCTCAGCCCTGCTAAGCCCTGATCAGCCCAGTTAGCTCAGCCCAGCCAGTCTAGCTCAGCCCAGCTCAGTCCTGCTCAGTCCAGCTCAGCCCAGCTCAGTCTAGCTCAGTCCAACTCAGTCCTTCTCAGTCCTGCTCAGCCCAGCTCAGTCCTGCTCAGCCCAACTCAGTCCAGCTCAGTCCAGCTCAGCCCAGCTCAGTCCAGCTCAGCCCAGCTCAGTCCAGCTCAGCCCAGCTCAGCCCAACTCAGTCCAGCTCAATCCAGCTCAGCCCAGCCCAGTCCAGCTCAGTCCTGCTCAGCCCAGCTCAGTCCAGCTCAGTCCAGTTCAGCCCAGCCCAGTCCTGCTCAGTTCAGCTCCGTCCTGCTTAGCCCAGCTCAGCCCAGCTCAGTCCAACTTAGCCTAGCCCAGTCCTGTCAGTCCTGCTCAGTCCAGCTCAGTCCTGCTCAGCCCAGCTCAGTCCAGCTCAGTCAGCTCAGCTCAGTCCTGCTCAGCCCAGCTCAGTCCAGCTCAGCCCAGCTCAGTCCTGCTCAGTCCAGCTCAGTCCAGCTCAGCCCACCTCAATCCAGCTTAGTCAGCACAGCTTAGTCCTTCTCAGCCCAGCTCAGTCCAGCTCAGTCAGCTCAGCTCAGTCCTGCTCAGCCCAGCTCAGTCCAGCTCAGTCCTTCTCAGCCCAGCTCAGTCCAGCTCAGTCAGCTCAGCTCAGTCCTGCTCAGCCTAGCTCAGTCCTGCTCAGCCCAGCTCAGCCCAGCTCAGTCCAGCTCAGCCCAGCCCAGTCCAGCTCAGTCCAGCTCAGTCCAGCTCAGTCCTGCTTAGCCCAGCTCAGCCCAGCTAAGCCCAGCTCAGTCCTGCTCAGTCCAGCTCAGTCCAGCTCAGCCCACCTCAATCCAGCTTAGTCAGCACAGCTTAGTCCTTCTCAGCCCAGCTCAGTCCAGCTCAGTCAGCTCAGCTCAGTCCTGCTCAGCCCAGCTCAGTCCAGCTCAGTCCTTCTCAGCCCAGCTCAGTCCAGCTCAGTCAGCTCAGCTCAGTCCTGCTCAGCCTAGCTCAGTCCTGCTCAGCCCAGCTCAGCTCAGCCCAGACCAGTCCAGTCCTGCTCAGTCCAGCTCAGCCCAGCTCAGCCCAGCCAAGTCCTGCTCAGTCCAGCTCAGCCCAGCTCAGCCCAGCCAAGTCCTGCTCAGTCCAGCTCTGTCCAGCTCAGCCCAGCTCAGCCCAGCTCAGTCCAGCTCAGCCCAGCTCAGTCCAGCTCAGCCCAGCCCAGTCCAGCTCAGTCCAGCTCAGTCCAGCTCAGTCCTGCTTAGCCCAGCTCAGCCCAGCTAAGCCCAGCTCAGTCCAGCTCAGTCCAGCTCAGTCCAGTTCAGCCCAACTCAGCCCAGCTCAGCCCAACTCATTCCAGCTCAGCCCAGCTCAGTCCAGCTCAGTCCTGCTCAGTCCAGCTCAGTCCAGCTCAGTCCAGTTCAGTCCTGCTCAGCCCAGCTCAGTCCAGCTCAGTCAGCTCAGCTCAATCCTGCTCAGCCCAGCTCAGTCCAGCTCAGCCCAGCCCAGTCCAGCTCAGTCCAGCTCAGTCCAGCTCAGTCCTGCTTAGCCCAGCTCAGCCCAGCTAAGCCCAGCTCAGTCCAGCTCAGTCCAGCTCAGTCCAGTTCAGCCCAACTCAGCCCAGCTCAGCCCAACTCATTCCAGCTCAGCCCAGCTCAGTCCAGCTCAGTCCTGCTCAGTCCAGCTCAGTCCAGCTCAGTCCAGTTCAGTCCTGCTCAGCCCAGCTCAGTCCAGCTCAGTCAGCTCAGCTCAATCCTGCTCAGCCCAGCTCAGTCCAGCTCAGTCCTGCTCAGTCCAGCTCAGTCCAGCTCAGCCCACCTCAATCCAGCTCAGTCAGCCCAGCTCAGTCCAGCTCAGTCCTGCTCAGCCTAGCTCAGTTCTGCTCAGCCCAGCTCAGCTCAGCCCAGACCAGTCCAGTCCTGCTCAGTCCAGCTCAGTCCAGTTCAGTCCTGCTCAGCCCAGCTCAGTCCAGCTCAGTCAGCTCAGCTCAATCCTGCTCAGCCCAGCTCAGTCCAGCTCAGTCCTGCTCAGTCCAGCTCAGTCCAGCTCAGCCCACCTCAATCCAGCTCAGTCAGCCCAGCTCAGTCCAGCTCAGTCCTGCTCAGCCTAGCTCAGTCCTGCTCAGCCCAGCTCAGCTCAGCCCAGACCAGTCCAGTCCTGCTCAGTCCAGCTCAGTCCAGCTCAGCCCAGCTCAGCCCAGCTCAGTCCAGCTCAGCCCAGCTCAGCCCAGCTCAACCCAGCTCAGTCCAGCTCAGTCAAGCCCAGTCCTGCCCAGTCCAGCTCAGTCCAGCTCAGTCCTGCTTAGCCCAGCTCAGCCCAGCTCAGCCCAGCTCAGTCCAGCTCAGTCCAGCTCAGCCCAGCTCAACCCAGCTCAGTCCAGCTCAGTCAAGCCCAGTCCTGCCCAGTCCAGCTCAGTCCAGCTCAGTCCTGCTTAGCCCAGCTCAGCCCAGCTCAGCCCAGCTCAGCCCAACTCATTCCAGCTCAGCCCAGCTCAGTCCAGCTCAGTCCTGCTCAGTCCAGCTCAGTCCTGCTCAGTCCAGTTCAGTCCTGCTTAGCCCAGCTCAGCCCAGCTCAGTCCTGCTCAGTCCAGTTCAGTCCTGCTTAGCCCAGCTCAGCCCAGCTCAGTCCTGCTCAGTCCAGCTCAGCTCAACTCAGCCCAGCTCAGTCCAGCTCAGTCCAGCTCAGCTCAGCTCAGCCCAGCTCAGTCCAGCTCAGTCCAGCTCAGTCCAGCTCAGTCCTGCTCAGTCCAGCTCAGTCCAGCTCAGTCCAGCTCAGCTCAGCTCAGCCCAGCTCAGTCCAGCTCCATCCTGCTCAGTCCAGTTCAGTCCTGCTAAGCCCAGCTCAGTCCAGCTCCATCCTGCTCAGTCCAGTTCAGTCCTGCTAAGCCCAGCTCAGCCCAGCTCTGTCCTGCTCAGTCCAGCTCAGCCCAACTCAGCCCAGCTCAGTCCAGCTCAGTCCAGATCAGCCCAGACCAGTCCTGCTCAGTTCTAGCAGGAGCTCTCCCAGTCCTTCTCTGTCCAGCTCTGTCTAGCTTAGTTCTCAGCCCAACCCAGCGGCTCAGTCCTGACCAGCTCAGCCCAATTCAGATCACAGCAGTTCAGCTAGTTCAGCCCTGCCCAAGCCCCGCCCAGTCCACTCAGCCCTGTCCAGTTTAACTCAGCCCAGTTCAGACTAGTTTGGTTTAGCTAGTTCAGCCCAATCCTGTCCAGTTCAGCCCAGCCCAGCCCAGCCCAGCCCAGCCTAGTGTGCTCAGTCCTGCCCAGCCCAGCCCAGTGCAGCCCAAAGAAACCCACCCCAACTTAGCCCAGTGAACTTAGCCCATCACAGCCCAGTCCAGCGCAGCCCAGCCCAGCCCCGTCCATTTCAACTCAGCTCATCCTGGCCCAGTTTAACTCAGCCCAGCCCTGGACAGCTCGGTTCAGTCTGGTTTGACCTACCTTGGCTTAGTCCATCCAGCCCAGCCCAGCTCAGCCCAGTGCAGCCCACCCAGCCCAGCGAGCTCAGTCCTGTCCAGCCCAGCCCAGCCCAGCCCAGTCCAGCCCAGTGCAGGCCAACCAAGCTCAGCTCAGTTCCCTTAGCCCAGCCCAGTCCTGCTGTGCTCAGCCCAGGTCAGCCCAGGGTCAGTCGGTCCCGAGCCAGTTCAGTTGGCTCTAACCTGTCTGACCTAGTCCAGTCCGGTTTAGGCCAGCCCAGCTTCGTCCCATAGCCCAGCCACCTCAGCCCAGTAAGTCTAGCTCTGCCAAGCTGAGCTTGGCCTTGCCTGCTTCTGGCCCTCAGGCCCCAGCCCCCTGGCGAGCGCAGCTTCTCCTGTCCAGCACAGCTTAGCTCAGCGAGTCCAGCCGAGGCCAGGTCAGCCAGGGTCAGCTTGGGGCATGCAGTGGGTCAGCCAGGACAGCTGGGCCGGTGCCCACAGCTCTGCCCTGGACACAGGGGCTTGTCCTGGGGATGCTGCCTCCGAGCTCAGCATCCAGGGGCTCTGCCAGTCAGCTGTGTTCACTGGGAGGCCGCACTGCCCTGGACACTTGCTCTGCTGGCTTCTCCTAGCCTGAACTCTGCCAGCCCAGTGACCCTGAGGAGCTGTCAGGGTTGAGGACAGCTCAGACCCATGTTCCATGGTCCTGGGTTCAGTTATTTCCTTCCATGTAACTGTTCACTTGTCTTGCCATGCGGGCCCCCAGGGGGACTGGGGGCCCTGTCCAGTCCTGTCCTGGCTGGTGGCCATCTGGCCACACACAGCCCCTAGCTGACGCCCGGCGTGGCCCCTGAACTCACGGCTCTGCACCTGTCCCGTGCTGGGCTGAGTCTTCTTCAGGTTGGCTTTGGGTGGCTGTGTGGTCGCTGTGTCCCCCTGGAGTGAAAGGGCAGCTGGAGACAGGCAGGGCCGCCTTGCTGCGGCCCTGGACCAAATGCCGGGGATTCGTGACACTTTGTCATTGTCACGTCCAGGCTCTGGGTCCTGGGCTGTGGCAGAGGCTCAGTGCTCTCAGCTCAGACTGGGCGGGAACCCCCAGCTCAGCGCTGGAAGTTCCCTTTTCTGCATCTGTTCTTGGGAAGCCGATGGAGGTCTGGGCTGGGGCCCGGCGGCACCCCCAGCCCCCCATGCCCTGCTCTCCCTCAGGGCTAGGGCCAGTCTGGGGCAGTGGGCGGGACAGGCCTTGAAGGCTGCCCACCTCGGCATGGTCCCTGGCCGCTGTCCTGTAGTGAGGGCTGATGGGGCCAGGGCCCAGTGGTTGTGGGCAGGCAGCTCTGCCCCAGTTAGGTGCCCACTAACGGCTCCTCTGCTCTGTGGAACCACTGGGCATGGCTGAAGCTCCACTAGTATGTCCTGCCTTCCTGCAGCTGCTCCACGGCTGAACATGGGAGAGTCCCGGGAACCTCCAGCCGTCACAGGGGCCCCAGGACCCCATGTGACCCAGGACTCAGGCTGGGGGTCTGCAGGGAGGCTCTAGAAGGCTGCTAGATGGCGGGCGGGGGCGCTGGTTCCAGAGACAGGGCCTCAGCTCACACGGTGTTGCTGGTGCCCCCAGCCAGCCTGGGCCCCAGGGACACCTGCTAGGCGGAGGCACAGGGGACAGTTCTCTGGAAGGACGTGCGATTCTCAGAAACTACACGGCTGCTAGAGACAAGGGGGCTCCTCTGCCCTCTGGGCTGGGCCAGGGGACACCAGGCCCGCTGAGCAGCTGCGTGGGCAGCCTGCCTGGCAATGTCCCTTCCTCTCACCTCCTCACTGGGGCAGGCCCATGGGCGTCAGCCAGCACCTGTTCTCCGTGAGGGCCCGCAGGGCAGCCCTGGGAGCTGTTCTCACTCCCTCGGCAGCCTTCTGGTCTTGCAGGGGGACACGGAGCAGATCTGTGCTCACCTGGCTCCTCCGTGGCCTCCAGGACTCAGCTCACCCCGCTGCCCCCTGCCTGGCCTGCACTCTTTCCCGTATCCTCGGCTGTGGACCCTGCTGCACTTTGCTTCTGTGACTTAGAGGACAGGCTGACCGTCAAAATGTGATACATCTCAGCTGTGCACGCTTATGTGTCTCTGCACACACGCACAGGTATGCCTGTGTCTGCACACACACTCAGGGCACACGTGTCTCAGTGCACACGCACGCAGGTACACATGTGTCTCGGTGCACACACACAGGTGCACACATGTCTCAGTGCACACTCTCAGTGCACACTTACGCAGGTGCACACGTGTCTCAATGCACGCACACTCAGGGCACACGTGTCTCGGTGCACACACATGCAGGTACACACATGTCTCAGTGCACACTCTCAGTGCATACATACGCAGGTGCACACGTGTCTCAATGTGTGCACACTCAGGGCACACGAGTCTCGGTGCACACACATGCATGTGCACATGTGTCTCACTGCACACTCTCAGTGCATATGTGTCTCAGTGCGCACACACTCAGGGTACATGTGTCTCAGTGCACACACATGCAGGTGCTCATGTGTCTCGTGCACACACACACAGGTGCACACATGTCTCAGTGCACACACATGCAGGCTCACATGTGTCTCAGTGCACACACACAGGGTCACACATGTCTTAGTGTTACACATGCATAGGTGCACATATATCTCAATGCACACACGCAGGTGCACAAGTGTCTTAGAGCACACACATGCAGGTGCACATGTATTCAATGTATAAACATGCAGGTGCACTTGTGTTTCAATGTACATACATGCAGATGCACACGTCTCAGTGTATACACTGCATATATGTCTTAGTGCACATGTCTCAGTGCACACATATGTGCAGGTGGTGCTGTGCACATGTGTCTTTCCTTATATGCCTGAACCTCTAAGTACATAACTGCTGGTCTGCACGAGTGCATTTCTGCTTGTGTGTGCTTGCATGTACCCCTGTACATACAGGCCAGTTTGCACAAATATCTGCCCTGTGCATGCCTGCATGTGGCTCTGTATGCATGTTTCTGTGTGGCATGTCCCCTTATCTGTGTGTGCCCGTGTGTGCCCTGGTGTGTGTGCTGGCCGTGGACACCCTCTAGGAGAGTTGTTGGCCTGCTGGCGTGTGTCTGGTGAGGGCCTCAGGGAGCGCTGAGTCTGACCACGGGGCGGCCTGACATGCAGAAGCAGGGGCTGGGGTGGATGGGATCGCTGAGCTTCCCTCCTCTGCTCCTTTGCTGGTCCGGCCCAGGTGGGCCCAGAGCAGGCTCCGTGCATGTAGGGAGTTCTCGCGCCCTAAGGGGCTCGGGGCTCAGGGCTCTGAGCCTGCTCCATCGGTTGGGGCAGGCGGATTTAGGCCCGAGGGTGGGCAGGGACCCTGGAGTTAATGGGCCGTGTGGTTCTGCTTAAAGGCAGCCATCACTCACCGGGCACAGGCTGGTCTTCAGAAGCCACACACAGCAGAGGGCCCCGGGCCTTGGCATCTGTGCTGCGGTGGCTTCCGGAGTGCTGGAGGACAAGAGCAGCTGGGCTGTTCCTCTCAGGACTGGCCTTCCACCCTCCCACACAGCCTCTGCACCCAGAGCCAGGTCCCTGCCCCTCCCCCTGGCCTTCCCAGCAGGAGCCGCTGGTTCTACCCCTCCAGGCATGCCTCGGGGTAAGGACAGGTGGCATCTCCCACTCTGGCTTCTAAAGAATCTTGGATCCCTTTTTGTTGTTCCTCAGGATGCTTGGGACACACTGATGTTTGGGGACCAGGAGGGCCAGGGTGATGCTGAGGCCTCACAGCAAGGTAAGTGCCCCAGGCGTTTGCACCATCTTCCCACCCTGATTTTTATTATTTAAAAACTGAAAAAAAAGTGGATTGAGGTCTGTGATTTATGGTCCTGCGAATGATGGTCCCCAGCAGCACACAGCGTGCTGGCCACTGCTCTAGGGCCCCCTGCGCCCCTTCTCAACTGTTCTGGGGAGTCATTTTCCCATTGTGTTGCTTTTGGCCAATCATTGCTACCCTGCTGTGTGTCTTTATTTATTTATTTTTAAAAATTAAACTTTTTTTTGGCTTTTTGGGTCACACCCGGTGATGCACAGGGGTTACTCCTGGCTCTGCACTCAGGAGTTACTCCTGGCAGTGCTCAGGGGACCATATGGGATGCTAGGAATCGAACCCGGGTCAGCCGCAAGGCAAACGCCCTATCTGCTGTGCTATCTCTCCAGCCCCTGAGCAGTTTTTAAAATTAATTAATTAATTTATTTTGAATACCCATCCCTCCACCAGTGACCATTTCCCACCACCACGGATCCCAGAATCCCTCCCACCCCCACCCCCCACCCCCGTCCCATCCTGCCTCTGTGGCAGGGCATTCCTCCCTTGTTCTCTCTCTCCTATTGGGTGTTGTGGTTTGTATAAGAGTTAAGCCTGATTTTCAGGCAGAAACGTTGGATGATTTACTTTCCATTGATCACTTTGTATCTAGGGAGATGTCGTGCGGCCGCTTATGCGGCCGCGTGGTTTGGAGTAAAGGTCCTGGTTCCCGCATACTTGAGCTATGCTTGTAGAGGCTCATGGTCACCGGGGTTCCATCTGGAGGAGGCGGGATGCGGCACCTACCCCATCTGGGACTTCCCGGTGATCTCGGCTCTTTTTGGGACCTGGTGCATTCTCCGGGAGCTGTGGAGCCACCCAGAGGCCTTTCTTCTCTGTGGCTGTCTGCTGTAAACATGGCGCTGGGGGCCTAAACATTTTTTTTTAATGAATCACCTTGAGATACAGTTACAAAGCTTTCCTGATTGAGTTTCAGTCATGCAATGATCGAACACCCATCCCTCCACCAGTGTGCATTATCCACCACCAATATCCCAGTATCCCTGCCACCAACCCACTCCACCCCACCCCTTGCCTTATGGCAGACAATTTCCTTCTTACTCTCTCTCTACTTTTGGGCATTATGGTTTGCAATTCCATATGATAGGCCATCATGTTTGGTCCTTTATCTACTTTCAGCAAACGTCTCCCAACCCGAGAAATCCCTCCAACCATCACTGAATTAGTGATCCCCTCTCTATCCCAGCTGCCTTTCCCTGCCAGCTCATGAGGCAGGCTTCCGACTATATGGAGCAATCCTCTTGGACCTTGTCTCTACTGTCCTTGGGTGTTAGATTATACTATGCTATTTTATATTCCATAAATGAGTTCAGACATTCTATGTCTGTCCCGCTCCTTCTGACTAATTTCACTCAGCATACTCTCCATGTCCATCCACTTATAAGAAAATTTCATGACTTAATCTTTACTAACAGCTGCATAGTACTCCATTGTATAGATGTACCATAGTTTCTTCAACCAGTCATCTATTCTCAGGCACTCAGGTTGTTTCCAGATTCTGGCTATTGTGAGCAGTACTGCAATAAATAAACAGGCACAGATGTAATTTCTACTGTGTTTTTTTCATCCCTGGGATATATTACCTGCAGTGGTATTGCTGATTCATATGGAAGCTCAATTTCTAGTTTTTTGAGGAATGCCCATATTGTTTTCCAGAAGGGTTGGATCAGTCAGCATCCCCACCAACAATGAAAGAGAATTCCATTCTCCCTGCATCTATGCCAGCACTGGTTGTTTTTGCTCTTTTTTTTCTTTTTAAAAATTTAAAAAATTTTATCACCATGAGATATAGTTACAAATTTTCATGTTTGAGTTACAATCGTACAATGATCAAACACCCATCCCTCTACCAGTGCACATTCCCCACCACCAATATCCCCAGTATACCCCTCCTTTCCCACCCTCTCACTGCCTCTATGGCAGACAATATTCCCCATACTCTCTCTTTACTTTTGGGTATTATGGTTTGCAATATAGATAATGAGAGGTCGTCATGTTTGGTCCTTTATCTAACTTCAGTACACATCGCCCATCCCGACTGATTCCTCCAACCATCATTTTCTTTTTTTCTTTCTTCTTTTTTGGTGAATATTTTTTTTTGTTTTAAATTTTTAAAAAAATTTTTTTATTAGTGAAACACCATGAGGTACAGTTGTAGACTTACAAATTTTTGTGCTTGGGTTTCAGTTATACAATGATCAAGTACCCATCCCTCCACCAGTGCCCATTTTCCACCACCACGGGTCCAGTATCCCTCCCACCCCCCCACCCCCCCATCCCCCCACCCCCCCATCCCCCCACCCCCCCCATCCCCCCATTCCCCCTGCCTCTGTGGCAGGGCATTCCCTTTTTTTCTCTAGTCTAAGTGACATCTGCACTTGTTTGTTCATTGCAGCACTCTTTACAATAGCCAGAATCTGGAAAAAACCTGAGTGCCCGAGAACAGATGACTGGTTAAAGAAACTTTGGTACATTTATACAATGGAGTACTATGTAGATGTTAGAAAAGATGAAGTCATGAAATTTACATACAAATGGTACTACATGGAAAGTATCATATTACGCAATATAAGGCAGAAAGAGAGGGATAGACATAGAAAGATTGCATTCATCTGGGGAACATAAAGTAACAAAATAGGAGACTAACACCCAAGAGTGGCCAAGATTAGTACCAGGAATTTTGCGCCATGGCTTGGAGGCCAGCCACACATGCTAGGGGAAAAGGGAGTTCAGATAGAGAAGGGAGCACCAAATAAAGGGTGTTGGGGGGATCCTCCTAGGATGGGAGAAGCATGCTGAAAGTAGACTATAACATGATGGCCACTCAATGCCTCTTTTGCAAACCACAACACCCAAAAGCAGAGAGAGAACAAAAGGGAATGCCCTGTTTTTGTTCTTTTTGATGTGTGCCAGTCTCTGTGGTGTGAGATGATATTTCCTGGTGTTTTGATTTTCCCCACCTTTTTTTTTTTAATGTAGGAGTACTGCTATTTATTCAGCCATTAGCTTAGCTGATTGAATTGGGCATGGACTCCACCTTATTTTTTTCATTTTTTAATAATTTTATTTATTGAATCACTGTGAGAGCAGTTACAAAGCTTTCGGGTTTAAGTCTCGGTCATACAATGAAACACCCGTACCTTCACCAGTGCCCATTCTCCACCACCAAAAACCCCAGTATATCCCCATCCCACACCCTCCCCCTACCTGTGGGGCAGATGATTTTCACATTACTCTGTCTCTACTTTGATCACATTCAATATTTCGACACCAGACCCACCATTATTATTTGGGATTTTATCCCAACACTCAGATCTCCTGAAAAGGCAACACTAGACAATTTGTTTTCTATTGTTGGTTATGAATAACATATGGTGTCACATGACTGCAGTAGTGGCTGCACGATTTTGGAATTTTGAAGTTTTAACAATTAAATCTGGAGGAATTTCTGCCCAAACTTGCTGGATTCTGAGATTTGTTCCTGAGTCTCTGGGATCATGACTGTTAAGCAGCTTGATCAGGAGCCAGAAAGGCCGTTCATGGGTGGCGACTCAGGGTCTCGTTGGGAGGCGGAGGAAAGTTGGCTCCACCCCCATTCCATGAGGCCCCACGTGTCTCATCACTGAGGGCCCAAACCTGACTGCCCAATGGCCTCTGGAATATGGCGGCTGCTGAGCCTCCTGGGGGAGCAGGCGGAGGGACAACACGCTTTCCACCGTGGGGCGGCCTGGTGATAGTAACCTACTGCGGGGTCCGGATGCATTTCTGCCAAAAACCACTGGGTTCAGAGATTTGTTTCTGAGTCTCTGGGACAATGGCCGTTAAGCAGCTTGATCAGGAGCCAGAGAGGCCGTTCATGGGTGGCGACTTGGAGTCTCGTTGGGGTGGGGAGGAAAGGGCTGGCTCCACTCCCATCTCGTGAGGCCCCATGTGTCTCGTCATTGAGGGCTCAAACCTGACTGTCCAATGGCCTCTGGAGGATGGCAGCCACCAAGCCACCTATGGGGAGCAGGCAGAGGGACAGCACCCTTTCACCCATGAGGCAGACTGGTAACAGTAACCTACTGTGGGTCCAGAGGCATTTCTGCCAAAAGCCACTGGGTTCCAAGTTTTGTTTCTGAGTCTCTGGGATCATGCTGTTAAGCAGCTTGATCAGGTGCCAGAGAGGCCGTTTGTGGGGCGGTGACTTGGGGTCTCGTTGGGATGGGGAGGAAAGGGCCGGCTCCACCTCCATCCTGTGAGGCCCCACGTGTCTTGTCACTGTGGGCCCAAACCTGACTGTCCAGTGGCCTTTGGAGGATGATGGCCACCGGGCCGCCGGGGGAACAAGCCAAGGCACGAAACCTTTTCCCACCTGGGTTGGCCCACCACTGGTAACCTACTGCAGGGTCTGGATGCATTTCTGCCAAAAGCCTCTGGGTTTTGGGATTTGTTTCTGAGTCTCTGGGATCATGGACATTAAGCAGCTTGATCAGGAGCCAGAGAGGCTGTTCGTGGGTGGCGACTCAGGGTCTTGTTGGGACAGGGAAGAAAGGGCTGGTTCCCCCCATCCTGTGAGGTCCTGCGTGTCTCATCACTGTGGGCCCAAACCTGACTGTCCAATGGCCTCTGGAGGATGGTGGTCACTGGTCACTGGGCCGCCAGGGGGAACAGGCCAAGGCACAAAACCTATTCTCACCTGAGGTGGCCCTGTGCCAGTAACCTGCTGCAAGAACATGACGCATTTCTGCCAAAAGCCGTTGGGTTCTGAGATTTGTTTCTGAGTCTCTGGGATCATGGCCATTAATAGGCTTGATCAGGAGCCAGAGAGCCCATTCGTGGGTGGTGACTTGGGGTATCTTTGTGGGGAGGAAAAGGGCCAGCTCCACCCCATCCCGTGAACCCCCGTGTGTCTCGTCACTTCAGGAGCAAATCTGACTGTCCAATGGCCTCTGGAAGATGACGGCCACCGAGCTGCCTAAGGGGAGCAGGCAGAGGGACAGCACCCTTTCCCCCCTGGGTTGGCCTGGTGACAATAACGTACTGTGTGGTCTGGATACATTTCTGCCAAAAGCCGCTGGATTTTGAGATTTGTGTCTGAGTCTCTGGGATCATGGCCATTAAGCAGCTTGATCAGGAGCTAGAGAGGCCGTTCGTGGGCGGTGACTCGGGGAGGAAAGGGCCGGCTTCACCCCCATCCTGTGAGGCTCCATGTGTCTCATCACTGTGGGCCCAAACCTGACTGTCCAGTGGCGTCTGGAGGATGATGGCCACTGGGCCGCCAGGGGGAACAGGCCAAGGCACAAAACCTGCTCCCACCAGGGGTGGTCCAGCACTGGTAGCCTACTCTGTAGGTTCTGGACGCACCTCTGCCAAAAGCCATTGGGTTTTGAGATTTGTTTCTGAGTCTCTGGGCTCATGGCCATTAAGCAGTTCAATCAGGAACCAGAGAGGCCATGCCTCCAATTATATAGCTGAGCCGGAGGTGGTTTGTGGGTGTGTCTCCCACATACCTAACTTTTGGCAGTTTACTTTCTTGGTGAACTTTTCCCCAAGTTTTTGGGGTCTGGCCAAAGGCACAGCAGCAAGTTTGGGGCATCTGCATCATCTGCTGATGCACTCGCCTCACAGGTACAGATTGACCTGCTGGAGGCACCATTCCCATTCCCCACATCTTCTATTTTTCCCCCCTTAAGATTGCTTTGGCTCTTTGGGGAGTTCTATAGTTCCAATAAATTTTCTCTTGTTTTATTATTTGTTTGTTTTTAGGCCATATCTGCCTATATTCAGGAACCATTTCTGGCTCTGTGCTCAGGAATTGCTCCTGGTGGGATCAGGGAATCATACGGGATGCCAGAGATTGAACCTGGGTGAGCCGCATGAAAAGTAAATGCTCTACCAGTTGTATACTATCATTTCAACCCCCTACTTCTATACAGATCCATAGAGTTTTTATTTCAAGTCTTTGAAAAAATTATTGGAATTTTAATAAGTATAGAATTGATCACGATCATCCTGTTGTTCATCAGTTGCCTCGAGCAGGCCCAGTAACGTCTCCTTCGTCCTTGCCCTGAGATTTTAAAAAGTGCCATATTCAAGGCTCTTTCAGGGTTAGGAGAATGAGACCCATCATTGTTACTGGTATTTGGCATATCGGGTATGCCACGGGGATTTTGCCAGACTCTGCTGTGTGGGCAGGTTACATTCGGTAGCCTGCCAGGCTGTCCAAAGTAAGAATGAGATAATAAGATGTCGTGTGGCCACGTGCTTCTGGGAGCTGGGATTTATAGTCTCTGGGTTTTGGCTGTTGATGGGATTACACAGCGCCAGGGGGCCAGTTGGTGGGTGTGACCCCTGCCTACTGGAAGATGAGGGATCTGGGTGGAGGATTCTCTGCCCCGATCCAAGCAGGCTTGGAGATCTCAGCCCCAAGACCCGCATGCCTTTGTTCCTCTGCCGTACCTTCATGCATGTGGAGAGTGGTCTCAGCATGGTTGTGGCTGGTTCTGGAGGTCTTTGGCTGCTGGAGCTCTTCTCAGGGTGGGGAGGGAAACTCAACGAGCCCGCTGCAAGGAGCCCTGGAGAGGACAGCCAGGCACGGGGGCAGGAGACTCTACATAGCATTGAATGTGTATCATATTTTCGGTAGGACGATCACTTTGCCAAACAATGGCCAGGGATGTCACTCCACCTCCTGGTGTCCTTCTATTTCTCTTAGTGGTGATTGTAGCTTTTACTGTGTCTCTCATCTTTCTTGTTGATTCCCAGGAATTTGATGGTTTGGATTTTGAGAGGGATATTTGTGGCCATTTGCTACAGCAAAGCCAATTGGATGATCACTTTGGGGTCCTGGTCCAGCAGGGTCAGTTGCTAAGAATGACACAGATGGATGTGGTGACACATTCAGGTTGCCACCTAGTCTTGACAGCCCCAAACGGGGCCGTTCATTGACAAAACCTCTAATTCTCCACAGTGGCTCCCTGGTTCCAGACACAGGGACTGCTGTGAAGGGTTGAAACAGCAAGTATGAGATATTTCAAGGTGTAATGGATATATTAAAAATTCGGAGTAATTTACTGGGGTTATAAGAAGAAACAGTGGAATCAAAGAGATGTGCCCGGAGTTGGAGGTTCTTCGTCCTCTTAGCTATTTCTTCGATGCTCTTGAAGGCATTCCAAGCTGCTCTCTTCCTCCTGCACAGCTCGGGTGCCAGGTCACTTATCATGTTGACTTCTCGACCTAGGTACACATAACTGCTGCATTCGGAGATGGTCGTTCCGTTGACAGCGAATGGAATGTCAGGAATGAGGCTGTTTCTCATAAACATTGTCTTCGTAAGATTCAGCTGTAGTCCGACCTTTCCACACTCACGGTCGAAGTCGGCCAGCATTTGTGCTGCTTGGCTAATGTTTGGTGTTATTAAAACAATGTCATCAGCAAAGCAGAGGTGGTGTAGTTGCCGACCATCTATCTTCACTCCCATTCCTTCCCATTCCAGTCGTCGCATGATCTTGAGGGTGGCACTGAAGAGTTTCGGTGAAATGGTATCATCCTGCCGAACCCCTCTCTTGACATGGATAATTACTTTTTTGTAGAATGGTGAGATCCTGGTTGTGAATCCGTAATACAGCTCACGAAGGATCTTGATGTATTGAGTTTGAATGCCCTGATTGGCTAGGGCTTCAATGACCTCTTCTGTCTCAACAGAATCAAAGGCCTTCTTTAAATCAATGAACGTTAGACAGAGCAGCATTTTGAACTCCCGAGAAACCTCAATGAGCTTGATTATTGTGTAGATATGGTGAATGGTGCTGAATCCTTTGTGGAACCCAGTTTACTCGCATGGTTGTCCTTCATCTAGTGTTCTGCCAATCCTATTCAGGATGACTCGAGTGAACAACTTGTAGATGACAGACAATAGACAGATTGGGTGATAGTTGCCAATGTCGTGATTGTCTCCCTTCTTGTACAGTAGTACAGTCCTGCTGGTTTTCCATTGGGACAGAACCTTGCATTCAGACAGGCAGCGTGTGAAAAGCCGAGCCAGTGTATTGATGAGTACTGACGGCAGGTTCTTCAGGTGTTCAGGTCTGACCTTGTCTGGGCCGGGTGCTGTTCATTTCTTTACTGACAAAATGGCGTGTCGGATTTTGAAAGGGAGAACATTGGGAATGACATATCCATCCTGTGGAATTTGGTATGTCGGCAAGTGGACATGGCTATCGAAGAGATTTGAGTAGAAGTCATGGATAATCTTCTCCATTGCCGTTCTGGAAGATGTGATAGATCCATCAGGACGTCGGAGGGCAGTCATCTTGGTCTTGTAGTTGGCGAAGGACAGGCGGGCGTTATGAATACTTTTCCTGGCTTCTGCCGCATCTACCAGCACTTCTGCTCTTCTCTCTTTGAGGTCTTCCTTGATCACATCTCTGCACTGCTTTGCGAGCTCGGATGTTCGCTTGTGGTTGCCTGAGGTACGCGCCAAACCACATTGGCGAATAAGCTCAAGAGTTTTCGAAGGCAGGTGTTTTTTTTTTTTTTGTGGCTATCTCTCTCTTGGCATTCCTTGCACAATCATGGAGGTGCTGAACCAGTCGATCATATTTCTTGTCAATGTTGTCAACAATGGCATCTTCCCATATTGCTGCAATAGTGCCAAAGAGCTCCCAGTTGGTGGTCGTTCTGGGAGTTCTCTTCTTAAACTTTGCAGCCCTTTCTCCCCGCTTTGTGAAGTAGAATTTTGCATGAAGGAGACGGTGGTCTGATCCCGGTTGGAATTTTGGGACAACAGTGACATCGGTCAGGCAAAACCGTCGATTGAATATGATGTGGTCTATTTCGTTGTGGAATCATCCACCGGGAGACTCCCATGTCCAACGTTTAGATTTGGCCTTCTGGAACTGTGAATTACCATGGATGGTCTTGGTTGACATTTTGAACTCAGACAGTCTCTCACCCTGTTTGTTTCATTCTAGGCCATGGGTCCTGATATGAAGTTCTTTGGCTGATCTCGGTCCTATCTTGGCATTAAAATCACCCACAATGATCTTGTAGAAGGTGTGATCTTCTTTATAGAACTTCTCCAGCTCCAGGTAGAACTTCTCAATTTCTCCTTCATCATAATTGGTTGTTGGTGCATAGACAACGAAGATAGATTCCACTGTTCTTCCTGCATTAACATACGCCTCAGAGACCTGGGCCCTACGGAAACAGAATGAGAATGCTATTTGGGTCTCCCAAAGAGGAATTGAACGAGCTATGCTTGGAGTATCACGTTTCACTCAAATGAGGGAAAGAATCCGGAGTTTTGACCTCCGTCCATGATCAAGAATCAGTGACTCTGTCTCGTTTGCCAAGGGGTCAATAATCAGATGGGATGGTCATGTAATGAGATTTAGAGATGACTGTTGGACTAGAGCTGTTACTGACTGAATTCCATGGGATGTCAAAAGACCGCGTGGCTGCCCACCTACCAGATGGCCAGACTTCTTCATCAAGATCATGAACGATTGGTTTGAGGTTCTTTGTGTTCCTAGAGCGAACAGATGCCATTGGGCTACATTAGCTCGTGACAGGGACAAATGGAGATGTTACTGGCGCCCACTTGAGCAAATCAACAATTAACGGGAAGTCAAGTGATCTAGTGATCAAGTTATAAGAAGAAACAAAGGGGCTGGAGAGATAGTACAGCGCGTAGCGCATTTGCCTTGCATGTGGCCGACCCAGGTTTGATTCCCAGCATCCCATATGGTCCTCTGAGCACCGCCAGGAGTAACTCCTGAGTGCAGAGCCAGGAGTAACTCCTGTGCATCACCGGGTGTGATCCAAAAACCAAAAAAAAAAAAATAAGAAGAAACAAAATGAAGTTAACATATAATATGTGAAGTGGATTAATAAAACATGATTTCCACAATATTCTTTGGTGCATAAAAGAACCTTGAAGAGACCGAAGGGATAGTCTGGAGGTTAAGTATGTGGCAGGGGGACTCTGTTCCAACCTCGCACCCCACACAGTACCTTCTGCACCAGCAGTGGTGGCTTCCGAGCACAGAGCGGGAGTAAGTCCTGAGAAGCGTCAGGTGTGAACCAAGCCCCCATATATATCCCCAAAGTGAAAGGACCTGAGTCACATCAAAGAATTTTTCAAAATCCTTATGTGTATCACCTATGAAATTCTGACCTACTTATTAGAAAAAAAACACTCAAAGTAGTAATCTAATCATATATTTAAACATATTTATAAACAAAATGCCAATCATATCCACCTGTCTTCTATATTTTTTCAAATTTTATTATATTAAAATTTTTTACAATGTTATTTGTAGTTGAGTTTCAGGCAACGTTCCAGCACCAGCGTCAATGTCCCCCCGCGGGTGCCAATGTCCCTCCCACCACGGTCAGTGATTGTGGTTGGGATCTCACGATTTCAATGTCATTGAGTCTGTGGTTTGGATGTGGAGATGCATCCCTGCCCCCAACCCTGATGAGGCCTCTGAATCTGCTCCCCCGTTTCTTCCCTTCCTCATCTTACTCCCCCTCAATTTCTCTGTCCCCTCTATACTCTGGAGTCAAGGGGATCTAGGCACTCCCCTCTACTACCTTACACTTCCTCGCCCAGTTATCCTCTGTTCCGAAGATAAGTCAGACCATCCTGTGTCTGTCCTGGCTGACTTCACTCAACATCATCTTCCAGTACCACCCAGGCTGCTGCAAACCACATGGTGTCGTTGTTCCTCGCAGCTGCGTAGTATTCCGTGGTCCTCAGCAGTGTCTTCATACAAACCTATCTGAAGAGAGTCAGTCTGTACAGTTTCCAGCATGGCTGGGGCTGGGGCTCCTTTCTTGCAATTTTTGTTTTTCATTTCCCTTGTAACTGGCGTGTTACAGCACCCTTGGATGGTTCTTTGATACATGTTTTATAGAAAACTGGTCCAATTCTCTTGCCTGTTTCTCTGTTGAGCAGTTTGGCTTTGCTGATTTCTTTGTGGCAGCTCTCCACTTAGTCAGTCAGTCATATCTCGGAGGAAATAGAGTGTGAGCACCTGCCGTGCCCGAGCAGTGCTGCACGCGTCCCCCTCTTGAGACGTGGACTTTCAGACCTTCCTGCTTTCACGCAGGGATGCGGATCGGGGCTCTTACTGCGCCTTTGGACAAGCCCGTGTTCTCTCTTGAGGTGTTACTATCGCTGTTTCTCTCCCTCCCTCCCCTTCCTCAAAACTCATCCCCCCCCCCAAAAAAAAAATAAAAGTGTGAAAGATTTGGAGATACCGCAAAGGATTGCCTAGCAATTCAGGGACTCAGCACACAGGGCTCTGGTGCGACCTTGGGACCCTCACTGCAGTGTCACACTGTGATGTCACACTGTGGAAACACAAAAGGCCTCACAGCATGATGTCACGCCTAGACAACAAACCATGGCCATGTGATGCCATGATGTCCACCACGGGCGTTGTAGCACAGTGTCAGACCGCAGGTGTCGTACGGGCTCAGACCCAGGTTGCCTTATTGACAGGAGAGAGTGCGGGAGGGACCCAGGGGCATGCTGGTGGCAGCTGCTGGCTGAGATGTCACAGGTGTCAGAGTGAAGCAGATGCTCAGGGTCTTGGTGTCTGGGTCTGGAGGTCTGGGCACCTTGCAGGTCACAGTGCGGGGCGTGGGGGCAGCTCTGGGCCTGAGGTGTGCAGGTGGGTGTGCAGTTCTGGGGAGCAGGCTGGGAAGCGGGGCTCAGAGAGCAGCATCAGTGTGGCTTGGGCTGCGACTCCTGGGCCACACACAATGGGGCTGGGGTGCGTGTATGCGCACGCATGTGTGAGCGTGTGTGTGTATGCGTGTGTGCATGTGCATGTGTGTATGCATGTATGTGTGTGTATGAGTGCGTGACACAGAGAACCAAGGCCTCGCTTCCCGGGAGTGGTGCTGTGTGTGCTGGCCTTTCTGGGGCGTGTGACCGGCACAGGCAGGGACCGCGGTGGCCAGGCTGCTCTCCTGCTGGCAGCTCTGGTGAGGAGGTGGAGGGTGTGGAGTCGCCCTCAGTGCCACAGACCCGGGAAGCTGAGGTGGTCTCCTGGTCGGGCATCACCACCACTGTGCCTGTCTCTCCTGGCAGGATCTTTGCCCCCTCCACTCCTTGGCACACTCTGGGCTGGAACTGGTCTCCGTGGGTCTGTCTCTGGTGTGCCCATTGCGTCAGGCCAGTCCTGTCCCAGCAGATACTCCCCCAGGAAGTGGGAGAGCCCCTGGGGCCTCAGCCCCCTGCTCACAGGAGCTGCAGAGTGAACAGGGTTCTGCCAGGGCCCCACACAGTGACATGTGTCCTGGATGATGGCAGTTCTCACTGTGTGCAGATCCCCGTGTGCAGATCCCTGTGTGCAGATCCTGCGTGCAGATTCCTATGTGCAGTCTTCTGTGTGTAAATCCCCATGAGCAGATCCCTATGTGCACTACCTGTGTGCAAATCCCTGTGTGCGGATCCCTGTGTGTAGATCCCGCGTGCAGATTCTTATGTACAGATCCCCATGTGCAGATCCTGTGTGCAAATCCCTGTGTGCATATTCCTATGTGCAGGCTTCTGTGTGCAGATCCCCATGTGCAGATCCCATGTGCCGATTCCTATGTGCAGGCTTCTGTGTGCAGATGCCCATGTGCAGATGCCCATGTGCAGATCCCCGGGTGCAGATCCCAGTGTGCGGATCCCAGTGTGCAGATCCCCACTTGCAGATCCCACGTGCAGATTCCTATGTGCAGGCTTCTGTGTGCAGATGCCCACATGCAGATCCCTGTGTGCAGAGGTCAGAATGGGCCCTGGCTGAAAGACGCATGGCCCGTGTGTGCCTGCCCCATGGTGACTGCACAGGAACCAACACAGGAAGGCAGTCCTGAGAGGGATGGAGTTTTTATAGATGTTTTATTGCCAAGTAAAGCACACAGTGAGGGGACAGTGAGGGGCAATTCGGGGTCAGAGAGTCGGACAGTATAGGGACAGTGAGTGGGACAGTGAGGGGCTGTGTGGGGACAGTGAAGGGACAGGGACAGCACAGTGAGGGGACAGTAAAAAAATCAATGGGGTCAGTAGCTCAAAAGGAGACAGTCTCCCAAGTGTGATGGTGTCTCCTATGCCAGCTGTGTCCACGCTCCTCCACACCGTCTTCTGACGAGGGACACTCCAGGTTTCGGCTCAGTTTCGGGGGACAGTGGCCCTGGTGAGGTGGGTGGCCACATCCGGGCTTGCAGCCGTGCCTCTCTGCCTGGCCGCTCGCTTCCTGCCCCTCCTGCAGCAGCCTAGTGTCCCTGGGAGTGACTCAGGGCGCGGGCGCCACTGCCCTGCTTTCCAGCCGTCCTCCAGGAGGCTTGCTGGCTTCTGCTCATCCTCCTCCCGGCCAGACTCCTAGTGGACACTCCGAGTGACCACTGCAGTCTCTCTCCAGTGTCTCTGCTGCTGGGTGATGGAGTGACGGCCTTCTTGCCTGGTCTGCAGTCAGGAGGCCAGTCCTGCCCCAGTGGGTGTAGGCAACCACCCTCTGGCTCCCAGCATCCTGGTGAGGCCATGTGACCCAGGCACCTTCGTGTCCATGTGGCCCCACGTGTCTGGGAGCAGCAGGTGCCCTCCAGCGTGTCTACTCGGTTCTCGAGGAGGTGTCAGTGAGGGGCAGGATGTGTGGGTTGAGGGTGGCCTGGGCAGGGGCTGGTGAGGTGGACAGAGGACAGGCCCGGAGCAAGCTGAGCGGCTGAGCCGACGTCTGGCTCTGGCTGGAGTCCAAGACAGCCCTGAGTGTCCCCTGCAGTGGCCCTAGGAGCCCTGCCTGACCATGTTCCTGTAGTCGGGGACAATGGTTCGTTTCAGCTCCACCACCGACGAGAAGATCCATTTCACCTGCAGAGGTAGTGGGAGAGCCTGCTGGACCCTCACAAGCCTCCGTCCTGGCGGCTGTGCTGGGGGGTCCAGAGGGAAGGTGTGGGGACAAGGTCGGGAGAACAAGAGGACAGAGGGGGCAGGTGGCAGCAGTGCGGGGCAGGATGGCCGGGACAGGGAGCCGTGCCCACCTTGAACAGGGTGACTGTGGCACTGTAGCAGACGCTGAGCAGGAAGAGGGTGATGAAGATGGAGAGGGTGGTCCACAGCCCGTCCAGGTCCCCGTCCTGGGCCTCCGCACAGCTCTCATTGTCCAGCAGCTCTGCACAGGGAGGGGTGGTCAGTGCTGGGCTCTGAGTCCCTCCCTGGGCAGGTGGACGGCTGCTGGCCCGGCCTCAGTTCCCAGCCCTCTGGCCGGCCCAAGTGTGGTCTGCCTGGGGGACTCTTTCTGTTCCACTCTCCTGCCCTGGGACTTCTCGGCAGAACACCCCGAGCCCTGCATGACAGAGTACTGGGGACGATTCCCATGTGGAGGGTCAGCAGAGCCACCTCCCTCCAGGTCTGGCCGGGAGGGAAGGTCTGGCGCGCCCATATGTTTCCCCTGGACAGGAGGAGGGGCAGGTCCCAGAGATAGGAGGTGTGGTCACCTAGTGTGTCCGGGAGGGGTTAGTGCCCTGGGGAAGGACAGTGGTTTGAGCTGGTCAGTGTGGCCCGTGTGTGGTCAGTGTAGCCTATAGGTGGTCAGTGTGAACTGGTCAGTGTGGCCCATGTGTGGTCAGTATGAGCTGTTTGGTGTGGCCTGTGTGTGGTCAGTGCAAGCTGGTCAATGTGGCCTGAGTGTGGTCAGTGTGGCTTTTGTGTGGTCAGTGTGAGGTGGTCTGTGTGGCTCATGTATGTCAGTGTGAGATGTTCGGTGTGTCCTGTGTGTGGTCAGCTTGAGGTGGTCAGTGTGGCCTAAGTGTGGTCAGTGTGAGGAGGTCTATGTGGCCTGTGTGTGGTCAGTGTGAGGTGGTAAGTGTGGCCTGTGTGTTGTCAGTTTGAGGTGGTCAGTGTGGCCTAAGTGTGGTCAGTGTGAGGAGGTCAGTGTGGCCTGTGTGTGGTCAGTGTGAGCTGGTCAGTGTGGCCTAAGAGTGGTCAGTGTGAGGAGGTCAATGTGGCCTGTGTGTGGTCAGTGTGAGGTGGTAAGTGTGGCCTGTGTGTTGTCAGTTTGAGGTTGTCAGTGTGGCCTAAATGTGGTCAGTGTGAGGAGGTCAGTGTGGCCTGTGTGTGGTCAGTTTGAGGTGGTCAATGTGGCCTGAGTGTAGTCAGTGTGAGGTGGTCTGTGTGGCCCATGTGTGTCAGGGTGAGCTGTTTGGAGTGTCCTGTGTGTGGTCAGTGTGAATTGGTCATTGTGGCCTTAGTGTGGTCAGTGTGGCTTGTGTGTAGTCAGTGTGAGCTGGTCAATATACCCTATGTGTGGTCAGTGTGAGGTGGTCAGTGTGGCCTGAGTGTGGTCAGTGTGAGGTGGCCAGTGTGGCCTGTGTGTGATCAGTGTGAGCCAGTCCGTGTGACCTGAGTGTGGTTAGTGTGGCCCATTTGTGATCAGTGTGAGTGGTCAGTGCGGACTGCATGTGGTCAGTGCGAGCTGATCAGTGTGATCCATGTATGGTCAGTAAGAACTGGTTGATATGGCCTGAGAGTAGTCTGTATGAACTGGTCAGTGTATCTGAGAGTGGTCAGTGTGAGGTGGTCGGTGTGGCCCATGTGTAGTCAGTGTGAGGTGGTTGGTGTGAACCATGTATTGTCAGTGTGAGCTGGTTGGTGTGGCTCATGTGTGGTCAGTGTGAGGTGGTTAGTGTGGCCCGTGTGTGGTCAGTATGAGCTGAGCAGTACCCGAGAGTGGTCAGTGTTGTTCAAGTGTGGTCAGTGTGAGGTGGTCAGTGTGGCCCCTGTGTAGTCAGTGTGAGCTGGTTTGTGTGGTCTGTGTGTGATCAGTGTGAGCTGTTTGTGTGGCCTGTGTGTGGTCAGTGTGAGCTGGTTGGTGTGGCCTGTGTGTGGTCAGTGTGAGCTGGTTTGTGTGGTCCATGTCTGATCAATGTGAGATGGTTGATATGGCCCAAGTGTGGTCAGTGTGAGCTGGTTGGTGTGGCCTGTGTGTGGTCAGTGTGAGCTGGTTTGTGTGGTCCGTGTGTGGTCAGTTTGAGCTGGCTTGTGTGGTCCATGTGTGGTTAGTGTGAGGTGGTCAGTGTGGCCCATGTGTAGTCAGTGTGAGCTGGTTTGCGTGGTCTGTGTGTGATCAGTGTGAGCTGTTTGTGTGGCCTGTGTGTGGTCAGTGTGAGCTGGTTGGTGTGGCCTGTGTGTGGTCAGTGTGAGCTGGTTTGTGTGGTCCATGTCTGGTCAGTGTGAGATGGTTGATATGGCCCAAGTGTGGTCAGTGTGAGCTGGTTTGTGTGGTCCATGTCTGGTCAGTGTGAGATGGCTGATATGGCCCAAGTGTGGTCAGTGTGAGCTGGTTGGTGTGACCTGTGTGTGGTCAGTGTGAACTGGTCAGTGTGGCTCGTAAGTGGTCAGTGTGAGGTGGTTGGTGTGGCCCATGTGTGGTCAGTATGAGCTGATCAGTGTACCTGAGAGTGGTCAGTGTGGCCCATGTGTGGTCAGTGTGAGCTTGTCAGTGTGGCCTGTGTGTGGTCAGTGTGAAGTCGTCGGTGTGGCCCATGTGTGGTCAGTGTGAGCTTGTCAGTGTGGCCTGTGTGTGGTCAGTGTGAAGTCGTCAGTGTGGCCCATGTGTGGTTAGTGTGAGCTGGCTGGTGTGGCCTGTGAGTGGTCAGTGAGCTGGCTGGTGTGGCCATGGGTGGACAAGTTGCTGCACAGTCCCTGGGCATTGGAGGGGGGTGGTTCCCACCACCAGGGCAGTGCTGGGCAGGGAGCACTGTGGCCTGTGCGTGTGCACCAGGCTTGGGTGTGCAGGGCTCAGTGTGCAAGATTTGCTTGCACATATGTGCACGCACATCTGTATAAGGGTGCGAGGCTGCTGTGTGCATGTTTTAAGATCTACATGTGCATATATTCATGTCTGTATGTGTGTAAGATCTGCAGGTATGCACCTGCAGAGATGTGCAACACCTGCATGTGCATGCACATGTAAGCAGGTATGTGTGCATATATGTGTAAGCCTCCATGCATGTCCAAGACCTGTCCTGCTTGAGGCCTAGTAAGGGCAACTTTTGTGGACATGTGTGCATGATGTGCTCATGTACAGTGACATACGTGTTTGTGTGCCTGTATGTTTGTGTGATGTGCATGCATGTGTGTTTGTGTGCACGCGTGATGTGTGCTTGTGTACGGTGACGTGTGTTTGTGTGCCTGTATGTGCGTGCCTGTGTGTTTGTGTGATGTGCATGCACGTGTGTTTGTGTGCACGCGTGTGCTGTGGGGGGAGGGCGAGCTGGCGCTGGTGAGTGTGGGGATGGTTGGTACTGGCCGCCCCTCCGTGGCGCTCAGGGCGGGCAGGGGTGTCCCAGGAGAGGGCCAGGGTGGGGTCAGCCCAGCCACCCTCTGGGATGAAAGGAGGCCTGTCCCCCGCCGGCCAGGGCTGTGCCCGGCCGTGTGTGCCAGCCCCGTCCGCGTGCTGAGCCCCATGCACCAAGAACCAGGCCCGTGCGCTTGTCCCAGACAGGCACTTTATTTCCGGCTGTGCCGGGTAGGCAGGGAGGCGGGCAGGCGCTCATTTACCCTGAGACACGGAGATGGAACGCTGCGTGAAGTGGTTGTGCAGCGCCTCGTGCATCACCAAGCAGACGAAGTTGTCGCCGCGCTGCCAGGAGGCCTTGGGCACGGTGAGCTTGCTGTAGAGGAAGAAGGTGCCGTCCGTGTCCTTCTGCGCCGGCGTCGTGCGGTAGACTCCTTCGGGCTCTGGCTGCCCATTCCTCTGCCACTCGACGTCGATGTCCTCGGGGAGGAAGCCCCTGACCAGGCAGGTGAGGCTGACCATGCCCTGCTGGGCCAGCTCTTCCCGGTGTGGGGGCATCATGTACACCTGCGGCTCCTGGACGCGCCCTGTGGAATGGGGGTCAGCAGGAGGGTCAGTGGAGCCCCGGTGAGTGGCTCGCCGTCCGTCCCACCCACCCTCCCGCCGGTTCCCAGGCCGGTACCTCTTGGCTTGGAGATGACCTTCTCGACGGGGGCCGGGAGCAGGGGGCTGCTGACCTTGCACTTGATCTCCTTGCCCTGCAGCCAGTCCTTGTGCAGGACGGGGAGGGTGCTGACCATGCGCTGGGTGCTGTTGAAGCGCTCGTTCACCGTCCTCGTCGTGGCTGTGTGCATCTCCCTGTTGTCCACGTACCAGCTGAAGGTGATGTCTGCGTTGTTGGGGTCCACGTCCACCACCACGCAGGTCACCTCAGGCGTGCGCGTGATCATGAGGGCGTCCTTGGGTTTCGGCGGGAAGATGTAGACCAGAGGTCCTCCATCTGTGGGGGGAGACGCGGGCAGTCAGCGCCCATCACTGCTGTGGGCCCTGACGTGTGGCTGCGTGTGGCAGGTGTAGAAGAAACTCACCTGTACATTGGCGGCACTCGGGGCAAGGGTTTGGGACGTGGTGGTCCGGGTCTGTGGGCAGAGCAGAGGGCACATCACTGGGGCAGGCTGAGACCAGAGACCCGTGCGGGCCCCCGAGGGTCCGGCTGTGCCGGTTGGGAGGGCGCCGTGGCCCGCGGCTTCTCACCTACGACCTTGTTGACCGTGGTCTTGGAGGCCGGATGGACAACACTGCAGGTGTAGGTCTGGCTGGAGATGCTGGAGGTGGGGACGGTGACCAGGCTGGTGAGCGAGAAGAGCCCTCCGCTCTGCACTGGCGGGAAGGTGACCACGCCGGTGCGCAGGGCGCCCGAGTTCCAGGACACCGACAGCTCCTGGGGGAAGTAGCTGGACACCAGGCAGCCCAGTGCCGTGGTGCTGGAGGCGCCGTTGCAGGCGGACAGCGGGAAGACGGTCGGGGCCGTCACGGAGGCTGCAAGAGACGGGGCGTGAGGGGGGCGTGAGGGAGGGGCTCATCTGAGACCACCCTGTCTCAGAGTGACTGCTGAGGCTCTGCCAAGCCGCCTCCTCTGCTCTTGCTTCCCCCCAAACCAGGACCACCCGCGGGGATGCCCTTCCTCGCGCCTGTCCCGGAGGCCTCAGCCCAGGCTTCTGCAGTGCCCCGGCCTGGGTCCCTGACTTGCTGTGGGCACCCTGGGTGCCCCCACCCTCGTCCTCCTGGCACCAGCATACCCAGGACGCTCCCTGGGGCCACATCCCATGACTGCCCTTCAGCCACTGTGCCCGCGAGTCCCGCTGTCCACAGTAAGGTGGCACCTGAGCTGTCAGCTGCCCCCTGGATCGTGGCCAGCCCAGAATTGTGCCGCCCTGGCAAGTCCTCACTCTGCACCATGTTTGCACCCCTCAACCCCCACCAGGGCAACTGCCTCAGGACAGCCTAACCGTCTACACCTCCCGTCCAGAGCCAACCTGCTGTCCCCGCACCCAAAACGCACCTGAGCGGGGATCCTGGGCCTCCCCCCTGCAAACCCCGCTCAGCTCTCTCCATCTGTGCCCCCGGCACAAACTGAGTCCCTAGACGGCAGCCTGCTCCCTCCTGCCCAGCTCTCTGAGCTATGGGGTATCCCTGCCTGCCAACCTTCTCAGTGCAGCCCCAGCTCCACGATAATTGGGGTGCCCAATCAGCCTGCTCCCTCCTGCCCAGCTCCCTGAATTACTGGGGTTTCCTTGACTCCTGCCAGCCTGCTCCTGCCTGCCCCAGAATCCTTAAGCCAGTGGGGTCCCCCGACCTCTGCTAGACTGCATGCTGAGATATTAGGGTTCTGTGAACCTTGCTAGCTGCTCGGTTCAGTCCAGCCACCTTGATTACTGGGGACCACCGATGCTGCAGTCTCATCCTCCCTGCCCAGCTCCCTGAACTATTGGGGTGCCCAAGACCTCTGGTAGCTTGCTTGCTCCTGAACTAATGCCCTGATATAGTGGGGTTACCTTGAACCTTATCAGACTGCTCACAGATTCAGCTCTCCTGATATTGGGGTACCTCTGATGACTGCAAATCTGGTACTGGCTCTCCTGAGCTATTGAGGTGCTCCCTTGGGCTATTGGAGTACCCTTAGTAGATAGTGTAATCCCTCCAGTCCATGTTCCTCTGAGCTATTGGGGTACCCTGAGCCCTGCCAGCCTGCTCCTTCCCGCCCCAGCTCCCCTGAGCTACTGGGGTACCCCTGAGCCCTGCAGCCTATTCCCTCCTCTGCTAACTCCCCTGAGATATTGGGGTACCCCCGAAAATGCAGCCTGCTCCCTCCTGCCCCAGCCACCCTGAGCTATTGGGGTACCCAGAGCCCTGCCAGCCTGTTCCTTCCTCTCCTTGCTCCCCTGAGATATTAGCGTACCCCTGAGCCCTGCCAGCATGCTCCCTCTTGCCCCAGCTACCTGATGGGGTACCCCTGAGTCCTGCCAGCCAGCTCCATTCTACCCCAATGTCTCCTAAGCTATTGTGGTACCCCTAAGCCCTGCCAGCCAGCTCGCTCCTGCCCCAGATCGCCTGAGCTATTGGGGTACCCCCGAGCTCTGCCAGCTTGCTCCCTCCTTTTCTAGCTCCCTTGAGCTATTGGGGTACCCCCAAAACTGCCAGTTTGCTCCATCCTGCCCCAGCAAACCTGAGCTATTGGGGTACCCCTGAGCTCTGCCAGCCTGCTCCCACCTCTCCTAGCTCCCCGGAGCTATTGGGGTACCCCCGAGCCCTGCCAGGCTGCTCCCATCTCTCCTAGCTCCCAGGAGCTATTGGGGTACCCCTGAGCTCTACCAGGCTGCTCTCACCTCTCCTAGCTTCCCTGAGCTATTGGGGTACTCCTGAGCCCTGCCAGGCTGCTCCCACCTCTCCTAGCTCCCCTGAGCTATTGGGGTACCCCCGAGCCCTGCCAGGCTGCTCCCGTCTCTCCTAGCTCCCAGGAGCTATTGGGGTACCCCTGAGCTCTACCAGGCTGCTCTCACCTCTCCTAGCTTCCCTGAGCTATTGGGGTACCCCTGAGCCCTGCCAGGCTGCTCCAGTCTCTCCTAGCTCCCAGGAGCTATTGGGGTACCCCTGAGCTCTACCAGGCTGCTCCCAACTCTCCTAGCTCCCCTGAGCTATTGGGGTACCCCTGAGCCCTGCCAGGCTGCTTCCATCTCTCCTAGCTTCCCTGAGCTATTGGGGTACCCCGAAACTCTGCCAGGCTACTCTCACCTCTCCTAGCTCCCCTGAGCTATTGGGGTACCCCCGAGCCCTGCCAGGCTGCTCCTGTCTCTCCTAGCTCCCAGGAGCTATTGGGGTACCCCTGAGCTCTACCAGGCTGCTCTCACCTCTCCTAGCTTCCCTGAGCTATTGGGGTACTCCTGAGCCCTGCCAGGCTGCTCCCACCTCTCCTAGCTCCCCTGAGCTATTGGGGTACCCCCGAGCCCTGCCAGGCTGCTCCCGTCTCTCCTAGCTCCCAGGAGCTATTGGGGTACCCCTGAGCTCTACCAGGCTGCTCTCACCTCTCCTAGCTTCCCTGAGCTATTGGGGTACCCCTGAGCCCTGCCAGGCTGCTCCAGTCTCTCCTAGCTCCCAGGAGCTATTGGGGTACCCCTGAGCTCTACCAGGCTGCTCCCAACTCTCCTAGCTCCTCTGAGCTATTGGGGTACCCCTGAGCCCTGCCAAGCTGCTTCCATCTCTCCTAGCTTCCCTGAGCTATTGGGGTACCCCGAAACTCTGCCAGGCTACTCTCACCTCTCCTAGCTCCCCTGAGCTATTGGGGTACCCCCGAGCCCTGCCAGGCTGCTCCTGTCTCTCCTAGCTCCCAGGAGCTATTGGGGTACCCCTGAGCTCTACCAGGCTGCTCCCACCTCTCCTAGCTCCCCTGAGCTATTGGGGTACCCCTGAGCCCTGCCAGGCTGCTCCCACCTCTCCTAGCTCCCCTGAGCTATTGGGGTACCCCTGAGCCCTGCCAGCCAGCTCCATCCTACCCCAGATACTCTGAGCTTTTGGGGTACCTCTGAGTCCTGCCAACCTGTTCCTGCCTCTTCGAGCTCCCCTGAGCTATTGGGGTCCCCTGAGCTCTGCCAGGATGCTCCCGTTTCTCCTAGCTCCCCTGAGCTATTGGGGTACCCCTGAGCTCTGCCAGGCTGCTCCCATCTCTTCTAGCTCCTCTGAGCTATTGGGGTACCCCAGAGCTCTGCCAGGCTGCTCCCACCTCTCCTAGCTCCCCTGAGCTATTGGGGTACCCCAGAGCTCTGCCAGGCTGCTCCCGCCTCTCCTAGCTCCCCTGAGCTATTGGGGTACCCCAGAGCTCTGCCAGGCTGCTCCCATCTCTCCTAGCTCCCCTGAGCTATTGGGGTACCCCTGAGCTCTGCCAGGCTGCTCCTGCCTCTCCTAGCTCCCCTGAGCTATTGGGGTACCCCTGAGCTCTGCCAGGCTGCTCCCATCTCTCCTAGCTCCCCTGAGCTATTGGGGTACCCCTGAGCTCTGCCAGGCTGCTCCCGCCTCTCCTAGCTCCCCTGAGCTATTGGGGTACCCCTGAGCTCTGCCAGGCTGCTCCCGCCTCTCCTAGCTCCCCTGAGCTATTGGGGTACCCCTGAGCTCTGCCAGGCTGCTCCTGCCTCTCCTAGCTCCCCTGAGCTATTGGGGTACCCCTGAGCCCTGCCAGGCTGCTCCCATCTCTCCTAGCTCCCTTGAGCTATTGGGGTACCCCTGAGCCCTGCCAGGCTGCTCCCATCTCTCCTAGCTCCCCTGAGCTATTGGGGTACCCCTGAGCTCTGCCAGGCTGCTCCCATCTCTTCTAGCTCCTCTGAGCTATAGGGGTACCCCAGAGCTCTGCCAGGCTGCTCCCGCCTCTCCTAGCTCCCCTGAGCTATTGGGGTACCCCTGAGCTCTGCCAGTCTGCTCCTACCTCTCCTAGCTCCCCTGAGCTATTGGGGTACCCCTGAGCTCTGCCAGGCAGCTTCCACTTGCCCCAGTTCCCCTGAGCTATTGGGGGACCTCTGAGCCCTGCCAGGCAGTTCCCTCCTACCCCAGCTCTGCTGTGCTATTGGGGTACCCCTGAGCTCTGCCAGCCTGCTCCCTGCTCTTCTAGCTCCCTTGAGGTATTGGGGTACCCCTGAGGCCTGCCAACCTGCTCCCTCCTTTTCTAGCTCCCCTGAGCTATTGTAGTACCCCTAGTTCCTGCCACCCTGATCTCTCCTGCCCCAGCCCCCCTGATCTATTGGGGTACCCCTGAGCACTGCCCGCCAGCTCCATCCTACCCCAGATACTCTGAGCTTTTGGGGTACCCCTGAGGCCTGCCAACCTGCTCCCTCCTCTTCTAGCTCCCCTGAGCTATTGGGGTACCCCTGAGCCCAGCCAGGCTGCTCCCTTCTGCCCCAGACTCCCTTAGCTATTGGGATACCCTGAACTCTGCTGCCTGCTCCATCCTGCCCCAGCTCTCTAATATTTTGGGGTACCTGAATCTCGCCAGTCTTCTCATCCAGTTTGTGCCCCTCGTATCAGGGTCCTCCGGTGCTATGGAATCTGTTCCCACCTGCCCAAGGTCCCCTGAGGTCTGACCAGCCTGCTCCCAGCTGTCCTGGTACTGGACACACCCTTTGCCCTCAGCTCACTCCCACCGCAGGTCTCTCAAGCTTTGGGGTGTCCCCACCACCCTGCTTTCCTCTGCCCCATGTTTCTCACCCCATCCTGCGAGGTCCGTGCCCAAGCTGGTCTTGTGCCTGTTGCCAGCAGCGCCATCGTTCTCGTCTGTGCTCTTCTGCTCTGTGCTGTTGGGCTATGCCAGGCTCCCCTCGCCTGCCTTCGCTACTGGTCACCTCTGCTCCAGAACCACTCTCTGTCTTGGGCCTCTGCGATCATTGGCGTCTCGAGCACACTGGCCGCTGCCCCAGGTCTCTCTGCACCTGGGTCACCCTGTGGGGCCCGGACAGCCTCCAGAGCCCTGCCACGGCCTGTCCCTGTGGGTGCTGCCCCATGGGCTCTGAGGGTTTGTCCTCTGCCTGGCCTGTCCCTCACCTGTCCCTGCAGGCCCCACTCACACCCACACCAACGCTGCTCCCGCCACCCCCGCCTGGGGTGCCAGGGTGGCGGTGACACCCTCCCTGCCCTCAGACTCAGAACAGGATCGAAACTGGCTGTGGGTACTTCCCGAAGTTCCCTTTTCTGGGTACTTCATGCCTCAAGGGGTGTGGGGGAGTCCACAACTCCCATGCCACCCCCACACTCATGTGCTCTGACAATGCCCCAGTGGTCAGGGTGGGTACCGCAGTGCTATGCTGGCCAGAGGTGGGTATCACAGTGCCATGCTAGCCAGAGGTGGGTACCACAGTGCCATGCTAGCCAGGGGTGGGCACCACAGTGCCACAGTGGCCAGGGGTGGGCACCACAGTGCCACAGTGGTTAGGGGTGGGGTACCATGCTGCCATGGTGACCAGGGGCAGGATATCACAGTGCCATGGACACTAGGCTGTGCTGGGGCTGTGGTGGTGCCTGCTGGGCAGGGCTCAGGCCAGGAGTGTGTGGGCACTCGTGGGCAGGACACAGCTCCCCATGGAGGGACACTCCTCAGCCCTGGCACCTTCCCTCAAAACCTGTGGCCTAGCTTGGCATCACCTCCTTTGGCTAGACCCTTTACAGCTCTGTTGTACCCATAGATGCACCTCCTGGCCCTGTTCTGCTACTGGACACCCTTTCCCAGCCTGGGAGTGTCCAACTCATTCCCCCACCCCCACCCCCACCCGGTGAGCACTGTGACACTGATGTGGAGCCTGGAGCTGGGGACCCAGAGGCTGGGACAAGGCCGAGCAGGCACCAGGGGCAGGTGGCTCCAATGGTGTCTCGGGTGGGTGCGGGCAGCCCTACAGAGCACAGTCCTCCAGGACACAGTCCACCAGAGACACAAGCCTCCCAGAACACAATCCACCAAAGGCAGTCCTCCAGGAACACAGTCCTCAAAGGATACAGTGCTCCAGAGACAAAGGCAGACACATCCATCAGTGATGGTCCTCCATAGACCTAGCCCCCTAGAGACAAAATCTGCCAGTAACAGAGTCTTGCAGAGACACAATCCACCAGAGACACAATCCATTAGAGACACAGTCCTTCGGGAACACAGCCCATGGGAGACACAGCCCTCCAGGAACACGTCCATCGGGGGACACAGTCCTCCAAGAACACGGCCCATCGGGGACACAGTCCTCTGGGAACACGGCCCATCGGGGACACAGTCCTCTGGGAACACAGCCCATCGGGGTCACAGTCCTTCGGGAACACAGCCCATCAGGGACATAGACCTCTGGGAACACAGCTATTGGACAGACAGTCCTCTGGGAACACAGCCCATCGGGGACACAGTCCTCCAGGAACATAGCCCATCGGGGATAGGAACACAGTCCATTGAGAACACAGTCCTCCAGGAACACAGCCCATTGGAGACACAGTCACCAGAGACATAGTCCTCCTTTACACTGTCCAGGGGCAAAGTCCCCCATAGATACAGTCCTCCAGAGACACAGTCCTCCAGAAACACAGACCATGAGGCACAGACCATCAGGGACACAGTCCACCAAAAATAGTTCTCTAGAAATAGAATACTCTAGGTCATAGCTCTGCAGGGACACAGTCCTTCATGGACACAGTCCACTGAAGACACAGTCCTTCAGGATAAAGTCTACCAGAGACATGGTACTTGTGAAGCTGTGGGGAAAAAGGGACCTTAATTCACTGTTGGAAATGTCATCTCACTCAGTCTCTATGGAGAACAGAATGGAGACTTCTCAAAAAATTAAGAATTGAGTTTCCATAAAACTCAGCAGTACCACTTCCTGGTACTCACCCCAATAGCTCAAACACGTTAACTCCAAACTGCCTCACTATTCACAATGCCCTTTTAGAAACAACCTATGTGCCCAGGCAAGATGAATGGGTAAAGAAACTGCTATATAGACACAGTGACTTACAACTCATCCATGAGACATGATGAAACTTTACAGTTCCCTGCTATATGTGTGGATTTGGAGAGTATTGTGCTGAGAAAAATGACAAAAATAAAAAGAAAAATGACAAAAATAAAATGACTTCTCTCCTATGTGGAGTATATACAGTAAGGAGATGGCCAGTAAGAGACCCCAAGAATTGTCTTAAGAAACGTTTGCTAAGGAGTGAGAGTAGGGTAGGGGCAGTAAGAGCTGAATAGTAGACCATTTTGTGTGTGTGTGTGTGTGTGTGTGTGTGTGTGTGTGTGTGTGTATTTCAGTTTAACTTCTTTATCTGCTGTTGGGCACTTGGGCTGTTTCCAGGCTATTGTGAATAGTGATGCAGTGAGTATAGGAATGCAAATGCTTTTGGACTAGAGTTTTTTTTTTTTTTTTGGTCTTTGGGGAGTTGCCTCAAGATTCAATGTCATGAAGGGTTCTGCCCATGTTTTCCTTAATATAATTTATGGATTGAGGTTTGATATCAGGGTCTTTAATTCATTTTGAATTGATTTTGTGCATGTGTGAGATAGGGATTGAGGTTTTACTATTTTATATATGACTAATATAGATGGATAGAGTTTCTTGGTGAGGCGTTCATTTCATTGAGTTTTTCTACTATGTCCTTCCATATTCTTCTGGCTTGTAGAGTCTCATTTGATCTGTACATACAATGTGCTTTATTTTGTATATGTTCCTTTTTGATCTTACTGCATTCAGTTCAATGAATTTCCCCATCACCATTTGTTGGAGAGGTTTTTCCTTGCTTCATTTATGCTTTCAGCTCATGAAATTAGCTGTCCATATACCTGAGTATCTGTGGGCTCTCAATGCTGTTCCATTTGCCTGAGAATCTCTTTTTATTCCACTGCCACACTGTCCTGATATATATATATATAGTTTAGTATAGTTTTAATATTATAATTTAATAATTTGATTTTTGGGTCACATCCAGATGTGCTCAGGGCTTACTTCTGGATCTGTGCTTAGAGATCACTCCCTGTGGGCTCAGGTGACCATATGGGATGCTGGGTATCGAACAACGTTCAATTGTATCCAAGGAAAATGCCCTACCTCTGTACTATCACTCTGGGCCCATTAATAGTATAACTTAGAGTAGAAAAAAGAAAAGACTCTAATCCATTTTTCCTAGGATTTATTTGGCTATTCAGAGTTCTAAATTATTCCATATAAATGTGGTAGCATTTGGCCTACGTCTTTACATAGGGATTGAATTAAATTGTATGGTACTATGAATAGGATGGTAATTTTGAAAAGATTTAGTCATTCCAATTCATTATGAAGGAATGTTTTCATTTACTTGCATTTTCTCTTATTTCTTTTAATAGTGATTTATAGTTTTAGTTTTTTAAGAAATATTTATCGAGACTCCCGGACGAGAACAGTGCAGTCTTCTGCCCCCGCGCCTGGCTGTTCCTCGCCGGGGCCCTTTGGAGGGGAGCGGGTTGAGCTTTCCTCCCCGCCCCGACCAGGGCTCCGGCAGCCGAAGACCTCCAGGACCAGCCACCACCATGCTGAGACCACTCTCCGCACACATGAAGGTACTGGCAGAGGGACAAATCCACGCGGGTTCCGGGTTCGAGATCTCCAAGCCTACTCGGATTGGAGTCGAGCATCCTCCACCCAGATCCTCCAAATTCCAGTAGGCGGGGGTCACACCCACCACCTGGCCCCCTGGCGCCGTGTGATCCCATCGACGGCCAGGACTCAGAGACTATAAAATCCAGCTCCCGGAACCGCGTGGCCGCGAAATGACATCTTATCAGGACATCTTTTTATGACATCTTATTATCTCATTCCTACTTTGGACAAACTTGCAGGCTATCGAATGTAGCCTTCCCACAGGGCAGTGTCTGGCAAACTGCCCGTGGCATACCAAATATGCCAAATACCAGTAACAATGATGGGTCTCATTCTCCTAAAGAGCCTTGAATATAATCTCAGGGCTAGGATGAAAGAGACATTACTGGGGCCTGCTCGAGGCAATCGACGAATAACAGGATGATGAAATGAAAATGAATTTATCGAGACACCATGATTTATAAATTTGTTCATGATAGAGTTGTTTTATGCATATACCATTGTAACACCAATCTCACCACCAATAACCCCAGGTTCCCTCCAAACCTCCATCCCACCCCCGTGGCAAGCATATAGCAAATTCATTTGATATTTTTTGGTCCAATAAAACTTAAAAGGAATGGCAAATGAAATGATCATCACTGTCACTGTCACTGTCCTCCCATTGTTCCTCGATTTGCTCGAGCAGGCCCAGTAATGTCTCCATTGTGACGATTGTTACTGGGTTTGGCATATCGAATATGTCACGGGTAGGCTTTGCCAGGCTTTACTGTGCGAGCGAGATACTCTTGGTGGCTTGCCGGGCTCTTCGAGAGGGGTGGAGGAATCGAACTCGGGTTAGCCATGTTGGCCGCTTGCAAGGCAAACACCCTACCCGCTGTGCTATTGCTCCAGCCCTGAAATGATCATAAAATAACTCAGGTCAACCTGTACCTGCAGGGCGAGTGCATCAGCAGCCTGGTGGTGCCTTCAGGCTGCCTGAAACCCCAAAATTGCTGCTGTGCCTTTGGCCAGACCCCAACAACTTGGGGCCAAGTTTATCAAGAAATTAAATGGCCAAAAGTTAATTGTGTGGGAGCCACACCCACAAACCACCTCTGGCTCAGCTATACATGCTCATTTATTGGCCTTATTTCAGAGCACTGGAGCACTGTCCTCTCATTATTCATTGATTTGCTCGAACAGGCCCAGTAAATGTCTCCATTGTGAGACTTGTCGTTACTGTGTTTGGCATATCGAATACATCATGGGTAGCTTGTCAGGCTTTGCCATGCGGTTAAGATACTCTTGGTAGCTTGCCAGGCTCTCCAAGAGGGGCGGAGGAACTGAACCCAGGTCGTCAGGGCTGGCCACATGCAAGGCAAACGCCCTACTGCTGTGCTCCAGCAATATTTCAGAGAATATAAATAAATCTCAAAAGATCCAAAGCTGCAGTCACTTTTGGACCTGCACAAGGTTGAACAGACTGGAGCAAATCGGAGTAGGGTGAGTTGGCCAGGAGCCCGCCCAAGCAGAGCCCCTGGCAGCCACTTGCTTCCACAATCCAAAATCACTCCCAGACCCCTGGCCTGACTCCACTGTCTCAAGACAGGCCTCACCAAGATATAATCTGCTGAAAATTATGGTATGCAGGTTTGTGACTTAAATCTCCAGGCTTTCTTGGAGTTGGGATGGGCTATCTCCCCCTACTTCCCAGTACTCCTGGAAGCACTGGCAGTCACCCCCACAAACCAACTCCAGCACCGTTGAGTTTTCGTCACACCTCAACTCAACACGCAATGCATAAGAAATGAAATGGTGGGCTGTCTGAAGGCAGGGCCGGGCACAGTCCGGGCACAGACAGGACATGGAGGCAGTGTTTGGTGGACTGGGAGCGGCCTCCCCAGGAACCAGGAAGACGGGCGAAGGGTGTGCGACAGGCGGACTCCGCAGTCTTTCAATCTTTCCCTTTGCGGTGCAGTGCAGTCGTAGTTGTTATGGGGTTTAGTCATAGTCGTTGTTACGGTCATAGTCTCGGTCATCAGAGTTCCACCATCCTAGTCTCCTCGTGGATCTCAAAGTCTCCAAAGTCTCAGTTTTCCTCCTCGTCTTCTTGTCTTCTCTTCATTGCTGTGCTTTGTTTATCTTCTTCCTTTGTGCTCTGCTTCTACTTCTTCTGCTTCTGACTTCTTCTAAACATTTGATTTGACCTGACCTTCCCAGCCCCTTACAGCTGAGTTTATATAGAAATCGTGTAGTTTAGGGATAGAAAGGTTGGGTTGAACATTGACAAATCAACAAAGAGAGGTAAGGCTACTTCTCCAGGAGATTAACTCAAGGAAAAAAATCTCATCTAAGTAGATTACTCCAGATTACTAGGAGATCCACTCAAGGGCGGGACCATCCAGGGTGTGTTGCTTTCTTCTTTCCTCAGCTATTAATCCATTTAAATAGTTGTAGTAAATTTACTTCTAATATTTCTAGCAATGTCATTTTGTATGCGCACAGTAAGAGATATGTCAAGCTTAAAGTTTGGTTTTTCCTGAGGACATCTCACTATATATTCCAGACCACAGTCCTCAGGCCAGGTTAGTCTTCCTAACCCCATCAGGGTCCTGAATAGTTACTTCTTTTGGGTCATGACAGTGCTCTTAACTTACAGATAAGTATTATGGCATTTGGCCTGTCCCACTTTGATGCCAGGGTAGTTCACAGCTTGCCCTGGGTCCATCCAGTCCCTCATTAGGACCCTGCTCTTGGAGTGCTAGGAACTAAGGGCAACTTAGGCTTAAGTCAAGTAAATATGGACGCTCCGGAGTAAATATTATGTTACATAGCATAGCATCAATTGTCTTCCTGTGTCTATACAAAAAGGTTGCTAAATAAACCATACAAATGACATAAAGGAAAGAGAAAAGCAATATAGGATTATTAGTTGTCCCTCTCGGAGAGCCTGGCAAGCTACCAAGAATATCCCGCCCACACAGCAGAGCCTGGCAAGCTATCTGTGGTGTATTTGATATGCCAAAACCAGTAAATACAATGGGTCTCTTCCCCTGACCCTGAAAGAACCACCAATATGGCAGCATTAAGAAGGATGAGGAAGGAGAGGCTGATAAAATCTCAAGGCCGAACTAGGCTGCCCAAATGAAGAAAGACAAAAATGACTGTCTGTACTTTCAATGCATGTACACTGACATCGGATGCATCCATAGAGGACCTGATGGTACAAGTGCGAAAGATCAAGTACGACATCATTGGTCTGACCAAGATGAGAAGGCATCAATCACATCATGCCGTTTTCAATACTGGAGAAGAACTGTTCCTTGGAACATGCGACAAAAGAGGCGTCGGTGGTGTCGGTGTAATTGTCAACACGAACTTGGTCATGAGCATTGATTCACTTGATTGCCTAACAATCCGATCAGATGATTACACTTGAATAGATGTGGCTCACTGCCGGCAGTTTCTATATTCATTGTCTACGCACCAACGTCCAACTAAGATGAAGGAGAAATCTAGTAGTTCTACATAGAGGTGAAGAAGTTCTATAAAGAAGACCACACCTTCTACAAGATCATTGTCGGTGATTTTATTTTTTTTTAATTTATTTTTTCCCTTTATTTATTTTTTTACAGTTGTAGATTTACAATTTTTTGTGCTTGGGTTCCGATTATACAATGATCAGATACCCATCCCTCCACCAGTGCCCATTTTCCACCACCATGGATAATATCCCCCCACCCCCACCCCCCATCCCCCCCGTCTCTGTGGCAGGGCAATCCCCTGTGTTCTCTCTCTCCTTTTGGGTGTTGTGGTCTGCAAAAGAGGCATTGAGTGGCAAACATGTTCAGTCCATAGTCTACTTTCGATATGCATCTCCCCTCCTGGGAAGATCCTCCAAACATCCTTTATTTGGTGCTCCCTTCTCTATCTGAACTGCCCTTTCCTCTAGGATACCCGGCTGGCCTCTAAGTTATGGAGTAATCCTCCTGGTGCTGATCTCAGCTATTCTTGGGTATTAATCTCATACTTTGTTGCTTTATATCCCCCAGATGAATGCAATCTTTCTATGTCTATCCCTCTCTTTCTGACTCATTTCGCTTAGCATGATACTGTCCATATTGTACCACTTGTATGTAAATTTCATGACTTCATCTTTTCTAACAGCTACATAGTACTCCATTGTGTAGATGTACCAAAGTTTCTTTAACCAGTCATCTGTTCTTGGGCATTCAGGTTTCTTCCAGTTTCTGGCTATTGTAAAGAGTGCTGCAATGAACAAACAAGTGCAGATGTCACTTCGACTATACATTTTTGCCTCTCTGGGATATATTCCCAGGAGTGGTATTGCTGGGTCAAATTGGAGCTCAATTTCTAATTTTTTGAGAATTGTCCATACTGTTTTCCAGAAGGGCTGAACCAGTCGACATTCCCACCAACAGTGAAGGAGTGTCCCTTTCTTGCCACATCCACGCCAGCATCGGTTGCTTTTGTTCTTTTGAATGTGGGCCAGTCTCTGAGGTGTGAGATGGTATCTCATTGTGATTTTGATCTGCATCTCCCTGATGATTAATGATGTAGAGCATTTTCTCATGTGCTTTTTTGCCATTCGGATTTCTTCTTTGAGAAAGTTTCTGTTCATTTCATTGCCCCATTTTTGGATGGGGTTGGATGTTTTCTTCTTGTGGAGTTTAACCAGTATTTTGTATATCCTGGATATCAACCCCTTGTCAGATGTGTATTCGGTGAATATCCTTTCCCATTCTGTAGACTGTCTTTGTATTTTGGTCACTGTTTCTTTGGAGGTGCAGAAGCTTCTTAGTTTAAGGTAGTTCCATTTATCTATTTCTGTTTTCACTTGCTCGGCCAGTGGCATGGCATCTTTGAAGATACCTTCAATGTCATGGAGGATTTTGCCAACTTTATCTTCAATGTACCTTATGGTTTCTGTGTCTGGCATATCGAATACTCTCGGTAGCTTATGGTTTCTGGTCTGATGTTGAGGTCTTTAATACATTTTGATCTTACTTTTGTACATGGTGTTAGGCAGAGTTCTGAGCCTATTTTTTTGCATGTAGCCGTCCAGTGATGCCAACACAATTTATTAAAGAGGCTTTCCTTACTCCACTTCACATTACTTGCACCTTTATCAAAGATTAGATGATCATATGATTGAGGGGAGATGTCAGTGTATTCAACCCTGTTCCATTGGTCTGCAGTTCTGCCTTTGTTCCAGTACCATGCTGTTTTAATTATTGCTGCTTTGTAGTACAGTTTGAAGTTAGAGAGGTTGATTCCTCCCATTTTCTTTTTCCCAAGAATTGCTTTAGCTATTCGTGGGGGCTTATTGTTCCATAAAAATTTCAAGAGTGTTTGCTCCATTTCTTTGAAGAATGTCATGGGTATCCTTATAGGGATTGCATTGAATTTATACAATGCTTTCGGTAGTATTGCCATTTTGACAATGTTAAGTCTCCCGACGCATGAGCAGGGGATGTCTTTCCATTTCCTCATGTCCTCTTTTATTTCCTGAAGTAGCATTTTGTATTTTTCTTTGTACAGGTCCTTTATGTCCTTAGTTAAGCTGATTCCTAGGTACTTGATTTTCTGGGGCACAATTGTGAACGGGATTTTTTTTTTCATGTTGCTTTCTTCTCTCTCACTGTTTGCGTATAGGAAAGCCATGGACTTTTGGGTATTGATTTTATAACCTGCAACTTTACTATACGAGTCTATTGTTTCTAGGAGTTTTTTGGTGGAGGTTATTGGGTTCTCTAAGTAGAGTATCATATCATCTGCGAATAGTGAGAGCTTGATTTTTTCCTTTCCTACCTGAATGCCCTTAATATCTTTTTCTTGCCTAATCGCTATTGCAAGTACTTCCAGTACTATATTGAACAGCAGTGGAGAGAGTGGGCATCCCTGTTTCGTCCCTGATCTTAGAGGGAAGGCTCTCAGTTTTTCCCCATTGAGGATGATGCTTGCTGTAGGCTTGTGGTAGATGGCTTTAATTATGTTGAGGAAGGTCCCCTCTATACCCATTTTGGCTAGGGTTTTCATCATAAAGGGGTGCTGGATCTTGTCAAATGCTTTCTCTGCATCTATTGATATAATCATATGCTTTTTATCTTTTCTTTTGTTGATATGATGGATTATGTTGATTGATTTTCGAATGTTAAACCATCCTTGAATCCCTGGGATGAATCCTACTTGGTCATGGTGTATGATCTTTTTGATGAGTAGTTGGATTCTATTTGCTAGTAGTTTGTTGAGGATCTTTGCATCTGTGTTCATCAGGGATATCGGCCTGTAATTCTCTTTCTTTGTGGTATCTCTGTCTGCTTTTGGTATCAGTGTGATATTTGCTTCGTAGAAACTGTTCGGAAGTGTTTTTGATATTTCAATTTCGTAGAAAAGCTTAAAGAGGATTGGGAGTAAGTCCTCTTTAAAGATTTGGAAGAATTCCCTAGTGAATCCATCTGGGCCAGGACTTTTGTGCTTGGGGAGACTTTTTATTACCATTTCAATTTCCTTGATGGTGATAGGTCTGTTCAGGTATTCCAGGTCTTCTTGGTTCAGCCTTGGGAGTTTGTAGGAGTCTAGGAATTTATCCATTTCCTTGAGGTTTTGATGTTCCATGGCATAAAGCTTCTCAAAGTACTCCCTGAGGATCCTCTGAATTTCTGTGGTTTCTGTTGTAATGACCCCCTTTTCATTTCTGATTCGGTTTATTAGGGTTTTCTCTCTCCCTTTCTTTGTGAGTTTTGCTAGAGGCTTATCGATCTTGTTAATTTTCTCAAAGAACACAGCTTTTGGTTTCATTGATCTTTCGGATTGTTTTTTGGGTTTCCATCTCGTTAATCTCTGCTCTGAGTTTTATTATTTCCTTTCTCCTGTTCGGGTTGTGCTCCTTTTTTTGGTCCTTCTCCAAGCTCTTAAGCTGTGAGGTTAGGTTACTTATGTGTGCTCGCTCCTCCTTCCTGAGGAATGCTTGTAGAGCTATAAACTTTTCTCTTAACACAGCCTTTGCTGTGTCCCATAAGTTTTGGTAACTCGTGTTCTCATTTTCATTCGTTTCTAGGAATCTTTTGATTTCCTCTTTGATTTCCTGTCTAATCCACTCGTTGTTCAATAGTGCACTGTTTAATTTCCAGGTGTTTGATTTAGTTTTCTGTTTTTGTGTGTGATTTACTTCTAATTTCAGCGCATTATGGTCTGAGAAGATTGTTGATACAATCTCTATCTTCTTAATTTTATGGAGGCGTGTTTTGTGGCTCAACATGTGGTCTATCTTGGAGAATGTTCCATGCACGCTTGAGAAGAATGTGTATTCAGCTTTTTGTGGATGAAGTGTCCTGTATATATCTACTAAGTCCCTTTCTTCCATTGTTTCCCTCAAATGAAGTATGTCCTTGCTAAGCTTGAGTCTGGTTGATCTATCAAGAGGTGACAAAGCACTGTTGAAGTCTCCCACTAGTATTGTGTTGCTATTGATGTCTTTTTCCAAATCTATGAGTAGTTGTTTTAAGTACTTTGCTGGTCTCTCATTAGGTGCATATACATTTATTATTGTAAGTTCTTCCTGTTGTACAGATCCTTTGATCAATAAGAAATGGCCTTCACTGTCTCTTATGACCTTCCTCACTCTGAAATCGATGTGGTCTGATATAAGGATGGCTACCCCAGCTTTTTTATGGGAGCTGTTTGCCTGTAGGATTGTTTTCCAGCCTTTGACTCTGAGTCTGTGTTTGCTTTGACTATTGAGATGCGTTTCTTGCAGGCAGCAGAATGTTGGGTTCAATTTTCTAATCCATCCTGCCACTCTATGTCTTTTAATTGGTGCGTTTAGCCCATTGACATTGAGAGAGATTATTGTTATGGGATTTTGTCCCATTGTTCTGTTAAAATTTGGTGTATTTGAGGGGCCTTTCTTGCCTTAAAGTAGCCTATTTAGTTGTTCTTGTAACCATGGTTTTGAGTCTATGAAGTTCCTGAGCTGTTGTTTGTCTGTGAAACTGTGTGTTGTTCCTTCTATTATGAATGAGAGTCTTGCTGGGAAAAGTATTTTTGGGGAGGCATTTATTTCATTGAGTTTTTTCACTATGTCCCACCACTGTTTTCGGGCCATGAGGGTTTCATCAGAAAAATCAGCTGTGAATTTTAAGGATGCTCCTTTGTAAGAGATTTCTTTCTTTGATCTTGCTGCTTTCAGAATTTTGTCTCTGTCTAAGGTTTTGGGCATTTTGATCAGGATGTGTCTTGGGGTATTTTTATTCGGATTTCTTATAGCTGGTACCCTTCGGGCCTCCTGAATGTGGTCACAAGTTTTCTTCAGCTCTGGAAACGTTGTAGCAATGATGTCTTTGACAGTTTCTTCTTCATCAAGGTTTTCTTCCTGTACCTCTGGGACTCCAATAATCCTTATGTTACCCCTCTTGGCTTCATCACGATCTTCTCTTGCCATCTGTTCCCGAATTGTGAGTCTCTTTTCCGTTTTCTGCTCTTTTCTGGAGAGTCTCTGAACTTCATCTTCGAGCTCACTGATTCTGTTCTCAGCAGCTGTTACTCTGCTGCTGAGGCCTTCCACTGAGCTTTTCAATTCGCCTACGAGATTTTTCAGGTCTGACATTTCTGATTGCATTTTCCTCATTTCTGCCTTCAGATCCTCTTGTCTTCTATTGGCATTGCTTTCCATTGTTTCTTTTAATTACCTAAGCATCCTAAGTAGCTCCCTTCTGAATTCCTTGTCAGAGAGGTTGTCTAACACTACAGTACTGTTGGTGTCATCTGGGCTAGACTCTTCAATATGAAAGTTTGGTGGGCTTTTGCGTTGCTTTACCATTGTAAGAGGTGTGGTTTAGTCCTTCACGTTCACTGTTACTAATCTGCTTGATATACAGTGTGAGTTAAGATAGGCTTATGAGTTATTGGCTACTGTGTTTCTACTGACTGAGCTAAACTAGAGAAGTTTCCATCTAAGAAGGTAGCTTATGGTTCCTATGGCATATGTAGTGGGAAAATATTTCGCGGCCGCATTAGTGGCCGCGGCTCCGGAAAGAGTCCCTGGCACTGGGCGAGGAGTTGGGAACGTCTCCTGTTTGGAATTGGAGCCGTTCAGCTTTGTTGCCCAGAGCTGGGCCTCCGTGCCCGTCTCGCGCAGATCAGGGGTTGAAAACCGGCTTTCTAGGGGCTGGATCTAGCTGCGCTTGCCCAGAGAGGGTCCCAGGCCCTTGGGGGCTTGCTGTACCTGTTTGGAATTGGAGCCGTTCAGCTTTGTTGCCCAGAGCTGGCCTCCATGCCCGTCCCGCGCAGATCAGGGGTTGAAAACCGGCTTTCTAGGGGCTGGATCTAGCTGCACTTGCCCAGAGAGGGTCCCAGGCCCTTGGGGGCTTGCTGTACCTGAGCGCGCACGCTGCTCCGCGACGCGGCCGCTGGGTCTGTCGGTGATTTTAATGCCAAGATAGGACCGAGAAGATCAGCTGAAGAACTCCACATCGGAATCCATTGCCTAGAATGGAACGAACAGGGTGAGAGACTGAGTTCATCATGTCGACTAATACTATCCATGGTAACTCACAGTTCCAGAAGGCCAAATATTAATGTTGGACATGGGAGTCTCCTGGTGGACGGTTCCACAACAAAATTGACTGCATAATATTCAATCAATGGTTTTGACTGACCAATGTTGCTGTTGTCCCAAAATTCCAAAGGAGATCAGAACACCGTCTCCTTCATGCAAAATTCTACTTCACAGAACGGAGAGAAAGGGCTGAAAAGTTTAAGAAGAGAACTCCCAGAAAGACCACCAACTGGGATCTCTTTGGTACTATTGCAGCAACATGGGAAGATGCCGTCATTGACAACATTGACAAGGAATACAATCGAATGCTTCAGCACCTCCATGATTGTGCGAGGAATGCCAAGAGAGAGATAGCCACAAGAAATGCCCTTCTTTGAAAACTTTTGAACTTATTTGCCAACGTGGCTTGGTGCATGCATCAGGGAACTACAAGCGAACGTTCAAACTTGAAAAGCAGCGTAGAGAAGCGATAAAGGAAGACCTCAAAGAGAGTAGAGCAGCAGTGCTGGCAGATGCAGCAGAAGCCGGGAAAAGCATTTGCAGTGTCCGCCTGTCCTTTGCCAACTACAAGACCAAGATGACTGCCTGCCGACGTCCTGATGGATCTATCACATCTTCCAGAAGGACAATGGAGATTATCCATGACTTCTACTCAGATCTCTTCGATAACCATGTCCACCTACCCACATACCAAATTCTGCAGGATGGATATGTCGTTCCCAACGTTCTCCCTTCTGAAATCCGACATGCCATTTCGTCGAAAGAATCAAACAGCATCAGGCCCAGACAAGGTTAGACCCAAACACCTGAAAAGCCTACTGTCAGTACTCATCAATATACTGGCTTGGCTCTTCGCATGCTACCTGTCTGAATGCAAGGTTCCATTCCAATGGAAAACCAGAAGGACTGTACTACTGTACAAGAAGGTAGACATCCACGACATTGGCAACTATCGCCCGATCTGCCTGTTGTCTGTTGTGTACAAGCTGTTCACTTGAGTCATCCTGAATAGGATTGGCAGAACAGAGATGAAGAACAACCATATGAGTAAGCTGGGTTCCAAAAAGGATTCAGCACAATAGACCATATCCACATGATAATCAAGCTCATTGAGGTTTCTCAGTAGTTCAAGATGCCGCTCTGTCTAATGTTCATCGATTTATAGAAGGTCTTTAATTCTGTTGATATTGAAGTGGTCATTGAAGCCTTACCAATCAGGGCATTCAAACTCAATACATTAGGATCCTCCATATTACAGATTCACTACCAGGATCTCACCGTTCTACAAGGAAGTGATCATCGAGAGAGGGGTTTGGCAGGGTGATACCATTTCAACAAAACTCTTCAGTGTCACCCTCAAGAACGTCATGCGATGACTGGAATGGGAAGGAATGGGAGTGAAGATAGATGGTTGGCAACTACACCACGTCTGCTTTGCTGATGACATTGTTCAAATAACACCAAACATTAGCCAAGCAGCACAAATGCTGGCCAACTTTGACCGTGAGTGTGGAAATGTCTTAGTATAGAATCATACCATCTGCGAATAGTGAGAGCTTGATTTCTTCCTTTCCTACCTTGATGCCCTTAATATCTTTTTCTTGCCTAATCGCTATTGCAAGTACTTCCAGTACTATATTGAACAGTAGTGGAGAGAGTGGGCATCCTTGTCTCGTCCCTGATCTTAGGAGGAAGGCTTTCGGTTTTTCAATTTCAATTTCATTAATGTTAATAGATCTATTCAGGCACTCTATGTCTTCTTGATTCAGCTTTGGGAGATTATAGGAATCCAGGAATTTATCCATTTCTTTCAGATTCTCTTGTTTTGTGGCATACAGACTTTCAAAGTAGTCTCTGATGATCTTTTGAATTTCTTTGGTTTCCTGTAGTAATATCCCCATTCTTATTTCTGATTCGATTTATTAAGGTTCTCTCTCTCTTTGTTTCTTTGTGAGTGTTGCTAGTGGTTTATCTATCTTATTTATTTTTTCGAAGAACCAGCTCTTGGTTTCATTAATCTTTCGGATTGTTTCTTTGGTTTCCATGTCGTTGATTACTGCTCTAAGTTTTATGATCTCTTTCCTTCTGCCTGATTTGATCCTTCTGTTGATCCTTTTCTAAGATCTTGAGCTGTGAAGTCAAGTTGTTTTTGTGCATCCTTTCTTCCTTTCTGAGATAAGCTTTCAGAGCTATAAATTTTCCCCTTAATACGGCGTTAGCTGCATCCCATAAGTTCTCGTAGCTTGTGTTTTCATTCTCATTTGTTTCCAAGTATCTTTTGATTTTGTCTTTGACTTTCTTTCTGATCCACTCGTTGTTCAGTATTGAGTTGTTTAATTTCCAGATGTTTGATTTGGTTCTCCATGTCTGTGTGTGATTCACTTCTATTCTCAGTGCATCATGGTCTGAAAAGATTGTTGATACTATTTCTATCTTCTTGATTCTATTGAGGTATATTTTGTGGCCTAGGACATGGTCTATTTTGGAAAATGTTCCGTGCACACTGGAGAAGAATATATATTCTTTCTTTTTGGAGTGTAAAGCCCTGTATAGGTCTATAGGCCCTTTCTCTTCTATTTCTTCTTTCAAGCCAATGTTTCCTTGCTGAGTTTTGTTCTTGTTGATCTATTCAGAGATCATAAGGTGATGTTGAAGTCTCCAGCTACTATTGTGTTGCTAGCAATGTCCTCCTTAAGATCTATTAGCAGTTGTTTTAAATATTTAGCTGTTCCCTCATTAGGTGCGTATGCATTTAAGAGTGTGATTTCTTCTTGTTGTACGTATCCCTTGATGAAGAGAAAATAGCCTTCACTGTCCCTTCTAATCTTTTTCAACCTAAAGTTAATGTTGTCAGATACTAGTATGGCCACCCCAGCTTTTTTGAAGGAGCTGTTTGCTTGCAGGATTGTTTTCCATCCTTTTACTTTGAGTCTGTGTTTGCTCTGACTGTTGAGATGAGTTTCTTGTAGGCAGCAGAATGTTGGGGTCAGTGTCTGCATCCATTTTGCCACTCTGTGTCTCTTAATTGGTGAATTTAGAACGTTGATGTTGAGAGAGATTATTGTTATGGGGTTTTGTGTCATCTTTCTGTAAGCATGTGTTGTGGTTGTAGGGGTTGTCTTGTCTTATAGTAGCCCCTTTAGTCCTTCTTTTAGGTTTGGTTTTGAGTCTATGAAGTTCCTGAGCTGCTGTTTATCTAGAAAATAGTGTACCATTTCTCCAATTTTGAGTGAGAGTTTAACTGAATAGAGTTTTCTTGGTGAAGCATTCATTTCAGTGAATTTTTTCACTATATCCCTCCATTGCCTTTGGGCTTGGAGAGTTTCCTCTAATAGATCTGCTGTGAATCTAAGGGGTGCTCCTTTGTATGTGATTTCCTTCTTTGACCTTGCTGCTTGCAGTATTGTATCTCTATTGGCAGCATCAATCATTCTAACTATGATATGTCTTGGAGTGTTTTTGTTAGGGTATCTTTTAGCTGGCACCCTTCGGGCTCCTTGAACCTGAATGGCTGCTTTGTTGAGCTCTGGAAAATTTTCAGCAATGATTTGTTTAACTGTGTTTTTTTTATTGGTATTGTTTCCTTGAGCTTCTGGTAGTCCAATGATTCTAATGTTATTCCTCTTGGAATCATCTCCTAGGACTCTGATTCTCTCTTGAGCTATTTTGAGGTCCCTTGCCACTGTTTGCTGTTGCCTGTTGGCTTGGTGCAGCTGATCTTCCAGCTCACTGATTCTCTCTTCAGCTGCGGTCATTCTACTGTTGAGAGCAGAGACTGCGTTTTTCATTTCATCTATGGAATCTTTTATTCGTGACATTTCTGCTCTCATTTCTTCCTACAATTTGTCGATTTTTTCTGTCATGTTACTTAATATCTTTCTGACTGTTTCATTGAGTTGATTGAACATGTTCATGACTTCATATTTGAATTCTTTGTCTGAGAGGTCCCTTAGGTGAGCAGTATCTACAGAGGCTTCTGGATTTTTTTCGTAGTCCTCCCCATGTGTTGGGATTTGCATTGTTTCTTCATGTTGGTGTGTAGGTATGGGAACTGAGATGTTACACTAGATTTTTTAGTATGAGTAAACTACCGGCGGCCGCTTGAGCGCTTGCCCGCCTAAAATTAGGCCATGCCCACTTTTGAAAAGGCGACACCCCCACGGGTTCCTGGTGTGTGGGGCGGGAGTAAAGACTGGATAGGGGAGAAGATCAGCTAAGCTGGTGGGGGGCAAAGATGAAGAGGCAGAGGCTCACAGCTGCATTTCTCCAGTGTCTGAGAGGACACCTGGGGGGTTTTCAGGGAGAAATCCAAGTTCCAGGTTCGAGTACCGGCAGATGATCTGACCTGGGTTTGGGAGAAGATCAGCACAGCTTGGTGGGCAAAGAGGAAGAGGCAGAGGCTCACGGCTGCTTTTCTCCCAGTGTCCAAGAGGACGCCCCAAAAGAGCTATGCTTAGAGCATCACACTTCACTCAAATGAGAGAAAGAATCCGGAGTTCCTACCTCCATCGATGGTCAAGAATAAGGGATGCTGTCTCATTTGCGAAGGTGTTGAAAATCAGATGGGCTGGACACGTAATGTGATTTGGAGACGACCGCTGGACTAGAGCTGTTATCAACTGGATTTCAGGTGACATCAAAATATCACGTGGCCACCCACCTATGAGATGGTCAGACTTCTTCATCAAGACCCTGAATGATTGGTTTGAGGCTCTTTGTGTTCCTAGAACGAGTAGACGCAATTGGGCTACACTAGCACACGACAGGGATGAATGGAGATGTTACTGGTGCCCGCTCGATCAAATTGATGAGTAACGGGATGTAAAGTGATCAAGTGATCAAGTTTTGCCTCAGTTACTCTGTTGTAGGAGTGGCTAAATAGACCTTAAGCTCCCTGAGGGAGCAGCAAAAACAACCCAATGTTATCCAATACAGCACCACCCTGTAAGCTCTTCTACCAGCCTTGCTTCAGAGACCCATAAATAAATCTCGAAAAAGATAAAAAGCCTCAACTAATCTCGGACCCACACATGGCTGAACAGACCAGGATAAATCAGCCGTGAGTGTGGCAGCGATTGGGCTCTGAAGGTTTGAGTCTAGGGGTTCTTTTGGGGCAAGTGGAGGGACATACCTTCCCCCCTCCGAGATGCCCGGTGAAATCAGCCTGGAGTGGGGTGGGGAGACATCTCTGCTGCAAGCTACTCTTTTCCGAGATTTATTTTTGATTTTTTTTCATAATTTTATTTATTTTTTATTCTTATATTTATTTATTGAATCACTGTGGGAAAAGTTACAAAGTTTTCAGGTTTAAGTCTTGGTCATACAATGATCAAACACCTTTCCTTTCACCAGTACTTATTTTTCACCAACAAGAACCCTAGTATACCCCTCCTCCCACCCTTCCAATGCCTGTGAGGCAGATGATTTCTACTTAACTCTTTTCTACATCGATTACATTCATTATTTTGACAAAAGATGCACCATTATTGTTCAGAATTTCCCCCCCAACAATCAGAATTGCTGAAAAGGCATTGTGAAATACTTTGTTTTCTATAGCTGGTTTTGAGAATCATATACTGATTTTGGATTTCTGCAAAGAGCCAGATAATTACAAGATTGATTTCTGTGCGTCTAGTTTTATGGCTGTTCTGGAAAGCCGCTCGTGAGGGGCAACTCGTCACCTGAGTAGGGCGTGAAGGACGAGCCGGTACTGTCCCCCTTCCCATGAGACTGCAGTTGCCCTGTCACCACCGGCTCATACCTGGCTTTCCTATAAGCTCTGAGGTGGCAGCCACCTTGCTGCTGGAGGGGAAAGGGCGGAAGGGAGCAATACCCTTTCCCTCCCGGGGAGGCATGGTGCCATAGTTTAACGCATGGTCCATTCACTTTTCTGCCACAAGCTGCCGGGCTCTGGACTAAGTCCTTTTGCGTCTGGAGACATGGTCGTGCCAGAGAGCTGCTTGTGAGGGGCAACTTGTGACCTCGGTAGGGCATGAAGGCTGAGCCAGTACTGTCCCACTTCCCATGAGACTGCAGATGCCCTGTCACCGCTGGCTCATACCTGGCTTTCCAATAAACTCTGAGGCGTCGGCCACCTTGTATGCAGTCCAGATGCATTTCTGCCAAAAGTCACTGGGTTTCGAGATTTGTTTCTGAGTCTCTGGGATCATGGCCATTAATCAGCTTGATCAGGAGCCAGAGAGGCCGTTTGTAGGCGGCGACTTGGAGGAAAGGGCCGGTTCCACCCCCGTCTGGTGAGGCCCTGCGTGTCTCGTCACTGCAGGCCCAAACCTGACTGTCCAGTGGCCTCTGGAGGATGATGGTCACAAGGCTGTCAAGGGGAACAGGCCAAGGCACGAAACCTATTCCCACCTGGAGTGGCCCAGCACCAGTAACCTACTGCAGGAACAGGACGCATTTCTGCTAAAAGCCTTTGGGTTCCGAGATTCATTTCTGAGTCTCTGGGACCATGGCTGTTAAGCAGTTCGATCAGGAACCAGAGAGGCCATGCCTCCAATTATATAGCTGAGCTGGAGGTGGTTTGTGGGTGTGTCTCCCACATACCTAACTTTTGACCGTTTGCTTTCTTGGTAAACTTTGCCCCAAGTTTTTGGGGTCTGAAGGCACAGCAGCAATTTTGGGGTATCTGAAAGTCTGACGGTGCCATCAGCCTGCTGATGAACTCACCTCACAGGTGCAGATTGACCTGCTGGCAGCATCATACCCCCTATTTTTGAGTTTTATATTGTTCCTTGAGCGTCCTGGAGTTTCCTAGTGTGCTGTTTGTTTGCAGCTCCCTGCCTTCTTCTCTTGCTTCCTAATGGTTTCCTGTCTGCCATTTTGGAGCTCGCTGATTCACCCTCAGCTGTTGTTACTCTGTTGCTTAGGCCTTGCATCGAACTTTTTATTTCACCTACCAAACTCTTTAGTCCTGTCACTTTTGATTCTAGTTTTCCCATTTTACTCCTGTGCTTTCTTGTCCTATGGTTTCCTGAGCTCTTTAAACATTCTCATCTCTCTGTCTCTGAGTCATTGGCTGAGAGATTACAAAGTTGGTTAGTGCTGATTGAGCCAATTGAGCAACCACCTTTACTCATGAGACTTGAGGGGCTTCTGTGCTACTTCCCTATTGTGACTGTTGAAGTTTGGGGGTGAATCTTTATAACTTTTATAATCTTTGTAACTTCAGCCTCTGAGGGAACCCCCAAGGGGTTCTCATAGTTTTGGGCTGCTCTTTTTCTTCTCTGCTGGATCTATTCTTCTGGCTGTAATTTAGGATTCTATGATTTGTTTGTACCACCACCGCCATCTCATTGGGGTCTTTCTGAAAGACAGAAATGTTCACAAATGGGGGCTCCAGCTACACGAGACGGGGTAGGGTGATGCGCAGTATGTGGGAGCTAGTCTCCAGAAGGAAGCTTGTTGACAGGGACGCAGAGAGAAATCTGGCTAAGTCTTTCAATAGTAGTTGTTTTCAGTGAGTTTGAGATGACATCTTAGTGTTTTGGTTTTTATTTCTGATGATTATTGTTGTTGAGCATATGTATATGTAGTTTTTGGCCATTTATGCAGTTTCTTCAGAGAAACATCTATTCACATACTTTGTCCAAATTTACATTAGGTTTATATTTTTTTTAAATCAGGCAAAAGAGTTTTATTTTCACTTTGCAAGCTTGTGTACTTATAAAAGCTGTACTCTTGTAAAAAGTTAAAACTTATACAAAGTTTATAAATAATCCTGTAAACATTATAGTAAACAACTGAGGACCTATACTGTAACCTTTAAGTGTATAAGCTGTAAGTCACAATTATAAACCAGGTTTTTTAAAAAATTTATTTATTGAATCACTGTGGGAAAGGTTACAAAGCTTTCAGGTTTAGGTCTCAGTCATGCAAATATGAAACACATTTCCCTTTACCAATACTTATTTTTTACCATGAAGAACCCCAATAAAACCCCACCCCCACCCCTCCCAGTCCCTGTGAGGCAGATGAATTCTAGTTAACACTCTATCTGCTTTGATTAGATTCACTGTTTCAATAAAAGATTCACCACTATTATTTAGAGTTTACCCCCCCCCCCCAAATCAGACATGCTGAAAAAGTATTGTGAAGTGATTTGCTTTCTACAGCTGGGTTCAAGAATTAAATGTTGGTTTTGGATTTTTGCTATTTTACCTATTGACCCTGGAAGTATTTCTACTGAAAGTCAGATAGTTAAGAAATTGGTTTCTGTGTTCTGGATTCGTGGCCGTGCTGGAGAGTCGCTCGTGGGGGGCAACTGGTGGCCTCGGTAGGGCATGAAGGGCGGACCGAAATGCCCCCCTTCCCATGAGGTTTTAGTCGCCCCCACACCCCCGGCTCATACTTGCTGTCCACAAGGCTCCCATGCGGCCGCCATCTTTCTTTCCAGAGAGGAGAGGGCGAATGGGGCAACACCCTTTCCCCTCCGGCAGACTTGATGGCCTGGATTACCGCATAGTCCTTTCACTTTTCTGCTCCAAGCTGCCAGGTTCTGCATTAAGTCCTTGTGCTTCTGGGGCCGTGGCCGTGCTGGAGAGCCGCTCGCGGGGGGCAACTGGTGACCTCGATAGGGTGTGAAGGACAGACCGGAACGCCCCCCTTCCCATGAGGTTTTAGTTGCCCCCACACCCCTGGCTCATACTTGCTGTCCACAAGTCTCCCATGTGGCCGCCATCTTTCTTTCCAGAGGGAGGAGGGCGGAAGGGACCAACACCCTTTCCCCTCCGAGCAGACATGATGGCCTGGATTAACGCATAGTCCTTTCACTTTTCTGCTCCAAGCTGCTGGGTTCTGCATTAAGTCCTTGTACTTCTGGGGCTGTGGCCGTGCTGGAGAGCTGCTCGTGGGGGGCAACTGGTGGCCTCGGTAGGACGTGAAGGACGGACCGGAACACCCCCCTTCCCATGAGGTTTTAGTCGGCCCCACACCCCCAGCTCATACCTGCTGTCCACAAGGCTCCCATGCGGCCACCATCCTTCTTTCCAGAGAAGAGAGGGCGAATGGGGCAACACCCTTTCCCCTCCGGGCAGACATGATGGCCTGGATTAACGCATAGTCCGTTCACTTTTCTGCTCCAAGCTGCTGGGTTCTGCATTAAGTCCTTGTGTTTCTGGGGCTGTGGCCGTGCTCCAAACTTAACTCTGATTTTCAGGGAGAAAGGCTGGGTGGTTTACTTCCCATTGATCACTTTGTATATAGAGAGATGTTGCGGCCACACGTATAAACCAGGTTTGATGGGCTCGGTGCACATATCTTCCAGCATCAAGGTTGCCTATTTCAGGGTTCCATTTCCAGCAGTCACACATTTTTAAACCAGGCCTGGTAGAACTACTTTCATCACATACACTAGTGATGGAAAACTCTACCGGAACGACTACTCCAGTTGCTCCCAAATTTGAGCACGCCTCCTGATAACCCAGAGGGGCTGCTGGAGACTTCCACGCCACACAGTAGGGCTGGGGCAATACCCAAGAAATGGCATTTCTAGTTGGTTCACAACTGATACTGTTAATCCAGGAACAAATCTTTTGAGAACCTCTACTATGCTCTTTACTAAGAATGAGGTAATATAAAAATCACTATGCTGTTTCAAGTTTATAGTTTGCTGCAGGTTGGAGTGATAGCACAGCAGTAGGGCGTTTGCCTTGCACACAGCAAACATGGCTGACCCGAGTTCGATTCCTCCGCCCCTCTTGGAGAGCCCGGCAAGCTACTGAGAGTATCTCGCCCGCACGGCAGAGCCTGGCAAGCTCCCCGTGACGTATTCGATATGCCAAACACAGTAACAACGAAGTCTCCAATGGAGACGTTACTGGGCCCGCTCGAGCAAATCGATGAACAACGGGAGGGCCTTTACCTTTACCTATGCTGTTTCAAAAGTTAAAAAACTTTTAAGATCTAAACTTTGTAACCAAACAAGCAAAATCAGTATTATCAGTTTTTCAGGTTTCAGCTGTTACCTAATTGCACTTGCTGTCTTTTACCATTTCTTGTTGTTGTTATACCTTACCAATGAAAGCTATAAACCCATATTCACCTGGATTTGAATATATTTTTTTTAGCTTTTTGGGTCATACCCAGCCATGCACAGGGATTACTCCTGGCTCTGCACTCAGGAATTACTCCTGGAGGTGCTCAGGGGACCCTATGGGATGCTGGGAATCGAACCTGGGTCGGCCATGTGCAAGACAAACGCCCTACCCACTGTGCTATTGCTCCAGCCCCTTGAATATTGTTTTGTATTTTATTTGCATAAAAATATTATTGAAAGGCTTCAATAGCCTGTTATTTTTTCCTTAAAGTATCTTAAAAAAATGAAGCCTTCAGGGTCAGGTGAATGAGACCAGTTGTAGTTACTGGTTTTGGCATATCGAATACACAGCGGATAGCTTGCCAGGCTCTTCCGTGCGGGCGGAATACTCTCGGTAGCTTGCCAGTCTTTCCGAGAGGTATAGAAGCTTTTGGGGTGACCTCTAATCACCCTTGTAGGTGTTACCATATTTGAACCCTATCAAATATGGTACGACAATTCCAGAAGACGGGTATTTAGTGTCTTATGATGTGTCGCGCGGCCGCTTGGGGCCGCGCGGGTCCGGAAAGCGTCCTGGAGTGTGGCGACGGCTGGGTAGTGGAAGTAGTGTCGAGAGTGGAAGTCTGCCAGTGGGGTATTTATCTGGGTAGGGTGGGTCTCCTGTGCACAATTCGATCCCTGGGTGGTTGATGGAAGCAGACAGGGCAGGGTAGGGTGGGGCTCCTGATTAGAATCCCTTTGTCACCTGTGGTGGTGGGAGCAAGCAGAGAAGCTCTGTCCCTGGGTCCGAGACCTGGGCCCTACGCAAACAAGATGAGAATGCCATTCAGGTCTCCCAAAGAAGAATAGAAAGAGCTATGCTTGGAATATCACGTTTCACTCAAATGAGAGAATGAATCCGGAGTTCTGACATCCGTCGACGATCAAGGATCAGGGACGCTGTCTCATTTGCCAAGGTGTCGAAAATCAGATGGGCTGGTCACGTAATGAGATTTAAAGACGACCGTTGGACTAGAGCTGTTACTGATTGGATTCCACGGGATGTCAAGAGACCGCGTGGCCGCCCACCTACCAGATGGTCAGACTTCTTCGTCAAGATCATGAACGATCGGTTTGAGGCCCTTCATGTTCCCGGAGCGAACAGATGCCTTTGGGCTACACTAGCACGTGACAGGGACAAATGGAGACGTTACTGGCGCCCGCTCGAGTAAATCGACGACTAACGGGAAGTTAAGTGATTAAGTGATTAAGTGATCTTAAAAAAATAGATTTGCAGCCAGAGCAAACACAGACTCAAAGTGAAAGAATGGAAAACAATCCTGCAAGCAAACAGTTCCTTCAAAAAAGCTGGAGTCGCCATACTAGTATCCGACAGCATTAGCTTTAGGTTGAAAAAGATTAGAAGGGACAGCGAAGGCTATTTTCTCTTCATCAAGGGACACGTACAACAGGAAGAAATCACACTCTTAAATGTATACGCACCTAATGAGGGAACAGCTAAATATTTAAAACAACTGCTAACAGATTTTAAGGAGGACATTGCTAACAACACAACAGTAGCTGGAGATTTCAACATCGTCTTATCACCTCTGGATAGATCAACAAAAACAAAACTCAGCAAGGAAACATTGGCTTTGAAAGAAGGAATAGAAGAGAAAGGGCGTATAGACCTATACAGGGCTTTACACCCTAAAAAGAAAGAATACACATTCTTCTCCAGTGCGCACGGAACATTTTCCAAAATAGACCATGTCCTAGGCCACAAAACATACCTCAATAGAATCAGGAAGATAAAAATAGTATCAACAATCTTTTCAGACCATGATGCACTGAGAATAGAAGTGAATCACACACAGACAAGGAGAACCAAATCAAACACCTGGAAATTAAACAACTCAATGCTTAACAACAAGTGGGTCAGGAAGGAAGTGAAGGACGAAATCAAAAGATACTTGGAAACAAACGAGAATGAAGACACAAGCTACCAAAACTTATGGGATGCAGCGAAAGCCATTTTAAGGGGAAAATTTATACTCTGCATGTATATCACAGGACAGAAGAAAGGATGCACATAAACAACATGACTTCACAGTTCAAGATCTTAGAAAAGGATCAACATAAGGAGCCCAAATCGGGCAGAAAGAAAGAGATCATAAAACTTAGAGCAGAAATCAACGACATGGAAACCAAAGAAACAATCCGAAAGATCAATGGAACCAGGAGCTGGTTCTTTGAGAAAATAAATTAGATAAAACACTAGCAACACTCACAAAGAAAGAGAGAGAGAACCTTAATAAATCGAATCAGAAATAAGAATGGGGATATCAGAACAGAAACCAAAGAAATTCAAAAGATTATCAGAGACTATTTTGAAAGTCTGTATGCCACGAAACAAGAGAACCTATAAGAAATGGATAAATTCCTGGATTTCTATCATCTCCCAAAGCTGAATCAAGAAGATATAAAGAACATGAATAGACCTATTCACATCAAGGAAATTGAAACTGTAATTAAAAGTCTTCCCAAAAACAAAAGCCCAGGTCCAGATGGATTCACTAGCGAATTTTTCCAAACATTTAAAGGGGACCTATTGACAGTTCTTCTCAAGCTTTTCCAGGAAATTGAAAAATCAGAAACTCTCCCAAAATGGGTTTCTATGAAGCACATATCTTTCTAATACCAAAAGGAAACAAATACATCACAAGAAAAGAAAACTACAGGCCAATATCCCTGATGAACACGGATGTGAAGATTCTCAACAAAATGCTAGCAAATAGAATTCAACAACCTATCAAAAAGATCATAAACCATGACCAAGTGGAATTCATCCCGGGGATGTAAAAATGGTTCAACATTTGGAAATAAATCAACATAATTCATCATATCAATAAAAGAAAAGATAAAAATCACATGATCATATCAATAGATGAAGAGAAAGCATTTGACAGGATCCAGCGCCCGTTTATGATGAAAACCCTCGCCAAATGGGGATAGAGGGGACTTTCCTCAATATAGTTAAAGCCATCTACCACAAACCTACAGCAAACATCATCCTCAATGGGGAAAAACTGAGAGCCTTCCCCCTAAGATCAGGGACTAGACAAGAATGCCCACTCTCTCCACTACTGCTCAATATAGTACTGGAAGTACTTGCAATAGCGATTAGGCAAGAAAAAGATATTAAGGCATCCAGGTAGGAAAGGAAGAAATCAAGCTCTCACTATTTGCAGATGATATGATACTATACTTAGAGAACCCTAAAACCTCTACCAAGAAACTCCTAGAAACAATAGACTTGTATAGTAAAGTGGCAGGCTATAAAATCAATATCCAAAAATCCATGACTTTTCTATACACAAATAGTGAAACAGAAGAAAGTAACATGAAGAAAACAATCCCATTCACAATTGTGCCCCAGAAAATCAGGTACCTAGGAATCAGCTTAACTTAAGGAAGTAAAGGACCTGTACAAAGAGAACTACAAAACTCTACTTCAGGAAATAAAAGAGGACACGAGGAAATGGAAAAATATCCCCTGCTCATGGATGGGGAGAATTGACATTGTCAAAATGGCAATACTTCCCAAAGCACTGTACAAATTCAATGTGATCCCTATAAGAATACCCATGACATTCTTCAAAGAAATGGAGCAAACACTCCTGAAATTTATATGGAACAATAAGCCCCCACGAATAGCTAAAGCAATTCCTGGGAAAAAGAAAATGGGAGGAATCAAACTCCCTAACTTCAAGCTCTACTACAAAGCAGTAATATAAACAGCAGGGTACTGGAACAAAGGCAGAGCTGTAGACTAGTGGAATAGGGTTGAATATACTGACATCTCCCCTCAAGCATATGATTATCTAATCTTCGATAAGGGTGCAAGAAAAGTGAAGTGGAGCAGGGAAAGCCCCTTTAACAAATTGTGCTGGCAAAACTGAATGGCTACATGCAAAAAATTGGGCTCAGATTTCTGCCTAATGCCATGCACAAAAGTAAGACCAAAATGGATTAATGACCTCAACATCAGACCGGAATCCATAAAGTTAATTGAAGACAAATTTGGCAAAACCCTCCATGATATTGAAGCTAATGGTATCTTCAAAGATGTCACACCACTGGCCAAGCAAGTGAAAACAGAGATAGACAAATGGGACTATCTTAAACTAAGAATCTTCTGCACCTCCAAAGAAACAGTGACCAAAATACAAAGACAGTCTACAGAATGGGAAAGGATATTCACCGAATACACATCCGACAAGGGGTTGACATCAAGGATATACAAAGTACTGGTTGAACTCCATAAGAAGAAAACACCAAACCCCAACAAAAAATGGGGAAAGAAAATGAACAGAAACTTTCGCAAAGAAGAAATCTGAATGGCTAAAAGGCACATGATAAAATGCTCTACATCATTAATTGTCAGGGAGATGCATATCAAAACAACAATGAGATATCATTGCATACCACAGAAACTGGCCCACATCCAAAAGAACAAAAGCAACTGGTGCTGGTGCGGATGTGGCGAGAAAGGGACCCTCCTTCACTGCTGGTAGGAATGCCGACTGGTCCAACCCTTTTGAAAAACAGTATGGACGATTCTCAAAAAATTAGAAATTGAGGTCCCATTTGACCCAGCAATACCACTCCTGGGAATATATCCCAGAGAGGGAAAAAAGTATAGTCGAAGTGACATCTGCACTTGTTTGTTCATTGCAGCACTCTTTACAACAGCCAGAATCTGGGAAAAACCTGAGCGCTCGAGAACAGATGACTGGTTAAAGAAACTTTGGTACATTTACACAGTGGAGTACTATGTAGCTATTAAAAAAGATGAAGTCATGAAATTTACATACAAGTGGTACTACATGAAAAGTATCATTTTAAGTGAAATGAGTCAGAAAGAGCGGAATAGACACAGAAAGATTGCATTCATCTGGGGAACATAATGGAAAAAATGGGAGACTAACACCCAGGAGTGGCCGAGATTAGCACCAGGAATTTTGCTCCATGACTTGGAGGCCAGCCACAAGTGCTAGGGGGAAAGGAAGCTCAGATAGAAAAGGGAGCACCAAATAAAGGGTGTTGGGAGGATCCTCCTAGGATGGGAGAAGCATGCTGAAAGTAAACTATAAACATCATTGCCACTCCAATGCTTCTCTTGCAAACCACAGAACCCAAAAGGAGAGAGAGAGAGAGAGAGAGAGAGAGAGAGAGAGAGAGAGAGAGAGAGAGAGAGAGAACAAATGGGAATGCCCTGCCACAGAGGCAGGGGGGAATGGGGGGGTGGGGGGTGGGAGGGATGCTGGGACCCGTGGTGGTGAAGGATAGGCGCTGGTGGAGTGATGGGCACTTAATCATTGTATAACTGAAACTCAAGCACGAAAATTTGTAAGTCTATAATTGTACCTCGTGGTGTTTCACTAATAAAAGAAGAAAATAAAATTTAAAAAAAGGAAGAGAAAAAATATAAAAAAATAGTGTTGCACCTGTTTTGTGAAGTCTAAATAGCACCTAGGAGCCTTAAAGGCACAGAAAAATTACTGAGTATTAAAAGAAGAAATGAACCTTAATTTTATCTCTCCCATAGAGATGATGTGCAAACTACATTTAGTCAAAATCCTTTGTCACCTAGGATTGTAGATTTCTAAAAGTACCTAGGTGATCTTAATATGGCATCCTCAAGACTATGTTTTGCACAGCAAGGCCCAAGAATGTCTTTTTTGTAAGTTTCCATAGAAATTTTGACTAGTACCATACACAGAAGCAGATACATTACTTGAACCCGCATAAATACCCTATTAAGGTAAAAAACAGTAATTATTTTTAAACATGCTCTGACAAATTCATACAATAAAGTAAAAACCATCTTGGCAGATAATCTAGCAGTGTCCTTAGAAAATACTTTTGGAAAAACTGCATTCTGTGCATGACTGCAAGCACCCAAATTCCGTCCTCTCTTGGGCCTTTTTTTTTGAAAACCTCTTCAAACCTTACTCATAAAACTGAGAATGCTTTTCCTCATTGGAATCCTATCAAAGTGAAAAATGTCTTTAGAAACAGACCAGGAAACCAGAACCACATACTCTTCAACTATAATAATGAACCTTTCTACTTTCCACTGTTGTACATCAATTTTAATGAGCATAGCAACAGCATATTTATTAGTGGTTGACATACCTGCCAGACTGGCAAAAGTGATTGTAACTTGCATAAATAATACACTCAAAGAACATTCCCTAATCCTCCGTGATTAGATCGATGCAGCTTATAAAAACAAGAAAGTGACTATTCCCATTAAAGTAGGCATCAAAAATTAGTTTTGAGAAAGATGAAAGGAACATTCTCTAACTCCTGGATGCAAGGAAGTGAGTGTTTCAGAGTCAAAAATTAAAGAGAGCCCTATTTAAGAGCAAGGCCCCACCCCTCAGGGGTCACACAGTTGGTTCTGTTGCTTTTAACCAATTCATTTTAATAAACCAGCAAACAACTAGCCTTTCACTCCAAATTAAAACAAAAGAGAGACCATAACACTCTTCGGAAAGCCAAATACCCTGAGATACAGATCATTACCAGAATCTACACAAGGACTTGCTACATAAGTATAGTGTAATTCATATTTAAAGTCATTTCATAAAAATAACAACTAATCCAATATTCCAACTTCTGTTTCCTCCTATGACAATCACCAAAAGCAATCTCTTGTTAAGATTCTCCTCTGAGGGAGCACCAAATAAAGGGTGTTGGGAGGATCCTCCCAGGATGGGAGATGCGTGCTGAGAGTAAAATATAGAACAAGTATGATTGCCACTCAGTGCCTCTTTTGCAAACCACAGCACCCAAAAGGAGAGAGAGAACAAAAGGGAATGCCCTGCCACAGATGCGGGATGGGATGGGGGAAGGTTGGGGGTGGGAGGGAATACTAGGATCAGTGGTGGTGGAGAATGGGCACTCGTGGAGGGATGAGTACTCGATCATTGTATAACTGAAACCCAAGCACAAAAATTTGTAAGTCTACAACTGTACCTCATGGTGTTTCACTAATAAAATAAAATAAAAAGATTCTCCTTCTCTGCCTGAACATAGAAACTGCTTAGTAAAATTCTCCAACTGATTTTCAAGTTGAACAGTTTTATTCCTTAAGAGCTTTGAATTGTTCTGTATTTTCTTCAACTGATCTATTTCTTTGGATAATCTAGCAATTTCTTCTTCCAAATGTCTTTGCGTAATATCAACTTGTTGGCACAGGTGAGCTAAAGTAGTTGCCATTTCCTGTTGTACTTGGTGGCTGAAGTTTGCACTTATGAAGCTAACAATCATCTTCAGTTTCTCAGTTGCATACTTGACGAATTGTTGCTTAAAGGCTCTCTCTTTGGCTCGGGTGGTCCAAGTCAGCCTTTCATAAAGATACAAAGCTCCACACATACTTAACGAAACAGATATGAGTGTCCAGCCTCCAGTTTTCCAAATCACTCCACCGACAACAATGATGCCCATAGAAGTTCTAGATGTGAGAGAAGTCAGTCCTATCATTAGGGTGACCATGAGGTCTTGCTGTAATGTACTGTCTGGTATCACTGGGTTGATGGGAGCAGTCGGGGTAGAGGCTAGAGATCTAGGGAGCTGAAAGATAGACTCTGATAATCCTAGAAGCACCCGCTGAGCATTGGTCGGGCCCAAGAAACGATAAACAAGGGAAGACCAGTCCAAGGAAAAACGAAATACAATTTCCTCTTGAAAATCTGAACACAACATGTGGCAATTTATATCATAGCTGAGATCAAATTTCTTTCAAGAAATCAATGTAAGAAGTTTATTCTGTATATTAGTTGGAAGTAATGGTTTCAAATTTTCAATAATTTCTTGTTGGGACTAAAGCATTGAGGCATTGACTTCACTGGTACACCAATTGGCCAGGTTTCTTCCCATACCATCTTCTAAGTGCTTATTTAACTCATTTTTATATACTTTCAATACACCTGGAGTAGGATGAAACTCAGAACAAAATTCATCAACCAAAACAGAGAGTTGAAAAATTTCATTTGTCATTGCACATGAAACCTTGTTGGCCACTCCCTTTGTAACCTCCTTGTTCTTCTTCTTCACTTCTAGTGTTAAAATGCTCATATGATTTTGGGTAAAGTCAAGTCTATCAATCTGATCTTCTCTCTCTTCTATTGAATAAACTCTTTTCTCTGCTGCTGTCACGTTTATTGAATCCATTATGTTTTTCACAATATCTAGTATCTGTTTAGCTCTGATAGTGTGCTGTTCAAACTTTGTTTTCACTGTTGACTGTGAGATACACTCCTCGAAGATTTGTTCAAAATTCTGAAACTCCTGAATTTGTGCCTGAAATCCTTCAGCAAGTGCCCCACCACCTTCTGGCATGCCCTGTGCTTTGTGTTTTCTAGCACTGAGAACTTCCTTTGCCGAAACAAAGAAGATTCGATTTCCAGCTTCTAAAGGATCCACAATTCTTCTCCAGTGTCGAAAACGGCGTGATGAGATTGGTGCCCTCTTGTCTTGGTCAGACCAATGATGTCGTACTTGATCTTTTGCACTTTTACCATCAGGTCCTCGATGAATGCATGTGATGCTAGCGTACGTGCATTGAAAGTACAGACGATTATTTTTGTCTTCCTTTGTTGTGGCAGCCTAGTTCAGCCTTGAGATTTTATCGGCCTCTCCTTTCTCATCCTTCTCAATGCTGCCATATGGTGATGCCTTCAGGGTCAGGGGAATGAGACCCATTGTAATTACTGATTTTGGCATATCGAATACACAACAGATAGCTTGTGAGGCTCTGCCGTGCGGGCGGAATACTCTCAGTAGCTTGCCAGGCTCTGCAAGGGGGATAGAGGCTTTTGGGACAGCCTCTAATCGCCTTTGTAGGTGTTACCATGGTTCAAACCATATTTGAACCCTATCAAATATGGTACGGCAATTCTGGAACATGGGTATTTAGTGTCCTATGATGTGTTGCGCGGCTGCAAAGCGGCCGCGTGGTCCGGAAAGCATCCTGGAGCATGGCGGCGGCTGGGTAGTGGAGGTAGTGGAGGAACATGCAATAAAAGAGATGTCAGAGGCGTCGGTGTCCTTGTCAACACAAACTTGGCCATGAGCATTTATTCATTCGAATGCCTAACAACCCGAATTGGACATTTACATTTGAATAGATGTGGCTCACTGCCAGCAGTTTCTATCTTCGTTGTCTATGCACCAACATACAATTATGATGAAGGAGAAATTGAGAGTTCTACATGGAGCTGGAGAAGTTCTATAAATAAGACCACACCTTCTACAAGATCATTGCGGGTGATTTTAATGCCAAGATAGGACCGAGAAGATCAGCCGAAGAACTTCACATCGGGACCCATGGCCTAGAATGGAACGAACAGGGTGAGAGACTGTCTGAGTTCATCATGTCGACCAAGATCATCCATGGTAACTAAAGATTCCAGAAGGCCGAATCTAAACGTTGGACATGGGAGTCTCCCTGTGGACGATTCCACAACGAAATAGACCACATCATATTCAATCGACGGTTTGCCTGACCGATGTCGCTGTTGTCTCAAAATTCCAAACGGGATTGAACCATCATCTCCTTCGTGCAAAATTCTACTTCACAGAGTGGGGAGAAAGGGCTGCAAAGTTTAAGAAGAGAACTCCCAGAATGACCACCAACTGGGAGCTCGTTGGCACTACTGTGGCAACATGGGAAGATGCTATTGTTGACAACATTGATGAGGAATACGATCGACTGGTTCAGCACCTCCATGATTGTGCGAGGAATGCCAAGAGAGAGATAGCCACAAAAAAAAAAAACACCTGTCTTCGAAAACTCTTGAGCTTATTCACCAACGTGGTTTGGTGCATGCCTCAGGCAACCGCCAGCGAACATCTGAGCTCGCAAAGCAGTGCAGAGATGCGATCAAGGAAGACCTCAAAGAGAGAAGAGCAGGAAGTGCTGGTAGATGCAGCAGAGAACGGGAAAAGTATTTGTAATGCCTGCCTGTCCTTTGCGAACTACAAGACCAAGATGACTGCCCTCTGACGTCCTGATGGATCTATCACATCTTCCCGAACGGCAATGGAGAAGATTATCCATGACTTCTACTCAAATCTCTTTGATAGCCATGTCCACCTGCCCACATACCAAATTCCACAGGATGGATATGTCGTTCCCAATGTTATCCCTTCCGAAATCCAACATGCAATTTCGTCAGTAAAGAAACGAAAGGCACCCGGCCCAGACAAGGTCAGACCTGAACACCTGAAGAACCTGCCGTCAGTACTCATCAATACTCTGGCTCAGCTCTTCACACGCTACCTTTCTGAATGCAAGGTTCCGTCCAATTGGAAAACCAGCAGGACTGTACTACTGTACAAGAAGGGAGACATCCACGACATTGGCAACTATCACCCTATCTGCCTATTGTCTGTCATCTACAAGTTGTTCACTCAAGTCTTCCTGAATAGGATTGGCAGAACACTAGATGAAGAACAACCATGCTAGCAAGCTGGGTTCTGCAAAGGATTCAGCACCATCGACCATATCCACATGATAACCAAGCTCATTGAGGTTTCTCAGCAGTTCAAGATGCCGCTCTGTCTAACGTTCATTGATTTAAAGAAGGTCTTTGATTCTGTTGAGACGGAAGCGGTCATTGAAGTCCTAGCCAATCAGGGCATTCAAACCAAATACATCAGGATCCTCTGTGAGCTGTATTACGGATTCACTACCAGGATCTCACCATTCTACAAAGAAGTAATCATTGATGTCAAGAGAGGGGTTCGGTAGCCGGATACCATTTCACTGAAACTCTTCAGTGCCACCCTCGAGAACATCATGTGAGGACTGGAATGGGAAGGAATGCGAGTGAAGATAGATGGTGGGCAACTACACCACCTTTGCTTTGCTGATGACGTTGTTCTAATAACACCAAACATTAGCCAAGCGGCTCAAACGCTGGTCGACTTCAACCATGAGTGTGGAAAGGTCAGACTACAGCTGAATCTTACGAAGACAATGTTTATGAGAAACAGCCTCATCTCTGACTCTCCATTAGCTCTCAACAGGACGACCATCTCCGAATGCAACTGTTATGTGTACCTAGGTCGAGAAGTCAACATGATGAATGACCTGGCACCTGCGTTGCGCAGGAGGAAGAGAGCAGCTTGGAACGCCTTCAAGAGCGTCAAAGAAATAGCTAAGGGGATGAAGAAACTCCGGTTCTGGGCACATATCTTTGATTCCACTGTTCTTCCTACATTAACATATGCCTCAGAGACCTGGGCCCTATGAAAACAGGATGAGAACACTATTCGGGTCTCTCAAAGAGGAATTGAAAGAGCTATTCTTGGAGTATCACGTTTCACTCAAATGAGAGAAAGAATCCAGAGTTCTGACCTCCATCAACGATCAAGAATCAGGGATGCTGTCTCATTTGCCAAGTCGTCAAAAATCAGATGGGCTGGTCACGTAATGAGATTTACAGATGACCGCTGACTAGAGCCATTTCCGACTGGATTCCACGGGATGTCAAAAGACCACGTGGCCACCCACCTACCAGATGGTCAGACTTCTTCATCAAGATCCTGAACTATTGGTTTGAGGCTCTTCGTGTTCCTAGAACAAACAGACGCCATTGGGTTACACTAGCAAGTGACAGGGACAAATGCAGACGTTACTGGCACCCACTTGAGCAAATCGACGATTAAGGGGAAGTCAAGTGATCAAGTGATCAAAGGATCCACAACTTTGAGCTCCTCTACCAAGAAATGCAGACATCTTTCCATGTGCTGTCTATGAATGTCTTCCATGTACTCTGGCTCCGATGCAGAGACATCCCAACGATTATTCAGAATAAAAATATTAAGTTTGGAAAGTCGTTCATTTACCTTATGAGAAAACTGTTTCTCCGTGTTCATTAATGTGGATTCTGAGTTTGTAACCAAAATAAAGACATCAGCATCTAAGCAAAACTTGTCAATCCAGCTATCCAGTTCTGTAGTGACATCTGTTCCTGGATTGTCTACTAAAACCAGGTCATCTCTCAAGAGGGCATTTTTTTCTTAATGTAGGAGTACTGCTATTTATTCAGCCACTGATTAGCTGATTGAATTGGGCATGAACTTCACCTTACTTTTTTTTTCTTTTCATAATTTTATTATTTTTCTTCTTATATTTATCTATTGAGTGACTGTGGGAAAAGTTACAAAGCTTTCAGGTTTAAGTCTCGGTCATACAATGACCAAACACCTTTCCCTTCACCAGTATTCATTTTTCACCGCCAAGTACCCCAATATACCCCCTCCCACCCCTCCCAATGCCTGTGAGGCAGATGATTTCTACTTAACTCTTCTCTATATTGATTACATTCATTATTTTGACAAAAGATGCACAATTATTGTTCAGAATTTCCCCCTCAACAATCAGAATTGATGAAAAGGCATTGTGAAATACTTTGTTTTCTATAGTTGGTTATGAGAATTATATAATGATTTTAGATTTCTGTAAAAAGCCAGATAATTACGAGATTGGTTTCTTTGCGTCTTGTGTTATGGCTGTGCTGGAGAGTCGCTCGTGGGGGGCAACTCGTGGGCTCAGTAGGGCGTGAAGGACGAGCCGGTACTGCCCCCCTTCCCATGAGACTGCAGTTGCCCCATCACTGCTAGCTAATACCTGGCTTTCCAATAAGCTCTGAGGCAGTGGCCACCTTGCTGCCACTGGGAAAAAGGCGGAAGGGAGCAACACCCTTTCCCTCCAGGGAAGGCATGAGGCCATTGTTTAATGCATGGTCCATTCACTTTTCTGCTGTAAGCTGCTTGGCTCTGGATTAAGTCCTTTTGCCTCTGGAGTCATAGCTGTGCAATAGAGCCACTCGTGGAGGACAACTCATGACCTCAGTAGGGTATGAAGGACGAGCTGGTACCGCCCCCCTTCCCATGAGACTGCAGTTGCCCATCACCGCTGGCCATACCTGGCTTTCCAATAAGCTCGGAGGCAGTGGCCACTTTGTACGTGGTCCGGATGCATTTCTGCCAAAAGCCGCTGGGTTTCAAGATTTGTTTCTGAGTTCAAGAGGTCACATTTTGCCTTTGGCCAAAACACATGTACAAGACAGCCAGCTTTCAAGTCTTTGTCCATATGAAGGGCATGGGCTAACTGTCTTCACATTCTTCTTTTCATCTGATCCTTCGGTCATAAGATAGGCTTTATCTCCATCACTTCTTTCAACACTCAGGAAACAATTTGTTGTGTGGCCTATCCCACTTGGAAGGACTCCATCCCATAACATTACATTGATAATAGAGCTCTTCCCACTGCTAGTCCTGCCGAAAAATGCCACTTTCATGTGTCTCCGAGACAGCACCTCACCAATGATGGAAAGCTTGTTTTTATACCCCTGAATTTCAATCAGATCATCTTCAGTAGCTATTCGATCAAGTTGTGGATCCTTCAGTAACAAACTCCAGTAACTGGTCAAAGATAGAAGTAATTGCCTTCTTAGTCAGCACAAAGTGCTTCAGGGGAGAAGTCGATTCTGCCATTATGCCGGCCCTGCCCGACTGGTCACCCGGCAACTGCGCTCAGCCCCAGCCTTCCGGTCACCTCATCCTCCTCCTGGCAGATTTATATTTTTGATGTTGAGTTTTAGGAGTTTTATGTATACTTTAGATATTGATCCTTTATCAGGAATTTTCCAATATTTTCTCTTCAGGTTGCTTTTCATTCTGCTGATGGCACACTTTGATGCAGAAAATTGAAAAAATTATGAACTCAACTTTGTCTATTTTTGGTAGTGTATTCAAGAAATCATTGCAAATTTCAACGTATGAAAGCTTTTGCCTTATATTTTCTCACAGAAGATTTATAGTTTTAGATTTGACAGGGCTGGAGTGATAGCACAGCGGTAGGGCGTTTGCCTTGCACGCAGCCAACATGGCCGACCCGAGTTCGATTCCTCCGCCCCTCTCGGAGAGCCTGGCAAGCTACCGAGAGTATCTCGCCTGCACGGCAGAGCCTGGCAAGCTCCCCGTGATGTATTCGATATGCCAAACACAGTAACAACAAAGTCTCCAATGGAGATGTTACTGGGCCCGCTCGAGCAAATCGATGATCAACGGGAGGGCCTTGATTTGACTTTAAAATTTAATCTGTTTTGATTGTTAAATGGGGTTAGGAAAGGTTCCAGGTCATCCTCTAGTGTGCTAACGCCCAGTTTTCTGGCATATCTGTTGGAAGATTGTCTCTCTCCACCCTGCGGTCTTTCTCCTGAGTCCACAACCATCTGACTACCGCGACCAGGTGGATTCCCAGGCTGCTTGGCTACTCCACTGGTCTCCATGTCTGTCTTTATTCTATCACCACATTATTTATATCACTTTAGCTTCGTAGTAAGATTTGAAACATTAAGTATTAGTTCGCCTATTTTGTTTTTGCTTTTCAAGATGGTTTTGTCTACTTGGGATTCCTTGAGGTTTCATTTGAATTTTAAAATGTATTTAAGAATTTTCTATTTCCACAAAAATACCATTGGGATTTTGATAGGGATTTCTTGGAGTCTGTAGACCACTTGGTAGTATTGACATGTTAACATTAAAAGTTATAATCCATAAACATGTATTTCCATTTATTTATATTTGATTTAATTTCTTTTAACATTATTTTTCAATTCTCAGTGTAAAAGTATTTTGTATCCTTGGTTAACTCTTTGATTGGAGGTGGGGCACATCTAATGATACTCAGGGGTTACTCTCTTGACTCTTTGTTTAGGAATTACTCCTGGTGAGCTCAGGGGACTGTATGGGATGTCAGGGATTCAAACTCGTTTGTTTTTGTGCAAGGCAAGCACCCTTTCCACTGTACTCTCTCTTCTTGATTAATTCTTTTGTTTGGAAGTATAACACATTTCACTTAGGAGTTTTGAAGAAGCAGAGAGAGAGATAGACAGAGAGAGACAGACAGAGAAAGACAGACAGACAGAGAGAGGGGGAGAGGAAGAGAGAGGGAGAGAAAGAAGAGAACATGGACTTCTTCTACCTCATGAGCTGAGGGAGAAGGCAGCTGGGATAGAGAAGGGATCACTAAGTCGATGATGGTTGGAGGGATCATTTGGGATAGGAGATGTGTGCTGAAAGTAGATAAGAACCAAACATGATGGCTTCTCAGTATCTGTATTGCAAACCATAATGCCCCAAAATAGAGAGAGAGCATGGGGGGGGGGGAATTGCTATAGAGGCATGGAGGTGTTGGAAAGGGGGGAGATACCGGGATATTGGTGGGGGAGAATGTGAACTGGTGGAGGGATGGGGGTTCGATCATTATATGACCAAAACTCAAACATAAAAGCTTTGTAATTGTATCTCATGGTGATTTAATTAAAAAATATATATAAAAACACGGGCTTCTGCAGAGTGAAGAGTCCTAGTATACAGCCCAGCATCAGATATGAAAGTATGAAAGTGCACATCTTAAGAGGGGACATGCAGGCGACACATACACTTAGCAGCAATACATGGGCACAGGCAGTACATGGGCTTGGGCAGCCTATGCACCTTCCTTGGTTAACTCTTAAATATTCAATGTTTATTTTGTAGTACCAGGGATCAAAACCAGGCACTCATGCATGTAAAGCATGCAGCCTACCACTGAGAAAATCTCCTGGTGTGAGACTTTCATTGGTACTAGTGTAAGTGAAATTGTTTTTATAATTTTTTGTTCAGATTATCCATGGCTAGGGCATGGAAATCTACTGATTTTTGTGTGTTGACTTTTCCTAATACTTTGCTGAATTTATCAGTTCTAACAGTTTTTTTTCTGGGCTGTGTAGAAGAATTTATACATAAAAGATCATATTATCCATCACTTGATCACTTGACTTCCCGTTAATCGTCGATTTGCTAGAGCGGGCGCCAGTAACGTCTCCATTTGTCCCTGTCGCATGCTAGTGTAGCCCAATGGTGTCTGTTAATTCTAGGAACACGAAGAGCCTTAAATCGATTGTTCATGATCTTGATGAAGAAGTCTGACCATCTGGTAGGTGGGCAGCCACGCGGTCTTTTGACGTCCCAGGGAATCCAGTCAGTAAGGGCTCTAGTCCAGTGGACATCTCCAAATCTCATTACGTGTCCAGCCCATCTGATTTTTGACACCTTGGCAAACGAGACAGCGTCCCTGATTCTTGATAGTCGATGGAGGTCAGACTCCAGATTCTTTCTCTCATTTGAGTGAAACATGATACTCCAAGAATAGCTCTTTCAATTCCTCTTTGGGAGACCCGAATAGCTTTCTCATCCTGTTAGCGTAGGGCCCAGGTCTCTGAGGCGCATGTTAACGCAGGAAGAACAGTGGAATCAAAGAGATGTGCTCGGAGCCAGAGGCTCTTCATACTCTTAGCTATTTTTCTGACGCTCTTGAAGGCGTTCCCAGCCGCTCTCTTCCTCCTGCGCAACTCAGGTGCCATCATCATGTTGACTTCTCGACCTAGGTACACTGTTGCATTTGGAGATGGTCGTTCCGTTGAGAGCAAATGGAGCGTCAGGAACGTCAGGAGGCTGTTTCTCATAAACATTGTCTTCGTAAGATTCAGCTGTAGTCCTACCTTTCCACACTCACGGTCGAAGTTGGCCAGCATTTGTGCCGCTTGGCTAATGTTTGGTGTTATTAGAACAATGTCATCAGCACAGAGGAGGTGGTATAGTTGCCGACCATCTATCTTCACTCCCATTCCTTCCCATTACAGTCATCGCATGATGTTCTCCAGGGTGGCACTGAAGAGTTTCAGTGAAATGGTATCACCCTGCCAAATCCCTCTCTTGACATCGATGATTACTTCTTTGTAGAATGGTGAGATCCTGGTAGTGAATCCGTAATATAGCTCACAGAGGATCCTGATATATTAAGTTTGAATGCCCTGATTGGCTAGGGCTTCAATGACCGCTTCCATCTCAACAGAATCAAAGGCCTTCTTTAAATCGATCTTGAACTCCCGAGAAACCTCAATGAGCTTGGTTATCATGTGGATATGGTCGATGGTGCTGAATCCATTGCCCTTCTGGAATTTGTGATAGATCCATCAGGATGTCGGAGGGCAGTCATCTTTGTCTTGTAGTTGGTGAAGGACAGGCGGGTGTTACGAATGCTTTTGCCGGCTTTCTGCCGCATCTACCAGCACTTCTGCTCTTCTCTCTTTGAGGTCTTCCTTGATTGCATCTCTGCACTGCTTTGCGATCTCAGATGTTCGCTGGCGGTTGCCTGAGGCATGCACCAAACCACGTTGGCGAATAAGCTCAAGAGTTTTCAAAGACAGGTTTTTTTGTGGCTATCTCTCTCTTGGTGTTCCTCGTACAATCATGGATGTGCTGAACCAGTCGATCATATTCCTTGTCAATCTTGTCAACAATGGCATCTTCTCATGTTGGAGCAATAGTGCCAAAGAGCTCCCAGTTGGTGGTCGTTCTGGGAGTTCTCTACTTAAACTTTGCAGCACTTTCTCCCCACTCTGTGAAGTAGAATTTTGCACGAAGGAGATGGTGGTCCGATCCCATTTGGAATTTTGGGACAACAGCGACATCGGTTAGCTAAAACCATCGATTTTATATGATGTGGTCTGTTTCATTCCATCCACCACGAGACTCCCATGTCCAACGTTTTGATTCGTCCTTCTGGAACTGTGAGTTAGCATGGATGGTCTTGGTTGATATGATGAATTCAGACAGTCTCTCATCCTGTTCGTTCCATTCTAGCCCATGCGTCCCGATGTGGAGTTCTTCGGCTGATCTTCTCGGTCCTATCTTGGCATTAAAATCACCCACAATGATCTTGTAGAAGGTGTGGTCTTTTTTATAGAACTTCTCTAGCTCCATGTAGAACTTCTCAATTTCTCCTTCATCATAATTGGATGTTGTTGTGTAGACAATGAAGATAGAAAGTGCCGTCAGTAAGCCACATCTATTCAAGTGTAAACGTCTGATTCGGGTTGTTAGGCATTCAAATGAATCAATGCTCATGGCCAACTTTGTGTTGACAAGGACACCGACACCTCCGACACCTCTTTTATTGCATGTTCCGAGGAACAATTCTTCTCCAGTGTTGAAAACGGCCTGATGTGGTTGATGCCTTTTTGTCTCGGTCAGATCAATGATGTTGTACTTGATCTTTTGCGCTTTTACCATCAGGTCCTCGATGGATGCGTCATATGCTAGCATACGTGCATTGAAAGTACAGACAGTCATTTTTGTCTTCCTTCGTTTTGGCAGCCTAGTTCGGCCTTGAGATTTTATCAGCCTCTCCTTCCTCATCCTTCTCAATGCTGCCATATTGGTGATGCCTTCAGGGTCAAGGGAATGAAACCCATTATAATTACTGGTTTTGGCATATTGAATACACAATGGATAGCTTGTGAGGCTCTGCCATGTGGGCGGAATACTCTCGGTAGCTTGCCAGGCTCTCTGAGAGGAATAGAGGCTTTTGGGGTGGCCTTTAATAACCCTTGTAGGCCTTCCCATGGTTCAAACCATATATGAACCTTATCAAATATGGTACAGCAATTCTGGATGATGGGTATTTAGTGTCTTATAATGTGTTGCACGGCCACAAAGCGGCTGCACGGTCTGGAAAGCGTCCTGGAGCGTGGTGATGGCTGGGTAGTGGAGGTAGTGGAGGTCTACCGGTGAGGTATTTATCTGGTACTGGTAGGGGTAGGGTGGGTCTTCTGTGCGCAATCCAATCCCTGGGTCTCTGGCGGTTGGTGGAAGCAGACAGGGCAGGGTAGGGTGGGTCTCCTGATTTTAATCCCTTCATCACCTGTGGTTGGTGGGAGCAAGCAGAGAATATCTGTCCCTGGGTCTGTTGAGTCTGGAGTCCAAGGTCTCAGAGTTCCGCTTATCTTGTTCTGTGGGGCTTCAGTTGTGTGTGAGTCTTGGACTAAGCGTCCGGAAAGCATCCTGAAGCGTGGCAACAGTGGGTAGTGGAGGTAGTGGAGGTAGTGGAGGTCTGCTGGTGAGGTATTTATCTGGTACCGGTAGGGGCTTTTATTATCCATAAAAAGGAGATAATTTTATTTCTTCCTTTCCAGTTTGGATAACTTTTATTGGCAGGGTTTGGGCCATACCCTGCAGTTCTCTGGCCTTACTCCTGTCTCTGTGCTCAGGGATTATTCCTGGAGGTTCTCAGGGGATCGTATGTGGTGTCGAGGATCAAACGAGGATGGCCCCATGCAAGGCAAATGCCTTACCCGTGGCCTCTAGTCCCCAGCCATCCTTGTAGGACAACTTGATTGTGATGTACAGTCCTCGTGTGCCTCTGAATTTGGTCATCTAATATTTGGTTGAGGGTTTTGCATCAGTATTCATCAGGAATGATCATCTGTGGTTCCCTGTGGCATCTCTGAGTGGCTTGCTCTCTGGGGAATATTAGTCTCATGCACTGAATTAGATTGTGCTGCTTCTCTTTAATATTCTGAAAAAATTTGAGGATTGGTATTGGGTCTTTAAATATTCAGTAGAATTTAGTCCTGCTGCCCATTGGATTATGGAAGCTTCTCTTAGACAGCCATGGATTCTTCACCTGTAGTAAGTTTGCCCAGAATCTGCCCATTTTGTTTCTATTTTCCCAAACCGAACACCCCAGTTCTGGAGTCCTGAAAAGCCAGCAGCTCATTCTCCATCTTCCCTTACAAAGATTGTCTCTGCACTTCTGTGCCTCCCATGTGTTTGGGCCTGGCTCAAGCCTTTCCCTCGAGTCTCGCCAGACTGTCAGGTTTGCTGCTCAGTCTCCTGTGCCCGGGAACAGGAGGGAGCACATGAGGGACCAGATCTCCTGTTTTGCTACCTTTGACCATTTATTGCTCCCTTACTGAGTATCTTTCTTGTCCTACACTGGAGAGAAGTCATTCTGTGTCTGTCTCTCTCCTGCTGAGTGATTCATTCAAAACGGCAGGCCCTAGTCCCATCCAGGTCACAGCAGATTGCTTGCTTTCATCTTTTATGTTTGTGTAGTACTCAGTGATGTATACGCCACATCTTGATCCATTGTTTTTCCCTGGACATGCGGGTTGTTTAAATACCGTGGTATTGTGCTAAATGCTGCATTGAACACGGGCATGTATGTATCCTCTTGAGTTAATGTTTTTGTGTTTTGAGAGTAGACGCTGGACGTAGAATTGTTAGGGTATATGGGGGTTCTGTTCTTCTCTCTCTCTCTCTCTCTCTCTCTCTCTCTCTCTTTTTGTTCTCTTTTTGAGAGCACTCCAATTATTTTTCATAGAGGTTGAACCGGAGGGTAGTCCCACACCCCTACCAACACAGGCTATTTCCAGACTTTTTAATATATGCCATTTTCATTAGTATGAGATGATATCTCACTGTTATTTTCATATGGATTTCCCTAACTGTGACAATGAGTACTTTTTCATATATCAACTAGCTATCCATATGCTTTCTTTGGGGAAGTGTCTGTTCATCTTCTCTCTCCATTTTTGGATGGTTTTTTGGGTATATTTTGTGCTTGATTATGAGTTTCAAAGAAAGCATGGTGGCATACATGGGACTTGAGCATTCGGTGGCCAAGAATGATTCCCCTGGCTGACCCATGGCCATGGACGAATGAAGAACTGGGGGAATGGAGAAACAGGCCCCAGGCCCCAGGCTGGTAGGAAGTTGTTTTATTTCTCTCTCCTCCCTCGCATAGTCTGATCTCTCCCTTACAGCACAGTTGTAGTTTTGGTTGTAGTCCCAGTCATCATAGTTCCATCATCTTCATCTCCTCATAGACTTAAAAGTCCTCTACTTCTAGTCCCCTCTTTCCCTTACAACATAGTTATATAGAATCATGAAGGGTGGGGTACACATAGGTGGGGTTGAACATTGTCATAACAGCAAACAGAGGTAAAGCACCTCCTTCAGCGGAAGTTCTAGGGGATTAACTCAAGGATAAAATCTCATCTGCTTGGGGCAGGGAGGGAAACTCAACCCGCCCCCCTCCAAGGGGCCCTGGTGAGGACAGCCAGGCGCGGGGGCAGGAGACTGCACTGTTCTCTTCCAGGAGCTGGGTTTTATAGTCTCTGAGTCTTGACCATTGATGGAATAACACGGTGCCAGGGGCAGTTGGTGGGTGTAACGCCTACCTATTGGAAGATGGGGGATCTGGGTGGAGGAGGCCCAGTCCCAATCTGAGCAGGCTTGGAGATCTCAGCCCCAGGTCCCGCATGCCTGGGTTCCTCTCCCGGTTCCTTCATGTGTGAGGCTCATCCAAACATGTGGAGAGTGGTCTTAAGCATGGCTGTGGATGAACAACAGGATGACAGTGATACAGTGTGAAAATCTCATCTGAAGATTCAGCACTCCAGATTACTAGAAGACCTGCTCAAGGGCAGGATTCCATCCAGGGTGTATTTCTTTCTCCTCTCCTCAGCTAGTAATCCATCTAAACAATCACAGTAAATTTACTTCTTGTAATAATTCTAGTCATTTTAGATGAACATAGTAAGGGATATATTAAGCTTAAAGGGTGGCTTTTCTTGGGACATCTCACTATATATTCCAGACCACAGTCCTCAGGCCAGGCTAGTCTTTCCTAACCCCAGCAGGGTCCTTATTCAGTTACTCCTTTTTGGGTCATGACAGAGTTTGTCTCATGACCATGCTCTTAAGTTATTATACTTATGGTGCTTAACTTGTCTCCCTACTATGGCAAGGTAGCTTACAGCTTGCCCTGGGTCCATCCAGTCCCTTTGTCAGGACCCTCTTTCTTTTTTTGTGACATTACGTATGTCATTTTAAAAAAATTTTTTTATTAGTGAGACACCATGAGGTTCAGTTGTAGACTTACAAATTTTTGGCTTGGGTTTCAATTATACAATGATCAAATACCCATCCTTCCACCAGTGCCCATTTCCCAACACCACGGATCCCAGTATCCCTCCCACCCCCCATCCCCACCCCCATCCCACCCTGCCTCTGTGGCAGGGCATTCCCCTTTGTTCTCTCTCTCCTTTTGGGTGTTGTGGTTTGCAAAAGAGGCATTGAGTGGCAATCATGTTTGGTCTATAGTCCACTTTCAGCATGCTTCTCCCATCCTTGGAGGATCTTCCCAACACCCTTTATTTGGTGCTCCTTTCTCTATCTGAGCTCCCCTTTCCCCTAGCATGTGTGGCTGGCCTCCAAGCCATGGAGCAAAATTCTTGGTACTAATCTTGGCCATTCTTGGGTGTTAGTCTCCTATTTTGTTACTTTATGTTCCCCAGATGAATGCAATCTTTCTATGTCTATCTCTCTCTTTCTGACTCATTTTGCTTAACATGATACTTCCCATGTAGTACCACTTGTATGTAAATTTCATGACTTCATCTTTTCTAACAGCTACATAGTACTCCATTTTGTAAATGTACCAAAGTTTCTTTAACCAGCCATCTGTTCTCGGGCACTCAGGTTTTTCCCAGATTCTGGCTACTGTAAAGAGTGCTGCAATGAACAAACAATTGCAGATGTCACTTCAACTATACGTTCTTGCCTCTCTGGGATATATCCCCAGGAGTGGTATTGCTGGGTCAAATGGGAGCTCAATTTCTAATTTTTTGAGAATCGTCCATACTGTTTTTCAAAAGGGCTGAACCAGTCAGCATTCCCACCAGCAGTGAAGGAGAGGACCCTCCTTTTGGAACGAAGAACAACTGAGGCTTAAGTCAGGTAAATCTGATGGATATCCAGGAGTAAATATTTTTTCAGAGTCATTAACTCCCATGTTACAAAAGCATAGCATCAACTGTCTTCCTGTCTGTACAAAAAGGACATTGCTAAATAAACCAAACAAATGACATAAAGGAAAGAGAAAAGCTATATAGGATTATTAGTGCTTGATGGAATTGGCTGTGCCTCAGGAGCACTGTTGTGGGAGTAACTCAATAATTCTAAACTCCCTGTGGGAGGAGCAAGGACAACACAATGTTATCCAAAAGTTGATTTTTGTGAGTGTTTTATAAGTCTTTGATATTAGTCCTCTGTGTGCTGTATTATGGGAGCTTATTTGGAGATTCTTGCAGGGGAGTGAGCTGCTCTTTCATACTTGCCTGAAAAATGGTTTGTCTATTCAGGAAAGCGATCAGTCCTCTTCAACTGAACATGCCGCTTCCGTAAGGACATGGGAAGGACATGCATGGAGTGGTGAGGGCAGACCGGGATGCCTGCCAGGCCAGCCGCGTCAGTACTGGTGGTCAGTGGGGTGAAGGTCATATAACCCTCACATCCTGACTGATGTGTTCTGTGCATTGTCTGCATATTGTCTCCCATTCAGAATGGTGTCTTTTTATTTTGAGTTTTTTAGCCATGCAAAAATGTTTAAATTTGTTTTAATGCTTTCTCCTTCCTTCCTTCCTTCCTTCCTTCCTTCCTTCCTTCCTTCCTTCCTTCCTTCCTTTGCCTTGGTGGTCTGTTCATTGATGACATCTCTGAAGTCCATTTTCTGAAAAGTTCTACCTCTGATTTCTTCAGTGTATTTTATGGATTCTGATCTAATCTAGGTTTTATTCCACTTTGGTTTAGTTTTTGGGCCATGTCTTGTGGTGCTCATGAGACCTTACCCCTGGTGGGGCTTGGGGGACCATATGTGGTGCTCAGAACTGAACCCTGGTTGACCTCATGCACGGGAAGTGCCCTGCTCCTTGTACTATCTCTCCAGTTCTGGGTTTTAATCTGCTTTGAATTAACTTTTGTACATGATGAGGAATATGGTTCCATTTTCATTTTGGAAGTTATTTCCACAGAAATAACATAAGGCAAGGACATTAGGGGCCAGAGAGATAGTACAGCGGGTAAGGCACTTACCTTGCATGACTTGAATTTGATCCCCAGCATCCCATCTGGTCCCCTGAGCACTGCCAGGAGTAATTCTTGAGTGTAGAGCCAGAAGTAACCTCTGAGCATGACCGGGTGAGCCCCAAAAAACCTCCTGAAAAAAAAATGACATTAAAGATATCTTAATTGAAAAAATGGTTAAACTACCACTACCTGCAGGTGACATGATAATATATATAGAAAGTCCTAAAAAACCAACCAAAAATTCTTAGAAACAATAAACCAATACAGGCTGCAAAATTAACACAAACCAATCCCTGTGGCATTTCTATATGTAAATAATGAATTAGAAGAAAAATAAATAAAAAGACAATGCTTTTCAAAATAGTGTTCCAAAATAGTAAATACTTGGGAATCAACTGAATAAAGGAGGCAGAAGATTTGTAGAGTGAAAACTAGAAATCACTGCTGAAAGAAAACAAGACATCAGGAAATAGACTCTTCTCCATTCAAGATTGGGAAAAAATCATATCCTCCGAATCACCTTCCTATCCTAAGCATTCAGATGCAATGCAATCCCTACAAAATTCCAACTCCAGAAGTCCTTCGAGGAGTTGGAACAAACTCTGCTAAAATTTGTATGGAAGCATAAAACTCCCCCAACCAAAATAATTATAAGGGGGCAGCGGGGGTGGGTTGGGGGAGAAGTTGTGAGATATTGCATTTCACAGCTTTGGATTGTACTACAAAAACTATAGTGATCAAAACTCCAAGGTGACAAACTAAGGAGAGACTTGCAGGCCAGGGGGACATTGGTGGCAGAAAATGTCACTGGTGAAGGGATGGGTGATGGAACATTGCATGACTGAAACTCAGTCATGAGGAACTTTGTAACTGTGTATCTCATGGTGACTCCACTAAAACTATAAAAATAAAAATAAAATGTGAAGCAACTGCTAAGTCTTTCTGAATGGAAGTACCACATTCAAGTTTTAGGAGCGATAGCACAGCGGGTAGGGCGTTCGCCTTACAAGCGGCCAACATGGCCGACCCGAGTTCGATTCCTCCGCCCCTCTCGGAGAGCCCGGCAAGCTACCGAGAGTATTCGATATGCCAGACACAGTAACAACAAAGTCTCCAATGGAGACGTTACTGGGCCCGCTCGAGCAAATCGACGATCAACGGGAGGGCCTTTACCTTTACCTTTACCTTTTATTCTGATTTTTTAATATTTCATCAAATTTCATACAAACTTCCCAAAAAATAAAAGTAAAAAGCCACTACCTCATACATCAAAGCAAGCATGGCCCAGACCAGGGGCAGACAAGAAAATTCCCTCTACACACACCTTCTGAGCAGACAACCTTGCTGCATGGAAGATAACAGATGATTTGCCCTATCCAGGGTGGGTTTGTCCAAGAAATATCAGAATAGTTAAACATTAGAAAATCTCTTTACGCATCCCAAATGTTAATACGACTTGCTATTGTATGGGTACCATAACATTTTGAAAGAATTCAACAGTTTTTTTTTTTATGTAGGAGTACTGCTATTTATTCAGCCACTGATTAGCTGATTAAATTGGGCATGAACTCCACCTTACTTTTTTTTTTCATAATGTTATTTATTTATTTATTTCTTATATTTATTTCAGCTGCCGGGAGTCTGCTCGGGGCTGGGAGGGAAACTCAACCCACCCCCTTCCAAGGGGCCCCGGCGAGGACAGCCAGGCACGGGGGCAGAAGAGTCTGCGCTGTTCTCTTCTGGGAGCTGGGTTTTTATAGTCTCTGGGTCTTGGTCATTGATGGGATTACATGGCGCGGGGGGCGGGGGCGTTGGTGGGTGTGACCCCGGACTACTGGAAGATGGAGGATCTGGGTGGAGGATGCTCAGCCCCAATCCAAGCAGGCTTGGAGATCTCAGCCCCGGGACCCTCATGCCTTCGTTCCCAGCCACAACCATGCTGAGACTACTCTTCACATGCATGAAGGTACCAGCAGAGGAACAAAGGCATGCGGGTCCCGGGGCTGAGATCTCCAAGCCTGCTCAGATCGGGGCTGAGCATCTTCCACCCAGATCCTCCATCTTCCAGTAGGCAGGGGTCACACCCACCAACTGACCCCTGGCACCGTGTAATCCCATCAACGGCCAAGACCCAGAGACTATAAAACCCAGCTCCCGGCAGCGACATCTTATGATCTCTTTCTTACTTTGGACAACCTGGCAGGCTGCCAAATGTAACCTGCCCACACGGCAGAGTCTGGCAAACTCCCCCTGGTTTACCCAATATGCCAAATACCAGTAACAATGATGGGTCTCATTCTCCTAACCCTGAAAGAGCCTTGAATATGGCACTTTTTAAAATCTCGGGGCTAGGGCGAAGGAGACGTTACTGGTGCCTGCTCGAGGCAATTGATGAACAACAGGAGGATCGTGATCGTGAATATTTATTTATTGAATCACTGTGGACAAATTTACTAAGCTTTCAGATTTAAGTCTCGGTCATATATTGATCAAACACCTCTCCTTTCACCAGTACTCATTTTTCACCACCAAGAACCCCAATATACCCCCTCCCACCCCTCCCATTGCCTGTGAGGCAGATGATTTCCACTTAACTCTTCTCTACATTGATTACATTTATTGTTTCGACAAAAGATGCATTATTATTGTTTAGAATTCCCGCCCCAACAATCAGAATTGCTGAAAAGGCATTGTGAAATACTTTGTTTTCTATAGCTGGTTATGAGAATCATATAAACTCGCGCGATTTTGGATTTCTGCAAAGAGCCAGATAATTACAAGATTGGTTTCTGTGCATCTGGTGTTATGGCTGTGCCTTAGAGCCGCTCGTGGGGGGCAACTCGTGACCTCAGTGGGGCGTGAAGGATGAGCCGGTACTGTCCCCCTTCCCATGAGACCGCAGTTGCCCCGTCACCACCGGCTTACCTGGCTTTACAATAAGCTCTGAGGCGGCGACCACCTTGCTGCCAGGCAGGAAAAATGTGGAAGGGAGCAACACCCTTTCCCTTCTGGGGAAGCATGGCTCCATAGTTTAACGAATGGTCCATTCACTTTTCTACCACAAACTGCCAAGCTCTAGATTAAGTCCTTTTGCCTCTGGAGCCATGGCCGTGCCAGAGAGCCACTTGTGGGGGGCAACTCATGACCTCGGTAGGGCATGAAGGATGAGCCAGTACCACCCCCCTTCCCATGACACTGCAGTTGCCCTGTCACTGCTGGCACATATCTGGCTTTCCAATAAGCTCTGAGGCAGCGGCCACCTTGTATTCGGTCCAGATTCATTTTTGACAAAAGCCGCTGGGTTTCGAGATTTGTTTCTGAGTCTCTGGGATCATGGCCATTAATTAGCTTGATCAGGAGCCAGAGATGCCATTTGTAGGCAGCGACTCGGGGTCTCACTGGGATGGGGAGGAAAGGGCTGGTTCCACCCCCATCTGGTGAGGCCCTGTGTGTCTCGTCACTGCAGGCCCGAACCTGACTGTCTAGTGTCCTCTGGAAGATGGTGGTCACCGGGCCACCAAGGGGAACAGGCCAAGGCACGAAACCTATTCCCACCTGGAGTGACCCAGCACCAGTAACCTACTGCAGAAACCGGATGCATTTCTGCTAAAAGCCTTTGGGTTCCGAGATTCGTTTCTGGGTCTCTGGGATCATGGCTGTTAAGCAGTTCGATCAGGAACCAGAGAGGCCATGCCTCCAATTATATAGCTGAGCTGGAGGTGGTTTGTGGGTGTGTCTCCCACATACCTAACTTTTGGCCGTTTACTTTCTTGGTAAACTTTGCCCCAAGTTTTTGGGGTCTGGCCAAAGGCACCTGAAAGTCTGACGGTGCCATCAGGCTGCTGATGCATTCACCTCACAGGTACAGATTGTCCTGCTGGAGGCACCATAGCCCCTCAACACTGTTTTATGATAGAAAACATTTTACAAAAGCATCAACACTAACTCTTAGTCTTGGTGAAAACTATGGTGGTCACCAGAGGAAAAGGTGGGGAAAAGGAATGAGCAAAACAGTGGGGATGGTGGGATGGCACTGATTACAGAGAGAGAAGGTATGAAATTCTATAACACTGTCAAGGAAAATTTGGAGAGAGAGAGAGAGAGAGAGAGAGAGAGAGAGAGAGAGAGAGAGAGAGAGAGAGAGAGAACCGGGCTTCTCTAAGGATGGAAAGAGTCCCTACATACACCCTAGCATTAGACACGAAAGCACCAGAGTCCACATCTCAAGAGGGAGATGCGGGCCACAGGTGCTCGGCCACGTGGGCACAGGCGGCACATGGACTCAGGCAACTTATGCGCCTCTAAATTCCTTATCAAAGGTGGTTTATCTCGCTATTACTGGTTATTACTGGTTGAGTCTTCTGGGCTGGTGTCTTCACTCACTGAGCCGGGTGGTTTTCTGCTTTGCTTTACACTGTGACCTTTGCAGTCTGGAGTTGTTTCTTGTGTGTTGTTGTATGGTTAGTATGACATTAAGATGTCTGTGTGTTTACGGTGAATTATGGAGAGGTGCAGAGATTGGGTTAGATTGTTGGGGTCAATCCTGACCTGTTGGGGTACAAAATAGAGACCCCAATGAAAAAGCTGGGCCCCACCCCCCTGGATGCCACTGACTTCCTCCTGCTTCCAATTTTAAATAACGTGGATATTTGGAGGAATCCTCCTTGCCCTGGGTTTGATACTTTTAAAAAAGCACTGTAAGCACTGTCCTCCCGTTGTTTATCGATTTGCTTGAGTGGGCACCAGTAACGTCTCTATTGTGAGACTTGTTGTTACTGTTTTTGGCACATCGAATAGACCACAGGGAGCTTGCCAGGCTCTGCCGTGAGGGCGGGATACTCTTGGTAGTTTGCCAAGATCTCTGAGAGGAACAAAGGAATCAAACCCAGGTCAGCCACGTGCAAGGCAAATGCCCTACCCACTGTGCTATTGTTCCAGCCCAATACTTTAAAAAAATTATAATTTAAAAAATATTAGTATTTATTTTAGCTTATTAATGATAAGGTTTCATGAACGTTGCATTTCAGAACCACCCTCTCCCCAGAGGGTCCCCCCTTCCCTCCCCCCATTGTCCCGTGTCTCTTGCCCTTTGGTGAGTCCCCTCTAAGACTTGTTCTGTTTCTGTTTTTCGGGGCATTGACCATACCCCTAATTTGCTCCTTTGTAGCCCACTTAAGAGAGAGATCGTTAGTGTCTGTCTCTCCTTCGAGGTTCGCATGGCCTGATGGTCCGCCCGTGTGAGCCCCTCCACCCTTCTCTCGCGGGACACCGAGCCCACACTCCCCCTCGCCTTTCTCCTCTCCCCAGGGTGCTGTGGGCCAGTCCTTCGTTGGAGGTTTTGGCATTGCTGGACTTTGCTCTGGCTTCTTCCCCCCTCTTTTATAGGTTGTTTTGCTCAGTTGAGGGTGCCTTTCCTTCTTTCTTTGAGTCCAACACCAAACCCGGGTCTGCTCCAGCGCCGGGAGGTAAGGTGGGCACCAGCCCACCTTGAGACTTGCCTGGGGTGGGCCTGAGTGCCCGGAGTGTAGGACAGCCTGCGTGCCCTTGCCTGGAGGTGCCCTGGTGGGTGCTGTGAGCGGGCTGCAGTGAGGCACCGTGGTGGCTGAAAATGCACATGAGTCCCCCCAGGTGCTGGGTGCTGGGCCCAGGACTGGGAGAGGCACAGCTCCCCTGCCCCCTCTGCATTCCAGGACGTCCCCAAGACCCCCTCCAGGCCAGCTCACTGGGCCACCGCACCTGCCCCCTGCAGCCTCACACCTGGCTTCTGTGTGCCCTTCTGCCTGCACCCCCGCCCGTTTCTGCTGCCTGGAGCCCCCCACCCAGGCTCACATCACCCTCCCGGCTGACCACCTCCCTGGGTCCCCTGGCGGTGTCCTCCTGGGCCCTTAGTGCCCAGGTGTCTTGTGGCTCCAGGAGACAGGGGTCGGCTGCTCTGGTGGTGGCCAATACGGGTCCTACAGGGGCTCCAGCAGCCCACGTGCCCGTGGAGTCGTGGCTGGAAGCCCCAGAGCAGGGCCTGTGTCCTCATCTTCGACTGCCTGACCTCTATTCCCCTGACCTCAGGGGACCCAGCCCACCCCTGTGCAGTCCCCACTCTGCCCCTCGTCACAGTGCCACATAAGGCCATGGGCTCGTCCATGGAGAGCTATGCCCCCAGCAGGAGCCTGTGAACGGTGCTGCCCTGGCCCCCTGGGGTCCAGCTGAGACAAGGCCCCCAGGTGAGGGAGTCGGGGGGGGGGCAGGCCTCCGAGAAGGGCCCCTTCGTGTCTCCCTGGGATCAGGGAAGTGACCCCCCTTGTGTGGTCGGTCCCTGGGGCTGTCCAGCTCTCACCGATACTGGGACAGGAAGCCACCGTGGGCAGCGCCTGCCCCACTTCCTCTTTTCCTGTGAATGCCACCCTGGCCCTGCAGGTTCGTGATAGCCGCTTCCCTGCCCCAAGCCACCTCCTCGCCCCCTCCCCAGTGGGTCTGTGAGGCCTCAGCTTCCTGCAGTGGCGGGGACATCTGTTTCCATGGTGGTAAACAGGACACGAGTCCACCATGAATCAGGCCCTGATAAGCCGCTGCGGCCTGCTAGGCCTCCAGTTTGGTGCTCGGGGGGATGCTGGGGGCCCATTGTGGCGGTGGCCAGAGGCCTCCCAGGGCCTGGACACAACTGGGCTCTGTTTCCCAGCTGGTATCCGTTCCGATGTCAAGTCTGCCCTTGCTAGAGTGTGTTCTGGAAGCCTCAGAGCAAGGCCAGGTGGAGGAGTTGGACATGGAGCATTGAGGTCCCTGGTTGTACGCTGGGCTGATATATATATATATATATATATATATATATATATATATATCACTGTCATCCTGTTTGTTCATCAATTGCCTTGAGCAGGCCCCAGTAATGTCTCCTTTGTCCTAGCCCTGAGAATTTAAAAAATGCCACATTCGAGGTTCTTTCAGGGTCAGGAGAATGAGACCCATCATTGTTACTGTTTTTTTGCATATTGAATACGCCATGGGGAGTTTTCCAGACTCCGCCACGTAGGCAGGATACTTTTGGTAGGCTGCCAGGTTCTCCAGAGTAAGAAGTAGATAATAAAATGTCATGTAGCCACATATGCAGCCACAGGCTTCCAGGAGCAGGGTTTTATAGTCTCTGGGTCTTGGCCATTGATGGGATTATACAGTGCCAGGGCAGTTGGTGGGTGTAACACCTACATACTGGAAGGTGGGGGATCTGGGTGGAGGAGGCCCCAGTCCCAATTCAAGCAGGCTTGGAGATCTACACCCCGGGTCCCTCACACCTGGGTTCCTCTGCCGGCTCCTTCATGTGTGAGGCTCGTCCGAATGTGTGGAGAGTGGTCTTAAGCATGGCTGTGGCTGGAACCGGAGGTCTTCAGCTGCTGGGGCTCTGCTCAGGGTGGGGAGAGAAACTCAACTCACGCTCCTAGAAGGTATGTAGGTGTTACACCCACCAACTGCCCCCAGCACCGTGTAATCCCATCAATGGCCAAGACCCAGAGACTATAAAACCCTGCTCCTGGAAGAGAATAGCGCAGAGTCTCCTGCCTCCGCACCTGGCTGTCCTCACCAGGGCCCCTTGGAGGAGGGTGGGTTGAGCTAGACTTTCCAATTAAAGTTTTGGATATGCAACCAGTATTCAAATTATTCAATCGATAGAGAAAACATTTCTTTCTATTGTTATGCAAACATTGCCACAATGTGTAGAGACACCAGAGATGCTGGGAAAAGAAAAGAGCTCATTTCGCTTCTACTCACGTTAGACGCCTTCCATCAGGCACCAGCTTAAAACTGAAAAGCTTGGTTGTTGTATTTTTTAATTTATTGTGATTCTGTGGTTTACAACTCTATTGATAATGGTCTCTCACACACATAATTTCATCATCATACCCACCATTGAGGTTTTTAGATCAGCAGAGGACATACAGTTTTATTTATTTATTTATTTATTTAATTTTGCGTTTTGGGTCACACCCGGCTATGTACAGGGGTCTCCTGGCTCTGCACTCAGGAATTACTCCTGGCGGTGCTCAGGGGACCATATGGGATGCTGGGAATCGAACCCGGGTCGGCTGCGTGCAAAGCAAATGCCCTACCCGCTGTGCTATCGCTCCAGCCCCTGGACATACAGTTTTAAATAAAGAAACTTAAGTATGTTTGTGCCTGGGGTCAGCAGCTCCAGCCCGGCCATCTCGCTAGACCTCTGCAAGCGCCCCGACCCCAAGATCCCCAGCCAGATAAGGATTGCACCTCACATGAATGCACTCACCTCAGACCAGAGCCCAGCCCGGAAGACCCCCCGCCCCCGACAACGTAGCGCCTCAGACCAGGACCCAGACCAAGACGTAGGCTCTTCTGAGGAGCCATGCAGTCTGGCCCAGGGTGAGGCCGGGCGGAGGTGAGTAGAATTGAACCCAGGACTCCAGGGATGTGGAGAAACATGGTCGTGCAAGTCCCAGGGGAGGCGCAGAGGGCCAGTGGGACCCCCGCGTTCCCGGCCCGCAAACCTAGCTACATCTGTTTCAGGGCAGGCTGGAGCATCAGAGCCAGGCGGTCCCCTGAGGTGCCCAGGAGGACCCCGGCCTGCCGAGGGACAGGCCAGAACCAGGGCCCAGAGACAGAAGCCCAGAGAAGCCCACCCCCTGCTCACAGCCGCCTATCCACTGGACAGTCCTTGCCACCTCAGCCACAAGGCCGATGGCCGTCCCTGCCCTCTCACCCCCAAGGGACCTTAGTGAAGCCCATACACACCAAAGGACCAGGGAGGAGGCACCTTCATATCCAGGATCCCTCCTCCAGGCAGCCTTCTGGGATTAGAGTCTTCGGGTCACACTTGGACAGGCACACCAGGTCCTGTGCTGGTCACAGGAAGCAGGCCACACGGGCTGGAGGGCAAAGGCAGGCTTTGGGTTGCAGATGGGGGCTTTGTCTCCACTGCCAGCTGGAGCTCCAGAGAGCTGGTGAGCGCTTATCTCGAGATGGGAGAGCGAGCGGCATGGTCATCACCAGGCCCTGTCCTACCTAGGGTCACAGGCCACACGCCAGAGGGCTAACAAGATCCAGCAGGAGATATGTAACCCAGGGGCTCTGCCCCCGCTGCCCACAGACACTGTGTCCCCGCTGCCAATGACAGGTCTCAGTCACCCGCTGAAGGACGTCCACCTCCTGCAGGGTCTGCCTGCTGGACACTGCCACATGCCCTGCACTGTGGCCCCTGGCCTGTGGCCACTGTCCATGACCAGAACTGACTCATGTGGTCTGAGTGGGGAAGATAACTGACCTGACCTTACAGGGTTCCCGGCTGAGACGGAGACAGGGCTGGGCTGTCGGACTTAGCCCCACTGAGGGGTAGAGGGAGGAGGAACAGGCGGAGGAACACACCTTAGGGTGACTCTGAACGCTCCATGGCAGCTTCACTATTGGGCCTGGAACTACTTGGGTAAATCTCATCTGATCCAACAGGGACACGTTTCAAAGTTAGATACTGGCTTGGGATATCGGCTTTGGCCAAGTGGGCGAGCACTGCTCTGTGCAGATGACTTGGTCTCTGTGTCTGTTCGTTTGTCATCTGTCGTTTGTCATCTACTTCCTGTTGCCCATCTCTCTCTCTCTATTCTAATAATCATTCTTCATTCTTTGTTTTCCTATCATCTGCCATCACTATTTTCTATTATCTACACTCTATCATTACTTCCTTGTCATCTACTGTGATTATTTTCTATTTATGGGTCACCCACCACCACTGCCCATGGCCGTTTCTTATCTTTCCCTGTCTGTCTGGAGCCTGGGTGCCACCCTCCGCCCGCTCTGCACACCTTCCCTTCTTTGCATGCTGTCACTCCGCTCCCACTCAGACCTCGTGTTCCTGATTGCAGTTTCCTTCCACATAGCCGGCCCTTGCCGACTCTCACTGTCTCTGTGGGCAGATCTGTCACCTGCTTGCCGAGGCTCCTGCTGGGTGCCCTTGGGGAGTGCTGACCCCCCAGCAGGAGGGGCTGCCCCTGGGGCTTGGGGGCTATTGCTGCCTGGTGCTCTGGTCCTGCCCAGTGTAGGATAACATTGGGTTTGTCCTTTCAGCCTTGTTGCAGGGAACTTAGTTTACCTTAAAGCAATGTCCTTTCTGTATAGACAAAGGAAGACAGTTAATATTATGCTCTTGTAACTTGGGAGTTGATTGACTCCAATAATATTTACTCCCGGGCATCTGCTTTCTCGTCTCAGGTGCCCTTTAGTTCCTACCACCCCTAAAGCAGGGTCCCGACGAGGGACTGAATGGACCCAGGGCAAGCAGTGAGCTACCCTGGCATCGAAATGGGCCAGGCCAAAGTGCCACAATACTCAACTATAAGTTGAGAGCTTGGTCATGGACAAATGCTGTCATGATCCAAAAGTAACAACGAAACAGATCAGGAGTTCTGTGTGAGGGGACGGCAACTGTGATGGACCCTTTCTCAGTAACTGAGAGGGATCTCAGGAGTTAAGAAACAAAAATGATTCTCCGTGGCTGGCCTGAGTCTGTCCTTTGGAAGGTGTGGCATCCCCTGGAACATGTGCTGTGAGGCCTCAAATGGGACAGGGCGGGGCTGTTGGCCTCCTGCTGCTGCTGGTGGTGGTTGGGGGTTGGCCTTCTTGTCATCCATCCTTATGAGCTTCAGCCTCTGTTCTCTTCCTGGAAAAGGCCCACGTGCAGCTGAGAGCTCCGGGTCCTGCTGGTGAGAATGACAGATGGGAAGAAAAGTAAGTGATGGAACTTCTGACCCCTCAAAGACCATGGCACGCTCAATTCTTTTTCATTTTGGGGGGGGGCTTACCTGGTGATGCTCAGAGGTTTCTCCTGGCTCTGCACTCAGCAATCACTCCTGATGGTGCTCAGGGGGATCTTATGGGGTGCCGGGGCTCGAACCTGGGTAGGCCGGACGCAAGGCAGGGGTCTAACCTGCTGCAGTATCTCTCAAGCCCAGGAACTAAATCTTGAATTTTTTTTCTTTTTGGGTCACACCCAGCGATGCACTCCTGGCTCTGCACTCAGGAGTTACTCCTGGCAGTGCTCAGGGGACCATATGGGATGCTGGGAATCGAACCTGGGTTGGTCGCCTTACCCACTGTGCTATCTCTCCAGCCCCTAAATATTGAATTTTTTGAATCTTAAATTTTTCCTTAAAAAAATTATTCACGGGAAAAAACCCGAGATAATTCATATAAAGGCTGGAGTGATAGCACAGCAGTAGGGCGTTTGCCTTGCATGCAGCCAACATGGCCGACCCAAGTTCGATTCCTCCGCCCCTCTCGGAGAGCCCGGCAAGCTACCGAGAGTATCTCGCCCGCACGGCAGAGCCTGGCAAGCTCCCCGTGATGTATTCGATATGCCAGACACAGTAACAACAAAGTCTCCAATGGAGACGTTACTGGGCCCGCTCGAGCAAATCGATGATCAACGGGAGGGCCTTTACTTTACTTTTACTTTACTATATCTTACAGGCTTATGCACACAAACTGACCAGGTTCATTAGAAGTACAGTTGACTTGTGACTATAATTGTTTTGAAAATAAAGAAAGTGGAGACAAAATGTGTTTCTGTACTACGCCTGGTGGAAATTTGATATCTGGCTTTAATTTCCCACAGTGAACAGTATTTCCAACGGCTTCCCCAAGCCGGCCCACCTGCGAATGCCTTCAGGAAGGTGGTCACCTCTCAGGCCCAACCACTGCCCTGGAGGATTATTATGTTACCTATTTATTTATTTTGAGGGGTCACACCTGGCTATGCACAGGGGGTTTTCCCTGGGTTCCGCCTGGCTCTGCACTAAGGAATGACTCCTGGAGTTACTCAGGGCACCATATGGGATGTCAGGGATTGAACTCGGGCCAACCGCGTGCAAGGCAAACGCCCTCCCCACTGTACTATCGCTCTAGCCCCTGGCCTGGAAGTTTAATGGTGTCCTCCAGCTACTGGTAGCTGAGGTCATGATGCAAACAAGTCAGCCACTGAGATGGCGCCTGGGTTGGGGGGGGCATTACAGCAAACCACAGGAAGCTGTTCACAGACCTTTGGAAATGGCGCATGGGTGGCCGTTCTAGACAGCGGATCTGCTTCTGTAGTAGTGGAACAGGTGGTGCTAAGGCAGCTCCTTAACTTTGAACAGTGCCATCAGCACCCCAGTGGGAGCCCTGGAACACCCACACTGGCCACTACTCAGGGCACCAGTGCCCAAGATGTTCCCCTAGGACCCTCCCTGGCTGACCCCTGACTTGGCAAGATTTGAAGCATTTGGGTTGCTGAACTCGGTGTTTCACCAGAGGCCGAGCGTCTAGTTCCAGATATGTGGTGGCTCAGATGATAGGCGACTTTAAGAGACTTTTGCAGTGTGCATTCTCCCCTCATCTGTGTGTCGGGGGAACGCCCTGAGGAGGTATATACATCAGTATGTTCACACTCACCCATTCCATTTCCCAGGGTTTGTTATTATATGTAAGGAAAATTTGGACCCATTCGACCTGTTTTTCTAGAGTCTTGAGTCCCCCACGCCTCGGAACTCCATGCCCTCCCCAAGTCCATGACAGGGAGGCTTCTTCTCTGGTTTTAGGTCCCGTCTCAGCAGGAAGCAGTTCCAGAAGAGTCATGATGGGACCGGGATGGGTAAGGGGTGAAAGTAGTTTCCTTGCACTCAGGTGACCCTGGTTCTACTCCTGCACCACGTAGGGTCCCCAGGGAACCCCCAGGACTGACCCTGCACACGGAGCCAGGTGTGACCCCCAATCCACCCCCCAAACAAACAGAAGAGACATGATTCCCGGCATCACAGAATGACCTGTCTCTTGGGGGTAGCTTATTAGTGTGATTATCAGTTTACTGTATCATTTGTTATGGCTTTCATATGTACTTAATGTTAGGGCACGACTCTGGATCTCCGACCACAAGAAAGAACCACGCAGGAATGCAATCAGCAAGCAGGTAGTTTATTGAGCTGGCTAGCCAGGGTCAAGCCATCAGGCAAGACCCCGAGCTTCTTCAAAGGGGATCTTATATAGTCCTTCACTGGCCGTTACAGCAAAGCCCGTGCATTTCATAGCCAATAGATTTGTAACAACATATACTTTCTTAACCAATTCATTTAAAAGTACATCACTCCTTAGCCTATAGACTCAAAGATCAGCATTTACGTACATAGGCACTGTGGCTAGTGGGTATCTGGTAACTCAGACATTTGGTTATCTTCTATGTTTACCTGGCTCCCTTTGATTCTCAGCTCATGGCTCCTGCATTCCAGTGGAGGCAGATAAGGGAAAAGTTTCTAACAAAGGTAACAGATAAGGAAGGGCCAACAAATGGTTTCTGAATTTACATCCCAACAGGAAAGATTCAACAAATAGTTTCAGAATTTACATCCCAGCAAGGAAGAGTCAACAAATGGTTCAGAATTTACATCCCAATAAGGAAGGGCCAAATGGTTTCACTCTAAAGCTCTACTAGGGAGGGGTTGGGAAAGGGAGAGTTACCTAATTAGTAGAGTTTTAACTCTGAAATCTCCCTCAGGGTTTCAAGGGACCTTACACTTAACACACTGTTATTTTAATTAAAGCACCATGATTTACAAGGCAGTTTGCAGTACAGTTGGTTCAGGTGTACAATGTTCCCCCCAGTCACTGTCCCTGTGGCCAGGCTCCACCAACGCCCCCAGATTCCCTCCCAACCTCCAAACCTGCCCCTGAGCAGGCGCATAACAAATTTACTCCACATTTCTTTTTTTTTTTGTAAGAGTACTGCTATTTATTCAGCCACTGATTAGCTGATTGAATTGTGCATGAACTCCACCTTATTTTTTTTTTCATTTTTTATAGGTAAAGGTAAAGGTAAAGGCCCTCCCGTTGATCATCGATTTGCTCGAGCGGGCCCAGTAACGTCTCCATTGGAGACTTTGTTGTTACTGTGTCTGGCATATCGAATACTCTCGGTAGCTTGCCGGGCTCTCCGAGAGGGGCAGAGGAATCGAACTCGGGTCGGCCATGTTGGCCGCTTGTAAGGCGAACGCCCTACCCGCTGTGCTATCGCTCCAGCCCTTCATTTTTTATAATTTTATTTATTGAATCACCGTGAGAGCAGTTACAAAGCTTTTGGGTCTAAGTCTCGGTCATACAATGAAACACCCGTACCTTCACCAGTGCCCATTCTCCACCACCAAAAACCCCAGCATACCCCCATCCCACACCCTCCCCCTGCCTGTGGGGCAGATGATTTCCACATTACTCTCTCTCTACTTTGATCACATTTAATATTTCGACATCAGACCCACCATTATTTGAGATTTTACCCCAACACTCAGATCTGCTGAAAAGGCAACAATAGACAATTTGTGTTCTATTGCTGGTTATGAATAACATATGATGTCGCGTGGCTGCAGTAGGGCCTTGTGGTTTTGAAATTCCGAAATTTTAAAACTTAAATCTGGAGGGATTTCTGCCAACAGCCACTGGGTTTTGAGATCTGCTTCTGAGTCTCTGGGATCATGGCCATTGAGCAGCTTGATGAGGAGCCAGAGAGGCCGTTCGTGGGCGATGACTTGGGGTCTCGTTGGGGTGGGGAGGACAGACCCAGCTCCACCCCATCCCGTGAGGCCCAACAAGTTTTGTCACTGCGGGTCCAAGTCTGACTGTCCAGTGGCCTCTGGAGGATGACGGCCATCGAGCCGACAGAAGGAAACAGGCGGAGGGATAACACCCATTCCCCCCCGGGGTGGCCCAGCGACAGTAACCTACTGCGGGGTACGGACACATTTCTGCCAAAAGCCGCTGGGTTTTGAGATTTGTTTCTGAGTCTCTGGGGTCAAGGCTGTTGAGCAGCTTGATGAGGAGCCAGAGAGGCCGTTCATGGGCGATGACTTGGGGTCTCGTTGGGGTGGGGAGGACAGGCCTGGCTCCACCCCATCCCGTGAGGCCCAACAAGTTTTGTCACTGCGGGCCCAAGCCTGACTGTCCAATGGCCTCTGGAGGATGACGGCCACCAAGCCGCCAAGAGGAAGCAGGCGGAGGGAAAACACCCTTTCCTCCCTGGGGTGGCCCGGTGACAGAAACGTACTGTGGGGTCCAGATGCATTTCTGCCAAAAGCCACTGGGTTTTGAGATTTGTTTCTGAGTCTCTGGGATCATGGCCGTTAAGCAGCTTGATCAGGAGCAAGAGAGGCCATTCGTGGGCGATGACTTGGGGTCTCGTTGGGGTGAGGAGGACAAGCCTGGCTCCACTCCCATCCTGTGAGGCCCTGTGTGTCTCGTCACTGGGGGCCCAAATGTGACTATCCAGTGGCCTCAGAAGGATGGCGGCCACTGGGCCGCCAGGGGGAACAGGCCAAGGCACAAAACCTATTCCCACCTGGGTTGGCCCAGCACCGGTAGCCTACGGCAGAGACTGGACGCATTTCTACCTAAAGCCGCTGGGTTCCGAGATTCGTTTCTGAGTCTCTGGGATCATGGCCATTAAGCAGTTCAATGAAAAACGAAAGAGGCCTTGCCTCCAATTATATAGCTGAGCCGGAGGTGGTTTGTGGGTGTGTTTCCCACATACCTAACTTTTGGCCGTTTACTTTCTTGGTAAACTTTGCTCCAAGTTTTTGGGGTCTGGCCAAAGGCACAGCAGCAATTTTGGGGTATCTGGAAGTCTGAAGGCGCCAGGAGGCTGCTGATGCAGTCACCTCACAGGTACAGATTGACCAGCTGGCGGCACCATACCCCCACTCCACATTTCTTGATCCAAGAAATTCTTAAAGGAATGCCAAATGGAATTATTGGAAAATAAATCAACAGAAGTCAATTTGTGATATTGGTTGTTATGTGATTTTAACCTATGTAAATAGAGTAATTTAAATAATTTTATTCAGTGTAATCTAATGCTTATCCTCATTTACACTTGATCACTTGATCATTTGACATCCTGTTAATCGTCGATTTGCTCGAGTGGGTGCGAGTAACATCTCCATTTGTTCCTGTCACATGCTACTGCAGCCCAATGGCGTCTGTTCACTCTAGGAACATGAAGAGCCTCAAACCGATCGTTCATGATCTTGATGAAGAAGTCTGACCATCTGGTAGGTGGGCGGTGATGCGGTCTTTTGGCATCCCGTGGAATCCAGTCGGTAACAGCTCTAGTCCAGCGGTCGTCTTTAAATCTCATTACGTGACCAGCCCATCTGATTTTTGACACCTTGACAAATGAGACAGCGTCCCTGATTCTTGATCGTCAACGGAGGTCGGAACTCTGGATTCTTTCTCTCATTTGAGTGAAACGTGCTATTCCAAGCATAGCTCTTTCAATTCCTCTGTGGTAGACCCCAATAGCGTTCTCATCCTGTTTGCATAGGGCCCAGGTCTCTGAGGCGTATGTTAATGCACGAAAAACAGTGGAATCAAAGAGATGTGCCCGGAGCCAGAGGTTCTTTGTCCTCTTAGCTATTTCTTCGATGTTCTTGGAGGTGTTCCAAGCTGCTCTCTTCCTCCTGCACAGCTCGGGTGCCAGGTCATTTGTCATGTTAACTTCTTGACTTAGGTACACATAGCTGTTGCATTCGGAGATGGTCGTTCCGTTGAGAGCAAATGGAGCATCAGGAACGAGGCTGTTTCTCATAAACATTGTCTTCGTAAGATTCAACTGTAGTCCAACCTTTCCATACTCATGGTCGAAGTCGGCCAGCATTTGTGCGGCTTGGCTAATGTTTGGTGTTATTGAAACAATGTCATCAGCAAAGCGGAGGTGGTGTAGTTGCCGACCATCTATCTTCACTCCCATTCCTTCCCATTCCAGTTATCACATGATGTTCTCGAGGGTGGCACGGAAGAGTTTCTGTGAAATGGTATCACCCTGCCGAACCCCTCTCTTGACATCAATGATTACTTCTTTGTAGAATGGTGAGATCCTGGTAGTGAATCCATAATACAGCTCACAGAGTATCTTGATGTATTGGGCTTGAATGCCCTGATTGGCTAGGGCTTCAATGACTGCTTCCATCTCAACAGAATCAAAGGCCTTCTTTAAGTCAATGAACTAACTTAGGCAGAGCAGCATCTTGAACTCCCGAGAAATTTCAATGAGCTTGGTTATCGTGTGGATATGGTCGATGGTGCTGAATCTTTTTTGGAACCTGGCTTGCTCGCATGGGTGTCCTTCATCTAGTGTTCTGCCAATCCTATTCAGGATGACTCAAGTCAACTTGCAGATGACAGACAATAGGGAGATCGGGTGATAGTTGCCAATGTCATGGATGTCTCCCTTCTTGTATAGTAGTACAGTCCTGCTGGTTTTCCATTGGGACGGAAACTTGCATTCAGAAAGGTAGCGTGTGAAGAGCCAAGCCAGGATATTGATGAGTACTGACGGCAGGTTCTTCAGATGTTCAGGTCAGACCTTGTCTGGGCCGGGTGCTGTTTGTTTCTTTACTGACGAAATGGCGTGTCGGATTTCGGAAGGGAGAACATTGGGAACGACATATCCATCCTGTGGAATTTGGTATGTCGACAAGTGGACTTGGCTATCGAAGAGATTTGAGTAGAAGTCAAGGATAATCTTCTCCATTGCCGTTCTGGAAGTTGTGATAGATCCATCAGGATGTCGGAGGGCTGTCATCTTGGTCTTGTAGTTGGCGAAGGACAGGCGGGTGTTACAAATACTTTTCCTGACTTCTGCCGCATCTACCAGCACTTCTGCTCTTCTCTCTTTGAGGTCTTCCTTAATCACATCTCTGCACTGCTTTGCGAGCTAGGACGTTCACTTGCGGTTGCCTGAGGCATGTGCCAAACCACGTTGGTGAATAAGCTCAAGAGTTTTCGAAGACAGGCATTTTTTTGTGGCTATCTCTCTCTTGGCGTTCCTCGCACAATAAAGGAGGTGCTGAATAAGTCGATCGTATACCTCGTCAATGTTGTCAACAATGGCATCTTTCCATGTTGCCACAATAATGCTAAAGAGCTCCCAGTTGGTGATCGTTCTGGGAATTCTCGTTTTAAACTTTGCAGCCCTTTCTCCCTGATCTGTGAAGTAGAATTTTGCACAAAGGAGACGGTGGTCCGATCCCGTTTGGAATTTTGGGACAACAGCGACATCGGTCAGGCAAAACCGTAGATTGAATATGATGTGGTCTATTTCGTTGTGGAATCGTCCACAGGGAGACTCCCATGTCCAACGTTTAGATTCGGCCTTCTGGAATCTTGAGTTACCATGGATGGTCTTGGTCGACATGATGAACTCAGTCTCTCACCCTGTTTGTTCCATTCTAGGCCATCGGTCCTGATGTGAAGTTCTTCGGCTGATCTTCTCGGTCCTATCTTGGCATTAAAATCACCCACAATGATCTTTTAGAAGGTGTGGTCTTCTTTATAGAACTTCTCCAGCTCCATGTAGAACTTCTTAATTTCTCCTTCATCATAATTGGATGTTGGTGCATAGACAACGAAGATAGAAACTGCCGCCAGTTCGCCACATCTATTCAAATGTAAACGTCCGATTTGGGTTGTTAGGCATTCGAATGAATGAACGCTCATGGCCAAGTTTGTGTTGACAAAGACACCGACGCATCTGACACCTCTTTTATCGCATGTTCCAAGGAATAATTCTTCTCCAGTGTCGAAAACAGCATAATGAGATTGGTGCCTTCTTGTCTTGGTCAGACCAGTGATGTCGTACTTGATCTTTCGTGCTTGTACCATCAGGTCCTCGATGGATGCATCAGATGCTAGCGTATGTGCATCGAAAAGTTCAGACGATCATTTTTGTATTCCTTCATAGTGGCAGCGTAGTTCTGCCTTGAGATTTTATCGGCCTCTCCTTTCTCATCCTTCTCAATGCTGCCATATTGGTGAAGCCTTCATGGCCAGGGGAATGAGACCCATTGTAATTACTGGTTTTGGCATATCGAATACATATCGGATAGCTTGCGAGGCTCTGCCCTGTGTGCGGAATACTCTGGGTAGCTTGCTAGGCTTTCCGAGAGGGATAGAGGCTTTTGGGGCGACCTCTAATCGCCCTTGTGGGTATTACCATATTTGAACCCTATCAAATATGGTACGGCAATTCTGGAAGATCAGTATTTAGTGTCTTATAATGTGTTGTGCGGCCTCTTTGCGGGTCCGGAAAGCGTCCTGGAGTGTGGCGGCAGCTGGGCAGTGTAGGTAGTGTACTTATAAATCCTCATTTACAAGTAATTTTTATTTATTTAATTTTTAAATTTTTAAATTTTTTTTTATTTATTGAATCACCGTGGGAAAGGTTACAAAGCTTTCAGGTTTAGGTCTCGGTCATGCAAATATCAAACACATTTCCCTTTACCAATACTTATTTTTTACCATGAAGAACCCCAATAAAACCCCACCCCCCAACCCTCCCAGTCCCTGTGGGGCAGATGAATTCTAGTTAACACTCTATCTGCTTTGATTAGATTCATGGTTTCAATAAAAGATTCACCACTATTATTTAGAGTTTACCCCCCCCCCCCCAATCAGACATGCTGAAAAACATTGTGAAGTGATTTGCTTTCTACAGCTGGGTTCAAGAATTAAATGTTGGTTTTGGATTTCTGCTATTTTACTTATTGACCCTGGAAGTATTTCTACTGAAAGTCAGATAGTTAAGAAATTGGTTTCTGTGCTCTGGAGTCGTGGCCGTGCTGGAGAGCCACTAGTGGGGGGCAACTGGTGGCCTCGGTAGGGCGTGAAGGGCGGACCGAAACGCCCCCCTTCCCATGAGGTTTTAGTCGCCCCCACACCCCCGGCTCATACCTGCTGTCCACAAGGCTCCCATGTGGCCGCCATCTTTCTTTCCAGAGGGAGGAGGGCGGAAGGGACCAACACCCTTTCCCCTCCGGGCAGACATGATGGCCTGGATTAACGCATAGTCCGTTCACTTTTCTGCTCCAAGCTGCTGGGTTCTGCATTAAGTCCTTGTTCTTCTGGGGCTGTGGCCGTGCTGGAGAGCCGCTCCTGGGGGGCAACTGGTGACCTCGGTAGGGCGTGAAGGACGGACTGGAATGCCCCCCTTCCCATGAGATTTTAGTCGCCCCCACACCCCCGGCTCATACCTGCTGTGCACAAGGCTCCCATGCGGCCGCCATCCTTCTTTCCAGAGAAGAGAGGGCGAATGGGGCAACACCCTTTCCCCTCCAGCAGACATGATGACCTGGATTAACGCATAGTCCTTTCACTTTTCTGCTCCAAGCTGCTGGGTTCTGCATTAAGTCCTTGTGCTTCTGGGGCTGTGGCCGTGCTGGAGAGCCACTAGTGGGGGGCAACTGGTGGCCTCGGTAGGGTGTGAAGGACGGACCGGAACGCCCCCCTTCCCATGAGGTTTTAGTCGCCCCAACTCCCCCGGCTCATACCTGCTGTCCACAAGGCCCCCATGCGGCCGCCATCCTTTTATCCAGAGAAGAGAGGGCGAATGGGGCAACACCCTTTCCCCTCTGGACAGACATGATGGCCTGGATTAACGCATAGCCCGTTCACTTTTCTGCTCCAAGCTGCTGGGTTATGCATTAAGTCCTTGTGTTTCTGGGGCTGTGGCTGTGCTCCAAACTTAACTATGATTTTCAGAGAGAAACGTTGGGTGGTTTACTTCCCATAGATCACTTTGTATATAGAGAGATGTCGCGCGGCCGCATAAGCGGCCGTGAGGTTTTGAACAAAAGTCCTAGTTCCCGCCTACTCGAGCTGTGCTTGTAGAGGCTCTGGTCACCGGGGTTCCATCTGGGGGAGGCGGGATGCGGTACCTACCCCATCTGGGACTTCCCGATGATCTCGGCTCTTTTTGGAACCTGTTTTTTTTTTCCTTCGGGATCTGTGGATCCCGCCCTCCATGTTGTCCTTCTCTTCAGCTGAATGCTGCAAAGATGGCACTGGGGGGCGGGCTGTGGGCGTGACTTCCGGAATCTGAGGTTACCTGAGAGTTGTAGTCCCGGCAGATTTGAGGAAAAGTCCTAGTTCCCGCATACTCGAGCTGTGCTTGTAGAGGCTTCTGGTCACCAGGGTTCCATCTGGGGGAGGCGGGATGCGGTACCTACCCCGTCTGGGACTTCCCGATGATCTCGGCTCTTTTTGGAACCTGTTTTTTTTTTTTCCTTCGGGTTCTGTGGATCCGCCCTCCATGTGGTCCTTCTCTTCAGCTGAATGCTGCCTATTTTTTAATTTTTATTAGTGAAACGGTGGTCTGATCCCGTTTGGAATTTTGGGACAACAGCAACATCGGTTAGGCAAAACTGTCGATTGAATATGATGTGTTCTATTTCATTGCAGAACCTAAATAGAACCAAATAAAAACCAAAATAAAAACCAAATAAAAACCAAACAGGATCAGACCATTGTGGAACCGAAATAGAACCAAATAAAAACCTAATAAAAACCAAATAAAAACCAAACGGGATCAGACCACCGTCTCCTTCGTGCAAAATTCTACCTCACAGAATGAGGAGAAAAGAATGCAAAGTTTAAGAAGAGAACTCCTAGAACGACCACCAACTGGGAGCTCTTTGGCTCTGTTGCGGCAACATGGGAAGATGCTGTCATTGACAACATTGATGAGGAATACGATGGAATGATTCAGCACCTCCATGATTGTGCGAGGAATGCCAAGAGAGAGATAACCACAAAAAAAGCCTTTCTTCAAACACTCTTGGAGTTATTCGCCAACGTGGCTTGGCACAAGCCTCAGGCAACCGCAAGTGAACATCCGAGCTGGCAAAACAATGCAGAGAAGCCATCAAGGATGACCTCAAAGACAGGAGAGAAGCGGTGCTGGTAGATGCGGCAGAAGTTGGGAAAAGCATTCGTAATGCCCTCCTGTCCTTCACCAACTACAAGACCAAGATGACTGCCCTCCGACATCCTGATGGATCTATCACATCTTCCAGAAGGGCAATGGAGAAGATTATTCATGACTTCTACTCAGATCTCTTTAATAGCCATGTCCACTTGCCCACATACCACATTCAGCATGATGGATATGTCGTTCCCAATGTCCTCCCTTCCGAAATCCAACATGTCATCTCGTCGGTAAAGAAGTAAAGAGCACCTGGCCCAGAGAAGATCAGACCTGAACACCTGAAGAACTTACCATCAGTACTCATCAATACACTGGCTCAGCTCTTCACACGATACCTGTCAGAATGCAAGGTTCCATCCCAATGGAAAACCAGCAGGATGTACTACTATACAAAAAGGGAGACATCCACGACATTGGCAACTATCACCCAATCTGCCTATTGTCTGTCATCTACAAACTGTTCACTCAAGTCATCCTGCATAGGATTAGCAGAACACTAGATGGACAACCATGTGAACAAGCCGGATTCCGAGAAGGATTCAGTACTATCGACTATATCCACATGATTTCTAAGCTCACTGCGGTTTCTCGGGAGTTCAAGATGCCTCTCTGTCTAACATTCATTGATTTAAAGAAAGTCTTTGATTCTGTTGAGACAGAAGCAGTCATTGAAGCCCTAGCCAATCAGGGCATTCAATCTCAATACATCAAGATCCTCCGTGAGCTGTATTATGGATTCACCACCAGGATCTCACCATTCTACAAAGAAATAATCATTGATGTCAAGAGAGGAGTTCGGCAGGGTGATGCCATTTCACTGAAACTCTTCAGTGCCACCCTCGAGAACATCATGCGATGACTAGAATGGGAAAGAATGGGAGTGAAGACAGATGGTCGGCAACTACACCACCTCCGCTTTGCTGATGACATCATTCTAATTACACCAAACATCAGCCAAGTGGCACAAATGCTGGCCGACTTCGACCGTGAGTGTGGAAAGGTCGGACTACAGCTGAATCTTACTAAGACAATGTTTATGAGAAACAGCCTTGTTCCTGACGCTCCATTCGCTCTCAACGGAACCACCATCTTCGAATGCAACAGTTATATATACCTAGGTCGAGAAATCAACATGATGAATGACCTGGCACCTGAGTTGCGCAGGAGGAAGAGAGTGGCTTGGAATGCCTTCAAGATCGTTGAAGAAATAACTAAGAGGACAAAGAACCTCCAGCTACGAGCACATCTTTTCGATTCCACTATTCTTCCTGCATTAACATATGCCTCAGAGACCCGGGACCTACGAAAACAGGATGAGAACACTATTCGGGTCTCTCAAAGAGGAATCGAAAGAGCTATGCTTGGAATATCACGATTCACTCAAATGAGAGATAGAATCCGGAGTTCTGATCTCCGCCAACGCTCAAGAATCAGGGACGCTGTCTCTTTTGCCAAGGCATCAAAAATCTGATGGGCTGGACATGTAATGAGGTTTACAGACAACTGCTGGACTAGAGCCATTACTGATTGGATTCCACGGGACGTCAGAAGATCGCGTGGACACCCACCTACAAGATGGTCAGACTTCTTCGTCAAGACCCTGAATGATCGGTTTGAGGCTCTGCATGTTCCTAGAACGAAAAGATGCCATTGGGCTATGCTAGCACGCAACAGGGATGAATGGAGACGTTACTGGCACCCGCTCGAGTAATTCGATGAATTACGGGGGATCGAGTGATCAAGTGATTAGTGAAACACCATGAGGTACAGTTGTAGACTTACAAATTTTTGTGCTTGGGTTTCAATTATACAATGATCAAATACCCATTCCTCCACCAGTGCCCATTTTTCCACCACCACGGGTCCCAGTATCCCTCCCACCCCCAATCCCCCATTCCACCCTGCCTCTGTGGCAGGGCATTCCCTTTTGTTCTCTCTTTCTTTTTGGGCATTGTGGTTTGCAAATGAGGCATTGAGTGGCAATCATGTTTGGTCTATAATCTGCTTTCAACATGCTTCTCCCACCCTGGGAGGATTCTCCCAACACCCTTTACTTGGTGCTCCTTTCTCTATCTGAGCTCCCTTTTCCCCTAGCATGTGTGGCTGGCCTTCAAGCCATGGAGCAAACCTCCTGGTACTAATCTCGGACACTCTTGGGTGTTAGTCTCCTATTTTGTTACTTTATGTTCCCCAGATGAATGCAATCTTTCTATGTCTATCCCTCTCTTTCTGACTCATTTCACTTAACATGATATACAAGTAAATTTTAAATGCTTGTATCTAAAAGTAATTGCATTAAATTTGATTTTGTACTCGTGTCTCATTCTGATAAACATCATGGCCTTCCCTGTCATTAATATAACATTTTAGAAATTCTTTGCTTGTATACTTGGTAGTTTACATGGAATAGGTAAAGTCTACAGATATAGAATTTAGTAAGTGAAGAGATTTAAGAGAAGTTATTTGTAACATTGTATTTCATTGTGATGTGATACATTTTAAAAAAATTAAAAATTTTGAAAAATCAACAAAATTAAAATTAACTCAGAGAAGGAGCTCTGATAGCCTATCTGAGTTGCAAGGAGGGGGGGATGCAATGAACAATAAGAAGCTGTGTGTCATGAGGATTATGAAACTAATGAAAATTAAGAAAATGTGATGGGGACTGAGAAACTGAAACTGATGCCCTAAATTAAACAAGAGAAGGAAGAAGCATTCCTTTTATGACCCCAATTCATGAAGTTAAGGGCCCACGAGCCACCATCCTTCACAGCAGTGTGGAAATTGCTGTATTATACTGGCAGTCCTACCCAAAGGCCCTGTCCCATATGACCACCACTGACTGGAGGAGGGCTGGTCCCACCCCAGGCTATGATGACCCCTTATCCGGGCCCCTGTTCCCCACCCCCGCCCCAGGCTATGGTGAGCCCTGACCCAGGGCTCTGGTCCCCACCCCCACCCCAGCCTATGGTGACTTCTGACCCAGGGGCCCCTGGTCCCTAACCCCTGACCCATACTGATGACCCCGACCCAGGACCCACTGGTCCCCACCCCGCACCAGGCTATGGTGACCCCTGACTCAGGGCCCCTGGTCCCTACCCCCGCCCCAGGGTACAACAACCCCTACACTCAGCCCCCTGGTTCTATGCCCCACCTGCCTCCTCACTTCCCAGTTCTATAGTTCAGGTTGGTTTCCACTGGGGAGTGTTTAATCCCTTGTTTTGTTTCACCTCATGTGAATTAGATCATCTAATATTTGTCTCCTACTTTAAAAATCACTTCACTTAGTGGAGCAAGGAAATCCTCTTTAACAAATTGTGCTGGCAAAACTGAACAGCTACATGCAAAAAAATGGGCTCAGATCTCTGCCCAACACCATGTACAAAAGTAAGATCAAAATGGATCAAAGACCTCAACATCAGACCAGAATCCATAAGGTACATTGAAGACAAGGTTGGCAAAACCCTCCACGACATTGAAGTGAATGGTATCTTCAAAGATGTCATGCCACTGGCCAAGCAAGTGAAAAGAGATAGACAAATCTTAAACTAAGAAGCTTCTGCTCCTCAAAATACAAAGACAGTCTACAAAATGGTAAAGAATATTCGCCCAATACCTATCTGACAAGGGGTTGTTATCAAAGATAAACAAAGTACTGGTTGAACTCCAGAAGAAGAAAACATCCAATCCCATCAAACTAATCATAAGGGAGATGCAGATCAAAACCACAGTGAGATATCATGTCACACCACAGAGACTGGCCCACATCCAAAAGAACAAAAGCAACCGGTGTTGGTGTGGATGTGGCAAGAAAGGGACCCTCTTCACTGCTGGTGAGAATGCTGACTGGTTCAGCCCTTTTGGAAAACAGTATGTACAATTCTCCAAAAATTAGAAATTGGCTCCCATTTGACCCAGCAATACCACCCCTGGGAATATATCCCAGACAGGCAAAAAAGTATAGTCGAAGTGATATCTGCACTTGTTTGTTCATTGCAGAACTCTTTACAATAGCCAGAATCTGGAAAAAACCTGAGTGCCCGAGAACAGATGACTGGCTAAAGAAACGTTGGTACATCCACACAATGGAGTACTATGTAGCTGTTTGAAAAGATGAAGTCATGTAATTTACATACGAGTGGTACTACATGGAAAGTATCATGCTAAGTGAAATGAGTCAGAAAGAGAGGGACAGACATAGAAAGATTGCATTCATCTGGGGAATATAAAGTAACAAAATAGGAGACCAACACCCAAGAATAGCCGAGGTAAGTACCAGGAGGTTTACTCCATGGTTTGGAAGCCAGCCACACATGCTAGGGGAAAAGGCAGCTCAGATAGAGAAGGGAAAACCAAGTAAAAGGTGTTGGGAGAATCCTCCCAGGATCGGAGACGTATGATGAAAGTAGACTATAGACCAAACATGATTGCCACTCAATGCCTCTTTTGAAAACCACAGCACCCAAAAAGAGAGAGAGAGAACAAAAGGGAATGCCCTGCCACAGAGGCAGGGTGAGATGGGGATGATGGGGGGTGGGAGGGATACTGGGATCAGTGGTGGTGGGAAATGGGCACTGGTGGAGGGATGGGTACTCGATCATTGTATAACTGAAACCCAAGCACAAAAATTTGTAAGTCTACAACTGTACCTCATGGTGTTTCACTAATAAAATTTTTTTAAAAAAAATCACTTCACTTAACATGAAATTTTTTAAAAAAATAACTTCACTTAACATGATTTCACTTAACATGAAATCTGATCATGGGGCAGTTCTGACCATGGGGCAGCAAACTGAAAATTTGCATCTCTTGTTCTTAGCCAAGTAGCATCATGTTATATATATGTGTGTGTTTGTTGTGAGTTTGTGTGTGTGCACTACAATTAAAAATTTTAAATTTTTTGCTTACAAGTGGGTAGACAAGAAGAGTATCATGCTGTGAAATGAGTCAGAAAGAGAGGGACAGACATAGAATGACTGCACTCATTTGTGAAGTATAAAATAACATAACATGAGACTGATACCCAAGGACAGTAGACACAAGGGTCAGGAAGATTGCTCCATAGTTGGAAGCCTGCCTCATGAGCTATGGGGAGAAGACAGATGGGATAGAAAAGGGATCACGAAGACAATGATGGTTGGAGGGATTCTTCAGGATGGGAGATGTGTGCTGAAAGTAGATAAAGGACCAAGTGTGACAACCTCTCTGTATCTGTATTGCAAACCATGATGCCCCAAAGTAGAGAGAGGGAGTATGGAGGAAATTGTCTGCCAGGGAGGGTTGGATGGGGACATTGGTGGTGGAGAATGTACACTGTTGGAGGGTGGGTGTTTGATTATTGTATGATTGTAACTCAAACATGAAAGCTTGTAACTGTATCTCACAGTGATTCAATAAAATTTTTAAAAAATTTTACGCACCATAATTTCCAGTTTTATAATACTTTCAATGATAAGGTTTCTGTTGTTGACTAAGAGCTTCCTCCTGGCTCTGTGCTCAGAGATGCAACTTGGGAGAGTCAATGTGGTGTCAGGGATTGAACTTGGGTCTGTGCATGCAAGACAAATACCTTCTCCACTGTATTCTCTTTTCTGCACCAGTACCCCCCAACCCCCATTTTCTTCTGGCTCCTAGGGTCTCACTTGCTAAATGTGCAACGAGTCTCTTTTCCCCACTTTATTTAAACACTGTGGTTTATAAGGTTGTTCATGATTACTTGTTACAGGCATTCAGTATCCCAACACCAATCCCACCACCACTGTCTCCTTCCCTCCACCATCATCTACCTTTCCCCAACTACCCCTGAGGGTAGTTCTGCTACAGGGGTAGCCTGCCCCTGTAGCAGAACCACATTAATTTATTGTACATTGTTTGTAACCACTAAATGGCTAATGGGATGCTCAAAAAATAGTTCAGTGAAAGAAAATTTGTGGTACAAATTTTCTTAAGTTCTTTTCTGACTGAGAGTTTACTAAGCTGTTGTTGCTATTGTTTTTGTTAGTCAAGATTTGTTGACTTCTACATGGCATTCCTATCCAGTCTGTGGTGCTGGCACTGTAGAGTTTGGGGATGTGGCAAATGCAGCCTCATGCTCAAGAAAATCCAGAATGTGGAGACAAATCCCCTGCATGCAGATTGGGAGGATTTTTATTTCTTTCCTTTCCTTTTTTTTTAAAAAACTGAATCACCATGAAATACAGTTACAAAGCTTTCCTGTCTGAGTTTCAGTCTTACAATGATCGAACACCCATCCCTCCATCAGCGTATACTTTTCACTACCAGTGTCCTCAGTATCCCTCCCCACCTCCGTCCTATCCCTCCCCCTGCCTCTATGGCAGACAGTTTCTCTCTTACTCTCTCACTCTCTACTTATGGGCATTATGGTTTGCAGTATAGATACTGAGAGGCCATCGCGTTTGGTCCTTTCTCTACTTTCAGCACACATCTCCCATCATGAGCGATCCCTCCAACCATCATTGACTTAGTGATCCCTTCTCTATCCAAGCTTCCTTCTTCCCCAGCTCCTGAGGCAGGCTTCCAACCATGGAGCAGTCTTCCTGGCCCTTGTCTCTACTGTCCTTTTGTGTTAGTCTCATAATATGTTATTTTATATTTCACAAATGAGTGTAGTCATTCTATGTCTGTAGATTCGGACAATTAACATTGTCAAAATGGCAGTATTCCCCAAAGCATTATACAGATTCAATGCAGCCCCCATAAGGATACTCATGACATTTTTCAAAGGAGTAGACAAAATAATCCTGAAATTCATATGGAACAATAAACCCCCACAATTAGCTAAAGTAATCCTTGGGAAAAAGAAGATGGGTGGCATCACCTTCCCTAACTTCAAACTGTACTACAAAGGTAAGTAATTAAAAGAACATGGGGGGGGCTGGAGCAATAGCACAGCGAGTAGGGCATTCACCTTGCACGTGGCCAACCTGGGTTCGATTTCCAGCATCCCATATGGTCCCCTGAGCACCGCCAGGGGTGATTCCTGAGTGCAGAGCCAGGAGTGACCCCTGTGCATCGCCAGGTGTGACCCAAAAAGCAAAAACAAACAAAAAAAGAGCATGGAAGTGGAATAGAAACAGACTCACAGAATGGATGGAATATTCAACCAATGGAATAGAGTTGAATATTTTGACACAGACTATCAAATATATGATCATCTAATCTTTGATAAAGGAGCAAGAAATGTGAAGTGGAGCAAGGAAAGCCTCTTCAACAAGTGATGCTAGGAAAACTGGACTGCTACATGCAAAAAAAAAGAATGAAAGAAAAAGAAAGAGACCTCTGTCTAATGCGAGGCACAATGGTCAGATCAAAATGGATTATAAACCTCAATATAATACCTAAATCCATAAGGCACATGGACGAAAATGTAGTTAGAACCCTTATGACATTGAAGCTAAAGGCATCTTTAAGGATGAAATACCACTGACCAAGAAAGTGGAAACAAACATAAACAAATGGAACTACATTAAACTAAGAAGCTCTGTACTTCAAAAGAAGCAGTGGCAAAAATACAGAGAGAGCCTAGAGATTGAGAAAATTTATTTACCCAATACCCATCTGATAGGAGCTATATCCAATACATACAAAACACTGGTAGAACTTTTCAAGAACAGAACCTCTAAACCCATCAAAAAATGGGAAGAAGAAATGAACATTTGTAATTCAAAAAAGAAATACAAATGGCCAAGAGGCACGTGAAAAGGTGCTCTACATTGCTAATTATTAGGGAGATTTAAAACAACAATGAGATATAATTCACACCACAGAAACTGGCATACATCAAAAAGAACGAGAGCAACCAGTGCTGGCTCGAATGTTGGGAGAAGGAACTCTCATTCACTTTTGGTGGGAATGCTGACTGGTCCAACCTTTTTGGAAAACAATATGGATATTCCTTAAAAATCTAGACACTGAGCTTCCATATAATCCAGCAATACCACTTCTGGGAATATGTCATGAGGATGCAAAAAAGTACAGTAGAAATGACATCTGCTCTTGGGTTTATTGTAGCATCCTTCACAATAGCCAGAATCTGGAAACAACCTGAGTGCCTGAGAACAGATGAGTGACTGAAGAAACTTTGGTACATCTACACAGTAGAATACTATGCAGCTGTTAGGAAAGATGAAGTCATGAAATTTGCTTATAAGTGGATGGACATGGAGAGTATCATGCTGAGTGAAATGAGTCAGAGAGGGACAGACATAGAATGACAGCACTCGTTTGTGGAATATAAAATAACATAGTATGAGACAAGGACAGTAGAGAAAAGGACCAGGAAGATTGATCCATGATTGGAAGCCTGACTTATGAGCAAGGGAAGGAGACAGCAGAAATAGAGAAGGGATCACTAAGCCAATGATGGTTGGAGGGATCGCTTGGGACAGGAAATGTGTGCTGACAGTAGACAAAGGATCAAACATGATGGCCTCTCAGTATCTGATTGTAAACCATAATGCCCAAGGTAGAGAGAGTAAAAAGGAAAGTGCCTACCACAGAGGCAGGAGGAGGAATGTAGGTGGCGGGAGGGATACTGGGGACATTGGTGGTGGATATGCACACTGGTGGAGGAATGGGTGTTCAATCATTGTATGACTGAAACGTGATCATGAAAACTTTGTAGCTGTATCTCATGGTGAGTCAATTTAAAAAAGTTGCTTTCTGAGAGATTATTGAGCTGGTCAGTACTGGTTGAACCTTCCGGTCTGTTATCGTTGCTCATAAAGTTGGTGAGTTCCTCCCAGATCTCCCCAGGTATCCCCGTGGTCTGGGGTTGAATCTTTGTCATTCCCTCCCTTTTCCCTCATGGGAGCTCCCTACGGGATTCAGGCGAGTGTTTCCTTCCTAGAAAATTTTTGCTGTTTCTGGTTGTTTTGGATTCTGGGTGTGCATTACAGTGTTCTTCTAAACCTCACAGCCCTGCCTCTCCTATGGCTGTAGTCTGGGTCTCTGTGATTGCTTACTGCCCCCTTCGGCCCCCTCACACAGCGCTCGGTACAAGGATGAAGCGAAGAGTCAGTTGCTATTGGGACAGTGTCCCTGGAGGCATTCAGGGCCATCCCTGGGTCTGTGCATTCATGGCAAAAAGCACGTGTGTGTGTCCTGTGACGTGTGAGGCAGAGAGCTATTAGGCGGTGGTGTGGCTCTTGTGAACTCGTTGAGTGATTGAATCTGCAGGCAAAGACACATGGTTCTCCCAGGTAATGCCCACCGGATACCGTGGTTTCTCTACCCACTATCCACTCACTTGTGGCTAGGCTCTCGGTGTCTGTGGATCTTGGCTGTACTCAGCTGTGATGGACACAGGTGTGCTTATACCCTTTCAAGCTGATGTGTTTGTGTTCTTGGGCTCTGTGCCGAGGCATGGAACTCGGGGGTCAAATGGAAGCTCTATTCATAGTCCTTTAAGAAATCTGCAAGACAATTTTTTGAAGAGGCAGCACCAACTGTTCCAGGAGCAGTGAACAAGTGTCCCTTTTCTCCATGGCATAGTGCCAGCTCTTGGTCCCGGTCTTGTCGACACAGACCATTCTTGCAGGGAGAGGGCTAGCTCAGGTTTTTGTTTGTCTTCCCTGCTCATCAGAGATCATGAAATTTTTTATATGCCTATTGGCCATTTTTATGTCTTTTTTTGAGGACAGTTAGATGATAATTTGGGTTGCTACAACAGTGTAGAACAGTTGCTACAAAATCCAGCTCCTGGAAGATAATAGCACAGAGTCTCCTGCCCCTGGCTGTCCTTGCTGGGGCCCCTTGGAGGGGGCGGGTTGAGTTTCCCTCCCCACCCCGAGCAGAGCTCCGGCGGCTGAAGACCTCCAGAACCAGCCACAACCATGCTGAGACCACTCTCCACACCCATGAAGGTACCGGCAGAGGAACAAAGGCATGTGGGTCCTGGGGCTGAGATCTCCAAGCCTGCTCGGATCAGGGCTGAGCATCCTCCACACAGATCCCTCATCTTCCAGTAGGCAGGGGTCACACCCACCAACTCACCCCCTGGCGCCGTGTAATCCCATCAATGGCCAAGACCCAGAGACTACAAAACCCAGCTCCCGGAAGCCTGTGGCCGCATTTGTGGCTGCACGACATCTTATTATCTCATTCTTACTTTGGACAACCTGGCAGGCTACCGAATGTAACCTGCCCACACAGCAGAGTCTGGCAAACTCCCCGTGGTGTACCCAATATGTTAAATACCAGTAACAATGATGGGTCTCATTCTCCTAACTCTGAAAGAGCATTGAATATGGCACTTTAAAATCTCAGCGCCAGGACGAAGGAGACGTTACTGGTGCCTGCTCGAGGCAATCGACGAACAACAGGATGATCGTGATCATGACAACAGTGTGAGAGTTTATGATACCAGTATACATGTACACAGAACCCTACACGCGAACCACTAACATACCTTTGGCCCCTCCCCCACGTCTCTTCTCTAGTCCTCCCCCTCCACCCGGCCTCCTCCAGCAGAGCCATGGTCGGTTCTGTATTCCAGACCAGGGGTTTTGGTCTCTGTTCACAGACCAATGATATCAACTAGTATTTGTCTTTTTACCTTTGACTAAGTTGGTTGATCCGAACACCCGAAGAATCTGCCATCAGTACTCATCAATACACTGGCTTGGCTCTTCACACGCTACCTGTCTGAATGCAAGGTTCTGCCCCAGTGGAAAACCAGCAGGACTGTACTACTGTACAAGAAGGGAGACATCCACGACACTGGCAACTATCACCCAATCTACCTATTGTCAGTCATCTACAAGCTGTTCATTTGAATCATCCTAAATAGGATTGGCAGAACACTAGATGAAGGACAACCATGCGAGCAAGGCGGGTTCCAAAAAGGATTCAGCATCATCGACCATATCCACACGATAACCAAGCTCATTGAGGTTTCTCTGGAGTTCAATATGCCGCTCTGTCTAACGTTCATTGATTTAAAGAAGGCCTTTGACACTCAATGCCTCTTTTGCAAACCACAACACCCAAAAGGAGAGAGAGAACAGAGAGGAATGCCCTGCCAAAGAGGCAGGGTGGAATGGGGGGTTGGGGGGGTGGGAGGGATACTTGGATCCGTGGTGGTGGGAAATGGGCACTGGTGGAGGGATGGGTATTTGATCATTGTATAATTGAAACCCAAGCACAAAATATGTAAGTCTAAAACTCTACCTCATGGTGTCTCACTAATAAAAATTAAAAAAAAAAAGAAGGCTTTTGATTCTGTTGAGACTGAAGTAGTCATTGAAGCCCTAGCCAAACAGGGTGTTCAAACTCACTTGATCACTTGACTTCCCGTTAATTGTTGATTTGCTTGAGCGGGCGCCAGTAACGACTCCATTTGTCCCTGTCGCGTGCTAGTGTAGCCCAATGGCATTTGTTCGCTCTAGGAACATGGAGAGCCTCAAACCAATTGTTCATGATCTTGATGAAGAAGTCTGACCATCAGGTAGGTGGGCGGCCACGCGGTCTTTGGACATCCCGTGGAATCCAGTTGGTAACAGCTCTAGTCCAGCAGTCGTCTTTTTTTTTTCATTTCATCATCCTGTTATTCGTCGATTGCCTCGAGCAGGCCCCAGTAACGTCTCTTTCATCCTAACCCTGAGATTATATTCAAGGCGCTTTAGGAGAATGAGACCCATCATTGTTACTGGTATTTGGCATATTTGGTACACCACGGGGAGTTTGCCAGACTCTGTCCTGTGGGCAGGCTACATTCGATAGTCTGCAAGTTTGTCCAAAGTAGGAATGAGATAATAAAATGTCATAAAAAGATGTCCTGATAAGATGTTGCGTGGCCGCGAATGCAGGAGCTGGATTTTATAGTCTCTGAGTCTTGGCCGTTGATGGGATTACACGGCGCCAGGGGGCCAGGTGGTGGGTGTGACCCCCGCCTACTGGAATTTGGAGGATCTGGGTGGAGGATGCTCAACTCCAATCCGAGTAGGCTGGGAGATCTCGGCCCCGGAACCCGCGTGGATTTGTCCCTCTGCCAGTACCTTCATGTGTGTGGAGAGTGGTCTCAGCATGGTGGTGGCTGGTCCTGGAGGTCTTCGGCTGCCGGAGCCCTGGTCGGGGCGGGGAGGAAAGCTCAACCCGCTCCCCTCCAACGGGCCCTGGCGTGGAACAGCCAGGCGCGGGGGCAGAAGACTGCAGTCTTCTTCCTATCATTGTGAAGCAGAATTCACCAAGCAGTCGTCTTTAAATCTCATTATGTGACCAGCCCATCTGATTTTAGACACCTTGACAAATGAGACAGCGTCCCTGATTCTTGATAGGCGACGGATGTTGGAACTCTGGATTCTTTCTCTCATTTGAGTGAAACGTGATATTCCAAGCATAGCACTTTCAATTCCTCTTTGGGAGACCCGAATAGCATTCTCATCCTGTTTACGTAGGGCCCAGGTCTCTGAGGCATATGTTATGCAGGAAGAACAGTGGAATCAAAGAGATGTGCCCGGAGCCGGAGATTCTTCGTCCTCTTAGCTATTTCTTCGACGCTCTTGAAGGCGTTCCAAGCCGCTCTCTTCCTCCTGCGCAGCTCGGGTGCCAGGTCATTTGTCATGTTGACCTCTCGACCTAGGTACACATAGCTGTTGCATTCGGAGATGGTTGTTCCATTGAGAGCAAATGGGGCATCAGGAACGAGGCTGTTTCTCATAAACATTGTCTTCGTAAGATTCAGCTGTAGACCGACCTTTCCACATTCACGGTCGAAGTTGGCCAGCATTTGTGCAGCTTGGCTGATGTTTGGTGTTATTAGAACAATGTCATCAGCAAAGCGGAGGTGATGTAGTTGCCGACCATCTATCTTCACTCCCATTCCTTCCCATTCCAGTTGTCGCATGATGTTCTCGAGGGTGGCACTGAAGAGTTTCGGTGAAATGGTATCACCCTGCCGAACCCCTCTCTTGACATTGATGATTACTTCTTTGTAGAATGGTGAGATCCTGGTAGTGAATCCGCAATACAGCTCACGGAGGATCTTGATGTATTGAGCTTGAATGCCCTGATTGGCTAGGGCTTCAATGACCGCTTCTGTCTCAACAGAATCAAAGGCCTTCTTTAAATCAATGAACGTTAGACAGAGCGGCATCTTGAACTCCTGAGAAACCTCAATGAGCTTGGTTATCGTGTGGATATGGTCGATGGTGCTGAATCCTTTGCGGAACCTGGCTTGCTTGCATGGTTGTCATTCATCTAGTGTTCTGCCAATCCTATTTAGGATGACTCAAGTGAACAACTTGTAGATGACAGACAATAGGCAGATTGGATGATAGTTGCCAATGTCATGGATATCTCCCTTTTTGTAGAGTAGTACAGTCCTGCTGGTTTTCCATTGCGACGGAACTTTGCATTCAGACAGGTAGCGTGTGAAGAGCCGAGCCAGTGTATTGATGAGTACTGACGGCAGATTCCTCAGGTGTTCAGGTCAGACCTTGTCTGGGCTGGGTGCTGTTCATTTCTTTACTGACGAAATGGCGTGTCGGATTTCGGAAGGGAGAACATTGGGAATGACATATCCATCCTGTAGAATTTGGTATGTCGGCAAGTGGACATGGCTATCGAAGAGATTTGAGTAGAAGTCATGGATAATCTTCTCCATTGTCGTTCTGGAGGATGTGATAGATCCATCAGGACGTCGGAGGGCAGTCATCTTGGTCTTGTAGTTGGCGAAGGACTGGCTTCTGCCGCATCTACCAGCACTTCTGCTCTTCTCTCTTTGAGGTCTTCCTTGATCGCATCTCTGCACTGCTTTGCGAGCTCAGACGTTCGGTTGCGGTTGCCTGAGGCATGCGCCAAACCACGTTGGTGAATAAGCTCAAGAGTTTTCGAAGACAGGCGGTTTTTTTGTGGCTATCTCTCTCTCTTGGTGTTCCTCGCACAATCACGGAGGTGCTGAACTAGTTGATCGTATTCTTCGTCAATGTTGTCAACAATGGCATCTTCCCATGTTGCCGCAATAGTGCCAAAGAGCTCCTAGTTGGTGGTCGTCCTGGGAGTTCTCTTTTTAAACTTTGCAGCCCTTTCTGCCCTCTCTGTGAAGTAGAATTTTGCACGAAGGAGTCGGTCGTCTGATCCCGTTCAGAATTTTGGGACAACAGCGACATCGGTCAGGCAAAACCGTCGATTGAATATGATGTGGTCTATTTTGTTGTGGAATCGTCCACCGGGAGACTCCCATGTCCAAAGTTTAGATTCGGCCTTCTGGAACTGTGAGTTACCATGGATGGTCTTGGTCGACAAGATGAACTCAGACAGTCTCTCACCCTGTTCTTTCCATTCTAGGCCATGGGTCCCGATGTGAAGTTCTTCAGCTGATCTTCTCGGTGCTATCTTGGCATTAAAATCACCCACAATGATCTTGTAGAAGGTGTAGTCTTCTTTATAGAACTTCTCCAGCTCCATGTAGAACTTCTCAATTTCTCCTTCATCATAATTAGATGTTGGTGCGTAGACAACAAAGAGAGAAACTGCCGGCAGTGAACCACATATATTCAAATGTAAACATCTGATTCGGGTTGTTAGGCATTCGAATGAATCAATGTTCATGGCCAAGTTTGTGTTGAGAAGGACACGGACGCCTCCGACACCTCTTTTATTGCATGTTCCGAGGATCAATTCTTCTCCAGTGTTGAAAAAGGCATGATGAGATTGGTGCCTTCTTGTCTCGGTCAGACCAATGATGTCGTACTTGATCTTTTGCGCTTGTACCATCAATTCCTCGATGGGTCAGGACGCTTTCTGGACCCGCGTGACAGTTCAAACGCTTCACTCAAATGAGAGAAAGAATCCAGAGTTCCGATCTCTGTCAAGGGGGCAAGAATCAGGGACTCTGTCTCATTTGTCAAGGCATCAAAAATCAGATGGGCTGGACACATAATGAGATTTGGAGATGACCGCTGGACTTGAGCCATTACAGACTGGATTCCATGGGATGTCAAAAGACCGCGAGGCCGCCCACCTATGAGATGGTCAGACTTCTTTGTTAAGACCCTGAACAATAAGTTTGCGGCTCTTCATGCTCCTAGAACGAGCAGACGCCATTGGGCTACACTAGCACACAACAGGGACGAATGGAGAGGTTACTGGTGCCCGCTTAAGCAAATCGAGTAACGGGATGTCAAGTGATCAAGTGATCATGTCTTTAGAGTTATATTTGTGCAATATCATGTCACTAGTGAATTTGATAGCTTGACTTTTTCTTTATCCATTTGAATTCATTTAATTTACCTTTATTGCCAACTGCTGTGGCTAGGATTTCCAGTACTCTGTCAAATAAAAGTGGTGAAAGTGGACATCCTAGTCTCATGCCTGCTCTTAGAGGAGAGACTTACAGTTTTTCCCCATAAAAATGATCTTAGCTGTGGGTTTATTTTATATGCCTTTGCAATATTGAGATAAGTTCCTTCAATGCTAATCTTGTGAGGGTTTTTTTAAAAATCATAAATGGGGGTTGACAAGGACAGTAGATACAAGGGCCAGGAAAACTGCTCCATAGTTGGAAGCCTGCCTCATGAGCGGAGGGGAGAAGGCAGCTGGAGTAGAGAAGGGATCACTAAGAAAATGATGGTTGGAGGAATCATTTGGATGGGAGATGTGGGCTGAAAGTAGATAATGGACCAAACATTATAATCTCTGAGTATCTATATTGCAAACCATGATGCCCAAAAGTAGAGAGAGAGAGTATGGGGAATATTGTTTGCCATGGAGGCAGTGGGAGGGTGGGAAAGGGGGGTATACTGGGGATATTGGTGGTGGGAATGTGCACTGATGGAAGGATGGGTGTTTGATCATTGTGTGATTTTAACTCAAACATGAAAGCTTGTAACTATCTCACAGTGATTCAGTAAAAAAAAAATAGGGGTTGAATCTTGTAAATACTGTCTCTGTATCTCTACAGACGATTATATGGGTTTTGTCTTTCATTTCAGTAATGTAGTCAATTGATTTGTAAATATTTAACCATCCTTACAAAAATCCCTGGAAAAAATACCACTCGATCGAGTGTGTGATATATTTAATGTCCTGCTAGTTCTGTTCACTAGGATTTCATCGAGGATCTCTGCATCTATCTCATCAGGGATATTTATCTGAGATTTTATTTTTTGGTGATGTCTCTATCAACTTTTGACATCAATGTGATGTTGATATCTAGAAACTTTTGGGGAAGATTCCCATTCCTCCCACTTCCTGGAAGAACTTAAGAAGGGTGTGTGGTCAGGTTGTCTTTAAAGATTTGAAAAACTTCAGTAGTGAACTCAAGTAGTCTTGAGCTCTGGTTCTTGGGGAAATTTTTGATGAATACCTCAAGTTCCCTAGTAGTAATGGGTATATTACCTGCTGACTTAGTAATGGGAGGTTGTAGGACTCTGGAAAATTACCCATTTTTTCCAGATCATGAAATTTTGTGAATTTTGTGACTTACTCTCACCTGATCATTTGTTTTTCTGAGATGTCTGTTATAATTTCTTCTCTTTCATTACTGGTCTGGTTGATCAGGGGTTTATCTCATTTATCTTTCTGATACAGGCTGGGATTTATTGAACACTCCCTCTTGGAGAAGAATACGATGTGGAGCAAGGAAAGCCTCTCAGGACATGAGCCAGGAAAACCGGTCTGTTATATGTTAAAAACAACAACCCAGATCCCTATTTCATACGATGCACAAGAGTCAATTCCAAATGGGTAAAGATCTCAATATGAGACTCAATACGTGAATGATGTTGAGGAAAACATAGTAGGAACCCTTCCTGACATCAAATCCGGAGGATTCTTCAATGACTCAATACTATTGTCCAAGCATGTGGAAGCAAAGATAAACAAGTGGGATGACATCAAATTCTCAGAAGCTTAAGCAAACAAAAGAAATATTGGCCAGACTAAAACGACCCCACAGACTGGGGGAATATATTTCTCACCCCTTACATGAGAAAGGGTTAATATTTAAGATATATAAAGTACTTAACAGTAAAAAACAATCAGCTCCAAAAGAAAAAAAAAAGAGAACAAATGAGCAGATGCTTCCTTAAAGAAGGCATGCAGACGGCCATGGGTAGATGGAAAATTCCTCTCCATTTCTTATCATCATAGAAGTGCAAATCAAAGCCGTGAAATATCACCTTAAACCAGTGATACTGACAAACACAGGAAAGAACAACAACAACCAGTATTGGCTTTGATGTGGGGAGAAAGAAACCTTCCATGACCCGTGGAACTGTTGTCTGGTTCAGCCTCTGGAAACAATACTAATACTTGTCAAAAAGACTGAGACCCAAACTTCTATATACCCCAGAAGTGCACCTCTTGGCATCTACTCCGAGAGGGCCTATCAGCTCTATCCCCAGGAGACATTCGCATTCATGTGTTTATTGTAACACTACTTAGCAATAGCCCAGATCTGGGAACAACTCAAATGTGCAAGGACAGATTACTGGATAAAGGAACTCTACATACAGTGGAATACTACCAGGCTGTGTAAGAGACAAAGTCATGTCATTTTCCACTAAGTGGATCTGGAGAGTATCATGGGGTATACACATAATCAGGAAAAAGGGGCCAGTCACAGAATGATCTCTGTCTCTGTCTCTGTCTCTGTCTGTCTGTCTCTCTCTCTCTCTCTCTCGGGTCATACAGAAACACTAAGGGAATAACAATGGCCTGAGAGCTGTTCTACAGAGTGACAGCCCATGGCAGGGGAGAGCCTAAGCCTTGGTGGCAGGTGTGGTTTTGGAGCACTGTGTTGTGAGCAGGGCTGTCTGGCAGGTCCTGTTACACTGCTGGCAGCATGGCCCCCACCCCTACTGGCCTAATGCTCTGTCCCCTGGGCTGAGTTGTGGTCTGGGACTCCTGACAGGGGAAGAGGCCGCATGCTGCAAGAAACCATTTCGAGGCCCCCGTGAGGCCTTCTGTGCAGATGGGCTTCTGTCGTGCAAGTGTTTGTCCTCCTCCGACTGGGTAAGTCAGACCAGTTTTCAAACTCTAGCTCAGTTGCCTAATTCTTTCTCGTGTTCAGTGTGACAACCATTATCTCTGGCTCTATCCTAGTCACAAGCTTAGCCCCTCCCCCGAGGTGGACACACTTCCTTCATGGGAGACGCATGTCTCAAGGACCCCTTTCCTGGTGTGAGACCCCTTTCCCCAGGGGTGTTTCCTGTGAACTCTTACTGGAGACCCTTACCTAATGCGGGGCCCTTAGGTGAGGTGGGGGCTATTATTTGGGGTGGAAAACTTTTTTAAAAAATTTTTTTATTTTTGGGGCTGGAGCGATCGCACAGTGGGTAGGGCGTTTGCCTTACACGCAGCCAACATGACTGACCCGGGTTCAATTCCCAGCATCCCAGATGGTCCCCCGAGCACCACCAGGAGTAATTCCTGAGTGCATGAGCCAGGAGTAATCCCTGAGCATCGCTGGGTGTGACCCAAAAAACAAAAAAAAAAATTTTATTTTTGATTTTTTTGCTTTTTGGGTCACACCCGGCGATGCTCAGAGGTTACTCCTGGCTCATCACTCAGGAATTACTCCTGGCATTGCTCGGGGACCATAAGGATGCTGGGAATTGAACCTGGATCAGTCACGTGCAAGGCAAATGCCCTCCCTGCTATGCGATGGCTCCAGCCCCCAGGGGGTGGGAAACTTTAATAAATTAGCCCCTGATCCAAGGCGGGGACTCCTGCATCTGAAGTGAGACCCCCTGATCCTTGGCCGCTGGCTGGAGGGAGGCGCGCACAGACTCCTCAGGAAGGCAGAGGTTGGGGAGGCGAGAGAGTTTATTTCAGGCTGTGTTGGGGGACAGGGGACAGCTGCCCGTGGGGACGTCCCGGGCACCGCGCATTGTCGCCAGGGCTGCAAGGGCCTGTCTGGGTGGTGTGTGCAGGACACTGCCTTCTGCGCTCGCGGTGTGGCTCCGGGTCACTTCACCTGCAGGGACACACAGGGACGCGTCATGGGGGTGCGGGTGGGGGCGCGGGTGGGTGCGGGTGGGGCAGGGGCTCCTGGGACCTACCTTGAACAGGGTGACCGTGGTGCTGTAGAAGAGGCTCAGCAGGAAGAGGACGATGAAGGTGGAAGCCATGGCGGACAGGTTCTCGAAGCCCTCCTCCTCGGCACTCACCTCCCCCTCTGCAGAACACACATGCGGGTCAGGGGGTGGGCGGGCAGGTGGGGGTGGAAGGCGCAAATGCTGGGGTCAGGACACACTTTGGGGCCACCGATGGCCACTAGTGATGTGCGGGGCTGAGGCTCTGGGGCTGCTGCTCTGGGCACTCGTGTGGCCCGATCCCTCCCCCGCCACTCTGAGGGCCCAGGGTTGGGGGTGGGGGGGTGAGAGCACAGCAGGGAGACGAGGCCGGGGACCCTGTGTCTGCCCGCCTGCCCTCGGTGGTCCCGTGCGGGTGGTCCTGTGCTTCGCTCCTGGCACGCCCTGGACTGCTGCCCTGACCGGCACAGCTGGACATGCCCTGCGTGGCCCTGCAGGCCAGGGTTAGTAGCCTTCGGATGCAGCCCCCAGCTGAGAGACAGGACAAGCAGAGCTTTGGGCAGGACGCCTGCGGCCAGGGCAGTGCAGGAGAGACTGCTGTGGGGAGCGGGCAACTCCAAGGGCCAGCGACTGGCCACGCGTGTGTGTCTGTGTTCTCGTGCTTCTGTGTGTGGCACCGCTGTGTGCATCAACCACGTCCTTGTGTCAGCCCAGGTCCATGTGTCAACCAAGTCCATGTGTGCAAGCCAGTCCTTGTCCACGCGTGTATATCAACCCATATCCGTGTGTGTGAGCCCATGCCCATGTGTGTATCAGCTTTGTCATGTGTGTGCCAGCCTGTGTCCATGTGTGTCTATCAGCCTGTGTCTATGTGTGTATCAGCCTGAGTCCATGTATTTGTGTCAGCTTGTGTCCATTTGTGTCCATCAGCCTGTGTCCATGCATGTCCACCAGTCCGTGTCCATGTGTGTTGGCTGTGTCCATCAGCCTGTGTCCATGTGTGCGTGTTGGTTGGCTGTGTCCAGGCATGTGTCAACCATATCCATATGTGCCCACAATCCCATGTCCACGTATGTGTGTCAGCCATGTCCATGTGTGAATATCAGGCTGTATCCATGTGTGTATGTCAGCCCATGTCAGTCAGCCCATGTTCATGTGTATCAGTCCGTGTTCATGTCAGTGCATGTTCATGTGTGTCTGCCCATGTCCATGTGTATGTCTGTGTTCATGTGCTCGGTGTTCATGTGTGGGCTTCACATGTGTGACTGTATGCTTGGCTGAGTGTGCGTCTGTGTCTGTATGAGTTCATGAATTCATGTATCTGTACATGAGTATGTTTATATAGTGTCCACCCATGTGAATTGCATGTCCATGCATGTGCACGCAGGAGTGGATCTGTATGTGTTCCCATGTGAGTTGTGTGTCCCCTGTGTTCAGTGTGAATGGCATATGCCTATGTTCACACACGTAACTTGTATATGAATTAGTGAGCATGCCCATATTCACACTAGCTGCACGCACACATGTATGTGAGGGCATGTGCCTGTGAGTTCATCTATGTCCACGTGAGCTGTGTGTGTATGTGTGTGCGCGCATGGATGTGTCTATGTCCACATCACACATTTGTTGCATATACATCCACAAGTATGTCTGTATGTCTCTATGTGCAGTTGAGTAAGCAGTGTGTGTGTGCGGGTGGGTGTCTGTGTACGCGTGCACATGTGTGTGGTTGTGCATGTCTGTGCATGTATGTGCCCAGGAGGCAGTGAGAGCTCGAGCGGCTGGGCCCGTGGGCTGCAAGCACCCTGCAAGCAGCTCGGGGTGCGAGAGAGGCCAGAAGCGCGGCCCCTCGGGGCGGGCAGGGTCAGCACAGGCACGAGCACGCAGGACCAGCGTCTTTTCAATGGATCTTTTTATTTCTAACTCCGTGAACGGCAACCTCTGCTGCTGAGCTCAGAGGGCACGCACGCACGCACACACGGTCAGTAGCAGGTGCTGGCAGTGTCGGACAGGACCAGGGACACATTGTACAGGGTGGGTTTACCGGTGGCCTTGTCCACGGTCTTCTCGGTCACCGAGAGGGGCAGGGCCTCGTGGCCCACCACGCAGGTGTAGGACTCCCCGCTGCTCCAGTCCTTCTCGCTCACGGTCAGGACGCTGTGGACGAAGTAGAGGTCCGCGCGCTGGGGCTCAGGCTGGGGGCTGCTGGTCACGTAGTCTTCGGGGTCCACCGGCTGGCCCTGGTGCTGCCACTGCACGAAGACGTCGGGGGGTGCGAAGTTCTTCACCAGGCAGGTGACTGACACCGTCTCCCGCAGCTTGACCTCCTCCTGGGCGGGCGGCAGCACGTACACGGAGGGCCGGTTCGTGAAGACATCTGCGGAAGGAAGGTTGGTGTCGGGGGGCTTGGGTGGGGCAGCGGGTGGGGGTGGGTGTGAGGGGGGCGGGTGGGCTCACGCACTCTGGGGCCGGGAGATGGTCTGCTTCAGCGTCGAGGGCAGGTCTGGGTGCTTCACGGTGCATGTGAACTTCTCGCCCGACACCCAGTCCTCCTGGCACACGCTGGCCCGGCCCGTGGCGCTGAAGGTGTTGTTGGGGTGGCTCTCAGAGATCAACTGCTGCGTTTCCAGCTTGCCTTTCTTCTCGCTGATCCACTGGATGTCCAGGCCGATGTAGGAGGCCAGGCCCGTGACCAGGCAGGTCAACTGGGCCGAGCGGTTGAGGAAGATGCTGACGAAGCTCGGGGGCAGGGCGAAGACCTGGATGCCGGCGGAGGAGTCTGGGGGCAGGAGAGATGGGTTGAGCGGCGTCGGGAGGCGGGCGGGCGGGTCCCCCCCACTCCGGGCCGGGCTCTGTGTGGGGGCTCACCAGGGAAGCTGCACAAGGACGACGTGTTCTTCTGGTAGGTCAGGCCCTTGTGCACCGCCTGGCAGGTGAACACCTTCTGCTCAAGCCACTCCATCTCGGTGACGGTCAGCCGACTGATGACCCTGAAGGTGGCGGGCCCCGTGCCCTGCGGCTCAGCCTCCACCTCGCTGGTTGAGACGAGCTTGGGTGACACGGGGTGGCCGTCCTTCAGCCAGGACATGGCGATGTTCTTGGGGCTGAAGCCCGACGCCTGGCAGATGATCTGGGATTTGCGGGGGTTGTTGCCGGAGAAGGAGTCGCGGGGCGGGACGAAGACACTCACGTTGGGGGGCAGCTCCATGATGCCTGGAGTGAGGACACGGCATTAGTCGGGCCTGCTTTGGGGCCCGCCCTGCCTGCCTGCTCCTGCCCTCCGGCTTACCTGGTATGGGCACATGCACCTTCTGGTTGCCAGTCTTGTGCTTGGTGTTGCACACCAGGTAGTCGTCGGTGGACTGCAGGGTGTTCAAGGACAGCAGTTGCACCCGGGAGGTGGCCAGGTACTTGCCAGCTCGCAGGACCTCGGGGAAGTTGTAGGCATCCTTGATGTCGCTGTTGTTCTTGAAGTTCCAGGAGAAGGTGACTTTCTGGGGCAGGTAGTCGAGGGCCAGGCAGCCCAGGGTCACCTGCGTCTCGTCCAGCAGAGACGAGTCACAGGAGACGAGGGGGAAGAGTGACGGAGACGACTCGGCCTCTGGAGAGCCGTGAGGAGAGAAAGGAGGAGACTCCGGTGAGGACGGGAGGGAGCCTGGCACCACCTAGCACCAGAGGCAGCCCCATGGGTGGCCCCCCGTATAGCGGCACCGCATGACCACATTGCAGGCCCCAGCATCCCACACCCCTTAGGTGGGTTGCACCGGCTGGGCCCCGGCCCCCCGCTGCCTGCAGGTAGTGATGGAGCAATGAGGAAAGGGTTTTGGCTCCCCGAACAGGGGCGGTGAGGGCTGGAGAGTAGCCCGTGCAGAGCAGAGAGTATCACAAAGAAATGAGACAATGAGTTTCCTTCCGGCAGAGCCTGCTATAGTCACAGCCAGCCGCAGGGGTGGAGCGAGCTGGCCGAGTGGACAGGCCTCTGGGAGCACTGCCCTCCGAGTCACCTCTAAGGCCCAACAGGCACTCTGCGCTAAGGCTCCTTGCAGATTGTCTTGCAGAATCAGCTCCCAAAGTCTCGGAGAGACTCTGCCTATGAGACTCCGGCCCGTGGACCCACGGAGACCTCCCACAGGCAGTGGGTCCTGCGGAGCAGGGACTTCCAGCCCGGGAGCCGTGTTGAGCTCGGAGAGCCCAGGCTTGCTGCCTCAGACTGACGGCCCTTCCGGCTCATCCCAGCCTGTTGCACACAGATGAGTTGAGTTTGGTCAGCCCAGTCCAGCTCTGGGGCTCAGTTGGCCCATCCCAACCAGTCTAGCACACCCAATTTAGCGCCTCAGCACCACGAGTTAATTCATACAGACCAGATCAGCCCACTGCCCTTAGCTCAGCCCAGCTCAACTCAGCCCAGTTCAGCTCAGTCCAGCTCAACTAGCCTAGCTTGGCCCAGCTCAGCTCAGCTCACTCAGCCCAGCCCAGCTCAGCTCAGTTCACCCAGCCCAGCTCAGCTCAGTTCACCCAGCCCAGCTCAGCTCAGCTCAGCCCAGCTCCGCTCAGCCCAGCTCAGCTCAGCTAACCCAGCCCGGCCCAGCTCAGCTCAGTTCACCCAGCCCAGCTCAGCTCAGCTCACCCAGCCCAGCCCAGCTCAGCTGAGTCCAGCTCAGCTCAGCTCAGCTCAGCTCACCCAGATCAGCCCAGCTCAGCTCAGTCCAGCTCAGCTCAGCTCAGCTCACCCAGCCCAGCTCAGCTCACCCAGCCCAGCCCAGCTCAACTCAGTTCAGCTCACCCAGCCCAGCCCAGCTCAGTTCAGTTCACCCAGCCCAGCTCAGCTCAGCTCAGCTCAGCTCAGCCCAAATCAGTCCAGCTCAGCTCAGCTTAGCCCAGCTCACCTAGCCCAGCTCAGCTCAGCCCCGCTCAGCTCACCGAGCTCAGTCTAGCTCAGCTCAGTTCACCCATCCCAGCTCCGATCAGCTCAGCTCAGCTCAGCTCACCCAGCCCAGCTCAGCTCAGTCCAGCTCACCTAACCCAGCTCAGCTCAGCTCAACTCACCCAGCTCACCTAGCCCAGCTCAGCCCAGCTCAGCTAGTTCACCCATCCCAGCTCCGCTCAGCACAGCCAAGCTCAGCTCATCCAGCCTAGCTCAGCTCAGCTCAGCTCAGCTCACCCAGACCAGCTCAGCTCAGTCCAGCTCCACTCAGCTCAGCCCAGCTCACCCAGCCTAGCTCAGCTCAGCCCACCCAGCCTAGCTCAGCCCAGCTCAGCCCAGCTCAGCTCAGCCCAGCTCAGCTCAGCTCTCCCAGCCCAGCTCAGCTCAGCTCTCCCAGCCCAGCTCAGCTCACCAAGCCCAGCTCAGCTCAGCCCAACTCAGCTCACCCAGCCCAGCTCAGTTCAGCCCAGTTCAGCTCACCCAGCCCAGCTCAGCTCAGCCCAGTTCAGCTCACCCAGCCCAGCTCAGCTCAGCTCAGCTCACCCAGCCCAGCTCAGCTCAGCTCACCCAGCCCAGCTTAGCCCAGTTCAGCTCACCCAGCCCAGCTCAGCCCACCTCAGCTCACTCAGCCCAGCTCCGCTCAGCCCAGCTCAGCTCACCCAGCCCAGCTCAGCTCACCCAGCTCACCCAGCCCAGCTCAGCTCAGTTAAGCTCACCCAGCCCAGCTCAACCAGGCTCAGCTCACCCAGCCTAGCTCAGCTCAGCCCAGCTCAGCTCAGCCCAGTTCACCTAGCCCAGCTCAGCTCACCCAGCCTAGCTCAGCTCAGCCCAGCTCAGCTCAGCCCAGCTCACCTAGCCCAGCTCAGCTCACCCAGCCTAGCTCAGCTCAGCTCAGCCCAGCTCAGCTCAGCTCACCCAGCCCAGCTCAGCTCAGCCCAGCTCACCTAACCCAGCTCAGCTCAGCTCAACTCACCCAGCTCACCTAGCCCAGCTCAGCCCAGCTCAGCTAGTTCACCCATCCCAGCTCCGCTCAGCACAGCCAAGCTCAGCTCATCCAGCCTAGCTCAGCTCAGCTCAGCTCAGTTCACCCAGCCTAGCTCAGTTCAGCCCAGCTCAGCTCTCCCAGCCCAGCTCAGCTCAGCTCTCCCAGCCCAGCTCAGCTCACCAAGCCCAGCTCAGCTCAGCCCAGCTCAGCTCACCCAGCCTAGCCCAGCTCAGCTCAGCCCAGTTCAGCTCAACCAGCCCAGCTCAGCTCAGCTCAGCTCAGCTCACCCAGCCCAGCTTAGCTCAGTTCAGCTCACCCAGCCCAGCTCAGCCAGGCTCAGCTCACCCAGCCTAGCTCAGCTCAGCCCAGCTCAGCTCAGCCCAGTTCACCTAGCCCAGCTCAGCTCACCCAGCCTAGCTCAGCTCAGCCCAGCTCAGCTCAGCCCAGCTCACCTAGCCCAGCTCAGCTCACCCAGCCTAGCTCAGCTCAGCTCACCCAGCCCAGCTCAGCTCAGCTCAGCTCACCCAGCCCAGCTCAGCTCAGTCCAGCTCACCTAGCCCAGCTCAGCTCACCCAGCCCAGCTCAGCTCAGCCCAGCTCACCTAGCCCAGCTCAGCTCAGCCTAGCTCAGCTCACCCAGCCCAGCTCACCTCAGCCCAGCTCAGTTCAGCCCAGCTCCGCTCAGCCCAGCTCAGCTCAGCTCACCCAGCCCAGCTCAGCTCAGCTCACCCAGCCCAGCTCAGCTCACCCAGCTCAGCTCAGCTCAGCCCAGCTCAGCTCAGCCCAGCTCAGCTCAGCTCACCCAGCCCAGCTCAGCTCAGCCCAGCTCAGCTCAGCTCACCCAGCTCAGCTCAGCTCACCCAGCCCAGCTCAGCTCAGCTCACCCAGCCCAGCTCAGCTCAACCCAGCTCAGCTCACCCAGCCCAGCTCAGCTCAGCTCACCCAGCCCAGCTCAGCTCACCCAGCTCAGCTCAGCTCAGCCCAGCTCAGCTCAGCCCAGCTCAGCTCAGCTCACCCAGCCCAGCTCAGCTCAGCCCAGCTCAGCTCAGCTCACCCAGCTCAGCTCAGCTCACCCAGCCCAGCTCAGCTCAGCTCACCCAGCCCAGCTCAGCTCAGCCCAGCTCAGCTCACCCAGCCCAGCTCAGCTCAGCCCAGCTCACCTAGCCCAGCTCAGCTCAGCTCAGTTCAGCTCACCCAGCCCAGCTCAGCTCACCCAGCCCAGCTCAGCTCAGCTCAGCTCAGCTCACCCAGCCCAGCTCAGCTCAGCTCACCTAGCCCAGCTCAGCTCAGCTCAGCTCAGCTCAGCTCAGCTCAGCTCAGCCCAGCTCAGCTCAGCTCACCCAGCCCAGCTCAGCTCAGCCCAGCTCAGCTCAGCCCAGCTCAGCTCAGTCCAGCTCACCTAGCCCAGCTCAGCTCACCCAGCCCAGCTCAGCTCAGCCCAGCTCACCTAGCCCAGCTCAGCTCAGCCTAGCTCAGCTCACCCAGCCCAGCTCACCTCAGCCCAGCTCAGTTCAGCCCAGCTCCGCTCAGCCCAGCTCAGCTCAGCTCACCCAGCCCAGCTCAGCTCAGCTCACCCAGCCCAGCTCAGCTCACCCAGCCCAGCTCAGCTCAGCCCAGCTCAGCTCAGCCCAGCTCAGCTCAGCTCACCCAGCCCAGCTCAGCTCAGCCCAGCTCAGCTCAGCTCACCCAGCTCAGCTCAGCTCACCCAGCCCAGCTCAGCTCAGCTCACCCAGCCCAGCTCAGCTCAGCCCAGCTCAGCTCACCCAGCCCAGCTCAGCTCAGCCCAGCTCACCTAGCCCAGCTCAGCTCAGCTCAGTTCAGCTCACCCAGCCCAGCTCAGCTCACCCAGCCCAGCTCAGCTCAGCTCAGCTCACCCAGCCCAGCTCAGCTCAGCTCAGCCCAGCTCAGCTCACCTAGCCCAGCTCAGCTCAGCTCACCTAGCCCAGCTCAGCTCAGCTCAGCTCAGCTCACCCAGCCCAGCTCAGCTCACCCAGCTCAGCTCAGCTCAGCCCAGCTCAGCTCACCTAGCCCAGCTCAGCTCAGCTCACCCAGCCCAACCCAGCTCAACTCAGTTCACCCAGCCCAAGTCAGCTCAGCTCACCCAGCCCAGCCCAGCTCAGCTCAGTCCAGCTCAGCTCAGCTCAGCTCACCCAGCCCAGCTCAGCTCAGCCCAGCTCAGCTCAGCTCACCCAGCCCAGCTCAGCTCAGCTCACCCAGCCCAGCTCAGCTCACCCAGCTCAGCTCAGCTCAGCCCAGCTCCGCTCAGCCCAGCTCAGCTCAGCTCAGCCCAGCTCACCCAGCCCAGCTCAGATCAGCCCAGCTCCGCTCAGCCCAGCTCAGCTCACCTAGGCCAGCTCAGCTCAGCTCAGCCCAGCTCAGCTCAGCTCAGCTCACCCAGTCCAGCTCAGCTCAGCCCAGCTCAGCCCAGCTCAGCTCACCTAGCCCAGCTCAGCTCAGCTCACCCAGCTCAGCTCAGCTCAGCCCAGCTCAGCTCTGCTCAGCCCAGCTCAGCTCAGCTCACCCAGCCCATATCAGCTCCGCTCAGCTCCGCTCAACTCCGCTCAGCTCATCCAGCCCATCCCAGCAGACCCAGCTCAGCTCAAGCTCACCCATCCAGCTTACCCAGCGGAGCTCAGTGTGGCCCATTGGTCCTTCCACCTCAGTTCCAGTTGCTGTGGGTGCCCAGGCTGTGACTTCGCATAGTGCCCGCCTCAGTTGAGCATGTCCCTCTGGGGACTTGCCTCTGCGCTGCCTGCCTTCCCAGCCTGAGGGCACCCCTGGGCCCACACTTCAGCCCCAGCCCCAGGCCTGCTGGCCTTTGGCTTCAGAGCAGTGGGAATCATCTGATCCTTTGACCCCGCAGCACACTCCAGTTCCATGGAGACACATGCGGGGAACCGGGGACATGCCGTCTCCCAGAGAGGCCCCCTGCCCCTGGAGGGCCCAAGGCTGCCTTCTGAATCTGAAGCAAATCCCCCAGCCCGTAAATTCTTTCTGAGATAAAGATCTCCATAAAAAAAAATCCCAGGTACCCATCCCACTCTATCATTATATGACTGAAACACAAGTATGAAAGTTGGTTAAGTATGTAACTGTACCTCATGGTGATTCACTGAAAAAAAAAATCCAGTAACCACATTGTACCAAAATGCTGCTCTGTCTCGTTAAGCCCGAAGCCTGAGCCATGCAATCGGCTAATAAGAGAAACTCTCCTGCCACTTGTCCCAGGAAGAGGGAAGTTCCGTGGCCTCCTGATGGATGGGCAGATCCCTCACCCCTAATAATTAGAGGCTGAGTCTCTGGAGCTGGGTCACCTTAGGGGCACGGAGGTGTCCCGCAAACCACTGCAGGTGAGGGGTCGCCTGCGGCGACCTCTGTGACCAGTGGCCCTGGGCTCCTGCCTGCGTCCCCTTAGCAGCTTCCCAGAAGCGCCCAGCACCGTGCAATCCCCCTCCCACTCCACACTCAGGTAGCCCACGGCCAGCTGAAGGAGCAGCCGTTCCAAGAAACTGAGGGCCGGCCGTTAATTTCTTAACTACCAGTGTCTACAACTGAAGATGAATAAAAGCGGGTAAGCTGGTAAAAAAATCTCCATTAGTTGGAATATTGCATGTAATAAAGTTTGTGAATAAATTTATAAAAATAAAAATTAAAAAAATAACTCCATTCGTGGATAAGTTTAGGTCCATTAAGTTTAAAATAAAACGAGAAGTTCCTTAGCTAAATTGGAACAAAGTAGAAGCCACTAAGCTATGACTGAAAAAGTCCAAATAGCTAAAAAAAGGAACTAGGCAGTTTCGGCCCACAGGTCAGCCTTTTTTTAGAAAGGCAAATCGCCAGGTGTTGTTTGTCTCAGCCAGGCACCGAAACTTCCTTTCCTGTCCTCAGCCACAGGCCCCCGATTCTGTTTTCTTGCTTCCTAAAATAGATCCTGCTTCCGGCCACCTGCAGAGCGGGCCTCCTGGCACTGACTCAGCAACCCCTGCAAGCCCCTGGAAAAATGACCTGAGTCGATGTGACTAGGCCGGCCCCGAGCCCCGAACCCCGGCCCCGGCCCCGGCCCCGAGCCCGGCCCCAAGCCCGGCAGAGCAGCCCGACAGACCTCGATCTCCCTCGGAAACCGAACGTTCACACTGAAACACCAACAACCCTCAGCAAACTCTGCCTTCCAAAGCAACTTCTGTGGTCCCCCCAGTCCCCCTTCAATGTCCACCCTCGTTCCTCCGGGGGTCGAGGGCAGAGATCCCGAGTCCGGGGCACACTGTGGGGTCCCTTCTGACTCCCCGTCACCCAGGCCGGCTCCCGGCACTGGAGGAAAAGTCTCAGCCAACAATGCTCTCAGACCCCCCTGCAAGCCTGCCCAGGACACCCAGGCACACGTCCCAAGTCCCGGCAGCTCGGAAAACCCCAGATAGTAGCAGAACAAGAGGCATGAAGGGCTTTTCTTACCTGAGGAGACGGTCACCATGGTCCCCTGGCCCCAGTAACCCATATCACTGTCACGGTGGGGGAAGACGCTATCCTCACCCCACAAAAACCGGGGCCGGCACCTGGGCCGGGAGCCCCAAGTCCTCCCCGAGTCGGACCATGGGCCGGGGAGGCTCACATCAGGGGCCGCCCCAAGGTCCCTGTCTTAGGAAAGGGGACCCAGTGTCCCCTCCTGGCCTCGAGACCCTCAGCCTGGACCCCAGACCTAGCACCTCTGCTGTGCCCCAAAAGCAACCAAAACTGTCCGAGAGAGAGAGGAGAGAGAGGGGATGAAGACTCACCTGAGGAGACGGTCACCATGGTCCCCTGGCCCCAGTAGCCCATAGCATTGTCACGGTGGGGGAAGACGCTATCCTCACCCCACAAAAACCGGGGCCGGCACCTGGGCCGGGAGCCCCAAGTCCTCCCCGAGTCGGACCATGGGCCGGGGAGGCTCACATCAGGGGCCGCCCCAAGGTCCCTGTCTTAGGAAAGGGGACCCAGTGTCCCCTCCTGGCCTCGAGACCCTCAGCCTGGACCCCAGACCCAGCACCTCTGCTGTGCCCCAAAAGCAACCAAAACTGTCCGAGAGAGAGAGGAGAGAGAGGGGATGAAGACTCACCTGAGGAGACGGTCACCATGGTCCCCTGGCCCCAGGTATCCATACCATAGTCACAGTGGGGGAAAACTCTATCCTCACCCCACAAAAACCGGGGCCGGCTCCCGAGTGGCTTTTGGGGTCATGTTTCCTTCAGCCTGGCCCTCAGAGGCCGGACACTGCCTGCCCGGGCCGGCACCCAGACCAGGAGTCCCCCGAGTCGGACCATGGGCCGGGGAGGCTCACATCAGCGGCCGCCCCAAGGTCCCTGTCTCAGGAAAGGGGACCCAGTGTCCCCTCCTGGCCTTGAGACCCTCCATGACCCTCAGCCCGGAGCAGGGCAGTGACCGGGGCCGAGAGTCGCCGTGGTCAAGCAGCGGTCCCTGGCTGCACCCTTCCGAGCCCACCAGGACCCCAGACCCGGCGCCTCCACTGTGCCCCAAATGCAGCCAAAACCGTCCGAGAGAGAGGGGAGAGAGAGGGGATGAAGACTCACCTGAGGAGACGGTGACCATGGTCCCCTGGCCCCAGTAGTCAAAGTAGTCACATTGCCACAGGCCCCGCAGGGGGCCGCACAAGATCCCTGGCGGCTCGGGCCGGGGTGCTGGCCCCCAGCCTCCACCCAGCCTCCCCCCGGCCACAGACCCGCTGACCAGCCAGCCTGCCCAGAGGAGCCCGCGGGCCGGGCTCCCTCTCTCTGCCCCACACTCCGTGACCCAAGCTGGTGGCCACCCGCAAGGAGACTCACCTGAGGAGACGGTGACCATGGTCCCTTGGCCCCAGACATCGAAGTAAGCATAGCACAGTGAGGCGGGCTGGGCGGTGGCCACCTCTGAAACCCCTCCTGAGGCTGGCCCCGGCCAGAAAGGCCTGTCTCTTGGGGACGGGGCCGGGCTCAGACCCGCCCTCCTGACCCTCCACACGTGTCTGGGCTGGCCTTGCCAGCCGCAGCCTCCCCCTGGCCATACTCCGCCCTGGCCCACCCTTGGCTGGGTCCTGTCCCTGCGTCCCCGTGTCCTGTCCCCCACTTCTTCTCACCGGCTTGCTGTGTGTTCCTGGGGGCCGCTGGGGGCTGGCCGCAAGCCCCAGCCGCAGAGGCGGTTTGTGTCATGCCATCAATCACTGTGCCCCAGTTAGCACCGTGATGCCCTGCTCAGCCAAAACCTCCAGCTGGGCACCAGCCCCTGCGGGCACGGCTGCTCGAGCGAGCCCACCGCAGGGGAGGCACCTGCGGGTGGGGGGAGGGGTGTTGACGGGCGCCCCACAGCTGCAGCAGACACACCCTGGGAGGGGCTGGACAGGGGGCTGTACGGGGACCCCAGGCGCTGTACGGGCCCCGGGGAGACACAGGCGGGGATGGGGGGTGCAGCGGGCGAAGACGGTCCTGCTGGCATTGGGGCAGGGGGCTGGACAGAGAGGACAGCTGGGCGGGCCAGGGGCTTGGGGATGCTGGGTCACTTGCCTACGAGGTGGCCAGGGTGCTTGAGTTCTGCCACCCTGAGCCCTGACCACAGTGGATGGTGGGTGGAGGAATTCGCCCCCACCCCCTTCCGGGCACTTTCTGCAGCTGCCTGGGCCCCTCTGAGGGAGGACGGTTGGGTGCTGTGCAGAGTGGGGGAGGGAGGTGCCTGACTGGCTCTCGGCCAGGGGCCGCAGCTCTCGGCGGTGCGTCCGTGTCTTCGGGCAGCGGGACCCGGCCTGGCAGAGCTTCCGGAGGCTTCCATGCTCACGTCCACCTGGCTCTGCCCACCTACCACCCACTGGGCAGGGAAGGGACCAGGCCTGCAGGCTGGCATCTTGGTGGCCAGGCTGTCTCCTGACCTCTGCCCACTGCGGAGCCCGGCCCCATGTCCCCTGCTTGGTGGCACAGAGCAGGACGGGCCTAGTTGAGGGCCGGCGGGGATGTGCCTGGTGGCTCTGCTGACCTGTGGGCCGTGCAGGGCTTCAGGGACAGTCAGATGCCGCGGGCCACGTGATGTGGGGACAGCAGGGACCTGCGCCTCCCACCTCCCACTCCCTGGGCTCTCCTCCTTCCTGATCATTCTTGATTTTTTTGTTAGGGCGCCGCGATTTGCGAACACTGCATGCCTGAAACGCGGCTCTTCACAGGTGATGTCAACCTGTGCCTTTCACCTCTGCCCACCGAGGTGACGGAGGCCCTGAGCCCTAACCCTTCACCTCCCATCTGCCTCTTCTTTTTCTTTCTTTTAATTTTTAAAATGACCATGATTGACAAAGGTGTTCGTTATATGGCTGTTTTAAGCATTTAGTGTTCCAACGCCACCAGTGTGATCTTCCCTGCACCAATATCCGGTTTCCCTTTCAATCTCAACCTGCCCCCTTAGGCACACAATGCGTTTACTTTATATTGCTTATTCCAACAATACTTAAGAAGTGGCAGGGTGGGGTGGGGGGATGGGGGGTGGGAGGGATACTGGGACCCATGGTGATGGAGGGTGGGCACTGGTGGAGGGATGGGTATTTGATCATTGTATAATTGAAACCCAAGCACAAAGATTTGTAGGTCTACAACTATATCTTGTGGTGTTTCACTAATAAAAATTAAAAAAGAAAAAAAGAAATGGCAAAAAAGAATGATCAGAAAATAAATCAGTAAGAGCCAGTAGGTGATTACTAGATGTAATTTACCTATGTAAATAAGAAAATTAAACCATTTAATACAATAAAATGCAATACAATAAAATACAATAAAATGCCTATGCTCATTTACATATATAAGTTTTCAACTCTGGAATCTAAAGTATATTACATTAGATTTTATTTCATACCTGGATCTCATGATGGTAATAATCATGTCTCATCTGCCATTAGTGAAACTTTTTAATTAATTAATTAATTAATTAATTTATTAGTAAAAACTTTTAAAGCAATTCTATATTAATCTTATTTGGAATTCACACAGAATAGGTAAAGCCTACGTGTGTAAATTCCTCTTACATTTTATATGAACACTGTGGTTTGCGAAGTTGTTTATGATGATTTGTTACAGATATTCAATTCCAACACCAGCCCCACCACCATTACATCTTCCCTCCACCATTTTCTACAATTTTCCCAAATTCCTCTTAAGCCTGGCCCCATAGCAGACCCTCAATACTTTATTTTATATTGCTTGTTATCAATAATTTTGCTAACAGAATGATCAAAAACTGTTTCATTAAAAGAAAATTAGTGTAAATTGTATCTCACCATGGACACGTTAAGTTTTTGCATGAAACATTATTAAAATGTTACAGGTGAAGCCTTCTGTTTTTACCTTAATGGAAATTGGTTGCCTTTTACGCTATAACCTACCAAACCTGGTGCGCTACTACTGGTTTATTAGTGTTGTAGAGATTGAGACATCTCCAGGAAGTTCAGAATTTCTTAGGCGGTAGTACATCTGGAGTTAAATTTATAACTGGGTGGTGGCTTTGGGGTGTGGGCATGACTTCAGGGGCTTCTAAAAGTACTGGGAAGTGGGGGCAGGTAGCCCATCCCGACTCAGGGAAAAGCCTGGATATCTCAGTCTCAAAACCCGCGTATTTTTTTAGCAGATTAATTTCTAGGTAGGGCTCAGCCCTAAGGGGGTGAAATCTGACTGGAACATGGCAGCGATTTTGGAATGTGGGAGCAATCGGCTGCTGGGGCTCTATTTGGGAGGGCACTGGGCTGACCTGCTCTCCCCTGGGGTGCCATTGGCCACTCAGCCATTCATAGGTGTCTGGAGAAATTTGTTTTCAACATGTTGATCTCTTTTGAAATTTATTTACGAGTCTCTGGAGCAAGGCTGGTAGAGGAGCTCTAATGATGTTTTACTGTCTTAGCATTGGTTAGTAGTACAGTCCTGCTGGTTTTCCATTGGGACAGAACCTTCCATTGAGACAGGTAGCATGTGAAGAGCAGAGCCAGTCTATTGTTGAGCACTGACAGTAGGTTCTTCAGGTGTTCAGGTCTGACATTGTCTGGCCCAGGTGCTCTTCCTTCCTTCCTTCCTTCCTTCCTTCCTTCCTTCCTTCCTTCCTTCCTTTCTTTCTTTCTTTCTTTCCTGATGAAATGGCGTGTCAGATTTCGGAAGGGAGAACTTTGGGAATGACATATCCATCCTGCAGAATTTGGTATGTGGGCAAGTGGACGTGGCTATCAAAGAGATCTGAGTAGAAGTCATGGATAATCTTCTCCATTGCCCTTCTGGAAGATGTGATAGATCCATCAGGACGTTGGAGGGCAGTCATCTTGGTCTTGTAGTTGGTGAAGAACAGGCGGGCATTAGGAATGCTTTTCCCGGCTTCTGCCACATCTACCAGCACTTCTGCTCTTCTCTCTTTGAGGTCTTCCTTTATCGCTTCTCTGTACTGCTTTCCAAGCTTGGACGTTCGCTTGTGGTTGCCTGAGGCTTGCGCCAAGCCATGTTAGCAAATGAGCTTGAGAGTTTTCGAAGACAGTCGTCTTTGTGACTATCTCTCTCTCAGCGTTCCTCGTGCAATCACAGAGGTGCTGAACCAGTCAATCATATTCCTTGTCAATATTGTCAGTGACAGCATCTTCCCATGTTGCTGCATAGTGCCAAAGTGCTCCCAGTTGGTGGTCGTTCTGGGAGTTCTCTTCTTAAACTTTGCAGCCCTTTCTCCCCACTCTGTGAAGGAGAATTTTGCTGAAGGAGATGGTGGTCAGATCCCGTTTGGAATTTTGGGACAACAGCGACAGCAGTCAGGCAAGACCGTCGATTGAATATGATGTGGTCAATTTTGTTGTGGAACCATCCACTGGGAGACTCCCATGTCCAATGTTTAGATTCGGCCTTCTGGAATTTTGGGTTACCATGGATGGTCTTGGTCGACATGATGAACTCAGACAGTCTCTCACCCTGTTCATTCCATTCTAAGCCGTGGGTCCTGATGTGGAGTTCTTCGGCTGATCTTCTCGGTCTTATCTTGGCATTAAAATCACCGACAATGATCTTGTAGAAGGTATGGTCTTCTTTATAGAACTTCTCCAGATCCATGTAGAACTTCTCAATTTTGCCTTCATCATAATTGGATGTTGATGTGTAGGCAATGAAGATAGAAACTGCTGGCAGTGAGCCCCATCTATTCAAGTGTAATCATCTGATTCGTGTTTTTAGGCATTCGAATGAATCAATGTTTATGGCTAAGTTCATGTTGACAAGGACACCGACACCACCAACACCTCTTTTTTAAATGTTTTTAATTTAATTTTATTTTTTTAAATTTATTTGTTGAATCACCGTGAGAACAGTTACAAAACTTTCAAGTTTAAGTCTCAGTCATACAGTGATCAAACACCCGTCCCTTCAGCAGTACATATTTTCCACCACCAAGAAGCCTAATATACGCCCCTCACCCCAACCCTCCCCATGCCTGTGAGGGAGATGATTTCCACTTAACTTTCTCTCTATTTTGATCACATTCGTTATTTTTTTATTTTTTAGATTTACAATATTTTGTGTTTGGGTTTCGATTATACAATGATCAAATACCCATCCCTCCATCAGTGCCCATTTTCCACAACCATGGATAATATCCCCCCCCCCATCCCACCCTGCCTCTGTGACAGGGAATTCCCTTCTGTTCTCTCTCTTCCCCTGGGTGCTGTGGTCTGCAAAAGAGGCATTGAGTGGCAAACGTGTTCAGTCCATAGTCTACTTTCAACATGCATCTCCCCTCCTGGGAGGATCCTCCAAACACACTTTATTTGGTGCTCCCTTCTCTATCTGAGCTGCCCTTTCCCCTAGAATACCCGGCTGGCCTCTAAGCTATGGAGTAATCCTCCTGGTGTTGATCTCAGCTATTCTTGGGTATTAATCTCATATTTTGTTACTTTATATCCCCCAGATGAATGTAATCTTTCTATGTCTATCCTTCTCTTTCTGACTCATTTCGCTTAGCATGATACTTTCCATGTTGTGCCACTTGTATGTAAATTTCATGACTGCATCTTTTCTAACAGCTACATAGTACTCCATTGTGTAGATGTACCAAAGTTTCTTTAACCAGTCATCTGTTCTTGGGCACTCAGGTTTCTTCCAGTTTCTGGCTATTGTAAAGAGTGCTGCAATGAACAAACAAGTGCAGATGTCACTTCGACTATACATTTTTGCCTCTCTGGGATATATTCCCAGGAGTGGTATTGTGGGTCAAATGGGAGCTCAATTTCTAATTTTTTGAGAATCGTCCATACTGTTTTCCAAAAGAGTTGAACCAGTCGGCATTCCCACCAACAGTGAAGGAGTGTCCCTTTCTCACCACATCCGCGCCAGCATCGGTTGCTTTTGTTCTTTTGAATGTGGGCCAGTCTCTGAGGTGTGAGATGGTATCTCATTGTGGTTTTGATCTGCATCTCCCTGATGATTAATGATGTAGAGCATTTTCTCATGTGCTTTTTTGCCATTCGGATTTCTTCTTTGAGAAAGTTTCTGTTCATTTCATTGCCCCATTTTTGGATGGGGTTGGATGTTTTCTTCTTGTGGAGTTCAACCTGTACTTTGTATATTCTTGATATAAACCCCTTGTCAGATGTGTATTCGGCGAATATCCTTTCCATTCTGTAGACTATCTTTGTATTTTGGTCACTGTTTCTTTTGAGGTGCAGAAGCTTCTTAGTTTAAGATAGTCCCATTTATCTATCTGTTTTCACTTGCTCGGCCAGTGGCGTGGCATCTTTGAAAATACCATTAGCTTCAATGTCATGGAGGGTTTTGCCAACTTTGTCTTCAATGTACCTTATGGTTTCTGGTCTGATGTTGAGGTCTTTAATCCATTTTGATCTTACTTTTGTACATGGTTTTAGGCAGAGTTCTGAGCCCAATTTTTTGCATGTAGCCGGCCGACACCACTTTTGTCGCATGTTCCGAGGAACAGTTCTTCCCCAGTGTCGAAAACGGCGTGATATGATTGATGTCTTCTCGTCTCAGTCAAACCAATGATGTCATATTGATCTTTCTCGCTTGTACCATCAAGTCCTCAATGGATGCATCTGATGCCAGCATACGTGCATTGAAAGTACAGACAATCATTTTTGTCCTTTCGTTTTGAAAGCCTAGGTCACCCCTGAGATTTTATGAGACTCTCCTTCTTCATCCTTCTTAACGCTGCCATATTGATTGCTCTTTCATGGTCAGGAGAATGGGACCCATTGTATTTACTGGTTTTGACTGTACTACTGTACAAGAAGGGAGACATCCACAACATTGGCAACTATCTCCCGATCTGCCTATTGTCTGTCATCTACAAGCTGTTCACTCAAGTCATCCTGAACAGGATTGGCAGAACACTAGATGAAGGACAACCATGCGAGTAAGCCAAGTTCTGCAAAGGATTCAGCATGATAGACCATATCCACATGATAACCAAGCTCATTGAGGTTTCTCAGGAGTTCAAGATGCTGCTCTGTCTAACGTTCATTGATTTAAAGAAGGCCTTTGATTCTGTTGAGACAGAAGCAGTCATTGAGGCCCTAGCCAAACAGGGTGTTCAAAGTCAATATATCAGGATCCTCCGTGAGCTGTATTGTGGATTCACTACCAGGATCTCACCATTCTACAAAGAAGTGATCATTGGTGTCGAGAGGGTTTCAGCAGGGTGATACCATTTCACCGAAACTCTTCAGTGCCACCCTCAAGAACGTCATGCGATGACTGGAATGGGAAGAAATGGGAGTGAAGATAGACGGTCAACAACTACATCACCTTTGCTTCGCTGATGACATCATTCTTATAACACCAAACATCAGCCAAGCGACACAAATGCTGGCCGACTTCGACCGTGAGTGTGGAAAGTTAGGACTACAGCTGAATCTTATGAAGACAATATTTATGAGAAATGGTCTTGTTTCTGACGTTCCATTCACACCCAATGGGATGAACATCTCCGCATGCAACAGTTATGTGTACCTAGGTCGAGAAGTTAACATGACGAATGACCTGGCACCTGAGTTGTGCTGGAGGAAGAGAGCAGCTTGGAACGCTTTAAGAACGTCAAAGAAATAGATAAGAGGAAGAAGAACCTCTGGCTCCGGACACATCTCTTTGATTCCACTGTTCTTCCTGCATTAACATATGCCTCAGAGACCTGGGCCCTATGCAAACAGGATGAGAATGCTATTCAGGTCTCCCAAAGAGGAATTAAAAGAGCTATGCTTGGAGTTTAACACTTCACTCAAATGAGAGAAAGAATCTGGAGTTCCGACCTTCCTCGATGGTCAAGAATCAGGGACTCTGCCTCATTTGCCAAGGTGTTGAATGTCAGATGGGCTGGACACGTAATGCGATTTGGAGATGACCATTGGACTAGAGCTGTTACCGACTGGATTCCATGGGATGTCAAAAGAACACTGGTCGCCCACCTACGAGATGGTCGGACTTCTTCGTCAAGACCCTGAACAAACGGTTTGATGCTCTTTGTGTTCCTGGAGTGAGCAGATTCCATTGGGCTACTTTAGCATGCAGCAGGGTCGAATGGAGATGTTACTGGCGCCCGCTCAAGAAAATCAACAAACAATGGGATGACAAGTGATTATAAGTGACAAGTGATTTTTGTGGGTACATTGTATATCTTTATCTGTTGTGTTGAGTGTGACAATTTACTACCATTCACGTAGGTGTCTTTTAGTTTTAACCTGTTCTTCTTTTGCCACACAGACATTTTAATTTGATTTAGTTCCATCTGTTTATTTTTGTTTCTGTTGCCTTTGCAATGAAAAGACAGTGTATCATTGAAAACACCTCTACAAGAGGTCCAAATCTTGGCGTGTTCTGGTTATATTTTTCTCAGTATATTTTATGAATTCTGGTTTTGATATCATGGTCTTTGATTCACATTGAATGGACTTTTGTGGAAGGTGTGAGAAATGAATCCATTTTAATTTATTTATTTGAAAAATATGTGGTTGTCTACTTTTACAAAGACCCTTTGTTGAAGAGGCTGTCTTCACTCCACTTCATGGACATTTTTGTTGAAAATCAGCTGACCATGGATCTGGGGACTTGTCTCTTGGTACTGATTCTAACCCACTGGCCAGAGAATCTGTACTTATTCCAGTGCCATGCTCTCTGACTACAATAGCTTTACAGGTAGTTTCAAGCCAGAGAACGAGACATCTCCCAATTTCTCATTTCTCAGAAATAAGAGATAAGTATGGCTTTGGCTGTTTGGGGTGTTCAGTGATTCCCCAGACACATTAGGGGTTCTGTCTGCATGAGTCCTTCCTGGATGAGTGCCAGCACACTTTTGTTAACATTGGTCATCGTGCAATACCACCTATTTTCAGTATTCTGCACAGTACATATGGAGCCTGTGAAATGTACACACAGACTTTGTATACGTAAATGATTGACCCATTTAGAGTAGGGGACTGCCTTGCTCCAGGGTCTGCGTTCAGAGTTGGAGGAGCCTTGTGAGGTCACGGGGGCGTGGGGTCCTGAGCCCACCACCGGGTGAGCAGCTCATTGTCGTCTCCAGAGCAAACACCACCCTGTGAAGAAAACCATCGGATGCTCTTGCTTACGTACTCATATTGCTAATTTGGAGATCAGAAACAGATTCCAGTATATTTATATGTTTATTGAGGTCACAGCCAGGGGTCCCTTCTGGCAGTTCTCGTCTTCTGATGAGCACTGGGCTGGGACTTTCAGCTCTCAGTACTGGGGACAGAACTCACAGCATCACAAACGTGCCAGCCATGCCCTCTGGCCTCTGAGATGCACAGTCACAAAGTTGTTCTTGACTGGATTTCAGTCACACAATGTTCCAGCACCCATCCCTCCACCAGTGAACATTTCCCATGACCACTGTCCTCAGTGTCCTTCCTGTCACCTTCCCCTCCCCCAGCCTACCTCTGTGGCGGGCACTTTCATTCTCTCTCTCTCTCTCTCTCTCTCTCTCTCTCTCTCTCTCTCTCTCCTCTTGGACATATGGTTTGCAATACAGGTACTGAGAAGCTATTGGTTTGTTCCTTTACCTACTCTCAGAACTCAGTTCTTATCCAGACTGATCATTTCCAACTACCATTGTCATAGTGGTCCCTTCTCTATCCCAACTCCTTTCTCCCCCCAGCACTTGAGGTAGGCTTCCAACCGTGGACCAATCCTCCTGGCCCTTGTTTCTCCTGTCCTTGAGTCTCACACTGTGTTTTATTTAAAAAAATTCTCACAAATGAGTTGCAATAAATCTATGTCTGTCCCTCTCCTTCTGACTCATTTCACTCAGCATGATACTCTCCATGTCCATCCACTTATAAGAGATATCATAAGACATTCTTTATACTCATGGTTGCATAGCATTCCATTGTGTAGATGTGCCATAGATTCTTTCACCAGTCATCTGTTCTTGGGCACTCGGGTTGTTTCCAGATTCTGGCTAGTGTGAACAGTGCTGCAAGAACATATGAGTGCAGATGGCATTTCTGCTGTGTGTTTTTGTGGCCTCAGGGTTATATTCCCAGAAGTGGTACTACCGGGTCATAGAGGAGCTCATTTTCTAGCTTTTTGAGGAATACCCATAATGTTTTCCAAAAAGGATGAACCATATAGCATTGCCACCAACAGTAAATGAGATCCTCTTTCTCCCTGCATCCAAGCTTCTCAGGGGGTACCCCTGGCTCTGCACTCAGGAATTACTCAAGGTGGTGCTCGAGGGACCATATGGGATGCTGGGGATTGAACCTAGGTCGGCCTGGTGCAAGGCAAATGCCCTACCCGCTGTGCTATCACTCCAGCCTCTCTCACTTTTTTTTTATTTGCATCTCCCTGATGATTAGTGATGTGGAGCATATTTTCATGTTTGTATTTATTCTGTGAGGAAGTTTCTGTTAATTTCTTTTTCTTTTTGGATCACACCTGGTGATGCACAGGGGTTACTTCTGGCTCATGCACTCAGGAATTACTCCTGGCGGTGCTCGGGGGACCATATGGGATGCAGGGAATTGAACCTGGGTCGGCTGCATGCAAGGTAAATGCCCTACCACTGTGCTATCACTCCAGCCCCCAAGTTTCTGTTAATTTTTTCCTCCCCATTTAAAATTTTTATTTTTGGTAAAGTCCTACCAGTGCCTTGTATATCTTTGATGTTAACTCCTTATCGGTTGGGTATTGGGTAAATAAATTTTCCCATTCTGTGGGCTATCTTTGTATATTGATCACCATTTCTTTTGAGGTGCAGAAACTTCTCAGCTTAATGTAGTCTAATTTTTTAATCTTTGCCTCTACTTGCTTGGTCAGTGGTCTTTCATCTTTGAAGATGCAGTTAGCATCAATGTCATGGAAGGTTCTACCTATGTTTTCCTCCATGTACTTATGGTTTTATATCTGATGTTGAGGTCTTTAATACTTATTTTTTTCTTTTTGGCTCACACCCTGCAATGCTCAGGGTTTACTCCTGGCTCTGTGCTCAGGAATTACTCCTGGCAGTGCTCGGGGGACCATATGGGATGCTGGGAATCGAACCTGGCTGGACCGCATGCAAGGTAAACACCCTACCCGTTGTGCTATTGCTTCGGCAAGGTCTTGAATCCACTTTTATCTGACTTTTGTGCGTGGCTTCAGCATAAGGTATGAGTTCAGTTTTTTGCAGGTACTTGCACAGTTTTCCCAGCACCACGTGTTGAAGAGGCTTATCTTGCTCTGCTTCATATTTCTTGTGCTCTTATCAAAGATTAAATGGTCATAGAATGTCAGGATATTCAGGAAATTCAACTCTATTACATTGGTCTGGGTTTAATTCTGCATACCATGCTGTTTTAATTACTGCCACTTTGTGGTACAGTGTGTAGTTGGGGAAGGTGATGCCTTCCATCTCCTTTTCCCCAAGGATTGCTTTAGCTATTTGTGGGGGTTTGTGGTTCCATATGAATTTCAGGAGTCTTTTTTAAAAAATCTATTTCTTTGAAAAATGTCATGGATATCCTTATGTGAACTGCACTGAATCTGTATAATGCTTTGGAGAATATTGCCATGCTGAAAATGCTAATCCTCCTAATCTGTGAGCAGGGGATGTGTCTCCATTTCCTCATGTCCTCTTCTCTTTCTTTCTTTTTTTTCTTTTTTGGGTCACACCCAGAGATGCACAGGGGTTATTCCTAGCTCATGCACTCAGAAATTACTCCTGGCGGTGCTCGGGGGACCATATGGGATGCTGGGAATCGAACCCGGGTCGGCCACGTGCAAGGCAAATGTCCTACCTGCTGTTCTATCACTCCAGCCCCCTGCCCTTTTATTTCCTAAAGTACTGTTTTGTAGTTTTCTTTGTACAGGTCCTTCATCTCTTTACTTAAGTTGTTCCTGAGGCACTTGATTTTCTGAGGCACAATTGTGAACAAGACTGTTTTTTTAAAAATCTCTTTCTTTTCTTTTATTATTTGTATATTGGAAAGCCATGGACTTAAAATTTTTTTTTTGTTTTATTGGATCACCGCAAGATACAGTTACAAACCTTTCATGTTTGAGTTTCAGTCATACAATGATCAAACACCCATCCCTCCTCTGGTGCACATTTTTCACCACTAATATCCCCAGTATCCACCCCCATCCCACCCCTCCCACTGCCTCTATGGGAGACAATTTCCCCCATACTCTATCTCTACTTTTGGGCACAAAGCTATGAACTTTCAGGTATTGATTTTGTAACCTGTCACTAACTACACATCCCCATTGTTTCTAGGAGTACATTTGTAGCGTCTTTGGATTTTCTAAGTATAGCATCACGTCATCTGCAAATAGTGAGAACTTGACTCCTTCCTTTCTGATTGCCCTTACTATATTTTTCTGGTCTAACTGCTATGACAGGTACTTCCAGTACTATACTGAATAGAAGTGGTGAGAGTGGGTATCCTGGACTCGTCGTCTTGTCTCTGATCTTAGAGGGAAGGCTCTTAGTTTTTCCCCATTGAATATAATGCCTGATGTAGAAGATAGCTTTGACTATATTGAGGCAAGTTCCTCCAACTCCCATTTTGTTGTTGTTGTTTTTTTTTTTTAATCATGAATGGGTTCTGGATCTTGTCAAATGCTCTCTCTTCCTCTATTGATATGTTCACATGGCTTTTATCTTTCCTTTTATTGATATGATGTATTATGTTGACTGACTTGTGAATGTTAAACCATCATGCATCCCTGGCATGAATCCTACATGGCCATGGTGTATGATCTTTTTGACGATGATACTATTTGCTGGAATTTTGTTGAGGATTTTTGCATCTGTGTTCAACAGGGATATGGGTCTGTAGTTCTCTTTTTTTGTGGTATTTCTGACGGCTTTGGGTATCAGGGTAATATGTGTCTCAAAGAAACTATTTGGGAGTGTTTCTGTTTCTTCAATTTCCTGCAAAAGATTGAAAAGAAATGGCAGCAGGTCCTATTTAAAGGTCTGAAAGATTTCACTAGGGAATTCCACTGGGCCAGGGTTTTGTTTTTCTGCTCTGTCTTTGCGTTTTCTATCTGATTCTGCCACCAGCTGCCCCCCCACCTCCCCCCAAAACCACACCTATATTTGTATTTCCCCACGCCTGTGTGCACTATCCCTCATCATGACAGCCTGGTCACACATGGGGCTGAGGCCTCTGGGGTCTGGACTTGTGTCTCCCTGATGATCAGTGCTGATGGGCCCTTTCCCTTTCTCCTTGTGTGGTGCTGAGGGTCCCACTCCCAGCCTCCTGTGCTCCTTGGCCACCCCTGCCCTGGTGAGCATTTCAAATGCCTCAGTGTGTCCTCTCCAAAGCCACACGCACCCGAGTGTTTGTTTGGGTCTTTGTTGTGGAGTTGCCTGAACCCCTTCTGTGCTGTGGAATCCGTCCTGGCCAGATACACACAGCTGCTGTTTTCTCCCCTTCTTGAATCTTCCTTTGTTCTGAATTATTTATTTTTAGTGTGATACAGTGTGTAAACTCACACAAAGGGGGCACAGCACACACAATGGCAGTGGCTCTATCTCTCCCGCTGCCTGCGTTCGGTAGTCTCACCCTTCTCCCACCCTGGAGAGGTCGATGGCGATGGTCAGGCGGAGGAACGAACGAGGGCCAGGCTGGTAGGTATTAGTTGTAGTTTATTCTGATTCTCTCTTCATCTGTCTCTGCTCCCTTCTCCTTCTGTCTCTCTCTGCTTCCCCATGCCCAATCTACAGTCTCATTATATCTCTCTCCAAGAGGAATTGGGGAAACAATTACACATAGGTGCGATCACAATCAATAGGGGTAGAAATCAATAGGGGTAGAAATCTTAGCCTCAGGGAAGACCGCTCCTAGGACAGATCCTTTCTCAGCAGGAGGACTCACCCTAGAGCATAATCCCATGGGCGTGCCTCTCCTCTCCTTGTCCGACAAGCATATAAGAATATAATATAAATCATTTTGTATGGATACAGTAAGAAATATCTTAAACTTGTAGAATTGCTCTCCTAGGGCCATCTCGATCTCAGACTACAGTGCTCAGGCCAGATAGTCTTTCCCACCCCTAGCAGGATCCTAGTCTTGTTACCTTTGGATCATGACAGCATTTGTCTATGATCAAACTTATAGTTAAGAATCGTGGCACTTTGGCCTGGCCCATTTCGCTGCCAGGGTAGCTCACCGCTTGCCCTGGGTCCATTCAGTCCCTCGTCGGGACCCTGCTTTTGGGGTGCTAGGAACAGAGGGCAACTGAGGCTTAAGTCGAGAAAGCAGATGCCTGGGAGTGAATAATATTCAAGGCCAATCAAATCCTAAGTTACAAAGCATGATGTTAATGGTCTTCCTGTATCTATACAAAAAGGATATTACTACTTTAAGGTAAACTGTTCATAAGGCATAAGGAGAGGAGAAAGGCAAAATTTCACTCATACATATAAAATCATAGATTTCTGGGAAACTGATCTTACAAATTAACAAAGTCTGATTAAGGGGAAAGCTGATTAACTGGGTGGGAAGGAGAGCATAGGGAAGACTGTTTACATGTAAACACAATGGAAATGGAAGTGCTTCAGGAGCACTGTGATGGGTGTAACCAGATTGATGGGTGTAACCAGATAAACCTAAGCTTCTTGTGGAAGGACAAAGCAATGTTACCCAACATCTCCCCCTTTTCTGTTTACAAAAACACAAAATTTGAAACAGAAAGAGTAAGAAAGACTACAAACAAAAAAAGGTCTCATTTGATCACAATTTGAAGGTTGTTTCTGCAACAGAAACAGTATTAACCTAAAATATTTGGAGCTATATTCCAACAATACAGTTCCATCATTTCTCCTTGTTTTGATTTTATAATGATATCTCAGCCCACTTGCCAACCTCCTCTGCCTGAATGCGTGCCAGCCTGCCTATGGCTGCTGCCCTGAGTAAGGGGGTCTGTGCCTGGAGGGGCATGAGATCGGTTGATCTGAGAGCCTTCACATGGCCCCAGAGAACCGAGCGCTTGGAAGCCTCCAGAACCATCCACAAAAGGTCACTAATGGGAGTCTGAGTGGGGTCATAGAGGGTGTTGTCTCAGCAGGACACCATAAGGCAGAGTCGCTCCCTGCCCATTTCACCTCCTCAGTGACCCACTTTTTTGTTTGTTTGTTTTGGGGTCCAGCCGGTGATTCTCGGGGCTTACTCCTGCTCTGTGTTCAGGGATCACTCCTGACGGTGCTCGAGGGACCATATGGGATGAAGGGGATCAAACCCAGGTTGATATGCAAGGCAGATGCCCTCCCTACAGCACGATCTCTTGGGACCTTATTAATCAATGTGGGCGCATACATGCACACGTGGGTCTCTACACATACACTTGGTGTACACAGATGTGCATGCAACACATGTGGGGGCATAGAAAGTGTGTTGCTGTGCATGTGTACATACGTGCATGGAGTGTGCACATGTGTGGGTGTATTCACTGTTGGTGTGTATGTGCATGCATGTGCATATGCACACTGTACACATGTCTGTGCATGTGTGTTGCTGTGTAAACGTGTGTGTGGTGTGTGTCAGTGGTGCACCCTACTGAAGGGTGTCCTGTCCATGCGGCCTCACTGTCTCCTGGCTTCACTCTGAGCACTGTGGACTGGAGCTCCGAGCCTGGCCTGGGGCTGTGCTGGCGGGAGGGAGGAGTGAGGGGGAACAGAAAGGGCCCCGTGCAGTCTTCCTGCTGAGGCCCAGGGAGCCTCTCAGAGTCCCGGCGGGGTGAGGAGCAGGAAGGAGGCCAGGGAGGCGGAAGGGGGTTTGGTGATGGGGGGTACCTGCGCTTATCTGCTTCCTGCTGGCCGTGCCCACTGCTCACAGCCTCCGGTGCTGCCCGCCAGGTCCCGTGTGCACAGCTGAGTCTCCTCCAGGGAAGCGGAGGTGAGTGTGACCAGCTCTGCCTGTGCACGGCCAGTGGGATGCCTGGTGAGGTCCCCTGGGTCTGTGCAAAGGTCCTACAGGTGTCTTACATGGAGGGGGTGAGGGTGAGTGGGCATGTGTGTGTGAGTGTGTGTGCTTGTGTCTGTGTGTGGGGGGGGTCAGTGTGTATGCGAATGTGTCAGTGTGTCTGTCAGTATGTATGAATGTGTGTGCATCTGTGTGTATGTGAATGAATGTGTGTTTGTGTGTGTGTGTGTGTGTGTGTGTGTGTGTGTGTGTGAGTATCTGTGTCACCGTGGGGCATGCAGGTCTTTCTGGAAAGAGTCTAGCTGTGGCAGGACCTCTGCTCTCTGCCTGCATCCCCCCACCCAGCCCGGGAAGCGTGGGGGGGTGCCTGGGTGTGGTGTGAGGGGCTGTCCTGGGCCCTGGGGCCATGCAGCTTGAGCCTTGCAGCCAGAGGGTGGGCCTGAGGACAGCTAAGTGCCCCTGACCATCGGGTACTTGTCCAGGCTCTGGGACATGAACACTGAGGAGGCTGGAGGCCAGGTCCCGAGGCCGGGTCAGTGCCTGGCTCCTGCCCGGCTTCTGGGCTGCTGGAGCCAGAGGACAGGTCAGGCCCAGGCTCTGTGGGGGCTTGTGGGCAGCCCACCTTGAGGTCAGTGGGCAGGGAGGGTGGGCTCACGGTGGCCTCATCGGCTGGTGCGGGGTCTGGGCACCTCTGTGTCGGGGTTTTATGCCCTGGAGAGTGTCACTGTGGGACCAGTCGTTATAGTACCACGATGACACAGCCAGGGTCAGAAACCTCCTGTGTGCCTGGGGCTGGCGCTCTGGGGCTGTCCCAGGGGGAGTGGGTCTCACTCGGGGTCACCTGCGCTTTCACCTGCTTCTGTCGGACCAGACAGTGCAACCAGGACAGTGCTCGAGCACTCAGAAGGGGCTTTGGGTCTGCACATGACACTCTCCAGCAATGTATCCTCCTGCTTTGGGGAAGGTCTATGGTGGGTGCTGCTGGCTGCCACTGCCCGGGGCCGGGCGCTTCTGGGTTTTAAGCTCAGACTGCGTCACCGTGGATTCACTACTCCAGTACCCACGGTGGCGGAGGCCCAGACAAAATGGTCCGTCATTCGGCCCAGTGGGTCGCCACGATGTAGACAGAACTGCACCCGGCACTTGTGGGGCTTCATGCACAGCTGGTGGCCAGGAGTGGTCTGTCCCAGAGGAGGTCCCTGGCCCAGGCAGCTGGACCCCTGTCTGGAGCCCCCACTCTGTGCCTCAGTTGCCCCAAGTGGGGGTGTTCACGGGGGCTTTTCTGTTGCCCAGGAGAGCTCGACGGGGCTCTAGGCCAGGGCAGGACCTGGTGGCCTCTGAGGTGACATCCTTTGTCCTGGCTGGGGACTCTGCAGATTGAGGCCCCTCTGAGCCACCCTGGGCCTCAGCGGTGACCGGGGATGGGGACAGTGTCTCTGTTGTGGGCTGGGCGTAGACGACCCGGCCTTGAGACTGATTCTGGCACCGACTCAGGGGAGTGACAGGAAGGCATCTGGCCCTGGTGGCAGCCGCCCTAATGTAGGTCAGTGCTGGGCTGTGCCCCTGCATCCGAGCACGGACTCCCCGCAGGAGCTGCTGCATCAGGCAGGTTTTTGGTGCAGGGTCTGTCAATGTGGTAACCACTACCGTAGTTACACAGCGGGACGGTCCTTGGCAAAAACACCCCTGAGCAGGCAGTCCCGCCCCTCCCACCCCCCCACACCTGTATCTGTGTTCCCCACGCCCTGTGTGCACTGTCCCTCTTCTTGTCAGCCTGGTCACACATGGGCTGAGGCCTCCGGGGTCTGGACTTGTGTCTCCCTGATGATCAGTGCTGATGGGCCCTTTCCCTTTCTCCTTGTGTGGTGCTGGGGATTTCCCTCCCAGCTTCCTGTGCTCCTTGGCCACCCCTGCCCTGGTGAGCGTTTCACATGCCTTAGTGTGTCCTCTCCAAAGCCACGCACATTCAAGTCTTTAGGTCTTTGTTGTGGAGTTCCTGAGCCCCTTCTGTGCTGTGGAATCCATCCTGGTCAGATACACAAGCTCCCCCTTCTCGAATCTTCCTTTGTTCTAAATTATTTATTTTTGTGTGCTACAGTTCCATCATTTCTCCTTGTTTTGATTTTCCAATGATATCTCAGCCCACCTACCGACCTCCTCTGCCTGCCCACCTGTCCGCCCGCCCTCCTGCCTCTGACTGCTGCCCCGGGCAAGGGGTCTGTGCCTGGAGGGGCATGAGAACGACTACCTTGAGCCTTCACATGGCTCCAAAAACCTGTCACTCGGAAGTCTCCAGAACAGTCCACGCAAGGTCACCAACAGGAGTCTGAGTGCGGTCGCAGCAGGGTGTTGTCTCAGTGGATGCCATAAGGCATATAGTCACTCCCCGCCCATTTCACCTCCTCAGTGACGTCCTTTCTGTTTGTTTGTTTTGGGGCCCACCCAGTGATGCTCGGGACTTACTCCTGCTCTGTGCTCAGGGATCACTCCTGGCGGTTGTCGAGGGACCATATAGGATGCAGGGTATCAACCCGGGTTGCATGTATGCAAGGCAGATGCCCTCTCTGTTGCACAATATCTTGGGACCTTATTAATCAATTCGGGCACACACATGCACACATGGGTCTTTAGACATACACTTGGTGTACACACATGTGCATGCACACACATGTGGGGGCATAGAAAGTGTGTTGCTGTGCATGTGTACACGTGTGCACATATGTGCATGGAGTGTGCACATGTGTGGGGATATAGACTGTTGGTGTGTATGTGTATGTACGGGCATATGTGCACTGTACACCTGTGTGTGCATGTGTGTTGGTGTGTACACGTGTGTGCAGTGTGTGTCAGTGGTGCATCCTACAGGAGAGTGTCCTGTCCATTGGGCGCAGTGTGTCCTGGCTTCACTCTGAGCACTGAGGACTGGAGCTCAGAGCCTGGCCTGGGGCCATGCTGGCGGGAGGGAGGAGCGAGGGGGAACAGAAAGGGCCCAATGCAGAGTCTTCCTGCTGAGACCCCAGCAGCCTCTCAGAGTCCTGGTGGGTTCGGGAGCAGGAAGGGGGCCGGGGAGGCAGGAAGGGGGTTTGGCAGTGGGGGGTACCTGCGCTTATCTGCTTCCTGCTGGCCGTGCCTGCTGCTCACGGCCTCCGGTGCTGCCCACTGGGTCCCGTGTGCAAAGCTGATTCTCCTCCAGGGCAGCAGAGGTGAGTGTGACCAGCTCCACCCACGCATGGCCAGTGGGATGCTGGGTGGGGTCCCCAGGACCATGCAAAGGTCCTACAGGTATCTGACATGGAGGAGGTGGGGGGTGAGTGGGCATGTGTGTGCTTGTGTGTGTGTGGGGGGGGTCAGTGTATGAGTGAATGTGTCAGTGTGTGTGTGTGAATAAATATGTGTGTGTGTGCGTGTGTGCATGTGTGAGTGAGTGTCTGTGTCACTGTGGGATGTGCAGGTCTTTCTGAAAAGAGCCTAGCTGTGGCAGGGCCTCTGCTCTCCGCCTGCACCCCCGACCCAGCCCAGGTAGGGTTCGGGGAGACGAGGTGTGGTGTGAGGGGCTGTCCTGGGCTGCAGAAGTGTGCACAGCTTGAGCCCTGGTGCCAGAGGGTGGGCCTGAGGACAGCCAAGAGCCCCTGGCCTTTGCGTGTCCTGTCCAGGCTCTGGGACATGGACACTGAGGAGGTGGGAGGCCAGGTCCCTAGGCCAGGTTAGTGCCCAGCTCCAGCCCGACTGCTGGGCTGCTGGTGCCGGGGGACAGGTCAGGCCCAGGCTCTGTGGGGGCTTGTGGGCAGCCCACCCTGGGGCCAGTGGGTAGGGAGGGTGGGCTCACGGTGGCCTTGTGTGCTGGTGCGGGGTCTGAGCACCTGTGTGATGGGGGTTTATTCCCTGGAGGGTGTCACTGTGGGACCAGTTGCTACCAATACCACAGTGACACAGCCAGGGTCAGAAACCTCCTGTGTGCCTGGGGCTGAGCCTCTGGGGCTGTCCCAGGGGGAGCCGGTCTCACCCAGAGTCTCCTGCTCTTTCATCTGCTTCTGTTGGGCCTAGGCTCTGCACCAAGGACAGTGCTCGAGCACTCAAGAGAAGCTTTGGGCCAAACACGACACTCTCCAGCAGTGTGCACTCCTGCCCTGGGGAGGACCAGGAAGGCCAGTGGTGGGCGCTGCTGGATTCCCCTGCCCGGGACAGGGTGCTTCTGAGTTTTGAGATCGGAGTGTGTCACCGCGCATCTGGTACCCTGCAACACATGGTGGCAAAGGCCCTAACAAAACGGTCTGTCACTTGGCCCTGTGGGACGCCGAGCTGTAGGCAGAACTGCGCCCAGCACTGGTGGGGCTTCATGCACGGTTGGTGGCCAGGAGTGGTCTTTCCCCAAGGAAAACCCTGGCCTGGGCAGCTGGACCCCTGTTCTGGAGCCCCTGATCCATGCCTCAGTTTCCCCAAAGTGGGGGTGTTCACGAGGCCTTTGCTGTTGCCCAGGACAGCTGGACGGGGCTCTAGCCCAGGGCAGGACCTGGTGGCCTCTGAGGTGACATCCTTTGTCCTGGCTGGGGGCTCTGCAGATTGAGGCCCCTCTGAGCCTCCCTGGCTTCAGCGGTGACCTGGTACGGGGACAGTGTCCGGAAGAGTCTGTGCTGCAGGCTGGGTGGAGGTGTCCCGATGTAGAGACTGATTGTGACAGATGCACTCAGGGGAGTGACAGGAAGGCATCTGGCCCCGCGGCAGCTACCCTGCTGTGGGTCAGCACCAGGCTTTGCCCCTGAATCTGATCACGGACTCCCCACAGGAGCCACTGCCTCAGGCAGGTTTTTGGTGCAGGGTCTGTCATTGTGGTAGTTGCTACTCCAGTAACACAGCAGGACGGGCCTTGGCAAAAACTTGCTGGCAGACACTCTACGCCCTCCTGCCCCCCTCCCCCCCACACCTGCGTTTGTGTTCCCACGCCCTGTGTGCACTGTCCCTCTTCATGCCAGCCTGGTCACACAAGGGGGTGAGGCCTCCGGGCTCTGGACTTGTGTCTCCCTGATGATCAGTGCTGATGGGCCCTTGACCTTTCTCCTTGCGTGGTGCTGGGGTCCGCCTCCCAGCCTCCTGCGCTCCTTGGCCACCCCTGCCCTGGTGAGCGTTTCACATGCCTCAGTGTGTCCTCTCCAAAGCCAGGCACACCCGAGTCTTTGTTTGGATCTGGTTGATCTCTCTGGCCCAAAATGGGTCTGGTGGGCACCTTGGCCCTGCGGAAGGAAGGGCTTCCTCTGAGGTGGTGGAGAGTCACTCTGGGGTGACTTGGTCCCGGGTGCATTTTCTGCCTGAAGAGTAAGCAGCAGGATTGTCCTGCCACAGACGTCACTGATGCCACTGTGGTGTCGGGGAGCCTGGCAGCAGAGAGCTCTGCGGGGTGGCCTCCCTTGGGTGGGCGAAAGGAGATAGAGCGAAGGGTGCTCCGGGCCAGGGTTGGTGGCACAAGGACAGGGGCGGCAGATGAAGCTGGCCCAGGCTGACACTGTCCCTGCAGCTGAAGGGCAGTGTGGAGGCGCTGACCATCCAGTCACCTCCTGGAAGATGATGGGGCTGGTATGTAGGGTCAGGGTCCAAGGGGGCAGTAGAGGTCATTGGGGTGAGGGTGGTGGGAGGCACCGTGCTGCTCACAGAGAGACTGGGTGACCGTGAGTGCCTGTGTATGTGCACATGTGAGAGGGCTTTTTGCATGCTTGTGGGAGAGCATGTGCACACAGAGGGGGCATGCGCATGCTTTTGTGAGTGCATGTGCACATGAAAGTGTGCATTTGAAAGCATGTGTAAGAGCAGGTGCACATGGAGACAACATGAACAAGCTTGAGGGAAAACACGTGCACATGGAGATAGCATGTGTGTGCACGTGTGGGAGCACGTATGTGCGATCACATATGAATGTGGAGAGAATATCTGTGCATGTGTGAGACTGCTCTCACAAGGGTACACACATGTACATGAGTGGAAAGATGGGTGCATGTGTGAGATCATGTGCACACAAAGCGAGAGCATTGTACATACAAGAGGGTATGTGTGTATGTATGAGAACATGTATGAGGATGTGCGCCCAGAGTGCAGGTGTGTGCATATGCAAGAGCATGCAAGTGAGAGCACATATCCATGAAGACCATGTGTGCAAATATGTGTGATGCATGTGTGTGCATTGGGCACATGCACACAGAGAGGATGTGAAGTACATTGTGAAAACATGTACAAATGTGTGAGATCACGTGTGTGCACATGCGGGAGCACGTGAGATCATATGCATGAGTCAGGCCATGTGCTCGAGAGCATGTGCATTTGCATACAAGAGGGCATGTGAGAGCACACACAAACATGAGAACATGTATGTGAGAGCAAATGCACGCACATTTGTGTGTGTGGTATCATGCACGTATGTGCATGTGTGAGTATGTGTGCAAAGATACATGTACATGATGAGCATGGTTGAATACAGAGGGCATATTAGCTGTGTTGGTGTGTGCATGTGTGCACATACTCCTGTCAGTGGGTATGCAGGTGTGTGAGCGCACACATGCACAATGGGTCTTTACACATACACTTGGCGTACACACATGTGCATGCATACACATGTGGGGGCATATAAAGTGTGTTGCTGTGCATGTGTACACACGTGCATGGAGTGTGCAAATGTGTGGGTGTATACACTGTTGGTATACATGCATGTGCATGCATGTGCCAGAGGGTGGGCCTGAGGACAGTCGAGTGCCTCTGACCATTGCGTGTCCTGTCCAGGCTCTGGGACACTGTACACATGTGTGTGCATGTGTGTTGGTGTGTAGACATGTGTGTGGTGTGTATCAGTGTGCACCCTCCATGCGGGTGTCCTGTTCATGCGGCCGTGCTATCTCCTGGCTTCACTCTGAGCACTGTGGACTGGAGTTCGGAGCCTGGCCTGGCCGTGCTGGCGGGAGGGAGGAGCGAGGGGGAACAGAAAGGGCCCCATGCAGAGTCTTCCTGCTGAGGCCCCGGGAGCCTCTCAGAGTCGCGGCGGGGTGAGGAGCAGGAAGGGGGCCGGGGAGGCAGGAAGGGGGTTTGGTGATGGGGGGTACCTGCACTTATCTGTTTCCTGCTGACCCTGCCCGCTGGGCAGGGCCTCCCAGTGCTGTCAGCCAGGTCCCCTGTGCACAGCTGAATCTCCTCCAGGAAAGCAGAGGTGAGTGCGACCAGCTCCACCCTGCGCACGGCCAGTGGGATGCTGGGTGGGGTCCCTGGGGATGTGCAAAGGTCCTGCAGGTGTCTGACCTGGCGGGGGTGGGGGGTGAGTGGGCATGTGTGTGTGAGTGTGTATGCTTGTGTTTCTCTGTGTGTGTGGGTCGGGTGTGTGTGAATGTGTCAGTGTGTCTGTCAGTGTGTCTGAATGTGTGTGTGTACACATGTGTGTGTGAATGAATGTGTGTGTGTTTATGTGTATGTGTCAGTGTCACCGTCAGGCGTGCCAAGCCTTTCTGGAAAGAGCCTAGCCGTGGCAGGGCCTCTTCTCTCTGCCTGCACCCCCCACCCAGCCCGGGCAGGGTCCGGGGGGCCTGGGTGTGGTGTGAGGGCTGTACTGGGCGGTGGAGGCCGTGCACAGCTTGAGCCCTGGTGCCAGAGGGTGGGCCTGAGGACAGCCGAGTGCCTCTGGCCATTGCGTGTCTTGTCCAGGCTCTGGGACATGAACACTGAGGAGGCGGGAGGCCAGGTCCTGAGGCCAGGTCAGTGCCCAGTTCCTGCCCGACTTCTGGGCTGCTGGAGCCGGAGGACAGGCCAGGCCCAGGCTCTGGGGGGCTTGTGGGCAGCCCACCTTGGGGTCAGTGGGCAGGCGGGGTGGGCTCACGGTGGCCTCATCGGCTGGTGCGGGGTCTGGGCACCTCTGTGTCGGGGTTTTATGCCCTGGAGCGTGTCACTGTGGGACCAGCTGCTACCATACCACGGTGACACAGGCAGGGTCAGAAACCTCGTGTGTGCCTGGGGCTGGCGCTCTGGGGCTGTCCCAGGGGGAGTGGGTCTCACTCGGGGTCACCTGCGCTTTCACCTGCTTCTGTCGGACCCAGGCTGTGCACCCAGGACAGTGCTCGAGCACTTGGGAGAGGCTTTGGGGCTGAGCACGACAGTCTCCGGTGGAACAGGTAGGCTTGGGGAGGAACGAGAAGGCCAGTATTGGGTGCTGCTTGGCTTCCCCTGTCCGGGGCTGGGTGTTTCTGGGTTTTGAGCTCAGACTATGTCACCATGGTTTTGGTAACCCAGACCCACGGTGGCAGAGGCCCAGACAAAATGGCTGTCACTTGGCCCCGTGGGACGCCAAGCTGTAGGCAGAACTGTGCCCGGCACTGGTGGGGCTTCATGCACGGTTGGTGTCCAGGAGTAGTCTGTCTCCGAGGAAGCCCATGGCCTGGGCAGCTGGACCCCTGTTTTGGAGATCCTGTTTGTGACTCAGTTGCCCTAAGGTGGGGATGCTGATGGGAACTTTTGGTTGCCCAGGACAGCTCGAAGGGATTCTAGGCCAGGGCAGGACCTGGTGGCCTCTGAGGTGGCATCCTTTGTCCTGGCTGGGGGCTCTGCAGATTGAGGCCCCTCTGAACCGCCCTGCGCCTCAGTGGTGACCGGGGATGGGGACAGTGTCCCGGCAGAGTCTCTGCTGCGGGCTTGGCGAAGATGTTCTGGCCTAGGGTCGTATTCTGGCAGACGTACTCAGGGGAGTGACAGGAAGGCATTTGGCCCCTGTGGCAGCCGCCCTGCTGAGGGTCAGCGCCAGGCTGTGCAAGTGAACCCGAGCCCAGACTCTCCGCTTCCTCTGGCAGGTTTTTGGTGCAGGGTCTTTCAATGTGGTAGCTACCGTAGTTGTAACACAATGAGACGGCCCTTGGCAAAAACCCGCCAGGCAGGCACTCTACCCCCTCCCCCCTCCCACCCGTATTTGTGTTCCCCACGCCCTGCATGCATTGTCCCTCTTCATGTCAGCCTGGTCACACAGAGTCTGGACTTGTGTCTCCCTGATGATCAGTGCTGATGGGCCCTTCACAATTCTCCTTATGTCATGCTGGGGTCCCGCTCCCAGCCTCCTGCGCTCCTTGGCCACCCCTGCCCTGGTGAGCGTTTCACTTGCCTTAGTGTGTCCTCGCCAAAGCCACACGCACCCGAGTCTTTGTTTGGGTCTTTGTTGTGGAGTTGCCTGAGCCCCTTCTGTGCTGTGGAATCTGTCCTGGTCAGATACACACAGTTGCTGTGTCTTCCCCCTTCTCGAATCTTTGTTTGTTCTGAGTTTTTATTTTTAGTGCGATACAGTTCCATCATTTCTACTTGTTTTGATTTTCCAACGATATCTCAGCCCACCTACCCTCCTCCTCTGCCTGCCCACCTGCCCGCCCGCCCTCCTGCCTCTGACTGCTGCCCCGGACAAGTGGGTCTGTGCCTGGAGGGGCATGAGATCGACTGACCCGAGAGCCTTCACAGGGCCCTGGAGAACCTGGCATTCGGACACCTCTAGAACAGTCCACACAAGGTCACTAACACGAGTCTGAATGGGGTCAGAGCAGGGTGTTGTCTCCACAGGACACCGTAAGGCACAGAGTTGCTCCCACCCCCCTTTTTGTTTGTTTGTTTTGGGGTCCATCAGGTGGTGCTTGGTGCTTACTCCTGCTTTGTGCTCAGTGATCACTCCTGGTGGTTGTTGAGGGACCATATGGTATGCCGGGGATCAAACTCGGATTGGATGTATCCAAGGCAGATGCCCTCCAGTTGCACAATCTCTTGGGACCCTATTAATCAATGTGGGCACACACATGCACACGTGGGTCTTTGCACATACACAGGTGTACACACGTGCATGTACACACATGTGGGGGCATATAAGTGTGTTGCTGTGCATGTGTACACATGTGCACACATGTGCATGGAGTGTGCACATTGTGGGGGTATACACTGTTGGCATGTATGTGCATGCGTGTGCATAGTTGCACTGTACACCTGTGTGTGCATGGGTGTTGGTGTGTACATGTGTGTCTGGTGTGTGTCGGTGGTGAGTGTCCTGTCCATGTGGCCGTGGTGTGTTCTGGCTTTACTCTGAGCACCTTGGACTGGAGCTCGGAGCCTGGCCTAGGGCCATGCTGGCGGGAGGGAGGAGCGAGAGGGAACAGAAAGGGCCCAGTGCTGAGTCTTCCTGCTGAGGCCCCGGGAGTCTCTCAGAATCCCGGCGGGGTCGGGAGCAGGAAGGGGGCCGGGGAGGCAAGAGGGGGGTTTGGCGGTGGGGGGTACCTGCGCCCATCTGCTTCCTGCTGGTCGTGCCTGCTGCTCGCGGCCTCCGGTGCTGCCCGCCGGGAGATCCCGTGTGCACAACTGAATCTCCTCCAAGGAAGCGGAGGTGAGTGCAATGAGCTCCACCACACACACACGGCCAGTGGGATGTTGGGTGGGGTCCCCAAGGTTGTGCAAAGGACCTGCAGGTGTCTGAACTGGTGGGGGTGGGGGTTGAGTGGACATTTGTGTGTGACTCTGTGTGTGTGCTTGTGTCTGTGTCTGTGTGTGTGGGGGGGGTTCAGTCTGTAAGTGAATGTGTCAGTGTGTCTGTCAGTGTGTATAAATGTGTGTGTATCTGTGTGTGTGTATGAATGTGACTGTGTATGAATCTGTGTGTGTGTGTGTGTGTGTGTGTGTGTGTGTATGTGAGTGAGTTTTTTATCACTGTGGGGCATGCCCGGCCTTTCTGGAAAGAGCCTAGCTGCTGTGGCATGGCCTCTGTTCTCTGCCTCCACCACCCACCCTTCCCGGCAGGGTCCGTGGGTTCTAGCTGTGGTGTGAGGGCCTGTTATTTGCGGCGGGGGCCGTGCACAGCTTGAGCCCTGGTGCCAGAGGGTGGACCCGAGGACAGCTGAGTGCCGCTGACCATCGCGTGTCCTGTCCAGGCTCTGGGACATGGACACGGAGGAGGCGGGAGGGCAGGTCCTGAGGCCCGATCAGTGCTCGGCTCAGCCCAGCTTCTGGGCTGCTGGGGGACAGGTCAGGACCAAGCTCTGTGGAGGCTTGTGGGCAGTCCACCCTGGGGTAAGTGTGCAGGGAGGGTGGGCTCACGGTGGCTTCATGGACTGGTGCGTGGTCCTGGCGCCTTTGTGGCGGGGGTTTATGCCCTGGAGGGTGTCACTGTGGTACCATCCGTTAGCATATCACGGTGACACAGCCGGGGTCAGAAACCTCCTGTGTGCCTGGGGCTGGCGCTCTGGGGCTGTCCCAGGGGGAGCGGGTGTCACCTGGGGTCGCCTGTGGTTTCACCTGCTTCTGTCGGTCTTAGGCTGAGCACCCAGGAAAGTTCTGGAGCACTCGGGAGAGTCTTTGGGCTAAGCATGACACTCTCCAGCAGTGTCCACTCCTGTCCTGGGGAAGACCGGGAAGGCCAGTGGTGGGCGCTGCTGGCAGCCCCTGCCCGGGACCGGGTGCTTCTGGGTTTTGAGCTCAGACTGTGTCACTGTTCATCTGCTACCTCGTAACCCACGGTGGCGGAGGCCCGGACAAAATGTTCTATCACTCAGCCCCGTGGGACGCAGAGCTGTCGGCTGAACTTTGCCCGATACTCGTGGGGCTTCATGCATGGCTGGTGGCCAGGAGTGGTCTGTCCCCAAGGAAGTTGTGGCCTGGGCAGCTGGACCCCTTTCTGGAGCCCTTGTTCTGTGCCTCAGTTGCCCTAAGGTGGGGGTACTCAGTGGGCCTTTGCTGTTGCCCAGGATGGCTGGACGGGGCCTCTTGGCCAGGGAGGACTTGGTGGCCTCTGAGGTGACATCCTTTGTCCTGGAGATGAGGACAGTGTCCGGCAGATTCTCTGCTGCAGGCTGGGCAGAGGCATCCTGGCCTAAGGTCAAATTCTGAAACCCACTCAGGGGAGTGACAGGAAGGCATCTGACCCTGTGGCAGTACCCTGCTGTATGTCAGCTCCGGCCTGTGCCCGTGAATTCGATCATGGACTCCCGCAAGGGCCGCCTCCTGCCTCTCAGTTAGGTTTTTGGTGCAGGGTCTGTCAATGTGGTAACTACTACCATAGTAGTAGCACAGCAGGACATCCCTTGGCAAAAACCTGCCCGGCAGGCACTCTAACCCCGCCCCCCTTCCGCCTTCACCTGTATTTGTGTTCCCCATGCCCTGTGTGCACTGTCCCTCTTCATGTCAGCCTGGTCACACATGGGCTGAGGCCTCTGGGGTCTGGACTTGTGTCTCCCTGATGATCAGTGCTGATGGGCCCTTTTACTTTCTCCTTGTGTGGTGCTGAGAGTCCCACTCCCAGCCTCCTGTGCTCCTTGGACACCCCTGCCCTGATGAGTGTTTCACATGCCTTAGTGTGTCCTCGCCAGTCCATGCACACCCATGACTTTGTTTGGGTCATTGTTGTGGAGTTGCCTGAGCCCCTTCTGTGCTGCGGAATCCGTCCTGGTCAGACACACACAGCTGCTGTCTTCTCCCCCTTCTCGAATCTTCCTTGCTCTGAATTATTTATTTTCAGTGTGATACAGTTCAATCATTTCTCCCTGTTTTGATTTTCCAACGATATCTCAGCCCACCTACCCACCTCCTCTGCCTGCCCACCTGCCTGCCTGCATGCCTGCCTCTGGCTGCTGCCCCGGGCAAGGGGGTCTGTGCCTGGAGGGGCATGAGATTGGCTGATTTAGAGCCTTCACATGACCCTGGAGAATCTGGAGCTCGGAAGTCTCCAGAACAGTCCACTCAAGGTCACTAAAGGGAGTCTGAGTGGGGTCACAGCAGGGTGTTGTCTTAGCAGGACACCGTAAGGCCTGGAGTCGCTCCCCGCCCATTTCACCTCCTCAGTGACCCCCTTTTTGTTTGTTTGTTTTGGGACCCACCCACTGATGCTCGGGGCTTACTCCTGCTCTGCTCAGGGATCACTCCTGGCGATTGTCGAGGGACCATATGGGATGCCGGGGATTGAACCCAGTTTGCATGTATGCAAGGCAGATGCCCTTTCTCTCGCACAATCTCTTGGGACCTTATTAATCAATTTGGGTGCACACATGCACACATGGGTCTTTACACATACACTTGGTGTACACACGTGTGCATGCACACACATGTGGGGGCACATAAAGTATGTTGCTATGCGTGTGTACACGCGTGCATGGAGTGTGCACATGTGTGGGTGTATACAATGTTGGTGTATATGTGCATGCATGTGCGTAGGTGCACTGTACACCTGTGTGTGCATGTGTGTTGGTGTGTACACGTGTGTGTGGTGTGTGTCGGTGGTGCACCCTAGAGGAGAGTGTCCTGTCCATGTGGCCGCGGTGTGTCCTGGCTTCACTCTGAGCACTGTGGACTGGAGCTCGGAGCCTGGCCCTGAGCCATGCTGGCGGGAGGGAGGAGCGAGGGGGAACAGAAAGGGCCCAGTGCAGAGTCTTCCTGCTGCAGCCCCAGGAGCCTCTCAGAGTCCCGGCGGGGTCGGGAGCAGGAAGGGGCCGGGGAGGCAGGAAGGGGGTTGGCGGTGGGGGGTACCTGCACTAATCTGTTTCCTGCTGGCCCTGCCCGTTGCTCGCAGCCTCCGATGTTGCCCGCCGGGTCCCTTGTGCACAGCTGAGTCTCCTGCAGGGAAGCGGAGGTGAGTGTGACCAGCTCCACCCCACACATGGCCAGTGGGATGCTGGCTGGGGTCCCTGGGGCTGTGCAAAGGTCCTGCAGGTGTCTGATCTGGTGGGGGTGGGGGGTGAGTGGGCATGTGTGTGTGAGTGTGTGTGCTTGTGTTTCTGTGTGTGTGTGGGTCGGTGTGTGTGAATGTGTCAGTGTGTCTGTCAGTGTGTATGAATGTGTCTGTGTACCTGTGTGTGGTTGAATGAACGTGTGTGTGTTTATGTGTATGTGTTTGTATCACCGTCGGGCATGCCAAGCCTTTCTGGAAAGAGCCTAGCTGTGGCAGGGCCTCTGTTCTCTGCCTGCACCCCCCACCCAGAACAGGCAGGGTCTGGGGGGCCTGGATGTGGTGTGAGGTGCTCTCCTGGGCCCTGGGGCCGTGCCATCTTGAGCCTTGGAGCCATAGGGTGGGCCTGAGGACAGCTGTGCACCCTGGCCTTTGCATGTCCTGTCCAGGCTCTGGGACATAGACACTGAGGAGGTGGGAGGCCAGGTCCCGAGGCCGGGTCAGTGCCTGGCTCCAGCCCGGCTTCTGGGCTGCTGGTGCTGGGGGACAGGTCAGGCCCAGGCTCTGTGGGGGCTTGTGGACAGCCCACTCTGGGGCCAGTGGGCAGGGAAGTTGGGCTCACGGTGGCCTCAAGGGCTGGTGCGGGGTCCGGGCGCCTCTGTGGTGGGGGTTTATGCCCTGGAGCGTGTCACTGTGGTCCCAGTTGTTATTGTACCACGGTGACATAGTCAAGGTCAGAAACCTCCTGTGTGCCTCGTGCTGGCTCTCTGGGGCTGTTCCAGGGGGAGTTGGTCTCAGTTGGGGTCGCATGCGGTTTCACCTGCTTCTGTCAGGCCCAGGCTATGCTCCCAGGACAGTGCTTGAGCACTCGGGAGGGTCTTTTGGCCAAGCACGACACTCTCTGGCAGTGTCCCCCTCTTCACTGGGGAGGATCGGGAAGGCCAGTGGTGGGTGCTGCTGGCTGCCCCTACCCGGGGCCGGGTGCTTCTGAGTTTTGAGATCAGAGTGTGTCACCGTGTATCCGTACCCCGTAACCCACGGTGGCAAAGGCCCGAACAAAATGGTCTGTCACTCATCCCTGTGGGATGCTGAGCTGTTGGCAGAACTGCGCCCAGCACTGGTGGGGCTTCACTCACCATTGGTGGCCAGGAGTGGTCTTTCCTCGAGAAAGACCCTGGCCTGGGCAGCTGGACCCCTGTTCTGGAGCCCCTGATCAATGCCTCAGTTTCCCCAAAGTGGGGGTGTTCACGAGGCCTTTGCTGTTGCCCAGGACGGCTGGACAGGGCTCTAGGCCAGGGCAGGACCTGGTGGCCTCTGAGGTGATATCCTTTGTCCTGGCTGGGGGCTCTGCAAATTGAGGCCCCTCTGAGCTGCCCTGGCCCTCAGGGTGATCTTGATCAGGGACATTGTGCAGAAGAGTCTTTGTTGCGGCTGGGCGGAGGCGACCCAGCTTATATTTGGAATCTGGCAGACCCACTCAGGGGAGTGACGGGAAGGCATCTGGCCCAGCGGCAGCTGCCCTGCTGTGGGTTAGCGCCGGGAGTGACCCTGAATCCGAGCACGGGCTCCCCACAGGAGTTGCTGCATCAGGCAGGTTTTTGGTGCAGGGTCTGTCAATGTGGTAGCTACCACTAGCATAGTTACACAACTGGAAGGCCATTTACAAAAACCTGCTCGCGCGGGCACTCTACTCCTCCCCACCCCCCTCCCACCTGTATTTGTGTTCCCCACGCCCTGTGTGCACTGTCCCTCTTCATGTCAGCCTGGTCACACATGGGCTGAGGCCTCTGGGGTCTGGACTTGTGTCTCCCTGATGATCAGTGCTGATGGGCCCTTTCACTTTCTCCTTGTGTGTTGCTGGGGGTTCTGCTCCCAGCCTCCTGCGCTCCTTGGTCACCCCTGCCCTGGTGAGTGTTTCACATGCCTTAGTGTGTCCTCTCCAAAGCCACACGCACCCGAGTCTTTGTTTGGGTCTTTGTTGTGGAGTTGCCTGAGCCCCTTCTGTGCTGCGGAATCCGTCCTGGTCAGATACACAAGCTGCTGTCTTCTCCCCCTTCTCGAATCTTCCTTGTTCTGAATTATTTATTTTCAGTGTGATACAGTTCCATCATTTCTCCTTGTTTTGATTTTCCAATGATATCTCAGCCCATCTACCCACCTCCTCTGCCTGCCCACCTGCCCGCCTGCCCACTGCCTGTGGCTGCTGCCCCAGCCAAGGGGGTCTGTGCCTGGAGGGGCATGAGATAGGCTCACCTAGAGCCTTCAAATGGCCCTGGAGAACCTGGCGCTCGGACACCTCTAGAACAGTCCACACAAGGTCACTAATGCGAGTCTGATGGGGTCACAGCAGTGTGTTGTCTCAGCAGGACACCACAAGGCCTGCAGTTGCTCCCTGCCCATTTCACCTCCTCAGTGACCCCAGTTTTTGTTTGTTTGTTTTGGGGCCCACCCACTGATGCTCGGGGCTTATTCCTGCTCTGGGCTCAGGGATCACTCCTGGCAGTTGTCGAGGGACCATATGGGATGCCGGGGATTGAACCCAGGTTGGATGTATACAAGCAGATACCCCCTCTCTCGCACAATCTCTTGGGACCCTATTAATCAATGTGGGCACACACATGCAAACATGGGTCTTTACACATACACTTGGTGTACACAGATGTGCATGCACACACACGTGGGGGCATAGAAAGTGTGTTGCTGTGCATGTGTACACGCGTGCACATTTGTGCATGGAATGTGCACCTGTGTGAGTGTACAAACTGTTGGTGTGTATGTGCATGCACGTGCATATGCACACTGTACACCTGTGTGTGCATGTGTGTTGGTGTGTACACATGTGTGAGGTGTGGGTCAGTGGTGCACGGTACTGGAAGGTGTCCTGTCCATGCGGCCGTGCTATCTCCTGGTTTCACTCTGAGCACCTTGGACTGGAGCTCGGAGCCTGGCCTGGGGCTGTGCTGGCAGGAGGGAGGAGCGAGGGGGAACAGAAAGGGCCCAGTGCAGAGTCTTCCTGCTGAGGCCCCAGGAGACTCTCAGAGTCCTGGTGGGGTCGGGAGCAGGAAGGGGGCCGGGGAGGCAGGAAGGGGGTTTGGCAGTGGGGGGTGCCTGCGCTTATCTGTTTCCTGCTGGCCATGCCCATTGCACGGGGCATCCTGGTGCTGCCCTCCAGTTCCTGTGTGCACAGCTGAGTCTCTTCCAGGGAAGCAGAGGTGAGTACGACCAGCTCCACTGCGCACATGGCCAGTGGGATGCTGGGTGAGGTCCCCAGGGTCTGTGCAAAGGTCTTATAGGTGTCTGACATGGAGACGGTGGGAGGTGAGTGAGCATGTGTGTGTGAGTGTGTGTGCTTATGTCTGTGTGTGGGGGGGGAGGGGTCAGTGTGTGTGGGAATGTGTCAGTGTGTCTGTCAGTGTGTATGAATATGTGCGTATCTCTGTGTGAATGAATGTGTGTGTGTGTGTGTGTGTGTGTGTGTGAGTGTGAGTGTCTGTGTCACTGTGGGGCATGCCAGGCCTTTCTGGAAAGAGCTGAGCAGTGGCAGGGCCTCTGCTCTCTGCCTACACCTCCAACCCTGCCTGGGCAGGGTCTTGGGGGAGTGAGCGTGGTGTGAAGGCCTGTACTGGGCAGTGGGAGCCATGCACAGTCCTGGAATCAGAGGGTGGGCCTAAGGACAGCCGAGTGCCACTGACCATCGCGTGTGCTATCCCGGCTCTGGGAAATGGACACTGAGGAGGCGGGAGGCCAGGTCCTGAGCCTGGGTCAGTGCCCGGCTCCTGCCCAGCTTCTGGGCTGCTGGAGCCGGAGGACAGGTCAGGCCCCGGCTCTGTGGGGGCTTGTGGGCAACCCACCTTGGGGCCTGTGGGCAGGGAGGGTGGACTCATGGTGGCCTCATCAGCCTGTGCGGGGTCTGGGCACCTCTGTGTTGGGGTTTTATGCCCTGGAGCATGTCACTGTGGTACCAGCTGCTACCATACCACGGTGACACAGCCAGGGTCAGAAACCTCGTGTGTGCCTGGGGCTGGCGCTTTGGGGCTGTCCCAGGGGAGCCGGTCTCACTCAGGGTCGCAGCGCTTTCAACTGCTTCTGTCGGGCCCAGGCTGTGCACCCAGGACAGTGCTCGAGCACTTGGGAGGGGCTTTGGGTCTGCGCACAACACTCTCCAGCAGCGTCCCCTCCTGCTTTGGGGAAGGTCTAGTGTTGGGTGCTGCTGGCTGCCCCTGCCTGGGGCCGGGTGCTTCTGGGTTTTGAGCTCAGACTGTGTCACCGTTTATCTGCTACCCCGTAACCACGGTGGTGGAGGCCCGGACAAAATGGTCCATCACTCGGCCCTGTGGGATGCCGAGTTGTAGGCAGAACTGCGCCTGGCACTCGTGGGTCTTCATGCATGGCTAGTGGCCAGGAGTGGTCTGTCCCCGAGGAAACCTGTGGCCCGGACAGCTGGAGGCCCTGTTCCGTGCCTTAGTTTCCCCAAGGTTGGGGTACTGATGGGGTCTTTGCTGTTGCCCAGGATGGCTGGACGGGGCTCTAGGCCAGGGGAGGACCTGGAGGCCTCTGAGGGGATATTCCTTTTTCCTGGCTGGGGGCTCTTCAGATTGAGGCCCCTCTGAAGTGCCCTGGCCCTCAAGGGGACCAGGGACGGTGACAGTGTCCAACAGGGTCTCTGCTGCGGGCTAGGAGGAGAGGACTCGGTCTGGAGACTGATTCTGGCAAACCCACTCAGGGGAGTGACAGGAAGGTATCTGTCCCCCGAGGCAGCAGCCCTGCTGAGGGTCAGCACTGGGCTTTGCCACTGAATCTGAGCTCGGACTCCCTGCTGCTGCCTCAGGCAGGTTTTTGGTGCCGGGTGTGTCAATGTGGTAGCTACTACCATAGTTACACAGCGGGAAGGCCCTTGGCAAAAACCTGCCCATGTGGGCACTCTACCCCTCCCATCCCCCCCACTCCCCCATACCTGTATTTGTGTGAAGTCCGGGCGATTCTGATGTGGGGTTTTATGCCCTGAAGGGTGTTGCTGTGGTACCAGCTGCTACTGTATCACGGTGACATAGTCAGGGCCAGAAACCTCCTCTGTGCCTGGGGCTGGCGCTCCGGGGTGTCCCAGGGGGAGCCGGTTTCACCCAGGGTCGCCCGCACTTTCACCTGCTTCTGTCAGGCCAGGCTGTGCACCCAGGACAGTGCTCGAGCACTCGGGAGGAGCTCTGGGGACGAGCATGACACTCTCTGGCAGTGTCCGCTCCTGTCCTTGGGAGGACCAGGAAGGCCAGAGGTGGCCGCTGCTGGCTGTCCTTGCCCAGGGCTGGGTGCTTCTGGGTTTTGAGATCAGACTGTGTCACCGTTTATCTGCTACCCCGTAACCAACGGTGGCAGAGGCCCAGACAAAATGTTCTGTCATTTGGCCCCGTAGCACGCCGAGCTGTAGGCAGAACTGCGTCCGATACTCGTGGGGCTTCACGCATGGCTGGTGGCCAGGAGTGGTCTGTCCCCGAGGAGGCCCCTGGCCCAGGCAGCTAGACCCTGCCTGGAGTCCCCATTCTGTGCCTCAGTTGCCCCAAAGGGGGGTGTTCACGGGGTCTTTCCTGTTGCACAGGACGGCTGGACGGGGCTCTAGGCCAGGGGAGGTCCTGGAGGCCTCTGAGGGGACATCCTTTGTTCTGGATGGGGGCTCTGCAGATTGAAGCCACTCTGAGTCGCCCTGGGTCTCAGCGGTGACTGGGGCCAGGCACAGTGTCCGGCAGAATCTCTGATGCTGGCTTAGAGGTAGGTTCTGTCCAACCCACTCAGGGGAGTGACAGGAAGGCATCTGGCCCCGCGGCAGCAACTGCTGTGTGTCTGTTCCGGGCTGTGCCCGTGAATCTGAGCACGGACTCCCCAAAGGAGCAGCGGCCTCAGGCAGGTTTTTGGTGCAAGGTCTGTCAATGTGGTAGTTATTGTAGTTACACAGCATGACGGGCCTTGGCAAAAACCTGCTGGCAGGCACTCTACCGTAATCCTGCCCCTCGACTCCCCTGCCCTCACACACCTGTATTTGTGTTCCCCACACCCTGTGTGTGTACTGTCCTTCTTCATGTCAGCCTGGTCACACATGGGCTGAGGCCTCCGGGGTCTGGACTTGTGTCTCCCTGATGATCAGTGCTGATGGGCCCTTTCCCTTTCTCCTTGCGTGGTGCCGGGGTTCCCGCTTTCAGCCTCCTGCGCTCCTTGGCCACCCTTGCTCGGGTGAGCGTTTCACATGCCTTAGTGTGTCCTCGCCAAAACCACGCGCTCCTGAGTCTTTGTTTGGGTCTTTGTTGTGATTTGCCTGAGACCCTTCTGTGTTGTGGGATCCGTCCTGGTCAGATACACACAGTTACTGTGTCCTCCCCCTTCTCAAATCTTCGTTTGTTCTGAATTATTATTTTTAGTGTGATACAGTTCTATTGCACTGTTCTCGTCCGGGAGCTGGATTTTATAGTCTCTGAGTCTTGGCCGTTGATGGGATTACACGGCGCCAGGGGGCCAGGTGGTGGGTGTGACCCCCGCCTACTGGAATTTGGAGGATCTGGGTGGAGGATGCTCGACTCCAATCTGAGTAGGCTTGGAGGTCTCGGCCCCGGAACCCGCGTGGCTTTGTCCCTCTGCCAGTACCTTCATGTGTGCGGAGAGTGGTCTCAGCATGGTGGTGGCTGGTCCTGGAGGTCTTCGGCTGCCGGAGCCCTGGTCGGGGCAGGGAGGAAAGCTCTACCCGCTCCCCTCCAACGGGCCCCGGCGAGGAACAGCCAGAGACTATAAAATCCAGCTCCCGGACGAGAACAGTGCAGTCTTCTGCCCCCGCGCCTGGCTGTTCCTCGCCGGGGCCCGTTGGAGGGGAGCGGGTTGAGCTTTCCTCCCCACCCCGACCAGGGCTCCGGCAGCCGAAGACCTCCAGGACCAGCCACCACCATGCTGAGACCACTCTCCGCACACATGAAGGTACTGGCAGAGGGACAAATCCACGTGGGTTCCGGGGCCGAGATCTCCCAGCCTACTCGGATTGGAGTTGAGCATCCTCCACCCAGATCCTCCAAATTCCAGTAGGCGGGGGTCACACCCACCACCTGGCCCCCTGGTGCCGTGTAATCCCATCAACGGCCAAGACTCAGAGACTATAAAATCCAGCTCCCGGAACCGCGCAGCCGCGACATCTTATCAGAACATCTTTTTATGACATCTTATTATCTCATTCCTACTTTGAACAAACTTGCAGGCTATCGAATGTAGCCTGCCCACAGAGCAGAGTCTGGCAAACTCCCTGTGGTGTACCAAATATGCCAAAAACCAGTAACAATGATGGGTCTCATTCTCCTAAAGAGCCTTGAATATAATCTCAGGGTTAGGATGAAAGAGATGTTACTGGGGCCTGCTCGAGGCAATCGACGAATAACAGGATGACGAAATGAAATGAAAAATGAAAACAGTTCTATTATTTCTCCTTGTTTTGATTTTCCAATGATATCTCAGACCACCTACCCTCTTCCTCTGTCTGCCCGCCTGCCTGTGGCTGCTGCCCCGGGCAAGGGGGTCTGTACCCGGAGGGGCATGAGAATGGCTGACCTTCACACGGCCCCAGAGAACCGGGCACTCAAAAGCCTCCAGAACAGTCCACACAAGGTCACTAATGGGATTCTGAGTGGGGTCACAGCAGGGTGTTGTCTCAGCAGGACACTGTAAGGCCTGGAGTCTCTCCCTGCCCATTTCACCTTCTCAGTGACCCACTCTTTGTGTGTTTGTTTTGGGGCCCACCCACTGACACTCGGGGCTTTCTCCTGTTCTGTGCTCAGGGATCACTCCGTATGGTCGAGGGACCATACGGCGTGCCGGGGATAGAACCCGGATTGGATGTATGCAAGCAGATGTCCCCTCTCTCGCACAATCTCTTGGGACCCTATTAATCAATGTGGGCACACACATGCACACGTGAGTCTTTACACATACACTTGGTGTACACAGATGTGCATGCACACACACGTGGGGGCATAGAAAGTGTGTTGCTGTGCATGTGTACACGCGTGCACATTTGTGCATGGAGTGTGCACATGTGTGGGTGTACAAACTGTTGGTGTGTATGTGCATGCATGTGCATATGTGCACTGTACACATGTGTGTGCATGTGTGTTGATGTGTACACATGTGTGTGGTGTGGGTCACTGGTGCACGGTACTGGAAGGTTTCCTGTCCATGCGGCCTTACTGTCTCCTGGCTTCACTCTGAGCACTGAGGACTGGAGCTCAGAGCCTGGTCTGGGGCCATGCTGGCGGGAGGGAGGAGCGAGGGGGAACAGAAAGGGCCCAGTGCAGAGTCTTCCTGCTGAGGCCCCCGGAGCCTCTCAGAGTCCTGGAGGGGTGAGGAGCAGGAAGGGGGCCGGGGAGGCAGGAAGGGGGTTTGGTGAAGGGGGGTGCCTGCGCTTATCTGCTTCCTGCTGGCTGTGCTTGCTGCGTGGGGCATCCTGGTGCTGCCCGCCGGGTCCCATGTGCACAGCTGAGTCTCCTGCAGGGAAGCGGAGGTGAGTGCGACCAGCTCCACCCTGCTCACGGCCAGTGAGATGCTGGGTGGGGTCCCTGGGACTGTGCAAAGGTCCTGCAGGTGTCTGACCTGGCGGGGGTGGGGGGTGAGTGGGCATGTGTGTGTGAGTGTGTGTGCTTGTGTCTGTGTGTGTGTGGGGGGGGGTCAGTGAGTGAGTGAATGTGTCAGTGTGTATGAATGTGTGTATGAATGTGTATCTCTGTGTGTATGAATATAAGTGTTTATGAATCTGTGTGTGTGTGTGTGTGAGTGAGTTTTTTTTTTTTATCACCGTGGGGGCGTGCCCGGCCTTTCTGGAAAGAGCCTAGCTGCTGTGGCATGGCCTCTGTTCTCTGCCTCTACCACCCACTCTTCCCGGGGTCTAGCTGTGGTGTGAGGGCCTGTTCTTTGTGATGGGAGCCGAGCATAGCTTGAGCCCTGGAGCCAGAGGGTGGGTCTGTGGACAGCCTAGTGCCGCTGACCATCGTGTGTCCTGTCCAGGCTCTGGGACATGGACACTGAGAGGCAGGAGGCCAGGTCCCGAGGCCGGGTCAGTGCCTGGCTCTTCCTGGCTTCTGGGCTGCTGGGGCCGGGGACAGGTCAGGCTCAGGCTCTGTGGGGGCTTGTGGGCAGCCCACCCTGGGGCCAGTGTGCAGGGAGGGTGGGCTTAAGGTAGCCTCATGGGCTGGTGTGGAGTCTGGGCGCCTCTGTGGTGGGGGTTTATGCCCTGGAGGGTGTCACTGTGGGACCATCCGCTAGTATATCACGGTGATACAGCCAGGGTCAGAAACCTCCTTGTGCCTGGGGCTGGCCCTCTGGGGCTGTCCCAGGGGAGCCGATCTCACCCGGGGTTGCCTGCACTTTCACCTGCTTCTGTTGGGCCCAGGCTGTGCACCCAGGACAGTGCTCGAGCACTCAGGAGAGGCTTTGGGCCAAGCCCGACACTCTCTGGTAGTGTCCACTCCTGCCCCGGGGAGGACCAGGAAGGCCAGTGGTGAGCGCTGCTGGCTACCCCTGCCCGGGACCGTGTGCTTCGGGGTTTTGAGCTCAGACTTTGTCACCGTTCATCTGCTACCCCGTAACCCACGGTGGCAGAGACCCGGACAAAATGGTCCATCACTCAGCCCTGTGGGACGCCGAGCTGTAGGCAGAACTATGCCCGGCACTCGTGGGGGTTCACGCACGGCAGGTGCCCAGGAGTGGTCTGTCCCCAAGGAATCCATGGCCCGGGCAGCTGGACCCCTGTCTGGAGCCCTTGTTCTATGCCTCACTTGCCCTAAGGTGGGGGTGGTCTCTGTGTCTTTATTGTTGCCCAGGATGGCTGGATGGGGATCTAGGCCAGGGAGGACCTGGTGGCCTCTGAAGTGACATTCTTTGTCCTGGCTGGGGGCTCTGCAGATTGAGGCCCCTCTGAGCCACCCTGGGCCTCAGCACTGACCAGAAACGAGGACAGTGTCCGGCAGAGTCTCTGCTGTGAGCTGGGCAGAGGCGTCCTGGCCTAAGGTCAAATTCTGAAACCCACTCAGGGGAGTGACAGGAAGGCATCTGGCCCCGTGGCAGCCGCCCTGCTACGGGTCAGTGCCGGTCTGTGCCCGTGAATCCGATCACGGACTCCCCGCAGGAGCCACTGCCTCAGGCAGGTTTTTGGTGCACGGTCTGTCATTGTGGTAGCCACTACCGGGGTAGTAGCACAGCAGGACATCCCTTGGCAAAAACCCGCCCTGGCAGGCACTCTACTCCCCACCCCCTTCCGCCCTCACCTGTATTTGTGTTCCCCACGCCCTGTGTGCACTGTCCCTCTTCATGTCAGCCTGGTCACACATGGGGCTGAGGCCTCCGGGCTCTGGACTTGTGTCTCCCTGATGATCAGTGCCGATGGGCTCTTCACAGTTCTCCTTGCGTGGTGCTGGGGTTTCCGCTCTGTTCCTTGGCCACCCCTGCCCCGGTGAGCGTTTCACATGCCTTAGTGTGTCCTCTTCAAAGCCATGTGCACCCGAGTTTTGTTTGGGTCATTGTTGTGTAGTTGCCTGAGCCCTTTCTGTGCTGCGGAATCCATCCTGGTCAGATACACAAGCTGCTGTCTTCTCCCCTTCTCGAATCTTCCTTGTTCTGAATTATTTATTTTTATTTTTAGTGTGATATGGTTCCATAATTTCTCCTTGTTTTGATTTTCCAATGATATCTCAGCCCACCTACCCACCTCCTCTGCCTGCCCGCCTTCCCGAAGTTTCCAGAACAGTCCACACAAGGTCACTAATGGGAGCCTGAGTGGGGTCACAGTAGGGTGTTTTCTCAGCAGCACACCAGAAGGCCTGAAGTCGCTCCTGCCCATTTCACCTCCTTAGTGACCCCACTTTTGTTTGTTGGGCCCACCCACTGATTCTTGGGGCTTACTTCTGCTCTGTGCTGAGGGCTCACTCCTGACAGTGCTCAAGAGACCATTTGGGGTGTCGGCGATTGAACCTGGGTTTGATGTATGCAAGGCAGATGCCATCCAGTTGCACAATCTCTTGGAACCTTATTAATCAATGTGAGCGCACACATGCACACGTGGGTCTTTAACACACACTTGGTGTACACACACGTGCATGCACACACATATGGGGGCATATAAAGTGTGCTGTTGTGCATATGTGCATGCGTGCACACATGTGTGTGGAGTGTGCACATTGTGGGGATATACACAACTGGTGTGTATGTGCATGCATGTGCATAGTTGCACTGTACACCTGTGTGTGCATGTGTGTTGGTGTGTACATGTGTGTGTGGTGCTTGTCAGTGGTGCACCCTACAGGAGAGTATCTTGTCCATGCGGCCGCGGTGTGTCCTGGCTTCAATCTGAGCACTGTGAACTGGAGCTCAGAGCCTGGCCTGGTGCCCTGCTGGGAGGGAGGAGCGAGGGGGAACAGAAAGCGCCCCGTGCAGTCTTTCTGCTGAGGCCCAGGGAGCCTCTCAGAGTCCTGGTGGAGTTAGGAGCAGGAAGGGGGCCGGGGAGGCAGGAAGGGGATTTGGTGATGGGGGGATGCCTGTGCTTATCTGCTTCCTGCTGGCCGTGCCCGCTGCTCGCAGTCTCCGGTGCTGCCCGCCAGGTCCCCTGTGCACAGCTGAATCTCCTCCAGGAAAGCGGAGGTGAGTGCGACTAGCTCCACCCTGCTCACGGCCAGTGGGATGCTGGGTGGGGTCCCTGGGGCTGTGCAAAGGTCCTGCAGGTATCTGACCTGGCGGGGGTGGGAGTTGAGTGGACATTTGTGTGTGTTCTTGTGTCTGTGTGGTCAATGTGTATGTGTGAATGTGTCAGTATGTCTGTCAGTGTATATGAATGTATGATTTTATCTGTGTGTGTGTATAAATGTGTGTTTGTGAGTGAGGTTTTTTTTTTTTTTATCACCGTGGGGTGTGCCAGGTCTTTCTGGAAAGGGCCTAGCTGTGGCAGGGCCTCTGCTCTCTGCCTGCCCCACCAACCCAGTCCAGGCAGGGTCCAAGGAGACTGAGTGTAAGAGTGAGGAGCTGTCCTGGGCAGCGGGGGTGTGCACAGCTTGAGCCCTGGAGCCAGAGGGTGGGCCTGGGGACAGCTGAGTGCCTCTGACCATTGCATGTCCTGTCTAGGCTCTGGGACATAGACAATGAGGAGGCAGGAGGCCAGGTCCCGAGGCCAGGTCAGTGCCCTGCTCCACCCCAGCTTCTGGGCTGCTGGGGCCAGGGACAGATCAGGCCCAGGCTCTGTGGGGGTTTATGGGCAGCCCACCCTGGGGCCAGTGGGCAGGGAAGTTGGGCTCACAGTGGCCTCATGGGCTGGTGCAGGGTCCGGGCACCTCTGTGGTGGGGGTTTATGGCCTGGAGGGTGTCGCTGTGGGACCAGGCGTTATTGTACCACGGTGACATAGTCAAGGTCAGAAACCTCCTGTGTGCCTGGGGCTGGCACTCTGGGGCTGTCCCAGGGGGAGCTGGTCTTACCCAGGGTCGCGTGCGCTTTCACCTGTTTCTGTCGGGCCCAGGCTGTGCACCCAGGACAGTGCTCGAGCACTCAGGAGAGGCTTTGGGCCAAACACGACACTTTCCAGCAGTGTCTACTCCTGTCCCGGGGAGAACCAGGAAGGCCAGTGGTGGGCGCTGCTGGTTGCCCCTGCTCGGGGCTGGGTGCTTCTGGGTTTTGAGCTCAGACTGTGTCACTGTGGATCCAGTACTCCAGTACCCACGGTGGCGGAAGCCCGGACAAAATGGTCTGTCACTCAGCTCCGTGAGACGCCGAGCTGTAGGCAGAACTGTGCCTGGCATTCATAGGACTTCGTGCACGGCAGGTGCTCAGGAGTGGTTTGTCTCTGAGGAAGAACCTGGCCTGGGCAGCTGGACCAATGTTCTGGAGCACCCATTCCCTGCCTCAGTTGCCCCAAAGTGGGGGTGTTCAGGACGGCTGGACGGGGTTCTAGGCCAGGAGAGGACCTGGTGGCCTCTGAGGTGACATCCTTTGTCCTGGCTGGGGGTTCTGCAGATTGAGGCCCGTCTGAGCTGCCCTGGCTTCAGCGGTGACCGCGGATGGGGTCAGTGTCCAGCAGAGTCTCTGCTCTGGGCTGGGAGGCAGGTTGTGGCACCCACTCAGGGGAGTGACAGGAAGGCATTTGGCCCCGCGGCAGCCGCCCTGCTGTGGGTCAGCGACGGACTGTGCTGCTGCATCTGAGCACGGACTCCCCGCAGGAGCCGCTGCCTCAGGCAGGTTTTTGGTGCAGTGTCTGTCAATGTGGTAGTTACCGTAGTAACACAGCGGTTTGGCCCTTGGCAAAAACCCGCCTGGGCAGGACGGCCTTGGGGTCCTGCACACTGGACAGTGGGCCCCTTGGCTCCCCTGCTGCTGGTCCCTGCGACTGTCCAGCAGGACCTTGTCCTGGGCTGGCTCCTCCTGCAGCAGGGTGGTGGTGTGTGTGTGTGGGTCGTTTCCTGAGCTGCTCCCGTGGGATCACAGGGCCCAGGCTTGGCTGTCATAAGCTGGTGGGGTCTGGGTGCCACCTGCAGTGTCTGTGCGACCCCGGGTGCCTGGGGGTGCGGCCCTTCCAGGATTACGGTAGCGGCGTGCAGCGGCCCGTCCGGGTTTTTGACGAGAGTGGAAGCACCGTGGGAGTAACATGTAGATCCCATGCAGCTATAACCCACAGTGGTGCGGCCCCGTGCAGGATCCCGGCAGCGCCCCCAGCGGCCGGCTGCGTTTTCGACAAGAGCAGAAGCTCGTGGGAGCAGGTCATAATTTGCGCTGCCACACACAGTGGTGCGCCCCGTGCAGGGTCCCGCAGCAGCAGCCGGCCGGGCTTTTGACAGGAGTGGGAGCACTGTGGTAGGTACAGCCTAAGCCCGGGCAGGACCTGTCCCGCCGTGGCGCGGCCCGTGCAGGATCCCGGTAGCTCCCTGCGGCAGCCGGCGGGGTTTTTGCCAAGAGCTGAAGCACTGTGGGAGCATAGTAACAGGTACCATCTACGCAGTATTTGCCCACGGTGGTGCGGCCCCGTGCAGGATCCCGGCAGCGCCCCCAGCGGCCGGCTGCGTTTTCGACAAGAGCAGAAGCTCGTGGGAGCAGGTCATACTTTACGCGGCCACACACAGTGGTGCGCCCCGTGCAGGGTCCCGCAGCGCCCCGCAGCAGCAGCCGGCCGGGCTTTTGACAGGAGTGGGAGCACTGTGGTAGGTACAGCCTAAGCCCGGGCAGGACCTGTCCCGCGGTGACGCGGCCCGTGCAGGGTCCCGGTAGCTCCCTGCAGCAGCCGGCAGGGTTTTTGCCAAGAGCTGAAGCACTGTGGTAGTAACAGCCAGTACTATCGCAGTAATTATTCCACGGTGGTGCGGCCCCGTACAAGATCCCGGCAGCGCCCCCAGCGGCCGGCTGCGTTTTCGACAAGAGCAGAAGCTCGTGGGAGCAGGTCATAATTTACGCGACCACACACAGTGGTGCGCCCCGTGCAGGGTCCCGCAGCAGCAGCCGGCCGGGCTTTTGACAGGAGTGGGAGCACTGTGGTAGGTACAGCCTAACCCCGGGCAGGACCTGTCCCGCCGTGGCGCGGCGCGTGCAGGATCCCGGTAGCTCCCTGCAGCAGCCGGCGGGGTTTTTGCCAAGAGCTGAAGCACTGTGGGAGTAACAGTAACCAGTACTATCACAGTAGTAACCCACGGTGGTGCGGCCCCGTACAAGATGCCGCAGCGCCCCCAGCAGCCGGTTGCGTTTTCGACAAGAGCAGAAGCTCGTGGGAGCAGGTCATAATTTACGCGGCCACACACAGTGGTGTGCCCCGTGCAGGGTCCCGCAGCGCCCCACAGCAGCAGCTGGCCGGGCTTTTGACAGGAGTGGGAGCACTGTGGTAGGTACAGCCTAACCCCGGGTAGGACCTATCCCGCGGTGGTGCGGCCCCGTGCAGGATCCCGGTAGCTCCCTGCGGCAGCCGGCGGGGTTTTTGCCAAGAGCTGAAGCACCGTGAGAGTAACAGATATCACCTTCGCAGTAGGAACCCACGGTGGTGCGGCCCCGTGCATGATCCCGCAGCGCCCCCAGCGGCCGGCTGCGTTTTCGACAAGAGCAGAAGCTCGTGGGAGCAGGTCATACTTTACGCGGCCACACACAGTGGTGCGCCCCGTGCAGGGTCCCGCAGCGCCCCGCAGCAGCAGCCGGCCGGGCTTTTGACAGGAGTGGGAGCACTGTGGTAGGTACAGCCTAAGCCCGGGCAGGACCTATCCCGCGGTGGTGCGGCCCCGTGCAGGATCCCGGTAGCTCCCTGCGGCAGCTGGGGGGTTTTTGCCAAGAGCTGAAGCACCGTGAGAGTAACAGATAACATCTTCCATATCATCTTCGCAGTATTCGCCCACGGTGGTGCGGCACCGTACAAGATCCCGCAGCGCCCCCAGAGACCGGTTGCGTTTTCGACAAGAGCAGAAGCTCGTGGGAGCAGGTCATAATTTACGCAGCCACACACAGTGGCGCGCCCCGTGCAGGGTCCCGCAGCGCCCCGCAGCAGCAGCCGGCCGGGCTTTTGACAGGAGTGGGAGCACTGTGGTAGGTACAGCCTAACCCCGGGTAGGACCTATCCCGCGGTGGTGCGGCCCCGTGCAGGATCCCGGTAGCTCCCTGCGGCAGCTGGGGGGTTTTTGCCAAGAGCTGAAGCACCGTGAGAGTAACACATATCACCTTCGCAGTAGGAACCCACGGTGGTGCGGCCCCGTGCAGGATCCCGCAGCGCCCCCAGCGGCCGGCCGGGTTCTGACGCGGGCAGGACCCTGGCTGAACAAACTGGCCCCGAACAGTAGCTGCCCCGCAGGGGTTCGGCCGTCCCTTGGCCCGTGCGGGCAGCAGCGTCTGAGTCGGGGAGGCCTGGGCAGCTCAGCCCTTGAGGGTCTGCGCCTCAGAAACAGCCCCACTTGGGACGGCCTCTGGCTGTGCCATGCTCAGGTGTTGGGGGTGGGGGTGCTCATGTGGGAAGCCAGGTGTGGGGGTTCCAGGCGTGGGAGTCCAGGTCCTTCCTCCTGGTCCACCCCTTGCTGGGCCCAGGTGAGTCGGAGCCCTGTGGCCGGGCCCTGGAGGGTGCCGGGGCGGCCCGGGCCACAGCTGAGGTTGCCTCTCCCCACACCTGCTCTCTGTGCCGGGGCGGAGGTGCTGGGCCTGGCCCGAATCCCCTTCCAGGGCACCCGGCGGATCCGGCACCTGCGGGCTGCGCACACCTTGACCGGCTCCTGCCCACTCTCCTGCGGGTGCTCGCCTAGGCCAGGCCCGCTGGCCGCACCCGGAAGGGCCGACGGAGCACGTGGGGAGAGGGGTTGGGGGCGGGGCATGTGGGTGAAGGGGTGCGGGGGCGGGGCGTATGGGAAGAAAAGGCGTTGGGGGTGGGGCGCCTGGGGTGAAAGGAAGCGTGGTCGGAGTGTGGGGGGTGAAGGGGCGCGAGGGTGGGGCAAAGGGGTGCAGGGGGGCAGGGCGTGTGTGGGTGGGGCGTTCTGGGGTGGGGCATGTGGGGTGGGTGTGGGGCGGAGCGTGTGGGCGGGGCGTGTGGGCGGGGCCTGTGGGCAGGGCTGTGTGGGCGGGGCGTTGTGGGGCGGGGCATGTTGGGGCGGGGCATGGGGCGGGGCGTGTGGGGGGTGGGGCGTGTGTGGGCAGGATGTTGTGGGGAGGGGCGTGTGGGGGCGGGGCATGCAGGGCGTGTGTGGGTGGGGTGTGTGGGCGGGGCACGGGGCGGGGTGTGTGTGGGCGGGGCATGGGGGTCAAGGGGCGCGGGCCAGGCGCATCCGGTGGAGCGGTGACTTCCGGCGCTTGTCCTCCGGGCCAGACAGGGCTGGCCGGAGGCTGCACTGGGGTTCTAGGACACCCCCAGCAGGTGAGCTCTGTGGGGGTCGGACCCCAGCCGATGCGGGGCCTTCAGGCTCGGTGCTGCCCGCTCTCGGGGCCTGTCCCCGAGGCTGACCGGAGGGGACAGCAGCCGTGGGTGGAGCGGGCCCGCCTGCCCCGTGCCGTGGGGCCGCGGGCGCCGTCCTGGCCTGACCCGGCGGCGGCTGCGTGGGCGGCGGGGCTGAGGGAAGGCGCCCCTGGGTGGGCGTCTCTGGGTGGGCGCCTCAGGGTGGGCGCCCCTGGGCCTGGCCGCCTCCCATGGGGCCAGTTGTGGTCGCGAGGGGCAGCCTCGCCGCGGGCCCTTCTGTGCCAGGCGATGGCGCCGCGCGAGTCCAGACGGGCCCGGGAGCCTCGAGGGGACGCCGGCAGGGGGGCTGGCAAGGCCCGGCTGGGCTCCGGGAGCCCTGGGTGCTTGCTCCACGCCCCGCGACCCCTCGCCGGGGCCGCTGCCAGGGTCAGGCCTCCTCCCGCCCCGCGTCCCTCCTTGCTGGCGGGAGAGCAGCTCGGCCCGGCCACGCGGAGGCCTTGCCCAGCCGTGTCAGCGGCGGCTGCCCGGGGCCCTGCCGGCGCCCCTGCCCACAGGCTCGCACCCACGCCTGCCATGGTGTGCAGGTATCGTCCACTTGCTAAAAACTTTTAACTGTGTAAAAGGTCTTTGGTTTGCTGTAATCCTTGTCCTTATTCTTGTTTGTGTGTCTTTGACACTGGAGTTGCACGCCTCTCACGCTGAGACGGCCCAGTGCTTGCATTTGCTTCTCTTGGTGCGTGTTATGGTCTTGGGCTTAATAGCCAAGTCTTCTCTCTCTCCCTCCCCCTCTCTGTATATATAATTTTAACTTTTTATATGTAGCTGGGCTGGAGTGATAGCACAGCCCGTAGGGCGTTTGCTTTGCACCCCAGGTTCGATTCCTCCGCCCCTCTCAGAGAGCCTGGCAAGCAACCAAGAATATCTCACCCGTTCTGCAAAGCCTGGCAAGCTCCCCGTGGCATATTCGATGTGCCAAACACAGTAACAAGTGTCACAATGGAGTCGTTACTGGGCCTGCTCGAGCAAATCAATGAACAACGGGAAGACAGTGACAGTGAAATGTAGCTGATCTGTTTTTCCTAACACCAATTGTTGAAGAGGTCTTCCTTGCTCTACTTCATATTTTTCTCTCTTTTGCCGAAGATTAACTGATAATATAGCTGTTTTAAGATATTCAGCAGTTCTGTTGATCTGAGGCTCTCTCTTTATTCCAAATTACCACTGCTTTCGTCGATTGCCTCGAGCAGGCCCCAGTAATGTCTCCTTCATTCTAGCCCTGAGATTATATTTAAGGCTCTTTAGGAGAATGAGGCCCATCATTGTTACTGGTATTTGGCATATTGGGTACGCCACGGGGAGTTTGCCAGACTCTGCCGTGTGGGCAGGCTATACTGCCTTGTGGTACACTGCTTTGTAATAGTTTGAAGATGTGGAAAGTGATGCTTTTTTGCTTTTTTTTTAAATCTTCTTTCCCCCACCCCCAAGGATTGTTTTAGCGTGTGTGTGTGTGTGTGTGTGTGTGTGTGTGTGTGTTTGCTGGCGGGAGAGCAGCTCGGCCCGTCCACGCAGAGGCCTTGCCCAGCTGTGTCAGTGAATAGGAATAGGAATTTTAGAAGTGTGATTTATTTTGTTGAAAAACATCATGGGGTGGGGCTGGAGTGATAGCACAGTGGGTAGGGCGTTTGCCTTGCACGCGGCCAACCTGGGTTCGATTCCCAGCATCCCATATGGTCCCCTGGGCACCGCCAGGGGTAATTCCCGAGTGCATGACCCAGGAGTAACCCCTGTGCATTCCCGGGTGTGATCCAAAAAGCAAAAAAAAAATAAAAAGAAAAGAGAAGAAAAGAAAAACATCATGGGCATTCTTATAGGGACCGCATGAATCTGTACAGTGTTTTGGGGAGTATTGCCATTTCAGTGATATTATTTCTCCCAACCTATGAGCAGGGAGATCAGTTGTGAGTCTGGGAAGGGGGGCTGATGGGTTTGCAGGGTAGTGGCTGAAGAGTCTCAGCCCCATCCGTTGAGATTTCTTTTCCGCTTCTTCACTGCCCACTAGATGTCTCTCTATGTCTGGGTTTATTTGAGGACTCTTGATTCTGTTGGTCTGAGGGCCTGATTTTCTTCCAGAATCAAGCTGTTTGAATTTCCAGTATCCTGTAATACAATCGGAAGCGAGGGAGCTTCAGACTTTATGATGCTCTTTCCTCTTCTTTTCTCTCAGAATGGTGGTGTGAAAGTGCTCTGCCACTGAGCCATGCCATACCTCCTTGTTCTTTGTGCAATCTTAAGTGGAATTGTTTTTCTATTCCTGCAATCCTTTCTTTGAAATTTGAAATCAGATTTATGCATATTGGTTTTATATCATGCTGGTAATGAGCTCAGTCTTTTTTTTTTTTTTTTTGCTTTACACCTGGTGATGCTCAGAGGTTACTCCTGGCTCTGCACTCAGAAGTTACTCCTGGCAGTGCTCAGGGGACCATATGGGATGCTGGGAATTTAACCCGGGTCGGCCGCGTGCAAGGCAAACGCCCTACCTGCTGTGCTATCTCTCCAGCCCCAGCTCAGTCATTTTTAGGAGTGTTTTGGTGCATCCATTAGGGTCTTTTATGTATATTCTCACGATAATTACAAATAGTGTTATGCGGAGAGTTTAGACTTTATCAAAATGTACTCACAACTCTCTCTTAGTTCTGTGCTCAGGTATTATTTCTGCTGGGATATGGAGGACCATATATGGTGGCAGAGATCAAATCCTGGTTGGTCTTTTCTTTTTTTTAAATAACTTCATTAAGTCATTAGTTGAGTTACAGACAATCAATATTCCAGCACCAATCCCACCACCATTATTTCCAATTTTCCCAACCACCCCTAGAGCTGCCCCCATAGCAGCCCTCAAAAAATTTTTTTTACATTGCTTTTTATGAATACCTTGCTAAAAGGATGACCAAAGAATGTTTCCTTAGGAGAAAGTTAGTGAAGATTGCTTCTCACCATGGAGCCCTTAAGCCCTTGAAGAAGAGATTACTAAAATGTTGCTACAGGTTAGGTCTCTTGTGTTTATATTTTGTTGAGATTGGTTACCTTCTACATTACATCTCATTCAATCTGACATGCTGCTACTCCTGGTTTATCAGTGTTATAGAGTTTGAGATGTTGCACAGTGGAACTTTTGAATGAAGTGATATAGCTGGAGTTAAATACTTAATTGACTGGCGACTTTGGGACGTGTGCGTGGCCACCAGGCTTCCTGGAAGTACAGGGATTTGGGAGGAGGTAGCTCATCCCTGGCTCTGTGAAAGCTGGAGAATTTAATCACAAAACCTGCACACTTGAGTTTTTCAGCAAATTAATTTCTGGATGAGGTTTTTCTGAGCAGTGGGGTCCAGCTGGGAGCATGGCGGTGATCAAACCCTGTTGGTCTTGTGCAAGGCAAGCACCCTATCCCCGGTACTATCGCTCAGGCCCCAAAGAGTGATAGTGTTAGTGGCCCCTGCATGAATTTAGATTCCTTTCAGATATTTTCCTTGCAGAGCTGTTTTGAATAGAAATTTAAATACTATCTTGAAGGTGGTGGCCGTAGCAGACATCCTAAGACACTTTCAGCCTCTCACCAATCAGTACGTTGTTAGCTGTGGGTGTGTCCTCGATGGTGATTGTTACATTAAAAGGAATTCTTTGTATTGCCAATGCACTGAGTTAAAACATCAGCAATTGGAGGGGTAGGGCTGGGACGACCCCACAGGGAAGAGCTTCGTGAGTGCTGCCAAGTACCAGCTCTCGGACCCCATAGACCCAGTGAGCGCACACACGCGGCAGGAGGGGCTGCTGAGACAGTCACCCGGGAGAACAGTGTCCCGCAGGGAGACTCAGGCAAGACCGAGCTAAGGACTGTCCTCTGGGTCGGGGACGGAGTAAGGGGGCTGGCGAACTGGGGCTGTGCCCCAGTAGAACCAGAGGTCTGAAGTGGCATCAGCTTTGCTGACCCTTGCTAGGTTGGAGAGACTTGGATCGTGCTGAGTCCGATAGCAGGGGACAGCTGTCCACCCCCCGCCCCCCGCATGGTGTCCCTGACCGAGCTGCACCCTCAGCTCTGCCCAGAGATGCCCACACAGGCTCACCACCTGAACTGACTGTGTGGGGTGGGGTGGGGCGCTCAGCGCCAAGGTGTCCCTTTACTTTCTTTGGTAAAAGCAAAAACGGACAAAAGAAATCCCCAAATCCAGAATTGAGATTTGAATTTAAACTCACTGAGTTGTAGAGAGTCTTGGGACTTGCTAAACCCCGTGAAGGTGGGACAGACCCTGGCCCAAATTGGGGGCATCTGCCCTGAGGTGACCCCCAGTGGCATGACCTGCCTCCTGCCAGTCACAGCCGCAGCTGCAGCTAAGAGTCCACTCCAGGGTACAGACCCAGAGCCTCCGTCCCCCGCACCTGACAGACTCAGACCCCAGGGAGCTCCCCACTGTGGGCACCAGACTCCGTCCCCACTGGAAGGGAGAGGACAGTGAGCGCACAGGGGCCCCAAGGGTCAGTGTGGAGCCTCGGCATGTGGGAGTGGGCAGCCCCCAGCATGGCAGCTGGGAACAGCTGTTTGTGAGGTCAGCCTGGTGCTGCAGTGAGGAGCAGACCCCAGCGGTGGTGCTGAGTCAGCCCAACGGCCACTGCTGGGCGCCGTGACACACGGCCAGTCACTGCTCCCATCACACCAGCTGCCAGACAGTGGCCAGTGGGACCCCCGGACCTGGCTCAGCACAGTCACAGGGCACAGGTGCCACAAAGACCCTGCTATCTGTCATCGTCCAGGTGACAGCAGAAATGTAAAAGGTTCTAGTCTGTCTTCTGAACCTGCCATCTGCCGTGACCTTCATGAAGGGGAAGGTCAAGACCTGGATTCCAACTTTTCTTGCCCTCGTGTTTCCTGTTTCTTGCTCTTGACAGAGATCAGCTCTACGCATCTCCTTGCTTTCCTGCCATAAATTTTCACCATTGGGACTGCTCCCTCCTTTTGAAGAATCAGCGTGCAAGACAACCCTATGCAAAAGTGTACAAGAGGCTCAGATCCACCAGTTGTATCTTTGCAAATGGCAAGGCCATCCTTGATGATGAGATACTCAAACACAGGATTGGCCAGTCAGCGTGGGACAGCAGGAGAGTGGGTGAACAGGAACAACCTGCAGTGCTGGTATGTAGCACTGTGCTCCCCTTTGATGCAGCAGTGGAAGCACCTCCCTGGAGCTCCCCATCTGATACTGCAGGATGAGAAGCTCCTTCTGCAACCTGGGCACCCGCTGACACTGCCCTGACTCAGGATCACTCTCCCACCACCTTCAGTCTTTACGTAAGTGTGTGCAAAGTGCGGGTAACATACAGGGCACTGCAGTGGGCACTTGGGGCACGCCCGAGAGGAATGTAAGGCTCAGTGCCTTGCAGAACTTAGGGCTTATGAGAAACAGCAAGACACAACAGAAAAAAAAGTACAGAAAAATTGAGGTCTTTCCCATCCTTTGTTGATTCTGATGTATCTGATGTTTTTGGACACTATTTTGGATAGGGCTGTCAGTTTTGTTCTTCTTGGACCACGTTCCACAGTGCTCAGGGCTCTGCACTCAGGGATCACTCCAGCCAGGCTCAGGGAACCATATGAGGTGCTGGTTTCAAACCCAGGTTGGTCGTGAGCAAGGCAAGTGATCTGCCTCTGTAGCATCCTTCCAGCCCTGAGTGGGGCGTTTTATTTTTCTTCTAGTTCTTTATTTGCACATGGCAATGAAACAGATATTTTTGTGTTACTGATTTTGAAGCTTGCTAGTTTTCTCTACTGGTTTTCTATTTCTAAGTTTTTTTGGTATAATATTTAGGATTTTTCTGTGTGTGTGTGTGTGTGTGTGTGTGTGTGTGTGTGTGTGCACGCGCGCGCGCTATTATACCATCTGCAAAGGTGTGATAGTTTAGCTTCTTTTCCAGTTTGGATCCCTTTTACTTCCTTTTTCCTGCCTGATTGCTGGGGCACTTCCAGACTGTATTGCCTGTAAGTGGAGAAGGGGGACATCCTGGCCTTAGGCCTGCTCTCAGAAGGAAGGCTGTTTGTATTGTTGGCTGTGAGCTTGTTGTGAGCGGACATTGCTATCCTGAGATGTTCCTTTGTTGGTCACACCCTTTGATGCTCAAATCCCTGGCTGTGTGCTCAGCTGTCACCCACCCCTTGGTGTACCAGATGTGCCGGGGGTCAAACTGGGGCTGGTCTCATGCAGGCAAGTGCCCAGCCCGCATTAACCATCTCCTTGGCTCTGGTTTGCTGGTTCGATCCTTAGTTTTGCTCTACCCCTTGGCCCTTTCTCTCCCCCTGCCTCCTTCCCTCTCTCACCCGTCCTGTGAGACTGGATAAGGCAGGGCCTCCTCCCCTGGCCACAGCCTTCTGCCCCCAGGTCTGACTCAGCCTTCCCTGTGGCCCCTCAGGCGGGTGCACTGACATCCCTCTCTTGCTTGCTCCTGGTAGAGTGCTCGATCCATCCCAGCCTCACGTCACTGCTCATGGTCCTAGTGCAGGGGGCCCTGGCATGGGGCCCAGGAGGTGCCTCGTGAACCTTCTGGGGGGCTGTGTCCTGCTTCAGTCCTACAAATATCTTGGGAAAAGTGATAGAAGGCTTGACCTGGAGCACAGGGCCTGGACACTTGGATGCTCAGGCCCCTGGGCTCTGAGTCCATGGAAGCAGATGAAGGTTTGCACCCGGGCCTGTGAGGCTCCACTTTGTCGCAGGGGCAGGTCACACCCTGTGAACATCAGGCCCCCTCCCTGCAGTGGGTCAGACCCGGGGCCTCGCCCGTACACACCTCCCTTCCCATCCTGCATCCTTCCATGTGACTTAGTTCCAGCATACCCCTGGGCGATTCCCTGCCCTGCTGGCACCATCCCCCTGCCCCCCACCTGGTGCCGTGACTCTGACAATACAGGGTCTACATGTCTCTGCCCCCTGACCCTAGCAGTAGCAGCACACAGAACTCTGGGGTCTTTCAACCTTGGTTACATGAGAGCAAGGGGACTCGGCAGATGCATCATCTAGTTACCTGAGAACAGATGAACCTGCCAGGTGCCGTGGGTAGTGGGGTATCATCTAGTTACCTGAAAGCAGGGGACCCGCCAGGTGCACCATCTAGTTACCTGAGAACAGACGGACCCCCAGGTACCATGGGTAGTAGGGCATCATCTAGTTACCTGGGAGCAGGGGACTCGCCGGTGCCCTGGGAAGTGGCTCATCCTCTAGCTCCATATTCGGCTGCAGGGACCCCTGTGCTGCAGGAACAGGGGTGGCCCTTGAGATCCAGATGGCTGGCAGGCCAGAGAGTGACTTTCTGAGCGGGGACAGGGACCTCTCAGCAGCACCCTGGGCTACTGCAGACCCATTTAGCTTGGCCACTCAAAGACCCGGACAACATGTGGTAGACACCAGGGGATGGTCTACAAGGTTTATTTTGCCTCTCATTCCGCACATTACATGGGATCTTCTGTGCCCACCTAGACTTCTGCAAGCGGGGACATCATCTTCACTGTTTCTGTGTTGCATTGGTCACACTTTTCCCTGTGCCTCTTTGGCTTCATTCTCCTCTTTCCCGGGTTCAGCCAGGATAGTTTTTGAGTTCGCAGCCACGCCAAGAAGAAGAGCAGCCACAAACATATACACACGACAAAAGATAACTCTAAGCTCTATCAGTTTTGCTTTGTTTGGTATTACGAGCAGCTTTCGGAATCGAGGTTGTCCGCCCTCCTTACTCCCACCGGACCCTGGAACAGTGCATTTCGGGGGCTTCCAGCCAGCCCTGCAATGGCAGCTCTTGTGATTGTTACAGATTCCCCGATGGTTGCATTTTTCAGGAGTACAGTCATAGGTTAATTCCCTGATCACTCCGTCACATTTGTTATTAATGCAGAACTTTCCTCTGGAGCAGGGGGCTCCGTTCCTCACTTGGCCGACATCAGCGGTCACTGTTGCTCGGTGCTCATCCAGCCCAAAACACAGGGACGTTGTATCCTCTCTGACCAGAGACTGGTGGAACCCAACGTGCTCTGGCAGCTGGGGAATATTGGTGACGTTGGTACATTGCAGCCTTCCACACTGCACATCTGCCCAGTCGCATTTCTTAGGGATCCGGTTTTCAGGGTTCCGACCACAGTGTCCATAGCGATAGCCGAGTGCATTAATCATGTAGCAGCCCTCACCGTTTCTGGCAGACTGACCGAAGATCTCCTGGCACTGCATGGTGCGGTCAGTGCAGTTCCCCTGGAAGCAGTAGCTCTCCTCGGAGCACGGGGTACCGTCCTGGACGTAGGTGTTATCGGGGCAAGCGTGGTGTGTGCCCAGGCAGTACTCGGGAAGATCACATATATTCATGATGGGTCTGCAGAGGCTGCCGGCGGGGGTGTGCATGCAGTGCTCACAGCAGTCGCCCACGTGACACTGGGTTCCGGGGGTGAGTTGGCACTCAGTCGTGCAGCACGCATCAAGGGAGCACTCTTTGAGCGAGCCACAGTCACACTCCTCCCTGGGGCCCACTGCCCGGTTCCCACAGCGATCCTGTGTCCGGGTTCTGTTTGGGTAAGGTACGATGCTGCTGAACATACACTTGCCATACGAGTTATAAAAGAGGGTGCTCATGTGTGCAAAGGAGCAGTTACTGAAAGAGTCTGTCACCTCAGGGTACCTGTACATGAGGCAGGTGCTTCTCCTCTGACAGACACACTCTGGGGTGTCGTAATACAGACCAATGATTCTCCCCAGGTGATTGGTTGCTGTGATAGAAAGCAGTAGGAAGTGTCTGTCTCCGTGACCAAGCATGACCAGATTTTCATCGTTACAAATAGCACGTGCACTTGGTGAAAAGTCATGGTCTAATGGCCCTCCTGTTATCACTATAAAACCCACGTCGGGGAAGAGTTCCAAATATATATAATACCTATAGTAGGTATGAAACGCGCCTCCTGGCACCCGGTAATCATTCATCTGGGCTGGATCTTTAGTATTAAAGATAAGCAAGATGTAGACGTAGACCCTCAGATCAATGCCACGCAGAAAGGTGTCTATCAAACTGCCTATTCGGACCAGAAACTTGGCACATTCCGTCACATTCTGGAACAGTGAGTACGTGGAGAAAGAGCTCATGAAGAGGCCTTGGATGTGGCCGTGGTGGGTGGCGTATAGCTGGGCCGACAACCTGGGAGACTCACTGACTCGCCGTGGCAGCAGCGGCTCCAGGTCCTCCGTGTCTCCCGGCGGGGATGCGGGTCCCGTGGCCTGGGCGTCAGCCTCCAATTGAGAGACCACATGCTCAAACCGCCGGGAGTCCTTGAGGGGCTTGATCTCGTAGGTGAGGTCATCCAGCTTCATGATGCCGTTCAGGCCCCCGTAGCACGTGTCCAGCGTGACCATGGACAGCGGGGTCTCCTCCAGGTAGCCCAGGTAGTAGCAGTCGGCCGGGATGAAGGGGTAATCGGCCTGCATGCTGCCGTACTCGTCCTGCGTCAGCAGCAGTGGCGGGCCGGGCATGAACAGGGTTTTGCGCCTCATGCGGATCACGTGCCTCTGGCCCCCAAAACGCAGGCTGTAGGACAGCCATCCGGGTAGGGGGACTCCTGTGCCCTGGTACAGCTCCTTCCGAGGGACCACCACCTCCGAGGACACATAGCGCCAGGAGGGCCTGCCCGGAGAACACCGGGCCGGAGCCAGCAACACGCAGATCGTGAGCAGCAGGAGGGGGGTGCGCGGGGGGCTCTGACCCTCTGCCAGCCTCATGCCCAGGCCCAGGGACACCTGCCAGTGAGTAGGGACAAGGGGCCAGGTCTCCGCCATCTGCGGTGGCCAGTGGCCACTCTCTGCCAGGGAGAGAGGTGCTGACTGAGAACAGAGGGCTGCCCCAAGTGGCCTTTGGCTGCTGTGGGTGTGTCCTGACCCTGAGGGCTTAGGTCACAGAGGGCTTTTTGTTGAGGGAGCCCCCGGGCTTGACCACAGCAGAGTGGGGGGGCTCTGCACACCCGCGTGCCAGTGCTGTCACAGTACTCGGAGGCACATTCTCAGGCCACTCCAGGATGAACTTGGTCACTCTGCTCCTCCTGCTCCAGGTCCCAACTGTCCCCACTGTCTCTTCCCTCTAACTCTGGCGGGGCAATGCAGCTGGCCCCTTCAGCTTGGCACTGTGCTCTGCCTCACGCTCCAGCAGCTTTCTGCGGCCTGCAGACCTGGGTCCGAGCCCCCTTGTCCTCTGCAGATTCCTCTGGAGCTCCATCTGACTGACATCTGGGCATATGCAGAGGGGAGAGGGTCAGTTCTTCCCGGCCTGCTGCATGGAGACCTCGGAGTGGCTCGGAATGTGGCCAGAGCGGCCCTGGACAGGTGGGTAGAGCCATCACCGTGTCGGGAGGCGAGTGGTGCATGGGGCCTCGCAGGTTCTCAGCCTCAGCCCTGCCTGGGTGGGGTGTGGCGAGCAGAAGCGCAGATGAGCCAGGCCAGCCGTGCAGCTGCTACCAAGAGTATCTTGCCCTCACGGCAAAGCCTGGAAAGCTACCCATGATGTATTCAATATGCCAAACACAGTAACAATTGTCACAGTGGAGACGTTACGGGGCCCGCTCCAGCAAATCGATGAACAACGGGAGGACAGTGACAGTGACAATGACTGTAGTTTCCTTATTCAGCCATCTTTTCTTGGACGCTTGGGTTGTTGAATATTTTACCTATTATATTTGCCTCCCGCTGTGCTATCACTCCCACAGTAAACAATAGAGCACACATTTATTTTCTGAACAAATTTTTTGAGCCCCGGGGAAGCTGCCAAGAAGTAGAATTGCTGGATCATATGAAAGCTCTATTCTCAGCTTTTTGAGGAGTGTCATATTATTTTCCCAAATGGTTTAACATTGACATTGCCAGCAGCGGTGGGTGAGGGCTCCTTCCCCACTCTCACACAGACCCTGGTTGGTCTTGTTCTTTGTGATACGTGCCAGTCTCACTGGTGTGAAGTTATGTCTCATTGCTGGTTTTTTTCATTTTTCATTTTTTATTTATTTTTTTATTTTATTAAAAATTTTAATAGTGAGACAGGTACAGTTGCAGACTTACACATTTTGGTGCTTGGGTTTCAATTATACAGTGATCAAATACCCATCCCTCCACCAGTGCCCATTTCCCACCACCACGGATCCCAGTATCCCTCCCACCCCCCATAGCCCCCCATCCCACCCTGCCTCTGTGGCAGGGCATTCCCTTTTGTTCTCTCTCTCTCATTGGGTGTTTTGGTTTGCAAAAGAGGCAATGGGTGACAAACATGTTTTGTCTATAGTCTACTTTCCACATGCTTCTTCTATCCTGGGAGGATCCTCCCAACACCTTTATTTGGTGTTCCCTTCTTTATCTGAGCTCCCTTTTCCCCTAGTATGTGTGGTTGGCCTCCAAGCCATGGAGTAAAATTCCTGGTACTAATCTTGGCCAATCTTGGATGTTGGTCTCCTATTTTGTTACTTTATGTTCCCCAGATGAATGCAATCTTTCTATGTCTGTCCCTCTCTTTCTGACTCATTTCACTTAGCATGATACTTTCCATGTAGTACCACTTGTATGTAAATTTCATGACTTCGTCTTTTCTAACAGCTACATAGTACTCCATTGTGTAAATGTACCAAAGTTTCTTTAACCGGTCATCTGTTCTCGGGCACTCAGGTTTTTTCCAGATTCTGGCTATTGTAAAGAGTGCTGCAATAAACAGACAATTGCAGATGTCACTTCGACTATACTTTTTTGCCTCTCTGGGATATATTCCCAGGAGTGGTATTGCTGGATCAAATGGGAGCTCAATTTCTAATTTTTTTAGAATCGTCCATACTGTTTTCCAAAAGGGTTGGACCAGTTGGCATTCCCACCAACAGTGAAGGAGTGTCCCTTTCTCACCACATCCGCGCCAGCACCGGTTGCTTTTGTTCTTGTGGACATGGGCCAGTCTCTGTGGTGTGAAGTGATATCTCATAGATGTTTTGATCTGCATCTCCCTGATGATTAATGATGTGGAGCATTTTCTCATGTGCCTTTTAGCCGTTCGGATTTCTTCTTTGTGAAAGTTTCTATTCATTTCATCTCCCCATTTTTTGATGGGGTTGAATGTTTTCTTTTTGTGGAGTTGAACCAGTACTTTGTATATCCTTGAAATTAACCCCTTATCAGATGTGTAGTTGGTAAATATCCTTTCCCATTCTGTAGACTGTCTTTGTATTTTGGTCACTGTTTCTTTGGAGGTGCAGAAGCTTCTTAGTTTAAGATAGTCCCATTTGTCTATTTCTGTTTTCACTTGCTTGGCTAGCGGTGTGACATCTTTGAAGACACCATTAGCTTCTATGTCATGGAGGGTTTTGCCAACTTTTTCCTCATCATTGCTGTTTTTATTTGCATTTTTCTGATGATGTGATGCAGAGAATTTTTTTTCATAATGATATTTGTATGTCTTCTTTGAGGAAGTTTCTGTTCTCTCTCCCTCATTTTTAAAAATGTGGTTGATTGTTTTTATCTTTTTTAGTTTTACAGCTATTTTATATATCTTGGTCAGATAAGTTGTGGGCAAATATATTTTCCTGTGTGAAGTATCTTTTATTTTATTTCATTTTTGGATTTTGGGCTATACCTTGTGATGCTCAGGGGTTACTCCTGACTTTACACAAGAATTACTCCTAGCAGTGCTCAGGAGGTCTTATGGGTTGCTGGGACCAAACCTGGTTGGCCTAGTGCAAGGCCCTACCCACTGTACTATCTCTCCAGCCCCTGAAGTGTCTTTTAACTCTGGGTCCATCTTTCTTCCTTCCTTCCTTCCTTCCTTCCTTCCTTCCTTCCTTCCGTCTTTCCTTTCTTCTCAATTAATTTTATTTCTCACAAGTGAACAACAAAATTAAATGATGAATTGATACTTTCAAGATTTCTAAAACTATGCTGTGCTGTCATGGAAATCTCTTGTGTATCTTGGATTTTTTAAAAATTGAATCACTGTCATATACACAGTTGCAAAGTTATTCTTAATAGGGTTTCAGTCATACAATGTTCCAATACCCACCCCTTCACCAGTGTACATTTTCCATCACCAGTATCCCCAATTTCCCTCCCACAACCTCTCCCCACAACCTGCCTCTATGACAGGCAATTTTATTCTCTGTCTCTCTTCTCTCTCTCTCTCTCTCTCTCTCTCTCTCTCTCTCTCTCTCTCTCTCTCTCTTTCTCTCTCTCTCTCTCACATACACACACACATACATTCTTTCTCTTTTGGGCATTTTGGTTTGCAATACTTTTACTGAAAGGTCATCATTTTTGGTCCTTTACCTCCGTAGTTCTTATCCAGAGTGATCATTTCTATCACTGTCATAGTGGTCCCTTCTCCATCCTAACTGCTCACCCCGTTGTGGCAAGCTTCCAACCATGGGACCAGTCCTCCTGGCCATTTTCTACTCTCCTTGTCTATTAATATCATACTTTTAAAAAATATCCTACAAATGAGTGCAGTCATTCTATAGCTGTCCCTCTCCTTCTGACTCACTTCACTCAGCATTATACTCTCCATGTTCATCCACTTGTAAGCAAATTTCATGACTTAATAACTACATAGTGTTCTAGTGTAGATGTGCCATAGTTTCTTTAACCAGTTATCTGTTCTCAGGCACTTGGATTGTTTCCAGACTCTGGCTATTGTGAACAGTGCTGCAATGCAGATGGCATTTCTTCTGAGTGTTTTTGGGCCCCTGGGGTACATTTCTAGAAGTGGTATTGCTTGGTTGTATGGAAGCTCAATTTGTAGTTTTTTGAGGAATGCCCATATTGTTTTCCAAAAAAGGCTGGACCAGATGGCATTCCCACCAACAATGAAGGAGAGTCCCTTTCTCCCCATATCTGAGCCAGCAATGGTTGCCTTTGTTCTTTTTAATGTGTGCCAGTCTCTGTGATGTGAGATGATATCTCATTGTTTTGATTTCCATCTCCCTTATTAGTGATGTTGAGCATCTTTTCATATGCCTTTTGACAAGTTGTATTTCTTATGTGAGGAAATTTCTGTTAATTTCTTCTCCCCATTTTTTGATTTTTTTTTCCCCTTTGGTAAAAATTCTACCAGTGCCTTATATATCTTTGATATTAACCCCTTATCAGATGGGTATTAGGTAAGTAATTTTACCCATTTCTGTCTTTGTATCTTGTATCTCAAAACTTTTTTTTGAGGTGCCAAAGCTTAGTTTTATATAGTCCTATTTGTTTATCTTTGCTTCCACTTGCTTGGTCAGTGGTTCATCTTTGAAAAAATCTTTAATTTCAATGTCCTAGTGGTTCTGCCTACATTTCCCTCCATGTACCTTATGGATTCAGGTCTGATATTGAGGTTTTTTCCCAGTTGAATCACTGTGAGATACACAGTTACAAAGTTGTTCATGACTGTCAGGTCAGAATCTATAAGGTACATTGAAGACAAGGTCGGCAAAACCCTCCATGATATTGAGGCTAACGGTATCTTCAAAGACAACACTCCACTGACCAACCAAGTGGAAACAGAGATAAACAAATGGGACTATCTTAAACTAAGAAGCTTCTGCACCGAAAAAGATACAGTGACCAAAATACAAAGACAATCTACAGAATGGGAAAGGATATTCACCCAATACCCAGCGGACAAGGGGTTGATATCAAGGATATATAAGGCACTGGTTGAACTCTGCAAGAAGAAAACATTCAAATCCATCAAAAAATGGGGTGTTGAAATGAGTAGAAACTTTCTCAAGGAAGAAATATGAATGGCAAAAAGGCACATGAAAAAATGCTCTTCATCACTAATCATCAGGGAGATGCAGATCAAAACATCTATGAGATACCACCTCACACCACAGAGACTGGCACACATCCAAAAGAACAAAAGCAACTGGTGTTGGCATATATGTGGCGAGAAAGGGACCCTCCTATACTGCCGGTGGGAATGCAGACTGGTTCAGTCCTTCTGGAAAACAGTATGGACGCTTCTCAAAGGTAAAGGTAAAGGCCCTCCCGTTGATCGCCGATTTACTCGAGCGGGCCCAGTAACGTCTCCATTGGAGACTTTGTTGTTACTGTGTCTGGCATATCGAATACTCTCGGTAGCTTGCCGAGCTCTCCGAGAGGGGCGGAGGAATCGAACTCGGGTCGGCCATGTTGGCCGCTTGTAAGGCGAACGCCCTACCCGCCGTGCTATCGCTCCAAAAAATATCGCTTCTCAAAAAATTAGAAATCGAGCTCCCATTTGACCCAGCAATAATACTCCTGGGAATATATCCCAGAGATGCAAAAAAGTGTAATCAAAGTGACATCTGCACTTGTTTGTTCATTGCAGTGCTGTTTACAATAGCCAGAATCTGGAAAAAACCTGAGTGCCCGAGAACAGATGACTGGTTAAAGAAACTTTGGCACATCTACACAACGGAATACCATGCAGCTGTTAGAAAAGATGAAGTCATGAAATTCACATTCAGGTGGTTCTACGTGGAAAGTATCATGCTAAGCGAAATGAGTCAGAGAGGGACAGATATAGAAAGATTGCATTCATATGTGGAATATAAAGTAACAGAATAGGGGACTAATAGTTGAGATAAGTACCAGGAGGTTCGCTCCATGGCTTGGAGGCCAACCGCACATGCTGGGGGAAAAGGCCGCTCAGATAGAGAAAGGAACACCAAGTAAAGTATGGTGGGAGGATCCGTCCAGGATGGGAGATGCATGCTGAAAGTTGACTATAGACTGAACATGATTGCCACTCAGTACCTCTATTACAAACTACAACACCCAAAAGAAGAGAAAGAACAAAAGGGAATGCCCTGCCACAGAGGCAGGGTGGGATGGGGTGTGGGATGAGGGGTGTGGTGGTAGGGATACTGGGATCATTGGTGGTGGAGAATGGGCACTGGTGGAGGGATGGTTACTCGATCATTGTATAACTGAAACCCAAGCACAAAAATTGTAAGTCTCAACTGTACCTCATGGTGTTTCACTAGTAAAAATTAAAAGAAATAATACCTATCTTTTAGACTTAAATATTTATTTCCTGCCCCCGCGCTGACTGTCCTCACCAGGGCCCCTTGGAGGAGGGCGGGTTGAGTTTCCCTCTGCACCCCAAGCGGAGTCCTGGCAGCCGAGTACCTCCAGAGCCAGCTGCAGCCATGCTGGAGCCACTCTTCACACGTCCAGACGGGCCTCATGCATGGGGGAGCCGTCAGAGGAACCCAGGCATGCGGGTCCCGGCTGGGATCTCCAAGTCTGCTCTGATCGGAACTGGACCTCCTCTACCCAGATCCTCCATCTTCCAGTGGGTAGGTGTCACACCCACCGGCTGCCGCCAGTGCCGGGTGGTCCCATCAACGGCCAAGACCCAGAGACTATAAAACCCAGCTCCCGGAAGAGAATGGTGCGGAGTTTCCTGCCTCCATGCCTGACTGTCCTCATCGGTGCCCCTTGGAGGGGGGCAGTTGAGTTTCCCTCCCTGCCCCAAGAAGAGCCCCAGCAGCCGAGGACCTCCAGGGCCAGCCGCAGACATGCTGAGACCACTCTCCATGCATTTGGACAAGCCTCATGCATGGGGGGTGGGGGGCGGCGGAGGGGCCCAGACGTGCGGGTCCTGGGGCTGGGATCTCTGGGCCTGCTCGGGTTGGCGCTGGGCCTCCTCCTCCCAGATCCTCCATCTTTCAGTAGGTAGGCATCACACCCATCAGCTGCCATCAGTGCCGGGTGGTCCTGTCAGTAGCCGGGGCCCAGAGACTGTAGGACCCGGATCCCGGAGGAGAGTGGTGCGGGGTTTCCTGCCCTTGTGCCTGTCTTTACCGTGGCCCCTTGGAGGGGGTCGGGTTGGGTTTCCCTCCCCGCCCTGAGTGGAGTCCAGGAGCCGGGAACCTCTGGAGTCGTCCAGGGCCATGCTGGGGTGGCTCTCTGTGTGTCTGGACGGGCCTCATGCATGGGGGAGCCGGCGGGGGAGCCCAGGTGTGTGGGTCCCAGGGCTGGGATCTCCAGGCCTGCTCGGATCGGAGCTGGACTTCCTCCACCCAGATCCCCCGTCTTCCAGTAGGTAGGTGGCACACCCACCAGCTGCTGCCGGCGCCAGGTGGTCCCATCAACGGCATGCGGCCGCATTGCGGCTGCGCAACATCTTATTATTTTGTTCTTACTTTGGAGAACCCGGCAGGCTACTGAGGGTGTCCTGCTTGCACGGCAGAATCTGGCAAACTTCCCGTGTTGTACTCAATATGCCAAATACCAGTAACAATGATGGGTCTTATTCTCCTAACCCTGAAAGAGCAGTGAATATGGCTCTTTTAAAATTTCAAGGCTAGAAAGAAGGAGACGTTGCTGGTGCCTGCTTGAGGCAATCAACAAATAACAGGATGATCGTGATCGTGAAAAAAAATGTTGCTCATGACTGGGTTTCAGTCATACAATGTTCCAGCACCTGTCCTTTTACTAATGTACATTTCCCACCACCAATGTTCCCAGTTTCTACCATCCACCCCCTTATCATTATCATGGAAATTTAAATGGTAGTCAAAAAGTCTTACCAAAACAAAAGCCCAGGCCCAGATGGATTCACTGGTGAAATATTCCAAACCTTTAAAAAGGACCTACTGCCAATCCTTTTCAGGCTTTTCCAGGAACTTGATGAAACAGAAACAAAACCAGATAGTTTCTATGAGGAAAATACGACCTTGATTCCATAAGCAGACAGAGATACCACAAAAGAAAAAGGGAAATAGAGAGGGAGAGAGAAAGAGGGAAAATAGAGAAAATTGTGGGCTGATATCACTGATGACACAGATATAAAGATTCTCAACAAAATAGTAGCAAATAGAATCAAAAGACTCATCAAAAAGGTAATACACCATTACTAAGGATTCATCCCAGGGATGCAAGGATGATTTAACATTTGCAAGTCAGTCAACATAATTCACCATATCAATAAAAGCAAAGATTAAAACTATATGATCAAATCAATAGATGCAGATAAAACATGACAAGATTTAGCATTCATTTATGATTAAAAGCTCTCAACAAAATGGAAATTTAAGGAACTTTCCTCAATATAGTCAAAGCCATCTACCACAAGCCCACAGTGTGTACTCAAAAATGTATAGAAAACCTGTGGTGTTCTCTCGCCACCTGCGTTTGGTGGTCTTGGGACGCTTCCCCCACCCTGGGACGGCCGATGGCAATGGGTGGATGATGAAAAAGGAAACAAGGGCCAGGCTGGTTGGTATCAGTTGCAGTTTATTCCAATCTTGTCTCCATCCTTTTCAATTCTCTTCCTGATTCTCCTTCATTCTTCTCTTCATGATTCTCTTTGATTCCCTCTCTGCCTACTCTTACAGTCTTAGTTATATCCCCAAATCATGAGGGCTTGGGGTGACAATTATACATAGGTGTGGTCGTGCAGTCAACAGATGTAAAGTCCTTCCCTCAGGGAAAGCTTCTTCTAGGGCAAATTCTCATCCAGCAAGACCTGCCTAAGGGCAAAATACCATCTAGGGGTGCGTTTCTCCTTTCCTTAGTCCAAAAACTGTTTAAACATTCATCTTATTTCTACTTCATAAATTAGTCATTTTGTATGGACACAGTAAGAGATACATTAAGCTTGTAGGGTGGCTTTCCTGGGAAAATCTCACTATAGATCTCAGATAATAGTGCTCAGGCCAGATTAATTTTTCCTAACCTCAGCAGGATCCTGATTCCATTGTTACTCTTTGGATCATGACAGAATTTGTCCATGACCGTGCTCTTATGGTTAAGTATTATGGAAATTGGTCTGGCCTGTTTCGATGCCAGTGTAACTTGCCCTGGGTCCATCGAATCCCTTGTCGGGACCCTGCTTTTGGGGTTCTAGGAACTAAGGGCCACTGAGGCTTAAGTTGAGAAAACAGATGCCCCGTAGTGAATATTATTCAGAGTCATTTAACTCCCAAGTTACAAAAGCATAGCATTAACTGTCTTCCTGTGTCTATACAAAAAGGAAATTGCTCTGAAGTAACTATGCAAAGGACATAAGGAGAAGAGAAAATCAGTATTACACTTATAAGTACAAATCCAGTGTCCTTAGAAGGATCTGACCTTACAAGTTAACAGAGTTTGAGTAGGGGATAAAGGTGATTGACCGGTTGGGGAAGCAGAGCAGAAAAGAGGTTACAGATAAACACAGAGGAATGGGAGTGGCTGGGAGTACTCTGATGGGTGTAACCCAATAAACCCAAGCTCCCTGGGCCAGGGAGAAAGGATAAACCGTGTTATCCTACACACAGCAAGCATTCCTCCGCCCCTCACGGAGAGCCCGGCAAGCTACCTAGAGTATCTCACCTGCACGGCAAAGCCTGGCTAGCTACCCGTGACATATTCGATATGCCAAAAACTGTAACAGCAAGTCTCACAATGGAGAGGTTACTGGTGTCCGCTTGAGCAAATCGATGAACAATGGGAGGACAGTGCTACAGTGCTAATTTTATTTTATAAAGTTCAGAAAGTAACTGAAAGTAAAGTTGGACTCCACACCAGACTGTTTTCACTCGGGGCACCCCAAAGGGGGGTGGGTGAGAACCCTCCCTGCCCCAAGGAACCCAGCTCCGGCAGCCGACTTCCACTACCCAACTGCCGCCATGCTCTAGTCTGTCTTATACATTATAAGACACTTTCTACCATTTTTCAATAATTATCACACCATATTTGATGGGGTTCAGACAGTAGGCAACAAATCATAGAGAGAAATATATAAATATATGCCTCTCGGAGAGCCCGGCAAGCTACTGAGAGTATCACACCCACACAGGCAGAGTCTGGCCTAGTCCTGAGTGAGCTTGGAGATCTCAGTCATGGGTCCCGCATACCCGAGTTTTTCTGCAGGTTCCCTCATAGGTGAAGCTCATCGAGCCTGTGGAGAACAGCCTTCTGGATAATGTTTACCTCATAGAAACTAGGTTTTTCTTTTGTGTGTGTGAGTGGAGGTTGTGAATCCTGTTTCTTTGACTTTCTGGAAGAGACTGAAAAGTCTAATAGCATGATTTCCTTCAAGATTTTGAAGAACTTGCTAGATCCAAGCCTAGGGAGACTTGTTATTACCATTTTCAAGTTCTTTTTTCCCCCAACATTTACATTTTTTAAAGCATTATGTATTACAAAGTTTTTCATAATTGGGTTTTTGACATACAAGGTTCTATCACTGATCCAACCAACCAGCAGCAATTAACTATTTTCATTTTCAATGTCCTTGGTAGTTATTGGCCTTGGAAGACAATACAAGTCCAAATATTTATCCATTTCTTTTAGGTTCTCCACTTTTGTGTCAAAATTATTTTCATAATTGTTTATAGGAGATTATTTTGTGTACTTTAGGGTCTTTGTATATTTTCATGTCATCCTCAAATAGTGATCAATTTGATCTACTTTATAAATCAGATTTTTTGGATTTCTTTTCCTTGCTGGCTATAGCACAGCGTAGGGCATTTGCCTTGCACACAGCCAACCCGGCCAAGCCAGGTTTGATTCCTCCGCGCCTCTCAGAGAGCCCAGCAAGCTACCGAGAGTATCTCGCCCACATGGCAAAGCCTGGCAAGCTCCCCGTGATGTATTCAATATGCTAAACACAGTAACAACAAGTCTCACAATGGAGACGTTACTAGTCCGCTCAAGCAAACCGATGAACAATGGGAGGACAGTGTTTGTTTGACAGTGTTTGTGTTTGTTTCCTTGCTGGCACCTGCTGCTAGGCTTCAAGGCTAGAACCTGAGGCCCCATGTCTGAGAAACCTGCCAGCTCCTCCTGCCAGTGCAGAAGCGTGCCCGTTCCTGGCCTTCATCTCAGACACTGACTTCTGGACTGAGGCGAAAAATGAAACTCTAGGCTCACAGGTGGAGCTCCGTGTGTGTGTGTGTGTGTGTGTGTGTGTGTGTGTGTGTGTGTGTGACTCCCACTGGGGCTTCCTGCACCCAAAGCATCCCAGGAATCAGACACCTCAGGCTGCTGTTGGGCTGTGAGGAGCTGGCCCAGGGCAGGGCACTCCCGGGACTCAGCTTTGGGCATGTGTCTCCTCAGGGGCTCATCACACCTGTCATATCTGCATTTGTCATGTTCAGCACATGGCGTGGAAAGTCATGACAACAATCAAGAGCCTCCAGCCCCAGGAGGGGGGTTGTCTGGGCAAGGGCTAGGTGAGGGCTGAGTTCTCAGGGGCGGGGGTCCATTCTGCATCACACCCACTGACCCCGAGCTCTGTGCTTGCAGAACTCTCCCCACTGAGGAACAAGCCCCAGGGACATCCTCACAGGACCCACCAGAGTGGCACAGAGACCCCTGGGCCTGTCCTGGCCGGTGAGATTGGCTTGTCTGGTTGTGGACAGCAGTGGCCAATTTGAGTCCACTCACGTGCATATGCAGCTGTCCACTGTCCAGCGGGTGAGGGTCCTGATGCCCCAAAACCGTCATTAATAGTGTCTTGGCTGCCCTGAGTAGGTCAATTCTCACAGTGACTCGGGCGTTAGACAGAAACCCGCACTGGGGCACCTGATCCTGCTGACCTGTCATCAGAGCGTTTCTGCTGCTGCTGTTCCAACAGGAACCCGGGACCCTGGCCTGAGAAACCCTCCCAGGCCTGTACTCCTGATCCTGGGCTGCAGCTCTGCTGAGTGGGTGTGAGCGCCTCCCGCAGGGCAGCCCTGGAGCCGCCACAGTCATGGTCTGTCACAGTTTCCCCAATTTTATCCCCATTTAGTCATTTGGTCCTTGGGTGAGAGAGTGATTCACACGAAGAAACAGTTTACGTCTTTGTCACTGACATTGGACCACCATATCACTTTCAATTTAATCAGACTTCCTGGTGTGTTTGTTGTTAAACGGTCACTTTGAAAGGTCACCAGAACAGGAAAGCGGCTTCAGGGGGTCAGCCATCGTTAAAGGGTAAAATTGAAATTCTGTTGCCCCAATTCACGACATGGGCAGTGCGTGTGGAGAGTAAGGTCAATGGACGGTGGCAGATGCAATCCGAGGCTGTCTGTGCACTGGCCTCCAGGAGCTCAGGGCAGGGTTGCTCAGTGTGTTCCGTGTGGTGAGACTCGGAGATTCTGGGTGTGCTCAGACACAGCCTTGCCACTGGGTGCTTCCACACACCCACCCGCCTCACACATCAGATTGCTCTCACTCTCTTCAGTCTTCTGCCAAAAACATCAGCAATCAACAATAAAAGAGACTTTTTAAAGTTCTATGAGCATCTCTATCAAAGTAACCCGAGTTGCGGTTTAAGAGATGAGACTAAGAAAGCCACCGATGAGTACAGTCTACAGAGCACTGAGAAGTCTGAGGTTGAGTTCACAGGCGTGTGTGACTGTTGGAGACACGTGTGAGGAACCCAGTCCTGAAAGAGTCACACTCCTGAGGAGAGGCGGCTGGTCCCACCGCTCAGGGCGTCTCCCTGAGGAAACCATGTCAGGACTCATCCAGGGATGCTATGGTGAGGGGTGGGATGGGGGCTCCCATGGGATCTGCCTCTTGCCTCACTCAGGTCACTTCAGAGCTGCACGTGCCACAGGACCTGGTTTCTCCACTACAAGGGCCTAGGGGTGAAGAGGGAATGGGAAACCTTGAATGTCCCCTTGAGTGGATGAGGGGACAAAGGCCAACCCATCCCAAAGATCAGGACTCTCGGGTGCAGGATGAGCACCAAGAGGCTAGGAGGGTGCAGGTCAGAGAGTAGAGGTCAGTGGCCTCTGAGAGCTGAAGGAAGGAGCCAGCACATAGCTGAGTGGATGCCAGGATTTCTCTCTGACCAAGAACTCCTACCAGGAGACCATGATAATCCCCATAGGGTCATTTTAATTCTACAAGAGGATAATGAGTTACTTAGGGCCCAGGGAAATCATGGTCCTGTCAGCAGAAACTTCCATCAGGAGGCAGAGAGAGATACAAACTCCTTCCTGCCTACAGTGGGGATGGAGGACACAGAGCCACACCCCACAGGACAAGGTGACCATGGGGCCATCTGAGACAGGTCAGTCCTGATCTCCACAGAAAGATTATTCATCTCGACATGAGCAATGTTTCCTCGGGAGAGTCCTCAGAGACTCCTGGGAGCCTGCCCCCCTGAAGCTCACCCTGCTTCCTCCTGCAGGTGGTTTGTGTCTGGGCCCACAGGGCCTTCCCCTCACTGTATCTCTGGAACAGTAGTACAGGGTCATGTCCTCCTCCCTCAGGCGGCTCATTTGAGAGAGAGTGTGTTCTTGCTGTTGTCTCTGGAGATACTCAATCGGCCCTTCACAGAGTCAGCATAGTTTGTAAAACCACTATCATACTTAATGCGTGAGACCCACTCTAGGCCCTTGCCTGGAGGACCCAGTACATGTCATTTGGCAACTGTGAATTGAATTGAATTGAATTGATTCCAGAGGCCGCACGGGAGAGTGTCAGGCTCCCTCCGGGCTGCACGAAGTCTCCCCCAGACTCCACCAGCTGCACCTCACACTGGACCCCTGCAAACACAAAGACATCCTGGTCAGGAAACTCTCCTCACACAGAGGATCTGTCTCTCCCATCCCTCCCATGCTCCGTGTCCCTGTCGCCCATGAGTTACCTCCTAACACAGCCACCAGGAGAAGCCAGCTCAGCCCACACGCCATGTTGGTTCTGTGTGAGTCAGAATGGAGCTCCTGGGAACCCCTGAACTGACTCCTCCCTGGAGCTGAGGCTGGCCTGGCCTGTTTTCATCATAGCACGGAGAGGCTCATTTGCATATCCTCCTCCTACATAAAACGTTCTGTTTGAACCTAAAGAGTAAGTGAAGGACTCCAGAGCAAGTGTCTGGTTCTGGGGGTGACTTGTGACCCGGAAAAGATTCTGTCATGTGATTATTATATGACAACAAATTTAATTTGTGATATTTTGTCGTTAAGGTAAAGGTAAATGTAAAGGCCCTCCCGTTGTTCGTCGATTTGCTCGAGCGGGTTCAGTAACGTCTCCATTGGAGACTTTGTTGTTACTGTGTCTGGCATATCGAATACGTCACGGGGAGCTTGCCAGGCTCTGCCGTGTGGGCAAGATATTCTCGGTAGCTTGCCGGGATTTTGTCCTTATTTTTGATAAATATCATGTAATATCTATAGTCATACTTCTGTTTTGTGCATCATTTGTCACAGAAAAGCTTAAATACTTTATATAATATTCTCATAACACATTGTGTTAGTCCAATTATTGAGACAAAAGTAATCCATTGGATGACACCGAGTTATGAATGAGTTGGAAACCAAGAATTAAAACAGAATCAGGAGTAAGTCAGAATGGCCAGACAGCATAGCCCTGATATCTGGGAAACCTGAGGCAGGATCCTGTATCTGCTCTGTCTCTGATGTTTCTCCCAGAGGAAACATCTCTGAGATTAAAGATGTTTGTCCTGATATCAAAGGCCCTCGGATGTGTAAAAGCTTAGCTCAGATAGACTAAGTCAGACAGCTGACCCAAGAATGTTGTTCTTCTTATGATTCCTGGCTCTTAAGTGATAATTCTCACTGTGTTGGGCATGAGGAGCTCTCGGTCCACGAGTCTGTTCATCCCTTGACCCTCCACCCCTTCTCTCTTAGGCCATGCCCTACACATTAAAATACAGCATCCCATGGTTTGTCCCTGTCCACCAGGATTAGTCCCCAGTAACAACAGATGTAGAGGCAGCAGAGGTGGAAGCGTCTTACGTTGCACTGGGTGGTCAAGGTACATTCCTTGTACTTCGTATGGTTTCCCATCCCCCCACCGGGAGTGATTCCCTAGTACAGCGCCAGTGGTAAACCCAGAGTGGCACAACAACAAATCCAAACCGAGAGGCTGAAGGATAGTACAGTGGCAGGTCGCTTGCCTTGCACACGGCTGACCCAGATTTGAACCCTAGTATCCCATATGCTTCCCCCAGCAATTTCAAGAGTAATTGCTGAGTGCAGAGTCAGGAGTAATCCCTGAGAAATGCCAGGTATAGCCCCCAAACCAGACAAAAATTCACAAATAACCCCAAACAAAATATGGGCTAGCAGCTGTCAAGAACTTCTTCCCTGTAATGAGAACCAATTGTATTTATTTGGAATTTTGCCTTTACTTGCAGGATTTTGGAGACTAGTGTGCATGGAGGTGCATGGGGTGTGACTCTTCGCATCAGTCTAACCCCATGTATCCTTCTTACCTTGTCAATATTTGATTAGCAGTAAAAACCACAGGAGGTCATGCCCTAAACAGAATACTGACTTATAGATCATTAATGTTTCATGAGCACTGGCATGTATGGACACCTGTGCAGTGATCATGACACCCAAAACAGTGGATGAACCCCTCACCCGAGTTTTTCCCTTTGGCCCATGTTATTCCTCCTCCCACGCCTCACCCCTCCCTAATGCTCTTTGCAGTGCTTCCTGATTGTATAAGTGTATGTAGGGTGTGATGACGGAGACTCACTCTCATCGCCTTCAACTCTAGGGATATATTATGGGTTTTACTCATGACTAAAGGCGTCTTGGATTACTTTCAGTCCTGGACCTTTAAAATAGATCACAGGAGCTTTCTAGAAGGAGGGAGAAAAATGAGGAAAAGCTGTTCTACATCTTACATGAGTATCGAAGAGAAAGCTATAAAAATAATAACAAACCAGGAAAGCACCGATTAATACTCACCCTGCCAGGCGTTGGAGTCCTGGGGTGACTGTGGGGGACAGGGAGGACATCACCGGGAGGGGGTTGGGAGTGTGAGGGTGTCACTGAGAGTGGAGCTGCTCTTGGAGCGACGGGGAAGGGTCCTAGGAAAGACGCTGGAACTGGGCATGGATAGGAAAGGGTGGGGGTGATGGGGGCTGAGTGTCTCTGTTGTGACAGAATATTGGCCAGTGTGGGCTTCTAGCACATGGTGACCCCTTTACCAGGTGGCTCCCGAGTGCCCTCTGGTGGTCGGCAGTGCCCCTGCAGCCGCTCCAGTATCCCCGCAGGAGTCTGGGCTCCCCTGACTGACCCAGAGTCCCCTGCACAGTCACAGCCCTGGGGTCACCTGCTCTCAGGCTACTCCCCTGCGGGCAGGTCACAGGGTTCCTGGATCTCTGGAGATGGTGAATCAGCCCCTCCCAGAGAGTCGGGGTGATTGTCCTGCCACAGCCCTGCCCTTTCCTGGGGCCTGGTGACCAGGTCATCCAGGAGCTGCTGACCAGAGTCTGCAGGAGAGTATCTCTCTCTCTCCCTCTCCCTCTCTCTCTGCCTCTCTCTGTCTCTTTGTCTCTCTCTCCACATTAAGCCTTCAGTCATTATATCGTGTTAGTTGGGACCGGACGGCTTCTACATGGCATCCCATCCAATCTCCAACCTGTGAGCTACTCCTGTTTTATGAGTTGAACTGTTTGAGATGTCAGACCAGGAAATCCAGAATTTTTTTTCCATTCCTATGGAGTTCACATTCTTTTTTTTTTTTTTACAGTTGTAGATTTACAATTTTTTGTGCTTGGGTTTCAATTATACAATGATCAGATACCCATCCCTCCACCAGTGCCCATTTTCCACCACCATGGATAATATCCCCCCACCCCCATCCCCCATCCCCCCCTGTCTCGAAATCCAGAATTTTTAAAGGGGTAATATAGCTGAAGTTAAATTTTTAGCTGGTGGCGGCTTTGGGGCCGGTGCATGATTGAATGGACTTTCAGAACTACAGGAAGACAACGGGAATGTAAGGGAAATATAAATCTGAAGGAGAATGAGAGATATCAATGAAAAAGACATATCAAAAAAAGACTCAAAACAACAAGACTTGGAAATTCTGCCTTTCCCTCTTCACCGCTCACGCTGCGCTGATCTCCTCCCAAACCCAGGTTCTCGTGGGGGCGTGGTCTCTTTAGAAGTGGGCGTGGCTTATATAGGAGTGGTCGTGGCCAATTCTTCAGCGGGCCAATGCTCACGCAGCCGCAGGTAGTTTAACCATACTAAGGAACCTAGTCCCCAAGGAACCTAACCCCCAACCTACACAGCAACACGAAGAAACCACACAAATCCCCATCATATGGGGAGGACAACGAAAGAATGCAGAAGACTCTGTCGATACTACTCACCTAAGGGATCTCTCAGACAAAGAATTCAGATACGAAGTCATGAAGATGTTCAATCAACTCAATGAAACAATCAGACAGATATCCAGTAACATGACAGAAAAAATCAACAAATTACGCGAGGAAATGAGAGCAGAAATGTTACGAATAAAAGATTCCCTAGATGAAATGAAAAACTCAGTCTCATCTCTCAACAATAGAATGACCGCAGCTGAAGAGAGAATCAGTGAGCTGGAAGATCAGCTGCATCAAGCCAACAGGCAACAACACACAGTGGCAAGGGACCTCAAAATAGCTCTACAGAGAATCAGAGTCCTAGGAGATGATTCCAAGAGGACCAGCATTAGAATCATTGGACTACCAGAAGCTTCGGGAAACAATCCCAACGAAGAAAACACGGTTAAACAAATCATTTCTGAAGTATTCCCAGAGCTCCACAATGCAACCATTCAGGTTCAAGGAGCCCAAAGTGTACCAGCTAAAAGAGACTCTAATAAAAAAACTCCAAGACATATCATAGTTAGAATGATTGATGCTGCTGATAGAGATACAATACTGCAAGCAGCAAAGTCAAAGAAGGAAATCACATACAAAGGAGCACCCCTTAGATTTACAGCAGATCTATCAGAGGAAACCCTCCAAACCTGAAGGCAGTGGCGAGATATAGTGAAAAAACTCACTGAAATGAATGCTCTATATGGCTAAACTCTCACTCAAAATCGAAGGAACGGTACACTATTTTCTAGACAAACAGCAACTCAGGAACTTCATAGACTCAAAACCAAACCTAAAACAAGGGCTAAAGGGGCTACTATAAGACAAGACAAACCCTACAACCCCAACAGACCCTTAGAGAAAGATGACACAAAAACCCATAACAATAATCTCTCTCAATGTCAATGGTCTAAATTCACCAATTAAGAGACACAGAGTGGAAAAATGGATTCAGAGACAGAACCCAACATTCTGCTGCCTACAAGAAACTCATCTCAACAGCCAGAGCAAACACAGACTCAAAGTCAAAGGATGGAAAACAATCGTGCAAGCAAATAGCTCCCTCAAAAAAGATGGGGTGGCCGTACTAGTATCCGGCAGCATTAATTTCGCACTGAAAAAGATTAGAAGGGATAGCGAAGGCTATTTTCTCTTCATCAAGGGACATGTACAACAGGAAGAGATCACACTCTTAAATGTATACGCACCTAATGAGGGAACAGCTAAATCTTTAAAACAACTGCTAACAGATTTTAAGGAGGACATTGCTAGAAACACAATAGTAGCTGGAGATTTCAACATTTGCTTATCACCTCTGGATAGATCAACAAGAACAAAACTCAGCAAGGAAACATTGGATTTGAAAGAAGAAATAGGAGAGAAAGGGCTTATAGACCTATACAGGGCTTTACTCCCCCCAAAGAAAGAATACACGTTCTTCTCCAGTGTGCAAGGAACATTTTCCAAAATAGATCATGTGCTAGGCCACAAAACATACCTCAATAGAATCAGGGAGATAGAAATAGTATCAACAATCTTTTCAGACCACTATGCACTGAGAATAGAAGCTCAAGATCTTAGAAAAGGATCAACAGAAGGAGCCCAAATCGGGCAAAAGAAAAGAGATCATAAAACTTAGAGCAGAAATCAACGACATGGAAACCAAAGAAACAATCCGAAAGATCAATGAAACCAAGAGCTGGTTCTTCGAAAAAATAAATAAGATAGATAAACCACTAGCAACACTCACATAGAAACAGAGAGAGAGAGAGAGAGAGAGAGAGAGAGAGAGAGAGAGAACCCTAATAAATCGAATCAGAAATAAGAATAGGGGTATCACAACAGAAACCAAAGAAATTCAAAAGATCATCAGAGACTACTTTGAAAGTCTGTATGCCACGAAACAAGAGAACCTAGAAGAAGTGGATAAATTCCTGGATTCCTATCATATCCCAAAGCTGAATGAAGAAGATATAAAGTACCTGAATAGACCTATTCACATCAAGAAAATTGAAACTGTAATCAAAAGTATTCCCAAAAATAAAAGCCCAGTTCCAGACGGATTCACTAGCAAATTTTTCCAAACATTTAAAGAGGACCTATTGCCTGTTCTTCTCAAGCTTTTCCAGGAAATTGAAAAAACAGAAACTCTCCCAAACAGTTTCTATGAATCCCATATGTCTCTAATACCAAAAGGAAACAAAGACACCGCAAGAAAAGAAAACTACAGGACGATATCCCTGATGAACACAGATGCGAAGATTCTCAACAAACTAAGAAGCTTCTGCACCTCAAAAGAAATAGTGACCAAAATACAAAGACAGTTTACAGAATGGGAAAGGATTTTCACCCAATACACATTTGACAAAGGGTTGATATCAAGGATATACTAAGTACTGGTTGAACTCCACAAAAAAGAAAACTTCTAACCCCATCAAAAAATGGGGAGATGAAATGAATAGAAAATTTTACAAAGAAGAAATTCAAATGGCTAAAAGGCACATGAGAAAATGCTCCACATCATTAATCATCAGGGAGATGCAGATCAAAACCACAATGAGATATCATTTCACACCACAGAGACTGGCCCATATCCACAAGAACAAAAGCAGCCGATGCTGGCACGGATGTGACGAGAAAGGGACCCTCCTTCACTGTTGGTGGGAATGCTGACTGGTTCAGCTCTTTTGGAAAATAGTATGGACAATTCTCAAAAAATTAGAAATTGAACTCCCATTTGACTCAGCAATACCACTCCTGGGAATTTATCCCAGAGAGGCAAAAAAGTATAGTCGAAGTGACATCTGCAATTGTTTGTTCATTGCAGCACTCTTTACAATAGCCAGAATCTGGAAAAAACCTGAGTGCCTGAGAACAGATGACTGGTTAAAGAAACTTTGGTACATCTACACAATGGACTATTATGTAGCTGTTAGAAAAGATGAAGTCATGAAATTTACATACAAGTGGTACTACATGGAAAGTATCATTTTAAGCAAAACGACTCAGAAAGAAAGGCATAGACATAGAAATATTGCATTCATCTGGGGAACATAAAGTAACAAAATAGGAGACTAACACCCAAGAATGGCCGAGATTAGTACCAGGAATTTTACTCCATGGCTTGGAGGCCAACCACACATGCTAGGGGAAAAGGGAGCTCAGATAGAGAAGGGAACACCAAATGAAGGTATTGGGAGGATCCTCCCAGGATGGGAGAAGCATGCTGAAAGTAGACTATAGACCAAACATGATTGTCACCCATTGCCTCTTTTGCAAACCACAACACCCAATAAGAGAGAGAGAGAACAAAAGGGAATGCTCTGCCACAGAGGCAGGGTGGGATGGGGGGGATGGGGGGTGGGAGGGATACTGGGATCCGTGGTGGTGGGAAATGGGCACTGGTAGAGGGATTGGCATTTGATCATTGTATAATTGAAACCCAAGCACAAAAATTTGTAAGTCTACAACTGTACCTCATGATGTCTCACTAATAAAAAAGAGAGTAAAAAAAATACTAGCAAATAAAATCCAACAACTCATCAAAAAGATCATACACCATAATCAAGTGGGATTCATCCCGGGGATGCAAGGATGGATCAACATTTGGAAATCAATCAACATAATCCATCATATCAATAAAAGAAAAGATAAAAATCATATGATCATATAAATAGATGCAGAGAAAGCATTTGACAAGATCCAGCACCCATTTATGATGAAAACTCTCGCCAAAATGGGGATAGAGGGGACTTTCCTCAATATAGTTAAAGCCATCTACCAGAAACGTACAGCAAACATCATCCTCAATGGAGAAAAACTGAGAGCCTTCCCCCTAAGATCAGGGACGAACCAAGGATGCCCACTCTCTCCACTACTGTTCAATATAGTACTGGAAGTACTTGCAATAGCGATTAGGCAAGAAAAAGATATTAAGGGCATCCAGGTAGGGAAGGAAGAAATCAAGCTCTCACTATTCACAGATGATATGATACTATACTTAGAGAACCCTAAAACCTCTACCAAGAATCTCCTAGAAACAATAGACTTATAGTAAAGTGGCAGGCTATAAAATCAATACCCAAAAATCCATGGCTTTCCTATACACAAATAGTGAAAGAGAAGAAAGTGACATGAAGAAAACTATCCCATTCACAACTGTGCCCAAGAAAATCAAGTACCTGGGAATCAGCTTAACTAAGGAAGTAAAGGACCTGTACAAAGAAAACTACAAAATGCTACTTCAGGAAATAAAAATGGACACGAGGAAATGGAAAAATATCCCCTGCTCATGGATGGGGAGAATTAACATTGTCAAAATGACAATACTTTGCAAAGCGCTGTACAAATTCAATGTGATCCCTATCATGATACCCATGACATTCTTCAAAGAAATGGAGCAAACACTCCTGAAATTTATATGGAACAATAAGCCCTCATGAATAGCTAAAGCAATTCTTGGGAAAAAGAAAATGGGAGGAATCAACCTCCCTAACTTCAAACTATACTACAAAGCAGTAATAATTAAAACAGCGTGCTACTGGAACAAAGGCAGAACTGCAGACCAATGGAACAGGGTTGAATACACTGACATCTCCCCTCAATCATATGATCATCTAATCTTCGATAAGGGGGCAAGAAAAGTGAAGTGGAGCAGGGAAAGCCTCTTTAACAAATTGTGCTGGCAAAATTGGATGGCTACATGCAAAAATGTGGGCCCAGATCTCTGTCTAACGCCATGTACAAAAGTAAGATCAAAGGATTAATGACCTCATCATCAGACCGGAATCCATAAAGTTAACTGAAGACAAAGTTGGCAAAACACTCCATGATATTGAAGCGAATGGTATCTTCAAAGATGTCACGCCACTGCCCAAGCACGTGAAAACAGAGATAGACAAATGGGACTATCTTAAACTAAGAAGCTTCTGCACCTCCAAAGAAACAGTGACCAAAATACAAAGACAGTCTACAGAATGGGAAAGGATATTCACCGAATACACATCCGACAAGGGGTTGATATCAAGGATATACAAGGTACTGGTTGAACTCCATAAGAAGAAAACGCCCAACCCCATCAAAAAATGGGGCGAGGAAATGAACAGAAACTTTCACAAAGAAGAAATCCGAATGGCTAAAAAGGCACATGAGAAAATGCTCTACATAATTAATCATCAGGGAGATTCAGATCAAAACAACAATGAGATATCATTTCACACCACAGAGACTGGCCCACATCCACAAGAACAAAAGCAACCGGTACTGGCGTGGATGTGGCTAGAAAGGGACCCTCCTTCACTGCTGGTGGGAATGCCAACTGGTCCAACCCTTTTGGAAAACAGTATGGACAATTCTCAAAAAATTAGAATCTGAGCTCCCATTTGACCCAGCAATACCACTCCTGAGAATATATCTCAGAGAGGCAAAAAAGTATAGTCGAAGAGACATCTGCACTTGTTTGTTCATTGCAGCACTCTTTACAATAGCCAGACTCTGGAAAAAACCTGAGTGCCTGAGAACAGATGACTGGTTAAAGAAACATTGGTCCATTTAGACAATGGAGTACTATGTAGCTGTTAGAAAAGAAAGTTATCATATTAAGCGAAATGAGTCAGAAAGAGTGGAATAGACACAGAAAGATTGCATTCATCTGGGGAACATAAAGTAACATAATCGGAGACTAACACCCAGGAGGGGCCAAGACTAGTACCAGGAATTTTGCTCCATGACTTGGAGGCCAGCCACACGTGCTAGGGGAAAAGGAAGCTCAGATAGAGAAGGGAGCACCAAATAAAGGACGTTGGGAGGATCCTCCCAGGATGGGAGAAGCATGCTGAAAGTAGACTATAGACCAAACATGATTGCCACTCAATGCCTCTCTTGCAAACCACAGAACCCAAAAGGTGAGAGAGAACAGAAGGGAATACCCTGCCACAGAGGCAGGGTGGGATGGGAGGATGGGGGGTGGGAGGGATGCTGGGACCTGTGGTGGTGGAGGAGAGACGCTGGTGGAGGGATGGGTACTTGATCATTTTATAACTGAAACCCAAGCACAAAAATGTGTAAGTCTATAACTGTACCTCGTGGTGTTTCACTAATAAAAATAAGTACAAAAATAAAATAAAATATACTTCAATAAAAAAAACAAGACTTGAATGTTATCAAAAGAAAACCTGTTTCATCATTAATATGTTAAGTTGTCTGATTTAATGTCTGAAATATCTAGGAGATTTCTCTAAAAGGTGAAAATAGAGTTATAATATAACCCATGGATTAAAAAATCTAGATACCTTCACACAAAAGTAAAAATATCAAATTAAGAATTCATTAAAAAACATACTGGCCAGTACAAACAAAACAAAACAAAACAAAACAAAACAAAACAAAAACGACCCTAATGCTTGATGACAGTTCCATGAATAAGACGTGGGGTATATACACAACGGGATATTGGGCAGTTATAAGAAAAGACAAAATATCAGCGTTTTCTGCACAATGGATGGAACTAGGAAATAACAGATTAAGTGAAGTTTGTAGAGGGAGAAGGACAAATTCAGACAATCTCATTCATCCGTGGTATACAGAGAACAGAGTGTCAGGATGGACAGGTTCAATAATAACAGCCTCTGCATCCTAACACACTCTGGGGGTCCCGAGAGGAGTCGGGTGGGGGCTCAGATCATTGGGAAGCAGAGGCGGAGCACAGGTAACACAACAGAGTGTGGGGGTCTGTGGAGAGTTGGTGCTGGAAGAAGCACAGGGAGTTTGTGACCCACCAGCATCAACACACAGACTATTGTCATCGTATTTCCTCAGTGACAATAAAGAAGGTAACGGGAGAAATCTCTCCTTTATGTGAAAAGGAATGATCTTGACTGAAGAAAAATCGACTACACCTGACTAGCAGGACATCACAATCTCTAGTGGACTCTGAGACAGGAAGAGGAATGAGCACGTATGTAATAGGAGAGAAAGTAGGACTGTAGCATTGTCCTCCCATTGTTCATCGATTTTGCTCGAGCGGGCTCAGTAACGTCTCCATTGTGAGACTTGTTGTTATTGTGTTTGGCATAACAAATATGTCACGGGTAGAAACCGTGAAAGAAATAAATTAGAAAGGAAAGAAGCCAGGGACATTCATTTTGTATTTTCTTATTGTTAGACACTCCTGGCATGACAGAAACTTTAAAATTTTGTTTTTCACAGCAACTTGGGCAGGAGAAAATGAATTGGAGCCTTTTTGCACAAGTTAGTTTTTCTGCACCACTAGCTTGATACCGGAGCACTACAGGGAAGACCAGGACATAGACAGGAAGTAAACACAGAGAAATCCTAGGTATGACCCCCCAAATTAAAGAAAAAACAGATTACCCATATTTGAATAGTACAGTTTTTGAGCGATAGCACAGCGGTAGGGCATTCGCCTTACAAGCAGCCAACATGGCCGACCCGAGTTCGATTCCTCCGCCCCTCTCGGAGAGCCCGGCAAGCTACCGAGAGGATCTCGCCCGCACGGCAGAGCCTGGCAAGCTACCGAGAGTATTCGATATGCCAAACACAGTAACATCAAAGTCTCCAATGGAGACGTTACTGGGCCCGCTCGAGCAAATCGACGATCAACGGGAGGGCCTTTACCTTTACCTTTACCTTTATATATCCACTAGTTTTATTCTAAACTAGCCATTTGCAATCATGACTGATAGTGTTGTTTCTAATCAGAAATACACCTTCAATGTTACTCTTTATTATTGATATTGAACCTTTAAAACTCAGTTCCCTAAGTGAAGAATTAATGGTGCACTTGTGATTTTAAAGAAGTGACTTTGTAAGTTTCCCAGAACAAGAATGTTGCTTCAGGGGGTTCAGCATGCGAGGGGAGAGAGGAAAGTAGAATCTAATCCCCAAGTTTCTGTCTCGGGAGGACAGACCGCAAACTGAGGTTGATGCACAATGAGAAAGTCAGTAAGAGTCACATCTGTAATGGTCTCCATATGGGGCCTTAGCGTAAGGACGGTCCCTGGGCTCTGGGGTGTGTATATCTGGGGGTGCTGGGAGAGTGGGGGCTCAGGGAGAGCATCAATGTTCTGGGTCCTGCTTCTTGTCTCCCTTGTGAAGGGTCAGCACTGCCCGTGTCACAGGACCTGGTCTCTCCTCTACAAGGGGTGAGGGCTGGAGAGGGAATGGGGAAATCTGAATGTCCATTTAGTGAGTGGATGAGTGATGGGAGGTCAGCTCATCCCAGAGAGCAGGACTCCCAGGTGTGGGGTGACCAGGTAGAGGCTCTCTGGGTGCAGGTCAGAGGGTAGGGGTCAGTGGGCACAGAGTGTGTGTCTGAGAGCAGAAGGAAGGAGCCAGCGCACAGCTGAGTGGACGCCGGATTTCTCTTTCCGAATAAGTGACTCCTACCAGGAGACCATGATAATCACTACAGGTTGATTTTAATTTCTACAAGAGAATAATATATCCCACAGGACCTAAGGAAGTCATGGTTCCACTAGAGAAAACTTATAACATGATGCGAGAGTGAGACAAATTCCTTCCTGCCCACAGTCAGGATGGAGCACTCAAGAGCCACAACCTACAGGACAAGTTGCCCATGGGGCCATCTGAGAGCTGAGGGGCAGGTCAGTCCTGATCTCCACAGAAAGATGATTCATCTGGTCATGAGCAACGTTTCCTCAGGGAAGGATCCTCAGAGCCTCCTGGGGGCCTGTCCCACTCAAGCTCACCCTGCTTCCTCCTGCAGGTGGTTTGTGTCTGGGCCCATAAGGCCTTCCCCTCACTGTATCTCTGGAACAGTAGTACAGGGCCATGTCCTCCTCCCTCAGGTGGCTCATTTGCAGAGAGAGCGCGTGTTCTTGCTGTTGTCTCTGGAGATACTCAATCGACCCTTCTCAGAGTCAGCATAGTATGTACCACTAGCACTGATGAGTGAGACCCACTCTAGGTCCTTCCCTGGAGCCTGGCGGATCCAGCTCATCCAGAAATCACTAAAGGTGAATCCAGAGGCTGCACAGGAGAGTGTCAGGGACCACCTGGGCTGCATCAAGTCTCCCCCAGACTCCACCAGCTGTTCCTCACACTTGGACCCTGAAAACACAAAGACATCCTGGTCAGGAAACTCTCCTGACACAGAGGTTCTGCCTCTCCCATCTCTTCCATGCTCCGTGTCTCTGTCGTCCATGAGTTACCTCCTAACACAGCCACCAGGAGAAGCCAGCTCAGCCCATATTGGGTCTGTCTGAGTCAGGATGCAGCCCCTGTGGACCCCTGAACTGACTCCTCTCCAGGAGCGGAAGATGGGCCGGGCTGTTTTTATCATCACAGGGAGAGGCCCATTTGCATATCCTCCTTGTACATAAAACGTTCTGTTTGAACCTGAAGAACAAATGTAGGACTCCAGAGCAAGTGTGAGGTTCTGGGGGGTGCCTTTAACTCAGAAAAGATTCTGTCATGCAATTATTATATAACCACCAATTTAATTTGTGTTATTTTGTGCTTATTTTTGACAATAATCATGTAATATCTACATACTTCTATTTCATGCATCATTTGACACAGAATAGCTTAAATACTTTACACAATATTCTAATAACACATTGTAAAAGTTGATACCACTATCTAGACAAAAGTAACCCCTGGAGTCACTCCCAGGTATGAATGAGTTGGGAACCCAGAATTAAAACAGAATCGGGAGTAAGGCAGAATGACCAGACAGCACAATCCTGATACCTGGGAAACCTGAAGCAGGATCCTGTGTCTGCTCTGTCTCTGCTGTTTCTCCCAGAGGAAGATGAGGTTAAAGATGTTTGTCCTGATATCAAAGGCCCTCGGATGTGTAAAAGCTTAGCTCAGATAAACCAAGTGAGGCAGCTGACCTAAGAATGTTGTTCTTCTGGTGATTCCTGGTTATAAGTGAAAACTCTTACTGTGTTGGGCATTAGGAACTCTCAGTTCACAAGCATGTTAGTCCCCTGACCCTCCACGCCTTCTCTCTTAACCCTGTCTTTAAAATACTCACAGCATCCCATGGTTTGTCCCTGTTCACCAGGATTGGTCCCCAGTAACAAGAGATGTAGAGGCAGCAGAAGGGTAAGCTTTTTCCCCTGCATTGGGTGATCAAGGTTCATTCCTTGCACTTCATATGGTTTCCCATGCCACCGCCAGGAGGAACCCGTGAGTACAGAGCCAGCAGTATGCCCAGAGTGGCACAACAACAAAACCAAACCAACAGAGACTGAAGGACAGCACAATGGTGGGGTGATTGCCTTCCAATGCTTGATTTCCAATATCCCTTATGCTTCCCCCAGCAATTTCAAGAGTAATTCCTGAGTGCAGAGTCAGGAGTAATCCCTAAACAACGCCAGGTATAGCCCCCAAACCGACAAAAGTTCACAAATATCTAACAATAAAACCAAACAAAATATGGGCTAACAGCTGTAAATAACTTCTTCCCTGTAATGAGAACAAGTTGTTTTTATTCTGAATTTTGCGTTAATCTGGAGGTTGTTGGAGACTAGTGTGCATGGAGGTGCACGGGGTGTTGTAGGATAACACTGTTTTGTTCTTCCTGCATAGCCTCAGGTAGTTTAGGCTTATTGGGTTGCTCTCATAACAGTGCTCTCATGCCTCTGTGTTTATTTTAAACTTCTTTCTTTGTGCTCTGTTGACTTGTAAATATTGTTTTTCTCTTCTCCCTAAGTCTTCTGCATAGTTTATTCAGAGCAATGTCCTTTTTGTATGGACACAAGAAGACATGCTTTTGTAATGTGACTCTCAGTGATATTTCCCTTCTGGGCATCTGTTCTCTCACCTAAGCCTCAGCTGCCTTTACTTCCTTAGCGCCCACAAAAGCAGGTCCCTATGAGGGACTGGATGGAACCAGGGCAAGCGGCAAGCTATGTGCTACCCTGGCATCGAGATGGGCCTGGCCAAAGTGCCATAATGCTTAGCTATAAGTTTAGAGCGGCTTGGTCATGGACAAGTACTGTCATGACCCAAAAACTAATAACTAGATTTGGTCCCTGCTAGGGTTAGGAAAGATTAATAAGAGATATTTTGCCTGAGGCAGTCAGGAAGGGCTTTGGAATACCTTTTAGGTGGTGTTCCTTTTGAATTTGGTGGGCCCTCAGGAAGGGCTTTCTTATGTTGATTTTGCTACCTGACTGGGGGCAGGGTCATCCCAGAGTTCTGAGGAGAGAGCTGGAGAGAGGAGAGAGAGTGGCAAAATGGACTGTGGAGAGAATAGCAAGGGGAACAGAGAGAGAAGAATGTAGAAGAACACAGGAGCAGGCATGTGGAGAGAGAGAGAGAGAAAGAGAGAGAGAGGCTGGGAGATGGAGTGTGGAGAGATGAGCGGGAGAGATAGGAGGAAACGGGAATGAGAAGCAATGTGAAACTAGGATGGGACTCTCAGAGAGACTGGGGCTGATGCGTGGGGAGAATGGAATAAATGGCAACTGATCAATCAACTGGCTTGGCCTGCTTTTCGTCCACCGTCTGCCCCAGGGCCTGGGCCGCCCTGACTGGGGGTGTCGCCCGGGTTCCCCAGAACCTGGGCAGCCAGGGGAAGAGCCATCGGGGCCACTCTCTGACTGCCCTCAGAGTTTTATACAATGTGTGACTCTTTTTTTAAAAAAATTATTTATTGACTTTTTTGGTCACACTCGGCAATGCACAGTGGTTATTTCTGGCTTTGCACTCAGGAATTACTCCTGGCGGTGCTCAGGGGACCATATGGGATACTGGGAATTGAACCGGGATCGCCCGCATACCCTACCCGCTGTAGTATCACTCCAGCCCTGATGTGTGAGTCTTCACATCAGCCCTGGTCCCATCTCTTCTTTATACCCTGTAAATATGTAGTTAATAGTAAAAATCAAAGGAGGTCATGCCCTACACAGAATGCTGACTTATAGGTCATTAATGTTTTACAGTACTGACATTTATGGACACCTGTGCAGTGATCATCACACCCAAAACAGTGGATGAATCCCTCACCGCAGTGTTTCCCCTTGGCCCATGCTATTCCTCCCTCCATGCCCTGCCCCTCCCTCATGCTCTCTGCAGTGCCTCCTGTTTGTGTAAATGTGTGTAGGGTGTGATGACGGAGACTCACTCTCAATAGTCTTCCACTCTAGGGACATATTATGGGTTTTTAATCATGACTAAAAGCGTTGGATTACTCTAGGTCCTGAACCTTTAAGATAGGTTACACTAGTTTTCTAGAAGGAAGAAGTATAATGAGGAAAAGCTGTTCTACATCTTACATGAGTATCAAAGAGCTATACAAATAACAAACCAGGAAAGCACTGATTAATACTCAGCCTGCCAGGCGTTGGAGTCCTGGGGGCGTGGTGGGGTGAGTGTGGAGGGCAGGGAGGACAGATCACAGGGAGGGGGTTGGGAGTGTGAGGGTGTCACTGAGAGTGGAGCTGCTCTGGAAGCGACGGGGAAGGGTCCTAGGAAAGATTCTGGGACTGGGCGTGGATGGGAGTGGGTGGGGGCGATGGGGTCTGAGTGTCTCTGTGTTGTGACAGAATACTGGCCCGTGTGGGCTTCTAGCACATGGTGACCCTCTTTGCCCGCTGGTGGGGCTGAGACCCTTTTTGAGGTGGATCCCGAGTGCCCTCTAGTGGTCTGCAGCGCCCCTGCAGCCGCTCCTGTGTCCCTGCAGGAGTTGGTGTCTGGGCTCCCCTGACTGACCCACAGTCCCCTGCATAGTCACACACCTGGGGTCACCTGCTCTCAGGCTGCTCACCTGCAGGCAGGTCACAGGGTTCCTGGGTCTCTGGAGACGTTGAATCAACCCCTCCCAGAGAGTCAGGGGTTGATTGTCCTGCCACAGCCCTGCCCTTCCAGGGGCCTGGTGACCAGGTCACCCAGGAGCTGCTGACCAGTCTGCAGAAGAGTCTCTCCTCTCTCTCTCTCTCTCTCTCTCTCTCTCTCTCTCTCTCTCTCTCTCTCCTCTCTCTTTCTCTAGGTTAATCCTTCAGTGATTATATCTTGTTAATTGAGATTGAAGCCTTCCATGTTACATCCCATCCAATCTCCAATCTGGTGTGTTACTACTGTTTGATCAGAGTTGGAGCGTTCGAGATGTCACTTCAGGAAATCCAGAATTTATATACTGAAGTTAAATTTTTACCTGGCTGGTGGCTTTGGCTTTTTTTTATCTGGCCTGTGCGTGACTGCTTTGGCTTCCAGAAGTACAGAAAGTTAACAGGAATGTAAGGGAAATATAAATCAGAACAATGAGAGATATCACTGAGAAAGACCAGTTATCCCTCCCCCCCGCAAAAAAAAGTCTCAAAACAACAAGAGTTGGGATGTGGTCAAAAGCAAATCTGTTTTATCATTAATGTGGTTTGTTGTCTGATATAATGTCTATGAAAAACACTAGCAGAGTTCCTTAAAAAGTGTTAAAAAGTGAAAATAGAGTTTCCATATAACCCAGTAATTTCATCCAGACGCCTTCGCCCAATGGTGAACACATCAAATTTAGAAGTTATGAGGAAACATACACTGCAGCATTTGATACATTGACCAGGACATGAAAATGATCCTAACCTTTAATGAGAGTTTCATGGAGAAGAAGTTGGGCTGTTATACAGTTTGTACTATGCAACTAGAAGAAAAGACAGTATCACTGTTCGTTGCAACTTGTTTGGAACTGAAAATATCAGATTAAATGAAGTAAGTCCCAGGGAGAAGGATAAATTCAGAGGATCTCATTCATGTGTGGTACACAGAGAACAAAGCACCAGGATGGACAGGATCCAATGATATCAGCCTCTGCATTCTAACCACACTCTGGGGTTCCCGAGAGGAGTTGGGTGGGGGGCTCAGATCACTTGGAAGAAGAGGCCGAACACAGGGGCCACAGCAGAGTGTGGGGATCTGTGGGGATTTTGTGCTGGGAGAAGTGCAGGGAGTTTGTGACCACCAGCATCAACACTCAGACTACTGCCATCGTATTTTCTTTCTTTTTTTTATGGAGGAGTACTGTTATTTATTCAGTCACTGATTAGCTGATTGAATTGGGCATGAACTTCACCTCACTCTTTTCCCCTTTATTTTTAATAATTTTATTTATTGTATCACCGTGAGAGCAGTTACAAAGCTTTCGGGTTTAAGTCGGTCATATAATGAAACACTCGTACCTTCACCAGTGCCCATTTTTCACCCCCAAAACCCCCAGTATGCTCCCATCCCACACCCTCCCCCTACCTGTGGGGCAGATTATTTTCACATTACTCTCTCTCTAGTTTGATTACTTTCAATATTTTGTCACCAGACGCAACATTATTATTTGGGATTTTACCCCAACACTCAGATCTGCTGAAAAGGCAACAGTAGACAATTTGTTTTCTATTGCTGGTTAAGAATAACATATGATGTTGCATGGATGCAGTAGTGGACACACGATTTTGAAATTCTGAAATTTTAATAATTAAATCTGGATGAATTTCTGCCCAAACCTGCTGGGTTCCAAGATTTGTTATTGAGTTCCTGGGATCATGGCCGTTAAGGAGCTTGATCAGGATCCAGAAAGGCTGTTCATGGGCGGTGACTCAGGGTCTCATTGGGATGGGAAGGAAAGGGCTGGCTCCACCCCCATCCCATGAAGCCTCATGTGTCTCATCACTGAGGGCCCAAACCTGACTGTTCAATGGCCTCTGGAGGATGGCAGCCACTGAGCCGCCTAGGGGGAGCAGGAGGAGGGACAGCACCCTTCCCCCCTGGCGTGGCCCGGCAACAGTAACCTGCTGCGAGTCCGGATGCATTTCTGCCAAAAGCCGCTGGGTTCTGAGATTTGTTTCTGAGTCTCTGGGATCATGGCCATTAATCAGCTTGATCAGGACCCATAGAGGCTGTTCATGGGTGGCGACTTGGCATCTTGTTGGGAGGAAAGGGCCGGCTCCACCACCATCCTGTGTGGCCCCGTGTGTCTCGTCACTACGAGCCCAGACTGTCCAGTGGCCTCTGGAGGATCATGGCCACCGAGCTGCCAGGGGGAACAGGCCAAGGCATGAAACCTACTCTCACCAGGGTTGGCCCAGCACTGGTAACCTACTGCAGGGACCAGACGCATTTGCCAAAAGCCGTTGGGTTTTGAGATTTCTGAGTTTCTGAGATCATAGCCATTAAATGGCTTGATCAGGACCCAGAGAGGCTGTTCATGGTTGGCAGCTCGGGATCTCGTTGGGATGGGGAGGAAAGGGCCGACTCCACCCCCATCCCATGACACCCCCCATGTCTTGTCACTTTGAACCAAAACCTGACCAATGGCCTCTGGCAGATGGAGGTCACTGAGATGCCAAGGGGGAGCAGGCGGAGGGACAGCACCCTTTCCCCCCTGGGGTGGCCCAGTGACAGTAACCTACTGCAGGGTCCAGACACATTTCTGCCAAAAGCCACTGGGTTCGAGATTTGTTTCTGAGTCTCTGGGATCATGGCCATTAAGCAGCTTGATCAGGAGCCTGAGAGGCCATTCGTGGGCGATGACTTGGAGTCTCGTTGGGGTGAGGAGGAAAGGACCAGCTCCACCCCCATTTCGTGAGGCCCCATGAGTTTCATCACTGAGGGCCCAAACCTGACTGTCCAGTGGCCTCTAGAGTATGGCAGCGGCGGGCCGCCAGGAGGAACAGGCCAAGGCACGAAACCCATTACCCCCTGGGGTGGCCCAGCACCGGTAATCTACTGCAAGGACCGGACGCATTTCTGACAAAAGCCGTTGGGTTTTGAGATTTGTTTCTGAGTCTCTGGGATCATGGCCATTAAGCAGTCCAATCAGGAACCAGAGAGGCCATTTCTCCAATTATATAGCTGAGCCCGAGGTGGTTTGTTGGTGTGTCTCCCACATACCTAACTTTTGGCCGTTTCCTTTCTTGGTAAACTTTGCCCTAAGTTTTTGGGATCTGGTCAAAGGCACAGCAGCAATTTTGGGGTATCTGGAAGTCTGAAGGCGCCATCAGGCTTCTGATGCACTTGCCTCACAGGTACAGATTGACATGATGGCAGCACCATACCCCCTTGCCATTGTATTTTCTCACTGACAATACAAAATAGAACAGTGGTAAAGGCCTTAATATCTGTGGGGAAAAATATCTTGGTAGAAAGGAAAATCAGACATACCACATGAAAAGGGACACAACAGAACCTTTCTAGTAAATTATTGGAAAGAGGAATCAATTCAGAGTGGTAGAAGGAGTAATATCTTTATTATTTAATTTTTAAATCACATCACAGTGAGATAGACCCTTACAAAGCTGTTTATGATTAGATGTCAGTCATACAGTGTTCCAACACCCATCCTTCCATCAGTGTACATTTCCCAGAACCAGGGTCCCCACTTTCTCTCCAATCACCCCCCACTTCCCAGCTCCAGCGTTCCTCTATAGCAGATGCTTTACTTCTCTCTCTCTCTCTCAGTCTCTCGCATTCTCTCTTTTTCTCTCTTCCTTTGGGGCATTGTTGTTTGCATATAGGTACTGGAAAGCTATAAGGAATATCCCTTTACCTACCGTTAGTACTCCGTACTTGTCCAACATTTTCATTTTCATTTATTATTGTCATACTGTTTCCTTCTCTGTCTTAGCTACATCCACCCCACACACACTTTTGGTTGATTCCAACATTTGACCAGTATTCCTAGACCCTGTTTCCCCTGACCATGGATATAATTTTTCTATTATACATTTACATGCTCTATGATATGTAATATCATATAGTATCATATAGAGTCTCCTACCGCCATGCCTGGCTGTCTTCACCGGGGCCCCTCAGAGAGGGGCAGGTTGAGTTTCCCTCCCTGCCCCCAGCAGAGCCCTGGCAGCCAAAGACCTCCGGAACTCAAGGCCACTCTCCACAAGTTCGGATGAGCCTCATGCATGAAGGAACCCACAGAAGGACCCAGGTGTGTGGGACTCAGGGCTGAGATCTCCAAGCCTGCTCGGATCGGACTGGGCCTCCTCCACCCAGATCCCCCATTATCCAGTAGCGTCACAGCTACACCCACAAACTGCCCCCCGTGCCATGTAATCCCATCCATGGCCAAGATCCAGAGACTATAAAACCAAGCTCCCGGAAGTGACCTCTTATTACCTAGTTCTTCCTCTCGGAGAACCTAGCAAGGTACCAAGAGCATCCTGCCCACACTGCAGAGCCTGGCAAGCTCTCCGTGGCATATACGATATGCCAAATACAGTAACAATGATGGGTCTCATTCCCCTTATCCTGAAAGAGCCTCCAATACGACACCACTAAGGAGAGGCTGCTAAAATCTCAGGGTTTGGATGAATGGAGACGTTACTGGCAACCACTTGAGCAAATCGATGATCAACGGGATGACAGTGATACAGTGATATTATATTTACAGCATATATAATATAGTCCATAATATAACATGTTGCACTGTCGTCCCGTTGTTCATTGATTTGCTGGAGCAGGCACCAGTAACGTCTTCATTGTGAGACTTGTTTTTTCTGTTTTTGGCATATCGAATACACCACGGGGAGCTTGCCAGGCTCTGCCCTGCAGGCGGGACACTCTCAGTAGCTTGTTGGGCTCTCCGAGAGGGGTGGAGGAATCGAACCCAGGTCAGTTGCATGCAAGGCAAACACCCTACCTGCTGTGCTATGGCTCCAGCCCAGTATGTAATATACTATGTATTATATAATTCACTGTATATCACATCATATAACTTATTATATATAGCATATTTTATAGTTATAAATATAGCATATTTAAGAGAGGCTGATAAAGTCTCAGGGCTAGGATGAATGGAGACGTTACTGGGCCTGCTCAAGCAAATGGATGGTCAAAGGGATGACATTGATACAGTGATACAGTGATATATGTTTTATATAAAATATAAATATATAAAACATATATATTATATATTATTATATATTTATATATTATATATTATATTTATATATTATATAATATATAAAACATATATAAAACATAAAAGGGCTGGAACAATAGCACAGCGGTAGGACATTTGCCTTGCACGTGGCCAGCCCAGCCGAACTGGGTGGGTTCGATTCCTCCGCCCCTCTTAGAGAGCCCGGCAAGCTACCAAGAGTATTGTGCCCGCATGGCAAAGTCTGGCAAGCTACCTGTGATGTATTCGATATGCCAAACACAGTAACAAGTCTCACAATGGAGACGTTACTGGGCCAGCTTGAGCAAATCAATGAACAACGGGAGGACAGTGCTTATATGATATGCGTTATATAGTCTATATTATGTTAGATAGCACATATTATATACTATATTTATTATATATTATACACAGTAGATGGCGCCGTGTTATCCCATCAATGGCCAAGACCCAGAAACTATAAAACATAGCTCCCAGAAGAGAACAGCACAGAGTCGTCTGCCCTTGCATCTGGCTGTCCTCACCGGACCCCCTTGGAGGAGGGTGGGTTGAATTTCCCTCCCCGCCCCAAGCAGAGCCCCGGCAGCTGAAGACCTCTGGAACCAGCCACAGCCATGCTTAAGACCACTCTCCACACATTCGGACAAGCCTCACGCATGAAGGAACCGGCAGAGAAACACAGGCATGCCAGACCTGGGGCCGAGATCTCCAAGCCTGCTCAGTTCAGGACTGGGCCTCCTCCACCCAGATCTCCTGTCTTCCAGTAGGTAGGTGTTACACCCACCAACTGCCCCCAGTGCCATGTTATCTCATCAACAGCCAAGACCCAGTGACTATAAAACCCAGCTAAACTATAGAATAGTATCTAGTTCTTACTCCTGGAGAAGCCGGCAGGATACTGAGAGTATCCTGCCCGCACAGCAAAGTCTGGCAAACTCCCCGTGGCATATTCGATATGCCAAAAACCCAGTAACAATTGCAACCCCCATCCCACGAGGCCCCACGTGCTTCATCAATGCAGTCTCATACCTGGCTGTTCATTAGGCTCTAAAAGATGGAGGCCACCATGCCACTGCTGCAAGGGGGGTACAAGTGGAGGGGCAGACACCCTTCCCCTCCCACAACGGCATAGCACTGTAGTTAAATGCACAGTCCAGATGCATTTTGGTTGGGCATTATATTTTGCTCAGATTTTACCACCACCAGGGCTGGAGCGATAGCACAGCGGGTAGGGCGTTTGCCTTGCACGCAGCCAACATGGCCGACCCGAGTTCGATTCCTCCGTCCCTCTCGGAGAGCCTGGCAAGCTACCGAGAGTATTCGATATGCCAGACACAGTAACAACAAAGTCTCCAATGGAGACGTTACTGGGCCCGCTTGAGCAAATCGATGATCAACGGGAGGGCCTTTTACCACCACCATTCAAGCCTGTCTTTCAGGGACAAATGTTGGATTATATACTATCCATTGATCACATTGCATATAAGGAAATATCGCGCAGCCACATAGGCAGTTGAGCAGTTTGGAAAATAGTCCTGGTACCCGCATACCGAAGCCATGCTTGTAGAAGGTCATGGTCACCAGGATTCCATCTGGAGAAGGTTGGGAGACAGCACCTACCCCATCTGGGAATTCCCAGTAATACTGGCTCAATATGGGACCTGGAGAATTCTCCGGGAGTTGTGGAGCCTGCCGGTCAGTTTTCTTCACTGCTGTGTGCTGTAAGATGGCACTGGGAGTGGGTTGTGGGCGTGACTTCCGGGTTCAGAGGCTGCCTAGGATTTGGGACGGGATTGCCCGGCCCGGTGTCCCCATGTAGTTTGGAAAAGAGTCCTGGTACCCGTATACTGGAGCCATGCTTGTAGAAGCTCTTGGTTGCTGGGATTCCATCTGGAGAAGGCGGGGAGACAGCACCTACACCATCTGGGACCTCCTGGTGATACCGGTTCAGTATGGGTCTCGGAGAATTCTCCAGGAGTTGTGGAGCTCGAGAGCCAGTTTTCTTCACTGCTGTGTGCTGTAAGATGGCGCTGGGAGTGGATTGTGGGTGTGGCTTCCAGATTCAGAGGCTCCTGGGAACCAGGACAAAATTTCCCAGCCCGATGTCCCCATGCAGTTTGGAAAATAGTCCTGGTACCCGCAAACTGGAGCCATGCATATAGACGCTCATGTTCTCCGAGATTCTATCTGGAGAAGGCTGGGAGACGGCACCTACCCTATCTGGGACCTCCTGGTGATATCGGCTCTGTATGGGGCCCGGAGAATTCTCCTGGAGTTGTGAAGCCCGCTGGCCAGTTTTCTTCACTGCTGTGTGCTGTAAGATGACGCTGGGGGTGGGTTATAGGTGTGTCTTCCGGGTTCAGAGGCTGCCTGGGAACTGGGACAAAATTTCCCGGCCCTTTTTCTCCATGCGGTTTGGAAAACAGTCCTGGGACCCGCATGCTAGCGCCATGCTTGTAGATGCTCATGGTCGCCGGGATTCCATCTGGAGAAGGCGGGGAGACAGCACCTACCCCATCTGGGACCTCCCAGTGATGTTGGCTCAGTATCGGACCCAGAGAATTCTCCGGGAGTTGTGGAGCCCGCCAGCCAGTTTTCTTTGATGCTGTGTGCTGCAAGATGGCGCTGCAGGCAGGTTGTGGGTGTGACTTCCGGGTTTAGAGGCTGCCGGGGAACCTGGGTGGAATTGCCTGGCCTGGTGTCCCCATGTGGTTTGGAAAATGGTCCTGGTACCCGCATGCCCGAGTCATACTTGTATGACATGGTTGCCAGGATTACATCTAGAGAAAGCGTCATGCCATCTCTCTTTAGAGGATTTTGTTTGTCTTATCTTACAGTCACGCTTTGAGTTTTTCTTTCAAAATTACTTTTGAGTCCTTGAGGTTTCTGAGCTATTGTTTATCCATTAATTATGATATCTTTGTTTTGAAAATGAATGAGACTCTACTGGGTAAAAAAATCTTGGTGAAGGTCCATTTTGTAAGTTTTCAAACTATCCTAGCACAGATCTAGGAGCCAGAGTATTTATTTGATATGTCTGCTGTGAATCTGAGGACATTCCGTTGTATGTAATTTTCTTCTTTGATCTTGCTGTTCTCAGTATTGTTCTATATTTATAGTGCTGGTATTTATTTTTAGAATATCTCTCAGAGTCTTTTTATTAGGGTCTCTTTTAACTGGTACACTCTGGTTTTTTTGGACCTGGATGCTTGTGGTCTAGAGATCAAGGAAATTTTCAGCAATGATGTCCTTAAGTGTTAGTAACTCACTGCGGTTTGCTGTCTTATCCCTCTGTTTCTCTGAAGATTCTTATGTTGCTCCTCCTGAAATAATCCTTTCTCTATTTTGATCTTGAGTTATTTTGATGTCTTTTACCAACTATTGTTGTTTCCTGGAGGTTTTCTCCACATCATCCTTAATGTTCACTTGATCACTTGACATCCCGTTACTCATCGATTTGCTTGAGTGGGCACCAGTAAAGTCTCCATTCATCCCTGTCACGTGCTAGGTGTCTGCTCGTTCGAGGAACATGAAGAGCCTCAAACTGATCTTTCAAGGTCTTGACAAAGAAGTCTGACCATCTCGTAGGTGGGCGGCTACACGATCTTTTGACATCCTGTGGAATCCAGTCAAAAATGGCTCTAGTCCAGCGGTCATTTCCAAATCTCATTACGTGTCCAGCCCATCTGATTTTCAACACCTTGGCAAACAAGACAGCGTCCCTGATTCTTGATTGTGAGAAACAGTCTCATTCCTGATGTTCCATTCTCTCTCAATGGGACGAACATCTCCAAATGCAACATTTATGTGTACCTAGGTCAAGAAGTCAACATGACTAATGACCTGGCTCCTGAGTTGCGCAGGAGGAAGAGAGCAGCTTGGAATGCCTTCAAGAGCATTGCAGAAATAGCTAAGAGAATGAAGAACCTCTGGCTCCGGGCACATCTCTTTGATTCCACTGTTCTTCCTGCATTAATATATGCCTCAGAGACCTGGGCCCTATGAAAGCAGAATGAGAACACTATTCGCATTTCCCAAAGAGGAAACTAAAGAGTTATGCTTGGAGTATTACACATCACTCAAATGAGAGAAAGAATTCAAAGTTCTGACATCCAACAACGGTCAAGAATCAGGGACGCTGTCTCATTTGCCAAGGAGTTGAAGATCAAATGGGCTGGACACATAATGAGATTTGGAGAAGACCGCTGAACTAGAGCCATTACTGACTGGATTCCGTGGGACATTAAAAGATCACGTGGCCGCCCACCTATGAGATGGTCAGACTTCGTCAAGACTCTGAATGATCAGTTTGAGGCTGCTCATGTTCCTAGAACGAGCAGATGCCATTGGGCTACACTAGCACGCGGCAGGGATGAATGGAGACTTTACGGGCGCCCACTCGAGCAAATCGATAAGTAGCGGGATGTCATGTGATCAAGTGAACTGTCAGGGAAATGTCAATCAGTAGGACAATGGTGAGTCCTCTTAGCTCATTGAGAATGGCTGATATCAAGACTGAAAACACCCATGTGGGCTGGGATGTCCCCAGAGAGGAACACACTTTCAAGCTTGATTTGGAATGTCAATGTTTGGTTGTAATTTTATAAAAAATGCTAAGGAGATTTCTCAAAAGAAATGAAAATAAAATTTCAACAACCATGAATAGCTTTATAATTTTGTGATTATGATTAAATAATTTTTTATAAAACTATTTCAATAAAGCTATCAAAAACAGTTTCCATGTGACCAAATGGTTTCCATGGTTTCTATGTTTCCATTCCACCCAGATAATACAGCCAAGCTGGAAAAAATTAATTTGAGATGACTGTAAACATATGCTTTTTGTAGTGTTTAGTATAGTGACAAGGACATGGAAACTACCCTAATTCTTTTTTTAATTATTTTTAAAAATTTTTATTAGTGAAACACAATGAGGTACAGTTGTAGACTTACAAATTTTTGTGCTTGGGTTTCCATTGTACAATGATCGAGTGCCCATCCCTCCACCAGTGCCCATTCTCCACCTCTACTAATCCTAGTATCCCTCCCACCCCCCTCATCCCCCCATCTCACCCTGCCTCTGTTGCATGGCATTCCCTTTTGTTCTCTCTCTCCTTTTGGGTATTGTGGCCTGCAAAAGAGGCATCAACTGGCAATCATGTTCAGTCTAGAGTCTACTTTCAGCATGCTTCTCCCATCCTGGGGGGATCCTCCCAATACCCCCCATTTGGTGCTCCCTTCTACATCTGGGCTGCCTTTACCCCTAGAGTGCGAAGCTGGCCTCCAAGCCATAGAGTAAACCTCCTGGTATTTATCTCGGCTATTCTTGGGTGTTAGTCTCCCATTTTGTTACTTTGTGTTCCCCAGATGAATGCAATCTTGCTATGTCTATCCCTCTCTTTCTGACTCATTTCGCTTAGCATGATACTTTCCATGTAGTACCACTTGTATGTAAATTTCATGACTTCATCCTTTCTGAAAGCTACATAGTACTCCATTGTGTAGATGTACCAAAGTTTCTTTAACCAGTCATCTCTTCTCGGGCACTCGGGTTTTTTCCAGATTCTGGCTATTGTAAACAGTGCTGCAATGAACAAACAACTGCAAATGTCGCTTCGACTATACTTTTTTGCCTCTCCGGAGTATATTACCAGGAGTGGTAATGTTGGATGAAATGGTAGCTCAATTTCTAGTTTTTTGAGAATCGTTCATACTGTTTTTCCGAAGGGCTGAACCAGTCGGCATTCCTACCAGCAGTGAAAGAGGGTCCCTTTCTCGCCACATCCGCGCCAACACCTGTTCCTTTTGTTCTTTTGGATGTGGGCCAGTCTCTATGGTGTGAAATGATATCTCATTGTTGTTTTTATCTGCATCTCCCAGATGATTAATGATGTAGAGCATTTTCTCATGTGCCTTTTAGCCATTCGGATTTAATCTTTGAGGAAGTTTCTGTTCATTTCGTCGCCCCATTTTCTTGTGGGGTTGGATGTTTTCTTGTGGAGTTCAGCCAGTACTTTGTATATCCTTGATATCAACCTCTTGTCGGATATGTATTCGGCGAATATCCTTTCCCATTCTGTAGACTGTCTTTGTATTTTGGTCACTGTTTCTTTTGAGGCGCAGAAGCTTCTTAGTTTAAGATAGTCCCATTTGTCTATCTCTGTTTTCACTTTCTTAGCCAGTGGCATGACATCTTTGAAGACATCATTAGCTTCAATGTCATGGAGGGTTTAGTTGACTTGTCTTCAATGTACCTTATGGATTCAGGTTTGATGTTGAGGTCTTTAATCCATTTTGATCTTACTTTTGTACATGGTGTTAGGCACAGACCTGAGCCCATTTTTTTGCATGTAGACGTCCAATTTTGCCAGCACCATTTGTTTTTTTGTTTTTGTTTTAAATTTATTTATTGAATCACTGTGAGAAAAGTTACAAAGCTTTCAGGCTTAAGTCTCGATCATGCAAATATCAAACAAATTTCCCTTTACCAATACTTATTTTTCACCTGGAAGAACCACAATAAACCACCCCCCCTCCCAATCCTCCCAATGCCTGTGAGGCAGATGAATTCTAGTTAACCCTCTATCTACTTTGACTAGATTTATTGTTTCGACAAAAGATGCACCATATTATTCAGAGTTTAAACCCCCAAATCAGACATGCTGAAAAAGCATTGTTTAATAATTTGTTTTCTACAGCTGGTCACAAGAATTAAACGATGTTGTGCAGCCACTATCGGCCACGCGATTTTGGATTTCTGATATTTTACTTATTAACCTTGGAAGTATTTCTACTGAGACTCAGATAATTAAGAGATTGGTTTCTGTGCTCTGAAGCCATGGCTGTGCCAGGGAGCCACTCATGGGGGGCAACTGGTGACCTCAGTAGGGCGTGAAAGACGAGTCGGGAACAACCCCCTTTCCATGAGGTTTTAGTCGCCCCATCACGACCAGCTCATACCTGGCTTTCCACAAAGCTCCCAAGCAGCGGCCATCTTTCTTTCCAGAGGGAAAAAGGCAGAAGGGACCAACACTCTTTCCCCTCTGGGCAGGCATGGTGGCGTGGATTAAGGCATAGTCCATTCACTTTTCTGCGGCAAGCTGCTGGGCTCTGCATTAAGTCCTTGTGCTTCTGGAGCCATGGCCGTGCCAGAGAGCAGCTCATGGGGACCGCCAGCACCATTTGTTAAAAAGGCTTTCTTTACTCCACTTCACATATTTTTCTCCTTTATCAAAGATTAGAGGATCATATGTTTGGAGGGAGATGTCAGTGTATTCAACTCTGTTTCATTGGTCTGCTGTTCTGCTTTTGTTCCAGTACCATGCTGTTTTAATTATTACTGCTTTGTAATAGAGTTTGAAGTTAGGGAGGTTCATTCGTCCCATTTTCTTTTTCCCAAGAATTGCTTTTGCTATTCGTGGGGACTTATTGTTCCATATAAATTTCAGGAGTGCTTGCTCCATTTCTTTGAAGAATGTCATGGGTATTGTGATAGGGATCACATTGAATTTGTACAGTGCTTTGGGAACTATTGTCATTTAGACAATGTTAATTCTCCCGATCCATGAAAAGGAAATATTTTTCCTTTTCCTTGTGTCCTATTTACTTCCTGAAGCAGTGTCTTGTAGTTTTCTTTGTACAGGTCCTTTACTTCTTTAGTTAAGCTAATTCCTAGGTAGTTGAATTTCTGGGGCGCAGTTGTGAATGGAATTGTTTTCTTCGTGTCGTTTTCTTCTCTCTCACTATTTGCACATAGGAAAGCCATGGACTTTTGGGTATTGATTTTATAGCCTCCAACTTTACTGTACAGATTTATTGTTCTAGGAGTTTCTTGGTAGAGGTTTTAGGGTTCTCTAAATATAGTATTATATCATCTGCGAATAGCGAGAGCTTGATTTCTTCCTTTCCTACTTGGATGTCCTTGATATCTTTTTCTTGTCTAATTACTATTGCAAGTACTTCCAGTACTATATTGAACAGTAGTGGAGAGAGTGGGTATCCTTGTTTCGTTCCTGATCTTAAGGGGAAGGCTCTTAGTTTTTCCCCCACTGAGGATGATGCTTGCTGTAGGCTTATGATAGATGGCTTTAACTATATTGAGGAATGGTCCCTCTATCCCCAATTTGGCGAGGGTTTTCATCATAAAGGGGTGCTGGATCTTGTCAAATGCTTTCTCTGCATGTATTGATATGATCATATGATTTTAACTTTTCTTTTGTTGATATGACGGATTATGTTGATTGATTTCCGAATGTTAAACCATTCTTGCATCCCCAGAATGAATCCCACTTGGTCATGGTGTATAATCTTTTTGATGAGTTGTTAAATTCTATTTGCTAGTATTTTGTTGAGAATCTTTGCATCCGTGTTCATCAGGGATATAAGTCTCTAGTTTTCTTTTTTTGTGGTGTCTTTGTTTCCTTTTGGTGTTAGGGAGATATGGGCTTCATAGAAACTGTTTGGAGAATTTCTGTTTTTTCAATTTCCTGGAAAAGCTTGAGAAGAACTGGCAATAGGTCCTCTTTAAATGCTTGGTAAAATTCACTAGTGAATCCATCTGGACCTGGGCTTTTGTTTTTTGGAAGACTTTTGATTACAGTTTCAATTTTCTTGATGTGAATAGGTCTATTCAGGTACTCTATATCTTCTTGATTCAGCTTCAGGAGATTATAGAAATCCAGGAATTTATTCATTTCTTCTAGGTTCTCTTGTTTCGTGGCATACAGACTTTCAAAGTAGCCTCTGATGATCTTTTGAATTTCTTTGGTTTCTGTTGTGATATCCCCATTCTCATTTCTTATTCGGTTTATTAGGGTTCTTTCTCTCTGTTTCTTTGTGAGTGTTGCTAGTGGTTTATTTATTTTATTTATTTTCTTGAAGAACCAACTCTTTGTTTCATTGATCTTTCAGATTGTTTCTTTGGTTTCCATGCCGTTGATTTCTGCTCTAAGTTTTATGATCTCTTTCCTTCTGCCTACTTTGGGCTCCTTCTGTTTATCCTTTTCTAAGATCTTGAGCTGCGAAGTCAAGTTGTTTATGTTCATCCTTTCTTCTGTCCTGAGATATGCTTGCTGAGCTATAAATTTTCCCCTCAATACAGCTTTCGCTGCATCCTATAAGTTCTGGTAGCTTGTGTCTTCATTCTCATTTGTTTCCAGTTATCTTTTGATTTTGTCCTTGACTTCTTTCCTGACCCATTCATTACTCAGCATTGAGTTGTTTAATTTTCAGGTATTTGATTTGGTTCTCCGTGTTTGTGTGTGATTCACTTCTATTCTCAGTGCATAGTGGTCTGAAAAGATTGTTGATAGTATTTCTATCTTCCTGATTCTACTGAGGTATGTTTTGTGGCCTAGCACATGGTCTATTTTGGAAAATGTTCCATGCGCACTGGATAAGAATGTGTATTCTTTCTTTTTGGGGTGCAAAGCCCTGTATAGGTCGATAAGTCCTTTCTCTTCCATCTCTTCTTTCAAAGCCAATATTTCCTTGCTGAGTTTTGTTCTTGTTGGATCTATCCAGAGGTGATAGGGCGATGTTGAAGACTCCAGCTAGCAATGTCCTCCATAAAATCTGTTAGCAGTAGTTTTAAGTATATAGCTGTTCCCTCGTTAGGTGCGTACATTTAAGAGTGTAATTTCTTCCTGTTTTACGTATCCCTTGATGAAGAGAAAGTGGCCTTTGCTGTACCTTCTAATCTTTTTCAACGTGAAATTAATGTTGTCGGATACTAGTATGGCCACCCCAGCTTTTTTGAGGGAGCTGTTTGCTTGCACGATTGTTTTCCATCTTTTTATTTTAATTCTGTCTTTGCTCTGATTGTTCAGATGAGTTTCTTGTAGACAGCGGAATGTTGCTTTCTGTTTCTGGATCCATTTTGCCACTCTGTGTCTCTTGATTGGTGCATTTAGACCATTGACATTAAGAGAGATTTTTGTCATGGGATTTTGTGCCATGTTTCTGTAGGGGTTGATTGTGTTTCTAAGTGTTTTCCTTCTTATCCTACAGGAGCCCCCTTAACCCTTTTTTAGTTTTGGTTTTGAGTCTATGAAGTTTCTGAACTGTTGTTTATCTACAAATGGTCTAGATAGTTCCATCGAGTTTGAGTGAGAGTTTAGCTGGATAAAGTATTCTTGGTGAGGTGTTCATTTCATTGAGTTTTTTTTTTTTTCACTATATCCCACCCACGGGCTGGAGTGATAGCACAGCGATAGGGCGTTTGCCTTACAAGTGGCCAACATGGCCGACCTGAGTTCGATTCCTCCGCCCCTCTCGGAGAGCTGGGCAAGCTACCAAGAGTATCTCGCCCGCATGGCAGAGCCTGGCAAGCTCCCTGTGACGTATTCGATATGCCAAACACAGTAACAACAAAGTCTCCAATGGAGACGTTACTGGGCCCGCTCAAGCAAACCGATGAACAATGGGAGGACCGTGACCAGACCGTATATCCCACCACTGTCTTCGGGTTTGGAGGGTTTCCTCTGATAGGTCTGCTATAAATCTAAGGGGTGCTCCTTTAAATGTGATTTCCTTCTTTGACCTTGCTGCTTGTAGTATTGTGTGTCTGTCCACAGCATCCATCGTTATGACTATGATATGCCTTGGAGTGTTTTTATTAGGGTCTCTTTTTGCTGGCACCCTTCTGGCTCCTTGGATCTGTATATCTGCGTTCTTTAACTCTGGGAGCTTTTCAGTGATGATTTCTTTGACTGTGGCTTTTTCATTGGGGTTGCCTCCCTGCCCTTCTGGTACTCCAATGATTCTAATGTTGTTCCTCTTGTCGTCATTCCCTAGGTCTCTGATTCTCCTAAGAGCCATTTTGAGATCTTTTGCCCTTGCTTGTTTTATCCTATGGGATTTCTGTTGCTCATCTTCAAGCTCACTGATCCTCTCTTCAGCTGCACTTATCCTACTGCTAAGGGCACTTACTGAGTTTTTAATTCCATCTACGAGTCCTTTATCTGTGACACTTCTTTTTATAGCTTTTTTGTTTCTGCTCTCATTCTTCCTGTATTCTCTTGACTAACCTTTCTATTGTTTCTTTCATTTCTTCTTTTAGTTTTCTGGATATCTCTTCCATTGATTCTTTGAGTAGGCCCTTGAACATCCTCTGCATTTCATCTTGGAGTTCTTTGTTGGAGAGAGCATATTTGTAAGGTCACCCCGGCTGAGGATTCGGAGATCTTTTCTTCTTCTTCACCTTGTAGTGGAGATTTCCGTTGTTTCTTCATGCTGTTTTGTTTGTATAGTGGTAAAACCCTGGAATTCACTAGCACTGTTCACTCTTATCGTGGGAAAGGATTCTGAATAGGGCCGGTCGATGGTGGACACCCTTCTCTCTTTCTAGGGTCTGAGCATCTTCTCTGGCATTTTCTTTGGCTTATGACAGACATCTGTTGGCGGGGGGGGGGGGGGGGGGGGGGGTGGTGGTGACTACACGGACTGGCGCTCCCTGTGGAAGTGGCTGGAGTTGCTGGAGCTGCCCCTGCCTGGGGGCACGGCGGTGGCGGCTGGGTTCCTGGGTCCGGAGTTGGGGTGGGGAGTGCGTGCCAGCGGGTACCTGTTGGTGGGTGGTGGAGACTACATGGATTGGCGCTTCCTGCGGAAGTGGCTGGAGCTGCTGGAGCTGCCCCTGCCCGAGGGCCTGGTGGTGGCAGCTGGGTTTCTGGGTCCGGAGTTCTACCCTAATTCTTAATGACAATTCTACAGACAAAAAGTTGTAGTGAAAAATACACGATGCAACACTATGCAGCTGTAAGAAAAGGCAAAAAATCATTACATTTTCTGAAATATGGATGAAACTGACAAATATCAGATTCTATTAAGTCCAGGGAGAAGGATAAATGTGAATGATCTCATTCATCTGTGGTACACAGAGAACAGAGCCTCAGGATGGACAGGATTCAATGATAACAGCCCCTGCATCCTAACCACACGCTGGGGTTCCCGAGAGGAGTCGGGTGGGGGCTCAGATTAATGAGAGATTAGCAATTAAATACTTAAATACTTTAAATCTTTGATAAACACAATAAATTGAAATTATCTAGAAGCAGAGATAAATGTTCACTATCTGCAAACATGAAAATTCAACAATTTTAATAAAAGATTCATGTACGTTTTATTATAAAAAAAATAAGAGGCTGAGCACAGGGTTCATAGCAGAGTGTGGGAGTCTGCGGGGATCCACACTTAGCATCGACACTCAGACTACTGTTGTTGCGTTCCCTCAGTGAGAATAAAGAAGGTAACAGGAGCAATATCTCCTTTCTGTGAAAAGGAAAGATCTAAGTAGAAAGAAAAATTGCCACACATTACCTAATAGGATCGATAGCACAGCGGGTAGGGTGTCTGCCTTGCACGCAGCCAACATGGCCGACCCGAGTTCGATTCCTCCGCCCCTCTCGGAGAGCCCGGCAAGCTACCGAGAGTATTCGATATGCCAGACACAGTAACAACAAAGTCTCCAATGGAGACGTTACTGGGCCCGCTCGAGCAAATCGACGATCAACGGGAGGGCCTTTACCTTTTACCTTTACCTAATAGGATCAAACAATCTCTAGTGGACTGAGACAGGAGGAGGAATAAACAAATTTGTACTAAAACAGAAAATGATGGCTGAAATTTATATACTTGGATTATTAATTTTATCTTATATTTTTCAACAGTACGGTAAAGAAAGCGACCCCCTTGCAGGTCCCTCTCCCCCTGTTCATGGAACGAGCCCTGCAGTCCCAGAAGCAGAGTACCTCCTGGTGGTCACACCCCTCTGTCCAGGGGACACTCACATTCCATTCAGGTGCTGCCACCAAAAAGAGGAGGAACCAGCGCTGATGCACTTTTCTGCCCACGAGGTCCATGATCTCAGACACCATGTCAGGAGGAGAGGGAGCCCGAGTTGGGTTGAGTGTGAACGCGGTTTTAATCCTGGGTCCCCAGTGCAGATTTGCATGGGGGAGCCTCTGTAGAGAAAGGAGAGGACCCAGGGGAGGCTGGTGTTGGGCGACCTGGGACAAGGTGCTGATTGTGGCTCAGAGTACTCAGGCCTGTCCCTGGGGCCCTGTCAGAGCCGGGCCTCTTCCTCCAGCACAGGAAACGTGCTGAGGAGCTCTCAGGAAACAGGAATTGCTGAGGGGGAAATGGCAGCTGGGGAGGAGAGTCCCCGTTTTCTCAGGTCCCAGCCCCCTCTAGGGTCTCTACCCTATAGACAGGGCCTGCCCCTCCGTGTCCCTGTGTGGTGGCTCCTATTCTCCCACTGTGATTCCAAATCCTGGACCGAACAGACAATGTTGTTGTCCTGTGAGTTCTGAGTTGGCTGAATCCAATTCATGTCAATCAGATTTCAAAGTGTTTTTTTTTTTTTCACTCATTTACCTTTAATGAAAATCCCGTTTCCTTGAGAAGCTTCACTCTGAAAGATTCAAGGCAGTTCTTAGGGTGGATTTTTTCTTTCTCACTGGTGCTGAGTCTATTTAGGGACAAGGACCTTCCATATTGAGGGACCTTCCATATTTAGGGACAAGGCCTTACATAGTGACTTTCCTGGTGTCGTTGGCCTGGCCAGGAGCACCTCAACCCGCTCTGTCCTGTATATAACTCAGTATCCAGAAGATAATCATGAATCTCAGGACCCTGTTATTGGGATCATCACTGAGGTATTGAAGACCCATCAGGTGCCTGAAAAGAGCTCTCGGAGAGTCATCAACCCACAAACTATTGCACCTGGAACCTGGCCTTAGTGCTCAGACTCAAATTTTACAAGGGCGAAAGTGTGTTGGCTCTGAACAGTGCCAGGCATGACCCTCAACCCACTCCCAAATTCAAGGAACCTAGACACAGGCTGATCACATACACGTACCGCACCCCCCCCCCCCCAATTCCATGAGGCATGTGAGGTTTGAGTTCAATCCAAGGGGCCAGAAAACATGCTCTAAAATTTGATGTTTAAAAAGTTAACATAAGGATCAAAAGTAATCTACACACCCATCAGGGTCTACAAAATTATGCTAGGTTAGACACAGAGACACGCAAACACCAACTCAGGCAACGTGAGGATTGAGATGGATGATATCACACCACAGGTGGGCACAGGATTCATAAACACTTTCACTTATAACCACGTGCCTCACTGTGTCTGTCCCCAGGTGTCCTGTCCCAGAGCTCCTGCAGGCCAGGACAGTGAATCCTCACTGACCTGACCCCCTGAGGTGTCTCTGTATTTCCACAGTCAGCAGTTTCCAGGGGAGCTGGGCCCCCTGACCTCAGGAAGGATGCTGGAGTGCCTGTGGAACATTGGGAATACTTCCTAAAGCTGCTGCACCAAGAGCAACAAGACACTTAATGAAATTAACCAAAAATTTTCACACACCAGTATTATGAATATATCACACCAAAATTATGAAAGTTTTACACACCAGTATTAACTGTAGATTAACAATTTTTGTTTCATTTTCACCTATTAAATTAAACATATTTCTTTTCACTAACCTTCTTGACTCATGTTGTGGCTCTTTCACTTCTTCAGATGTAGAATAAATAAAATATTATGGTTTTTGGGGCTGGAGTGATGGCACAGTGGGTAGGGCATTTGCCTTGCACGTGGCCAACCTGGGTTCGGTTCCCAGCATCCCATATGCTCCCCTGAGCACTGCCAGGAGTAATTCCTGAGTGCAGAGCGAGGAGAAACACCTATACATTGCCAGATGTGATCCTCCCCCAAAATTATGGTTTATAATTAACAATTTATTAGAAAGAGTGAAAAGAAAACAAATTCGAAAGAAAACATACCTAGAACATTTATTTCATATTTTATCATTGTTAGACACTCATGTCATGAGAGAAACTTTAAAATTTTATTTTTCACAGTAACTTGAACAGGATCAAAGGAATTGGAGTATCTTTGCACAGGTTCATTTTCCTGCACCACTAGCTTGATCCCTGAGCACTACAGGGGAGACCAGAACACATAAAAAACTAACTGCAGAGCAGTCCTAGGCGTGGCCCCAAAACTAAAGAAACACATATTATCCACATTTGAATAGTACAATTTTTCACAATGATTATGTATCCATTAATTTTATTCTCTATTAGCCATTTGTAATCATGACTGATAGTGTAATTTCTAATAAGAAATATACCTTCAACATTAGTCTTTATTATTGATATTGAGATACTCATGTCTGGATTCTTGAGGTCGGCTGTTACCACCTGGGCTGCCTGTGATCTGTCAAGATCTCCAGCCCCATCGGAGCCCCTCTGGGACCCCCCACCTTTCCTCTGCACCCCCGGGGCACTCCTGCTGCTCTCTTCATCCTGTCTGGGGCTTATGTGTGAACCAGGGTCAGGGAAGGGTGAAGTCAGATTCAGCGGTGGGGGGGTGGGGCAGGGGAGGTGGGGGTTGAGACAGGAGTTGGGGAGATTTCCATCAGCATGCAAGAAATGCCCAGGCTATGGGGGCCAGCCCGCCGCGTGGACACACACACACACACCCCCAGGACCCTATGTTCAGAGTCATGGGTACACTGGGGTGGGGGTGGGGGTGGGGGTGGGGTTCTCACACACCAGTCCTTGCACTCTTAGGAGTTTAGGGACAGTTTCTTCCGTGCTGGGGACCTGAGCAGTTCCTGTCCCAGGCGCCTGCCTCGGCTCTCCGGATTGGGTACTCTGGACAGGCTCCCAGGATGGCTCAGGGTGAGCGGAGGGAGGGAGGTGAGGAGACATTGGGGGGCGGGGGGAGGGAATCAGGGCTGGGTTTGTAAGCAGTCTTCTGCCCCCGCGCCTGGGTGTTCCTTCCCGGAGCCCCTTGGAGGGGAGCAGGTTGAGCTTTCCTCCCCGCCCTGACCAGGGCTCCGGCAGCCGAAGACCTCCAGGACCAGCCACCACCATGCTGAGACCACTCTCCGCACACATGAAGGTACTGGCAGAGGGACAAAGCCACGCGGGTTCCGGGGTCGAGACCGGAAATTGAGTGGAAACACAATGAGAAAATCATTGAGTCACATCTGCAATGGTGTCTGTATGGAGCCTCAGTGTAAGGAGGGTCCCTGGGCTCTGGGCTGTGGTGTATCTGGGGGTACCGGGAGAGGGGGTCTCAGGGAGAGTATTGGTGCTCTGGGTCCTGCCCCTGTCTCAAGGTGAAGGGGTCAGCAAAGCTTGTGTCACAGGACCTGGTCCCTCCTCTACAATGGCTGAGGGGTGGAGAAGGATTGGGGAAATCTGAATGTCCACTTAGTGATTGGATGGAAGACAGAGGCCAGCCAGTCCAGGAGAACAGGACTCCCAGGTATAGGGTGACCAGGTAGAGGCTACCTGGGAGCAGGACAGAGTGTAAAGGTCAGTGGGCACAGAGTGTGTCTGAGAGCAGAAGGAAGGAGACAGCACACAGCTGAGTGGACACCAGAATTTCTCTTTCTGACCAAATGCCTATTCCAGGAGACAATGATAATCTCTACAGGGTTATTTTAATTTCTACGAGAGAATAATGTGCCCCTCAGGCCCCAGGGAAGTTATGATCCTGTCACTGGAAACTTTTTTTTTTTATGTAGGAGTACTGCTATTTATTCAGCCACTGATTAGCTGATTGAATTTGGCATGAGCTCCACCTTACTTTTTTTTCATAGTTTTGTTTATTTATTCATTTTTATTCTTATATTTATTTATTGAATCACTGTGGGAAAAGTCAAAAATCACTACGTCCACTTCCCAACCGCCACCACACTCCAGGACGCTTTCTGGACCTGCGCAGCCACTCCGGCCAAGACTCATGCATGACTGAAGGCCCACAGAACAAGATAAGTGGAACTCTGAGACCTTGGACTCCAGGCTCAACGGACCCAGGGACAGAGATTCTCTGCTTGCTCCCACCAACCACAGGTGACAAAGGGATTAAAATCAGGAGCCCACCCTACCCTGCCCTGTCTGCTTTCACCAACCATCAGAGACCCAGGGATTGGATTGCACACAGAAGACCCACCCTACCCCTACCAGGACCAGATAAATACCTCACTGGCAGACCTCCACTACCCAGCTGCCGCCACACTCCAGGACGCTTTCCGGACACATTATAAGACACTAAATACCCATCTTCCGGAATTGCCATACCATATTTGATAGGGTTCAAATATGGTAACACCTACAAGGGCTATTAGAGGTCACCCCAATAGCCTCTATCCCTCTCAGAAAGCCTGGCAAGCTACCAAGAGTATTCCGCCCGCACGGCAGAGCCTCACAAGCTATCTGTTGTGTATTCGATATGCCAAAACCAGTAATTACAATGGGTCTCATTCCACTGACCCTGAAGGCTTCACCAATATAGCAGCATTGAGAAGGATGAGGAAGGAGAGGCCGATAAAATCTCAAGGCCGACCTAGGCTGCCACAACGAAGGAAGCAAAAATGATCATCTGTACTTTCAATGCACGTACGCTAGCATCAGATGCATCCATCGAGGACCTGATGGCACAAGCGCGAAAGATCAAGTATGACATCATTGGTCTGACCGAGACAAGAAGGCACCAATCTCATCATGCCTTTTTCGACACTGGAGAAGAATTGTTCCTTGAAAAATGCTATAAAAGAGGTGTCAGAGGCGTCGGTGTCCTTGTCAACACAAATTTGGCCATGAGCATTGATTCATTCGAATGCCTAATAACCTGAATCGAACGTTTACATTTGAATAGATGTGGCTCACTGCCGGCAGTTTCTATCTTTGTTGTCTACGCACCAACATCCAATAATGATGAAGGAGAAATTGAGAAGTTTTACATGGACCTGGAGAAGTTCTATAAAGAAGACCACACCTTCTACAAGATCATTGTGGGTGATTTTAATGCCAAGATAGGACCGAGAAGATCAGCCAATGAACTTCACATCGGGACCCATGGCCTAGAATGGAACAAACAGGGTGAGAGACTGTCTGAGTTCGTCATGTCGACCAAGACCATCCATGGTAACTCACAATTCCAGAAGGCCGAATCTAAACGTTGGACATGGGAGTGTCCCGGTGGACGGTTCCACAATGAAATAGACCACATCATATTCAATAGATGGTTTTGCCTGACTGATGTCGCTGTTGTCCCAAAATTCCAAATGGGATCAGACCACCGTCTCCTTCGTGCAAAATTCTACTTCAGAGAGTGGGGAGAAAGGGCTGCAAAGTTTAAGAAGAGAACTCCCAGAATGACAAAAAAACGCCTGTCTTTGAAAACTCTTGCGCTTATTCGCCAACGAGGTTTGGCGCATGCCTTAGGCAACCACAAGTGAACGTCGTAAAGCAGTGCAGAGATGCAATCAAGGAAGACCTCAAAGAGAGAAGAGCAGAAGTGCTGGTAGATGCAGCAGAAGCCGGGGAAAGTATTCATAACGCCCGCCTGTCCTTCGCCAACTACAAGACCAAGATGACTGCTCTTCGACGTCCTGATGGATCTATCACATCTTCCAGAAGGGCAATGGAGAAGATTATTCATGACTTCTACTCAAATCTCACATGTCCACTTGCTGACATACAAAATTCCACAGGATGGACATGTCTTTCCCAATGTTCTCCCTTCCGAAATCCAACACGCCATTTAGTCAGTAAAGAAACGAACAGCACTTGGCCCAGACAAGGTCAGACCTGAACACCTGAAGAACCTGCTGTCAGTACTCATCTATACGCTGGCTCGGCTCTTCACACACTTCATGTCTGAATGCAAGATTCCGTCCCAATGGAAAACCAGCAGGACTGTACTACTGTACAAGAAGGGAGACATCCATGACATTGGCAACTATCGCCCGATCTGCCTATTGTCTGTCATCTACAAGTTGTTCACTCGAGTCATCCTAAATAGGATTGGCAGAATACTAGATGAAGGACAACCATGCGAGCAAGCCGGGTTCCGCAAAGGATTCAGCACCATCGACCATATCCACATGACAACCAAGCTCATTGAGGTTTCTCGGGAGTTCAAAATGCCGCTCTGTCTAACATTCATTGATTTAAAGAAGGCCTTTGATTCTGTTGAGACAGAAGCGGTCATTGAAGCCCTAGACAATCAGGGCATTCAAGCTCAATACATCAAGATCCTCTGTGAGCTGTATTACGGATTCACTACCAGGATATCACCATTCTACAGAGAAGTAATCATTGATGTCAAGAGAGGGGTTTGGCAGGGTGATACCATTGCACCGAAACTCTTCAGTGCCACCCTCGAGAACATCATGTGACAACTGGAATGGGAAGGAATGGGAGTGAAGATAGATGGTAGGGAACTACACCACCTCGACTTTGCTAATGACATTGTTTTAATAACACCAAACATTAGCCAAGCAGCACAAATGCTGGCTGACTTCGACCTTGAGTCTGGAAAGGTTGGACTATAGCTGAATCTTACCAGGACAATGTTTATGAGAAACAGCCTCGTTCCTGACACCCCATTCGCTCTCAACAGAACAACTGTCTCCGAATGCAACAGCTATGTGTACCTAGGTCAAGAAGTGAACATGACAAATGACCTGGCACCCGAGCTGCGCAGGAGGAAGAGAGCGGCTTGGAACGCCTTCAAGAGCGTTGAAGAAATAGCTAAGAGGAGGAAGAACCTCCGGCTCTGGGCACATCTCTTTGATTCCACTGTTCTTCCTGCATTAACATATGCCTCAGAGACCTGGGCCCTTCGCAAACCGGATGAGAATGCTATTCAGTTCTCCCAAAGAGGAATCGAAAGAGCTATTCTTGGAGTATCACGCTTCACTCAAATGAGAGAAAGAATTCGGAGTTCCGACCTCCGTCGACGATCCAGAATCAGGAACACTGTCTCGTTTGTCAAGGTGTCAAAAATCAGTTGGGCTGGTCACGTAATGAGATTTAAAGTTGACCGGTGGACTAGAGCTGTTACCGACCAGATTCCACGGGATGTCAAAAGACTGCGTGGCTGCCCACCTACCAGATAGTCAGACTTCTTCATCAAGATCATGAACAATCGGTTTGAGGCTCCTTGTATTCCTAGAGCGAACAGATGCCACTGGGCTACACTAGCACGCGACAGGGACAAATGGAGACGTTACTGGCGTCCGCTCGAGTAAATCGACGATTAATGGGAAGTCAAGTGATCAAGTGATCAAGTGTGGGAAAAGTTACTAAGCTTTCAGGTCTAAGTCTTGGTCATACAATGATGAAACACCTCTCCCTTCATTGATACTCATTTTTCACCACCAAGAACCCCAATATACTCCCCACCCCTCCCAATGACTGTGAGGCAGATGATTTTCACTTACCTCTTCTCTGCATTGATTGCATTCATTATTTCGACAAAAGATTCACCACTATTGTTTAGAATTTCCCTCCCAACAATCAGAATTGCTGAAATACATTATGAAATACTTTGTTTTCTATAGCTGTTTATGAGAATCATATAATGTCGTGCAGCCGTGAAAGTGGCCATGCGAATTTGAATTTCTGCAAAGAGCCAGATAATTACAAAATTGGTTTCTGTGCGTCTGGTGTTATGGCTGTGCTGGCGAGCCGCTCATGGGGGGCAACTTGTGACCGTGGTAGAGCATGAAGGAAGAGCCGGTACCATCCCCCATCCCATGAGACTGCAGTTGCCCTGTCACTGCCGGCTCATACTTGGCTTTCCAATAAGCTCTGAGGCAGTGGCCACCTTGCTGCTGGGGGGTGGGGGAAAGGCGGAAGGGAGCAACACCCTTTCCCTCCTGGGGAGGCGTGGAGCCGTAGTTTAACGCAGGTCCATTCACTTTTCTGCCGCAAGCTGACGGGTTCTGGATTAAATCCTTTTGCCTATGTAGCCATGGTCGTGCCGGAGAGCTGCTCGTGGGGGGCAACTCGTGACTTCGGTAGGGCATGAAGAACAAGATGGTACCATTCCCCTTCCCATAAGACTGCAGTTTCCCCGTCACCGCTGGCTCATACCTGTCTTTCCAATAAGCTCTGAAGTGGCTGTCACCTTGCTGCCCGGCGGGGAAAAAGGTGGAAGGGAGCAACACCCTTTCCTTCCGGGGAAGGCATGGCGCTGTAATTTAACACATGGTTCATTCACTTTTCTGCCCCAAGCTGCTGGGCTCTGAACTAAGTCCTTTTGCCTCTGGAGCCATGGCCGTGTATGCAGTCCAGATGCATTTCTTCCAAAAGTCGCTGGGTTTCGAGATTTGTTTCTGAGTCTCTGAGATCATGGCCATTAATCAGCCTGATCAGGAGCAGGAGAGGCCGTTTGTAGGCAGTGACTCAGGATCTCGCTGGGATGGGGAGGAAAGGGCTGGTTCCACCCCCATCTGGTGAGGCCCGGCGTGTCTCGTCACTGCAGGCTCAAACCTGTCTGTTCGTTGGCCTCTTGAGGATGACAGTCACTGGGCCGCCAAGGGGAACAGGTCAAGGCACAAAACCTATTCCCATCTGGAGTGGCCCAGCCCCAGTAACCTACTGCAGGAACAGGACGCATTTCTGCCAAAAGCCTTTGGGTTCCCAGGTTCGTTTCTGAATCTCTCGGATCATGGCCATTAAGCAGTTCAATCAGGAACCAGAGAGGCCATTCCTCCAATTATATAGCTGAGCCAGAGGTGATTTGTTGTTGTGTCTCCCACATATGTAACTTTTGGCCGTTTACTTTCTTGGTAAACTTTGCCCTAAGTTTTTGTGGTCTGGTCAAAGGCACAGCAGCAATTTTGTGGTATCTGAAAGTCTGATTGTGCCATCCGGCTGCTGATACACTCACCTCACAGGTACAAATTGACCTGCTGGCGGCACCATAGCCCCTGTCACTGGAAACTTTTAATCAGGAAAGAGAGAGTGTGATAAGTCATTACTGCCCACAGCGGGGATGGAGACTCAGGGCCACAACCCACAAGACAAGGTCCCATTGGGGTAATCTGAGAGCTGAGGGGCACGTCGACCTGATCTCCACAGAAACATGATTCATCTGCTCATGAGCAAAGTCTCCGCAGGGGATTGTCCTCAGAGCCTCCCGGGGGCCTGCACCACTGAAGCTCACCCTGCTTCCTCCTGCAGGTAGTTTGTGTCTGGGCCCACAAGGCCTTCCCCTCACTGTGTATCTCTCTCGCACAGTAGTACAGGGCCATGTCCTCCTCCCTCAGGCGGCTCATTTGCAGAGAGAGTGTGTTCTTGCTGTTATCTCTGGAGATGGTGAATCGGCCCTTCATAGAGTCAGCATACTCTGTATATGTACCACTAGTACTAATGCGTGAGACCCACTCTAGGCCCTTCTCTGGAGCGTGGCGGACCCAGTTCATCCAATAGTTGTAAAAATTGAATCCAGAGGCTGCACAGGAGAGTGTCAGGGACCCCCCGGGCTTCACCAAGTCTCCCCCAGACTCCACCAGCTGCACCTCACACTGGACCCCTGCAAACACAAAGACATCCTGGTCAGAAAAGTCTCCTCACACAGAGGATCTGCCTCTCCCATCTTTCCCATGCTCCATGTCCCTGTCGCCTACGAGTTACCTCCTAACACAGACACCAGGAGAAGCCAGCTCAGACCACACGCCATGTTGGTTCTGTGTGAGTCAGGATGGAGCCCCTGGGAACCCCTGAACTGACGCCTCTCCTGGAGCTGAGACTGGGCTCGGCCGTTTTCATCATAGCTGGGAGAGGCTCATTTGCATATCCTTCTCCTACATAAAATGTTCTATTTGAACATAAAGAGTAAGTGAAGGACTCCAGAGCAAACGTCTTCTTCTGGAGGTGACTTGTGACCTGGAAAAGATTCTGTCATGCAATTGTTATATGACAACAAATTTAATTTGTGATTTTTGTCTTTGGACACTACTTCCACTACCCAGCCGTCGCCACACTTCAGGACGCTTTCTGGACCCACGCGGCCGCAAAGCGGCTGCGCGACACATCATAAGACACTAAATACCCATCTTCCGGAATTGTCGTACCGTATTTGATAGGGTTCAAATATGATAACACCTACAAGGGTGATTAGAGGTCGCCCCAAAAGCCTCTCTCCCTCTCGGAAAGACTGGCAAGCTACCGAGAGTATTTCGCCCACACGGAAGAGCCTGGCAAGCTATCCGTTGTGTATTCGATATGCCAAAACCAGTAACTACAACTGGTCTCATTCACCTGACCCTGAAGGCTTCACCGACATGGCAGCACTGAGAAGGATGAGAAAGGAGAGGCCAACAAAATCTCAAGGCCGACCTAGGCTGCCACAACGAAGGAAGACAAAAATGATCGTTTGTACTTTCAATGCACGTACGCTAGCATCAGATGCATCCATCGAGGACCTGAGGGTACAAGCGCGAATGATCAAGTACGACATCATTGGTCTGACCGAGACAAGAAGGCACGAATCCTATTCCGCTGGTCCTTCGGCTCCAGTCACATCTCTTTGATTCCACTGTTTTTCCTGCATTTACATATGCCTCAGAGACCTGAGTCCTACGTAAACAGGATGAGAATGCTATTCGGGTCTCCCAAAGAGGAATTGAAAGAGCTATGCTTGGAATATCACGTTTCACTCAAATGAGAGAAAGAATCTGGAGTTCCGACATCCATGGACGATCAAGAATCAGGGACGCTGTCTCGTTTGCCAAGGTGTCAAAAATCAGATGGGCTGGTCACGTAATGAGATTTAAAGACGACCGCTGGACTAGAGCAGTTCCCGGCCGGATCCCATGGGATGTTCAAAGACCGGTGGCCGCCCACCTACCAGATGGTCAGACTTCTTCATCAATATCATGAACGATCAGTTAGAGGCTTTTCGTGTTCCCAGAACGAACAGATGCCATTGGGCTACACTAGCACGCGACAGGGACAAACGGAGACGTTACTGGCGCCCACTCGAGCAAATTGACGACTAACGGGAAGTTAAGTGATTAAGTGATTAGAAAAATAACTTTGTACTGCATTAAAGATACAGATAGCAAGAATAATCCCCCAAATTTAGACATAAATGGTCTCCTGAACCATCCTACATCAGAATTGTACTTGTGTACTTAAAGTTTGTAAAATGTCCTCTATTAAATCTAATGTGACATGATTTTTCTGAATCTGTTAACCTGTAAGTTGTTAGAAAAAAAATCAAGTTTTACTCATTTGCACTGAGATGATGCATACCATTTGACCTCTGTTACTGCTCCTCCTACTTGCCCATACATGCAGTTGTTTGTAAAAGAAATGTATATATGTATGTGGAGATTTCTATATTATACTGAGAAAAACATAGGCAGAACTTTTCAGAATCTGGGCATCAAGAGATCTTCACTGATCTATTTCCAGTGGCCAAAATAAGAGAAACAAAAATAAGCAGGTTGATTATAGGACACATGAAAATTTCTTTCATGGCATAAGAATCTTGGGCTAAAATGGAAAGTCACACCGCTGATTTGGAGTAGATATTCGCTCATAGTGCTTCAGATGACAGACTAGCATCCCAAATCTATTACCTAGCCACACAATAATAACCCCATCACAAAAGTGGGAAGAGGAGACGGACATACCATTCTGCAAAGAAGGCAAGTGGATGGCTAATTGGGCGGTGAAAAAGTAATAGTTTATCTCTTATTATCAGGGAAACACAAGCATCGAGTATCACCTAACATCTGTGAGAATGACATGTATCTCCCAAAACTGAAATCAACACATGTTAGTGTGAGTGTGGCATGTAGTTATGCTCAGTAGATTTCTATGCAACCAAATGGAAAATAAAGTCATGCTGTTTATTACACCTTGGATGGGGATGAAGGGCATGATGATGAGCTAAATAAGTCTGTGAAGAAAAGGACAAATAGAGGATAATTTCACTTATTTATGTTTATTTATGTAAATAAACAAATCTGCAGGGCAGAAGAGGGTTGGGCGTTTGCCTTGCTCTTGGCTGATCCGGGTTGGATTCCCAGCACCACAAATGGTTCCCTGACTCTATCCGGAGTGATCTCTCAGCCTAGAGAGCAGGAGGAAGCCTTCAGCGCTATTGTGTGTGGCCCTGAAAGCAAAACACAAATATATAAATAAATAATGGAAGAAACAAATGAAGGCAATGAACATTACCAATTATTAATGCACCTTCATAAGGAGATACAGTACTGAGAGTGCAGGTTTGGGGTGAGGGGAGCAAAGATGTTGAAGTGACCCACAGACAAGGACAGATGATCTGGATCACAGGGGTGGTGCTAAGGGAGGTTCAGTGTGCATGGAAACTGCAGCTGCCAATCAGGGACAAATAAGCGGATGGAGGGTGGGAAGAGAGTGCAGGTTGAAGATGAAATAGGGTTGGGCTTGAGGAGTATGGGAACTTGAAAACCGTTGTGTGCAGAAACTGTACACTGATACCGTAAACTGACATTTTTTATAAATTCTATCACCTATGTTACAAATAACAAAATCTGCACAGAGATCTTGTTTACAGCAGTGGCACTGTGCACCGGTTGCCACAGAGCAGGAGTGATCAACTGTATCAGCATATTGAGCTTGTTTCTCCACGCATGGATGTGCATCTGGAATTTTCTCAGTGCCTGACTGTTATAAAGATAATCAGTCTCACCCTGTAGATTTAGAAGAAGACAAGTTGACAACATTATAAAAAAATAAAATAATAATGTTAGGAAACATATAAGAAACAAGTATCTTCTCATGGAACTGAAGTGCCAAATTCAAAATAAAGGTGTGAAAATTCAGATGCTCTTTTTAATTTACCACTATAGAGCCAAAGACTATTGTGCCTTTGTTCTCTGTCTTTCAGGGTGAGTCTCTAAAGGTAAGACAGACTGTGTGGATGTCCTGGGTTTCAGGTTATCCTCAAAAGTTTGACCAAGGAAACAGCCTGAAAGTTTTTTAATTCGTTTTTAAAAATACGTGGCGGCGAGAGGGGTGGAGGTGGTGTGCCACAACTGATGGTGCTCAGGATTTATTCCTGAATCTGTGCTCAGAGAATCACTCTTGTGGGGCACAGGGTTTGTGTGTTGGAGGAGACAGAAATCATCTTCAGGTTGATTGGTCCAATTGTACGGGTAGGTCCTGCCCACTGTACCATGTCTCTTGCCCCACTGTGTCCATTATTGAACACAAAATCTGTTCCACTAACAAAGTACCTTGCCCCAGAAACATTAACCACCATTTGCCTTAATATGTGGAACATTTAGATTGCCTAAAAGCAGGGCTGGGATATTCACACAGCAATGGCCCTAGGGTGATCAGACAACCAGCAATTACACTTAAAGCATGACACAGTGATGGTAATTTTCCACTTATTCTTGCCTGGAGCACAGCCCTGAGAGTTTTCTAATCTTGCCTGTTTTAGAAACCCTTTAGATAGTCTCAGAACACTCTGTGGATCACCCCGACTTTGGGCTTATTATTAAGGGGACAGTATCCCACTGGATGCCTGGAGGTGTGGAGTTCTCCATGGCACAGCCCCTTGACCACTAGAGGACATTGGACCTGTAGAGAGTTCCCCAAGCCCCATCTTCTCGTACACTTCTAAGAAAAATGTAGATGAATTGACCTTGATTTCCTAGTGCCCAATGGCTCCAGACTTGGGACAGAGATATATCTGGTGTCAGCAATACTTCAACCTTGCCTCTGCCACAGAGCATCAAGGACAGTGGTCCAGCAGCTTCTTCCAGTCATAACAATCCCCTGCTTCTCTCTGCCACCTGATCCTTAGTGCACACAGGCATCCTCCTTCAGTCTCTATGGACCACTGCTCTCCTAATAAACTATCATATGATGAAGGGTCTATGGCTCATATGGGCGGCTATGTCTCAGTCATGCTGCACTCATAAACCTTTGAGCACCTACTTCCCAAGACAGATGGACCATCTCCTTGTTCTCAGAGTTCCTGTGGTTATGATATAACTACATGCAGGGACACGGGAGTCCAAGCATTTGATCAACGGCTTCTGCAAGGGGGACGTTTCCCCAGTCCCACGGAGAAGCTCCTCACTTCATGATGAAACCTCATCAGCGAAGACAGGGCATGGGTCCAAGTATCTGGGATTTTTAACTCAACACCTTTGAGAGGAGAGGATTTTCCTGAGACTCTAGAAAGGGCAGAAACTTGTCCCCACTGTCAGCCAAACTATTTCCTTTCTTCCTGTCATTTCAAATGTGAGCTGAGGGTCCCCTGCCTAGATGTTGAACACAGGAGCCTGTGTGCCTTGGGCCTCCCCAAAACAGGAAACTGAAAGTCTCCTCCAGGGACTGAGTGAGGGGAAATGAGGTTCCTGTTTGTCCCAGGACACAGAAAGATGGTTAGACCTTGGTCAGGCTAGGAGACTCCCCCACACTTCTGCTCACAAGGGAGCAATTCCTGTCCCAGTGCCCTGTCTGTGTGCAGGTGGGACAACCATTCTGAGATCCTGGAACTTGATGCAGGGCCTGAGAGATTGAAACAGGTTTAAGTCTTGGCGTTCAGGGAATTGGATGCTGTGAGGATTTAGAGATCGAAGTCAGGGTTAAAGCCCCTTTCCCCAAAACTCAACTGTGTGGATCAGTTCTCCTATTGGGCTGCTCTTAGCCATTTTTGCTACCTTACTGTGTATCCTTTAAGCCCATATTATGAGACATATGATTCTTTATCTCTCCCTTTTCTGCTGACTGGTTCACTCAGCATGATATCCTCTAGTTTTTTCTAGGTTCTTCCTGTATCATCTGGGGTGCTCCACACAAAATCCTAGAAGAAATTATGAATAACACCAGGTGTTCTAGAGAGAGGCCATCTTCTTCTTGGTTGTTGCTGAAGGACAGAGAGATCCTAAGCCTTTCCCTCAGACGAAGCTGGCCCTGTGAGCCCCATTCTGTGTCTCAGACCCTGACTCTCTGAGGAGAAAGTCAGGAGGATCAGCGTCCCTGTCATCTCCTCACCCGGCACAGCTGCCTCCCCTTCAGTTTTCTGACACGTTCAGGATGTGGTTGTCACACTGTGTGTTTCGCACAGTAATACACGGCCGTGTCCTCAGTGCTCAGCCTGCTCAGTTCCATGTAGGCTGTGTCCTTGGACTTGTCTGCGGTGATTGTGAGTCTTCCCTGGAACTTCTGTGCATACCTTGTATCACTATCACCAGGGTATATCATTCCCATCCACTCAAGCCCTTGTCCCGGGGCCTGCCGCACCCAGCTCATCCAGTAGCTGGTGAAGGTGTATCCAGACGCCTTGCAGGAGATCTTCACTGATGTCCCAGGTTTTCCCACCTCAGCCCCCGACTGCACCAGCTGTACCTGGGAGTTCACACCTGTGGACAGCAGACAGGAGTAGGTGGGCTCCACTTGACTGGCCCCATTCCCTCAGCCCATGGCATGGGGACACTTACCTGCAGCCACTGCCACCAGGAAGAGAATTCTCCATGTCCAGTCCATGGTGGGGACTGTGCACTCAGGGGTTTCTGAAGGTGTGGCTGTGTCTGCTGTTTGAGGTTGTCAGTACACAAACACATCTGTATTTAACTCATTGTCCCTCGCATAATTTGCATATTCATGAGGAGGGAGAACTCATAGCTGAAGGCGTGGTCCAACCTGAGAAGGGACTGGTGGAAGCCACTCGTTCCATACTCAAGGGGAGTGAAGAGGTCCACGTTCTGACCCTTGTTTGAGGAAATGAGACCCTGTCTTGTCCCAGGACTCTGTGCACACAGAGCTCCCCCTCTGGAGGAGCCAAGCCCTTTCAGGACCTTTCCCTCAGGGCCCCCACATCTATATGACCTGGACACATCTGGGCACACCAGGGCTCTGAGGTTATTTCTGGGATCCTGTAACTCCCCAAGGCATACTACAATGAAACTACAAAACCATTCTAATGCCCCAGAGATTTCCATTGGGGATATTAAGAAGTCCAGAAATGCCCCCTGCATACAGTTTTACTGCCTTATCAATATCATAAATGTTCCTCCCAAAACGGTTATGTATGCACAATTTAACCTTCTGTGTCCTATACTAATTTTTTTGTTTTGATTTTCTCTACAAAGCAAAATTTAGTTTTCTGGTTTTTAAAAAGGTTTTTATTATTTTTTTATTAAATCTCTGTGAGATAGACTCTTACAAAGCTGTTTGTGATTTGATTTCAGTCACACAGTATTTCTGTTTTTGAAGAGAAACCCTTTTCATCATTGCACCCCTTCAGGCCTGCAACTCTGGTCTTGGGTCTTGGCACCCTCTACAGCCCGGTCCCCACCCTGCAGGGAGAGTCTCTGCTCTCAGAGGCTTTAGCCTCTTGGTGTCTCTAACACAGGATTGAATCCTGGGACTTCAATTCCGAAGACTTGTTCATGAGTCATATTCTTTTCTGGGCAATTTGTTTTGGTTTTGAGCCACACCTGGCAGTTCTGAGGGCATACTTCTGGCTCTGTGCTCTGGAATTGCTCAGGTAGATGCATCCTAGGAAAATATTGGCAAATCAAGTAGTTATATATCTGACAATTGAAAGGTGACACTGAGTGTTCTTTGCTGAGATTATGTAAAAGTAATACAATAAACACTTAATTCACTCAAATAAAAATAGTAGAAACTATTAAAATAAAAGAGGATTTAAGTCTTTAAGAGTTTAATATAAACAAAAATATTAAACTGGTTAAATTTATGAAGACTTTTTCAAAATCTAGGCATAAGTCGAACACAGCAGCCAACAAGGTTATTTTATAACTGTATAGGACAGTCTCTCACCCTGTTCGTTCCATTCTTGGTCATGGGTCCCGATGTGAAGTTCTTCAGCTGATCTTCTCGGTCCTATCTTGGCATTAAAATCACCCACAATGATCTTGTAGAAGGTGTGGTCTTCTTTATAGAACTTCTCCAGCTCCATGTAGAACTTCTCAATTTCTCCATCATAATTGGATGTTGGTGTGTAGACAACGAAGACAGAAAGTGCCGGCAGTGAACCACATCTATTCAAATGTAAACATCCAATTCGGGTTGTTAGGCATTCGAATGAATCAATGCTCATGGCCAAGTTTGTGTTGACAAGGACACCGACGCCTCCGACACCTCTTTTATCGCATGTTCCGAGGAACAATTCTTCTCCAGCATCAAAAACGGCGTGATAAGATTGGTGCCTTCTTGTCTCGGTCAGACCAATGATGTCGTACTTGATTTTTCGCTCTTGTACCAATAGGTCCTCAATGGATGCATCTGATTATAGCGTACGAGCGTTGAAAATACAGATGATCATTTTTGTCTTCCTTCGTTGTGGCAGCCTAGTTTGGCCTTGAGATTTTATCGGCCTCTCCTTTCTCATTCTTCTCAATGCTGCCATATTGGTGAAGCCTTCAGGGTCAGGGGCATGAGACCCATTGTACTTACTGGTTTTGGTATATCGAATACACAATGGATAGCTTGCGAGGCTCTGCCGTGTGGGCGGAATACTCTTGGTAGCTTGCCAGGCTTTCCGAGAGGGAGAGAGGCTTTTGGGGCGGCCTCTAATCGCCCTTGTAGGTGTTACCATGGTTCAAACCGTATTTGAACACTATCAAATATGGTACGGCAATTCCTGAAGACGGGTATTTAGTGTCTTATAATGTGTCGCGTGGCCGCTTTGTGGGTCCGGAAAGCGTCCTGGAGTGTGGTGGCTGCTGGGTATTGGAGATAGTGGAGATCTGCTGGTGAGGTATTTATCTGGTACCGGTAGGGGTAGGGTGGGTCTTTTGTGCACAATCTATTCCCTGGGGCTCTGGTGGTTGGTGGAAGCAGACAGGGCAGGGTAGGGTGGGGCTCCTGATTTCAATCCTTTTGTCCTTTCAATCCTGTAGTTGGTGGGAGCAAGCAGAGAATCTCTGTCCCCGGGTCCGTTGAGCCTGGAGTCCAAGGTCTCAGAGTTCTGTTTATCCTGTTCTGTGGGGCTTCAGTTGTGCATGAATCTCGGCCAGAGGGTCCAGAAAGCATACTGGAGCATGGCGGCGGCTGGGTAGTGGAAGTAGAGACTGTATGAGTTCATCATGTCGACCAAGACCATCCGTGGTAACTCAAGATTCCAGAAGTCCAAATCTAAACGTTGGACATGGGAATCTCCCAGTGGACGGTTCTACAACGAAATAGACTGCATCATATTCAATCGACGGTTTTGCCTGAAAGATGTCACTCTTGCCCCAAAATTCCAAACCCGATCGGACCTCCGTCTTCTTTGTGTAAAATTCTACTTCACAGAGCAGGGAGAAAGAGCTGCAAAGTTTAAGAAAACTCCCAGAATGACCACCAACTGGGAGCTCTTTGGCACTATTGCGGCAACATGGGAAGATGCCATTGTTGAAAACATTGACGAGGAATATGATCTACTGGTTCAGCACCTGCATGATTGTGCGAGGAACACCGAGAAAGATAGTCACAAAATAATGCCTGTCTTAGAAAACTCTTGAGCTTATTCACCAATGTGGCTTGGAGCATGCCTAAGACAACCACAAGCGAATGTCCGAGCACACAAAGCAGTGCAGAGATGTGATCAAGGAAGACCTCAAAGAGAAAAGAGCAGAAGTTCTGGTAGATGCGACAGAAGCCAGGAAAAGTATTCGTAACGCCCGCCTGTCCTTCGCCAACTACAAGACCAAGATGAATGCCCTCAAACGTCCTGACGGATCTATCATATCTTCCAGAACGGCAATGGAGAAGATTATCCATGACTTCTACTCAAATCTCTTCGATAGCCATATCCACCTGCCGACATACCAAATTCCACAGAATGGATATGTCGTTCCCAATGTTCTCCCTTCTGAAATCTGACACGCCATTTCATCAATAAAGAAAGAACAGCACCTGGCCCAGACAAGGTCAGACCTGAATACCTGAAGAACCTGCCGTCATTACTCATCAATACACTGGCTCGGCTCTTCACACACTACCTGTCTGAATGCAAGGTTCCGTCCCAATGGAAAACCAGCAGGACTGTACTACTGTAAAAGAAGGGAGATATCCATGACATTGGCAACTATCACCCGATCTGCCTATTATCTGTCATCTACAAGTTGTTCACTCGAGTCATCCTGAATAGGATTGACAGAACACTAAATGAAGGACAACCATGTGAGCAAGCCGGGTTCTGCAAAGGATTCAGCACCATCGACCATATCCACACGATAACCAAGCTCATTGAGGTTTCTCAGGAGTTCAAGATGCCGCTCTGTTTAACGTTCATTGATTTAAAGAAGGCCTTTGATTCTGTTGAGACGGAAACAGTCATTGAAGACCTCGCCAATCAGGGCATTCAAACTCAATACATCAGGATCCTCCGTGAGCTGAATTACGGATTCACTACCAGGATCTCACCATTCTACAAAGAAGTAATCATCCATGTCAAGAGACATGTTTGGCAGGGTGATACCATTTCACCGAAACTCTTCAGTGTCACCCTCGATAACATCATGCGACTACTGGAATGGGAGTGAAGATAGACGGTAGGCAATTACACTACCTCTGCTTTGCTGATGACATTGTTTTCATAACACCAAACATTAGCCATATGCTGGCCGACTTCGACCATGAGTGTGGAAAGGCTGGACTCCAGCTGAATCTTACGAATGTTTATGAGAAACAGCCTCGTTCCTGATGCGCCATTCGCTCTCACTGGAACAATCATCTCCGAATGCAACATTTATGTATACCTAGGTCGAGAAGTCAACATGACAAACGACCTGGCACCCGAGGTGCGCAGGAGGAAAAGAGCGGCTTGGAACACCTTCAAGAGCATCGAAGAAATAGCTAAGAGGACGAAAAATCTCCGGCTCTGGGCACATCTCTTTGATTCCACTGTTTTTCCTGCATTAACATATGCCTCAGAGACCTGGGCCATACGCAAACAGGATGAGAACGCTATTAGGGTCTCCCAAAGAGGAATTGAAAGAGCTATGCTTGGAATATTATGTTTCACTCAAATGAGAGAAAGAATCTGGAGTTCTGACATTCATCAACGATCAAGAATCAGGGACGCTGTCTCGTTTGCCAAGGTGTCAAAAATCAGATGGGCTGGTCATGTAATGAGATTTAAAGATGACCACTGGACTAGAGCAGTTCCTGACTGGATTCCATGGGATTTCAAAAGACCCTGTGGCCGCCCACCTACCAGATGGTCAGACTTCTTCATCAAGACCATGAACGATCAGTTTGAGACTTTTCGTGTTCCCAGAACGAACCGACGCCATTGGGCTACACTAGCACATGATAGGGACTAATGGAGATGTTACTGGCACCCGCTCGAGCAAATCGACGATTAATGGGAAGTCAAGTGATCAAGTGATCAAGTGATTAACAGGACAAACATAAGTAAATAAATGAATAGCACTCTGGCATTCTCTTACCTTTGTTTATCTATTTGCTCAAGCGGGCCCAGTAACATCCCAATGTGAGACTCAGTTTTACTGTTTTGGCACATCAAATATGACATGGGTAGCTTGCCAGGCTTTGCCCTGTGGGTGAGATACTCTAGGTAGCTCGCCAGGCTCTCCTAGAGAAACAGAGCACGGTGGGCAGCGTGTAAGGCAAACGCCCTATTGCTGTGCTATTGCTCCAGTCAACTCTTGCCCGAGACCACCCACTCAGTTTTTTCCGGTAAAGTACATGATCTGAGGTCTTGGGGCAAAAAATAGATGTCAACCTATTCTCCCAAGTAAGAATGAAACTCATTGCAAAACCGCAGTTAGCGTCTGAAATCGTAGGGCAGGGTCAGCATGGACCTGCTTCCCCCCTAGCCCCTCCAGTATTTACTCACTGGCCAGGCAAGCTGCAGCGTCCATGGTTGACACCCACCGGGGGTCCAGCAGTATCTGTAGGTGCAGTACAAGTGTCCCCTCATATGATCTCTGGCCCTGGGCCCCCGAGATCAGGCGTAATATCCTCTGGCCCTGGCGAGGAGGCTGCACGCACCGGGAGGCCCAGCGGATGGTCCCCCTGCGACCCCAGCTGGGGGGCTCCCTCAGCTCTGCACAGGGGGGAGACTGACCTGGCACCAGCCGCTGCACCCTGGCCTCCGTGGGTGGTCGCGGTTGCTCTGGCTCACCAGGGACAGTGCATCCAGTGCAATCCCCAAGCCTGACCTCCATGTGCTCCTAGGGAGCCAGAGTGCGGAAAGGCACAGGCAGGACACGCGGCGCCCCACGAGCCCCACGCCCCCCCCGCGGACCAGCCACTGCCTGCTGTAGGCCAGCGCTGTGGCCTCGCTGCAGGTCCTTCCAGTGCAGCCCCACAGGCGGGAGGCCCAGGCCCAGCCGCCCGCCACCCCAGCCTCTGTCCCAGGCCTGGTCGCTGCGTGTCTCCCCTCCCGTGGCGGTTGGGCCCTGCTTGGCTGAGAGGTACTTGCAGCCCATCCAGCCCCGCATCGTCCTTCCCACCCGCACCAACCGCCTGGGCCTTTTGCGTAGTAATGAATACGATAAAATAGTTAAGTTTTATTGGACACATGATTTGAACTCTGACTTTTTCAGTGATGCACAAGAATATTCTTTAAAGAGATTTACTTAGAGAAATGCAAGGGGAGAGGGAAGAGAGAGAGAGAGAGAGAGAGAGAGAGAGATGAGGTGGAGGGTAGAAGGGCGGGAGCAGTCAGTACCTGACGCAGGAGCCTCGGAAGGTTCTGGAACCTCTGCTCCTGCTTCCGGCCCTCAGGAGCTGTTTCAGGGTCAGGGGGCAAAGGTCGGGCAGCCCCGCCCGGTCCCTCTCTCTCTTTCCTACCGACTTTCTCTGGGCCCCAGTGCTCCCGAAAGCCCGAGTCCGGTGCGGCCGCTGGAAGGGTCAGAGGGAGCCGGTGTCTGCTCGGGCCTGTCCCGGGGCTCTCTGTGTCAATGCGGGCCTGTGGGTCTGCTTGGGCATCGCTGCCCGTGGCCTCCCCCGTTTCCGGATGAGCAGGACTCGGACCCGCTTCTGAATTACGCTCATCCCCCAGGTGCTCCCCGGGGCCCCGACACTCTGGGTCCTTCTCCCTAATGGTCACCCGAGCCCGCGTCCCTCTGACCTGACATGACAGTCCTCAGGGGTGTCCAGCGGTCACTGTCCCGCCTCCCCCCAGGTGTCCCGCAAGTGGGGGTCCCCCTGGCCCGTCTGCAACCCTAGAGGCTCAGTTGAGATGTGTCCAGTCAGGGGGACCCTGCCCGGCCACTGCTGTGCTGGCCGGGTCTCCGTCAACAGGTGGGTCTGTCCCGTCCCAAGCCTGGTCTGAGCTGAGTCCACACGCACACAGAGACGCTGGCAGAGGGATCAGAATGCCTCAGAAACCCTCTCAGATGCCCAGATTCCCCCTCAGCCCACAGGGCACCTGCTGCGCCTGGGGGTGCTCCCTGTGAGGGGACATGGGATGTGGGCTTCCCCTGAGGGCCCTGGTCCCCTCAGGCCAGGCCAGGAGACCTTCACCGAGAGCCGTTCTCGGTGGGAGACGATAGCCTTTCCCAGGTGCGGGTTCGTGTAGGAGGTTTGTGGGGAGGGTCTCTGGGGAAGGTAGGAGGGTCGTACTTTTGAAACCTCTTCTCAGGGAACACATTTGTCTGTATTAACTCAGTGTATCTTGGTTGATGTTGATATTCATGAGGAGGAATGAGAACTGAAGACCTGTCCCAATCTGAGGGAGATCAGGTGGGTGACGCAGGGTCCAGTGCTCACCGAGTGAGGAGTGTCCAAGTCCATGACGGTGCTTATTTGTGAGCCTGACCCCTGCCCTCTTCCTGAACTCTGAGCAGACAGATCTCCTCCCCTGAGGGACAGTCCTGCCAGGCCACTCCCCTCAGGTGATCCACCTCTGAGGAGCACAGAAACCACAAGTCCTGACCAAGGGTTTATATCAGCGTTTGGATACCTCCATTCACCGCGTTTGAAAGTTAAATTTCCCCGCATTGGCAATAATTTTAATCAATAAATTAATCTCATCCTCAAGCTCTGTAAGTTTGTAGAGCCTCAAGCAGTACTTGAAATTGTCTTTGAATTATTGTCATTATCTTGTTTGCTGTTGTTGTTGTTTAATTCTCCCAATAATATCGGGTATTTATGAACAGTTAAGCCTGCCATGCACAAAGTCTTTCCCTGGGATTATGTCATTTGTTTTAATTGAATCAGGAAAACCCAGGACCTGAGGTTACACCCACTCACCCCACTGTGTTTACTGCTGGGCTGCAGCTTTTGTGGGGACCTAAGCGCCCCCTGCTGCTCAGTCTCCTTCCGTTATTTCAGTGACCAATTGCCTTGGAGTATTTGCATTTGTGGTGGCTCCTGAAGGGTTGCCACCAGGTCGCTCTCTCCACCTCATTCCTCTGTGGCCCCCGCAGCGCACCTCTGCTCTGAGCACCTGGAAATCATATCCCTCGCTGCTCCTGGGACTAAACCTGTGTGTAGTCCTGAGTTGGGTGACCCCTCCCCGGGACTCCCTGGGACCTGTAGGGCTGCACACACTCCCCACACTGCCTCCATCTGCTTCCATTGCACACTATCAGGGAAACAGGGTCCCGCTGTCCATCATCTGTCCATCAGAGAGCCTAGCTCGTCCAAGCCCTGAAACACACTCACCATGACCAGGGAGAATAATCACGATGTGAATATGATGCACTGCCAGTACCGAATCCAGGTCAGGCCCAGGCACAGTCTGTCTAAGGCTTGTGCAAGTCAGGCTCTGCGGGAAACCGTTCCTGCCCAGTCCTCACTCACGGTCCAGACAAGGGCTGTCCCAGAGGAAACTGTGCATCTAACACAGAAGTTGCATATCCACAAGAAGGACATCAGAAATTCATGAATAGTGGGTAAAAAGTAAAACCAAATAATTGATCTATGAAAGAATATCATGTGTTTTTTGATGTTTCTACTGGAATGGTACAATTTTCTCAGTCATCTCCCATTTGATTTTGAACCTGTAAAAATCCTGAATGTAGGTATCAAGCAGATACATTAGCTGATTACACACAAGTAAGTTTCTTCGATATATTATGCAGAGGAGAATTTAACTTTGATCCATGAATTTGATTACCACTATCAACATTGTCATTTGAGTAATTAAGGTGGGATAGTCCATTGTTAGCAACATGAAACCAGTGTACCAGGACAATAATAATTCCGTGATCTTTTCCCAACTTTGCAGAGACCTCTCCTAGCTGATGCCATCAGTATGAGAGAGATTCCCTTCACGGTAGTCAGCCCTGGGCATTCCTCTCTGCCAACGGCTGGGGGTCTTTTCTCTCTCCTGCCCTTACTGAGGTGGGTTTCCACTGTGTCATTATGGAAATTTCCACGCCGTCATCTAGTTGCTCCAGTCCAGCATTGTGTTATTGACATATGTCTCCCAGGGAAATGTATCCCATGATTAGGAATAAGTAAGAACTTTAAGATGACGAGGACAGTGGTTGTTGCCTTGAGAACTTGGGAAATTCCGGGTGACACCGGAGATTGGCACCACGTACAGAGAAAGAAATGAAGGTAGACTGAGACACTGCACCATAGTAAGCAGCAGCTTAATATCCAGGGACCCACATAGGTGTCTGTTTGGGGGCACATACAGGAAAAGTGCATCAGGAACCATCACAGAATCTTCATTTCTGGACTTGACCCTCTGTGAAAGTTCCTCTGCATGTCATAGATTTGTGTTGGCACACAAGTTCTCGAAGTTGGCCCTCAGTTAGGGCCTTTGTTTTCTTGATCTTCCTTGGTCTCTGTTGGAGCATATTTGAGCTTATATTTGGAACGAAATTCCAACAGGGTTGTCTAAGAATCAATAGGGCTGTGGGTGGGCAATGTTTCTCTTAGGGAGGGCACCAAGGGTGTCATTGTGGGGACTCTGAACTCAATCCCTGATTCATAAATTGTTAAATCACCACTACTAATGTAATTTGGGGATATATTAAAGGGGAAAATTGAGATGTTGGAACAGCATAATAAGTAAAACTAATACTACATTTTCTGCTGTCCCCAGATGTACAGGAAGACTGTGGGCAAACACACATGTGGCAGCCCGTCCCGTGGCCTTTATCATGTCTGCATGGAGTCTCCATAGACACTAATGGGAGATGTGCTTATCACTCCAGGTACCGATTCTCTGGTTTTTTATTTATTATTTATTTGCTTTTTGTGTCACACCCGGCTATACACAGGGGTTACTTCTGGATCATACACTCAGGAATTACTTCTGGTGGTGCTTGGGGGACCATATGGGATCCTGGGAATCGAACCCAGGTTGGCCGCATGCAAGGCAAATGCCATACCCGCTGTGCTATCACTCCAGCCCCCGAATATCTAGTTTTTATTTCTGGGTTTTGTCAAACACTTTTCTCTAGGTTCTTAGGCTCATTTTATTTTATTTTATTTTTATGTAGGAGTACTGCTATTTATTTAGCCATTGATTAGCTGATTGAATTGGGCATGAACTCCACCTTACTTTTTTTCATTTTTTATAATTTTATTTATTGACTCACTGTGAGAGCAGTTATAAAGCTTTCGGGTTTAAGTCTTGGTCATAGAATGAAACACCCGTACCTTCACCAGTGCCCATTCTCCACCACCAATAACCTCAGTATACAGCCATTCCAAACCCTCCCCCTACCTGTGGGGCAGATGATTTTCACATTACTCTCTACTTTGATTACATTCAATATTTTTACACCAGACCCACCGTTATTATTTGGGATTTTACCCCAACACTTGTTTTTAATTTGTTTTTGTTTTTTACCTGGTGATGCTCAGGGGTTAGTCCTGGCTCTGCATTCAAATTACTTGGGGGACCACAGGCAAGGCAAACACCCTCCTTGCTTTACTATATCACTTGGGCCCAAGATTTTACTTTTCCAATACAATACTCTTCAAATATAATACCTCAGGGCATAAAATAAATTAATTTTTAAAGTTCTGGCTTGTTGACTCTAACCTCCCTCTGGTAACAAAAAGGGGGGGGGAATATAAGCATGGAAATTAAGCGAATAAGTATTGTAGCAGTAATACTTAAAAAATGAAAAGCCATTAAACTGGCAAATAGTTATTATTGTCATATTAGATGCCATGTTTTCAATCTTTGAAAACAGTCATGCAATTATCTAATACCCCAACACACTTAGAATTATAATTTATTCTATTTATAATGTGATTTGGGCTGGAGTGATAGCACAATGGTAGGGCATTTGCCTTGCGTGCAGCCAGCGTGGCTGAGCCAGGTTCAATTCCTCTGCCCCTTTCGGAGAGCCTCCAAGCTACCGAGAGTATCTCACCCACACGGCAAAGACTAGCAAGCTATCCGTGACATATTTGATATGCCAAACACAGTAACAACAAGTCTCACAATGGAGACGTTACTGAGCCCGCTTGAGCAAATCGATGAACAACAGGAGGACCGTGACCCCAACACTCATATCTTCTGAAAAGGCAACAGTAGACAATTTGTTTTCTGTTGCTGGTTATGAATAACGTATGATGTCGCGTGGCTACAGTAGTGGCCATGCGATTTCGAAATTCTGAAATTTTAACAATTAAATCTGGAGGAATTTCTGCCAAAACCTGCTGGGTTCCAAGATTTGTTCCTGAGTCTCTGGGATCATGGCCATTAAGCATTTTGATCAGGAGCCAGAGAGGCCGTTCGTGGACGGTGACTTAGGGTCTCGTTGGGACGGGGTGGAAAAGGCCAGCACCAACCCCATCCCATGAGGTCCCACGTTTCTCGTCACTGTGGGCCCAAACCTGATTGTCCAGTGGCCTCTGGAAGATGACAGCCACCGGGTCGCCAGGCACGAAACCTATTCTCACCTGGGGTGGCCTGGTTCCAGTAACCTACTGCAGGGACCAGATGCATTTCTGCCAAAAGCCGTTGGGTTTCAAGATTTGTTTCTGAGTCTCTGGGATCATGGCCATTAATCAGTTCGATCAGGAACCAGAGAGGCCTTTGCCTCCAATTATATAGCTGAGCCGGAGGTGGTTTGTAGATGTGTCTCCCACATACCTAACTTTTGGCCGTTTACTTTCTTGGTAAACTTTGCCCCAAGTTTTTGGGGTCTGGGAAAAGGCACAGCAGCAATTTTGGGGTATATGGAAGTCTGAAGACGCCATCAGGCTGCTGATGCACTCGCCTCACAGGTACAAATTGACCTGCTGGTGGCACCATACCCCCCTAGGCTCATTTTAAATATTGAGTGTCCATGCATTTCTTCCTCGGTGTCTGTCCTCTCTGCCAACAGATACCAAGTGGAATTGCTTAGTTATTCATTTTGTATCTCAAAATACTTTCAAATGTGGATCAATAAATGGCATTTATTTCCTAGGAATTTTACGGCAGGTGAATTAAGGTGCCACCTCCCCTCAGCTGGAAGCGCTGAGTTCTGGCATTGCCAACAGGGTGCCTTGAACCTTGCTCAGAATCTGCTGCTGCTGTCACTCAGGGATCAGTCCCTCTGCACACATACCTCTGGTGTCTCTGCCCTCTCTGAGTGAAGCATCTCCTCAGCATGGACATGACGCCTCCAAGATCAGGGGTCACAGGGACAGAGGGAGAGGCACGCAGGGTTCACGCTACTGCATCATGATCACAGAGAAAAGTCACAGCGAGGCTGCGACAAGACAAGGACATGCTCTCATTACACAAAACCATGTGGTCCTGGACTTCTGACCTTGGCCACTATCCTAGTGTCACCTTCTCCACTCCCCATGTCTAGTGGAGAGATTCCAGCTTAGGGATATGGAGATGCAAATAGGGACATGGGGCGGGGCCTACAGACTCTCAGGAGGATTCTCCCAACACCTGGATTCCATCTCAGAAAAAATGATTGCCTGCTGGCCCACAGCAGGTGAATATCTGCATATTTAGATGCTGGAGTGTTTTCTACTTTTACACATTAGTCCCAGGAATGTCCGTTTCTTTTCAGGCACAAATCACAGAAAGGAGGTCAGGAAATGAGGGGTAGACAGGCACAGACACTGATGCACCGGGGTCACTCCTCCCCACAGCTGGTGTCCTGTGTCCACATGTCCTGCTGAGTGCCCTTTGTGTGATGCTGAGAAGAGAAAATGAAGTTCAGCTATGATTACAATCTATTGACATTTCCCAAAGACAAGACTTTTGCCCCAAAATGTAGAATAATAAAAGATTTTCCTGGAGCTGGAGCCATGGTCCTAAGCTTGCAATGGTCCCAGCACACACTGACATGTGTTAGCTCCTGTGGTAACTGTGAAACACAAGGACCTCAGTCATACAGGAAACAGGAGTGAATGACTCTTCTAGGGAAAACAGTCCAAGAATCTGCAAAGCCCCCAGCACATATTTAAAAGTGATTCTATCACTAGCGTCTGGGAGGCACCAGTGTACAATCTAACAAGAATATATGAGTGACTGCAGTTGTTCTAGAGATGTATTTGCCTCTTGGCTGTTACTGAATGAGAGTAATCCTGAGCCTTTCCCTCAGATGAAGCCAGGCCCTGTGAGCCCCGTTCTGTGTCTCAGACCCTGACTCCCTGAGGAGAAAGTCAGGAGGATCAGCATCCCTGTCATCTTCTCCCTGACACAGCTGCCTCCCCCTCGGTTTTCTGACACATTCAGGATGTGGTTGTCACACTGTCTCTCGCACAGTAATACACGGCTGTGTCCTCAGTACTGCCGCACCCAGTGAATCCAGTAGCTGGTGAAGGTATATCTGGACGCCTTGCAGGAGATCTTCACTGATGTCCCAGGTTTTCCCACCTCAGCCCCCGACTGCATCAGCTGCACCTGGGAGTTCACACCTGTGGACAGCAGACAGGAGTGGGTGGACTCCACTTGACTGGCCCCATTCCCTCAACCCATGGCATGGGGACACTTACCTGCAGCCACTGCCACCAGGAAGAGAATTCTCCAGGTCCAGTCCATGGTGAGGAACGTGCACTCAGGGGCTTCTGAAAGTGTGGGTGTGCCTGCTGAGTGAGGTAGTCAGGACACAGACACATCTCTATTTAACTCAGTATCCCTTACGTAATTTGCATATTCATGAGGAGGTAGAATTCATAGCTGAAGGCCTGGTCCAACCTTCGAAGAGACTGGTGGAAGCCACTGGGTCCATCGTCAAGGGGAGTGAAGAGGTTCGCGTTCTGATCCATGTTTGACGAGATGAGATCCAGCCCTGTCCAGGACTCTGTGCACTGTGCACACAGAGCTTCCCCTCCGGAGGACCAAGCCTTTTCAGGACCTTCCCCTCAGGGACCTCCACATCTGTATGGCCTGGACACATCTGGACACACCTGGGCATTGTGGTTATTTCTTGAATTTTGTAACTCCCCAAGGTATGCCACAATGAGACTACAAAACCATTCTAATGCTCCAGTGGTTTCCATTGAAGATATTAAGAAGTCCAGAAACACCCCCTTCATATAGGATTTACTGCCTTATCAATATGATATCAATATGACACTACTTCCACTACCCAGCCGTCGCCACACTCCAGGACGCTTTCCGGACCCGCGTGGCAGCTCCGGCCGAGACCCACGCACGACTGAAGACCCACAGAACAAGATAAGCGGAACTCTCTGAGACCTTGGACTCCAGGCTCGGCGGACCCAGGGACAGAGCTTCTCTGCTTGCTCCCACCACCACAGGTGACAAAGGGATTCTAATCAGGATCCCCACCCTACCCTGCCCTGTCTGCTTCCATCAACCACCCAGGGATCGAATTGCGCACAGGAGACCCACCCTACCCAGATAAATACCCCACTGGCAGACTTCCACTCTCGACACTACTTCCACTACCCAGCCGTGGCCACACTCCAGGACGCTTTCCAGACCCACGCTTCGCGGCCGCGCGACACATCATAAGACACTAAATACCCATCTTCCGGAATTGTCTTACCATATTTGATAGGGTTCAAATATGGTAACACCTACAAGGGTGATTAGAGGTCGCCCCAAAAGCCTCTATCCCTCTCGGAAAGACTGGCAAGCTACCGAGAGTATTCCGCCCGCACGGACGAGCCTGGCAAGCTATCCGCTGTGTATTCGATATGCCAAAACCAGTAACTACAACTGGTCTCATTCACCTGACCCTGAAGGCTTCACCGACATGGCAGCACTGAGAAGGATGAGAAAGGAGAGGCCGACAAAATCTCAAGGCCGACGTAGGCTGCCAAAATGAAGGAAGACAAAAATGATCATCTGTACTTTCAATACACGTACGCTAGCATCAGATGCATCCATCGAGGACCTGTGGGTACAAGCGCGAATGATCAAGTACGACATCATTGGTCTGACCGAGACAAGAAGGCACGAATCTCACCATGCCATTTTCGACACTGGAGAAGAATTTTTCCTCGGAACATGCGATAAAAGAGGTGTTGGAGGCATCGGTGTCCTTGTCAACACAAACTTGGCCAAGAGCATTGATTCATTCGAATGCCTAACAACCCGAATTGGACGTTTACATTTGAATAGATGTGACTCACTGCCTGCAGTTTCTATCTTCGTTGTCTATGCACGAACATCTCATTGTGATGAAAGAGAAATCGAGAAGTTCTACATGGAGCTAGAGAAGTTTTATAAAGAAGACCACACCTTCTACAAGATCATTGTGGATGATTTTTTTTCCCTTTATTTTATTTTATTTTATTTTATTTTATTTAAAGTTGTACATTTACAATTTTTTGTGCTTTGGTTTCAATTATACAATGATCAGATACCCATCCCTCCACCAGTGCCCATTTTCCACCACCATGGATAATATCCCTCCCACCCCCATCCCCCCATCCCCCCTGTCTCTGTGGCAGGGCAATCCCCTGTGTTCTCTCTCTCCTTTTGGGTGTTGTGGTCTGCAAAAGAGGCATTGAGTGGCAAACATGTTCAGTCCATAGTCTACTTTCGACATGCATCTCCCCTCCTGGGAGGATCCTCCAAACATCCTTTATTTGGTGCTCCCTTCTCTATCTGAGCTGCCCTTTCCTCTAGGATACCCGGCTGGCCTCTAAGTTATGGAGTAATCCTCCTGGTGCTGATCTCAGCTATTCTTGGGTATTAATCTCATACTTTGTTACTTTATGTGGATGATTTTAATGCCAAGATAGGATCGAGAAGATCAGCTGCACCAAGTCTCCCCCAGACTCCACCAGCTCCACCTCACAATGGACCCCTGTAACACAAAGACATCCTGGTCAGGAAACTCTCCTCACACAGAGGATCTGCCTATCCCATCTCTACCATGCTCTGTGTCTCTGTCACCCGTGAGTTACCTCCTATCACAGCCACCAGGAGAAGCCAGCTCAGCCCACACGCCATGTTTGTTCTGTGTGAGTCAGGATGGGGCGCCTGGGTACCCCTGAACTGACGCCTGTCCTGGAGCTGAGGCTGGGCTGGGCTGTTTTCATCATAGCAGGAAGAGGCTCATTTACATATCCTCCTCCTATATAAAACATTCTGTTTGAACCTAAAGAGTAAGTGAAGGACTCCAGAGCAAGTGTCAGGTTCTGGGGGTCACTTGTGACCCGGAAAAGATTCTGTCATGAAATTGTTATATGACAACAAATTTCATTTGTGATATTTTTTCCTTATTTTTGATGACTCTCATGTAATATCTACAGTCATACTTCTGTTTCATGCATCATTTGTCACAGAAAAGCTTAAATACTTTATACAATATTCTTATAACACATTGTAAGAGTTGGTCCCATTACTATTTTTTTTAAATGTAGGAGTATTGCTATGTATTCCGCCATTGATTAGGCTGATTGAATTGGGCATGAACTCTGCCTTACCTTTTTTTTCCTTTTTATAAATTTATTTATTGAATCACCATGAGAGCAGTTACAAAGCTTTCAGGTCTAAGTCTCCATCATGCAATGATGAAACACCTGTCCCTTCACCAGTGCCCATTTTCCACCACCAAAAACCCCAGAATACACCCCAACCCACACCCTCCCCCACCCTGAGGGGGGAAAAGATGATTTCCACATTACTCTCTATATACTTTGGTTACATTCAATATTTTGACACCAAGCCCACCATTATTACTTGGGATTTTACCCCAACACTCAGATCTGCCAAAAAGGCATTTGGAGACAATTTGATTTCTATTGCTTTTTATGAATAACAATGATGTTGCATGGCATCAGTAATGGCCACATGATATCGGAATTCTGAAATTTTGACAATTACATCTGGAGGAATTTCTGCTAAAACCTGCTAGGTTCCGAGTTTTGATCCTGAGTCTCTGGGATTATGGTTGTTAAGCAGCTTGATCAGGAGCCAGAGAGGCCGTCCATGGGCGCCGACCCAGGGTCTCGTTGGGACAGGGAGAAAAAGGCTGTTTCCACCCCCATTCCCTGAGGCCCCGTGTGTCCCATCACTGCAGGCCAAAACCTGACTGTCCAATGGTTTCTGGATGCTTGGCACCCAACAAGCCGCCAAGGGGGAACAGGTGGAGGGACAGCACCTTATCCCCTCGGGGTGACCAGGTGCCGGTAAACTACTGTGGGAACCAGACGCATTTCTGCCAAAAGCCGCTGGGTTCTGAGACCTGCCTCTGAGTCTCTGGGATCATGGCCGTTAAGCAACTAAATCAGGAACCAGAGAGGCCTTTGCCTCCAATTATATAGCTGAGCCGGAGGTGGTTTGTGGGTGTGTCTCCCCCATACCTAACTTCTGGTCGTTTACTTTCTTGGTAAACTTGGCCCTAAGTTGTTGGGGTCTGGCCAAAGACATAGCAGCAATTTTGGGGTATCTAGAAGTCTGAAGGCACCATCAGGCTGCTGCTGCACTCGCCTCACAGGTACAGATTGACCTATTGGCAGCACCATACCCCTGAGTTGGTCCCACTATTGAGACAAAAGTAATCTACTCAATCACACCGATTTATGTATGAGTTGGAAACCCAGAACTAAAACAGAATCAGGAGTAAAGCAGAATGGCCAGATAGCCTAGCCCTGATATCTGGGAAACCTGAGTGAGGATCCCGTGTCTGCTCTGTCTCTGCTGTTTCTCCCAGAGGAAACATCTCTGAGGTTAAAGATATTTGTCCTGATATCGAAGGCTCTTGGATGTGTAAGGCTCTTTTATAGACGAAGACAGGCAGCTAACCTAAGATGTCGTTCTTCTGATGATTTCTCGTTCTGAGTGAAAAATCTCATTGTGTTGGGCATTAGGAGCTCTCGATCCATGAGCATGTTAGTCGCCTCACCTTCTACTCCGTGTCTCTTAAGTCTGTCTTTAAAATACTCACAGCATCCCATGGTTTGTCCTTGTTCACCAGGATTGGTCCCCAGTAACAACAGATTAGAGGCAGCAGAGGTATAAGCTTCTTCCCTTGCATTGGGTGATCAAGGTTCATTCCTTGCACTTCGTATGGTTTCCCATGCCCCCACCAAGAGTCACCCCTGAGTACAAAGTCTGCAGTATACCCAGAGTGGAACAACAACAAATCCAAACCAACAGAGACTGAAGTATAGCACAGTAGTGGGGAGCTTGCCTTGCACATGGCTGACCCAGGATTGAACTCTAGTATCCCATATGCTTCTCCCAGCAATTTCAAGTGTAATTGATGAGAGAAGAGTCAGGATTAAACCCTGAGAAACACCAGATATAGCCCCCAAGCCTAAAAAAATCTCACAAATAGCACCAAACAAAATATGGGCTAGCAGCTGTCAAGAAATTCTTCCCTGTTATGAGGACAAATTATATTTATTCTGAATTTGGCCTTTACCCAGAGGATATTGGAGACTGGTGTGCATGGAGGAGCATGGGGTGTGACTCTTCACATCAGCCCAACCCCACGTTTCCTTCTTACCATTTCAATATTTGATTAGCAGTAAAAACCACAGGAGGCCATGCCCTACACAGAATACTGACTTGTAGATCATTGATGTTTCATGAGTGCTGGCATATATGGACACCTGTGCAGTGATCATGACACCCCAAACAGTGGATGAACCCCTCACCCCAGTGTTTCCCCTTGGCCCATGGTATTCCTCCCCACACACCTCACCCCTCCCTCATGCTCTTTGCAGTGAATCTGTTTATGTAAGTATCTTCTGATATAAGTGTATGTAGGGTGTGATGACGGAGATTCACTCTCAATAACCTTCCACTCTAGGGATATATTATGGGTTTTCATTCATGACTAAAGGGGTCTTGGATTATTCTCAGTCCTTGACCTTTAAAATAGGTCACACAAGCTTTCTAGAAGGAGGGAGAAAAATGAGGAAAAGCTGTTTTACATCTTACGTGAGTATCACAGAGAAAGCTATGAAAATAATAACAAACAGGAAAGTACCGATTAATACTCACCCTGCCAGGCGTTGGAGTCCTGGGGGCCTGGTGGGGGTGAGTGTGAGGGACAGAGAGGACAGATCACAGAGAAGGGACTGGGACTGTGAGGGTGTCACTGAGAGTGGAGCTGCTCTGGGAGAGATGGGAAAGGGTCCTAGGAAAGACGCTGGAACTGGGCATGGATGGGAGTGGTTGGGGTGATGGAGGCTGAGTGTCTCTGTGTTGTGACAGAATATTGGCATGGCCCATGTGGGGTTCTAGCACATGGTGACCCTTTGCCCCTGGTGGGGCTGAGGACTTTTCGAGGTGGCTCCCGAGTGCCCTCTGGCGGTCGGTCGCTCCCCTGCAACCCTTCCTGTGGTCTGAGTCCCCCAATTCCCAGTGTGAATAGAAGAGCATCCAGCGGAACAGGAAATCTGAGCACTGGGAAATGTGTCCAGCCTGATTCACACCAGTTTCCCCAGGGAGGTGTGTTCAGAGACAGCCCATGGAGAACGGAATCCTTTCCCCTGTTTGGGGACACACCCTGGGGGCCCTGGGTCTCAGAGTGCAGAATGAGAAGGAATTGATCACCTGATTTCCTGGTTCCCAGTACACACAGGGCACAGCATGTGAATAATTAATCATCGTTGATGCATGTTTTTCAGATGATATTTTTGTTGGAAATGATTGAGTATTCTAGCTACAGGATCAGTGTTTTAATTTGATCCAGATGTGGCGCCCACAGCATCTTCCTGAGTTTAGACACTAGTGAGTGACAGGGACCCTTCCAGAAGGTCCTGCAGGTGAGTGCCCAGGAGTGAGCTGAGGGGTGTGGGCTGGAGCTTCCCCCCCGAGTCCTCCTGCAGCCCCTCCCTTAGCCCCGCACAGAGGGACACAGCAGAGTGAGGAAGAAGAGGAGGCTGTGGGGTCACGGTAGTTCTTTGGTGACCAGGCACTCCCTGAAAGGAGACTTAGATGAGCCCATCTTGGGGCGTTCCTGAGCATGGGAGTGAGACTCTCCGGAGAGCAGACAGGAGGGGAGTGTGTGGGGTCACTGTGGGGAGGGTCAGAGACCTTCACCCCATATGCCTGGGCGGGAACAGGGGGTGAAGTAAGTGTGATATCCTGGAGGAAGCTGGTACAGAGATCCTTGTGGGAGATTTGAGATTGGACCCGTCCTAAGGGTGAGTGATGGCAGGTCTGGGACCCCTGTGTGACCACGCGGTCACTCTGAGTCCAGTGTGGGTTAGTTACTCTGCTGTTAGGATTCCCTTTTTGGGCCTGACCCCCTCCTGGTCCTTGTGCCCCTTTCACTCCTGCACGTCATCTGGTGGCCCTGGAGAGCCCTGCAGTCCAGCTTGTCTCAGCAGGTTTGTGTCTGGGCTCATCCTGACTTCCCTTCACTGTGCAGCTCGTCTTGCACAGTAATACACAGCTGTGTCCTCGGGGGTCACTGAGCTCAGCTGCAGGGAGAACTGGTTCTTGTCCGTGTCTTTGGCGATGGAGACACGGCTCTTGAGGGACGGGTTGTAGTGGGTGGTTCCTTCCCAACATATACGCCCCAACCAGAGCAGGTCCTTCCCTGGGGGCTGGCGGATCCAGTCCCAGCAGTAACCATAGGTTGTGATGGAGAATCCAGAGACAGAGCAGGTGAGCGAGAGGGTCTGGGAGGCCTTCACCAGGTCTGGGCCCGACTCCTGCAGGGTCAGAGCAGACACAGCACCTGGGGACAAGGGGAATCAGTCACTGTCAGTCCATGCAGTCACTCCCTCCCCTAAACCCTGTCACATCTGGGACACTCACCCAGGGGGGCTGTCACCAAGCAGAAGATAAGACCCCGCAGAATCATCTTTTTCTCGACCACAGCTCTTCCTTCCCTAGAGACTCAGCCCTGAGTGAGGAGACAACTGTGAGCTCCACAGCCCAGAGGGCATTTGACCCCGGAGCCTGAGAGGGATTTGCATGAGGCGACGCAGTCTGTTATAAGGGGAAACTTTCAGACCTTGGACCTCCTTGTCCCATTGGAGCCCTGAACTCACACACCCTGTCTGGTGGATTGAGCACTTGCAAATGAAGCACATTGAAACAGGTCACAGGAGGCTCCTCACTTAATTTAATAATCTGTCTTAGTCAAGTTAAAATAATCACAATCATTTCAATTTCAAGTTGCTAGTAAAAATCGTTTGCATTGTTTATTTTTAAAACCCTTTTTAATATAGGCACCATTTAGAAAGCTCATAATTATAATCATCCTTAAATTTGTTTCATATATGTTTCTCTCTAAAATAATATCCAAAAAAACTGCACTTCCCAGTTCTCATTTTTTTCTGTGAAGAAATTATGACATAGTTGTATCTGATAACTGTTTACAAAGTACATAGTTAATCGAAAATTTCTGTTTGAGGTTTATTTTTATTTTATTTTTAACCGGGAAGTGGGTACACTCAGTGATGTTTGGTGTGCTTTGCACTCAAGAATTACTCAGGGCAATGGCTGTTTCATTCTGGGCAACCCGGCGGGGGACTGGGTGAGGCCCCTTCAGCCCCAACTGAGGCAACCCCAGCAGCCGAAAACCTCCAGATCTCAACTGCCGCCATGCTCAAGGCAGCCCTTCACATGCTTGGACGGGCCTCACTCAAGAACCAATCTATCCTTGGACATGTCATACTTTACCCCACAAATATACCAAGAGTAGCACACCTCATTTTATGGGGTTTAAAATAGAAGGTAACCGATCTTGGTGTTATATATATTTTTACATACATATACATATATATGATTGTAAAAAAATGATTGTAAAAAAATATATATATATATGTAGTCTCCTGCCCCCGCCCCTGGCTGTTCTCACAGTGGCCTCTTGGAGGGGGCCGGGTTGAGTTTCCTTCCCCGCCCTGACCAGAGCTCCAGCAGCCAAAGCCCTCCAGAACCAGCCACCTCCATGCTGAGACCACTCTCCACATGCATGAAGGTACCAGCAGAGGAACAAAGGCACGTGGGTCCTGGGGCTGAGATCTCCAAGCCTGCTCGGATCGGGGCTGAACATCCTCTACCTAGATCCTCCATCTTCCAGTAGGCAGGGGTCACACCAACCAACTGGTCCCCTGGTGCCATGTAATCCCATCAACGGCCAAGACCCAGAGACTATAAAACCCAGCTCCCAACATCTTATTATCTCATTCTTACTTTCAACAAACTGGCAAGCTACATTCAGTAGTCTGCCCACACGGCAGAGTTTGGCAAACTCCCCGGGGCGTATCCAATATGCCAAATACTAGTAACAATGATGGGTCTCATTCTCCTAACCCTGAAAGAGCCTTGAATGTGGCAGTTTTTAAAAATTTTAGGGCTAGGACGAAGGAGATATTACTGGGGCCTACTCGAGGCAATCGACGAACAACAGGATGATTGTGATCATGATATATATATATATATATATATATATATATATATATATATATATAGGCAGTCTCTGCCCCCGTGCCTCGGTGTTCCTTCCCGGAGTCCCTTGGAGGGGAGCGGGTTGAGCTTTCCTCCCCGCCCCGGCCAGGGCTACGGCAGCCGGAGACCTCCAGGACCAGCCACCACCATGCTGAGACCACTCTCCGCACACCTGAAGGTACTGGCAGAGGGACAAAGCCACGCGGGTTCTGGGGCCGAGACCTCCAAGCCTACTCGAATTGGAGTCGAGCATCTTCCACCCAGATCCTCCAAATTCCAGTAGGCGGGGGTCACACCCACCACCTGGCCCCCTGGCGCCGTGTAATCCCATCAGCGGCCAAGACTCAGAGACTATAAAATCCAGATCCCGGACGAGAGCAGTGCAGTCTCTGCCCCCGCGCCTCGGTGTTCCTTCCCGGAGTCCCTTGGAGGGGAGCGGGTTGAGCTTTCCTCCCCGCCCCGGCCAGGGCTACCGCAGCCGGAGGCCTCCAGGACCAGCCACCACCATGCTGAGACCACTCTCCGCACACCTGAAGGTACTGGCAGAGGGACAAAGCCACGCGGGTTCCGGGGCCGAGACCTCCAAGCCTACTCGAATTGGAGTCGAGCATCTTCCACCCAGATCCTCCAAATTCCAGTAGGCGGGGGTCACACCCACCACCTGGCCCCCTGGCGCCGTGTAATCCCATCAGCGGCCAAGACTCAGAGACTATAAAATCCAGATCCCGGACGAGAGCAGTGCAGTCTCTGCCCCCGCGCCTCGGTGTTCCTTCCCGGAGTCCCTTGGAGGGGAGCGGGTTGAGCTTTCCTCCCCGCCCCGGCCAGGGCTACGGCAGCCGGAGACCTCCAGGACCAGCCACCACCATGCTGAGACCACTCTCCGCACACCTGAAGGTACTGGCAGAGGGACAAAGCCACGCGGGTTCCGGGGCCGAGACCTCCAAGCCTACTCGAATTGGAGTCGAGCATCTTCCACCCAGATCCTCCAAATTCCAGTAGGCGGGGGTCACACCCACCACCTGGCCCCCTGGCGCAGTGTAATCCCATCAGCGGCCAAGACTCAGAGACTATAAAATCCAGATCCCGGACGAGAGCAGTGCAGTCTCTGCCCCCGCGCCTCGGTGTTCCTTCCCGGAGTCCCTTGGAGGGGAGCGGGTTGAGCTTTCCTCCCCGCCCCGGCCAGGGCTACGGCAGCCGGAGACCTCCAGGACCAGCCACCACCATGCTGAGACCACTCTCCGCACACCTGAAGGTACTGGCAGAGGGACAAAGCCACGCGGGTTCCGGGGCCGAGACCTCCAAGCCTACTCGAATTGGAGTCGAGCATCTTCCACCCAGATCCTCCAAATTCCAGTAGGCGGGGGTCACACCCACCACCTGGCCCCCTGGCGCCGTGTAATCCCATCAGCGGCCAAGACTCAGAGACTATAAAATCCAGATCCCGGAACCGCGCGGCCGCATTTGCGGCCGCGCGACATCTTACTATCTCATTCCTACTTTGGACAAACTTGCAGGCTGTCGAATGTAGCCTGCCCACAGGGCAGAGTCTGGCAAACTCCCCGTGGCCTACCAAATATGCCAAATACCAGTAACAATGATGGGTCTCATTCTCCTAAAGAGCCCTGAATATAATCTCAGGGCTAGGATGAAAGAGACGTTACTGGGGCCTGCTCGAGGCAATCGACGATATATATATACATTTATACATACATGTGCAGACAAGACTTAACCTTTAACAACATGTAACTAACCTCTTATACAAGGGCTTAATGGCTCCTGGATGAAATACAGCAATCTTCACACACTTTCTTCTAGGAAACATTTTTGGTCTCATTTTTAGTTGGATTATTCAAAACAAGCAATACAAAATAAATTATTTTTGTTCCACTTTGAGGGCAGGGTTTGGGATTCGGGATGAAAATATGGTAGTGGGAAGGTGTAGTGGTGGTGGGATTGGTGTTAGAATATTAAATGTAATCAAATATTGTGAACAACTTTCTAAAAATAAAATAAAATTTTTAAAAAGAATTTCTTCTGGAAGTGCTCAAGTGGGCCATATGGGATGCTGGGAATGACCCCCATTGGTGAGAGCAAGAAAAGAAAATTACGAATTGTACTATCACTCTTGATCTCTAATTTTTGAATTTTGGATATATATATATATATATATATATATATCATGCATTCTCGAGGGGCAGACATTAGTTATAGGCTACATTTAAACTATTCCAAATGCTTCTTTTAAATATTTCGTAGAATATGTAGTTTTTCTAACTTTCAAAAATTTTTTCACAACTGTCCTGTCTCAAAGTGGAGAGGAACAGGTCAGTGTCACACTGGGGGCTTCTCTGCCTTCCATCTCACCCACAATGCCCAGGGGATATTACACCAACTCTGGGGGTTTCTCCATTGAAGTCACTCTACTTCTATCAATATCTGTGCATTCTTTCATCTCTATCAGAGCTTGGGTGTCCCTGCTCAGGGGCCCTGCTGTTCCCACCCTGTCACCTTCCAGCAGGGCCACAGTTGGTTCTGTTGCTCCATCAGGTGCCTCCGCCAGTGGGTAACATTCAATGACACTTAAGGGGAACGAGTGTCCCGGGGGGAGTGGATTTCTGGAGATGACTGAAGGGCGTCTGACAGACCCTTTCCCCAAATCCCCTTATCATTGCAGACCCCGGCACGAGCTTAGTCTGAACTGACCTATTCATATTCGGTCACTTATGAAAACTGTCTTCTCTCTCTCTTTCTCTCTCTCTGTCCCCCTCTCTCCTTTCTTACTTTAAACACTGTGATTTAGAAAGTTCTTCACAATACAGTTGTTTCAGGTATTCACCATGCCAACGACAGTCCCACCACCAATGTGCTCTTCCCTCCACATGTCCCCAGTTCCTTCCTCCCTCTCCCTAAGCCGGCACTGGGAAATGAGCCCAGCCTGATTCACACGGGTTTCCACAGGAAGGTGTATTCAGACACAGCTCATGGAGAATGGAATCCTTCCTGCCCCCACGTGGGGGTCACTCATGCCTGAGTCACATCACAGCTCACAGAAAACTTAGAGTAAGTCTGGGTTATAGAGAAAGGGCCGGAGAGGGGAAGTCCTGCAAAGGGAGAGCTAAGGGTCACAGTACAGATAGAAATACTAAGAAGGAAAAGATTAACTTGTGAAAATCAATGCCACTGTCAGTAGATTACTATGGGTGTTTGAATCATAGGCCAGTAAAATTTCCGAGTCCCACTAAGAATCAATATCCTTGAATATAGGCTGAGTATTTGACATCTTGTGAAAATTTGAATGATAAATGTCAGTGAACAAAAATGCAGCTTCTTGCAGTGTCTTTGAATTCAGAGACTTTGAATATTATCTGAACATTTTTTTCTCAAGAAAATAGTTTTTTTTCTTAAAAGTCTATCATATCAGGGCCAATCTTCCAAATGGACTAAAATCAAATGCAGGAGGAATGAAATGGTATTCCTGCCTCCTTCTGGGCACCTCAGCTCATCTGACTTCTGTCTGGGGGACACACCCTGGAGGCCCTGGGTCTCAGGGTGCAGAATGAGAAAGAATTGATCACCTGATTTCCTGGTTCCCAGCACGCACAGGGTACAGCACAAGAATCATTAATCATCATTGATGCATGTTTTTCAGATGATATTATTGTTGGCAATCACTGAGCATTCTAGCTACAGGATTAGTGTTTTAATTTGATCCAACTCAGTTGTGACACTCGCAGCATCTTCCTGACCTTAGACACTAGTGAGTGACAGGGAATCTTCCTGAAGGCCCTGAAGGCGAGTGCCCAGGAGTGAGCTGAGGGGTGTGGGCTGATTCTTCCCCCTGAGTCCTCCTGAAGCCCCGATATGGCAGCACTGAGAAGGAGGAGAAAGGAGAGGCCGATAAAATCTCAAGGCCGAACTAGGCTGCCACAACGAAGGAAGACAAAAATGATCGTCTGTAATTTCAATGCACGTACGCTAGCATCAGATGCATCCATCGAGGACCTGATGGTACAAGCGCGAATGATCAAGTACGACATCATTGGTCTGACCGAGACAAGAAGGCACGAATCTCACCATGCCGTTTCCACACTGGAGAAGAATTGTTCCTCGGAACATGTGATAAAAGAGGTGTCGGAGGCGTCGGTGTCCTTCTAAACACAAACTTGGCCATGAGCATTGATTCATTCGAATGCCTAACAACCCGAATCGAACGTTCACATTTGAATAGATGTGGCTCACTGCCAGCAGTTTCTATCTTCGTTGTCTACGCACCAACATCTAATTATGATGGAGAAATTGAGAAGTTCTACATGGAGCTGGAGAAGTTCTATAAAGAAGACCACACCTTCTACAAGATCATTGTGGGTGATTTTAATGCCAAGATAGGACCGAGAAGATCAGTTGAAGAACTTCACATCGGACCCATGGCCTAGAATGGAACGAACAGGTTGAGAGACTATCTGAGTTCATCATGTCGACCAAGACCATCCATGGTAACTCACAGTTCCAGAAGGCCAAATCTAAACGTTGGACATGGGAGTCTCCTGGTGGACGATTCCACAACGAAATAGACCACATCATATTCAATCGACGGTTTTGCCTGACTGATGTTGCTGTTGTCCCAAAATTCCAAACGGGATCGGACCACCGTCTCCTTCGTGCAAAATTCTACTTCACAGAGCGGGGAGAAAGGGCTGCAAAGTTTAAAAAGAGAACTCCCAGAACGACCACCAACTGGGAGCTCTTTGGCACTATTGCGGCAACATGAGAAGATGCCATTGTTGTCAACATTGACGAGGAATACGATCGACTGGTACAGCACCTCCATGAATCTGTGAGGAATGCCAAGAGAGAGATAGCCACAAAAAAACACCTGTCTTCGAAAACTCTTGAGCTTATTCGCCAGCGTGATTTGGCGCATGCCTCAGGCAACCGCAAACTAACGTCCAAGCTCGCAAAGCAGTGCAGAGATGCGATCAAGGAAGACCTCAAAGAGAGAACAGCAGAAGTGCGGGTAGATGCGGCAGAAGCTGGGAAAAGTATTCGTAAAGCTTCCCTGTCCTTTGCCAACTACAAGACCAAGATGACTGCCCTCTGACGTCCCGATGGATCCATCACATCCTCCAGAACAGCAATGGAGAAGATTTTCCATTACTTCTACTCAAATATTTTCGATAGCCATGTCCACTTGCCGACATACCAAATTCCACAGGATGGATATGTTGTTCCCAATGTTCTCCCTTCTGAAAACCAACACGTCATTTCCTTGGTAAAGAAACGAACAGCACCAGGCCCAGATAAGGTCAGACCTGAACACCTGAAGAACCTGCCGTCAGTACTCATCAATACACTGGCTCGGCTCTTCACACGCTACCTGTCTGAATGGAAGGTTCCGTTCCAATGGAAAACCAGCAGGACCGTACTACTGTTCAAGAAGGGAGACATCCATAACATTGGCAACTATCGCCCGATCTGCCTATTGTCTGTCATCTACAAGTTATTCACTCGAGTCATCCTAAATAGGATTGGCAGAACACTAGATGAAGGACAACCATGCGAGCAAGCCAGGTTCCGCAAAGAATTCAGCACCATTGACCATATCCACACGATAACCAAGCTCACTGAGGTTTCTCGGGAGTTCAAGATGCCGCTCTGTTTAACGTTCATTGATCTAAAGAAGGCCTTTGATTCTGTTGAGATGGAAGCGGTCATTGAAGCCCTAGCCAATCAGGGCATTCACGCCCAATACATCAAGATCCTCCGTGAGCTGCATTGCAGCTTCACTACCAGGATCTCACCATTCTACAAAGAAGTAATCATTTATGTCAAGAGAGGGGTTTGGCAGGGTGATACCATTTCACCGAAACTCTTCAGTGCCACCCTCGACCACCCTTGAGAACATCATGCGACGACTGGAGTGGGAAGGAATGGGAGTGAAGATAGATGGCCGGCAACTACACCACCTCCGTTTTGCTGATGACATAGTTTTCATAACACCAAACATCAGCCAAGCGGCACAAATGCTGGCCGACTTTGACAGTGAGTGTGGAAAGGTAGGACTACAGCTGAATCTTACGAAGACAATGTTTATGAGAAACAGCCTCGTTCCTGATGCCCCATTCACTCTCAACGGAACGACCATCTCCGAATGCAACAGCTATGAACAGCTATGTGTACCTAGGTCGAGAAGTCAACTTGACAAATGACCTGGCACCCAAGCTGCGGAGGAGGAAGAGAGCGGCTTGGAACGCCTTCAAGAACATCGAAGAAATAGCTAAGAGGACGAAGAACCTCCGGCTCCGGGCACATCTCTTTGATTCTACTGTTCTTCCTGCATTAACATATGCCTCAGAGACCTGGGCCCTATGCAAACAGGATGAGAATGCTCTTCAGGTCTCCCAAAGAAGAATTGAAAGAGCTATGCTTGGAGTATCACGTTTCACTCAAATGAAAGAAAGAATCTGGAGTTCCGACATCCGTCGACGATCAAGAATCAGGGACGCTGTCTCATTTGCCAAGGTGTCAAAAATCAGATGGGCTGGTCACGTAATGAGATTTAAAGACGACCGCTGGACTAGAGCTGTTACTGACTGGATTCCACGGGATGTCAAAAGACCGTGTGGCCACCCACCTTCCAGATGGTCACACTTCTTCATCAAGATCATGACTGATCGGTTTGACGCTCTTCATGTTCCCAGAGCAAACAGATGCCATTGGGTTACACTAGCAAGCGAAAGGGACAAATGGAGACGTTACTGGCGCCTGCTCGAGCAAATCGATGACTAACGGGAAATTAAGTGATTAAGTGATTTAAGTGAACTTTAGTGATTCAGCCCAAAGAAGACCATCACCACTCCCAACCTCCTTGGTAACCTCCTTAGCAATGGGGCTTTTACTTAGGAAGAAGCCCCATGTTAGGGAAGGTTGGAGAAATCCTATAAAGGCCACCTTGAACAAAGAAAGCGTGCGCAAACCCATGTGCTGCTTATGCCCACGTGGCGGAGTGCATGTGGTGCCCGAGCACATGTGTTGCCCGCATTTCCCCTCCTGAGATGTGTACTTTCACGGTTTTCTGTCTAATGCTAGTTTGTGTGTAGGGGCTCTCTCCTCCCTTGGAGAAGCCCATGTTCTCTCTCGAGTATGTTACTATCTCTCTCTCCCCCTCCAAATAAAATCTATTCATTTCACTGCTTGTCTACTTCTGAAATTCCTTTCTGCGAGGCAAGACAAGAACTCAGTAACCCTGGATCCCGAGTGGCTCCTCCCCGCTTCACATAAGTCACCCGTGGGGCTCACCGACATCACCACCTCCTAGTGACCTTCCTTCCTCAATGTCCCCATATCCTCAACCATCCCTGCTAGCCTGCCCTTTCAGTGGGCACACAGTAATTACTTCTATGTTACTTGTTACAATCAAATGACTAAAGGAATTACCAAAATTACTTCAGTAAAAGTAGCTGGAGCGATAGCACAGCGGGTAGGGCCTTTGCCTTGCATGCAGCCGACCCGGATTTGATACCTCCATCTCTCTCGGAAAGCCCGGCAAGCTACCAAGAGTATCCCGCACCCATGGTCGAGCCTGGCAAGCTCCACATGTTGTATTCGATATGCCAAAAACAGTAACAACAAATCTCACAATGGAGACGTTACTGGTGCCCACTCAAGCAAATTGGTGAACAATACTACGACAGTGCTGCAGTGCCACTTAAGTAAGAGAACAACTGTAAAATAGCTCCATCTCAACACAGGGTTGTGGAACACGTTGTTTGAGGATTTATAGCTATTGGTTGCTGATTGAGCCTGTGGTATCTTTCTTGTGTTTTCTTGAGTTTAGTTGGCTTCTATGCTACTTTCTCATCTACTTTGGTGAGCTCCAACTGGAACTTCAGTTCTGAGGAACAAGGAGGTGTAGAGCATTCCAGAAACTTTAGAAAAACTGTAGGACTTGGATGAGTCTGGGGAAACTCTCAGTGAAGCCATGGAGTTAGGCCTTGGGCAGTAGGTGTGGTGGGTTAGTGGGGGATGGGTGCAGCTACTGGGCCCACAGCAGGGTAGGGACAGGGCAGTGCCCCTCTAGAACGCCCTCTAGTGCTCAGCCGGGGCCCGTGTGTCAGTGAATTCCAGCTGCTGAGCTGCACCTCCTGTGAGATTTAGGTGGAATCTGAGGAGCAGGACTGGTGGGTGAGTGGACATGAGGCAGCTGTGAGGGTGGGCGCGGCTGCCCTAATATTCATCACTTGATCACTTGATCACTTGACTTCCCGTTAATCATTGATTTGCTCGAGCAGGCGCCAGTAACCTCTCCATTTGACCCTCTCGCATACTAGTGTAGCCCAATTGCGTCTGTTTGTTCTAGTAACTCGAAGAGCCTCAAACCAATCGTTCATGATCTTGATGAAGAAGTCTGACCATCTGGTAGGTGGGCCGCCACGCGGTCTTTTGACATCCTATGGAATCCAGATGGTAACGACTCTAGTCCAGCGGTCATCTCTAAATCTCATTACGTGACCTGCTCATCTGATTCTTGACGCCTTGGCAAACGAGACACCGTCTGTGATTCTTGATCGTCGACGGAGGTCAGAACCCCGGATTCTTTCTCTCATTTGAGTGAAACGTGATATTCCAAGCATAGCTCTTTCAATTCCTCTTTGGGAGACCCAAATAGCCTTCTCATCCTGTTTGTGTAGGGTCCAGGTCTCTGAGGCCTATGTTAATGCAGGAAGAATAGTGGAATCAAAGAGATGTGACTGGAGCCGGAAGTTCTTCGTCCTCTTAGCTATTTCTTTGACACTCTTTTTTTTTTTTTAAAGTGACTTTTCTTTATTGTCATTCGAAAATCAGTACAACAAAACAGAAGAATATGTGGACCAGGAGATAACTTAAAGGAGTGGAGCTCATTCCTGGCATGTTGGAACCCCAGAACAGCTTGACCCTCTATTGCTGGAAGTAATTCCCAAGCACTGCCAGGTCTGGCCCCGAAACAAAAACAAAAACTAAAAAGAAGGCAAGAAAAACACAATGCCATCATCTCCAGACAGCCATTGTTAATAGCTGTTGTTAATTCCTCCAGATATTTCCTGTACATATATTGTTTTCTCTTTTTTTTTAATTTATTTATTGAATCACTGTGGGAAAGGTTACAAAGCTCTCAGGTTTATGTCTCAGTCATGCAAATATCAAACACATTTCCCTTTACCAATACTTATTTTTTACCATGAAGAACCCCAATAAAACCCCACCCCCACCCCTCCCCGTCCCTGTGAGGCAGATGAATTCTAGTTAACACTCTATCTGCTTTGATTAGATTCATTGTTTCAATAAAAGATTCACCACTATTATTTAGAGTTTACCCCCCCCCCCCCCCCAAATCAGACGTGCTGAAAAAGCATTGTGAAGTGATTTGCTTTCTAAGGCTGGGTTCAAGAATTAAATGTTGGTTTTGGATTTCTGCTCTTTTACCTATTGACCCTGGAAGTATTTCTACTGAAAGTCAGATAGTTAAGAAATTGGTTTCTGTGTTCTGGAGTCCTGGCCGTGCTGGAGAGCCGCTCGCGGGGGGCAACCGGTGGCCTCGGTAGGGCGTGAAGGGCGGACCGAAACGCCCCCCTTCCCATGAGGTTTTAGTCGCCCCCACACTCCCGGCTCATACCTGCTGTCCACAAGGCTCCCAAGTGGCCGCCATCTTTCTTTCCAGAGAGGAGAGGGCGAATGGGGCAACACCCTTTCCCCTCCGGCAGACTTGATGGCCTGGATCAATGCATAGTCCGTTCACTTTTCTGCTCCAAGCTGCTGGGTTCTGCATTAAGTCCTTGTGCTTCTGGGGCCGTGGCCGTGCTGGAGAGCCGCTCGCGGGGGGCAACTGGTGACCTCGGTAGGGCGTGAAGGATGGACCAGAACGCCCCCCTTCCCATGAGGTTTTAGTCGCCCCCACACCCCCGGCTCATACCTGCTGTCCACAAGGCTCCCATGTGGCCGCCATCTTTCTTTCCAGAGGGAGGAGGGCGGAAGGGAGCAACACCCTTTCCCCTCTGGGCAGAAATGATTGCCTGGATTAACGCATAGTCCTTTCACTTTTCTGCTCCAAGCTGCTGGGTTCTGCATTAGGTCATTGTGCTTCTGGGGCTGTGGCCGTGCTGGAGAGCTGCTCGTGGGGGCAACTGGTGGCCTCGGTAGGGCATGAAGGGCGGACCGAAATGTCCCCCTTCCCATGAGGTTTTAGTTGCCCCCACACTCCCGGCTCATACCTGCTGTCCACAAGGCTCCCATGTGGCCGCCATCTTTCTTTCCAGAGAGGAGAGGGCGTTCTTTGACACTCTTGAAGGCATTCCAAGCCGCTCTCTTCCTCCTGCACAGCTCGGGTGCCAGGTCATTTGTCATGTTGACTTCTTGACCTAGGTACACATAAATGTTGCATTCGAAGATGGTCGTTCCATTGAGAGTGAATGGAGCATAAGGAATGAGGCTGTTTCTCATAAACATTGTCTTCATAAGACTCAGCTGTAGTCCGACCTTTCCACACTCACTGTCAAAGTCAGCCAGTATTTGTGCCGCTTGGCTAATGTTTGGTGTTATGAAAACTATGTCATCAGCAAAGCGGAGGTGGTGTAGTTGCCGACCATCTATCTTCACTCCCATTTCTTCCCATTCCAGTCGTCGCATGATGTTCTCGAGGGTGGCACTGAAGAGTTTCGGTGAAATGGTGTCATCCTGCCAAACCCCTCTCTTGACATCAATGATTACTTCTTTGTAGAATGGTGAGATCCTGGTAGTGAATCTGTAATACAACTCACGAAGGATCCTGATGTATTGAGTTTGAATGCCCTGATTCGTTAGGGCTTCAATGAGCGCTTCCGTCTCAACAGAATCAAAGGCCTTCTTTAAATCAATGAACATTAGACAGAACAGTATCTTGAACTCCTGAGAAACCTCAATGAGCTTGGTTATCGTGTGAATATAGTCGATGGTGCTGAATCCTTTGCAGAACCTGGCTTGGTCACATGGTTATCCTTCATCTAGTGTTCTGCTAATTCCATTCAGGATGACTCGAGTGAATAAATTGTAGATGACAGACAATAGGCAGATCGGACGATAGTTGCCAATGTCATGAATGTCTCCCTTCTTGAACAGTATTGCAGTCCTGCTGGTTTTCCATTGGGACAGAACCTTGCATTCAGACAGGTAGAGTGTGAACAGCCGAGCCAGCATATTGATGAGTACTGACGGCAGGTTCTTCAGGTGTTCATTTCTGACCTTGTCTGGACCGGGTGCTATTCGTTTCTTTACTGACGAAATGGCGTGTTAGATTTTGGAAGGGAGAATATTGGGAATGACATATCTGTCCTGTGGTATTTGGAATGTCGGCTGGTGGACATAGCTATTGCTTCGGCAGCACATATACAAAAATTGGAGCGATAGAGAAGATTAGCATGGCCCCTAATATTCATATCTAAAATTTGTTATTTAAATTCTCATCCTATCTAAGGATCTCCAAGCCTGCTCGGATCGGGACTGGGCCTTCACCCAGATCTCCCATCTTCCAGTAGGTAGGCGTTACACCCACTACCTGCCACCGGTGCCAGGTGCATCAACGGCTATCAATGGTGCCATCAACAGGGCATCACTGGTGCCATCAATGGCCAAGACCCAGAGACTATAAAACCCAGCTCCCAGAAGCATCTGGCTGCATTTGTGGTGGTGTGACATATTAATATCTTGTTTTTACTTTGGAGAACCTGGCAAGCTACCGAAAGTATCCTGCCCGCATGGCAGAGTCTGGCAAACTTCTCGTGTAGTACTCAATATGACAAAAACCAGTAACAACGATAGGTCTCATTATTCTAGCCCTGAAAGAGAATTGAATATGGCTCTTTTAAAATCTTAGGGCTAGGAAGAAGAATTAATTGCTGGTACCTGCTCGAGACAATCAACGAACAACAGGATGATCGTGATCGTGATCCTATCTAAGGTGCAAGGACAAACCCAAAGGACATACGTGTTCTTCTTAGCTCCTCTGCATTCTAGGACAGAACTAGGGCAACTTCTTCTTAATTTGGCTCTAGTTCTGATCCCCCAAACCACTGTTATCACCTGATCACTTGATCACTTGTCTTCCCTTTAATCATTGATTTGCTCAAGCGGGTGCCAGTAGCGTCTCCATCTGTCCCTTTCGCGTGCTAGTATATCCCAACAGCGTCTGTTTGTTCTAGGAACACGAAGAGCCTCAAACCGATCATTCAGGGTCTTGACGAAGAAGTCTGACCATCTGGTAGGTGGGCGGCCACGCATTCTTTTGATGTCCCGTGGAATCCAGTCGGTAATGGCTCTAGTTCAGCGGTCATCTCTAAATCTCATTACATGTCCAACCCATCTTATTTTAGATGCCTTGGCAAAAGAGACAGCACCCCTGATTCTTGAACATTGACGGAAGTCAGAACTCCGGATTCATTCTCTCATTTGAGTGAAACGTGATACTCCAAGCATAGCTCTTTCAATTCATTTTTGGGATATCCAAATAGCGTTCTCATCCTGTTTGCGTAGGACCCAGGCCTCTGAGGCATATATTAATGCAGGAAGAACAGTGGAATCAAAAAGATGTGCCTGGGGTCGGAGGTTCTTCGTCTGCTTAGCTATTTCTTCGACGCTCTTGAAGGCGTTCCAAGCTGCTCTCTTCCTCCTACGCAACACAGGTGCAAGGTCATTGGTCATGTTGACTTCTCGACCTAGGTGCACATAACTGTTGCATTCGGACATGGTCATTCCATTAAGAAGGAATGGAACATCAGGAATGAGGCTGTTCTCATAAAACATTGTCTTCGTGAGATTCAGCTAGAGTCTGACCTTTCCACATTCACAGTCAAAGTCGGCCAGCATTTGTGCTGCTTGGATAATGTTTGGTGTTATTAGAACAATGTCATTAGCAAAGCGGAGGTGGTGTAGTTGCCGACCATCTATCTTCACTCCCATTCCTTCCCATTCCAGTCCTCGCATGATGTTCTCGAGGGAGGCACTGAAGATTTTAGGTGAAATGGTATCATCCTGATGAACCCCTCTTGACTTCGATGATCACTTCTTTGTAGAATGGTGAGATCCTGGGAGTGAATCCGTAATAGAGCTCATGGAGGATCCTTATGTATTGAGTTTTAATGCCTTGATTGGCTATGGCTTCAATGACCACTCCCGTCTCAACAGAAACAAAGGCCTTCTTTAAATCAATGACCGTTAGACAGAGCGGCATCTTGAACTCCTGAGAAACCTCAATGAGCTTGGTTATCCTATGGATATGATCTATGGTGCTGAATCCTTCTCAGAACCCGGCGTGCTCGCATGGTTGTCCTTCATCTAGTGTTCTACCAATTCTGTTCAGGATGACTCAAGTGAACAGCTTGTAGATGACAGACAATACACAGATTGGGCGACAGTCGCCAATGTCGTGGATGTCTCACTTCTTGTACAATAGTACAGTCCTGCTGGTTTTCCACTGGGATGGAACCTTGCATTCAGTCAGGTAGTGTGTGAAGAGCCGAGCCAGTGTATTGATGAGTACTGATGGCAGGTTCTTCAGGTGTTCAGTTCTGACCTTGTCTGGGCCAGGTGCTATTCGTTTTTTTACCGACGATATGGCATGTCGGATTTCGGAAGGGAGGACATTGGGAACAACATATCCATCCTGTGGAATTTGGTATGTGAGCTGGTGGACCTGGCTATTGAAGAGATCTGAGTAGAAGCCATGGATAATCTTCTCCATTGCCTTTCCGGAAGATGTGATATATTCATTAGGATGTCGGAGGGCAGTCATCTATGTCATGTAGTTGGCGAAAGACAGGGGGCCATAACGAATGCTTGTCCCAGCTACTGCCGCATCTACCAGCACTTCTGTTCTCTCTTTGAGGTCTTCCTTTGTCACTTCTCTGCACTGCTTTGCGAGCTCCGACATTCGCTTGCAGTTGCCTGAGGCATGCACCAAACCACGTTGAAAAATAAGCTCAAGAGTTTTCGAAGACAGGCGTTTCTTGTGGCTCTATCTCTCTTGGCATTCCTCGCACAATCATGGAAGTGCTGAACCAGTTGATCATAATCCTAGTCAATGTTTTCAACAACGGCATCTTCCCACGTTGCAGAAAAAGTGCCAAAAAGCTCCCACTTGGTGGTCGTTCTCTTCTTAAACTTTTCAGCTCTTTCTCCCCGCTCTGTGAAGTAGAATTTTTCACGAAGGAGATGGTGGTCCGATCCCATTTGGAATTTTGAGACAACAGCGACATCGGTTAGGCAAAACCGTGGATTGAATATGATGTGGTCTCTTTCATTGTGGATCTGTCCACCGGGAGACTCCCATGTCTAGCGTTGAGCACAACTGAAGCCCCACAGAACAAGATAAGTGGAACTTTGAGACCTTGGACTCCAGGCTCATCAGACCATGGGACAGAGATTCTCTGCTTGCTCCCACCAAGCACAGGTGATGAAGTGATTAAAACCAGGAGCCCCACCCTACACCGCCCTGTCTGCTTCCCCCAACCACCAAAGATCCAGAGATTAGATTGCACACAGAAGACCCACCCTACCAGATATATACCTCACTGGAAGACCTCAAATACCTCCACTACCTCCACTACTCAGCCACCACCACCCTCCAGAATGTTTTCCAGACACATCATAAGACACTTATTACCCATCTTCCAGAACGGCTGCACCATATTTGATCACTTATCACTTAAGTGATCACTTAACTTCCCGTTAGTCGACGATTTGCTCGAGCGGGCACCAGTAACGTCTCCATTTGTCCCTGTCGCGTGCTAGTGTAGCCCAATGGCATCTCTTTGCTACGGGAACATGAAGGGCCTCAAACCGATCGTTCATGATCTTGACGAAGAAGTCTGACCATCTGGTAGGTGGGCGGCCACACTGTCTCTTGACATCCCGTGGAATCCAATCAGTAACAGCTCTAGTCCAACGGTCGTCTTTAAATCTCATTACGTGACCAGCCCATCTGATTTTCGACACCATGGCAAATGAGACAGCGTCCCTGATCCTTGATCGTCGACAGAACGATCAACATCCTTGATCCGGATGTCAGAACTCCGGATTCGTTCTCTCATTTGAGTGAAACGTGATATTCCAAGCATAGCTCTTTCTATTCTTCTTTGGGAGACCTGAATGGCGTTCTCATCTTGTTTGCGTAGGGCCCAGGTCTCTGAGGCATATGTTAATGCAGGAAGAACAGTGGAATCAAAGAGATGTGCCCGGAGCCGGAGGTTCTTCGTCCTCTTAGCTATTTCTTCGACGTTCTTGAAGGCGTTCCAAGCCGCTCTCTTCCTCCTGCGCAGCTCGGGTGCCAGGTCATTTGTCATGTTGACCTCTCGACCTAGGTACATATAGCTGTTGCATTCAGAGATGGTCGTTCCATTGAGAGCGAATGGGGCGTCAGGAACAAGGCTGTTTCTCATAAACATTGTCTTCGTAAGATTCAGCTGTAGTCCTACCTTTCCACACTCACTGTCAAAGTCGGCCAGCATTTGTGTCGCTTGGCTGATGTTTGGTGTTATTAAAACAATGTCATCAGCAAAGCGGAGGTGGTGTAGTTGCCGACCATCTATCTTCACTCCCATTCTTTCCCATTCCAGTCGTCCCAAGATGTTCTCGAGGGTGGCACTGAAGAGTTTCGGTGAAATGCTATCACCCTGCCGCACCCCTCTCTTGACATCAACGATCACTTCTTTGTAGAATGGTGAGATCCTGGTAGTGAATCCGCAATACAGCTCACGGAGGATCCTGATGTATTGGGCTTGAATGCCCTGATTGGCTAGGGCTTCAATGACTGCTTCTGTCTCAACAGAATCAAAGGCCTTCTTTAAATCAATGAATGTTAAACAGAGCGGCATCTTGAACTCCCGAGAAACCTCAATGAGCTTGGTTATCGTGTGGATATGGTCGATGGTGCTGAATCCTTTGCGGAACCCTGCTTGCTCGCATGGTTGTCTTTCATCTAGTGTTCTGCCAATCCTATTTAGTATGACTCGAGTGAACAACTTGTAGATGACAGACAATAGGCAGATCGGGCGATAGTTGCCAATGTCATGGATGTCTCCCTTCTTGAACAGTAGTACGGTCCTGCTGGTTTTCCATTGGGACGGAACCTTGCATTCAGACAGGTAGCGAGTGAAGACCCGAGCCAGTGTATTGATGAGTACTGACGGCAGGTTCTTCAGGTGTTCAGGTCTGACCTTGTCTGGGCCAGGTGCTGTTTGTTTCTTTACCGACGAAATGGCGTGTCGGATTTCGGAAGGGAGAACGTTGGGAACGACATACCCATCCTGTGGAATTTGGTATGTCGGCAAGTGGACATGGCTATCGAAGAGATTTGAGTAGAAGTCATGGATAAGGTTTGATAAGGTGCAAATATGGTTTAAACCATGGGAACACTTACAAGGCCAATTAGAGGCTGCCCAAAAAGCCTCTATACTTCTCGTAGAACCTGGCAAGCTACCGAGAATATTTCGCCCACACAGCAGAGGCTAGCAAGCTGTCCATTGTGTATTCGATATGCTAAACCAGTAATTACAATGGGTCTCATTCCCCTGACCCTGAAGGTGTCACCAATATGGCATTATTGAGAAGGATGATGAAGGAGAGGCTGATAAAATCTCAAGGCTGAAGTAGGCTGCCAAAACGAAGAAAGACAAAAATTATTGTATTTTCAATGCATGTACGCTAGCATCAGATGCATCCACCGAGGACCTGATGGTACAAGCACGACAGATCAAGTACGACCTCATTGGTCTGACCGAGATAAGAAGGCATCAACCTCATCACACCATTTTCGACAATGAACTTTTCCTTGGAACATGTGATAAAAGAGGTGTTGGAGGCGTAGGTGTCCTTGTCAAAACAAACTTGGTCAAAAACATTGATTCATTCGAATGCCTAACAACCCGAATCAGACGACTACACTTGAAGAGATGTGGCTCACTGCCGGCAGTTTCCTTCTTCGTTGTCTATGCACCAACATTCAATTATGATGAAGGAGACATTGAGAAGTTCTACATGGAGCTGGAGAAGTTGTATAAAGAAGACCACACCTTCTACAAGATCATTGTGGGTGATTTTAATACCAAGATAGGACAGAGAAGATCAGCCTGATGTAGGCAGGTAGATAGGGAAAGGCCCTTTGCAATGAAACAAAGTTTCATGGAAGAATTCTAGGAATGACCCGCCTTGTGGATACAGAAAACAAATGCCTGATAAGACCATCCAAGACCATCAACAGACCCTGAGGATATAGGCCTCCTCCCCATGAAATTCCTCTTTTTGGACCTCCCCTTTAATCTGATTAACTTCAGTGATTCAGCCCAAAGAAGATCATCACCACTCCCAACCTCTCTGGTAACCTCCTTAGCAACGGACTTTTACCTAGGAAGAAGCCCCATGTGGGGGAAGGTTGGAGAAATCCTATAATGGCCACCTTGAACAAAGGAAGGGCGCACATATGCTGCCCAAACCCATGTGCTGCTTGTGCCCACGTGGCCGAGCACATGTGGTGCCCAGCACATGTGTAGCCCAGCACATGTGTAGCCCGCATCTCTCCTCTTGAGATGTGTACTTTCATGCTTTCGTGTAATGCTTGGATGTGTGTAGGGGCTCTCTCCGCTTTTGGAGAAGCCCGTGTTCTCTCTTGAGTACGTTACTCTCACTCTCTCTCCCTCCATACCTAAAAATCCTCCAAATAAAATCTATTTACTTTACTGCTTGTCTACTCCTGAAATTCCTTTTTGCGAGACGAGACAAGAACCCAGTAACCCTGGGTCCCGGGTGGCAGAGGCGGGTGGGGAGAAAGTGACCATCTTCCTCCTCCCTACTTCATGTAAGTCACCCGTGGGGCCCACCGACATCAAACCAAGAACTCCAAATAGGGACCCATGGCCTAGAAAGGAACGAACAGGCTGAGAGACAGTCTGAGTTCATCATGTCGACCAAGACCATCCATGGTAACTCACAGTTACAGAAGGCCCACTCTTATAGTCTAGTTAAATCCCAAAACCATGAGGGGCTGGGTTTACTTATAAGTGTGTTCACAATCGATAGGGTTAAAGTTCTCTCCCTTAGGGGATGCTGCTTCTAGGACAGATTCTCTTTCAGCAGGAATCCCATGGTGTTTCTCCTCTCCTTGCCCAAGAAACATACAAACATTCATAATATTAATCATTTTGTATGGACACATGTGTAAACACAAGAAAGAAAAGGCAGCAGCGGTCTATCTCTCCTGCCGCCCGCATTCGGTAGTCTCAGGCCATTTCCCCACTCCAGGGAGGTCAATGGCGATGGCAGGCTAAGGAAGGAAACAAGAGCCAGGCTGGGTGGTCTTACTTGCAGTTTACTCCAATCCTCTCTTCGTTCTCTCCTCTTCCCCCTCTGCCTCTCCCAGCCCATTCTTACAGTCTCATTATATCCCATAAAAGAAATTTATGTCATGGAGGGCCCAGGTTCTCTCAAGCACGTGTTCTCTAGAATCTCTCAGCCTGTGTCCCCATTCTCTCAGACCTTCTCCCAAATTTTCTCAGACCATCCCCCTCCAGGTTCTCTCATGTACGTGTTCCCCAGATTCAGCCCTGTGTCCTCCAGATTCTCTCAGCCTGTGTTCCACCTAAAGAGCCCATTATATTGATAGTGGTACCTCTAAAGGGCACAATACAGTGATGTCATCAAAAGGAGTTACAGAAAGAACATTGAGGCAGCAAAACATACATTGTTTCTTTACATCTGCACGCCAGTAATTTTGCCCTCAGAAAGAAGATACAAAACCATAACTGAAACCTTTCACAAGCACTTTCACAAGCTACAAGGACTTGGATTTTCATCCTAAAGGCCAGTCTGCTAGAGCTTGGAATCTACATCCCAAAGACAAGTGTCAGAGCTCTGCATCCCAAAGACTACTCTGGCTAGAGCCTGGAATCTACATCCCAATGATCAGACCTGGCTAGCACCTGAGATCTGCATATCTAAGACCAGCTAGGTTTCTGTGAGAAAAGGGAAAGTGCCTCTTAAGATATACTGTAATTATTTACTGAAGGCAGTTTGAAGGGGAGAAATGTTCAGCCTCATCCAAACTAGTCAGGACACACTGGAAAGCCGATTCTAAGGACAGATTCTCATATAGTAGATCAACCCACGTTAGAACGGAATCCTCTGGGTGTGTTTCTCCTCACCTTGTCCAACAAACATATAAGCATACATAATACAAATAATTTTGTATGGAAACAGTAAGAAATACTTTAAGCTTATAGAATTGCTCTCCTAGGGCCACCTTGATCTCAGACTACAGTGCTCAGGCCAGATAGTCTTTCCTAGCGCTAGCAGGGACCTAGTATTATCATTACTTTTGGATCATGACAGCATTTGTCTATGATAAGACTCCTAACTTATAATTAAGAATCTTGGCACTTTGGCCTGGCCCATCTTGATGCCAGGGTAACACATAGCTTGCCTGCTTGCCCTGGTTCCATCCAGTCACTCGTCAGGACCCTGCCTTTGGGGATTCTAGTAAGTGAGAGAGCGACCGAGGCTTAATTTGAGAAAGCAGATGCCCGAGAGTGAATAATATTCAAAGCTAATTAAATTCTAAGTTACAAAGCATAATATTAACGGTCTTCTGTATCTATACAAAAAGGAAATTGCTTTAAAGTAAACTATTCAAAAGACATAAGGAAAGGAGAAAGGCAATATTAACTTACAATACAAGTTCAGTGTCCTAGAAGGATCTGACCTTACAAATTAACAGATTCTGATTAGGGGAAAAGCTGATTAACTGGTTTGGGAAGAGAGCATAAAGAAGTAGTTACAGATAAACAAAGGAATAGGAGTGACTCGGGAGCACTGTGATGGTGCAACCTGATAAACCCTTGTATTCCAACACACACAGTAAGAGATGCGTTAAGCTTATAGAATTGCTCTCCTGGGGTCATCCCGATCTCAGACTACAGTGCTCAGGCCACACTACTCTTTTCTATCCCTAGCAGGGTCCTATTCTCGTCGTTACTTTTGGATCATGACAGCATTTGTCCATAACAAAACTCTTAACTTATAGTTAAGAATTGTGGCACTTTTGCCAGGCCCATCTCCATGCCAGGGTAGCACATAGCTAACTGCTTGCCCTGGTTCCACCCAATCCCTTGTTGGGACTGTGCTTTGGGCAGGGCGCTAGGAAGTGAGGGTAAAAGAGGCTTAAGTTGAGAAAGCATATGCCCGGGAATAAATAATATTCGAAGCCAATTACATACCATGTTACAAAAGCATAATATTAATTGTCTTCTTGTGTCTATACAAAAGGACATTGCTTTAAAGTAAACTATTCAAAAGACATAGGAGAGGAGAAAGGTAATATTAACTTACAATGCAAGTTCAGTGTTCTAGAAAGATCTGACCTTACAAATGAACAGAAACTGGTTAGGGGAATAAGATGAATAACTGGTTGGGGAAGAGAGCATAGAGAAGTTGTTGCAGATAAACAAAAAAATGGGAGTATCTCCGGAGCACTGTCATGGGTATGGCCCGATAAACGTTAAGAACCTTGTGGCAAGGGAGAAAGGACAAAGCAATGTTATCGTACAGAGAGTGGTTGTTGATTTGAGAACATGGCATTTCCAGGTGCCACTTGGAGTTGTCTCTACACAGAGAGAAACAGTGGGAGACTGAGGACAGTCTGACAATCCAGAACTGTAGGTAGCAGTTCAGTCACCAAGGAGGCCCGTCTAGGTGCCTGCTCTGTGCAGAAGCAGGAAGGGTGCATTGAGAAAAATCCTCGAGGTCTGATTTCTGGACTTCCCTCTCCCCAAAATCTGTCTGCACCTTTCTGCTCTACCACACTGACAATCCAGGCTGGCCTTCAGATTGTGCCCCTTGTTCTGTTCTCTGCATTGACCTCGGTTGGAACTTTCACCCATATTATGCTCTTTGTGCCTTCAAGAATTGAAGGTTGTCACTGATTTGTATATGTTCAGTGTTCTTCTAGGGGCGGAAATGAAAATACTCTCACATCAGATATGAACATTTTTCCTGCCATTGGGAAGAGTTTTGCTCATTTTTTTTGTAAATTTACCATTTTGATAAGTTTGCAACAGTTTTCAAAGTACAGGTATGAATCTTGGATTCTGCATAAGAAGTAAAGGTCATAGTCCAACTATGGAAGCAGGTATATTCCCAATAATACCGTGGTCTGCGTTACTGATAGCCCCTTACGTTGTCAAGCTGTCTGAGGCTTCCTCGTGGGCACTGATAGAATATATATATATATATATATATATTATATATATATTTCTGTTTTCCACTCATATAGTATACACATTTGTGCATGGATATATGATCATGTATATTTTCTCGATATCAAATGAGAAACTGATACATTGTGATTATTTTTTCCAAGACTGCAAGGCATGCAAAAAATTAATGTCTCACTCAATCACTCACGGTATCACCGTTATCCCATTGTTCATAGATTTTCTTGAGCGGAGGCCAGTAACATCTACATTTGTCCCAGCCCTGAGATTTTAGCAGTCTTTCCTTATGCATCCTTCCCAACGGTACCATATTGGAGGCTCTTTCAGGGTCAGGGGAATAAAACCCGTTATTGTTACTATTTTTGGCATATTGAATACACCACAGGGAGCTTGCCAGACTCTGCCATATGATATCTCACTCAATACCATATATTTCTCAGGAATATTGGTCATTTGGTGAGGTCATGCCCCAGTAAAGCTGAGCTGGGATGCATGACACTGGGTGGAAGGAGGAGATTCTGAGGCCTTGCGCTAGATCCTGTCTGCTGGTCCATGCTACTGCCAGCCCTCCTGGGCACACCCTAAACCGTTTGTCTGTGCTTCGGTCACTTTCCCTAAGCTGGGCTGAGATGCCCCCAACGTCAGGACTTCACAGACCCTGAACCTGACCATTTCCTTATCACCACGTGATAGAAGAAATGGGGCCCTGATCCCTTTCATAGAGGGTCCTCTCCTCCACTGTCTCTTGTCCAATGTCACGATTCCAGATCAGAAATACAGACATATGAAGATGTACAGAGGGGCAGGACTGCACAAAAACTCCAGAATGAGGTCTGGCCACCACAAGAAATTCATCTCAGAGAAAAGGATTTCTTACAGAGACAGAATTTCAAACAAAATGTGGAACATTGGGATTCTGCCATGGGTAGACCTAAAGTTCAGGATCGTGCAATGACACCAGCCCAAACTTCCCTGTGGTACTTTCAGTACCATCCTGGATGCTCCACTACACATTTCATTTTTCATTTCATCATCCTGTTATTCGTCGATTGCCTCGAGCAGGCCCCAGTAACGTCTCTTTCATCCTAGCCCTGAGATTATATTCAAGGCTCTTTAGGAGAATGAGATCCATCATTGTTACTGGTATTTGGCATATTTGGTACGCCACGGGGAGTTTGCCAGACTCTGCCCTGTGGGCAGGCTACATTCGATAGCCTGCAAGTTTGTCCAAAGTAGGAATGAGATAATAAGATGTCATAAAAAAGATGTCCTGATAAGATGTGGCGTGGCTGCGAATGCGGCCGCGCGGTTCCGGGAGCTGGATTTTATAGTCTCTGAGTCTTGGCCGCTGATGGGATTACACTGCGCCAGGGGGCCAGGTGGTGGGTGTGACCCCCGCCTACTGGAATTTGGAGGATCTGGGTGGAGGATGCTCGACTCCAATCCAAGTAGGCTTGGAGATCTCGGCCCCGGAACCTGCGTGGTTTTGACCCTCTGCCAGTACCTTCATGTGTGCGGAGAGTGGTCTCAGCATGGTGGTGACTGGTCCTGGAGGTCTTCGGCTGCCGGAGCCCTGGTCGGGGCGGGGAGGAAAGCTCAACCCGCTCCCCTCCAAGGGGCCCCGGCAAGGAACAGCCAGGCGCGGGGGCAGGAGACTGCACTGTTCTCGTCCGGGAGCTGGATTTTATAGTCCACTACACAATCCTAGAAGAAAATATGAATAACACCAGGTGTACTAGAGAGAAGCCAGTTTCCTCTTGGCTGATTATGACAGACAAAGAAAGATCCTAAGCCGTTTCCTCAAATGAAGCCTGGCCCTGTGAGCCCCATGCTGTGTCTCAGACCCTGACTCTCTGAGGAGGAAGTCAGGAGGATCAGTGTCCCTGTCATCTCCTCACCCAGCACAGCTGCCTACCTCTCAGGTTTCTGACAGACTCAGGTTGTGGTTGTCACACTGTGTTTCTCACACAGTAATACATGACATGTCCTCAGTGCTCAGCCTGCTCAGTTCAATGTAGGCTGTGTTCTTGGACTTGTCTGCAGTAAGTGTGAGTCTGCCCTGGAACTTTCGTGCATAGTTTGTGCTATCATAGTAAGGATTTATGTATCCCATCCACTCTAGCCCTTGTCCCTGGGCCTTCCGCACCCAGCTCATCACATATTCGGTGAAGGTGAATTCGGACGCCTTGCAGGAGATCTTCACTGATGTCCCAGATTTTCCACCTCAGGCCCCGACTGCACCAGCTATACCTGGGAGTTCACACCTGTGGACAGAAGACAGGAGTGGGTGGACTCCACTTGACTGGCCCCATTGCCCAAGGCACGGGGACACTTACCTGCAGCCACTGCCACCAGGAAGAGAATTCTCCAGGTCCAGTCCATGGTGGGTTGTGTAAACTCACACAAAACGGGAGGCACGCGGCACTCGCAGTGGCGATGGCTCTATCTCTCCCGCCGCCCGCATTCGGTAGTCTCACCCTTCAACCCCGGGGGAGGTCGATGGCGATGGTCAGGTGGAGGAAGGAACGAGGGCCAGACTGGTAGGTATTAGTCGTAGTTTATTCTGATTCTCTCTTCATCTGTCTCTGCTCTTGTCTCTCTCTGTCTCTCTTCTTGTCTCTCTCCCCCATGCCACTTCATTCTCCTTCTCCTCTCCCATTCATCCTCCTTCTGCTCCTTCTCATCCTCTCTCTGACCTCTGCTTCTTCCTTCTGCCTCCCCGCCCCCCCCCCCCCCCCCCGCCCAATCTACAGTCTCCTTATATCTCTCTCCAAGAGAATGGGGGAAACAATTACATAGGTGCGGTCACAATCAATAGGGGTGGAAATCAATAGGGGTAGAAATCTTAGCCTCAGGGAAGGCTGCTCCTAGGACATATCCTTCCTCAGCAGGAGGACCCACCCTAGAGCGGAATCCCAAGGGTGTGTCTCTCCTCTCCTTGTCCGACAAGCATATAAGAATATAATATAAATCATTTTATATGGATACAATAAGAAATATCTTAAACTTGTAGAATTGCTCTCCTAGGGCCATCTCGATCTCAGACTCCGGTGCTCAGGCAAGATAGTCTTTCCCACCCCTAGCAGGATCCTAGTCTTGTCGTTACCTTTGGATCACGATAGCATTTGTCTATGATCAAACTCTTAACTTATAGTTAAGAATCGTGGCACTTTGGCCTGGCCCATTTCGCTGCCAGGGTAGCTCACCGCTTGCCCTGGGTCCATTCAGTCCCTCGTCGGGACCCTGCTTTTGGGGTGTTAGGAACTAAGGGCAACTGAGGCTAAGTTGAGAAAGCAGATGCCCTGGAGTGAATAATATTCAAGGCCAATCAAATCCTAAGTTACAAAGCATAATGTTAACGGTCTTCCTGTATCTATACAAAAAGGATATTACTTTAAGGTAAACCATTCATAAGGCATAAGGAGAGGAGAAAGGCAATATTTCACTCATATATATAAAATCATAGATTTCTGGGAAACTGATCTTGCAAATTAACAAAGTCTGATTAAGGGGAAAGCTGATTAACTGGGTGGGAAGGAGAGCATAGGGAAGACTGTTTACAGATAAACACAATGGAAGTGGAAGTGCTTCAGGAGCACTGTGATGGGTGTAACCAGATTGATGGGTGTAACCAGATAAACCTAAGTTTCTTGTAGAAGGACAAAGCAATGTTACCCAACAGTGGGTACCGTGCACTCAGGGGTTTCTGAAGGTTTGGGTGTGCCTGCTGTGTGAGGTTGTCAGGACACAGAGACATCTGTACTTAACTCGGTGTCCCTAGTGAAATTTCATATTCATGAGGAGGGAGAATTCATAGCAGAAGGCCAGGTCCAACCTGAGAAGGGGCTGGTGGAAGCCCCCAGGTCCATCCTCACCGGGAGTGAAGAGGTCCAAATTCTGATCCTTGTTTAAGGAGATGAGACCCTGCCCTGTCCCAGGACTCTGTGCATACAGAGTTCCTCCTCCGGAGGGCCAAGCCCTTTCAGGATCTTCCCCTTAGGGCCCCCACATCTGTATGCCCTGAAGATATCTGGACACACCTGGGCTCTGAGTTTATTTTTGTGACCCTGTAACTCCCCAAGGGATGCCATAGTGAGACTACAAAACCATCCTAATTCCTCAGAGGTTTCCATTGGGAGTATTAAGAAGTCCAGAAACACCCCCTGCATACAGGTTTTACTGCCTTATCAGTATGATAAATTTTCCTCCCAAAACGATTAAGTATGCACAATTTAACCTTATGTGTCCTATACTTATTTTTGTTTTGGTTTTCTCAATAAAGCAAAATTTAGTTTTCTGGGTTTATTTTTATTTTTTAATGAAATCTTTGTGAGATAGACCCTTACAAAGTTGTTTGTGATTTGATTTCAGTAGCATAGTATTTCTGTTTTTGAAGAGAAACCCTTTTCCTCTCTGGACCCCTTCTAGCCTGCAACTAGGTGCTCTTGGGATTTGGCGTCCCCTGCAGCCCAGTCCCCACCCTACAGGGAGAGTCTCTGCACTCTCAGGGGCATAAGACTCTTGGTGTCTCTAACACAGGATTGAAACCTGAGACTTCACTTCAGAAGCCTTGTTCAGGAGTCATATTCTTTTCTGGGCCTTTTGTTTTTGTTTTGAGCCACACCAGGCAGTTCTGAGGGCTTACTCTTGGCACTGTGCTCTAAAATTGCTCAGGTAGATGCATCCTAGGCAAATATTGGCAAATAAAGTATTTCATTTCATTTCATCATCCTGTTATTCGTCGATTGCCTCGAGCAGGCCCCAGTAACGTCTCTTTCATCCTAGCCCTGAGATTATATTCAAGGCTCTTTAGGAGAATGGAGAATGAGACCCATCATTGTTACTGGTATTTGGCATATTTGGTACGCCACGGGGAGTTTGCCAGACTCTGCCCTGTGGGCAGGCTACATTCGATAGCCTGCAAGTTTGTCCAAAGTAGGAATGAGATAATAAGATGTCATTAAAAAAAAAAGTTCTGATAAGATGTAGCGTGGATGCAAACGCGGCCGCGCGGTTCCGGGATCTGGATTTTATAGTCTCTGAGTCTTGGCCGCTGATGGGATTACACTGCGCCAGGGGGCCAGGTGGTGGGTGTGACCCCCGCCTACTGGAATTTGGAGGATCTGGGTGGAAGATGCTCGACTCCAATCCGAGTAGGCTTGGAGGTCTCGGCCCCGGAACCCGCGTGGCTTTGTCCCTCTGCCAGTACCTTCATGTGTGCGGAGAGTGGTCTCAGCATGGTGGTGGCTGGTCCTGGAGGTCTTCGGCTGCCGGAGCCCTGGTCAGGGCGGGGAGGAAAGTTCAACCCGCTCCCCTCCAAGGGGCCCCGGGAAGGAACACCCAGGCGCGGGGACAGAAGACTGCACTGTTCTCGTCCGGGATCTGGATTTTATAGTCTCTGAGTCTTGGCCGCTGATGGGATTACACGGCGCCAGGGGGCCAGGTGGTGGGTGTGACCCCCGCCTACTGGAATTTGGAGGATCTGGGTGGAAGATGCTCGACTCCAATTTGAGTAGGCTTGGAGGTCTCGGCCCCGGAACCCGCGTGGCTTTGTCCCTCTGCCAGTACCTTCATGTGTGCGGAGAGTGGTCTCAGCATGGTGGTGGCTGGTCCTGGAGGTCTTCGGCTGCCGGAGCCCTGGTCGGGGCGGGGAGGAAAGCTCAACCCGCTCCCCTCCAAGGCTCCGGGGAGGAACACCCAACGCAGGGGCAGAAGACTGGATACATAAAGTATTTATGTATCTAAAAATTGAAAGGTGACATCGAGTGTTCTTTGCTGAGATTATGTATAAGTAATACAAAGGTAAAGGTAAAGGCCCTCCCGTTGATCGTCGATTTGCTCGAGCGGGCCCAGTAACGTCTCCATTGGAGACTTTGTTGTTACTGTGTCTGGCATATCGAATACTCTCGGTAGCTTGCCGGGCTCTCCGAGAGGGGCGGAGGAATCGAACTCGAGTCGGCCATGTTGGCTGCCTGCAAGGCAGACGCCCTACCCGCTGTGCTATCGCTCCAGCCCTAATTCACTCAAATAAAAATAATAAAACTATTAAAATTAAAGAGGATTTAAGTAAAGACTTTAATATAAACAAAAGTATATTAAACTGGTTAAATTTATGAAGACTTTTTCAAAACCCAGGCAGAAGTCAAACACAGCTGCCAACAAGTTTATTTTGTAACTGAATTAATAGGACAAGGGCTGCAGTGATAGCACAGCGGGTAGGGCATTTGCCTTGCATGCAGCCAACATGGCCAACCCGAGTTCGATTCCTCCGCCCCTCTTGGAGAGCCCGGCAAGCTACCGAGAGTATCTTGCCCGCACGGCAAAGCCTGGCAAGCTACCTGTGACGTATTCAATATGCCAAACACAGTAACAAGTATCACAATGGAGACGTTACAGGGCCCACTTGAGCAAATTGATGAACAACGGGAGGACCGTGACCGCCTTCATTAATAGGACAAATATAAGTAAATAAATGAATAGCACTGTGGCACTGTCTTCCCGTTGTTCATCTATTTGCTCAAGCGGGCCCAGAAATGTCCCATTGCGAGACTTATTGTTACTGTTTTTGGCGTATCAAATATGACACGGGAAGCTTACCAGGCTTTGCGTGCGGGCAAGATACTCTAGGTAGCTTGCCGGGCTCTCTGAGAGGGACGGAAGAATCAAACCCGGGTCAGCCAGTGGGCCACATGCAAGGTAAATGCCCTATGTTCTGTCACTCCGGCCAACTCTCACCCAACCACCCACGCAGTTTTATCAGGTAAAGTGCATGATCCAAGGTCTTGGGGTGAAACAATGTCAACCTATTAGCCCAAGTAAGAATGAAACTCATTGTCGATGTATATTGGGTGAATAGCCGAGATAAGTACCAGGAGGTTTACTCCATGGCTTGGAGGCCAGCCACACATGCTAGGGGAAAAGGCAGCTTAGATAGAGAAGGGAGCACCAAATAAAGGGTGTTGGGAGGATCCTCCCAGGATGCAAGATGCATGCTGAGAGTAGACTATAGACCAAATATGATTGCCACTCAATGCCTCTTTTGCAAACCACAGCACCCAAAAGGAGAGAGAGAACAAAGGGGAATGCCCTGCCACAGAGGCAGGGTGGGATGGGGGAAATGGGGGTGGGCGGGATACTGGGATCAGTGGTGGTGGAGAATGGGCACTGGTGGAGGGATGGTTACCTGATCATTGTATAACTGAAACCCAAGTACAAATATTTGTAAATCTATAACTGTACCTCATGGTGTTTCACTAATAAAAATTAAAAAACAACAACAACAAAAGAATGAAACTCATCGCAAAGCCACACTTAGGACCTGAAATCTTAGGGCTGGGTCAGCATGGCTGCAGCTTCCCCCTCTGGCCTGTCCAGTATTTACTCACTGGTGGAGGTGTAGCAGTGCACAGGGCTGACGCCCACCAGGGTCAGGCGGTATCTGCCGGGTGCTGGCAAGTGTCCCCCAGTCTGATCCCTGGCCCTGGGACCCGGGTTCCGGCGTCGTGTCCTCTGGAAGTGCTGGGGCGGCTGTACATGCAGCGAGGCCCTGCGGGTTGTCCCCGTGCGACCCCAGGCTGGGGGGCTCCTTCAGGCTGTGCTCAGAGGGGAGACTGGACTGGAGTGGGACGCTGCCCCCGGCCTCTGCCATGGTCATGGTCGCTCTGGCTCCCCGGGGACAGCGCGTCCCACACTAGCCCTGAGCCTGGCCCCCACGCACTCCGGGCGAGCCGAGTGTGGAAGGGCTCAGGCAAGACACTCAGTGCCCCACGTGCCCCACACGGCCTGTGGTCCCGCGGCCTGGCAGCGGCCTGCTGTCGGCCAGCGCTGTGGCTGCACTGCAGGTCTTGCCCATGCGACCCCACGGGCAGGAGGCCCAGGCCCAGTTGCCGGCCACCCCCGCCTCCGTCCCAGACATGGCCACGGCGTGTCTCCTGATCAATTTCACTGCTATTCCCACCTGCATTTTCATGATTGCATTTTCCTCATATCTGTGCTAACACAGAATGTTTTGATTCTTTGAGATTTGTGACCTTCTCCCTTGGTATGAGGTGATATCTCATAATCATTTTCATTTACATTTCTCTGAATAGTGTTAAGGAGAACTTATTTATTCAGTTCTCTGCATCAAAGTCTACATTAAGGATGTATTTCTTTAAAATCCCCATTTTAGATGGGGTTTATTTTTGGTGTAAGATCTACAAGTGCTTGGTATGTGTTTTATTTATCCTACATCAAATGAGGTGAGCAGATATTTTTCTCAATTTTTTCTGTTGTCTTTTGATTCTGGCCATATTTTCATTTACAATAATTGAGCCATTAAAAACAGATAGACTAAAAACTAAAAGCATGAAATGGGTGAAAACTTTAGCTTCATATTGATCTGAAAATAATTAGGTTACAGGAGGAAATTGAATCAAGAAGACGTAGACCATGTGTTTGAACTCATTTGAGAGTAACTGCGTGTTGTTGAAATGAAACGTGTCACAGGCTGACCATAATCACAAAAAAAAGTCTTCTTCAATGTTGGGTGCAAAAAAAGTCGAGAGAGTCGGTGAGTCCTCAGGTGGAATTGTGATCAATGTGGCTGAAGCACTGCAGGTTCAGAGTCGGTCACACCTCACGTGTCTTCACAGCTCAGGGCTTCACTCAGCCTCTGTACACACAGCAAGGTCCTAGAATGTGGTTCCTCCTTCCACAAGCACAAGGTGAAACAAAATAGACTCTGTACTCACTCCCCACTGCCTTCTCAGAGAGCCACCAGGGCTCAGCACTTCCTCCTCAGACTAAGATGAGCCTCGGGTACTTTATGTGTATCCTGGAAACCCCAAAGCATCAAGTATTGGAGATTATCATAGCGGTGTTCATCACAGCATCTAGTACAGTAGCCAAGATGCACACACCACACACAATCGCAGCGTTCTTTTCTGTCTGTTTTCTCATTCAGCCGTGGAGTCCGTTCTTTCTCTCCTTCAGCTCTGTTTGAAGGACAGTGATCATTTTTTCCTTACTTCTCTCCCTGATTCTCCTGAGTCTCCCTGACAGTGTTTTCTTCAAGTCAGAGAGCACTGAGAGGATTGTTGCTCTCCGAACACCCATAGAGCATTGGATGTTGTGATGTTCTTACATGGATTCACTACACATCCATTAAATAATAGAATCATATTTTCATTGTTCCTGGTGCTCTGTGGGAACTAAGGGTATAATTGCCCGGTGGTCTGGGCATGAATTTGGTGAAGTTCCTCACTCTATTCAGCTAGGGCTGTGACTCTAGTAACTTCTGGCAGCCACAAAGTCTGTGGTGTTTTCTCAGTGGGACTGGGAGCGCCAGAAGCCGGTCGGCAGGAATAACTGTGGGTTCTGGTGCTGACAGGGACTCACTGACACCTGTAGCATTCCCTTGGGAACAGGCTTTCAATAATATCATGAAGCAAGAGAAATTAACCCATGAGTTTCAGGAGTATAAACTCTCAGTCCAATAATATCAAATTAGAGCCCAGAATAAATCTTTAGATTTTTACAGTGAATGTTTGGGAAATGATTTCATCCAATGGAGTGATGCAAGGAAAATCTCTTCAACAACTGGTTTTAGGAAAACATCACCACATACAAAAAAATAGAAGATAGACTTGAATCCATATCTCACATCAGATACAGAATTTAATGAAGTGTAGGCTTATGGTCCAGCTTTGACAGCAGAATCCTTAAAACACACAGAGGAAAAGCTTGGCCAGTCTTTCCATGACACTAACCTTAGAGGCCTCATCTATAGTTGCGCTCCATTGGAAAAGAGGTGGCAAACAAAAATCAATAGATTGGACTAAATCAATTAAAAGATTTTACTGGCAATGTAATTTGAAATTAAAATAACGTTACCCACCACCTTTTCCCCCCTGGACAGCAAGATGGTGGTGGCCGCCTCAGAGCTTTTTGGAAAACCAAGTATGAGCTGGTGGTGATGGGGCAACTGAAACCTCATGGGAAGGGGGCCATTCCCGGCACGTCCTTCACGCCCTACCGAGGCCACGAGTTGCCCCCAACGAGTGTCTCTCCGGCACGGCCATGGCTCCAGAGTCACAGAAACCAATCTCATAATTAGCTGGCTCTCGCCAGAAATACTTCCAGGCTTAATAAGTAAAATATCTAAAATCCAAATTCGCACGGCCGCACGACATCATTTGTTTCTTGTAACCAGCTGTAGATAACAAATTATTTCACAATGGCTTTTCAGCAGGTCTGATTTGGTGGTGTAAACTCTAAACAATAATGGTGCATCTTTTTTCAAAACAATGAATTTAATCAAAGTTGATAGAATGTTAATTAGAATTCATCTGCCTCACAGGCATTGGGAGGGGCGAGAGGGGGGTATATTGGGGTTTCTGGTGGTGAAAATAAGTACTGGTTAATGGAAATCTGTTTGATCATTGCATGACCGAGACTTAAACTTGAAAGCTTTGCAACTTTTCCCACAGAGATTCAATAAATAAATAAATTTACCCCACTGAATGATAGAAAACATGTACCACCAAACATCATATTTAACCTAATATCTAAGAAATTCATAGCACTCACAAATTTCAACATCAGAACTAATCACCCATCAGAAAATGGTGTGGTAAATAAACAGATGCTTTCCTAAAGCAACATTCCTATGGCCTGTCGGCATATGAAACATTGTTTATTAACACTAACTATGCGAGATATGTTGATATACAGTACACTAAGACTGTATCTCCCCAGTGAGTATGGCTTATATAAAAAATACTGGAAACAACCAATATTGGAAGGTTTCCAAAGAGAACAATGTTTCTATTTTTGTGGGAACATATCTATGGGAAAAACTATGAGATTTCTCTAAAGAGTGAAAACAGCATTTTCAAGTTACAAGTGATTCTATATTTGGTAACTTCACCCAAGCGTGAAAACAGTCATTGGCGAAAATACATGTAAACATATGTCAGTTGTAGAATTTAGAATAGTTGTCAGGGCTTAGAAACAATCCAAATGCTTAATGAGTTTCATGGATAAGAATTTTTGAAGTATACACACAATAGAATACTGTGCAACTATAAGAAATGAGAAAATACCAGTGTTTTCTGAACCATTAATGGAACTAGACAATATCAGATTAAGTGAAGTTTGTCAGAGGGAGAAGGAGAAATTCAGACAATCTCATTCATCAGTGGTACACAGAGAACAGACCATCAGCATGGGCAGGATCCAATGATAATGGCCCCTGCATCAAAACCACACTCTGGGGTTCCCAAGAGGAGTCACGTGGGGGAAAAAGAGGCCAAGCACAGGGGCCACAGCAGAGTGGGGGGGTCTGTGTGGATTTGATGCTTGGAGAAGCGCAAGGAGTTTGTCACCCACAGGCATCAACTCTCAGACTGTTATCAACCTAATTCCTCAATGACAATAAAATAGATAATTGCGAAAATCCTCCTTCTGTGAAGCAAATGATTTTTATAGGAAGGAAAATTAACTGCATCTTACCTAACAGGAAATAAGTCTCTAGTGGACCATGTGGTATGAAGAGGAATAAACAAATTTGTACTAAAATAAATTGTAGTAATAAAATGTGTATACTTGATTATGAAATTTGTCTTTCTGTGGCACGATACGGTCCTTCCATTGTTCATCGATTTGTTTGAGCAGGCCCAGTAATGTCTCCATCGTGAGACTTGTTGTTACTGTGTTTGGCATATTGAATACTTCACGGGTAGCTTGCCAGGCTCTGTCATGCGGGCGAGATACTCTATCTCGAGTAACTTGCCAGGCTCTCCGAGAGGGGCGGAGGAATCAAACTCGGGTCGGCCATGTTGGCCTTGACAATCTGACAGCCCCTCACCCCCCTGCTCCTGGAGAGCAGCCCTGGAGTCCTGGGAGCAGAGCACTTCCTGGTGGTCACATGCACCCTTGCAACTCTCCAGTTTCCCTCAGGTTTATGTCTGGGCTCACAGGGACTTGCCCTCACTGTGTCTTGCGCAATAATATACGACTGTGTCCTCAGTAACTGAGTTGCTCAGTTTCAGGTAAATTTGATTCTTGGAGGTGTCCCTGGAAACACTTAGTCAGGACTGAAGACGTATAGTGTGTACTTCCACCACCCCATATACTCAGTGATGACCCCAATTCCATGAAGCACCCTTTCCAGGGCGATGGAGGACCCAATCTACAGAATAGCTTGTTAGAGTGAATCCAGAGACCAAGCAGGTGAGGGAGAGTGTCTGCGAGGGTGTCACCAGGCTTGGTCCCAATTCCTGCAGCTGTACCTGGGAGAGGACACTTGGGAAAAGAGACCCACCATGAGTCACGGGCTCAGAAGCTCCATGACCACCTTGGAGCCTCTGTTCATGGATATTCACATCCGGGAGCTGCCACCAGAAAGAGGAGGAACCAGCACTGATACACGTTCCTGCCCACAAGGTCCATAATCTCAGACACTGTGTCAGGGGGACAGGGAGCCTGAGTTGCTGTGAGTGTGAACGTGGTTTTAATCCTGGGTCCTGAGTTCATATTTGCATAGGGGAGCCTCTGTAGAGAAAGGAGGGAACCTGAGGGGATGCTGCTGTGTGGGCTCCCTGGGAGGAGGGCTGACTGTGGCTCAGAGCACTCAGGCCTGTCCCTGGGGCCCTGTGAGAGTGGGGCCTCTTCCTCCAGCACAGGAAACATGCTGAGGAGCTCTCAGGAAACAGGAATTGTTGAGGGGGAAGTGGCAGCTGTGGAGGAGATTCCCTGTGTCTCAGATCCTGATGACGAAACCCAGACCCCCCAGGGCCTCTACCCTTTAGACAGACCCCTGCCCATCCGTGTCCCTGGGTGTTGGTTCCTGTTCTCCAAATGTGAATGAAAATCCTGGGGTATAACAGACAGTGCATTTTTCCAGTGAATACTTACTTGTCCTGGTCCAATCCATATCAATCAAATTTCATACTATTTATTCACTCACTGACCTTGGATGAAAATCCCCTTTCGTTGAGCAGCTTTGTTCATTTATATTCAATGTAGTTACTAGGGTGGATTTGTTTTTTCTCACTGGTGCTCAGTCTATTTAGGGATAAGGGAGATGCCTCGCCTAGTGACCTTCCTGGTGTGGTTGGCCAGGCTAGGAGCACCTCAACCCACTCTGTCCTGTATGTAACTCAGCACCCAGAAGATGACTGTGAACCTCAGGAACCTGTTACTGGGGTCATCACTGAGGAATCCCAGCCCCAGCAGGTGCCTGAAAAGAGCTTGTGCAGAGTCCTCAGCCAAAAAATATTGGGCCTGGAAACTGGTCTCAGCGCTGACACTCACACATTTCACAAGGGCACAAGTGTGCTGGCCCTGAACAGAACCAGGCATGACCCTCCACCCCACTTCCAAATGCATGAAACCTATGTCACACAAGTGTACCCCCTAATTCCATGAAGCACCCAAGGGTTGAGTTCAATCTAAGGAGCCAGAAAATATCCTCTAAAATTTGATGTTTAAAAAGTCAACATTAAGGATCAAAAGTAATCTTACACACTCAGCAGGGCCTACAAGATTCTGCTAGGTTAGACACAGAGATACAAAAACACCAACTCAGGCAACGTGAGAATTGAGATGAATGATGTCACACCTCATGGACCAGGTGGCTACAGAATTCATAACCACTCTTGTGTATAAAAACGTGACTCACTGTGTCTGTCCCCAGAGCTCCAGCAGGACCAGGACAGTGAATCCTCACAGATATGCCCACCTGCGCTGTTCTCCAAAGTCAGCAGTTTCCAGGGGAGCTGGGACCCCAGACCTCAGAAAGGAAACTGGAGTTCCTGAGGAATGTTGGGAATATTTTCTAAAGCTGCTGAAACAAGAGCAACAGGACAATTCCTTAAACGTAGGAAAGCTTGTTTTCACACAATAATAATAACTGTAGATCAAGAATTTGTGTTTTACTATAATCTTTATAGAAGAAAAGAGAGAAAGAAATTTAGAAGTTCTACGTGGAGCTGGAGAAGTTCTATAAAGAAGACCACACATTCTACAAGATCATTGTGGGTGATTTTAATGCCAAGATAGGACAGAGAAGATCAGCTGAAGAACTTCACATCGGGACCCATGGCCTAGAATGGAACGAACAGGGTGAGAGACTGTCTGAGTTCATCATGTCGACCAAGACCATCCATGGTAACTCACAGTTCCAGAAGGCCAAATCTAAACGTTGGACATAGGAGTCTCCCGGTGGACGATTCCACAACAAAATAGACCACGTCATTTTTAATGCATGGTTTTGCCTGACCGATGTTGCTGTTGTCCCAAAATTCCGAACGGGATCAGACCACCGTCTCCTTCATGCAAAACTCTACTTCACAGAGCGGGGAGAAAGGGCTGCAAAGTTTAAAAAGAGAACTCCCAGAACGACCACCAACTGGGAGCTCTTTGGCACTATTGCGGCAACATGGGAAGATGCCATTGTTGACAACATTGATGAGGAATACGATCGACTGGTACAGCACCTCCATGAATGTGCGAGGAATGCCAAGAGAGAGATAGACACAAAAAAACGCTTATCTTCGAAAACTCTTGAGCTTATTTGCAGCGTGGTTTGGACCATGCCTCAGGCAACCGCAAGCTAACATCCGAGCTCGCAAAGCAGTGCAAACATACGAACAAGGAAGAAAGAAGAGCAGAAGTGCTGGTAGATGCGGCAGAAGCCGGGAAAAGTATTCGTAATGCCCGCCTGTCTTTTGCCAACTACAAGACCAAGATGACTGCCCTCTGACGTCCTGATGGATCCTTCACATCCTCCAGAACGGCAATGGAGAAGATTATCCATGACTTCTACTCAAATCTCTTCGATAGCCATGTCCACTTGCCGACATACCAAATTCCACAGGATGTATACGTCGTTCCCAACATTCTCCCTTCCGAAATCTGACACACCATTTCGTTGGTAAAGAAAAGAACAGCACCTGGCCCAGACAAGGTCAGACCTGAACACCTGAAGAACTGCCGTCAGTACTCATCAATACACTGGCTCGGCTCTTCACACGCTACCTGTCTGAATGCAAGGTTCCGTCCCAATGGAAAACCAGCAGGACCGTACTACTGTTCAAGAAGGGAGAAATCCATGACATTGGCAACTATCGCCCGACCTGCCTATTGTCTGTCATCTACAAGTTGTTCACTCGAGTCATACTAAATAGGATTGGCAGAACACTAGATGAAGGACAACCATGCGAGCAAACCGGGTTCCGCAAAGGATTCAGCACCATCGACCATATCCACCCGATAACCAAGCTCATTGAGTTTTCTTGGGAGTTCAAGATGCTGCTCTGTTTAACATTCATTGATTTAAAGAAGGCCTTTGATTCTGTTGAGACTGAAGCGGTCATTGAAGCCCTAGCCAATCAGGGCATTCAAGCCCAATACATCAAGATCCTCCGTGAGCTGTATTGCGGATTCACTACCAATATCTCACCATTCTACAAAGAAGTAATCATTGATGTCAAGAGAGGGGTTTGGCAGGGTGATACCATTTCACCGAAACTCGTCAGTGCCACCCTCGAGAACATCATGCGATGACTGGAATGGGAAGGAATGGGAGTGAAGATAGATGGTCGGCAACTACACCACCTCCGCTTTACTGATGACATTGTTTTAATAACAACAAACAGCAGCCAAGCGGCACAAATGCTGGCCGACTTTGACCGTGATTGTGAAAAAGTAGGACTACAGCTGAATCTTACGAAGACAATGTTTATGAGAAACAGCCTAGTTCCTGATGCCCCATTCACTCTCAATGGAACGACCATCTCCGAATGCAACAGCTATGTGTACCTATTTCAAGAAGTCAACATGACAAATGACCTGGCACCAGAGCTGCACAGGAGAAGAGAGCGGCTTGGAACGCCTTCAAGATCGTTGAAGAAATATCAAAGAGGACGAAAAATCTCCGGCTCCGGGCACATCTCTTTGATTCCACTGTTCTTCCTGCATTAACATATGCCTCAGAGACCTGGGCCCTACACAAACAGGATGAGAACGCTATTCAGGTCTCCCAAAGAAGAATTGAAAGAGCTATGCTTGGAATATTACGTTTCACTCAAATGAGAGACAGAATTCGGAGTTCCGACATCCGTTGACAATCAAGAATCAGGGACGCTGTTTCATTTGCTAAGTTGTCAAAAATCAGATGGGCTGGTCACGTACTGAGATTTAAAGACGACCGCTGGACTATAGCCGTTACTGACTGGATTCCACGGGATGTCAAAAGACCGCGTGGCCGCCCACCTACCAGATGGTCAGACTTCTTTATCAAGATCATGAACGATCGGTTTGAGGCTCTTCATTTTCCCAGAGCGAACAGATGCCATTGGGCTACACTAGCATGCGACAGGGACACATTGAGACGTTACTGGCGCCCGCTCGAGCAAATCGACGACTAACCGGAAGTTAAGTGATTAAGTGACTATAATCTTATTAAACGAGATATATTTCTTTGCCCTAACATTCTTGACTCAACCTGTGGCTGTTTCTCTTCTTCAGATGTAGAATAAATAAAATATTCTGGTTTATATTTAGCAATGTATTAGAAAGAGTGAAAGAACCCGTTTAGATTGGAAAGAAAACCTAGAATATTCATTTCATATTTTATTGTTGTTATTTCTGTCATCCTGGCATGACAGAAACTAAGAAGTTTTTCTTTTTCACAACAACTTGGGCAGGATCAATGGAATTGGAGCATCTTTGCACATTTCATTTTCATGCACCAGCAAAGCCTAATCCTTGAGCTTTACAGGGGAGCCAGGACACAGACAGGAAGCAAACACAGAGTACTCCCAGGCATGATCCCAAACATAAAGGAAACACAGATTGTCCATATTTGAATAGTACAGTTCTTTCATAATAATGATGTATCTATCAGTTTTATTCTAAATAAGCCATTTGCAATCATGACTGATAGTGTAATTTCTAATCAGAAATATACCTTCAACATTAGTCTTTATTATTGATATTGAACCTTTAAAACTCTATGAGTTCCTTAAGTGAAGAACTAATATAGAACTTGTGATTTTAAAGAGGAGACTGTGGAAGGCCCCCAGAACAGGACAGCTGCCCAGTAATGTCATAATGTGAGGGGAGGGAGGAACGTAGATTCTAATCTCCAGGTTTCTCTGTTTCGAGAGGGCAGACCGGATATTGAGGTTGATGCACAATGAGTTACACCTGCAATGGTCTCCGTATGGGACCTCAGAGTAAGGAGGGTCCTTGGCTCTTGGGTGTGGTGTATCTGGGGGTGCCGGGAGAGTGAGGGCTCAGGGAGGGCATCAGTGCTCAGGGTCCTGCCTCTTGCACTGCCCATGTCACAGGATCTTTATTCTCCTCTACAAGGTAGAGGGGTGGAGAGGAAATGGGAAAACCTGAATGTCCATTTAGTGAGTGGATAAGGGATGGGAGGTCAGCCCACCACAGAGAGCAGGACTCCCATGTGTAGGTTGACCAGGTGGAGGCTACCTGGGTGCAGGTCAGAGCGTAGAGGCCAGTGGGCACTGAGTGTGTGTCTGAGAGCTGAAGGAAGGAGTCAGCACACAGCTGAGTGAATGCCAGTATTTCTCTTTCTGACGAAGAGAGTCCCACCAGGAGACCAAAATAATCTCTAAAGGGTCATTTTAATTTCTACAAGAGAATAATGTGCCCCTCAGGCCCCAGGGAAGTCATGGTTCCATTAGTGAAAACTTCCATCATGAGACAGAGAGTGAGAGAAACTCCTTCCCGCCCACAGTGGGGATGGAGGACTCAGAGCCACAACCCACAGGACAAGGTGCCCATCGGGTCATCTGAGAGCTGAGGGGCAGGTCAGGCCTAATCTCCACAGAAATATGATTCATCTGGTCATGAGCAACGTTTCCTCAGGGGAGAGTCCTCCGAGCCTCCTGGAGACCTGCACCCTGAAGCTCAGCCTGCTTCCTCCTGCAGGCGGTTTGTGTCTGGGCCCACGGGGTCTTCCCCTCACTGTGTGTCTATATCACACAGTAGTACAGGGCTCTGTCCTCCTCCCTCAGGTGGCTCATTTGCAGAGAGAGCGTGTTCTTGCTGTTGTCTCTGGAAATGCTGAATCGGTGCTCCACAGAGTCGGCATAGCTTATATAACTACTATCAGAACTAATTATTAAGACCCGCTCTAGGCCCTTCCCTGGAGTCTGACAGACCAAGGCCATTGCATAGCCACCAAAATTGAATCCAGAGGCAGCAAAAGAGAGTGTCAGGGAACCCCCAGGCTGCACCAAGTCTCCCCCAGATTCCATCAGCTGCACCTCACTCTGGACCCTGGCAAACACAAAGACATCCTGATCAGGACACTCTCCTCACAGAGGATCTTCCTCTCCCATCTCTCCCATGCCCCATGTCTCTGTCGCCAATGAGTTACCTCCTAACTCAGCCACCAGGAGAAGCCAACTCAGCCCACACACCATGCTGGTTCTGTGTGAGTCAGGATGGAGCCCCTGGGAACCCCTGAGCTGATGCCTCTCCCAGAGCTGAGGCTGGCTGAATGTTACCATTGCAAGGAGAGGCTCATTTGCATGTCATCATTCTTTATATAGTAGTTCTCATGTACACACACATAGAGAGAGAGAGTAGGACTCCAAAGCAGGTCTGGTCTGGGGTGCATTGTAACCAGGAAAATGTTCAGAAAACTATGGTGTTACAGCAAGCAACTTTTATGTGGAAATAAGTTCAAATAATATGAATTCTCATTTATATTTTTGGGTAGATCATGAAACGTACTAAATTGCACTACTATTATTCAGTTGGGCTGGAGCGATAGCACAGTGGGTAGGGTGTTTGCCTTGCATGCAGCCAACATGGCCGACCCAAGTTGGATTCCTCTGCCCCTCTCGGAGAGCCTGGCAAGTTACTGAGAGTATCTCGCCTGGCAAGCTACTGAGAGTATCAAAGCCTGGCAAGCTACCCGTGACATATGCGATATGCCAAACACAGTAACAATTATCACAAGGGAGACGTTACTGGGCTTGCTCGAGCAAATCGATGAACAACGGGAGGACAGTTACAGTGACATTATTCAGTTATAAAGCGACACAGAGAAACTTAAATGGTTTGTTCAGTGTTCCAATAGCACGTGTATGGTCAGAATAGGCCCTAGCATCTAGACAGGATGACACCTATCTACTGACACCTCTGTTGGGATATAGAGGCAATACAGGATTCAGGTACTGACCTGCACGTAATTGACTGGGTTCCATCCCCAACTCTGAGTATTATCTGCCTGCCAACACCCAGGAGGCTATCTCTGAGCATAGCTCCAGGAGTAACCCTGATCACAGCTGGTGTCACCCTTAAACCAAACCCAAACAAAACAAAACACAAAACAATGGGTTATTGAGATGTGAAGGACTTCTTCTCTATAGTGAGGACAAACCATCTTTGTTGTGAATTTTGGTTTAACCTGGAGAATGTTGGAGAACAGATTTCATGGAAGTACATGGAGTTTAAAAATTCACATACACCTTAACTTGTCTCTCCTTCCTACAATGTGAGAGTTTGAGTAGTAGTAAAGATCATATCAGGCCATGCCCCACACAGAATACTAACACACAGAGCTTTTGTATGTCATGAGCACTGACATAAATGGACACCTGTGTAATGACCATCACACCCTAAACAGTGGATGAACCCCTCTTCCCCGTTTTTCCTCTTGGCCCCTGTTATTTCTCCATTCAGACCTCAACCCCACCTCATGCTCCCAGCAGTGCCTCCTACTTGTATGAGCCAGACACAGATTAACCCTTCTCCACTCTTTGGGTAGATTCTGTTTGTTTGTTACACCCAGAGGAGCCCTGCATGACTCTGTCCCGGGCACTACCAAGTCAAGTCACATTAACTTTGTAGAGACAGAAGCGAGAAAAGCGTGTTCTGTACCTTATATAAAACTCAATAATACAAAATATAGAGAAATAGCTGAGTATTATTCTTCAACCCATCAGGGAATTGGAGTCCTGGGGTTCTCTGAAAACAGAAATATGGCAAGTCAGGGCCTGGGGGAGTTTTCAGGCTCCTGGCTGTGTGGTAAGGACTGGCTGTGGCTGAATCTTCACTGTCTGTCCTCCCTGATCCTCTGGCAGCTGTTTCAGGGCGTCACACCCAACGTGCTGAGAAACTTCTACAGTGCAGAGGTCAGTGACAGGGGTTGTGTGTAAGAACTGAGCTGACAGCTAGGGGAGCCTGAGCTGTGAAGGTCTCAGGTGACTTTGCCTCAGGGACTCCATCCTCCCAGTGGGATGAGGGGAGATTACTTCCAACTGCACATTTCTGAGCAGGATGTGTTTTAAAGACTCTGTTTTCTGTGAGTTTACATGCAGGGCTAAGGATCGACTATTTCAGGTATTTTTTTCATTTTCATTTCATCATCCTGTTATTCGTCGATTGCCTCGAGCAGGCCCCAGTAACGTCTCTTTCATCCTAACCCTGAGATTATATTCAAGGCTCTTTAGGAGAATGAGATCCATCATTATTACTGGTATTTGGCATATTTGGTACGCCACGGGGGGGGGGGGGGGGAGTTTGCCAGACTCTGCCCTGTGGGCAGGCTACATTCGATAGCCTGCAAGTTTGTCCAAAGTAGGAATGAGATAATAAGATGTCATAAAAAGATGTCCTGATAAGATGTCAGTGGTGGGTGTGACTCCCGCCTACTGGAATTTGGAGGATCTGGGTGGAGGATGCTTGACTCCATCCGAGTAGGCTGGGAGATCTCGGCCCCGGAACCCACGTGGATTTGTCCCTCTGCCAGTACCTTCAGGTGTGCAGAGAGTGGTCTCAGCATGGTGGTGGCTGGTTCTGGAGGTCTTCGGCTGCCGGAGCCCTGGTCGGGGTGGGGAGGAAAGCTCAACCCGCTCCCCTCCAACGGGCTCCGGCGAGGAACAGCCAGGCGCGGGGGCAGAAGACTGCACTGTTCTCGTCCGGGAGCTGGATTTTATAGTCTCTGAGTCTTGGCCGCTGATGGGATTACACGGCGCCAGGGGGCCAGGTGGTGGGTGTGACCCCCGCCTGCTGGAATTTGGAGGATCTGGATGGAAGATGCTCGACTCCAATCCGAGTAGGCTGGGAGATCTTGGCCCCGGAACCCGCGTGGATTTGTCCCTCTGCCAGTACCTTCATGTGTGTGGAGAGTGGTCTCAGCATGGTGGTGGCTGGTTCTGGAGGTCTTAGGCTGCCGGAGCCCTGGTTGGGGTGGGGAGGAAAGCTCAACCTGCTTCCCTCCAACGGGCTCCGGCGAGGAACAGCGGGGGCAGAAGACTGCCATTTCAGGTATAACCAACTAAATATCGGACACATAAAGAATGACCGGCCAGCTCAGAAGTAATGTTGTTACATACCCCTGAACCATCAGAGACACACTCCGGGCAACACGGCAGTTATAGCAAACAGGAAGTGACCTGACTCGGGAGCGAGTATCATCCCAGCAGAGTCTCATCCGGGATGCAAGGGATGGCCTGTCCTACTGTTCAGGGCACAGTTTGGAAACCCCAATGAGATCCCCTGAGCCCCTCAGAGTGTGGCCCTTGCGGGAGGCACTTCCTGTGTCTCCCAGAGGGGGAGGGAAAGAGCTGGTTCCTGGAGGGGCTGCAAAGACTTTCCCTCTGCACCACTTCTTCCTCAGGCCACAGCCGTCATCCCTGACAGGGAAGCGATGGACGCGCTTGGGCAGTGCAGAGGCCTGTCCAGGCCCAGCCACACTATGATATTACTCAGGAAAGAGCAACCAGTTTTTCTATGAGTCTAACATATACGGTTTGTTGAGGGCAAATGTTCCAGTAGGGCCCCACAATCTGCCTGAGAAGAGAAGACTCTGTCGAGTTCTTAGAGTTCCCTTCTCTCAGACCTGGATGGATTCAGGGTGGGCAGGTGCGCTGGTGTGCGCTGAGCAAAGCTTTGTAATTTCAAGATCAGGGTATCAAGACCACGGGAATGTGACCCTGTGTCAGATTCAGGGATCTTGAAAAGTGCAAATAGATCAGGATCCTGAGTTTGAAAGTTGCAGCCAATACTTATGGGCCAATTAAATGGAGCCCCGTGTCTCCCCTCTTGAGATGTGTACTTTCACACTTTCGTGTCTAATGCTAGGATGTGTGCAGTGGCTCTCTCTGCCCTTGGAGAAGCCCGTGTTCTCTTGAGCACGTTTCTCTCTCTCTCTCTCTCTCTCTCTCTCTCTCTCTCTCATTCTCCCTCACTCTCTTCCCCTCCATACCTTCAAAAAACCTCCAAATAAAATCGGTTATATTTCACTGTTGTCTACTCCTGAAATTCCTTTCTGCAAGCGAGACAAGAACCCAGTAACCCTGGGTCCGGGGGTTAGAGGGTAATTGGGAGAAAGTGACTGTTTTTCTGCTCCCCATTCACATGAGCCACCCGTGGGGTCCACCGACATCAGTTTTAATCCTAGATCTCGAATGTGGATTTAAATGGGGGGGACTCTGTAGAGAAAGGAGCGGACCCAGGGGAGGTTGGTGTGTGGGCTCCCTGGGAGGAGGTGCTGACTGCGGCTCAGAGCACTCAGGCCTGTCCCTGGGACCCTGTCAGAGCCGGGTCTCTTCCCCCAGCACAGGAAACATGCTGAGGAGCTCTCAGGAAACAGGAATTGCTGAGGGGTAAACGGCAGCTGGGGAGGAGAGGCCCAGTGTCTCAGGTCCCTGATGACCAAACCCAGTCCCCCCCCCCCACAGGGCCTCTACACTGTAGACAGGCCCCTGCCCCCTCCGTGTCCCTGTGTGTTCACATCTATTGTCCCTCTGTAGGCTCTAACTTTGTGGTAAACAGTCATTGTCATTTGTTCAGGCAATTCAGACAGAGCTAGGTCCAATTCATGGTCAATAAAATTCTCAGTAGTTTATTCACATGGGCTGGAGCGATAGCACAGCGGGTAGGGCATTCGCCTTACAAGCGGCCAACATGGCCGACCCGAGTTCAATTCCTCCGCCCCTCTCGGAGAGCCTGGCAAGCTACCGAGAGTATTCGATATGCCAGACACAGTAACAACAAAGTCTCCAATGGAGACGTTACTGGGCCTGCTTGAGCAAATCGACGATTAACGGGAGGGCCTTTTTTTTTTATTCACATATCAACTTTGATGAAAATTCTTTCACTTGTAGCTGCTTCTCCCTGAAACATACAAGGTACCTATGGGCTGCATTTGTGAATTCTCTCCTGGCGATAAGTCTGTTTGGAAAAGGAAGAGCTTGTTCCTAGATGACCTTTTTCTGTTGTTCTTGGTCTCTCGAGGACACCTAAACCTGCTCTGCCCTGTTTATAACTTCCCACCCAGAAGAGAAGCCATCTTCCTCTGGGCGGTTGCTGAAGGTCAGAGAGAGGTCCTGAGCCTTTCCCTCAGATGAAGCCTGGACTTGTGAACCCCACACTGTGTCTCAGACCCTGACTCTCTGGGGAGAAATTCAGGAGGATCAGCATCCCTGTCATCTCCTCAACCGGCACAGCTGCTTCCCCCTTGGTTTTCTGATACACTCAGGATGAGGTTGTCACACTGTGTCACTCGCACAGTAATACACAGCCGTGTCCTCAGTGCTCAGCCATTGCTGTGCGGCCAGGGGGGAAACTAGCCTGGCGTGAGCTGCTGCATCTTGGTCTCCGGGGGAGGTCACGATCGCTCTGGCTCCCCAGGTACAGCACGTCCCACGTGAGTCCCGGGCCTGGCCCCCATGCGCTGCTGGCAGCCCAAGGGCGGAAGAGCGTGGGGATGACACACGGCACCCCACTTGCTCCACACACCCTGCGACCCCAGCCACCCCATGGCCTGGCCACTGCCTTGCTGTTGGCCAGCGCTGTGGCCGCACTTCGGATCCTGCCCTTGCGACCCGGCAGGCAGGAGGCCCAGGCCCAGGCCACTGGCCACTCCCACCACCGTCCCCAGCCCTGGCCGCTGCGCACCTGCCCACCCCACGGTGGTGCAGGCCCTGCTTGGTCCAGAGGTACCAGCGGCCCATCCAGCCCCACCCTGTCCCTCCCAGCTCACCCACAACAACGGCCTGGGCCTGGGGCACATATGAATGAGTAGAATAAAATCAGTGAAGTTTTATTGGACACATGACTTGAACTATGATTTTTTTCAGTGATGCACAAGTTGTATTCTTTAAAGAAATTTAGGCGCAATAGCACAGGAGGTAGGGCATTTGTCTTGCATGCAGCCAACATGGCCAATGTGAGTCCAATTCCTCTGCCCCTCTTGGAGAGCCCGGCAAGCTACCAACAGTATCTCACCCGCACGGCAAAGCCTGGTAAGCTACCCATGACATATTTGATATGCCAAACCCAGTAACAACAGGTCTCACAATGGAGAAGTTACTGGGCCCGATGGAGCAAATCGATGAACAATGGGAGAACAGTGACAGTGACTTAGAGAAATGTAAGAAGAGAGAGAGGGAGAGAGGGAGGAAGAGAGGGGGACAGAGGGTGAGAGAGAGGGGGAGAGAGATGTAGGGGGAGGGAGGGTAGTAGCGGGGGAGCAGTCAGTACCTGGTATAGGAGCCCTGGAAGGTTCTGGAACCTCTGCTCCCACTGCCAGCCCTCAGGAGCTGTTTCTGGGTCAGGGGGCAAAGGTCAGGCAGCCCTGCTCCCGCTCCTCCGGCCCCTTCTGACCGACCCTCTCTGGGCCAGGTGACCCTGGACAGCCCGAGTTGGGCAGGGCTACTGGATGGGTCAGTGGGAGCTGGTGTCCACTCGGGCCTGTCCAAGGGCTCCCTGTGTTCATGTGAGGCCACGGGGCTGCATGGGCAGCGCTGCCCGTGGCCTTCCCCCACCAAGCCCTGTGCCCCTCCCCATGTCCCCGTGGAGGGAGGTCAGCGCTGAGGGCCTCGGGAACCCCCGGAGGGGCAGGGCCGACCCCAGGTATGAGAGGAAGGGCGCCTGTGGCCCCGTCCGTTGGGTCCCGCAGACTGATAGATGGCGAGCCCCACACCCACGGTCCTGGGTCTGGGGCCCTCGAGGGACTCGGACCCCACGATCTCCCAGGAGAAGGTGTTCCCAACACACACAGCTTCGAGGGGACCAGGCAGAGGAAGGGAAGGTCTGTGCTGACGTTAGTTCCTCCCATCAATAGTGCAATTGATACTCATCAATTGGGAAGTTCTGATGTTTCCCGAAAATGACTCAGAGTCCAGGAAATTGCGTTTGTGCCAAACCCACAGTCCTGGGCTGCCGGGCCTGTGTCAGGGCCTGGGGACAGGGCAGGGCTGGTGCACAGGGTCAGAGGGAGCATGAGAGGGTCCCATGAGGGGGTGTGCATGAGAGAGGAGAGGAGGCAGCTGGTGTCTGACCCCACAAAAATGCCCATCTGGGGAGTTTCATGATGTTAGTTGGTGAATTTTCTGAACAATGCTGAGATGCATTAGATCCTTATGGCTGACACCTTGATGACACACATTTTCACTTTGTTACAGAAATAATCTTGAACACCAAGTTATTTAGAAATAGCAACATTACTGGAGGATTTATCATGGTGCTTATTTTTAATTTAATTTTATTTTTATAAAGTTGTCCACAATATCTTCTCAAACACAAAAGCTTTTATCCATTCTGTAACCTGCTGTGTAACGTCTATTGGGCCTCCATAGCTCATATTCACAGAAGAGTCACTATTGCAATGTTTTTTCCTCTTGGAGACAAAATGGTGACATGGGCATTACTGACAAGGTCCTGTTAAGATTCTGAGGAGACCATGGGAGAGAAAACACACACACAAAATAACAACAACCTGCATTCTTTATGGTACCATCTGCTCAAGAACACCAAGGTGATTCTCATCTGAATGTACCGTTAACAATCCATGAGATCCTAATTCACATGAAGCATTTCCAAGTATCTGCTTTCCGAATTAACTTTAACCAGGAAGTGGCCTTTCAGTATGCCCGTGAGTGTTCAGAGGCTAAGTTTTATTCTCAAGAAAATTTGGCAATATAACATTGCAAGATTACTTGATCACTTGTCAAGTGATCAAGTGAATTTTGAAAACAGTACTTAAATGTAATTTTCAAAAATATACATGATTATTGATATTTTGAATTAATTCCTACCATAAACTATGGTTTTATTCATATTCCTTCCTCTTTCTCCCAATTTTGTCTTACACTGTTTTTCTATAGTTGTAATTTGAATAAAGTCACTTGATCACTTGACATCCTGTTACTCATCTATTTGCTTGAGCGGGCACTAATAACGTCTCCATTCATCCCTGTCACGTGCTAGTGTAGCCCAATGCTGTCTGCTTGCTCCAGGAACATGAAGAGCCTCAAACTATTCATTCAGGGTCTTGACAAAGAAGGCTGACCATCATGTAGGTGGGCGCCCACGTGATCTTTTGAAGTCTGTAATGGCTCCATTCCAGCAATTGTCTCCAAATCGCATTAAGTGTCCAACCCATCTGATCTGATTTTCAGCGCCTTGGCAAATGAGACAGCATCCCTGATTCTCGATCATCGACGGAGGTTGGAACTCAGGATTCCTTCTCTCACTTAAGTGAAGCATGATACTCTAAGCATAGCTTTTTTGATTCCTCTTTGGGAAACCTGAATAGCTTTCTCATGCTGTTTTCATAGGGTCCAGGTCTCTGAGGCGTACGTTAACGCAGGAACAGTGGAATTGAAGAGATGTGCCGGGAGCCAGAGGTTCTTTGTCCTCTTAGCTATTTCTTCAACTCTCTTGAAGGCATTCTAAGCTGCTCTCTTCCTCGTGCAGAACTCAGGTACCAGGTCGTTCGTCATGTTGAGTTCTCGACCTATGTACACATAACTGCTGCATTCGGAGATGTTCATTCCATTAAGAACAAATGGAACATCAGGAACGAGTCCGTTTGTCATGAACATTGTCTTCTAAGATTCAGCTGTAGTTTGACCTTTCCACAATCACAGTGGAAGTTGGCCAGCATTCATGCTCTTGACTAATGTTTGGTGTTATTAGAACGATGTCATCAGTGAAGCAGAGGTGGTATAGTTGCCAACTTTCTATCTTCACTCCCATTCTTTCCCATTCCAGTCTTCACATGACATTCTCGAGGGGGGCACTGAAGAGTTTTGGTGAAATGGTATCATCCTGCCAAACCCCTCTCTGGATGTCGATGATCACTTCCTTGTAGAATGGTGAGATCCTTGTAGTGAATTCATAAAACAGCTCACAGAGCATCCTGATGTATGTTGGAATGCCCTGTTGGGCTAGGGTTTTGATGATCACTTCAGTCATAACTATAACTATAGATGTACCATGGGAACACCTATAATGGCGATTAGAGGCCACCCTAAAAGCCCCCTTCCCTCTCGGAGAGCCCTGCAAGCTACTGAGAATATCCCTCCCGCACAGCAAACCCTGGCAAGCTACCCATCGTGTATTGGATATGCCCCAAACAGTAAAAACAATGGGCCTTATTCATAACTATAGATAACTAAAGGCAAAATAAGGTCATGCTATTCATAACACCTTGGACGGGAATGAGAACATGATAATGAGTTAAATAAGCCTGTGGATAAAAGAATAAAGGATAATTTCACTTGTTTATGTAAAGAAACAGATAAGCGGTGAAGACATAGGTTAGGGCACTTGCCTTGCACGTGCCTGACCCGGGCTGGATCCCCAGCGCCACACATGGTTCTGCGAGTCTACCCGGAGTGATCTCTGAGCCTGGAGAGCAGGAGAAAGCCCTGACAACTGTTGTGTGTGGCCCCAAAACAAAAAAAACACTTAAATATAAAAATAAATAATAAAAGAAATCAAGAGAATGGACACTATCAATTGATAATTCATTTTCATATGGAGATACAGGCCTGAGAGTGGAGGTTTGGGGTGAGGGGAGCAAAGAAACTGACTGGAAGTGACCCAAGGATGAGGACAGAGGATCTGGAGCACATGGGTGATGCTAAGAGAGGTGACAGTGTGCACGGAAACTACAGCTGCCAATCAGGGAAGAATGAGGGGATGGTGGGAGGGAAGAAAGTACAAGTCACAGATGAAATAGGCTAGGGCTTGCGGGGTATGGGCACTATGGTGTGCAGTAAATGTACACTGATACCATAAACTCACATTTAAAAAATTCTATTAGCTATGTTAAAGCTAACTTAAATTTTTTTGTCAGAAATGCCATAAAGTCTGCACATAGATCTTGTTTACAGCACTGGCGCTGTGCACCCATTGCCACAGAACAGTGTACTGATCACTACCCCAAATGCTTTCTGTTGTCCCAATGATTTTTCTTTCCTACCCTACCCAACCTCCCAAATGCTACTAGATCATGTATGCAGGTTAGATGGGTCAGAAAGGCATTGATTTATTGCTCAGGAGTGATCCACTATATCAACATATTGAGCTTGTTTCTCCACACGTGGATGTGCATCTGGAATTTTCTCAGTGCCTGGATGTTATAAAGATACTCAGTGTCACTATGTAGTTTTGGAGAGGAGAAGACAATTTGATAGCATTATGGTAAAAACATAACAGAAGAATGTTTAGAAGCAGCTAAGGAACAAGTATCTCTCACTTCTCAGAGAACTGAAAGCATGGTGCCAAACTCAAAGTAGAGATGGGAAAACTCAAATGCTGTTTTAATTTACCACTCTAGAGCCAAAGACTTTGGTGACTTTGTCCTCTGTCCCTCAGGATCAGTCTCAAAAGGTGAGACAGACTCTGTAGTATGTCCTGGTTGCAACCTAGCCTCAACAGCCTTGATCAAGAAAATAGCCTGGAAAGTTTTCAAATTGATTTTTAAAAAATATGGCCAGGGAGAAGAATGAGTGGAGATGGTAGACCACACTTGGTGGTGATCAGGATTTATTCCTGACTCTATGCTCAGAGAATCACTCTTGTGGGGTTCAGAGTTGGAGGAGACAGAAATCACTTCAGGTGGATCAGGCCAAATGCAAGACAAGACCCTACCCACTGTCCCATGCCTCTGGTCCCAGTTTGACCATTTATTGAACACAAAATCTGCTCCCCTACCCCAGTATCTAGGCTCCACCATGTGAACCATTGTTTCTATTAACATGTAGAAGAGTTAGATATCTTAAGAGCAGGACTGGGGTATTCACACAGATAAGGCCATGCGGTGATTACACAACCAGAATTCACATTTAAAGCATGACACATTGATGGTAATTTCCTACTCTATTCTTGCCTGGAGCACAGCCCTGAGAGTATTCTAATCATTCCTGCTTTAAAATACATTTAGATAGACTCAGAATACTCAGGGGACCACCCTAACTTTGTTAAGGGACACCCATTTTTAAGGGAACAGTGTCCCACTAGATGCCTGAAGGTGTGTCGTTTTCCCTCGCACAGCCCCTTGACCACTAGAGGATATTGGACCTGTAGAGAGTTCCCCAGGCCCCAACTTCTCTGATATTTCTAAGAATAATGTAGATTAATTGGCTTGATTTGCTGGTTCCCAATGGCTCGGGAGTTGGGAGAGAGACATCTTTGATGTCAGCAATAATTCAAACTTGCCTCTGCCTCAGATCATCAAGGCCAGTGCTCCAGCAGCTTCTTCCAGGCATAACAATCCCCTGCTTCTCTCTGCCACCTGCTCCTTAGTGCACACAGGCATACCCCTAAGCCTCCGTGGACCATTGATCTCCCAATAAACTCTGTCATTTACTAAAGGTTCTAGGGCCCATGTGGGTGGCTATATTTCGGCCACACTACACTCACAAACCGTTGAACATCTACTGCCCAAGATAGAAGGACCAGATCCATGTTTCCAGAGTCCCTATAGTTACGAGATAACTACATGCAGGGAGACGGGGTCCAATCATTTGATCAATGGCCTCTGCAAGGGGGACGTTTCCCCAATCCCACGGAGATACTCCTCACTTCATGCTGAGACCTTATCAGGGAAGACAGGGCATGGATCAAACTATCTGGGATTTTTGAACTCAACACCTTTGAGAGGAGAGGATTTTCCTGAGAATCTAGAAAGGGCAGAAAACATGCCCCCAGTGTCAGCCAAACCATTTTCTTTCTTCCTGTCATTTTGAATGTGACCTAAGAGTCCCCTATAGAGATGTTAAACACAGGAACGTGTGTGCCTTGGGTCTCCCCAGAACAAGAAACTGAAAGTCTCCTTCAGGCACTGAGTGAGGAGAACTGAGGTTCCTGTCTGGCCCTTGAGAGTGGATGGTTTGATCTGGGTCTGGGCTAGAAGATTCCCCCATACTTCTGCTCACAGGGGAGCAATTCTTGTCCCAGTGCCCTGTCTGTGTGCAGCTGGGACAGCCTTTCTGTGCCATTGGCACTTGGTGCAGGGCCTGGGCGATTGAAACAGGTTCAAGTCTTGGATTTCAGGGAATAGGACGCTGTGAAGATTCAGAGGTTGGAGTCAGGCTTAAAGCCTGTGCACACCAAAACACTCAATTGTGAGGATCAGTTCTACTGCGTTGCTCTTAGCCCTTGTTGCTACCTTGCTGTGTATCCTTTAAGCCTCATATTATGAGACAGATCATTCTGTATCTCTCCCTTTCCTTCAAATTGATTCACTCAGCATTATATATCCTATTTTTTTCTATATTTCAGAAAGATCTTGAACTCCTGAGGAATCAAAAGAGCTATTCTTTGAGTATCACGCTTCACTCAAATGAGAGAAAGCATCTGGAATTCTGGCCTCCATCGATGATAAAGAATCAGGGACACTGTCTCGTTTGCCAAGGCGTCGAAAATCAGATGGGCTGGACATGTAATGAGATTTGAAGATGACCACTGGACTATAGCCTTTCTCGACTGGATTCCACAGGACATCAAAAGACTGCGTGGCCGCCCACCTACGAGATGGTAAGTCTTCTTCCTCAAGAACCTGAGTAATTGGTTTGAGGCTGTTCCTGTTCCTAGAATGAGCAGACGCCATTGGGCTACACTAGCACGCGACAGGGATGAATGGAGACATTACTGGTGCCCACTTGAGCAAGTTGATGAGTAACTGGATGTCAAGTGATCGAGTGATTTCAGAAAGTTGAGTGATTTTCAACTCAGTAAGCACAGTAAGTAACTCAGAGGGTATACAGGATTAGAACTCTTTCCAGGTGTTCCTCACGTATGTGAAATTTTTGGGTAAAATGTATTCAGGGCAATGTCCAAGACTTTCTGGATTCAGTTGGAAGTGTGTAGCCCTAGGAGAGTGATTGGTGATTTAAGAATGTGGTCTTCCCAGGTGTCACTTGGAGTTGTCACTAGAGAGGACAGTTGGGAGACAGAGAACACTCTGACCACTCTAGGACAGTAGGTAGCAGTTAAGACACCAAGAAGCCCCGTCTAGACGTCTGCTCTGTGCAGAGGCAGAAAGGGTGCATTGAGAACAATCCTTGAGCTCTGATTTCTGGACTTCCCTGTCCCAGGAACCTGTCTGTGCTTTTCTGCTCTACCACATCGACAATACAGGCTGGCCTTCAGATCGGGCCCCTGCTGCTGTGCTCCTCATTGACCTTGGTTCGAAGTCTTGCTCATATTGTGCTTCTGTGCCCTCAGGAATTAAAGGACCATCCTGATTCATGTATGTTCAATGTTCTCCTAGGGAAGGGAATGAAAATACTCTCACATCAGATATGAGAATTTTCCCTGTCATTGGAAAGGTTTTTGCTCACTTTTTATAAATTGAAATTTTGATAAATTCATAACATTATTGAAAGTGCAGATATGGACCTTGGATTCTGCGTAAGAAATAAAGGTCATAATCCAACTACTGAAGCACAAAAAATACTGTGGTCTGTATGACTGATAGTTCATCAAAGAGTCATGTTTTCTGAGGCTTCCCAGTGGACACTAATAGGAGACATATATATTATAAACATATACATATATATGCTTATATATGTATATGTTGCTGCTTTCCACTCATCTAGTCTATGCATTTGTGCAGAGATATATGTTCATGGATATATGACCTTGATATCAATTGAGAGAAAGTGATTAATTTTGAATATTTGTTCCCATATTGCATGGCTGAACGAACTTAATGTCTCACTCAATACCATATATTTCCCAGGATTATTGGTCAGTTGGTGAGATCAGACACAAGTAAACTCAGTTCAGGTGCATGAATCCTGAGGTGGAGGAAGCAGCACGTGACACCTCGCTCTAGATCCTGTCTGCTGGTGTATGCTACCGCCAGCCTTCCTGGGAACATTCCAGATTGTGTGTCTGTTCTTGGGTAATGACCTTCCCCTGAACTGGGCTGAGATGCCCTCAAAATCGGGACTTTACAGACCCTCCACCTGACCATTTCCTTACCTTCAAGTGATGGGAGAAATGTGACCATGGTCCCTTTAATAGAGGATCATTTCCTCCACTGTCCCTTGTCCAGTGTCAGGATTTAAGCTCAGTAGTATAGAGATATGAAGATGTACAAAGGGGCAGAACTCCACAAAACCTCAGGAAGAGGGTCTGGCCAGCACCATGATTTCTTCTAAGAGGAAAGGATTTCTTGCAGAGACACAGAATTTCAAACAAAATGTGTAACATTGGGAGTCATCACGGGTAGACCTACAGTTCAGGAACCTGAAATTATACCAGCACAAACATCCATGTGTTTCTTCCTGTACCATCTGGGGCGATCCACACAAACTCCTAGAAGAAAATATGAATAACTCCAGGTGTTATGGAAAAAAGTCATCTTCCTCTTGGCCGTTGTTGAAGGACAGAGAGAGAGATCCTGATCCTTTCCCTCAGATGAAGCCTGGCCCTGTGAGCCCCATTCTATGTCTCAAACCCTGATTCTCTGAGGAGGATTTCAGGAGGATTGGCGTCCCTGTCATCTCCTCACCCAGCACAGTTGCCTCTCCTCAGGTTTCTGACACTCTGAGGATGTGGTTGTCACACTGTCTCTCGCACAGTAATATATGGCCGTGTCCTCAGTGTTCAGCCTGATCAGTTCCATGTAGGCTGTGTTCATGGACTTGTCTGCAGTGAGTGTGAGTCTGCCCTGGAAATCTGGTGTGTAATTTGTACCACCAGTGTTTGTGTTTTTTTAAAAATTTTTATTAGTGAAACATTATGAGGTACAGTTGTAGACTTACAATTTTTTTTTGCTTGGGTTCACACCGCACCTGCCTCTGTGGTAGGGCATTCCCTTTTGTTCTCTCTCTCCTTTTGGGTGCTATGATTTACAAAAGAGGCATTGAGTGGTGGTCATTTTCAGTCTATAGTCTACTTTCAGCATGCATCTCCCATTCTGGGAGGATCCTCCCAACATTCTTTAGTTGCTGCTCTCTTTTCTATCTGAGCTGCCTTTTCCCCTAGCATGTGCGGCTGGCCTCTAAGCCATTGCGTAAACCTCCTGGTACTTATCTCGGCAAATCTCCTATTCTATTACTTTATGTTCCCCAGATAAATGCAATCTTTCTATGTCTGTCCATCTCTGTCTGACTCATTTCGCTTAACATGATACTTTCCATGTAGTACCACTTGTACGTAAATTTCATGACTTTATCTTTTCTAACAGCTACATAGAACTCCATTGTGTAGATGGACCAAAGTTTCTTTAACCAGTCATCTGTTCTCGGGCACTCAGGTTTTTCCAGATTCTGAATATTGTAAACAGTGCTACAATGAAAAAACAAGTGCAGATTTCAGTTTGACTATACTTTTTTGCCTCTCTAGGAGTGGTATTGCTGGGTCAAATGGGAGCTCAATTTCTAATTTTTTGAGAATCGTCCATGCTGTTTTCCAAAAGGGCTGAATCAGTTGGCATTCCCACCAACAGTGAAGGAGGGTCCCTTTCTCGCCACATCCACGCCAGCACAGGTTGCTTTTGTTCTTTTGGATGTGGGCCAGTGTCTGTGGTGTTAGATGATATCTCATTGTTGTTTTGTCTGCGTCTCCCTGATGATTAATGATGTAGAGCATTTTCTCATGTGCCTTTTTGCCATTCAGATTTCTTCTTTGAGAAAGTTTCTGTTCATTTCCTCACCCCATTTTTTGATGGGGTTGGATGTACCACAGCAATTGTTGGAAAGAATTTGTTTGAACATTAGAGCAGAGCAAGTAAAGTGCATGAATAAAGAATAAACAATAACTGAATCCATGTCTCAGATCATTTCCAGATTATTATTTTAGGTTCAATAATGGCCTAGAGATTGGGTCAAACTCCGTAGGAACATTTAGGAAAAAGTAGGCTGAACTGTCAATACTGATCTTAGAGGTATAATCAATCATTTGAGTTTGATTGGAAATCACATAGAAAATCACTTAATCACTTAACTTCCCGTTAGTCGGTGATTTGCTCGAGCGGGCGCCAGTAACATCTCCATTTGTCCCTGTCGAGTGCTAGTGTAGCCCAATGGCATCTGTCGCTCCGGGAACATGAAGGGCCTCAAACCGATCGATCATGATCTTGACGAAGAAGTCTGACCATCTGGTAGGGTGGGCGGCCACACAGTCTTTTGACATCCCGTGGAATCCAGTCGGTAACAGCTCTAGTCCAGCGGTCGCCTTTAAATCTCATTACGTGACCAGCCCATCTGATTTTCGACACCTTGGCAAATGAGACAGCATCCCTGATTCTTGATCGACGGATGTCAGAACTCCGGATTCTTTCTCTCATTGGAGTGAAACGTGATATTCCAAGCATAGCTCTTTCTATTCTTTGGGAGATCTGAATAGAGTTCTCATCTTGTTTGCATAGGGCCCAGGTCTCTGAGGCATATGTTAATGCAGGAAGAACAGTGGAATCAAAGAGATGTGTCCGGAGCCGGAGGTTCTTCGACCTATTAGCTATTTCTTCGACGTTCTTGAAGATGTTTCAAGCCGCTATCTTCCTCCTGCGTAGCTCGGGTGCCAGGTCATTTGTCATGTTGACCTCTCGACCTAGGTTCACACATAGAAAAAGTAAAATCAAATTAACAAACCAAAAAAAATCAATTATAAAGATTTTAACTGGCAAGGCAAACTACACTAAATAAAAGATAACAGATGAAAAGGGAGGAAAAGATTACCAATCAAACATCATAATTGATGATTATTGACATCCCATTACTGATTGATTAGCTCAAGAGGGTGAGAGCAATGTCTTCATTCATCCCTGTCCCGTGCTAGTGTAGCCCAATGGTGTCTGCTCATTCTAGGAACAAGAACAGCCTCAAACTGATCACTCAGGATCTTGAGGAAGAAGACTTACCATCTCATAGGTGGGCGGCCACGCGGACTTTTGATGTCCTGTAGAATCCAGTCGAGAAAGGCTATAGTCAAGTGGTCATCTCCAAATCTCATTATATGTCCAGCCCATCTGATTTTCGACGCCTTGAAAAACAAGAGAGTGTCCCTGATTCTTGACCATTGACAGAGATCAGAACTTCAGATTCGTTCTCTCATTTGAGTGAGGCATGATACTCCAAGCATAGCTCTTTTGATTCCTCTTTGGGATACCTGAATAGTGTACTCATTCTGTTTTTGTAGGGCCCAGGTCTCTGAGGTGTATGTTAATGCAGGAAGAACAGTGGAATCAAAGAGATGTGCCCCAAACTGGAGTTTGTTCATCCTCTTAGCTGTTTCTTCTACTCTCTTGAAGGCGTTTCAAGCCGGTCTCTTCCTCCTGTGCAACTCAGGTGCCAGGTCATTCATCATGTTGACTTCTCGACCTAGGTACATATAAATATTGCATTTGGAGATGTTCGTTCCGTTTACAGTGAATGGAACATCAGGAACGAGACTGTATCTCTTAAACATGTTCTTCATGAGATTCCTCTGTAGTCAAATCTTTCCACACTCATGGTCGAAGTTGGCCAGCATTTGTGCTGCTTGGCTGATATTTGGTGTTATTAGAACAATATAATCAGTGGAGGTAGTGTATTTGCCAACCGTCTATCTTCACTCCCATTTCTTCCCATTTCAGTCGTCGCATGGTGTTCTCGAGGGTGGCACTGAAGAGTTTCGGTGAAATGGTATCACCCTGCTGAACCCCTCTCTTGACATCGATGATTACCTGTTTGTAGAATGGTGAGATCCTGGTAGTGAATTCGCAAAACAGTTCACGGAGGATCCTGGTGTATTGAGCTTGAATGTCCTGATTGGCTAGAGCTTCAATGACCGCTTCCATCTCAACAGAATCAAAGTCATTCTTTAAATCAATGAAAGTTAGAGGGATATCTTGAACTCCCAAGAAACCTCAATGAGCTGGTTATCATGTGGATATGGTCGATGGTGCTGAATCCTTTGCGGAACCCGGCTTGCTCGCATGGTTGTCCTTCATCTAGTGTTCTGCCAATCCTATTTAGGATGACTCGAGTGAACAACTTGTAGATGACAGACAATAGGCAGATCGGGTGATAGTTGCCAATGTTATGGATATCTCCCTTCTTTTACAGTAGTACAGTCCTGCTGGTTTTCCATTGTGACGGAACCTTGCATTCAGACAGGTAGCGTGTGAAGAGCCGAGCCAGTGTATTGATGAGTACTGATGGCAGGTTATTCAGGTGTTCAGGTCTGACCTTGTCTGGGCCAGGTGCTGTTTGTTTCTTTACTGATGAAATGGCGTGTCGGATTTTGGAAGGGAGAACATTGGGAACGACATATCCATCCTGTGGAATTTGGTATGTTGACAAGTGGACATGGCTATCAAAGAGATTTGAGTAGAAGTCATGGATAATCTTCTCCATTGACGTTCTGGAGGATGTGATGTATCCATCAGGACGTTGGAGGGCAGTCATCTTGGTCTTGTAGTTGGCGAAGGACAGATGGGCGTTACGAATAATTTTCCTGGCTTCTGCCGCTTCTACCAGTACTTCTGCTCTTCTCTCTTTGAGGTCTTCTTTGATAGCATCTCTGCACTGCTTTGCGAGCTCGGATGTTCGCTTGCAGTTGACTGAGGCATGCGCCAAACCACGTTGGCGAATAAGCTCAAGAGTTTTCTAAGACAGGCGGTTTTTTTGTGGCTATATCTCTCTTGGCGTTTCTCGCACAATCATGGAGGTGCTGAACCAGTCGATTGTATTCCTCGTCAATGTTGTCAACAATGGCATCTTCCCATGTTGCTGCAATAGTGCCAAAGAGCTCCCAGTTGGTGGTCGTTCTGGGAGTTCTCTTTTTAAACTTTGCAGCCCTTTCTCCTCCCTCTGTGAAGTAGAATTTTGCACGAAGGAGACGGTGGTCCGATCCCGTTCGGAATTTTGGGACAACAGAGACATCGGTCAGGCAAAACTGTCAATTGAATATGATGTGGTCTATTTCGTTGTGGATCTGTCCACCGGGAGACTCCCATGTCCAATGTTCAGATTCTGCCTTCTGGAACTGTGAGTTACCATGGATGGTCTTGGTTGACATGTTGAACTCAGACAATCTCTCACCCTGTTCGTTGCATTCAGAGCCATGGGTCCCGATGTGAAGTTCTTCAGCTGATCTTCTTGGTTCTGTCTTGGCATTAAAATCACCCACAATGATCTTGTAGAAGGTGTGGTCTTCTTTACAGAACTTCTCCAGCTCCATGTAGAACTTCTCAATTTCTCCTTCATCATAATTAGATGTTGGTGCGTAGACAACGAAGATAGAAACTGCCAGCAGTGAGCCACATCTATTCAAATGTAAACGTTCGATTCGGGTTGTTACGTATTCTAATGAATCAATGTTCATGGCCAAGTTTGTGTTGACAAGGACATCGGCACCTCCAACACCTCTTTTATCGCATGTTCCAAGGATCAATTCTTCTCCAGTGTCGAAAACTGCATGATGAGATTGGTGCCTTCTTGTCTTGGTCAGACCAATGATGTCGTACTTGATCATTCGCGCTTGTACCATCAGGTCCTTGATGGATGCGTCTGATGCTAGCATACGTGCATTGAAAGTACAGACGATCATTTTTGTCTTCCTTTGTTGTGGCAGCCTAGTTCGGCCTTGAGAGTTTATCGGCCTCTCCTTTCTCATCCTTCTCAGTGCTTCTATGTTGGTGAAGCCTTCAGGGTCAGGTGAATGAGACCTATTTTAATCACTTAATCAGTTAACTTCCCGTTAGTCGTCAATTTGCTCAAGCGGGCGCCAGTAACTTCATTTTTCCCTCTCGCATGCTAGTGTAGCCCAGTGGCATCTGTTCACTCTGGGAACATGAAAAGTCTCAAACCGATCGTTCATGATCTTGATGAAGAAGTCTGACCAGCTGTTAGGTGGGCGGCCACGCGGTCTTTTGTCATCCCATGGAATCCAGTCACTAACAGCTGTAGTCCAGCGGTTGTCTTTAAATCTCATTACGTGACCAGCCCATCTGATTTTTGACACCTTAGCAAATGAGACAGCTTCCCTGATTCTTGATCGTCGACGGATATTGGAACTCTGGATTCTTTCTCTCATTTGAGTGAAACGTGATATTCCAAGCATAGCTCTTTCAATTCTTCTTTGGGAGACCTGAATAGCGTTCTCATCCTGTTTGTGTAGGGCCTAGGTCTCTGAGACATATGTTAATGCAGGAAGAACAGTGGAATCAAAGAGATGTGCCCGGAGCCGGAGGTTCTTCGTCCTCTTAGCTATTTCTTTGACGTTCTTGAAGGCGTTCCAAGTCGCTCTCTTCCTCCTGCGCAGCTCGGGTGCCAGGTCATTTGTCATGTTGACTTCTCGACCTAGGTACACATAGCTGTTGCATTCAGTCGTTCCGTTGAGAGCGAATGGGGCATCAGGAACGCGGCTGTTTCTCATAAACATTGCCTTTGTAAGATTCAGCTGCAGTCCTACATTTCCACACTCACGGTCAAAGTCGGTCAGCATTTGTGCCGCTTGGCTGATGTTTGGTGTTATTAGAACAATGTCATCAGCAAAGCGGAGGTGGTGTAGTTGCCGACCATCTATCTTCACTCCCATTCCTTCCCATTCCAGTAGTCGCATGATGTTCTCGAGGGTGGCACTGAAGAGTTTTGGTGAAATGGTATCACCCTGCCGAACCCCTCTCTTGACATCAATGATTACTTCTTTGTAGAATGATGAGATCCTGGTAGTGAATCGGCAATACAGCTCGCGGAGGATCTTGATGTATTGGGCTTGAATGCCCTGATTGGCTAGGGCTTCAATGACCGCTTCCGTCTCAACAGAATCAAAGGCCTTCTTTAAATCAATGAATGTTAAACAGAGCGGCATCTTGAATTCCCAAGAAACCTCAATGAGCTTGGTTGTCATGTGGATATGGTCGATGGAGCTGAATCCTTTGCGAAACCCAGCTTGCTCGCACCTCTTCAATGAGACCTATTTTAGTTACTGGTTTTGGGATATCGAATACACAATGGAACTGTTAGGCTGGGTATTCTATTTGGAATCCTGGGTCGCTGGTGGTTAGTGATAGCATACAGGGTGGGGATCCTGGTTTTAATCCCTTGGTCACCTTTGGTTGGTGGGAGCTGGCAGAGGATCTCTGTTCGTGGGTCCATTGAGCCTGGTGTCCAAGTTCTCAGAGTTCTGCTTACATGGTTCTCTGTGGCTTCACTCATGCATGAGTCTTGGCCTGAGCATCCAGAAGGCATCATGAGTGTGGGGCTGGATAGTGGGTACTGATAGCACCAGGAAATCCCTGACTGTAAATCTCCCATCATAAAATGATGTGGGGACATGCACAGAGACTTCCCTAGATATGACATTCCTATTGGCTGTAGGAATAGAAAGTGTTTATCAGCACTGTCTGGGAAATGTTAATCAGAAGGACAGTGGTGGGTCCTCTCAGCCCCTCGAAAATGTGGTGTAAACTGGTGGAAAACCCTCTCAGCTGGTTTCCAAAAACAATTCAGCAGTATCGACCACACGATAGCCAAGCTCTTTGAGGTTTCTTGGGAGTTAAAGGTGCCACTCTGTCTAATGTTCATTTATTTAAAGATGGCCTTTGTGTTGAGACTGAAGCGGTCATCAAAGCCCTAACCAAACAGGGTGTTCAAACTCAATACATCAGGATCCTCTGTGAGCTGTGTTACAGATTCACTACTAGGATCTCACCATTCTCTAAAGAAGTGATCATCCATGTCAAGAGAAGGGTTCAACAGGGTGATACCTTTTCACCGAAACTCTTCAGTGCCACCCTCGAGAACATCATGTGATGACTGGAATGGGAAGGAATGGGAGTGAAGATAGACAGTCGGAAACTACACCACCGCTGTTTCACTGATGACATTGTTCTAATAACATCAAGCATTAGTCAAGCAGCACAGATGCTGGCCAACTTTGACTGTGAGTGTGGAAAGATTGGACTCCAGCTGAATCTCACAAAGACAATGTTTATGAGAAACAATCTCACTCCTGGTGTTCCATTCTCTCTCAATGGGACGAACTTCTCCAAATGCAACATTTATGTGTACTTAGGTCAAGAAGTCAACATGACGAATGACCTGGATCCTGAGTTGCGCAGGAGGAAGAGAGCAGCTTGGAATGCCTTCAAGAGTGTTGAAGAAATAGCTAAGAGGATGAAGAACCTCCGACTCTGGGCACATCTCTTCAATTCCGGTGTTCTTCTTGTATTAACATATGCCTCAGAGACCTGGGCCCTACGAAAACAGAATGAGAACACTATTGCGGTCACCCAAAGAGGAATCAAAAGAACTATGCTTGGAATATCATGCATCACTCAAATGAGAGAAAGAATTCAAAATTCTGACATCCGACAATGGTCAAGAATCAGGGACACTGTCTCGTTTGCCAAGGAGTCGAAGATCAGATGGGCTGGACACATAATGACACTGAACTAGAGCCATTACTGACTGGATTCTGTGGGACGTTAAAAGACCACATGGCCGCCCACCTACTAGATGGTCAGACTTCTTCATCAAGAACCTGAATGATCAGTTTGAGGCTGCTCGTGTTCCTAGAACGAGCAGATGCCGTTGGGCTACACTAGCACACGACAGGGACGAATGGAGATGTTATGGGTGCCCGCTTGAGCAAATCGATAAGTAACGGGATGTCAAGTGATCAAGTGAACTCTCAGGGAAATGTCAATCAGTAGGACAGTGGTGGGTCCTCTCAGCCCATCGAGAATGACTGATATCAAGACTGAATACACCCTTGTGGGCTGGGACGTCCCCAGAGAGGAACGCACTTTCAAGGTTGATTTGGAATATCAATGTTTGTTTCTATTTCTATAAAAATGCTAAGGAGGTTCCTCAAAAGAAACGAAAATAAAATTTCAATAACCATGAATTTCTTTGTGATTATGATTAAATAAATTTTTTATAAAACTATTTTTTAGTAAAGCTATCAAAAACTGTTTCCATGTGACCAAATGGTTTCCATGGTTTCTATGCTTCCATTCCACCCAGATAAGTACAGCCAAACTGGAAAACATTAATTTGAGAAGACTGTAAACATATGTTTTTTGTAGTGTTTAGTATAGTGACAAGGACATGGAAACTACCCTAATTCTTTTTTTAAAATTTTTATTAGTGAAACACCATGAGGTACAGTTGTAGACTTATAAATTTTTTTGCTTGGGTTTTTGTTGTAAAATGATCGAGTGCCCATCTCTCCACCAGTGCCCATTCTCCACCTCCCTCCCACCCCCCTCATCCCCCCCCATCTCACCACGCCTCTGTGGCATTGCATTCCCTTTTGTTCTCTCCTTCCTTTTGGGTGCTGTGGCCGGCAAAAGAGCCATCAAGTGGCAATCATGTTTGGTCTAAAGTCTACTTTCAGCATGCTTCTCCCATCCTGGGGGGATCCTCCCAATACCCCCCATTTGGTGCTCCCTTCTACATCTGGCTGCCTTTACCCCTAGAGTGTGAAGCTGGCCTCCAAGGCATGGAGTAAACCTCCAGGTTTTTATCTCGGTTATTCTTGGGTGTTAATCTCCTATTTTGTTACTTTATGTTCCCCAGATGAATGCAATCTTTCTAAGTCTATCCCTCTCTTTCTGACTCATTTCGCTTAGCATGATACTTTCCATGTAGTACCACTTGTATGTAAATTTCATGACTTCATCCTTTCTGACAGCTACATAGTACTCCATTGTGTAGATGTACCAAAGTTTCTTTAACCAGTTATCTCTTCTCAGGCACTCAGGTTTTTTCCAGATTCTGGCTATTGTAAAGAGTGCTGCAATGAACAAACAGCTGCAGATGTTGCTTCGACTATACTTTTTTGCCTCTTCAGGGTATATTACCAGGAGTGGTAATGCTAGGTCAAATGGGAGCTCAATTTCTAGCCTTTTGAGATTCGTCCATACTGCTTTTCAGAAGGGCTGAACCAGTCAGCATTTCCAACAGCAGTGAAGGAGGGTCAATTTCTCGCCACATTCGCGCCAACACCTGTTGCTTTTGTTCTTTTGGATGTGGTCCAGTGTCTGTGGTGTTAGATAATATCTCATTGTGGTTTTGATCTGCATCTCCCTGATGATTAATGATGTAGAGAATTTTCTCATGTGCCTTTTAGCCATTCGGATTTCATCTTTGAGGAAGCTTCTGTTCATTTTGTTGCCCCATTTTCTGATGGGGTTGGGTGTTTTCTTCTTGTGGAGTTCAACTTGTATATCCTTGTTATCAACCCCATGTTGAATGTGTATTTGACGAATATCCTTTCCCATTGTGTAGACTGTCTTTGGCCCACTTTTTGATGGGGTTGGATGATTTCTTCTTGTGGACTTCAACCAGTACTTTGTATATCCTTGATATCAACCCCTTGTTGAATGTGTATTTGGCGAATATCCTTTCCCATTGTGTAGACTGTCTTTGTATTTTGGTCACTGTTTCTTTTGAGATCAGAAGCTTCTTAGTTTAAGATAGTCCATTTGTCTATCTCTGTTTTCACTTGCTTAGCCAGTGGCATGACATCTTCGAAGACACCATTAGCTTCAATGTCATGGAGGGTTTTGCCGACTTGTCTTCAATGTACCTTATGGATTCCGGTCTGATGTTGATGTCTTTAATCCATTTTGATCTTACATTTGTACATGTTGTTAGGCACAGATCTGAGCCCATTTTTTTGCATGTAGCCATCCAGTTTTGCCAGCCCCATTTGTTAAGAAGGCTTTCCTTATTCCACTTCACATTTCTTGCTCCTTTATCAAAGATTAAAGGATCATATGTTTGGGGGGAGATGTCAGTATATTCAACTCTGTTCCATTGGTCTGCTGTTCTGCTTTTGTTCCAGTACCATGCTGTTTTAATTATTACTGCTTTGTAGTAGAGTTTGAAGTTAGGGAGGTTGATTCGTGTCATATTCTTTTTCCCATTAATTGCTTTAGCTATTCGTGGGAGCTTATTGTTCCATATAAATTTCAGGAGTGTTTGCTCAATCTCTTTGAAGAATGTCATGAGTATCCAATTAGGGATCACGTTGAATTTTTACAGTGCTTTGGGAAGTATTGCCATTTTGACAATGTTAATTCTCCTGATCTGTGAACGGGATATCTTTTCATTTCCTCGCTTCTTCTTTTATTTCCTGAAGTAGCATTTTGCAGTTTTCTTTGTACAGGTCCTTTACTTCCTTAGTTAAACTGATTCCTAGGTACTTGATTTTCTGGGGCACAATTGTAAATGGAATTGTTTTCTTCATGTCACTTTCTTCTATTTCACTATTTGCATATAGGAAAGCCATGGACTTTTGGGTGTTAATTTTATAGCCTGCAACTTTACTATACAAGCCTATTGTTTCTAGGAGTTTCTTGGTAGAGGTTTTAGGGTTCTCTAAATATAGTATCATGTCATCTGTGAATAGTGAGAGCTTGATTTCTTCCTTTCCTACCTGGATGCCCTTGAAGGCATCTTTTTCTTGCCTAATTACTATTGCAAGTACTTCCAGTACTATATTGAACAGTAGTGGAGAGAGTGGGCATCCTTCTCTCGTTCCTGATCTTAAGGGGAAAGCTCTTAGTTTTTCCCCATTGAGGATGATCATTGCTGTAGGCTTATGATAGATGGCTTTAAGCATATTGAGGAAAGTCTCCTCTATCCCCAATTTGGCGAGGGTTTTCATCAGAAACGGGTGCTGGATCTTGTCAAATGTTTTCTCTGCTACTATTGATATAACCATATGATTTTTAACTTTTCTTTTGTTGATGTGATGGATTATGTTGAATGATTTCTGTATGTTAAACCATCCTTGCATCCCCGGGATGAATCCCACTTGGTCATGGTGTATGATCTTTTTGATGAGTTGTTGAATTCTTTTTGCTAGTATTTTGTTGAGAATCTTTGCATCCGTGTTCATCAGGGATATAAGCCTGTAGTTTTCTTTTTTTGTGGTGTCTTTGTTTCCTTTTGGTATTAGGGAGATATGGTCTTCATAGAAACTGTTTGGGAGAATTTCTGTTTTTTTCAGTTTTCTGGAAAAGCTTGAGAAGAACTGGCAATAGGTCCTTTTTAAATGTTTGGAAAAATTCGCTAGTGAATCCATCTGGACCTGGGATTTTGTTTTGGGGAACACTTTTGATTACAGTTTCAATTTCCCTGATGTTAATAGGTCTATTCAGGTATCTATATCTTCTTGATTCAGCTTCAGGAGATTATAGAAATCCAGGAATTTATCCATTTCTTCCAGGTTTTCTTGTTTTGTGGCATACAGACTTTAAAAGTAGCCTCTGATGATCTTTTGAATTTCTTTGGTTTCTGTTGTGATATCCCCATTCTCATTTCTTATTAGTTTTATAAGGGTTCTCTCTCTCTCTCTGTTTCTTTTTGAGTGTTGCTAGTGGTTTATCTATCTTATTTATTTTCTCGAAGAAACAACTGTTAGTTTCATTGATCTTTCAGATTGTTTCTTTGGTTTCCATGTTGTTTATTTCTGCTCTAAGTTTTATGATCTCTTTCTTTCTGCCTACTTTGGGCTCCTTTTATTGATCCTTTTCTAAGATCTTGAGCTGTGAAGTCAAGTTGTTTATGTGCATCCTTTCTTCTGTCCTGAGATATGCTGGCTGAGCTATAAATTTTCCCCTCAATAAAGCTTTTGCTGCATCCCATAAGTTCTGGTAGCTTGTGTCTTCATTCTCATTTGTTTCCAGGTATCTTTTGATTTTTGTCCTTGACTTTCTTCCTCACCCATTCATTTCTCAGCATTGAGTTGTTTAATTTTCAGGTGTTTGATTTGGTTTTCCGTGTTTGTGTGTGATTCACTTCTATTCTCAGTGCATAGTGGTCTGAAAAGTTTGTTGATAGTATTTCTATCTTCCTGATTCTACTTATGTATGTTTTGTGGCCTAGCACATGGTCTATTTTGGAAAATGTTCCATGAGCACTGGAGAAGAATGTGTATTCTTTCTTTTGGGGGTATAAAGCTCTGTACAGGTCTATAAGTCCTTTCTCTTCTATCTCTTCTTTCAAAGCCAATGTTTCCTTGCTGAGTTTTGTTCTTGTTGGATCTATCCAGAGGTGATAGGGCGATGTTGAAAACTCCAGCTAGCAATGTCCTTAAAATCTGTTAGCAGTTGTTTTAAGTATTTAGCTGTTCCCTCGTTATGTGCATATGCATTTTAGAGTGTAATTTCTTCCTGTTGTACGTATCCCTTGATGAAGAGAAAGTGGCCTACACTGTACCTTCTAATCTTTTTCAACGTGAAATTAATGTTGTCGGAGAATAGTATGGCCAATCGAGCTTTTTTGAGGGAGCTGTTTCCTTGCACGATTGTTTTCCATCTTTTTACTTTGAGTCTGTGTTTGCTCTGATTGTTTAGATGAGTTTCTTGTAGACAGCAGAATGTTGCTTTCTGTTTCTGGATCCATTTTGCCACTCTGTGTCTCTCGATTGGTGCGTTTAGACCATTGATATTAAGAGAGATTATTGTTGTGGGATTTTGTGTCATGCTTCTGTAGGGGTTGGTTGTGTTTCTAAGTGTTTTTCTTCTTATCCTACAGGAGCCCCTTTAACCCTTTTTTAGTTTTGGTTTTGAGTCTATGAAGTTCCTGAGCTGTTGTTTATCTACAAGTGGTCTAGATAGTTCCATTGAGTTTGAGTGAGAGTTTAGTTCGATAAAGTATTCTTGGTGAGGCGTTCATTTCATTGAGTTTTTTCACTATATCCCACCATTCCCTTTGGGCTTGAGGGTTTCCTCTAATAGGTCTGCTGTAAATCTAAGGGGTGCTCCTTTGAATGTGAATGTGATTTCCTTCTTTGACCTTGCTGCTTGTAGTATTGTGTCTCTGTCCACAGCATCCATCGTTCTGACTATGATATGCTTTGGAGTGTTTTTATTAGGGTCTCTTTTTGCTGGAACCCTTCTGGCTCCTTTGATCTGTATATCTACATTCTTTAACTCTGGGAACTTTTCAGCGATGATTTCTTTGACTGTGGCTTTTTCATTGGGGTTGCCTCCCTGCCCTTCTGGTACTCCAATGATTTTAATGTTGTTCCTCTTGGCGTCATCCCCTAGGTCTCTGATTCTCCTAAGAGCCATTTTGAAATCTTTTGCCATTGCTTGTTTTTTCCTATGGGATTTCTATTGCTCATCTTCAAGATCACTGATCCTCTCTTCAGCTGCACTTATCCTATTGCTAAGGGCACTTATTGAGTTTTTAATTCCATCTACCAAGTCCTTTATCTGTGACTTCTTTTTGTAGCTTTTTTGTTTCTGCTCTCATTCTTCCTGTATTTTCTTGACTAACCTTTCTATTGTTTCTTTAATTTCTTCTTTTAGTTTTCTGGATATCTCTTCCATTGAATCTTTGAGTAGGTCCTTGAACATCCTCTGCATTTTGTCTCGGAGTTCTTTATCGGAGAGAGCATATTTGTATGTCACCCCAGTTGAGGATTCGGGGATCTTTTCTTTGTCTTCACCTTGTAGTGGATATTTGCATTGTTTCTTCATGTTGTTTTGTTTGTCTAGTGGTAAAACGCTGGAATTCACTAGAACTGTTCACTCTTATCGTGGGAAAGGATTCTGGATAGGGCCTATTGATGGTGGACATCCTTCTCTCTTTCTAGGGTCTGAGCATCTTCTCTGGCATTTTTCTTTGGCTTATGACAGGCATCTTTTGGCGGGGGGCGGCGACTCCATGGACCGGCACTCCCTGCGGAAGTGGCTGGAGCTGCTTGAGTTGCCCCTGCCCCGGGGGCCTGGTGGTGGCGGCTGGGTTTCTGGGTCAGGAGTTCTATCCTAATTCTTAATGACAATTCTACGGACAAAAAGTTGTAGTGAAAAATACACAATACAACACTATGCAGCTGTAAGAAAAGGCAAAAAATTATTACATTTTCTGAAATATGGATGAAACTGAAAAATATCAGATTCTTTTAAGTCCAGGGAGAAGGATAAATGTGAATGATCTCATTCATCTGTGGTACACAGAGAACAGAGCGTCAGGATGGACAGGATCCAATGATAACAGTCCCTGCATCCTAACCACATGCTGAGGTTCCCGAGAGGAGTTGGGTGGGGGCTCAGATTAATAAGAAATTAGCAATTAAGTACTTAAATACTTTATATCTTTGATAAACACAATACATTGAAATTATCTAACAGCAGAGATAAATGTTCACTATCTGCAAACATGAAAATTCAACAATTTTAATAAAAGATTCTTGTAAGTTTTATTATAAAAAAAAAGGCTGAGCACAGGGGTCATGGCAGAGTGTGGAGGTCTGCGGGGATCCACACTCAGCATCGACACTCAGACTACTGTTGTTTTGTTCCCTCAGTGAGAATAAAGAAGGCAACAGGAGTAATCAGTCCTTTCTGTGAAAAGGAAAGATCTAAGTAGAAAGAAAAATTGCCCACACATTACCTAATAGGATCAAACAATTTCTAGTGCACTGTGAGACAGGAGGAGGAATGAACAAATTTGTACTAAAACAGGAAATGATGGCTGAAATTTATATACTTGGTTTATTGATTTTGTTTTATATTTTTCAACAATAGAGTAAAGAAAGCGAACCCCTTGCAGGCCACTTTTCCCCTGTTCATGGAACCAGCCCTGCAGTCCTGGAAGCAGAGAACCTCCTGGTGGTCACACCCCTCTGTCCAGGGGACACTCACATTCCATTCAGGTGCTGCCACCAGAAAGAGGAGGAACCGGTGCTGATGCACGTTCCTGCCCACGAGGTCCATGATCTCAGACACTGTGTCAAGGGGCGAGGGAACACGAGTTGGGTTGAGTGTGAACATGGTTTTAATCCTGGGTCCCCAGTGCAGATCTGCATGGGGGAGCCTCTGTAGAGAAAGGAGAGGACCCAGGGGAGGCTGGTGTTGAGCGACCTGGGAGGAGGTGCTGACTGTGGCTCAGAGTACTCAGGTCTGTCCCTGGGGGCCCGGTGGGAGCCGGGCCTCTTTCTCCAGCACAGAAAACGTGATAAGGAGCTGTCAGGAAACAGGAATTGCTGAGGGGGAAACGGCAGCTGGGGAGGAGAGTCCCCATGTCTCAGGTTCCTGATGACCAACCCAGCTCCCCAGGGCCTCTACCCTGTAGACAGGCCCTACCCCTCCCTGTCCCTGTGTGGTGGCTCCTGTTCTCCCACTGTGAATGCAAATCTTGGACCCAACAGACAATGTTATTGTCCCTGTGAGTTCTGAGTTGGCTGAATCCAATCCATGTCAATCGGTTTTCACAGTGTTTTTTTTTTTTTCACTCATATACCTTTAATGAAAATCCCTTTTTGTAGAGAAGCTTCACTCTGAAAGGTTCAAGGCAGTGCTTAGGGTGGATCTTTTCTTTCTCACTGGTGCTGAGTCTATTTAGGGACAAGGACCTTCCATATTTAGGGACCCTCCATATTTAGTGACAAGGCCTTACACAGTGACCTTTCTGGTGTTGTTGGCCTGGCCAGGAGCTCCTCAACCTGTTCTGTCCTGTATATAACTCAGTATCCAGAAGATAACCGTGAATCTAAGGACCCTGTTATTGGGGTCATCACTGAGGAATTGAAGACCCATCAGGTGCCTGAAAAGAGCTCTTGGGGAGTCATCAACCCACAAACTATTGTGCCTGGAACCTGGTCTTAGTGCTCAAACTCACACATTTTACAAGGGCACACGTGTGTTGGCTCTGAACAGTGCCAGGCAGAGCCCTCCACCCCCTCCCTAATTCATGGAACCTAGACACAGGTTGGTAACACACAGGTACCCCGTAATTCCGTGGAACATGCAAGGTTTGAATTCAATCTAAGGGGTCAGAAAATATGCTCTAAAATTTGTTGTTTAAAAAGTCAACATTAAGGATCAAAAGTAATCTACACACCCAGCAGGGTCTACAAAATTCTGCTAGGTTAGACACAGATACACAAAAACACCAACTCGGGCAACGTGAGGATTGAGATGGATGATATCACGCCACAGGTGGCTACAGGATTCATAAACACTTTCGTGTACAACCAAGTGACTCACTGTGTCTCTCCCCAGGTGTCCTGTCCCAGAGCTCCTGCAGGCCAGGACAGTGAATCGTCACAGATCTGACCCACATGCACTGTCTCTGTACTCTCCACAGTCAGCAATGTCCAGGGGAGCTGGGCCCCCTGACCTCAGGAAGGACCCTGGAGTGCCTGTGGAATATTGGGAATATTTCCTAAAGCTGCTGCACCAAGACCAACAGGACATTAATTAAATTAATAAAAAAATTTCACACACCAATACTATGAATATATCACACACCAAAATTATTAAAGTTTTACAAACTAGTATTAACTCTAAATTAACAATTTTTGTTTCATTTTCACCTTTGTCACCTGTGGTTGTTGGGAGGAAGCAGAGAAGCTCTGTCCCTGGGTCCGCCGAGCCTGGAGTCCAAGGTCTCAGAGAGTTCCGCTTATCTTGTTCTGTGGGTCTTCAGTCGTGCGTGGGTCTCGGCCGGAGCTGCCATGCGGGTCCAGAAAGCGTCCTGAAGTGTGGCGACGGCTGGGTAGTGGAAGTAGTGTTGATTCTAATCAGGAGCCCCACCCTACCCTGCCCTGTCTGCTTCCATCAACCACCCAGGAATCGAATTGCGCACAGGAGACCCACCCTACCGAGATAAATACCCCACTGGCAGACTTCCACTATCGACACTACTTCCACTACCCAGCCGTCACCACACTTCAGGACGCTTTCCAGACCCGCGCGGCCGCAAAGTGGCTGTGCGACACTTCATAAGACACTAAATACCCATCTTCTGGAATTGTCGTACCGTATTTGATAGGGTTCAAATATGGTAACACCTACAAGGGTGATTAGAGGTCGCCCCAAAAGCCTCCATCCCTCTCGGAAAGACTGGCAAGCTACCGAGAGTTTTCCGCCCGCACGGAAGAGCCTGGCAAGATATCCGCTGTGTATTCGATATGCCAAAACCAGTAACTACAACTGGTCTCATTCACCTGACCCTGAAGGCTTCACCGACATGGCAGCACTGAGAAGGATGAGAAAGGAGAGGCTGACAAAATCTCAAGGCCGACCTAGGCTGCCACAACGAAGGAAGACAAAAATGATCGTCTGTACTTTCAATGCACGTATGCTAGCATCAGATGCATCCATCGAGGACCTGATGGTACAAGCGTGAATGATCAAGTACGACATCATTGGTCTGACCGAGACAAGAAGGCATGAATCTCACCATGCCGTTTTCGACACTGGAGAAGAACTGTTCCTCGGAACATGCGATAAAAGAGGTGTCGGAGGCTTCGGTGTCCTTGTCAACACAAACTTGGCCATGAGCATTGATTCATTCGAATGCCTAACAACCCGAATCGGATGTTTACATTTGAATAGATGAGGCTCACTGACTGCAGTTTCTATCTTCGTTGTCTACGCACCAACATCTCATTATGATGAAAGAGAAATTGAGAAGTTCTACATGGAGCTAGAGAAGTTCTATAAAGAAGACCACACCTTCTACAAGATCATTGTGGGTGATTTTAATGCCAAGATAGGACCGAGAAGATCAGCTGAAGAACTTCACATTGGGCCCCATGGCCTAGAATGGAACGAACAGGGTGAGAGACTATCTGAGTTCATCATGTTGACCAAGACCATTCATGGTAACTCACAGTTCCAGAAGGCAGAATCTAAACGATGGACATGGGAGTCTCCCGGTGGACGATTCCACAAGGAAATAGACCACATCATATTCAATCGATGGTTTTGCATGACCGATGTCGCTGTTGTCCCAAAATTTCGAACGGGATCGGACCACCGTCTCCTTCGTGCAAAATTCTACTTCACAGAGCGGGGAGAAAGGGCTGCAAAGTTCAAAAAGAGAACTCCCAGAATGACCACCAACTGGGGACTCTTTGGTACTATTGCGGCAACATGGGAAGATGCCATTGTTGACAACATTGACGAGGAATATGATCGACTGGTTCAGCACCTCCATGAATGTGCGAGGAACGCCATGAGAGAGATAGCCACAAGAAATAGCCTATCTTCGAAAACTCTTGAGCTAATCCGCCAGCGTGGTTTGGCGCATGCCTCAGGCAACCGCAAGCTAACGTCTGAGCTCGCAAAGCAGTGCAGAGATGCGATCAAGGAAGACCTCAAAGACAGAAGAGCAGAAGTACTGGTAGATGTGGCCGAAGCCGGGAAAAGTATTCGTAACGCCCGCCTGTCCTTTGCCAAATACAAGACCAAGATGACTGCCCTCCGATGTCCTGATGGATACATCACATCCTCCAGAATGGCAATGGAGAAGATTATCCATGACTTCTACTCAAATCTCTTCGATAGCCATGTCCACTTGCCAACATACCAAATTCCACAGGATGGATATGTCGTTCCCAATGGTCTCCCTTCCGAAATCCGACACGCCATTTCGTCGGTAAAGAAGCAAACAGCACCCGGCCCAGCCAAGGTCAGACCTGAACACCTGAAGAACCTGCTGTCAGTACTCATCAATACATTGGCTCGTCTCTTCACTCGCTACCTATCTGAATGCAAGGTTCCATTCCAATGGAAAACCAGCAGGACCGTACTACTGTTCAAGAAGTGAGACATCCATGACATTGGCAACTATCGCCCGATCTGCCTATTGTCTGTCATCTACAAGTTGTTCACTCCAGTCATCCTAAATAGGATTGGCAGAACACTAGATGAAGGACAACCATGCGAGCAAGCCGGGTTCCGCAAAGGATTCAGCACCATCGACCATATCCACACGATAACCAAGCTCATTGAGGTTTCTCGGGAGTTCAAGATGCCGCTCTGTTTAACGTTCATTGATTTAAAGGTGGCCTTTGATACTGTTGAGACGGAAGCCGTCATTGAAGCCCTAGACAATCAGGGCATTCAAACCCAATACATCAGGATCCTCCGTGAGCTGTATTGCGGATTCACTACCAGAATCTCACCATTCTACAAAGAAGTGATCGTTGACGTCAAGAGAGGGGTGCGGCAGGGTGATACCATTTCACTGAAACTCTTCAGTGCCACCCTCGAGAACATCATGCGATGACTGGAATGGGAAGGAATGGGAATGAAGATAGATGGTCGGCAAGTACACCACCTCCGCTTTGCTGATGACATTGTTTTAATAACACCAAACATCAGCCAAGCGGCACAAATGCTGGCCGACTTTGACCGTGAGTGTGGAAAGGTAGGACTACAGCTGAATCTTACGAAGACAATGTTTATGAGAAACAGCCTCGTTCCTGATGCCCCATTCGCTCTCAAAGGAACGACTATCTCCGAATGCAACAGCTATGTGTACCTAGGTCGAGAGGTCAACATGACAAATGCCCTGGCACCCGAGCTGCGCAGGAGGAAGAGAGCGGCTTGGAACGCTTTCAAGAACGTCGAAGAAATAGCTAAGAGGACGAAGAACCTCCGGCTCCGGGCACATCTCTTTGATTCTACTGTTCTTCCTGCATTAACATATGCCTCAGAGACCTGGGCCCTACGCAAACAAGATGAGAATGCTATTCAGGTCTCCCAAAGAAGAATAGAAAGAGCTATGCTTGGAATATCACATTTCACTCAAATGAGAGAAAGAATCCGGAGTTCTGACATCCGTCGACGATCAAGAATCAGGGACGCTGTCTCATTTGCCAAGGTGTTGAAAATCAGATGGGCTGGTCACGTAATGAGATTTAAAGAGGACCGCTGGACTAGAGCTGTTACCGACTGGATTCCACGGGATGTCAAAAGACCGCGTCGCCGCCCACCTACCAGATGGTCAGACTTGTTCGTCAAGATCATGAATGATCTGTTTGAGGCCCTTCATGTTCCCGGAGCGAACAGATGCCATTGGGCTACACTAGCACGCGACAGGGACAAATGGAGACGTTACTGGCGCCCACTCGAGCAAATCGACGACTAACGGGAAGTTAAGTGATTAAGTGATTAAGTGTTTCATTTTCACCTAGTTAAATTAAACATTTTTCAGTAACCTTCTTGACTCATGTTATGTCTCTTTCACTCCTTCAGATGTAGAATAATGAAAATATTATGGTTTTCGGGGCTGGAGTGATGGCACAGTGGGTAGGGTGTTTGCCTTGCACGTGGCCAACCTGGGTTCTGTTCCCAGGATTCCGTATGCTCCCCTGAGCACTGCCAAAAGTAATTTCTGAGTGCAGAGCCAGGAGTAACACCTATACATTGCCAGGTGTGATCCCTCCCCCCAAAATTATGGTTTATAATTATGAATTAGAGACAGTAAAAAGAAAACAAATACTAAAGAATACATACCTAGAACATTCATTTCATATTTTATCATTGTTAGACACTCCTGGCATGAGAGTATTTTTCACAGCAACTTAAACAGGATCAAGGAATTGGAGCATGTTTGCACAGGTTCATTTTCCTGAACCGCTAGCTTGATCCCTGAGCAATACAGGAGAGACCAGAACACAGACAAAAACTAAGCGCAGAGCAGTCCCAGGGGTGGTCCCAAAACTAAAGAAACACATATTGTCCACATTTGAATAGTACAATTTTTCTCAATGATTATGTATCCATTAATTTTATTCTCTATTAGCCATTTGTGATCATGACTGATAGGGTAATTTCTAATAAGAAATATACCTTCAACATTAGTCTTTATTATTGATATTGGACCCTTAAAACTCTTCAAGTTCCCTAAGTGAAGAATTAATGGTGAACTTGTGATTTTAAAGAGGTGACTTTGGAAGGTCACCAGAACAGGAATGTTCCTTCAGGGGGGTGAGCATGTGAGGGGAGAGACGAACGTAGATTCTAATCCCCTAATTTCTCTGTCTTGGGAGGGTAGACCGGAAATTGAGTGGAACCACAGTGAGAAAATCATTGAGTCACATCTGCAATGGTCTCCGTATGGGGCCTCAGTGTAAGGAGGGTCCCTGGGCTCTGGTGTATCTGGGGGCACCGGGAGAGGGGGGCCCAGGGAGAGTATTGGTGCTCTGGGTCCTGCCCCTCTCTCAAGATAAAGGGGTGAGCAAAGCTTGTGTCACAGGACCTGGTCTCTCCTCTACAATAGCTGAGGGGTGGAGAAGGATTGGGGAAATCTGAATGTCCACTTAGTGAGTGGATGGAGGACAGAGGTCAGCCAGTCCAGGAGAACAGGACTCTCAGGTGTAGGGTGACCAGGTACAGGCTACCTGGAGCAGGTCAGAGTGTAGAGGTCAGTGGGCACAGAGTGTGTCTGAGAGCAGAAGGAAGGAGACAGCACACAGCTGAGTGGACACCAGAATTTCTCTTTCTGACCAAATGACTCTTCCAGGATACAATGATAATCTCTACAGGGTTATTTTAATTTCTACGAGAGAATAATGTGCCCCTCATGCCCCAGGGTAGTCATGATCCTGTCACTGGAAACGTTTTTTTTTTTTTTTATGTAGGAGTACTGCTATTTATTCAGTCACTGATTAGCTGATTGAATTGGGCATGAATTCCACCTTACTTTTCCCCCCCATAGTTTGGTTTATTTATTCATTTATCTTCTTATATTTATTTATTGAATCACTGTGGGAAAAATTACTAAGGTTTCAGGTCTAGGTCTTGGTCATACAATGATCAAACAGCTCTCCCTTCACCAGTACTCATTTTTCACCACCAAGAACCCCAATATACCCCCACCCCTCCCAATGCCTGCGAGGCAGATAATTTCCACTTGACTCGTCTCTACATTGATTGCATTAATTATTTCGACAAAAGATGCACCAGTATTGTTTAGAATTTCTCCCCCCTCAACAATCATAATGGATGAAAAGTCATTGTGAAATACTTTGTTTTCTATAGCTGGTTATGAGAATCATATAATGTCGTGCAGCCGTGAAAGTGGCTAAGCAATTTTGGATTTATGCAAAGAGCCAGATAATTATGAATTGGTTTCTGTGCATCTGGCTTTATGGCTGTGCTGGAGAGCTGCTCGTGGGGGACAACTCGCGACCTTGGTAGGGCATGAAGGAAGAGCCGGTACCAGCCCCCTTCCCCTGAGACTACAGTTGCCCTGTCACTGCCGGCTCATACTTGACTTTCCAATAAGCTCTGAGGCAGTGGCCACCTTGCTGCCTGGGGGAAAAAAGGAGGAAGGGAGCAACACCCTTTCCCTCCTGGTGAGGCATGGCGCCGTTGTTTAACGTGTGGTCCATTCACTTTTCTGCTGCAAACTGCTGGGCTCTGAACTAAATCCAATTGCCACTGGAGCCATGGCTCACCCATCTGGTGAGGCCCCGTGTGTCTCATCTCTGCAGGCCCAAATCTGTCTATCCAGTGGCCTCTGGAGGATGATAGTCACCAGGTCGCTAAGGAGCACAGGCTAAGGCACAAAACCTATTCCCATCTGGAGTGGCCCAGCGCCAGTAAATTACTGCAGGAACAGGACGCATTTCTGCCAAAAGCCTTTGGGTTCTGAGGTTCGTTTCTAAGTCTCTAGGATCATGGCCACCAAGCAGTTCAATCAGGAACCAGAGAGGCCATTCCTCCAATTATATAGCTGAGCCAGAGATGGTTTGTGTGTGTGTCTCCCACATACGTAACTTTTGGCCGTTTACTTTCTTGGTAAACTATGCCCTAAGTTTTTGTGGTCTGGCCAAAGGCACAGCAGCAATTTTGGGGTATCTGGAAGTCTGAAGATGCCATCAGGCTGCTGATACACTAGCCTCACAGGTACAAATTAACCTGCTGGTGACACCATACCCCCTGTCACTGGAAACTTTTTATCACGAAAGAGAGTGTGTTAAGTCATTACTGCCCACAGCGGGAATGGAGACTCAGGGCCACAACCCACAAGTCAAGGTCTGCTTGGGGTAATCTGAGAGCTGAGGTGCAGGACACGCCTGATCTCCACAGAAACATGACTCATCTGCTCGTGAGCAACATCTCCGCAGGGGAGAGTCCTCAGAGCCTCCTGAGGGCCTGTGCCACTGAAGCTCATGCTGCTTCCTCCTGCAGGTGGTTTGTGTCTGGGCCCACACGGCCTTCCTTTCATTGTGTCTATTGCACAGTAGTAAAGGGCCGTGTCCTCCTCCCTCAGTTGGTTCATTTGCAGAGAGAGCGTGTTCTTGCTGTTGTCTCTGGAGATGGTGAATCGGCCTTTCACAGAGTCGGCATACTTTGTAAATGTACCATCAGTATTAATGCCTGAAACCCACTCTAGGCCCTTCCTTGGAGACTGGCGGACCCAGTTCATCCAATGGCTGCCAAAATTGAATCCAGAGGCTGCACAGGAGAGTGTCAGGGAACCCCCGGGCTTCACCAAGTCTCCCCCAGACTCCACCAGCTGCACCTCACACTGGACCCCTGCAAACACAAAGACATCCTGGTCAGGAAAGTCTCCTTACACAGAGGATCTGCCTCTCCCATCTCTCCCATGCTCTGTGTCCCTGTCGCCCACGATTTACCTCCTAACACAGCCACCAGGAGAAGCCAGCTAAGCCTACACGCCATGTTGGTTCTGTGTGAGTCAGGATGGAGCCCCTGGGAACCCCTGAACTGACGCCTGTCCTGGAGCTGAGACTGGGCTGGGCTGTTTTCATTATAGCAGGGAGAGACTCATTTGCATATCCTCCTCCTACATAGAACGTTCTATTTGAACATAAAGAGTAAGTGAAAGACTCCGGAGCAAATGTCTTCTTCTGGGGGTGACTTGTGACCTGGAAAAGATTCTGTCATGCAATTGTTATATGACAACAAATTTAATTTGTGATTTTTGTCCTTATTTTTGATGACTATCATGTAATATCTATAGTCATACTTCTCTTGCATGCATCATTTGTCACAGAAAAGCTTAAATACTTTATATAATATTCACGTAACACATTGTGTTAGTCCAATTATTGAGATAAAAGTAATCCACTGAATGACACCGAGTTATGAATGAGTTGGAAACCAAGAATTAAAACAGAATCAGGAGTAAGGCAGAATGGCCAGACAGCATAGCCCTGATATCTGGGAAACCTGAGTCAGGATCCTGTGTCTGCTCTGTTTCTGCTGTTTCTTCCAGAGGAAACATCCCCGAGGTTAAACATGTTTGTCCTGATATCAAAGGCCCTCGGATGTGTAAAAGTTTAGCTCAGATAGACTAAGTCAGACAGCTGACCTAAGAATCCCATTCTTCTGATGATTCCTGGCTCTAAGTGAAAACACTCACTGTGTTTGGCATTAGGAGTTCTCGGTCCATAAGCATGTTAGTCCCTTGACCCCCACCCCTTCTCTCTTAAGTTTGTGTTTAAAATACTCATTGCATCCCATGGTTTGTCCCTGTCCACCAGGATTGGTGTCTAGTAACAAGAGATGTAGAGACAGCAGAGGGATAAGTTGCTTTCCTTGGATGTGGCAGATCAAGGTTCATTCCCTGCACTTCATATGGTGTCCCATGCCCCCACCAAGAGTGACCCCTGTGCACAGAGCCAGCATTATAGCCAGAGTGGCACAATAACAAATCCAAAACAACTGGGGCTGAAGGATAGCACAGTGGCTGGGCGCTTGCCTTGCACAAGGCTTACCCAGGTTTGAACTCTGGTATCCCATATGCTTCCCTGCCTATTTCAATAGTAACTGCTGAGTGCAGAGTCAGGAGTAATCCCTGAGCATTGCCAGGTATAGCCCCCAAACCAGACAAAAACTCACAAATAATACTAAACAAAGTATGTTTGGCTAGCAGCTGTCAACAACTTCTTCCCTGTAATGAGAACAAATTGTATTTATTCTGCATTTTTACTTTACCTGAAGGAGGATGTTGGAGACTAGTGTGCATGGAGGTGCATGGGGTGTGACTCTTCACATCAGCCCGACCCCATTCTCCTTATTACCATGTCAATATTTGATTAGCAGTAACAACCACAGAAGGCCATGCCCTACACAGAATACTGACTTATAGATCATTAAAGTTTCATGAGAACTGACATAAATTGGCACCTCTGTAGTTGATCATCACACCAAAACAGTGAATGAACCCCTCACCCCAGTGTATTCCCTTGGCCCATGCTATTCGTCCCCCCATGCTTCACCCCTCCCTCTTGCTCTCTGCAGTGCCTCCTGCTTGTGTAAGTGTGTGTAAAGTGGGATGACGGAGATTCACTCTCAATAGCCTCTCACTCTAGGGATACATTATGGGTTTTACTCATGACTAAAGGCGTCATGTATAACTCTCAGTCCTCGACCTTTAAAATAGGTCACACGAGCTTTCTAGAAGGAGGGAGGAAAAATGAGGAAAAGCTGTTCTACATCTTCGTAAGTATCAAAGAGAAAGCTATGAAAATAATAACAAGCAAGAAAGCATCAACTAATATTCACCCTGCCAGGCATTGGAGTCCTGGGGGCCGGGTGGGGGTGAGTGTTGGGGACAGGGAGGACAGATCTCAGGGAGGGGTTTGGGAGTGTGAGGGTGTCACTGAGAGTAGACCTTCTCTGAGAGCGACAAGGAAGGGTTCTAGGAAAGACGCTGGAACTGGATATGTATGTGAGTGGGAGAGGGTTACAGGGGCTGAGTGTCTCTGTGTTGTGACAGAATATTGACTCGTGTGGCTTCTAGCACATGGTGACCCTCTTTGCCCCCTGGTGGGTCTGAGGCCTTTTCTGAAGTGGCTCTCTAGTGCCCACTGGTGGTCGTCAGAGCCCCTGCAGCCCCTCCTTTTGTGGGGCGGGGGGTCCTTCAGAGTTCCACAATTCCCAGAGTGAATAGAGGAAGTGTGTCCTCAGCAGCATCGAGGACAGGAAGTGTGAGCACTGGGAAATGAGTCTGGCTTGATTCACACCAGTTTCCCCAGGGAGGTGTGTTCAGAGACATCCCCATGGAGAAGGGAATCTTTCCTGCCTCCACATGGAGGTATCTCATGCCTGAGTCACATCACAGGTCACAGAGACCTTAGAGTAAGTCTGCGTTACAGAGAAAGGGCCGGATAGGAGAAGCCCTGCAAAGGGAGAGCAAAGGGTCAGTACAAAGAGATGTAAATATAGGAAAGAAACAAATTATGAGGTGAGACTCCGTTTCTGTGGCAGTCCATTATAATGGGAGATTGATTCATTGACCTGGAGCATTTCTGACACAGAAATAATCAATATCCTTAAATACAGGCTGAGATATGTGGTATCCGGTGAAAGGTTGAAGGGCATTTATAAGGGATTCGCCACTGCCTCCTTCTCCCACCATCCGACTACCTCCCCCTACTCGCCACCCCCCAGAGCTGCGTCAGCCCCACCGTCTCTACATCCCTGACGTGATTCACCAGCGCCACCAACCTCACTGCCCGTGACTGCGCCTCTGTATATTTCTTTTGAATATGAATGAAAGTACTGGATGAAGTACTCTAGGTGAAGCTCCATTTTGCTATGTTATTTTATACTATATACTACCATATTTCTTGGACCCAGAGGATTCATTTTGATGTAGGTGTGCCCCACGGGTGACTTATGTGAAACGGGCAGGAGAAAGACGGTCTCGGGCAGGAGAAAGACGGTCTCGTTCTCCCCATCTGCCTCTCCCACCCAGTACCCAGGGTTACTGGGTTCCTGTTTCACCCTGAATAAAGGAATTTCAGGAGTAGACGATCAGTGAAATGACAGTTTTTATTTGGAGGTTTTGAATGGAAGGAAAGAGAGAAAGTGGGAGATAGTGGAGAGTATCCTGCTCAAGAGAGAGCCCCTACACACATCCCAGCATTAGACATGAAAACATGAAAGTACACATCTCAGGAGGGGAGAAGCGGATGACACATGTACTCAGGCACCTCATGTGCTCGGCCACATGGGCATAGGCAGCACATGAGCTCGGGCAGCATTTGTGCGTGCTTCCTGTTTTCAAGGTGGCCTTTCTAGGGTTTCTCCAACCTGGCCCCATGTGGGGCTTCTACCTATGTAAAAGTTCGTTGCTAGGGAGGTTCCCAGGGGGTTGGGAATGGTGATGGTCTTTTTTGAAATTCCTTTCCTGACTTTTGTTTCTGCAGGTATTTCTGTTGGAGGGGGTTGGTCCAACCTCCTCAGGGTCTGTTATAGACAGGCACCAGTTCTCCATGAGGTCAGGGCTATTACTTCCCAGGAGATTTACTGCCATTGCCTTGGGAAGGGGCCTTCCCTATCTGCCTGCCTACATCAATTAGATAGGTCTGCTGTCAATTTAAGGACACTCCTTTGTATATAATTTCCTTCTTTGATCTTGCTGCTTTCAGTATTGTTCTCTATTTATGATGTTGGTCCTTCTGATTAGGATATGTCTTGGAGTCTTTTATTAGGGTCTATTTTAGCTGGTACATTTTGGATGTGAATGTTTTCAACAATGATGTCCGTAACTGTTATTACCTCATTTTTCTTACTTCCTTATCCTTCTGTGACTTAGAGGGTTCTTACACTGCTCTTGAATCAATCTCTGCTTTGCCCTTGAGTTTTTTGAGGTGTTTTCCCAACTTTTGTTGTTGCCTGGAGGTTTTCTGCATCTTATGCTCAAGGTTATATTTTCTGTTGTTACTCTAGTGTTAAGAACACGATTGAGTTTTTCATTTCATCTACCAAAATTTTTGCTAATTGCATTTCTGTTTCTCATGTCAGTCCAGGTTCCCAGAGTGTAGATATATTTGTTTTTACTTATCGGTCCAGATTGAGATATAAGTAGGTGCTCTGAAACTATTGGTTAAAGAACTCACACAATGTATGTCTTCCCTAAGTATTGCTGTTACACAAAGCTATCTTTTTTCAGAAGCAGACATGACAGGCAGAATAAGAGGGAGAGTTCTAGATATTTCTGGGAACTTGTGACAGAGATGGCATGAGGGAAGCTTGAAGGGCCTGCTTGAAAGGAGCTCTGACCCTACACCCTCCTTCCCTGATGCTGCCCAAGGGCTCAACACCCTGCTAGGGCCCAGACTCTCCCCCAAATTGTCCAGCCCTGGAACACCTCAGAATGTTTATACCTGTGTGTTAAATCAAAAGCAATAGCCAAGCCTCCTGGTCCTTGGCAGGTGCCACAGAGATGATCCACTCAGTGCCATGGAGATAATCCACAGAATGACGCCAACCTCTGAGACCAATGGGGTTCCACTTTGGGACAGTTTTGGGGAGGCAGGAGCCCCCCATGTGCAGGGGCAGACAGAAGTGGTCCGATGACACCATGGGTTTGTACCCCACTCAGGCGCACACTCCCAGCTCCTACAATTAGGGACCAGTAGAGGAGCAGCAGGTTGAGTCTGGATATGCCCAGAGCACAAAGTGGCTGCACAGAGTTCATGTCTCTGTGCCCAACATCTCTCTTGCTGTTTGAAGTGGGAGTGCACATTCAACTCAGTTCATCCATGCTGGGAGAGGGCAGCAGACAAGCGCCATAGAAAGTGGGACGGGGAGACAAATACAGAAACTGTGGAACTTTCTCCTTGTTTTGGGAACATGGATTATGGTATGGGAGGGCGGCCAGTCCAAACAGGTCCCGCCCCCGAGATTGGCCAGTTGCAAGAGGTGATGGCCCAGGCCCTGCTCTGGTGCCTTCTGGAAAGCCAGAGCAAAGCAGAACTCCCCATGCAGACAGAGGGGCGCAGAGAGAATATAGGGCGCCCAGGGTCTCTCGCGGGGTGGAGGAAAGGAGGAAAGCACAGGGGGAGATGAAGCCTCATCTGAGGCCCAGTGCCCAGCACCCACATCTCGGTTCCTCGGAGAAGCTCCAGGGGCCAAGGGAGAGGAGGGAGGGAAGGACACAAGGTCAACGGAAGGGGAGAGAGAGAGGGAGAAAGAGAGAGGGAAAGAGGGAGAGAGAAGGAGAGGGAGAGATATAGGGGGGAGGGTAAAATGGGGGAGCAACTGGTACCTGGCACAGGAGCCCTGGAAGGTTCTGGAACGGCTGCTCCCGCTGCCAGCCTTCAGGAGCTGTTTCCGGGTCAGGGGGCAAAGGTTGGGCAGCCCCGCCCCTTCCCACGGACCCTCTCTGGGCCCGGCGGCCCTGGACAGCCCGAGCTGGGTGCTGCCGGTGTATGGGTCAGCGAAAGCCAGTGTCTGCTCGGGCCTGTCCGGGGGCTCCATGTGTCCACGCGGGGCCGTGTGGGCAGTGCTGCCCGTGGCCCCTTCCCATGTCCCCGAGGGGGGTGGTCAGCGTCTAGGGTCTCGGGGATCCCTGGAGGGGCCAGGCTCACCCCGGGTCAGAGGGGAAGGGTCCCTGTGGTCCTGTCCGTCAGGACTCGGACCCCGCGACCCCCAGGAGAAGGTGTCCCCAACACGCACAGCTTCCCAGGACAGGGCAGGGGGAGGGAAACTTACGTCAGTTTCTCCCATCGATAGTGTGATCTAAACTCATCAATTGGGAAGTTCCGCTGTTTCCCGAAAATGACTCAGGGTCCAGGAAACACGTTTGTGCCAAAACCCACAGTCACAGGCTGTTGGGGCCTGTGTCAGGGACTGGGGACAGGGCAGGGCTGGTGCGGAGGGTCGGGGAAGCATGAAAGGGTCCCATGAGGGGCGTCTGGGGGAGAGGAGAGGAGGCAGCTGGTGTCTGACCTAACCCAAACGCCCACCTGGGGAGTTTCATGACGTTAATCGGTGAATTTTCTCAACAATTCTGAGATCACTAGATCCTCATGGCTGTCACCTTGATGACACACATTTTCACTTTGTTACAAAATATGTTAAATGTGGGGTGATATGGGGTGCTGGGTGTGCTGTGAGGTCCTGACCTGCAGGACTCCATCTATGAAGGATATCCTGGGGTAGGGAGCTCCTGAATGAGAAGGAATGGACGCACGTCTTGGAAGGGTATCATGCGATGAGCTTTATTGTCTGCAAGGCACTTATATACCTTAAGGTGGTGCATGTGCGAAACAGAATGGGCTGATCTCTGTCGTGGCTAATGTTCAGTGGACAGAGAGTCAAGATAGCCATATATGGTGGGCTACCGGTCAGTGGAGGACAGTCCAGATAGCGAATAAGGAGTGAAGATTTACAGAGGGGCTAGCCAGATTGCATCATCCAAGAGCCGCTTGGTGGTATGCCATGTGCTTATGAGGAATGTACAGGTTCACAAAGCCAAGATGGAGATCTCTGGCTCCCCACAGTTAAATACCAAAATTTTGTGAAAATAGCAAAATTACTGGAGTATTTATCATGGAGCTTATTTTTAATTTTATTTTTATATAGTTGTTCACAGTATTTGATTACATTTAATATTTGAACACCAATCCCACCACCATCATACCTTCCTGGTGGTGCATATACTTTTAACATTAATAAAATGTAACAAGGACTTTTTTTTTACTGATTTTAAAAGAAAAAAAACTGACTAAATATGGGAAGAGTTTAGTAAAGTTTTCTTTCCTTGAGGACTCTCACTTTTGTTGCTCTCTGGGAGGGGTGAAATCATTTGATCACTTGACTTGATCACTTGACTTCCCGTTAATCATCAATTTGCTCGAGCGGGCGCCAGTAACATCTCCATTTGTCCCTGTCCCGTGTTAGTGTAGCCCAATGGCATCTGTTCATTCTAGGAACATGAAGAGCCTCAAACCGATCGTTCATGATCTTGAGGAAGAAGTATGACCATCTGGTAGGTGGGCGGCCATATGGTCTTTTGACATCCCATTGAATCCAGTTGGTACCGGCTCTACTCCAGCGGTCGTCTCGAAATCTCATTACGTGACCAGCCCATCTGATTTTTGATGCCTTCAGAAACGAGACAGGGTCCCTGATTCTTGATCGTCAATGGAGGTCGAGACTCTGGATTCTTTCTCTCATTTGAGTCGACATGAGAGTCTCCTGGTGGATGATTCCACAACGAAATAGACCACATCATATTCAATCGACAGTTTTGCCTGACAGATGTCGCTGTTGTCCCAAAATTCCAAACGGGATCGGACCACTGTCTCCTTCATGCAAAATTCTACTTCACAGAGCGGGGAGAAAGGGCTGCAAAGTTTAAAAAGAGAACTCCCAGAACGACCACCAACTGGGAGCTCTTTGACACTATTGCAGCAACATGGGAAGATGCCATTGTTGACAACATTGACGAGGAATACAATCAACAGGTACAGCACCTCCATGAATGTGCGAGGAACACCAAGAGAGAGATAGCCACAAAAAAACTCCTGTATTCAAAAACTCTTGAGCTTATTCGCCAGCGTGGTTTGGCGCATGCCTCAGGCAACCGCAAGCTAACGTCCGAGCTTGCAAAGCAGTGCAGAGATGCGATCAAGGAAGACCTCAAAGAGAGAAGAGCAGAAGTGCTGGTAGATGCCGCAGAAGCCGGGAAAAGTATTCGTAACGCCCGCCTGTCCTTTGCCAACTACAAGACCAAGATGACTGCCCTCCAACGTCCTGATGGATACATCACATCCTCCAGAACGGCAATGGAGAAGATTATCCATGACTTCTACTCAAATCTCTTTGATAGCCATGTCCACTTGCCGACATACCAAATTCCACAGGATGGATATGTCATCCCCAACGTTCTCCCTTCAGAAATCTGACACACCATTTCGTCGGTAAAGAAACGAACAGCACCCGGCCCAGACAAGGTCAGACCTGAACACCTGAAGAACCTGCCGTCAGTACTCATCAATACACTGGCTCGGCTCTTCACATGCTACCTGTCTGAATGCAAGGTTCCGTCCCAATGGAAAACCAGCAGGACCGTACTACTGTTCAAGAAGGGAGACATCCATGACATTGGCAACTATCGCCCGATCTGCCTATTGTCTGTCATCTACAAGTTGTTCACTCAAGTCATCCTAAATAGGATTGGCAGAACACTAGATGAAGGAAAACCATGCGAGCAAGCCGGGTTCCGCAAAGGATTCAGCACCATTGACCATATCCACATGATAACCAAGCTCATTGAGGTTTCTCGGGAGTTCAAGATGCCTCTCTAACGTTCATTGATTTAAAGAAGGACTTTGATTCTGTTGAGACGGAAGCAGTCATTGAAGCCCTAGCCAATGAGGGCATTCAAGCTCAATACATCAAGATCCTTCATGAGCTATATTGCGGATTCACTACCAGGATCTCACCATTCTACAAAGAAGTAATCACTGATGTCAAGATAGGGGTGCGGCAGGGTGATACCATTTCACCGAAACTCTTCAGTGCCACCCTCGAGAACATCATGCGACGACTGGAATGGGAAGGAATGGGAGTGAAGATAGATGGTCGGCAACTATACCACCTTCGCTTTGCTGATGACATTGTTCTAATAACACCAAACATCAGCCAAGTGGCACAAATGCTGACCGACTTTGACCATGAGTGTGGAAAGGTATGACTACAGCTGAATCTTACGAAGACAATGTTTATGAGAAACAGCCTCGTTCCTGATGCCCCATTCGCTCTCAATGGAACGACCATCTCCGAATGCAACAGCTATGTGTACCTAGGTCGAGAAGTCAACATGACAAATAACCCGGCACCTGAGCTGCGCAGGAGGAAGAGAGCGGCTTGGAACGCCTTCAAGAACGTCGAAGAAATAGCTAAGAGGACGAAGATCCTTCAGCTCCGGGCACATCTCTTTGATTCTACTGTTCTTCCTGCATTATCATACGCCTCAGAGACCTGGGCCCTACACAAACAGGATGAGAACGCTACTCAGGTCTCCCAAAGAAGAATTGAAAGAGCTATGCTTGGAATATCACGTTTCACTCCAACGAAAGAAAGAATCCAGAGTTCTGACATCCGTCGACGATCAAGACTCAGGGACGCTGTCTCATTTGCCAAGGTGTCAAAAATCAGATGGGCTGGTCATGTAATGAGATTTAAAGAGGACCGCTGGACTAGAGCTGTTACCGACTGGATTCTACGGGATGTCAAAAGACCACGTGGCCACCCACCTACCAGATGGTCAGACTTCTTCATCAAGATCATGAACGATCGGTTTGAGGCTCTTCGTGTTCCCAGAGCGAACAGATGCCATTGGTCTACAATAGCACGCGACAGGGACAAATGGAGATGTTACTGGCGTCCGCTCGAGCAAATCGATGACTAACGGGAAGTTAAGTGATTAATTGATTTGAGTGAAACGTGATACCCCAAGCATATCTTTTTCAATTCCTCTTTGGGAGACCAGAATAGCGTTCTCATCCTGTTTGTGTAGGGCTGAGGTCTCTGAGGCGTATGTTAATGCAGAAAGAACATTGGAATCAGAGATGTGCCCAGAACCAGAGGTTCTTTCTACACTTAGCTATTTCTTCGACGCTTTTGAAGGCGTTCCAAGCCACTCTCTTCCTCCTGCGCAGCTCAGGTACCAGGTCATTTGTCCTGTTGATTTCTCGACCTAGGTACACATAACCGTTGCATTCGAAGATGGTCGTTCCGTTGAGATTAAATGGAGCATCAGGGACGAGGCTGTTTCTCATAAACATTGTCTTTATAAGATTCTGCTGTAGTACAACCTTTCCACACTCATGGTCGAAGTTGGCCAGCATTTGTAATTACAATGGGAGGGGTGAAATACTTCCACAAATATATGAGGGCAAAGCTCTTCCTTCACAGAATATCTCCTTAAGTTAATCTGGGGAAGGCTAATTTGATGTTTCTTCTCAAACACAAAAGCTTTGTTCCATTCTATGACCTGTTGTGTGACGTCTGTGGAGCCCCCAAGCTCATATTCACAGAATAATCACTCCTGCAGTGTTTTGCCCTCTTGGAGACAAAATGGTAACATGGGCACTGCCGAAAAGGTCCTCTGGTTCTAGGAAACCATGGGAGAGAAAACACACACACACAAAATAGCAACAACCTGCATTCTTTATGGTTCCATCTGCTCAAGAAAACCAAAAGGACTCTCATCTGAATGTATCATTACAAATCCATGAAAACCTAATTCAAATTCACACGGAGCATTTCCAAAATATCTGCTTTTTGCATTATCTTTAACCAGGAAGTGGCCTTACAGCATTCCCATATGTGTTCAGAGGCTAAGTCCTATTCTCAAGAAAGTTTGGCAGTGTAAGACTGCAAGAGAAGCTATGAGCACTGAAGCACTCTTATAACAAATTAAGATTTGCTTGTAATTGTAATTACATTTACTTTAAAAATAATTTTGACTGTTCTACTTTTGAAACTGTATTTAAAATGTAATTTTTAAAAATAAATGTGATTATTGATATTTCTAATTAATTCTTACGGTAAAATTATGGTTTTATTCATGTTCCTTCCTCTTTCCCCCAGTTTTATTCTACATTGTTTTTCTACTAGTTGTGATTTGAATAAAATATTTTACATAAGTTCATATCTACATGTAATTATTTTCTAGTTCATAGTGGTTTTCTACATATTGCAAGGTATATGTATATATATACTGCAACTAAGTCTACTTTCAAGTATCAACAGGTGACACTATGAGTATGTGAGTATAATGATATATTACTCTAATTTTTTCTCTCATTCTCTGAGTAATATTGAGATTTACAATGAATATATATACTTATATATATAGTGTCCTCATTTTTTATACAGAGCTTTAAAAACTTTGCATTTCCTTAAAAATCTGGAATAACAGAGGTTCACCTTGTTATGCTTGTAGATTAATTTGAATTAATTTGTTGGTTTCGAGGCCAACTAATTACAAGAAATTACTAATTGTGACGTTAGTCATGTGATAAGAAGTTTGGAAATTTTGGGGGTATGGTGCTGGCTGCAGGTCAATCTGTACCTGTGAGGCGAGTGCATCAGTAGCCTGATGGCACCTTAAGACTTCCAGATACCCCAAAATTGCTGCTGTGCCTTTGTCCAGACCCCAAAAGCTTGGGGCAAAGATTACCAAGAAAGTAAACGGCCAAAAGTTAGGTATGTGGGAGACACACCCACAAACCATCTCTGGCTCAGCTATATAACTGGAGGCATGGCCTCTCTGGTTCCTGATCGACCTGCTTAAAGGCCATGATCCTAGAGACTCAGAAACAAATCTCAAAACCCAATGACTTTTGGCAGAAATGCATCTGGTCCCTGCAGTAGGTTACTGGCGCCAGGCCACCCAAGGAGAGAATAGGTTTCGTGCCTTGGCCTGTTTGCCCTGGTGGCCCAGTGGCCATCATCCTCTAGAGGCCATTGGATAGTCAGCTTTGGGCCCACAGTGACAAGACCTGGGGGGCCTCACAGGATGGGGGTGGAGCCGGCCCTTTCCTCCCCACCCCTACAAGACCATGAGTAGCAGCCCTCTCTGGCTCCTTATCAAGCCACTTAATGGCCATGACCCCAGAGACTCAGAAACAAATCTCAGAACCCAGGGGCTTTTGGCAGAAATGCGTTCGGTCCCTACAGTAGGTTACTGTTGCTGGGCCACTTCAGCGGGGAAAGTGTGCTGTCTCTCCATCTGCTCCCCCTTGGCGTTGTGGTGCTGCCATCCACCAGAGGCCATTGGACAGTCAGGTTTGGGCCCACAGTGACGAGACATGCGAGGCCTCACGGGATTGGTATGGAGCCAGCCCATTCCTCCCCATCCCAACGAGACCCTGAGTCACCGCCCACGAATGGCTTCTCTAGCTCCTGATCAAGCTGCTTAATGGCCATGATCCCAGAGACTCAGAAACAAATCTCAGAACCCAGCAGCTTTTGGCTAAATGCGTCCAGCCCTGCATTAAGTTACCGGTGATTGGCCACCCCAGGTGGGAATAGGTTTTGTGCCTTGACCTGTTCCTCTTGGCAGCCCGGTGACCACCATCCTCCAGAGGCCACCCCACCGTTATGACACATGCGGAGTCTCACGGGATGGGGGTGGAACCGGCCCTTTTCTCCCTGTCCCAACAAGACCCTGAGTCACCACCCATGAACGGCTTCTCTGGCTCCTGATCAAGCTGCTTAATGGCCATGATCCCAGAGACTCAGGAACAAATCTCGGAACCCAACAGGTTTTTGCAAGAAATCCCTCCAGATTTATTTGTTAAAATTTCAGAATTTCACAATCTTGCAGCCACTACTGCAGCCACGCAACAATATATGTTATTCATAACCAGCAATAGAAAACAAATTGTCTACTGTTGCCTTTTCAGCAGATCTGAGTGTAGGGGTAAAATCCCAAATAATAGTGGTGGGTCTGGTGTCAAAATATTGAATGTAAACAAAGAGGAGAGCGAGAAATGAGTAAATCATCTGCCCCACAGGTAGGGGGAGGGTGTGGGATGAGGGTATACTGGGGTTTTGGGAGGTGGAGAATGGGCACTGGTGAAGGTACGGGCATTTTATTGTATGACCGAGACTTAAACCTGAATGCTTTGTAATTGCTCTCAGGGTGATTCAATAAATAAAGGTAAAAGATAAAGGCCCTCCCGTTGATCATCGATTTGCTCGAGCAAGCCCAGTAACGTCTCCATTGGAGACTTTGTTGTTACTGTGTTTGGCATATCGAATATGTCACGGGGAGCTTGCCAGGCTCTTCCGTGCGGGTGAGATACTCTTAGTAGCTTGCCAGGCTCTCCAAGAGTGGCGGAGGAATCGAACTCAGGTCGGCCATGTTGGCTGCGTGCAAGGCAAACGCCCTACCGCTGTGCTATCGCTCCAGCTCCTCAATAAATAAATAAAATTATAAAAAAATGGAAAAAAATTTAAGGTGGATTTCATGTGCAATTTAATCAGCCTAATCAGTGGCTGAATAAATAGCTGTACTCCTACATAAAAAAAATTAAAAAAAGAAGTTTGGGAATTTCAATTCCAAATACTAAGCTTCAGTCATCTGGTAAGAAGATTGGAAATTGCAATTAATCACCAGGGCCAACAAATAATGAATCACACTTATGGAATAAAATCTCCATAAAAACTCAAGTGGATGGTGTTCAGAGATTGTGGGAAGTACCGTACTCAGCTAGAGCATGGAGACTCACTGTCCCTCCTACAAATCTTGCCCCATGCATCTCCTTCAGCTTCCACTTTCACAGTTAGATACATTTTTCTTCCAAAAGCATACATTTTTATTGAGTACTGTGAGTTACATATGTGCTATTATTATAGTTTCAGACTAGCACAGGACAGGGACAAATGGAGACGTTACTGGCGTCCAGTCGAGCAAATCGATGACTAATGGGAAGTTAAGTGATTATGTGATAAGTGACTGTGTCTGCATAAGAAATTAAGGTCATAATCTAACTACAGAAGCACATATATTCCCAGTAATACTGTGGTCTACATGACTCATAGCCCCTCAGGTTGTCAAGCTGTCTGAGGCTTCCCTGTGGACACTGATAGGAGATATATATATATATATATATATATATGTATATATATTTCTGTTTTCCACTCATATAGTCTATACATTTGTGCATGGATATATGATCATGTATATATGTTTTCCATATCAACTGAGAGAAAGTGATACATTTGATTATTTTCCCCAGATTTCAAGGCATGCACAAAATTAATGTCTCACTCAATCACTGTCACTGTATCACTATTATCCCATTGTTCATCGATTTGCTCAGGCGGGGGCAAATAACATCTCTATTCATCCCAGCCCTGAGATTTTACCAGCCTTTCCTTACACGTCCTTCCCACCGGTACCATATTGGAGGCTCTTTCAGGGTCAGGGGAATAAGACCCGTTATTGTTACTGTCTTTGGCATATCAAATACACCATGGGGAGCTTGCCAGGCTCTGCCTTGTGATGTCTCACTCAATACTATATATTTCCCAGGAATATTGGTCAATTGGTAAGGTCAGACCCAGGTAAACTCAGCTGGGATAGATGACCCTAGGGTGAAGGGAACAGTCCCCGAGGCCTCTCTCTATTTTCTGTCTGGTGGTCCTTGCTACTGTCGGGGCTCCTGGCCACACCACAGACCTCGTGTCTGTGCTTGGGTCACGACCTTCCCCTGAACTGGGCTCAGATGCCTCCAACATCAGACTTTACAGACCCTGACCCTAATCATTTCCTTACCACCACGTGATAGGAGAAATATGATCATGGTCCCTTTCATAGAGGGTCATCTTCTCCACTGTCCCTTCTCCATGGCAGGATGCCAGCTCAGGGATATGGAGATACAAACATGCACAGAGGGGCAGGGCTCCACAGAAACTCCAGAAGAGGCTTGGGGCCAATAGCAGGATTTGGGCTGAGAGAAAAGGATTTCTTGCAGAGACACAGAATTTAAAACAAATTGTGTAACAGTGGGGTTCTGCCATGTGCAGACCTATAGTTCAGGAACCTACAATGATACCAGCCCAAACTTACATATAGTACTTCCTGTACCATCTGGGGGGTTCCACACAATTTCCTAGAATGAAATATGAATGACATCAGTTGTTCTAGAGAGAAGCCATCTTTATCTTGACTGTTGCTGAAGTACAGAGAGAGAACCCGAGCCTTTCCCTCAGATGAAGCCTGGCCCTGTGAGCCCCATTCTGTGTCTCAGACCCTGGTCCTCTGAGGAGGAAGTCAGGAGGATCAGCGTCCCTCTCATCTCCTCACCCGGCACAGCTGCCTCCCTCTCAGTTTTCTGACATGTTCAGGATGTGATTGTCACACTTTGTCTCTAGTACAGTAATACACGGCCATGTTCTCAGTGCTCAACCTGCTCAGTTCCATGTAAGCTGTGTCCTCGGACATGTCTAGAGTGAAGGTAACTTTGCCCTGGAAGTTTGGTGCATAGCTTGGAGCACCAGTGTTAGTGTATATCCATCCCATCCACTCAAGTCCTTGTCCCGGGGCCTGCCGCACCCAGTGCATTGCATAGTTGGTGAAGGCGTATCCGGACGCCTTGCAGGATATCTTCACTGATGTCCCAGGTTTTCCCACCTCAGGCCCCGACTGCACCAGCTGTACCTGGGAGTTCACACCTGTGGACAGCAGACAGGAGTGGGTGGACTCCACTTGACTGGCCCCATTCCCTCAGCCCAAGGCACGGGGACGTTTACCTGCAGCCATTGCCACCAGGAAGAGTATTCTCCAGGTCCAGTCCATGGTGAGGACCGTGCACTCAGGGGCTCCTGAAGATGTGGGAGTGCCTGTTGCAGTGCGAGGTTGTCAGGACACAGACACATCTGTATTTAACTCAGTATCCCTCATGTAATTTGCATATTCATGAGGAGGGAGAATTCATAGCTGAAGACCTGGTCCAACCTGAGAAGGGACTGGTGGAAGCCCCCGGGTTCATCCTCAAGGGGAGTGAAGAGGTCCACCTTCTGATCCTTGTTTGAGGAGATGAGACCCTGCCCTGTCCCAGTACTTTGTGAACAGAGAGCTTCCCCTCCAAAGGGCTAAGCCCTTTCAGGACCTTCTCCTCAGGGCCCCCCACATCTGTATGGCCTGGGCACATCTGGGCACAGCTGGGCTTTGAGGTTATTTCTGGGATCCTGTAACTCCCCAAAGGATGCCACAATGACACTACAAAACTATCCTAATGCCCCAGTGGTTTCCACTGGAGATATTAAGAAGTACAGAAACACCCCCTGCATACAGGTTTTACTGCTTATCAATATGTTAAGTGTTTTATCTTCAAGATAAATATGCACAATTTCGCCTTCTGTGTCCTATACTGATTTTAGTTTTGGTTTTTCTGAGAAAGCAACATTTAGTTTTACTGAAGAAGGAAATCCTGTTTCTGAGAGATTTCTGCATATCTGCACCCATTTCTTCCATCTCTGCACCCCTTGTAGCCTGCAATTCTGTGTTCTAGGGACTTGGCGCCCCCTGCTGCCTGGTCCCCTCATGCAGGGAGAGACTCTGGGCTCACAGGTGCGTTAACTTGTCATGTCTCTAACACAGGATTGAATCCTGGCTGTTCACTTCAGAAGCCTAATTCACGAATTATATTCTTTTATGACCCTTTTGGTTTGGTATTGAGCCACATCAGGCGTTCTGAGGACTTACCCGGGGCTTGCACTCAGGAATCACTCAGGTTGATGTATCCTTGAAAAAAATATATATAACACTACTTGATTTGACAATAATTATATATGTATATATATATCACTGTATCACTATCATCCCTTTGTTCATCGAATTACACGAGAGGACGCAGGCAAGGTCTCTATTCATCCCTGTCGCATCTAGTGTATGGTCCTCATTTCCCTGACCATGAAATAGCCCCCAATATGCCATTAGCTAGCTACACTAGCATATATGTGTGTATATATATGCATACATATAAATTAAAAGGTGACACTGAGTTTTCTTTGCTGATATTATGCAAAAGTGATACAATGCATATTTAATTCACTCAAATAAAAATAGTAAAAGCCACAAAATTAAACACAAGGAACTAAATATTTAAGTAAAGACTTTAAGATAAACAAAAATTATATTAAATTTGCTTAGCTAAGAAGACTTTTTTCAAAAAGCAAGCATGAGTCTAACATAGCTCCCAACGATTTTTTTCTATAGCATTACTTGTGGAGCAAATAAAAGTAAATAAGAAATGACTAGGATAAAATTAATAAAATTTTATGGTACAGATGACTTGAACTCTGACTTTTTCAGTGATACAGCATAGTATTATTTAAAGAAATTTACTTAGAGGAATGCAAGGGGAGAGATAGTGAGAGCCATGTTCAGGACAGCACAAGGGCTTCTCCAAATGGGAAATATCTTTGGGTTCTGATTTATGGTCAGACATGTTAGAAGTCTGGAAAACATCTTCCCAACCAGCACATGCGAAAACCTGAATGAGTGAAAACCTGAACACGTGAGATCCACTTTCTGTCTCTCTGTGAATACTAGGAAAATTAAGATGGATAGATAAATAAAATAGTATTATTAAATAAATATACTTACAAAAATGAACTGTAGCGATAGCACAACAGGTAGGGCATTTTGCCTTGCACATGGCCAACATGGGTTTGATTCCTTTTCCCCTCTCGGAGTGCCCAGCAAGCTACCGAGAGTATCCCGTTCAAATGGCAGAGCCTGACAAGCTCCCCGTGGCGTATTCGATATTCCAAAATCAGTAACAACAAGTCTCACAATGGAGATGTTACTGGTGCCCACTCGAGCAAATTGATGAACAAAGGGAGAACAGTGCTACAGTGCTACAAAAATGCAAGGAGAGTGAGAGAGAGAGAGGGGGGAGGAGAGAGAAAGGGAGAGAGAGACAGAGACAGATGGCACAGGATTTTGACAGGAAGGACAGTCCAAACACAGAATATGGTCATAATCATGTGAGCCATCATTCTCCTTTATTGATCTCTAGGATCCTGTATGATTTCTCTCTCTCTTTCTTTCTCCCTCTCTTTCTGTCTCTCTCTTTCTTGCTCGCTCGCTCTCTTTGGTCTATGGATTGCAATACACACACTGAAAGATTATCATGTATATATCTTTTCCTACTTTCAATGTTCAGTTTTTGTCCAGAGTGATCATATCTACCTATTTCTGTCATACTGGTCCTTCTCTTTCCTTCAGCCCCCACACACATGAAGCAAGCTTCCAACCCTTGACTAGTCATTAAGGTCCCTGTGTTTCCTGGCACTGAATATTAATCTCGTAGAAAAGTATAAATCCCACGGAAGAGTGCAATTATACTATATCTATCCCTTTCCTTCTGAGTCATTTCACTCAGCCTAAAATCTCCAGGTCCATCCATTTATACGCGAATTTCATGATTTCATTTTCCCTGGTGGCCACATAGTATTCCATTATGTAGATGTACTGTATATCATCCAGGTGTCTCTTCTCAAACACTGTTTGTTTCATATTTGGCTATTGTGATGCAGTAAACATAGGCATCCAAATATATTTCCAAATTAGTGTTTTGGGTCCTTTGGGGTTGATACAAACAGTGGAATTTCTAGGTCATATGGAAGATCAGTGGAGGATGCAAGATTCCGTCCCATTGGAAAACCAGCAGGAATGTACTACTGTACAAGAAGGGAGACATCCACGACATTGCCAACTATCACCCAATCTGCCTATTGTCTGTCATCTATAAGTTGTTCACTCAAGTCCTCCTGAACAGGATTGGAAGAACACTAGATGAAGGACAACCATGTGATCAAGCCGGTTTCCCCAAAGGATTCAGCACCATCGACCATATGCACATGATAACAAAGTTTATTGAGGTTTCTCGGGAGTTCAATATGCCGCTCTGTCTAATGTTGATTGACTTAAAGAAGGCCTTTGTTTCTGTTGAGATGGAAGCGGTCATTGATACCCTAGCCAATCAGGGCATTCAAGCCCAATACATCAAGATCCTCCGTGAGCTGTATTGCAGATTCACTACCAGGACCTCACCATTCTACAAAGAAGTAATCATTGATGTCAAGAGAGGGGTTTGGCAGGGTGATACCATTTCAACGAAACTCTTCAGTGCCACCCTCGAGAACATCATGTGATGACTGGAAGGGGAAGGAATGGGAGTGAAGATAGATGGTCAGCAACTACACCACCTCCATTTTGCTGATGACATTGTTTTAATAACAGCAAACATTAGCCAAGCAGCACAAATGCTGGCCAACTTCGACCGTGAGTATGGAAAGGTCGGACTACAGCTGAATCTTATGAAGACAATGTTTATGAGAAACAGCCTCATCCCTGACACTCCATTTGTTCTCAACCGAACAACCATCTACAAATGCAACAGTTATGTGTACCTAGGTTGAGAAGTCAACATGACAAATGACCTGGCACCCAAGCTGCGCAGGAGGAAGAGAGCAAGTGACTTGGAACTCCTTCAAGAACGTTGAAGAAATAGCTGAGAGAATGAAGAACCTCCGGCTCCGGGCATATCTCTTTGATTTCACTGTTCTTCCTGCATTATCATACGCCTCAGAGACCTGGGCCCTACGCAAACAGGATGAGAACGCTATTCGGGTCTCCCAAAGAAGAATTGAAAGAGCTATGCTTGGAGTATCACGTTTCACTCAAATTAGAGAAGGAATCTGGAGTTCCGACCTCCATCGACGATCAAGAATCAAGGACGCTGTCTCATTTGCCAAGGTGTTAAAAAACAGATGGTCTGGTCATGTAATGAGATTTAGAAGTGACCGCTGGACTAGAGCTGTTACCGACTGGATTCCACAGGATGTCAAAAGACCGCGTGGCCGCCCACCTACCAGATGGTCAGACTTCTTCATCAAGATCATGAACGATTGGTTTGAGGCTCTTCGTGTTCCTAGAATGAACAGATGCCATTGGGCTACACTAGCATGGGACAGGGACAAATGGAGACGTTACTGGCTCCCGCCTGAGCAAATCGACGATTAAAGGAAGTCAAGTGATCAAGTGATGGAAGGTCAATTCTACATGTATTGGGAAGTATCCAAGATTTTTCCAAAGAGGTCTATCGCGTTGATCAATTCCAACCAGCAGAGAATATGTATTGCATTTCCCCACATCTATGCCAACACAGAATGTTTTGGTTCTTTTTGATGTATGCTCTTCTCCCTGGTATGAAGTTATATCTCATTAATGTTTTAATTTACATTTCTCTGATAAGAGCTGTGGAGAATTTGTTTATTCAATTTACTGCCTCAAAGTCTACTCTAAGAATGTTATCTGTATAAAACTCCCATTTTAGATGGGGTTGATTTTTTCTTGATAAGTTCTATAAGTGATTTCAATATGTTTTATTAATCTTACATATTGCTGGAGCGATAGCATAGCGGGTAGGGCGTTCACCTTACAAGCGGCCAACATGGCCGACCCGAGTTCGATTCCTCCGCCCCTCTCGGAGAGCCTGGCAAGCTACCGAGAGTATCTCGCCTGCACGGCAGAGCCTGGCAAGCTCCCCGTGACGTATTCGATATGCCAGACACAGTAACAACAAAGTCTCCACTGGAGACGTTACTGGGCCCGCTCGAACAAATCGATGATCAACGGGAGGGCCTTTACCTTTACCTTTACCTAATCTTACATCAGATGAGGCATGGGCAGATATTTTCCCCCAGGTTTTTGGTTGTCTTTTGATTCTTATAATCATTTCATTTACATTGATTGGGTCATTTTAAAATGAGAGACTGAGAACACAAAAAGCATGAAATGGGTGAAAACTTTGGGTCCACGTTGATTCCAAAATTATTAGGTTACATGAGGGAAATTGAAACAAGAATACAGAGGCCATATATTTGAACTCAGTCGAGAGTAACTGCTTGTTGGTAACACAAAACGTTTTGTCTCTGGCTGACCACAATCACAAACACAAAGTCACCTTCAATGTTGGGTGTACAAACAGCCTAGAGTGTTGGTGAATCCTCAGGTGAAATTGTGATCAGTGTGGGTGAATCATTGCAGATCCAGAGTCAGGACACACCTCACATGTCTTCACAGAGCAGGGCCTCACTCAGCCTTTGTGCACACAGCGAAGTGCTAGGATGTGGTTCCTCCTTCCACAAGCACAAGCGAAACAAAATCAGCTCTGGACTCCTCCCCACTGCCTTCTCAGAGATTCACCAGGGCTCAGCACTTCCCCATCAGAGAAGATGAACTTTGGGTACTTTATGTGTCTCCTGGAAACCCAAAAGCATTAACTAGTGGAGATGATCACAGTCGTGTTCACTGCAGTACAGTAGCCAAGCTGTACACACAATACACAATTGCAGTGCTCAGTTCTGTCTGTGTTTCCTCATTCAGCCATTGAGTTCATTCTTTCTCTCCTTCAGTTCTGTTTGAGGGACCGTGATCATTGTTTCCTTCCTTCTCTCCCTGAGATTCCTGAGTCTCTCTGTCAGTGTTTGCATCAGGTCAGAGAGCACTGAGAGGATTGTTGCTCTACGCACACCCACAGAGCTTCGGATGTTCTGATGTTCTTACCTGAATACAGTCCACATTCATTTAAAAATAAAATTGTTTTCATTGTTCCTGGTGCTATGTCGGAGCTAAGGGTGTAAGTGCCCTGTGGCCTGGGCATGGATTGGTGAAGTTCCTCACTCTACTCAGCTAGGGCTGTGACTCTAGGAAATTCTGGCAGCTACAAAGCCTGTGGTGTTTTCTCAGTGGGCCTGAGAGGGCCAGAGATCGGGTGGCAGAAATAACCGTGGGTTCTGGTGCTGACGGGGCCTCACTGAGGCCTGTGACATTCCCCAGGGAACAATATCATGAAATTATAGAAATTAAACCCATGAGTTTCAGGAATATAAACTCTAAGTCCAAGTGTATAGAATTGAGAGCCCAAATAAATCTTTAGATCTTTTATGGTGAATCTTTGGAAAGGATTCCATCCCAAGGAGTGAAGCAAGGGAAATCTCTTCAACAAATGGTGCTGGGAAAACAAAACCACATATAAAAACAACCATCGAAGACAGAATTGAATCCATCTCTAACGCCAGATACAGAATTTAATTGAAAGTGGACTTATGACTCAGTTTCGACAGCAGAATCTTTAAAATACACAGAGGAAAAACCTCAGACGTTCTCTCCATGAAACAATCTTAGAAGGCTCATTTCACTCTATTGCGGGGATAAGATAAATTAATATAAATAAATGGGACTAAATCAATTAAGAGATTTTAAGGACAATATAAATGACATTAAAATTCAGATACCCCACTGCTTCGGAGAAAATGTGTACCCACCAAACATCAGATCCAAACTAGTATCTAAGATATTTAATAGAAGTCACCAAGGTCAATTTTAGAACAAATCACCTACCATAAAATGGTGGTGGGAATAAACAGATACTTTCCTAAAGGAGCATTCCTATGGCCTGTGTAGGCATATGAAAAACTGTCTATCAACATTCACTCTGAGGGAAATGTTAATATAAAGAGCAATGAAATCATATCTCCCCAGTGAGAATGGCTTATATCAAAATTACTGGAAACAACCAATGTCAGAAGGCTGTCCATGGAAACATTATTTATATGTTTGTGGGAGCCCATCTATCGAAAGCACTATCAGATTTCTCGAAAAAGTAAAAATAGAATTTCCAAGTTACAAGTGATTCTATATTTGGCCCATTGAGCACACTGCAAACAAAAACAAACACAGTCCTCTCGTTGTTTATCAATTTTTGCTCGAGCGTCTCCATTTTGAGACTTGTTGTTACTGTGTTTGGCATATTGAATACGTCACGGGTAGCTTGCCAGGATTTGCTGTGCAGGCAAGATACTCTAGGTAGCTTGCCGGGCTCTCCAAGAGGGTGGAAGAATCGAACCCGACTTGGCTGGGCTGGCTGTGCACAAGGCAAACACCCTACCACTGTGCTATCAATAACAATATTAATTTGATAAAACATATGTAACCTTATGTCCATTATGGCATTTAGTATCATGGTCAGGGCATGGGAAAAATCCTAATGCCTAATGAAAGTTTCATGGATAAGAAGTTGTGGTGTATATGCACAATGGGATACTGTGCAGTTATAAGAAAAATTCAAAATATCAGCGTTTTCTGCACCATGAATTGAACTAGGGAATATCAGATTAAGCGAGGTTTGTCAGACAATCTCATTAATTGTGGTGCAGAGGGAACAAAGCGTCATGATGGACAGGATCCAATGATAACGGCCCCTGCACCCTAACCACACTCTGGGATTCCCTGAGGAGTCGGGTGGGGGCTTAGATCACTGGGAAGAAGAGACTGAGCACAGGGGCCATACTGGGAAGAAGAGACTGAGCACAGGGGACACAGCAGAGTGTGGGGGTCTGTGGGGATTTGGTGCTGGGAGAAGCACAGGGAGTTTGGAAACCACAAGCATCAACACTCAGACTATTGTCATGTGTTCCCTCAGTGACAATCAAAAGGTATGGGGAGAAGTCTCTCCTTTCTGTGAAGAGGAGTGATCTTTATTGGAAGAAAAATCAATCTCACCTGACCTAGCAGGACAGAACAGTCTCTAGTGGAGTCTGAGACAAGGAAGAGGAATGAACAAATCTGTAATAGGAAAGTAATGACTAAAATATCTATATGTGAAGTATTAAAAAATTTGTTCTATATTTCAACAAGGGCTGGAGCGTTAGCACAGCGGGTAGGGCGTTCTACCTGGGTTCGACTCCTCCACTCCTCTCGGAGAGCCTGGCAAGCTACTGAGAGTATCCTGCTCCCGGCAAAGCCTGGTAAACTGCCCGTGAGGGATTCGATATGCCAAAAAGAGTAACAACGAATCTCACAATTGAGACTTTACTGGTGCCTGCTCGAGGTAATCGATGAGCAATGGGAGGACAGTGCTACAGTGCTATATTTCAACAAAACAGTAAAGTTGGGCCCCCTTAAAAGCTTCTTCTGCCTACCTGCTACTGAACCACAGCCCTAGTGTCGCGAGAGCAGAGCGCCCCCTGGTGGTCACAGGCACCCCTGCAACTCCCCTGTCTCCTCAGCAGATTTGTGTCTGGGCTCACAGGGACTTGACCTCACTGTGTGTCTTGCACAATAATACACGGCTGTGTCCTCAGGTACTGAGTTGCTCAGTTTTCGGTAAACTTGGTTCTTGGAGGTGTCCCTGGAGATGCTGAGTCGGGACTGAAGACTTGGCTTACAGTATGTGTTTCCACTAGTCCATATAGCACCAATCCAATCCAGCCCCTTTCCTGGGGCCTGGCAGACCCAGTTTACACCATTGCTGGTTATAGAGAATCCAGAGACCAAGCATGTGAGGGACAGCGTCTGTGAGGGGGTCACTAAGGTTGGTCCTGACTCCTGCAGCTCTACCTCGGACAGGACACCTGGGGACAGAGACCCACAGTGAGTCATGGGCTCAGAGGTCTCATCCCCGCCTTTGGGCCTCTGTCCAGGGGATACTCACATCCGGGAGCTGCCACCAGAAAGAGGAGGAACCAGCGCTGATGCACGTTTCTGCCCACGAGGTCCATGATCTCAGACACTGTGTCGGGGTAGAGGGAGCCTGAGTTGGGGTGAGTGTGAACATGGTTTTAATCCTGGGTCCCGAGTGCAGATTTGCATGGGGGAGCCTCTGTAGAGAAAGGAGGGGACCCGCGGAGGGTGGTGTGTGGCCTCCCTGGGAGGAGGTGCTGACTGTGGCTCAGAGCACTCAGGCCTGTCCCTGGGGCCCTGTCGGAGTCGGGCCTTTTCCTCCAACACAGGAAACATGCTGAGGAGCTCTCAGGAAACAGAATTGCTCTGGGGCAAATGGCAGCTGGGGAGGAGAGTCCCCATGTCTCAGGTCCCTGATAACCAAACCCAGCCCCTCCAGGGCCTCTACCCTATTGACAGGCCCCTGCCCCTCCGTGTCCCTGTGGTGGCTCCTGTTCTCCCACTGTGAATGCAAATTCTGGGGCCTAACAGACCATGTCATTTTCCCTGTGAATTCTGACTTATCCTGGTCCAATTCATGTGATTCATATTTCACAGTTTTTTTTTAACTCAGCCCAGGTGCTCCATGGAATATGGGCTAAGTTTTTTCACACATTTACTTATTCAGGTACCTTGGATAAAAAATTCATTTTCCTTGAGCAGCTTCACTCTGAAATATTCAAGGCAGTTATTAGGATGGATTTGTTCTTTCTTATTGGTGCTGAGTCTATTTAGGGACAAGGAAGATTCCTTGCCTAGTGACTTTCCTGGTGTGGTTGGCCTGGTCGTCAGGAGCACCTCAACCCGCTTTGTCCTGTATGTAACTCAGCACCCAGAAGGTGACCGTGATCCTCAGGACCCTGTTATTGTGGTCATCACTGCATAATCTTAGCCGCATCAGGTGCCTGAAAAGAGGTCATGGAGAGTCCTCCTCAAGCCACAAATTGGAACCTGGTCTTAGTGCTCAGACTCACATTTTACAAGGGCACAAGTTTGCTGGCCCTGAGGAGTGGACTGCCCTCTACCCACCTCCCAAATGCATGGAACCTGGACACAGGTTGTGCCACACACGTGTACCACATAATTACATGGAGCACCCGAGGGCTGAGTTCAATTGAAGGGGCCAGAAAATATGCCCTAAAATTTGATGTTTAAAAAACTCAGCATTAAGGATAAAAAGTAATCTACACATTTAACAGGTTCCACAAAATTTGCTAAGACAGACACAGAGACACGCAAACACCAATGCAGGCAACGTGAGGATTCATATGGATGATGTCACACCTCACGTACCGGTGGCTATAGGGTTCATAGCCACTCTAGTGTATAAGCACGTGACTCACTCTGTCTGTCCTCAGATGTCCTGTCCCAGAGCTCCTGGAGGGCCAGAACAGTGAATCCTCACAGACCTGACCCACCTGCGCTGTCTCTGTATCTCCACAGTCAGCAGTTTCCAGGGGATCCGGGACCCCAGACCTCGGGAAGAATGCTAGAGTGCCTGGGGAATGTTGGGAATATTTCCTAAAGCTGCTGCAGCAAGACCAACAGGACAGTTTCTTAAACTCAGGAGAGCTTGTTTTCATACGCCAATATTAACTGTAGATGAACAATTTTGTTTATATTTTCATCTTATTAAATTAGACATATTTCTTTTCCCTTTCTTGCCTCATGTTGTAGCTTTTCACTCTTTCAGATGGAGACTAAATAAAATATTCTGGTTTATAATTAGTAATGTATTAGAAATAGTGCAAGAACCAAATTTAGAAAGGAAAGAAATCTAGAATATTCATTCCATATTTTGTCATTGTTAGACACTCCTGGCGTGACAGAAACTTTAAAATTTTGTTTTTCACAGCAACTTGGGCAGGATCGATGGAATTGGAGCATCTTTGCACATGATCATTTTCCTCCACAAATAGCCTGATCCCTGAGGATTATAAGGGAGACCAGTACACAGACAGAGTACTCCTAGGGGTGGCCCAACAACTAAACAACACAGAATGTCCATATTTGAATAGTACAGTTTTTCATAATGGTTTTGAATTCATTAGTTTAATTCCAAATTAGCCAGTTGCAATCATAATTGAGAGTGTAATTTCTTTTTTTCTTTTGAGAGTGTAATTTCTAATAGGAAATTTACATTCAACATTAGTCTATATTATTGATACTGAGCCTTCAAAATTCTTTGAGTTCCTTAAGTGAAGAACTAATGGTGAACTTGTGATTTTAAAGAGGTGACTTTGGAAGATTCCCCAGAACAGGAGAGCTGCCCAGTGATGTCACCCTCTGAGGGGAGGGAGGAATGTAGATTTTAATCTTCAGGTTTCTCTGTCTTGGGAGGGCAGACAGGAAACTAAGGTTGATATATAATGAGAAACTCATTAAGAGTCACATCTGCAATGGTCTTAGAATGGAGCCTCACTGTAAGGAAGACCCTTTAGGCTCTTGGACGTGGTGTATCTGGGGGTGCCGGGAGAATGGGGGCTCAGGGAGAGCATCGATGTTCTGGTTCTTTCCTCCGTCTCACTGTGAAGGGGTCAGTGCTGCAGGTGTCATTGGACAGGGTTTCTGCTGTACAATGGCTGAGGGGTGAAGAAGAAATGAGGAAACTTGAATGTCCATTTAGTGAGTGGATGAGGGACTATAGGTCAGCCCATACCAGACAGCAGAACTCCCAGGTATGGGGTGACCAGGTGTATACTACCTCAGTGCAGGTCAGAGGATAGAGGTCAGTGAGCACAGACTGTGTGTCTGAGAGCAGAAGGAAGGAGCCAGCACACAGCTGAGTGGACACCAGGATTTCTCTTTCTGATAAAGTGACTCCTGAGCATTGCCAGGTGTGACCAAAAAGCCAAAATAAATGATGTGGGGGTGGAGTGGAGGAAAGTGGATAGACCCTTGCAGCCTTGGTCAGCCGCTTGCAAGGCAAATGCTCTACCCACTTTCCTTTGCTGTAACCCCAGATCATTCATTCTTTTTTTTTTTTTTTGCTCTTTTGGGTCACACCTGGCAATGCTCTGGGGTTACTCCTGGTGGCGCTTGGGGAACCCTATGGGATGCTGGGAATTGAATTCAGGTTGACAACATGCATGGCCAATGCCTTTCCCGCTATGCTATCGCTCCAGCCCCGGTCATCATTCTTGAGCCCCTCTTTGTGCCTCAGGCAGGTCGGGGAAGTCCTCCCCCTCTTGCCTCTGTCTCAGTGAAGAATGTGGCCGAAGGGCAAGTTTTGCTTCTCCGTGGGGTTGATGAAAATTGAGACTTGAGCATTTCAGTAAAGCCAGATGCAGTGTGGAGAGGAGGCGGGAGGACCGTGCTATCTGCCTGGCTCCTCTGTGGGGGATGGTGCCTCTTTCCTCTACCCGGGTCTGGGCCTCAAGGGCCCTCTGGTTCCTATCATCTCTGCTGTCTGCCCCCGCCCTCCCATTCCCCACATTTTCAGGTGGGCCATGGGTGATGGCCCCCAGGACTGCTCACCTGAAGCCAGGTGGGCCCTCGGGTTCTGGGGCGCCTGCTGATAAAGCCTCTTACCCTTTTCCGGCCCTGGCTTGGGGGACGCTCCTTTTCTGTTTCTTAGGGAGTCAGCCCAGGCTTGCCCAGGGGCTATTCAGGCCAAGGTTCAGAGTCGGACCCGGGTCTCCTGGCCTGCCGCGTGTGCTCCGGTTGTCGAGCTCTGTGGCCCCTTGGTTTGGGAAAGCTGCTCTCGAGTAATCGCTGACCCAGCCTTGCTAGGAGGAGCGGTCGGTCCGGGAAAAGGGGTGGAGGCAAGCGGCGGGTGCGTGCACGCTGTGTCTGGCCCTTCCCACTGGGTCCTGAGGGATGACTGTCGTGTTCCTGACACCCAGAGCCCCCGGCAGCGTCCAAGACCCCCCGCAGGACTCTGGGGTCTGTGTATGTGTTCCGGCTCGCCCGGGCCCTGGGCCGGGCCCCTTTCAGTGAATCTGGGCTCCTGCTGCAGTAGAACAACAACAAAAAAAATTTGAGACATTGTTTTTGTTCTGTTCAGTTGCTTGATTCGGGTTTCGGGGCCACACTCGGGGTCATCAGGGACTACTCCAAGCTTGGTTATGTGGAGTCGTTCTCTGCAGTGCTGAGGAGGTCATGGCATAAGCTGGAAACCAGCGCTGGACTTCCTGCGTGCAAAGCCTGTGCGGTGGTCCTTTGAGCTGTCTCCCGGGCAGTGCGACCCTTTTGCTTCTGGCTACATTCAGCTGTGTGCAGGGCTGATTCATGGCTCTGCTCTCTTTGTCGTTGGTTTAGTTTTTTGGGACACACTTGGGAGTGCTTGAGAGTTATTCCTGGCTCTGCACTCAGAAATCACTCCTGGTGGTGTTCAGGGGAAGCCAGCGATCAAACCCCAGGTCAGCCTCATGCAAGGCAAATGCCCTACATACTGTAATATCTCTCTGGCACCTTGGGTCACTTTTGGAGGTGCCATGGTACTGGAGGTGGTGCCGGGTATCCAACCTGGGTCACCTGCATGCAAGGCAAGTGACTTCCCTGATGTACTCTCTTCCTGGTCCTAGACCCATTATTATTATTATTGTTATTAAGTAAAAGTAAAGTAAAGGCCCTCCCATTGATCGTCGATTTGCTCGAGCGGGCCCAGTAACGTCTCCATTGGAGACTTTATTGTTACTGTGTCTGGCATATCAAATACTCTCGGTAGCTTGCCGGGCTACTGTAACTACTACTACTACTACTACTACTACTACTACTACTACTGCTACTCGATTCTTCTGCTCTTCTTGGAGAGCCCAGCAAGTTACCGAGAGTATCTTGCCTGCACAGCAAAGCCTAGCAAGCTCCCCATGACGTATTTGATATACCAAAAACACTAAGAACAAGTCTCACAATGGAGATGTTACTGGTTCCCGCATGAGCAAATCAGTGAAAAACGGGAGGACAGTGCTACAGTGCTACAGATGAAGTGACTTCTACTAGGAGACGATAAATAATCTCTACAGGGTCATTTTAATTTCTACAAGATAATAATGTGCCCTCAGGCCCCAGGGAAGTCATGGTCCCATTAGTAAAATCTACCATCATGAGGGAGCGAGTGAGACAAACTCCTTCCTGCCCACAGTGAGGATGGAGGAATCAGAGCCACAACCCACAGGACAAAGAGCCCTTGGGGTCATCTGAGAGCTGAGGGGCAGGTCAGGCCTGATCTCCACAGAAACATGATCCATCTGGTCATGACCAATGTCTCCTCAGGGGAGAGTCCTCAGAGCCCCTGAAGCTCACCCTGATTCCTCCTGAAGGTGGTTTGTGTCTGGGACCACAGGGCCTTCCCCTCACTGTGTGTCTCGCACAGTGGTACAGCGCCGTGTCCTCCTCCCTCAAGCGGCTCATTTGCAGAGAGAGCGTGTTCTTGCTGTTGTCTCTGGAGATGGTGAATTGGCCCTTCACAGAGTCGACATAGTATTTATTACCCCATCATAATAAATGACTGCAACCCACTCTAGGCCCTCCCCTGAAGCCTGGCGAACCCAATGCATCCCATATTTGCTAAAGTCAAATCCAGAGGCTGCACAGGAGAGTGTCAGGGACCCCCCCGGGCTGCACCAAGTCTCCCCCAGACTCCACCAGCTGCACCTCACACTGGACCCCCGTGAAAACAAAGACATCCTGGTCAGGAAACTCTCCTCACACAAAGGATCTGCCTCTTCCATCTCTCCCGTGCTCCATATCTCTGTTGCCCATAAGTTACCTCCTAACACAACCACCAGGAGAAGCCAGCTCAGCCCACACGCCATGTTGGTTCTGTGTGAGTCAGGATGGGGCCCCTGGATACCCCTGAACTGACGCTTCTCCTGGAGCTGAGGCTGGGCTGGGCTGTTTTCATCATAGCAGGGAGACGCTAATTTGCATATTCTCCTTCTTACATAAAATGTTCTGCTTGAACCTAAAGAGAAAGTGAAGGACTGCAGAGCAAGTATCAGTTTCTGGGGGTGACTTTTCACCCAGAAAAGATTCTATCATGCAATTGTTATATGACAACAAATTTAATTTGTGATATTTTGTCCTTATTTTGATGACTATCATGTAATATCTATAGTCATACTTCTGTTTCATGCATCATTTGTCACAGAAAAGCTTAAATACTTTATATAATATTCTCATTACACATTGTAAGAGTTGGTCCTGTTATTATTATTTTTAAATGTAGGAGTATTGTTATTTATTCAGCCATTGATTAGGCTGATTGAATTGAGCATAAACTCTGCCTTACTTTTTTTTCCTTTTTATAAATTTATTTATTGAATCACCATGAGAGCAGTTACAAAACTTTTGGGTCTAAGTTTCGGTCTCACAATGATGAAACACCCGTCCCTTCACCAGTGACCATTTTCCATCACCAAAAAAAAAACAAAACAACAGAATACACCCTGTCCCACACTCTCCCCCACCCTGAGGGGGGAAAAATAATTTCCACATTACTGTCTCTATATTTTGATTACATTCAATTTTGACACCGAGTCTACCATTATTATTTGGGATTTTACCCCAACACTCAGACCTGCTGAAAAGGCAACCAGAGACAATTTGATTTCCAGTGCTGGTCATGAATAACAATGATGTATGGCTGCAGTAATGGCCAAATGATTTCGGAATTCTGAAATGTTAACAATTAAATCTGGAGGGATTTCTGCTAAAACCTGTTGGGTTTTGAGATTTGTTCCCGAGTCTCTGGGATTATGGCTGTTAAGCAGCTTGATCAGGAGCCAGAGAGGCTGTCCGTGGGCGGCAACCTAGGGTCTCATAGGAACAGGGAGGAAAGGGCTGGTTCCACCCCCATCCCATGATTCCCCGAGTGTCTCGTCACTGCGGTCCCAAACCTGACTGTCCAATGGCCTCTGGGGGGTGGTGGCCACCAAACTGCCAGGGGGAACAGCCCAAGGCATGAAACCTATTCCCACCTGGTGCCAGTAACCTACTGTGGAGACTGGACACATTTCTGCCAAAAGCTGCTGGGTAACGAGATTTGTTTCTGAGTCTCTGGGATCACGGAAATTAAGGAGCTTGATCAGGAGCCATAGAGGCCATTCATGGGTGCATGACTCGGGGTCTCATTGGTGGGGGGGAGGAAAGGGTCGGCTCCCCCCCCCCCCCCATGAGGCCTCGTGTGTTCCATCACTGCAGGCCGAAATCTGACTGTCCAATGGCCTCTGGAGGTTTGGCACCCACTGAGCCACCAAGAGGGAGCAGGTGGAGGGACAACACCTTTCCTCCCCGGGGTGACCAGGTGCCGGTAAACTACTGTGAGGAACAGACGCATTTCTCCAAAAGTCGCTGGGTTCAGAGACCTGCCTCTGAGTCTCTGGGACCATGGGCGTTAAGTAGCTCAATCAACAAATCAGCAACCAGAGAGACCTTGCCTCTAATTATTTGCTGAGCCAGAGATAGTTTATGGGTGTGACTCCCACATGCCTAAATTTTGGCCATTTACTTTCTTAGTAAACTTGGCCCTAAGTTGTTGGGGTCTGGCCAAAGATACTGCAGCTATTTTGAGGTATCTAGAAGTCTGAAGGCACTATCAGGCTGCTGCTGTACTCGCCTCATATGTACAGATTGACCTGCTAGTAGCACCATACTCCCGAGTTGGTCTGATTATTGAGACAAAAGTAATACACTCAATTACTCCGAGTTATTAATGTGTTGGGAACCCAGAATTAAAACAGAATCAGGAGTAAAGCAGAATGGCCAGATAGCATATCCCTGATATCTGGGAAACCTGAGACAGGATCCTGTGTCTGCTCTGTCTCTGCTGTTTCTCCCAGAGGAAACATCTTTGAGGTTGAAGATGTTTGTCCTGATAATGATGGCTGTCGGATGAATAAGGCTCTTTTACAGACTAAGACAGACAGCTGACCTAAGAATGTCATTTTTCTGATGATTTCTCGTTCTGAGTGAAAACTCTCACTGTGTTGGGCATTAGGAGCTCTCAGTCCATGAGCATGTTAGTCCCCTGACCCTCTACTCCTGCTCTCTTAAGTCTGTCTTTAAAATACTCACAGCATTCCATGGTTTGTTCTTGTTCACCAGAATTGGTCCCCAGTAACAACAGATTAGAGGCAGCAGAGGTGTAAGCTTCTTCTTTTGCTCTGGGTGATCAAGGTTTATTCCTTCACTTCCTATGGTTTCCCATGCCCCCACCTAGAGTCACCCCTGAGTACAAAGCCAGCTGTTTACCCAGAATGGGACACAACAAATCCAAACCAACAGAGACTGAAGGATAACACAGTGGTGGGGCGCTTGCCTTGCACATGGCTGACCCAGGTTTGAACTCAAGTATCCCATATGCTTCTCCCAGCAATTTCAAGTGTAATTGCTGAGAGCAGAGTCAGGAGTAATCCCTAAGAAACGTCAGGTATATACCCAAAACTAGACAAAAACTCACAAATAACACCAAACAAAATATTGGCTAGCAGCTGCCAAGAACTTCTTCCCTATAATGAGAACAATTTATATTTATTCTGAATTTTGCTGTTACCTGGAGGATGTTGGAGACTAGTGTGCATGGAGATGCATGGGGTGTGACACTTCATATCAGCCAACTCCACGTCTCCTTCTTACGATGTCAATATTTGATTAGCAGTAAAAACCAGAAGAGGTCATGCCATACAGAGAATACTGACTTATAGTTCATTAATGTTTCATGAGCGCTGTCATATATGGACACCTGTGCTGTGATCATCACACCCAAAACAGTGGATGAACCCCTCACCCCAGTGTTTCCCCTTGGCCCATCGTATTCCTTCCCCTATATCTCACCCCTCCCTCATGCTCTCTGCAGTGCTTCCTGTTTTTGTAAGTGTATGTAGGTTGTGATGATTGAGACTCACTCTCAATAGCCTTCCATTCTAGGGATATATTATGGGTTTTTATTCCTGACTAAAGAGGTCTTGGATTACTCTCAGTCCTGGACCTTTAGAACAGGTCAACGAGCTTTCTAAAAGGAGGGAGAAAAATGAGAAAAAGCTGTTCTACGTCTTACATGAATATCAAAGAGAAAGCTATACAAAAAATAAGAAACAGGAAAGTTTGTTCCAATTAATACTCACCCTGCAAGGCACTGGAGTCCTGGGGGCCTGGTGGGGTGAGTCTGGGGGACAGGGAAGACAGATCACAGGGAGGGATTGGGAGTGTGAGGATGTCACTGAAAGTGGAGCTGCTCTGGGAGTGATGGGGAAGGGTCCTAGGAAAGACGCTGGAACTGGGCATGGATGGGAATGGGGGGGTGATGGGGGCTGAGTGCCTCTGTGCTGTGACAGAATATTGGCCTGGCCCGTGTGGGGTTCTAGCACATGGTGACCCTCTTTGTTCCTGGGGGAGCTGAGGCCTTTTTGGGGGTGGCTCCATAGTACCCTCTGGCAGTCGGCCACGCCCCTGAAACCTCTCCTGTGGTCTGAGTCCCCCAATTCCCAATGTGAATAGAAGTCTGTCCTGAGAACCCAAGGGAACAGGAAATCTGAGCACTGGGAAATGAGTCCAGCCTGATTCACACTAGTTTCCCCAGGGAGGTGTGTTCAGAGACAGCCCGTGGAGAAGGGAATCCTTCCCACCCCCACGTCGAGGTCACTCATGCCAGAGTCACATCACAACTCACAGAGGCCTTAGAGTAAATCTGGGTTACAGAGAAAGGGCTGGAGAGGGGAAGTCCTGCAAAGGGAGAGTAAACGGTCACAGTACAAAGACAGAAATGCTGAGGAAGAAAAAAAGAATTGTGGAAGTCAATATCACTTTCAGTAGATTCTCTGCGTGTTTGATTCATAGGCCGGTAGAATTTGCAAGCGCCAGTAAGGATCAATATTCTTTAATATAGGCTGGGTATTTGACATCTTGTGAAAATTTGAATGATAAATATCTGTAACAGAAATTTTGCTTCTTGCAGTGTCTTTGAAATCAGTGACTTTGAATATTTATCTGAACACTTTTTTTTCTCAAGGAAATTGATTTTTTTCTTTAAAGTGTGTCATATCCAGGTCAATCAGGTTCCAAAAGGACTAAAATAAGATGCAGGAGGAATAAACTGCTATTCCTACCTCCTTCTGTGCACCTCAGCTCATCTGCCCCCTATCTGGGGGACACACCATGGGGTTCTGGGTCTCAGGGAATTGATCCCCTGATTTCCTGGTTCCCGGCACACACAGGGAAAAGCACGTGAATAATTAATCATCATTGATGCATGTTTTTCAGATGATATTTTCGTTGGCAATCAATAAGCGTTCTAGCTAGAGGATCAGTGTTTTAATTTGATCCAGTTCAGCTGTGACACCCACAGCATCTTCCTGACCTTAGACACCAGTGAGTGACAGGAACTCTTCCTGAAGGCCCTGCAGGTGAGTGCCCAGGAGTGAGCTGAGGGGTGTGGGCTGGAACTCCCCCCCAGTCCTCCTGCAGCCCCTCCCTTAGCCTTAGCCCTGCACAGAGGGACACAGCAGAGTGAGGAAGAAGAGGAGGCTCAGGGGTCACAGGTGGTATTTCAGGTGACCAGGCACCCTGACAGGAATCTCGGCTGAGCTCATCTCTGGGCGTCCCTGAGCATGGGAGTGAGACTCTCTGAGGAGCAGACAGGAAGGGAGTGTGTGGGGTCACTGCGCGGAGGGTCAGAGATCTTCACCTCCATATGGCGGAAACAGGGGGAAGTGTGAGATTCTAGAGGAAGTTGGTACAGAGATCCTTGTGGGAGATTTGAGAATGGGCCTGTCCTGAGAGTGAGTGATTACAAGGCAGGCATCCCTGTGTGACCCCGTGGTCACTCTGAGTCCAGTGTGGGTTAGTTGCTGTGCTGTGAGGATTCCCTTTGTGGGCCTGACCCACTCCTGGTCCCTGTGCCACTCTCAGTCCTGATCATCCTCTGGTGGCCCTGGAGAGTCCTGTAGCCCAGCCAGTCTCAGCAGGTTTGTGTCTGGGCTCCCCCTGGCTTCCCCTCACTGTGTCTCTTGCACAGTAATACATGGCTGTGTCCTCAGGGGTCACTGAGCTCAGCTGCAGGTTGAACTTGTTCTTGTTCGTGTCTCTGGTGATGGAGACGCGGCTCTTGAAGGTGGGGTTGTAGTTGATGCCTCCAGCATAACAGACATGCCTCAACCAGAGCAGGCCCTTCCCTGGGGCCTGGCGGATCCAGTTCCAGCAGTAACCACGGGTTGTGATGGAGAATCCGGAGACAGCGCAGGTGAGGGAGAGGGTCTGGGAGGGGGCCACCACGCCTGGGCCCGACTCCTGCAGGGTCAGAGCAGACACAGCACCTGGGGACAAGGGGAATCAGTCACTGTCAGTCCATGCAGTCACTCCCTCCCCTAGACCCTGTTACATCTGGGACACTCACCCAGGGGGGCTGTCACCAGGCAGAAGAGAAGACCCCACAGAATCATCTTTTTCTCGAACACAGCTCTTCCTTCCCCAGAGACTCAGCCCTGAGTGAGGAGACAGCTGTGAGCTCCACAGCCCAGAGAGCATTTGACCCCGGAGCCTGAGAGGGATTTGCATGAGGCGACCCAGTCTGTTATAAGGGGCAACTTTCAGACCTTGGACCTCCTTGTCCCACTGGAGCGCTGAACTCACACACCCTGTTTGGTGGATTGAGCACTTGCCAATGAAGCACATTGAAACGGGTCACAGGAGGCTCCTCACTTAATTTAATAATCTGTCTTAGTTAAGTTAAAATAATCGCAATCATTTCAATTTCAAGTTGCTAATAAAAATCGTTTGCATTGTTTATTTTTAAAAAGCTTTTTAATATACGCACCATTAAGAAAGCTCATAACTATAATCATCCTTAAATTTGTTTCATATATGTCTCTCTCTAAAATAATATCCAAAAAGCTGCACTTCCCAGTTCTCATTTTTTTCCGTAAAGAAATTATGACATAGTTGTATCTGATAACTGTTTACAAATTATATAGTTAATCGAAAATTTCAGTTTGAGTTTTATTTTTATTTTATTTTTTATTGGGGGGGGGCACACTCAGTGATGTTTGGTGTGCTTTGCACTGAAGAATTACTCCGGGCAATGGCTATTTCATTCATTATGGGCAACCTGGCGGGAGACTGGGTGAGGCCCCTTCAGCCCCAACTGAGGCAACCCCTCCAGATCTCAACTGCCGCCATCCTCAAGGCCGCTTTCCACATTCTTGGAAGGGCCTCACTCAAGAGCCAATCTATCCCTGGACATGTCACACTTTACACCACCAATATACCAAGAGTAGCACACCTCATTTTATGGGGTTTAAAGTAGAAAGCAACCAATCTTGGTGTTATATATATTTCTACATACGTATACATATATATATATATATATATATACATTTATATACATATATATGCAGACAAGACTCAACCTAAAACAACATGTTTCTAATCTCTTATATAAGGGCATAATGGCTCCTAGATGAAATGCATCAATATTCAAACACTTTCTTCTAAGAAACATTTTTGGTCTCATTTTTAGTTGGATTATTCAAAACAAGCAATACAAAATAAATTATTATTGTTCCACTTTGAGGGCAGGGTTTGGGATTTGATATGGAAATATGGTAGTGGGAAGGTGTAATGGTGGTGGGATTGGTGTTAGAATATTAAATTTAACCAAATATTGTGAATAACTTTATAAAAATAAAATTAAATTTTTAAAAAAGAATTTCTTCTGGCAGTGCTCGGGTGGGCCATATGGAATACTGGGAATACCCCCATTGACGAGGGCAAGAAAAGCAAATTATGAATTCTACTATCACTCTGGCTCTCTGATTTTTGAATTTTGGATATATATGTATATATATATATATCATGCATTCTCATGGGGCAGGCATTAGTTATAAGCTACATTTAAACTATTCCAAATGCTTCTTTTAAAGCTTTCATGGAATATGTAGTTTTTCTAACTTTCAAAATTTTTTTTGTGGCTATTTTTTTTAATTAGTGAAACACCATGAGGTACAGTTGTAGATTCACAAATTTTTGTGCTTGGATCTCGGTCACACTATGCTCAAACACCCATCCCTCCACCAGTGCCCCTCTTCCACCACCAGGATAATATCCCTCCACCCCATCGCCCCCATCCCCCCCTGCCACTGTGGCAGGGCATTCCCCTTTGTTCTCTCTCTCCTTTTGGGTGTTGTGATCAGCAAAAGAGGCATTGAGTGGCAAACATGTTCAGTCCAGTCTACTTTCAACCTGCATCTCCCCTCCTGGGAGGATCCTCCAAACACCCTCCATTTGGTGCTCCCTTCTCTATCTGAACTGTCCCCTCCCCTAGAATACCCGGCTGGCCTCTAGGCTATGGAGTAATCCTCCTGGTGTTGATCTCAGCTATTCTTGGGTATTAATCTCATATTTTGTTATTTTATATCCCCCAGATAAATGCAATCTTTCTATGTCTATCCCTCTCTTTCTGACTCATTTCGCTTAGCATGATACTTTCCATATTGTACCCTTGTATGTAAATTTCATGACTTCATCTTTTCTAACAGCTACGTAGTACTCCATTGTGTAGAAGTACCAAAGTTTCTTTAACCAGTCATCTGTTCTTGGGCACTCAGGTTTCTTCCAGTTTCTGGCTATTGTAAAGAGTGCTGCAATGAACAAACAAGTGCAGATGTCACTTCGGCTACACATTTTTACCTCTCTGGGATATATTCCCAGGAGTGGTATCGCTGGGTCAAATGGGAGCTCAATTTCTAATTTTTTGAGGAACGTCCATACTGTTTTCCAAAAGGGCTGAACCAGTCGACATTCCCACCAACAGTGAAGGAGTGTCCCTTTCTCGCCACATCCGCGCCAGCATCGGTTGCTTTTGTTCTTTTGAATGTGGGCCAGTCTCTGAGTTGTGAGATGGTATCTCATTGTGGTTTTGATCTGCATCTCCATGATGATTAATGATGTAGAGCATTTTCTCATGTGCTTTTTTGACATTCGGATTTCTTCTTTGAGAAAGTTTCTGTTCATTTCATTGCCCCATTTTTTGATGGGGTTGAATGTTTTCTTCTTGTGGAGTTCAACCAGTATTTTGTATATCCTTGATATCATCCCCTTGTCAGATGTGTATTCTGTGAATATTCTTTCCCATTCTGTAGACTGTCTTTGTATTTTGGTCACTGTTTCTTTGGAGGTGCAGAAGCTTCTTAGTTTAAAATAGTCCCATTTATCTATCTCTGTTTTCACTTGCTCAGCCAGTGGCATGGCATCTTTGAAAATACCATTAGCCTCAATGTCATGGAGGGTTTTGCCAACTTTGTCTTCAATGTACCTTATGGTTTTTGGTCTGATGTTGAGGTCTTTAATCCATTTCGATCTTACTTTTGTACATGGTGTTAGGCAGACTTCTGAGCCCATTTTTTGCATGTAGCCGTCCAGTGATGCCAGCACAATTTGTTAAAGAGGCTTTCCTTATTCTACTTCACATTTCTTACACCTTTATCAAAGATTAGATGATCATATGATTGAGGGAAGATGTCAGTGTATTCACCTCTGTTCCATTGGTCTGCAGTTCTGCCTTTGTTCCAGTACCATGCTGTTTTGATTATTACCGCTTTGTAGTAAAGTTTGAAGTTAGGGAGGTTGATTCGTCCCATTTTCTTTTTCCCAAGAATTGCTTTAGCTATTCGTGGGAGCTTATTGTTCCATATAAATTTCAGGAGTGTTTGCTCCATTTCTTTGAAGAATGTCATGGGTATCCTTATAGGGATTGCATTGAATTTATACAATGCTGTCGGTAGTATTGCCATTTTGACAATGTTAAGTCTCCCGACCCATGAGCAGGGGATATCTTTTTCATTTCCTCGTGTCCTCTTTTATTTCCTGAAGTAGTGTTTTGCAGTTTTCTTTGTACAGGTCCTTTACTTCCTTAGTTAAGCTGATTCCTAGGTACTTGATTTTCTGGGGCACAATTGTGAACGGGATTGGTTTTTTCATATAGCTTTCCTCTCTCTCACTGTTTGCGTATAGGAAAGCCATGGACTTTTGGGTATTGATTTTATAGCCTGCAACTTTACTATACAAATCTATTGTTTCTAGGAGGTTTTTGGTGGAGGTTATTGGGTTCTCTAAGTAGAGTATCATATCATCTGCGAATAGTGAGAGCTTGATTTCTTCCTTTCCTACCTGAATCCCCTTAATATCTTTTTCTTGCCTAATTGCTATTGCAAGTACTTCCAGTACTATATTGAACAGCAGTGGAGAGAGTGGGCATCCTTGTCTCATCCCTGATCTTAGAGGGAAGGCTCTTAGTTTTTCCCCATTGAGGATGATGCTTGCTGTAGGCTTGTGGTAGATGGCTTTAACTATGTTGAGGAAAGTTCCCTCTATACCCATTTTGGCTAGGGTTTTCATCATAAAGGGGTGCTGGCTCTTGTCAAATGCTTTCTCTGCATCTATTGATATGATCACATGCTTTTTATCTTTTGTTGATATGATGGATTATGTTGATTGATTTCCGAATGTTAAACCATCCTTACATCCCTGGGATGAATCCTACTTGGTCATGGTGTATGATCTTTTTGATGAGTAGTTGGATTCTATTTGCTAGTAGTTTGTTGAGGATCTTTGCATCTGTGTTCATCAGGGATATCGGCCTGTAGTTCTCTTTCTTTGTGTTATCTCTTTCTACTTTGTGCATCAGTGTGATATTTGCTTCGTAGAAACTGTTCGGAAGTGTATTTGATATTTCAATTTCGTGGAAAAGCTTAAAGAGGATTGGGAGTAAGTCTTCTTTAAAGATTTGGAAGAATTCACTGGTGAATCCATCCGGGCCAGGGCTTTTGTGCTTGGGGAGAATTTTTATTACCATTTCAATTTCCTTGATGGTGATAGGTCTGTTCAGGTATTCCAGGTCTTCTTGGTTCAGCCTTGGGAGTCTGTAGGAGTCTAGGAATTAATCCATTTCCTCGAGGTTTTGATGTTCCGTGGCATAAAGCTTTTCAAAGTATTCCCTGAGGATCCTTTGAATTTCTGTAGTTTCTGTTGTAATGACCGCCTTTTCATTTCTGATTCGGTTTATTAGGGTTTTCTCTCTCCCTTTCTTTGTGAGTTTTGCTAGGGGCTTATCGATCTTGTTAATTTTCTCGAAGAACCAGCTCTTGGTTTCATCGATCTTTCGGATTGTTTTTTGGGTTTCCATCTCGTTAATCTCTGCTCTGAGTTTTATTATTTCCTTCCTCCTGTTAGGGTTGTGCTCCTTTTGTTGGTCCTTCTCCAAGTTCTTAACATGTGAGGTTAGTTTATTTATGTGGGCTCGCTCCTCCTTTCTGAGGAATGCTTGTAGAGCTATAAACTTTCCTCTTAAGACCGCTTTTGCTGTGTCCCATAAGTTTTGGTAACTTGTGTCCTCATTTTCATTCATTTCTAGGAATCTTTTGATTTCCTCTTTAATTTCCTGTCTAAGCCACTCGTTGTTTAATAGCGCACTGTTTAATTTCCAGGTGTTTGATTTAGTTTTCTGTTTTTGTGTGTGATTTACTTCTAATTTCAGCGCATTATGGTCTGAGAAGATTGTTGATATAATCTCTATCTTCTTCATTTTATGGAGGCATGTTTTTTGGCTCAGCATGTGGTCTATCTTTGAGAATGTTCTATGTATGCTTGAGAAGAATGTGTATTCAGCTTTTTGTGGATGAAGTGTCCTGTATATATCTACTAAGTCCCTTTCTTCCATTGTTTCCCTCAGATGAAGTATGTCCTTGCTAAGCTTGAGTCTGGTTGATCTATCAAGAGGTGACAAAGTGGTGTTGAAGTCTCCCACTAGTATTGTGTTGCTATTGATGTCTTTTTCCAAATCTATGAGTAGTTGTTTTAAGTACTTTGCTGGTCTCTCATTAGGTGCATATACATTTATTATTGTAAGTTCTTCCTGTTGTACAGATCCTTTGATCAATAGGAAATGGCCTTCACTATCTCTTATGACCTTCTTCACTCTGAAATCGATGTGGTCTGATATTAGGATGACTACCCCAGCCTTTTTCTGGGAGTTGTTTGCCTGTAGGATTGTTTCCCAGCCTTTGACTCTGAGTCTGTGTTTGCTTTGACTATTGAGATGTGTTTCTTTTTTTTTTTAAGAATTTATTTATTTATTTATTTATTTATTTATTGCTATTTGGGTCACACCTGGCGATGCGCAGGGGTCACTCCTGGCTCTGCACTCTGGAATTATCCCTGGCAGTGCTCAGGGGACCATATGGGATGCTGGGAATCGAACCCGGGTTGGCCGCGTGCAAGGCAGACGCCCTACCCCCTGTGCTATTGCTCCAGCCCCTGAGATGTGTTTCTTGCAGGCAGCAGAATGTTGGGTTCAATTTTCTAATCCACCCTGCCACTCTATGTCATTTAATTGGTGCCTTTAGCCCATTGACATTGAGAGAGATTATTGTTATGGGATTTTGTCCCATTGTTCTGTTGAAATTTGGTGTATTTGAGGGGCCTATCTTGCCTTAAAGTAGCCCATTTAGTTGTACTTGTAACCATGGTTTTGAGTCTATGAAGTTCCTGAGCTGTTGTTTGTCTGTGAAACTGTGTGTTGTTCCTTCTATTATGAATGAGAGTCTCGCTGGGTAAAGAATTTTTGGAGAGGCATTTATTTCATTGAGTTTTTTCACTATGTCCCACCACTGTTTTCGGGCCCTGAGGGTTTCATCAGAAAAATCAGCTGTGAATTTTAAGGATGCTCCTTTGTAAGAGATTTCTTTCTTCTATCTTGCTGCTTTCAGAATTTTGTCTCTGTCTAAGGTTTTGGTCATTTTGATCAGGATGTGTGTTGGGGTATTTTTATTCGGATTTCTTCTAGTTGGTACCCTTCGGGCCTCCTGCATGTGGTCACAAGTTTTCTTCAGCTCTGGAAACGTTGTAGCAATGATTTCTTTGACAGTTTCTTCTTCATCAAGGTTTTTTTCCTTTCCCTCTGGGACTCCAATAATTCTTATGTTACCCCTCTTGGCTTCGTCACGATCTTTTCTTGCCATCTGTTCTCGAACTGTGAGTCTCTTTTCCATTTTCTGCTCATTTCTGGCAAGTCTCTGAACTTGATCTTTGAGCTCACTGATTCTGTTCTCAGCCGCTGTTACTCTGCTGCTGAGGCCTTCCACTGAGATTTTCAATTCGGCTACCAGGTTTTTCAGGTCCAACATTTCCGATTGCATTTTCCTCATTTCTGCCTTCAAATCCTCTTGTCTTTTATTGGCATTGCTTTCCATTGTTTCTTTTAGTTCCCTAAGCATCCTAAGTAGCTCCATTCTGAATTCCTTGTCAGAGAGGTTGTCTAACGCTATAGTACTGTTGCTGTCTTCTGGGCTAGCCTCGTGAATAAGAAAGTTTGGTGGGCTTTTGCGTTGCTTTACCATTGTGACCAGTGTGGTTTGGTCCTTCACAGTCACTGTTACTATTCTGGTTGAGTGAGGAGGGACTGCCAGGAGCCGTTCAGCTTTGTTGCTGCTAGATGGGCCTCTTCTACCTTTGTGAGTCTGACCTTCTTCTCAATCAGGCGTTATTCTTTGTTTTATAACTGACATTGAGTGAAACTTTTGGAGGAGGTGCTATTTAGTACTGAGCTTGTACAGCTATTTTCAAACAGGACTTTTGTTGGAAATGGAGTAGGCGAGTGGGATGTTGTTGACTTGTAGTAGAAGAGGTGAGAAATTTTTGGTTGGTATTAGGTGACAAGTTGATGAAAAGGATGAAAGGATGAAGGTCCAAATTGCTTCAAGTGAGTGATATACCTGCGGCCGGGTAAGCGGCTGCCCGCCAGGAAGAAGGCCACGCCCACTTTTAGGAGGCCACGCCCCCCTTTAGAGGCCACGCCCCTAGCCAGTCCCAGGCCACTCCCTCCCAGGATCCTGGATGGTGGGGGGCGATGGACTGCTGGGCGGCCAGTTCCGAAGCTGGACACGCGGCGGGTCTGCGCTGTCCTCCGGCAGGGATCGGTGTGCGGGTGGCGCGTCTGGGGTCAGGCTAACTTTCAAAAATTTAGCCACAACTGCCCTGTCTCAAAGTGGAGAGGAACAGGTCAGTGTCACACTGGGGGCTTCTCTGCCTTCCATCTCACCCACAATGCCCAGGAATATCATGCCAACTCTGGGGGCTTCTCCACTGAACTCACTCTGCTTCTATCCATATCTGCACATCTTTCATCTCTATCAGAGCTTGGGTGTCCCTGCTCAGGGGTCCTGCTGTTCCCACCCTTGTCACCCTCCAGCAGGGCCACAGTTGGTTCTGTTGCTCCATCAGGTGCCTCCACCAGTGGGTAACATTCAATGACACTTAAGGGGAACAAGTGTCCCGGGAGGAGTGGATTTCTGGAGATGACTGAAGGGTGTCTGACAGACCCTTTCTCCAAATCCCCTTGTCACTGAAGACCCCGGGAACGAGCTCAGTCTGAACTGACCTATTCATACTCAGTCACTTATGAAAACTGTCTTTCTCTCTCTCTCTCTCTCTCTCTCTCTCCTTTCTTACTCTAAATACTGTGATTTAGAAAGTTCTTCACAATACAGTTGTTTCACCACGCCAACAACAGTCCCACCACCCATGTGCTCTTCCCTCCACGTATGTCCCCAGTCCCCCCCTCCTCCCAAGCCGGCACTGGGAAATGAGCCCAGCTTGATTCACACGGATTTCCACAGGGAGGTGTATTCAGACACAGCCCATGGAGAACGGAATCCTTCCTGCCCCCACGTGGGGGTCACTCATGCCTGAGTCACATCACAGCTCATAGAGACCTTAGAGTAAGTCTGGGTTACAGAGAAAGGGCCGGAGAGGGGAAGTACTGCAAAGGGAGAGCTAAGGGTCACAGTACAGATAGAAATACTAAGATGGAAAAGATGTGAAAATCAATGTCACTGTCAGTAGATTACTATGGATGTTTGATTCATAGGCCAGTAGAATTTCCGAGTCCCACTAAGAATCAATATCCTTTAATATAGACTGAGTATTTGACATCTTGTGAAAATTTCAATGATAAATATCTGTGAACAAAAATGCAGCTTCTTGCAGTGTCTCTGAATTCAGTGACTTTGAATATTATCTGAACATTTTTTTTTCTCAAGGAAATAGATTTTTTTTCTTAAAAGCGTATCATATGAGGGCCAATCAGATTCCAAATGGACTAAAATCAGATGCAGGAGGAATGAAATGGTATTTCTGCCTCCTTCTGGGCACCTCAGCTCATCTGACTTCTGTCTGGGGAACACACCCTGGAGGCCCTGGGTCTCAGGGTGCAGAATGAGAAAGAATTGATCACCTGATTTCCTGGTTATCAGCACGCACAGGGCACAGCACAAGAATATTAATCATCATTGATGCATGTTTTTCAGATGATATTTTTGTTGGCAATCAATGAGCATTCTAGCTACAGGATCAGTGTTTTAATTTGATTCAACTCAATTGTGACGCCTGCAGCATCTTCCTGACCTTAGACACTAGTGAGTGACAGGGCCCCTTCCTGAAGGCCCTGCAGGCGAGTGCCCAGGAGTGAGCTGAGGGGTGTGGGCTGGAGCTTCCCCTCCGGAGTCCTCCTGCAGCACCTCCCTTAGCCCTGCACACAGCAGAGTGAGGAAGAAGTGGAGGCTCAGTGGTCACAGGTGGTTCTTCAGGTGACCAGGTACTCCCTGACAGGAGTCTCGGCTGAGCCCATCTCTGGGCATCCCTGAGCACTGGAGTGATACTCTCAGGGGGAGCGGACAGGAGGGGAGTGTGCAGGGTCACTGCGGGGAGGGTCAGAGACCTTCACCTCCATGTGGCTGGGCCGAAACAGGCTTTCAGGAAGTGCGAGATCCTGGAGGAAGTTGGTACAGAGATCCTTGCGGGAGATTTGAGAAAGGACCTACGAATAAGTGATGGCAGGAGAGGGATCCCTGTGTGACCCCACGGTCACTCTGAGTATAGTGTGGGTTAGTTTTGTGCTATTAGGATTCCCTTTGTGGGCCTGACCCCTTCCTGGTCCCTGTGCCACTCTCAGTCCTGAGCGCCCTCTGGTTGCCCTGGAGCGCCCTGCAGCCCAGCCTGTCTCAGCAGGTTTGTGTCTGGGCTCCCCCTGACTTCCCCTCACAGTGTCTCTTGCACAGTAATACATGGCTGTGTCCTCAGGGGTCACTGAGCTCAGCTGCAGGTTGAACTTGTTCTTGTTCGTGTCTCTGGTGATGGAGGTGCGACTCTTGAAGGACGAGTTGTAGTAGGTGACTCCATTCCAACATATGCACCCCAACCAAAGCAGGCCCTTCCCTGGGGGCTGGCGGATCCAGTGCCAGCAGGAAACAGAGGAGATGGAGAATCCAGAGACAGAGCAGGTGAGGGAGAGGGTCTGGGAGGGTTCCACCAGTCCTGGGCCTGACTCCTGCAGCTGCACCTGGGACAGGACACCTGGGAACAATGAGAATTAGTCACTGTCACTCCCTGCAGTTACTCCCTCCCCTAGACCCTGTCACATCTGGGACACTCACCCAGAGGGGCTGTCACCTGCCAGAGGAGAAGACCCCACAGAAGCATCTTCTTCTAGACCACAGCTCTGCCTTTCCCAGAGACTCAGCCCTGAGTGAGGAGACAGCTGTGAGCTCCACAGCCCAGAGAGCATTTGACTCCAAAGCCTGAGAGGGATTTGCATGAGGTGACCAAGTCTGTTATAAGGGGAAACTTTCTTACCTTGGATCTTCTTGTCCCATTGTGGCGCTGAACTCACACACTCTGTCTGGTGGAATGAGCACTGGTCAATGGGGCACAGTGAAACAGGTCATAGGAGGTCCTGACTTACTTGTCTTCATAATCAGATAAGATGAAAGGATCAAAATTCCCTCAATATGATCGATCTTTCATATATACTGAAAATAGTTCACGTTTTCTCCCTCTTTGTCTCTTAGCAACACTAAAATTAACCATTTTACATTTATTTAAACCCCATGTTTTGCAAGTTGTTCCTAGTGCAGATATAATGGTCTTTTGATATTCCCACACAAGTCCCACTGAGGTAGGCAGGTAGATAGGGAAAGGCCCTTGGCAAAGAAACTTGGATTAACAAAATTTCATGGAAGAATTCTAGGACTGATCTACCTTGAGGATACAGGAAACAAAGACCAGATAAGACCATCAGCAGACCCTGAGGATATAGGACCTTTCCCCACGAAGTTCCTCAAACCCTAAAACCTCTCCCTTAATATGATTAACTTTAGTGATTCAGTCCAAAGAAGATCATCACCACTCCCAACCTCCTTGGTAACCTTCTTAGCAACGGGACCTTTACTTAGGAAGAAGCCCCACTTGAGGGAAGGTTGGAGAAATCCTATAAAGGCCAACTTGAACAAAGAAAGTGTGTACAAACCCATGTGCTGCTTATGCCCACGTGGCGGAGTGCATGTGGTGCCCGAGCACATGTGTTGCCCGCATCTCCCCTCTTGAGATGTGTACTTTCATGCTTTTCTCTCTAATGCTAGGTTGTGTGTAGGGGCTCTCTCTGCCCTTGGAGAAACCCGTGTTCTCTCTCGAGTATGTTACTCTCTCTCCCCAACCATGCCTAAATATCCTCCAAATAAAATCTATTCATTTCACTGCTTGTCTACTTCTGAAATTCCTTTCTGCGAGGCAAGACAAGAACTCAGTAACCCTGGGCCCCGGGTGGCTCCTCCCCGCTTTACATAAGTCACCCATGGGGCTCACCGAATCACCACCTCCTAGTGACCTTCCTTCCTCAATGTCCCCATTTCCCCAACCATCCCTGCTAGCCTGCCCTTTCAGTGGGCACACAGTAATTACTTCTATGTTACTTGTTACAATCAAATGACTAAAGGAATTACCAAAATTACTTCACTAAAAGCAGCTGGAGCGATAGCACAACAGGTAGGGCCTTTGCCTTGCATGCAGCCGACCCAGATTTGATACCTCCATCTCTCTCGGAAAGCCCGGCAAGCTACCAAGAGTATCCCGCACGCATGACTGAGCCTGGCAAGCTCCGCATGATGTATTCGATATACCAAAAACAGTAACAACAAATCTCACAAAGGAGACGTTACTGGTGCCCGCTCAAGAAAATTGGTGAACAATACTACGACAGTGCTGCAGTGCCACTTGAGTAAGAAAACAACTGTAAAATAGCTCCATCTCAACACAGGGTTGTGGAACACATTGTTTGAGGATTTATAGCTATTGGTTGCTGATTGAGCCTGTGGTATCTTTCTTGTGTTTTCTTGAGTTTAGTTGGCTTCTATGCTACTTTCTCAACTACTTTGGTGAGCTCCAACTGGAACTTCAGTTCTGAGGAACAAGGAGGTGTAGAGAAGTCCAGAAACTTTAGAATCTGTAGGACTTGGATGAGTCTGGGGAAACTCTCAGTGAAGCCATGGAGTTAGGCCTTGGGCAGCAGGTGTGTTGGGTCAGTGGGGATGAGTGCAGCTACTGGGCCCTCAGCAGGGTAGCGACAGGACTGTGGCCCTCTAGAGCGCCCTCTAGTGCTCAGCTGGGGCCGGTGTGTCTGTGAATTCCAGCTGCTAGGATGCTCCTCCTGGGAGATTTAGGTGGAATCTTAGGAGCAGGACCGGTGGGTGAGTGCTCATGAGGCAGCTGTGGGGGTGGGCGTGGCTGCCCTAATATTCATCACTTGATCACGTGATCACTTGACTTTCTGTTAATCGTCGATTTCCTCGAGCGGGCGCCAGTAATGTCTCCATTTGTCCCTGTCGCGAACTAGTGTAGCCCAATGGTGTCTGTTCGTTCTAGGAACACAAAGAGCCTCAAACCGATCGTTCATGATCTTGATGAAGAAGTCTGACCATCTGGAAGGTGGGCGGCCACGCGATCTTTTGACATCCCGTGGAATCCAGTGGGTAACAGCTCTAGTCCAGCGGTCATCTCTAAATCTCATTACGTGACCAGCCCATCTGATTATTGACGCCTTGGCAAACGAAACAGCGTCCCTGATTCTTGATTGTCGACGGAGTTCAGAACCCCGGATTCTTCCTCTCATTTGAGTGAAACGTTATATCCCAAGCATAGCTCTTTCAATTCCTCTTTGGAAGACCTGAATAGCATTCTCATCCTGTTTGTGTAGGGCCGAGGTCACTGAGGCATATGTTAATGCATGAAGGACAGTGGAATAAAAGAGATGTGCCTGGAGCCAGAGGTTCTTCGTCCTCTTAGCTCTTTCTTCGATGCTCTTGAAGGCATTCCAAGCCGCTCTCTTCCTCCTGCACAGCTCGGGTGCCAGGTCATTTGTCATGTTGACTTCTCGACCTAGGTACACATAGCTGTTGCATTAGAAGATGGTCATTCCATTGAGAGCGAGTGGAGCATCAGGAACGAGGCCATTTTTCATAAACATTGTCTTCGTAAGATTCAGCTGTAGACCTACCTTTCCACACTCACAGTCGAAGTCGGCCAGCATTTGTGCCTCTTGGCTAATGTTTGGTTTTATTAAAACAATGTCATCAGCAAAGCGGAGATGCTGTAGTTGCCGACCATCTATCTTCACTCCCATTCCTTCCCATTCCAGTCGTCGCATGATGTTCTCGAGGGTGGCACTGACGAGTTTCGGTGAATGGTATCACCGTGCCGAACCCCTCTCTTGACATCAATGATTACTTCTTTGTAGAATGGTGAGATCCTGGTAGTGAATCTGTAATACAACTCACGGAGGATCCATATTTATTGAGCTTGAATGCCCTGATTGGCTAGGGCTTCAATGACTGCTTCCATCTCAACAGAATCAAAGGCCTTCTTTAAATCAATGAATATTAGACAGAGCAGCATCTTGAACTCCCGAGAAACCTCAATGAGCTTGCTTATCGTGTGAATATGGTCGATGGTGCTGAATCCTTTGTGGAACCCGGATTGCTTACATGGTTGTCCTTCATCTAGTGTTCTGCCAATCCTATTCAGGTTGACTCGAGTGAACAACTTGTAGATGACAGACAATATTCAGATTGGGCGATAGTTGCCACTATTGTGGATGTCTCCCTTCTTGTACAGTATTGCAGTCCTGCTGGTTTTCCATTGGGACGGAACCTTGCATTCAGACAGGTAGCGTGTGAAGAGCCGAGTCAGCGTATTGATGAGTACTGATGACAGGTTCTTCAGGTGTTCATGTCTGACCTTGTCTGGACCGAGTGCTGTTCATTTCTTTACTGACGAAATGGCGTGTGAGATTTTGGAAGGGAGAATATTGGGAATGACATATCTATCCTGTGGAATTTGGTATGTCGACAGGTGGAAATGGCTATTGCTACGGCAGCACATATACTAAAACTGGAACAATACAGAGAAGATTAGCATGGCCCCCAATATACATATCTAAATTTTTTTTATTTAAATTCTCACCCTATCTAAGGATCTCCAAGCCTGCTTGGATTGGGACTGGGTCTTCTCCACCCAGATCCCCCATCTTCTAGTAGATAGGCGTTACACCCACTAGCTGTCACCGGTGCCAGGTGCATCAACGGCCATCAATGGTGCCATCAACAGAGCATCACCAGTGCCATCAACAGGGCATCACCGGTGCCATCAACAGCCAAGACCCAGCCGAAACCCAGCTCCCAGAAGCGTGTGGCCACATTTACGGTGATGCGACATATTAATATCTCGTTTTTACTTTGGAGAACCTGGCAAGCTACCAAAAGTATCCTGCCTTCACGGCAGAGTCTGGCAAACTTCCCTTGTTGTACTCAAAATGACAAAAATAAGTAACAACAACAGGTCTCATTCTTCTAGCCCTGAAAGAGCATTGAATATAACTCTTTTAAAATCTCAGGGCTAGGAAGAAGGATGGATTGCTGGGGCCTGCTCAAGACAATCAACGAACAACAGGATGATCGTGATCGTGATCCTATCTAAAATGCAAGGACAAACCCAAAGGACAGACGTGTTCCTCTTAGCCCCTCTGCATTCTAGGACAGAACTAGGGCAACTTCTTCTTGATCTGGCTCTGGTTCTGATCCCCCAGCCCACTCTTATCACTTGATCACTTGATGACTTGACTTCCCGTTAATCATCAATTTGCTCGAGCGGGTGCCAGTAGCGTCTCCATTTGTCCCTTTCGTGTGCCCAATATCGTCAATATCGTCAGTTTGTTCTAGGAACACGAAGAGCCTCAAACCGATCATTCAGGGTCTTGACGAAGAAGTCTGACCGTCTGGTAAGTGGGCGGCCACACGGTCTTTTGACGTCCCGTGGAATCCAGTCGGTAATGGCTCTAGTTCAGCGGTCATCTCTAAATCTCATTACATGTCCACCCCATCTTATTTTCAATGCATTAGCAAACGAGACAGCGCCCCTGATTCTTGACCATGGACAGAGGTCAGAAGTCCGAATTCCAATAACCTCAACCAAAAAGCTCCTAGAAACAATAGGCTTGTATAGTAAAGTTGCAGGCTATAAAATCAATACCCAAAAGTCCATGGCTTTCCTATAGGCAAACAGTGAGAGACAAGAAAGTGACATGAAAAAAAAATCCCGTTCACAATTGTGCCCCAGAAAATCAAGTGCTTAGGAATCAACTTAACTAAGGAAGTAAAGGACCTGTACAAAGAAAACTACAAAACACTACTTCAGGAAATAAAAGAGAACATGAGGAAATGGAAAGATATTCCCTGCTCATGGGTTGGGAGACTTAACATTGTCAAAATGGCAATACTACCGAAAGCATTGTATAAATTCAATGCAATCCCTATAAGGATACCCATGACATTCTTCAAAGAAATGGAGCAAACACTCCTGAAATTTATATGGAACAATAAGCCCCCACGAATAGCTAAAGCAATTCTTGGAAAAAAGAGGAATCAACCTCCCTAACTTCAAACTGTACTACAAAGCAGTAATAATTAAAACAGCATGGTACTGGAACAAAGGCAGAACTGCAGACCAATGGAACAGGGTTGAATACACTGACATCTTCCCTCAATCACATGATCATCTAATCTTTGATAAAGGTGCAAGAAATGTGAAGTGGAGTAAGGAAAGCCTCTTTAACAAATTGTGCTGGCATCACTGGAAGGCTACATGCAAAAAAATTGGCTCAGAACTCTGCCTAACACCATGTACAAAAGTAAGATCGAAATGGATTAAAGACCTCAACATCAGACCAGAAACCATAAGGTACATTGAAGACAAAGTTGGCAAAACCCTCCATGACATTGAAGCTAATGGTATCATTAAAGATGCCATGCCACTGGCCGAGCAAGTGAAAACAGAGATAGATAAATGGGACTATCTTAAACTAAGAAGTTTCTGCACCTCCAAAGAAACAGTGACCAAAATACAAAGACAGTCTACAGAATGGGAAAGGATATTCGCCGAATACACATCTGACAAGGGGTTGATATCAAGGACATACAAAATACTGGTTGAACTCCACAAGAAGAAAACATCCAACCCCACCCAAAAATGGGGCAATGAAATGAACAGAAACTTTCTCAAAGAAGAAATCCGAATGTCAAAAAAGCACATGAGAAAATGCTCTACATCATTAATCATCAGGGAGATGCAGATCAAAACCACAATGAGATACTATCTCACACCTCAGAGACTGGCCCACATTCAAAAGAACAAAAGCAACCGATGCTGGCGCGGATGTGGCGAGAAAGGGACACTCCTTCACTGTTGGTGGGAATGTCGACTGGTTCAGCCCTTCTGGAAAACAGTATGGACGATTCTCAAAAAATTAGAAATTGAGCTCCCATTTGACCCAGCGATACCACTCCTGGGAATATATCTTAGAGAGGCAAAAATGTATAGTCGAAATGACATCTGCACTTGTTTGTTCATTGCAGCACTCTTTACAATAGCCAGAAACTGGAAGAAACATGAGTGCCCAAGAACAGATGACTGGATAAAGAAACTTTGGTACATCTACACAATGGAGTACTATGTAGCTGTTAGAAAAGATGAAGTCATGAAATTTACATACAAGTGGTACAAAATGGAAAGTATCTTGTTAAGCGAAATGAGTCAGAAAGAGAGGGATAGACATAGAAAGATTGTATTCATCTGGGGAATATAAAGTGACAACATATGAGGTTAATACCCAAGAATAGCTGAGATCAGCACCAGGAGGATTACTCCATAGCTTAGAGGCCAGCCAGGCATTCTAGAGGAAAGGGCAGCTCAGATAGAGAAGGGAGCACCAAATAAAGGGTGTTTGGAGGATCCTCCCAGGAGTGGAGATGCATGTTGAAAGTAGACTATGGACTGAACATGTTTGCCACTCAATGCCTCTTTTGCAGACCACAGCACCCAAAAGGAGAGAGAGAACACAAGTTATTGCCCTGCCACAGAGGAAGGGTGGGATGGGGGGGATGGGGGTGGGAGAGATATTATCCATGGTGGTGGAAAATGGGTACTGGTGGAGGAATGGGTATTTGATCATTGTATAATTGAAACCCAAGCACAAAAAAATTGTAAATCTACAACTGTACCTCATGGTGTTTCGCTAATTAAAAAAAAGAAAAAAAATGAGAAAAAAAATAATAACAAGCCCCAAACAAAATCCTATTGTTATACTGATAAAAACAATCTTACCAAAAAAAAAATAAATAGATAAAGAATTCCGGATTCTTTCTCTCACTTGAGTGAAACGTGATACTCCAAGCATAGCTCTTTCAATTCATTTTTTGGATACCCAAATAGCGTTCTCATCCTGTTTGCATAGGGCCCAGGTCTCTGATGCATATGTTAATGCAGGAAGAACAGTGGGTTTGAAGAGACGTGCCCGGAGCCGGAGGTTCTTCATTCTCTTAGCTAATTCTTCGAAGGTCTTGAAGGCTTTCCAAGCTGCTCTCTTCCTCCTAAGTAACTCAGGTGCCAGGTCATTTTTCATGTTAACTTCTCGACCTAGGTACACATAACTGTTGCATTCGAAGATGGTCATTCCATTAAGAAGGAGTGGAACGTCAGGAATGAAGCTGTTCTCATTAACATTGTCTTCGTGAGATTCAGCTGCAGTCCGACCTTTCCACATTCATGGTCGAAGTCAGCCAGCATTTGTGTCGCTTGGATAATGTTTGGTGTTATTAGAACGATGTCATCAGCAAAGCAGAGGTGGTGTAGTTGCCGACCATCTATATTCACTCCCATTCCTTCCCATTCAAGTCGTCGCATGATGTTCTCGAGGGTGGCACTGAAGATTTTTGTGAAATAGTATCACCATGCCGAACCCCTCTCTTGATATTGATGATCACTTCTTTGTAGAATGGTGAGATCCTTGTAGTGAATCCATAATAGATCTCATGGAGGATCCTTATGTATTGAGTTTGAATGCCCTGATTGGCTAGGGATTCAATGACCGCTTCCATCTCAACAGAAACAAAGGCCTTCCTTAAATCAATGAACGTTAGACAGCGCGGCATCTTGAACTCCTGAGAAACCTCAATGAGCGTGGTTATCCTGTGGATATGGTCGATGGTGTTGAATCCTTTTCAGAACCTGGCGTGCTCGCATGGTTGTCCTTTATCTAGTGTTCTACTAATCCTGTTCAGGATGACTCAAGTGAAAAGCTTGCAAATGACAGACAATACATAGATTGGGCGATAATCGCCAATATCGGGGAAGTCTCCCTCCTTGTACAGTAATACAGTCCTGCCGGTTTTCCATTGGGACGGAACCTTGCATTCATACAGGTAGCATGTGAAGAGCCGAGCCAGCATATTGATGTGTACTGATGGTAGGTGTTTCTGGTGTTCAGTTCTGACTTTGTCTGTGCCGGGTGCTGTTCATTTTTTTACCGACGAAATGGCGTGTCAGATTTTGGAAGGGAGCACAATGGGAACAACATCTCCATCCTGCGGAATTTGGTATGTGGGCAGGTGAACCTGGATATTGAAGAGATTTGAGTAGAAGCCATGGATAATCTTCATTGCCCTTGTGAAGATGTGATAGATCCATCTGGACGTCGGAGTGCAGTCATCTTGCTCTTGTAGGTGAAGAAGGACAGGCGGGCGTTACGAATGCTTGTCCCTGCCACTGCTGCATCTACCAGCACTTCTGTTCTTCTCTCTTTGAGGTTTTCCTTTATCGCATATCTGCACTGCTTTGCGAGCTCTGCTTGCGGTTGTCTGAGGCATGCACGTTGGAAAATAAGTTAAAGAGTTTTCGAAGACAGGCGTTTCTTGTGGCTCTATCTCTCTTGGCATTCCTCGCACAATCATGGAGGTGCTGAACCAGTTGATCGTAATCTTAGTCAATGTATTCAACAATGGAATCTTCCCATGATGCAGAAAAAGTGCCAAAGAGCTCCCAGTTTGTGGTCATTCTGGGAGTTCTCTTCTTAAACTTTTCAGCTCTTTCTCCCCACTCTGTGAAGTAGAATTTTTCACGAAGAAGATGATGGTCCAATCCCATTTGGAATTTTGTGACAACAGAGGCATCGTTCAGGCAAAACCGTGAATTGAATATGATGTGGTCTATTTCGTTGTGGATCTGTCCACCGGGAGACTCTCATGTCTAGCGTTTAGCACAACTGAAGCCCCAGAGAACAAGATAAGCAGAACTTTGAGACCTTGGACTCCAGGCTCATCAGACCATGGGACAGAGATTCTCTGCTTGCTCCCACCAACCACGGGTGATGAAGGGATTAAAACCAGGAGCCCCACCCTACCCCGCCCTGTCTGCTTCCACCAACTGTCAAAGATCCAGGGATTGGATTGCACACAGAAGACCCACCCTACCCTTACAGATACCAGATATATACCTCACTGGAAGACCTCAAATACCTCCACTAACTCCACAACCTAGCCGCCACCACGTTCCAGGATGCTTTCCAGACACATCATAAGACACTTAATACCCATCTTCCAGAATTACTGCACCATATTTGATAGGGTTCAAATATGGTTTGAACCATGGGAACACCTACAAGGACAATTAGAGGCGGCCCCAAAAGCCTCTATCCTTCTCATAGAGTGTGACAAGCTACCGAGAATATTTTGCCCACACAGCAGAGCCTGGAAAGCTGTCCATTGTGTATTCGATATGCCAAACCAGTAATTACAATGGGTCTCATTCCCCTGACCCTAAAGGCGTCACCAATATGGCATTATTGAGAAGGATGAGGAAGGAAAGGCTGATAAAATCTCAAGGCTGAAGTAGGCAGCCAAAACGAAGAAAGACAAAAATGATTGTATTTTCAATGTATGTACGCTAGCATCAGATACATCCATCAAGGACCTGATGATACATGCACGAAAGATCAAGTACGACATCATTGATCTGACTGAGATAAGAAGGCATCAACCTCATCACACCATTTTTGACAATGGAGAAGAACTTTTCCTTGGAACATGTGATAAAAGAGGTGTTGGAGGCGTAGGTGTCCTTGTCAACACAAACTTGGCCAAAAATATTGATTCATTCGAATGCCTAACAACCCGAATCAGACGACTACACTTGAAGAGATGTGGCTCACTGCCAGCAGTTTCTATCTATGTTGTCTATGCACCAACATTCAATTATGATGAAGGAGACATTGAGAAGTTCTACATGGAGCTGGAGAAGTTCTATAAAGAAGACCACACCTTCTACAAGATGATTGTCGGTGATTTTAATACCAAGATAGGACAGAGAAGATGAGCCTGATGTAAGCAGGTAGATAGGGAAAGGCCCTTTGCAATGAAACAAAGTTTCATGGAAGAATTCTAGGAATGACCCACCTTGTGGATACAGAAAACAAATGCCTGATAAGATCATCCAAGACCATCCGCAGACCCTGAGGATATAGGCCTCCTCCCCATGAAATTCCTCTTTTTGGACCTCCCCTTTAATCTGATTAACTTCAGTGATTCAGCCCAAAGAAGACCATCACCATTCCCAACCTCTCTGGTAACCTCCATAGCAACGGACTTTTACCTAGGAAGAAGCACCACGTGGGGGAAGGTTGGAGAAATCCTATAAAGGCCACCTTGAACAAAAGAAGGTGCGTATATGCTCTCCAAACCCATGTGCTGCTTGCGTGCACGTGGCTGAGCACATGTGGTGCTCAGCACATGTGTAGCCCACATCTCTCCTCTTGAGATGTGTACTTTCATGCTTTCGTGTCTAATGCTAGGGTGTGTATAGGGGCTCTCTCCACTCTGGAGAAGCCCGTGTTCTCTCTTGAGTATGTTACTCTCTCACTCTCTCTCCCTCCATACCTAAAAATCCTCCAAATAAAATCTATTTACTTCACTGCTTGTATACTTCTGAAATTCCTTTCTGTGAGGCGAGACTAGAACCCATTAACCCTGGGTCCCAGGTGGCAGAGGCGGGTGGGGAGAAAGTGACCATCTTTCTCCTCTCTACTTCACATGAGTCACCCGTGGGGCCCACCTACATCAAGCCGAAGAACTCCACATCGAGACCCATGACCTAGAATGGAACGAACAGGGTGAGAGAATGTCTGAGTTCATCATGTTGACCAAGACCATCCATGGTAACTCACAGTTCCAGAAGTCCCACTCTTATAGTCTAGTTAAATCCCAAAACCATGAGGGGCTGGGTTTACATATAAGTGTGTTCACAAGTACGACATCATTGGTCTGACCAAGACAAGAAGGCACGAATCTCACTATGCCGTTTTCGACACTGGAGAAGAATTGCTCCTTGGAACATGCGATAAAAGAGGTGTCGGAGGCGTCGGTGTCCTTGTCAACACAAACTTGGCCATGAGCATTGATTCATTCGAATGCCTAACAACCCAAATCAGACATTTACATTTGAATAGATGTGGTTCACTGCTGGCAGTTTCTATATTCGTTGCCTACACACCAATATCTCATTATGATGAAAGAGAAATCAAGAAGTTTTATGTGGAGCTGCAGAAGTTCTATAAAGAAGACCACACCTTCTACAAAATCATTGTGGGTGATTTTAATGCCAAGATAGGACCTAGAAGATCAGCTGAAGAATTTCACATTGGGACCCATGGCCTAGAATGGAACGGACAGGGTGAGAGACTGTCTGAGTTCATCATGTCGACCAAGACCATCCATGGTAACTCACAGTTCCAGAAGGCAGAATCTAAACGTTGGACATGGGAGTCTCCCGGTGGACGATTCCACAATGAAATAGATCACATCATATTCAATCGACGGTTTTGCCTGACCCATGTCGCTGTTGTCCCAAAATTCCGAACAGGATCGGACCACCATCTCCTTCGTGCAAAATTCTACTTCACAGAGCGGGGAGAAAGGCCTGCAAAGTTTAAAAAGACAACTCCCAGAACGACCACCAACTGGGAGCTCTTTGGCACTATTGCGGCAACATGGGAAGATGCCATTGTTGACAACATTAACGAGGAATACGATTGACTGGTTCAGCACCTCCATGAATGTGCGAGGAACGCCAAGAGAGAGATAGCGACAAAAAACGCCTGTCTTCGAAAACTCTTGAGCTTATCCACCAGCGTGGTTTGGCGCATGCCTCAGGCAACCACAAGAGAACGTCTGAGCTCTCAAAGCACTGCAGAGATGTGATCAAGGAAGACCTCAAAGAGAGAAGAGTGCTGGTAGATGCGGCAGAAGCCGGGAAAAGTATTCGTAATGCCCGCCTGTCCTTTGCCAACTACAAGACCAAAATGACTGCCCTCCGACGTCCTGATGGATCCATCACATCCTCCAGAACGGCATTGGGGAAGATTATGCATGACTTCTACTCAAATCTCTTCGATAGCCACGTCCACTTGCCGACATACCAAATTCAACAGGATGGATACGTTGTTCCCAAAGTTCTCCCTTCTGAAATCCGACACACCATTTCGTCAGTAAAGAAACGAACAGCACCCGGCCCAGACAAGGTCAGACCTGAATACCCGAAGAACCTGCCATCAGTACTCATCAATACACTGGCTTGGCTCTTCACACGCTACCTGTCTGAATGCAAGGTTCCGTCCCAGTGGAAAACCAGCAGGACCGTACTACTGTTCAAGAAGGGAGACATCTATGACATTGGCAATTCTCGCCCCATCTGCCTATTGTCTGTCATATACAAGTTGGTCACTTGAGTCATCCTAAATAGGAAAGGCAGAACACTAGATGAAGGACAACCATGCGAGCCGGCCGGGTTCTGCAAAGGATTCAGCACCATCGACTATATCCACACGATAACCAAGCTCATTGAGGTTTCTCGGGAGATCAATATGCTGCTCTGTTTAACGTTCATTGATTTTAAGAAGGTCTTTGATTCTGTTGAGATGGAAGCCGTCATTGAAGCCCTAGCCAATCAGGGTATTCAAGCCCAATACATCAAGATCCTCCGTGAGCTGTATTACGGATTCACTACTAGGATCTCACCATTCTACAAAGAAGTAATCATTGATGTCAAGAGAGGGGTTCGGTAGGGTGATACCATTTCACCGAAACTCTTCAGTGTCACCCTCGAGAACATCATGCGATGACTAGAATGGGAAGGAACGGGAGTGAAGGTAAATTGTCGGCAACTACACCAACTCCGCTTTGTTGATGTCATTGTTTTAATAACACCAAACATCAGCCAAGCGGCACAAATGCTGGCCGACTTTGACCGTGAGTGTGGAAAGGTCGGACTACAGCTGAATCTTATGAAGACAATATTTATGAGAAACAGTCTCATTCCTGATGCCCCATTCGCTCTCAACAGAACGACCATCTCTGAGTGCAACAGCTATGTGTACCTAGGTCGAGAAGTCAACATGACAAATGACCTGGCACAATTCAGTGATGTCATCAAAAGGAGTTACATAAAGAACATTGAGGCGGCAAAATATACATTGTTTCTTTACATCTGCACGCCAGTAATTTTGCCCTCAGAAAGAAGATACAAAACCATAACTGAAACCTTTCACAAGCACTTTCACAAGCTACAAGGACTTGGATTTTCATCCTAAAGGCCAGTCTGCTAGAGCTTGAAATCTACATCCCAAAGACAAGTGTCAGAGCTCTGCATCCCAAAGACTACTCTGGCTAGAGCCTGGAATCTACATCCCAGTGTTCAGACCTGGCCAGCACCTGAGATCTGCAGATCTAAGACCAGCTAGGTTTCTGTGAGAAAAGGGAAACTGCCTCTTAAGATATACTGAAATTATTTACTGAAGGTAGTTTGAAGAGGAGAAATGTTCAGCCTCATCCAAACTAATCAGGATACACGGGAAAGCCGCTTCTAAGGACAGATTCTCATATACCAGATCAACCCACCTTAGAACGGAATCCCCTGGGTGTGTTTCTCCTCATCTTGTCCAACAAACATATAAGCATACATAATATAAATAATTTTGCATGGACACAGTAAGAAATGCTTTAAGCTTATAGAATTGCTCTCCTAGGGCCACCTCGATCTCAGACTACAGTGCTCAGGCCAGATAGTCTTTCCTATCCCTAGCAGGGTCCTAAGTATTGTCATTACTTTTGGATCATGATAGCATTTGTCTATGATCAGACTCCTAACTTATAATTAAGAATCTTGGCACTTTGGCCTGGCCCATCTCGTTGCCAGGGTAGCACATAGTTTACCTGCTTGCCCTGGTTCCATCCAGTCCCTCATCAGGACCCTGCGTTTGGGGATTCTAGCAAGTTAGAGCCACTGAGGCTTAATTTGAGAAAGAAGATGCCCGGGAGTGAATAATATTTAGAGCTAATTAAATTCTAAGTTACAAAGGATAATATTAACGGTCTTCTGTATCTATACAAAAAGGACATTGCTTTAAAGTAAACTATTCAAAAGACATAAGGAAAGGAGAAAGGCAACATTAACTTACAATACAAGTTCAGTGTCCTAGAAGGATCTGACCTTACAAATAAACAGATTCTGATTAGGGAAAAAGCTGACTAACTGGTTTGGGAAGAGAGCATAAAGAAGTAGTTACAGATAAACAAAGGAATAGGAGTGACTGGAGAGAGCTGTGATGGTGCAACCTGATAAACCTAAGCTCCTTGCATTCCAACACACACAGTAAGAGATACGTTAAGCTTATAGAATTGCTCTCCTGGGGTCATCCCGATCTCAGACTACAGTTCTCAGGCCAGATTACTCTTTCCTATCCCTAGCAAGCTCCTATTCTCGTCGTTACTTTTGGATCATGACAACATTTGTCCATAATCAAACTCTTAACTTATAGTTAAGAATTGTGGCACTTTTGCCAGGCCCATCTCGATGCCAGGGTAGCACATAGCTTACTGCTTGCCCTGGTTCCACCCAGTCCATTTTTGGGAACCTGGTTTGGGTGGGGCGCTAGGAAGTGAGGGTAAAAGAGGCTTAAGTTGAGAAAGCATATGCCCGGGAATAAATAAAATTCGAAGCCAATTACTTCCCATGTTACAAAAGCATCATATTAATTGTCTTCTTGTGTTTATACAAAAGGGCATTGCTTTAAAGTAAACTATTCAAAAGACATAAGGAGAGGGGAAAGGTAATATTAACTTACAATGCAAGTTCAGTGTTCTAGAAAGATATGACCTTACAAATGAACAGAAACTGGTTAGGGGAATTAGTTGAATAACTGGTTGGGCAAGAGAGCATAGAGAAGTTGTTGCAGATAAACAAAAGAATGGGAGTAATTACGGAGCACTGTTATGGGTATGGCCCGATAAACGTTAAGAACCTTGTGGCAAGGGAGAAAGGACAAAGCAATGTTATCATACAGAGTGGTTGGTGATTTGAGAACGTGGCATTTCCAGATGCCACTTGGAGTTGTCTCTACACAGAGAGAACAGTGGGAGACTGAGAGCAGTCTGACACTCCAGAACTGTAGGTAGCATTTCAGTCACCAAGGAGCCCCGTCTAGGTGCCTGCTCTGTGCAGAAGCAGGAAGGGTGCATTGAGAACAATCCTAGAGGTCTGATTTCTGGACTTTCCTCTCCCTAAAATCTGTCTGCACCTTTCTGCTCTACCACACTGACAATCCATGCTGGCCTTCAGATTGTGCCCCTGCTTCTGTGTTCTGCATTGACCTCGGTTGGAACTTTCGCCCATATTATGCTCTTTGTGCCTTCAAGAATTGAAGGGTTGTCTCTGATTTGTATATGTTCAGCGTTCTTCTAGGGGAGGAGATGAAAATACTCTCACATCAGATATGAACATTTTTCCTGCCATTGGGAAGAGTTTTGCTCATTTTTTGTAAATTGACCATTTTGATAAATTTGTAACAGTTTTCAAAGTACAGGTATGAATCTTGGATTCTGCATAAGAAGTAAAGGTCATAGTCCAACTATGGAAGCAGGTATATTCCCAGAAATACCGTTGTCTGCGTTACTGATAGCCTCTCACGTTGTCAAGCTGTCTGAGGCTTCCTCTTGGATACTGATAGGATATATATATACATATATATATATATTTCTGTTTTCCACTCATATAGTCATTTGTGCATGGATATATGTTCTCGATATCAAATGAGAGAAATTGATACATTGTGATTATTTTTTCCAAGATTGCAAGGCAAGCAAAAAATTAATGTCTCACTCAATCACTGTCACGGTATCACTGTTATCACATTGTTCATAGATTTGCTTGAGCAGGAGCCAGTAAGGTCTACATTTGTCCCAGCCCTGAGATTTTAGCAGTCTCTCCTTATGCATCCTTCAGGATCAGGGGTATAAAACCCGTTATTGTTACTGTTTTTGACATATTGAATACACCACGGGAAGCTTTCCAGGCTCTGCCACGTGATGTCTCACTCAATACCATATATTTCTCAGGAATATTGGTCATTTGGTGAAGTCATGCCCCAGTTAAGCTGAGCTGGGATGCATGACGCTGGGTGGAAGGAGCAGCTTCTGAGGCCTCGCACTAGATCCTGTCTGCTGGTCCATGCTACTTCCAGCCCTCCTGGGCACACCCCAAAACGTGTGTCTGTGCTTCGGTCACTTTCCCTAAGCTGGGCTGAGATGCCCCCGACATCAGAACTTCACAGACCCTGAACCTGACCATTTCCTTACCACCACGTGATAGAAGAAATGTGGCCCTGATCCCTTTCATAGCGGGTCATCTCCTCCACTATATCTTGTCCAATGTCACGATTCCAGATCAGAAATATAGAGATATGAAGATGTACAGAGGGGGCAGGACTACACAGAAACTCCAGAATGTGGTCTGGCTGCCACAAGAAATTCATCTCAGAGAAAAGGATTTCTTACAGAGACAGAATTTCAAACAAAATGTGGAACATTGGGGTTCTGTCATGGGTAGAACTAAAGTTCAGAAACCTTCAATGGCTCCATCCCAAACTTTCACGTGGTTATTCCTGTAGCATCTGGGGTGCTTCACACAAAATCCTAGAAGAAAATATGAATAATACCAGGTGTTCTAGAGAGAGGCCATCTTCCTCTTGGCTGTTGCTGAAGGACAGAGAGATCCTGAGCCTTTCCCTCAGATGAAGCCTGGCCCTGCAAGCCCCATTCTGTGTCTCAGACCCTGACTCTCTGAGGAGGAAGTCAGGAGGATCAGTGTCCCTGTCATCTCCTCACCCGGCACAGCTGCATCCCCCTCAGGTTTCTGACAGACTCAGGTTGTAGCTGTCACACTGTGTCTCTCGCACAGTAATACATGATGTGTCCTCACTACTCAGCCTGATCAATTAAATGTAGGCTTTGTTCTTGGACTTGTCTGCAGTAAGTGCGAGTCTGCCCTGGAACTTTCGTGCATAGTTTGTGCTATCATCACTTAATCACTTTATCACTTAGCTTCCCGTTAGTCGTCGATTTGCTCGAGCGGGCGCCAGTAACGTCTCCATTTGTCCCTGTCGCGTGCTAGCGTAGCCCAATGGCATCTGTTCGCTCTGGGAACATGAAGAGCCTCCAACCGATCGTTCATGATCTTGACGAAGAAGTCTGACCCTCTGGTGGGTGGGCGGCCACGCGGTCTTTTGACATCCCATGGAATCCAGTCGGTAACAGCTCTAGTCCAGCGGTCGTCTTTAAATCTCATTATGTGACCAGCCCATCTGATTTTCGACACCTTGGCAAATAAGACAGCGTCCCTGATTCTTGATCGTCGACGGATGTCAGAACTCCGGATTCTTTCTCTCATTTGAGTGAAACGTGATATTCCAAGCATAGCTCTTTCTATTCTTCTTTGGGAGACCTGAATAGCGTTCTCATCTTGTTTGCGTAGGGTCTCTGAGGCATATGTTAATGCAGGAAGAACAGTGGAATCAAAGAGATGTGCCCGGAGCCGGAGGTTCTTCGTCCTCTTAGCTATTTCTTCGATGTTCTTGAAGGCGTTCCAAGCCGCTCTCTTCCTCCTGCACAGCTCGGGTGCTAGGTCATTTGTCATGTTGACCTCTCGACCTAGGTACACATAGCTGTTGCATTCGGAGATGGTCGTCCCGTTGAGAGTGAATGGGGCATCAGAAACGAGGCTGTTTCTCATAAACATTGTCTTCGTAAGATTCAGTTGTAGTCCTACCTTTCCACACTCACGGTCAAAGTCGGCTAGCATTTGTGCCGCTTGGCTGATGTTTGGTGTTATTAAAACAATGACATCAGCAAAGCAGAGTTGGTGTAGTTGCCGACCATCAATCTTCACTCCCATTCCTTCCCATTCCAGTCGTCTCATGATGTTCTCGAGGGTGGCACTGAAGAGTTTCGGTGAAATGGTATCACCCTGCCGCACCCCTCTCTTGACATCAACGATCACTTCTTTGTAGAATGGTGAGATCCTGGTAGTGAATCCGCAATACAGCTCGCGGAGGATCCTGATGTATTGGGCTTGAATGCCCTGATTGGCTAGGGCTTCAATGACGGCTTCCATCTCAACAGAATCAAAGGCCTTCTTTAAATCAATGAACGTTAAACAGAGCGGCATCTTGAACTCCCTAGAAACCTCGATGAGCTTGGTTATCGTGTGGATATGGTCTATGGTGCTGAATCCTTTGCGGAACCCGGTTTGCTCGCATGGTTTTCCTTCATCTAGTGTTCTGCCAATCCTATTTAGGATGACTCGAGTGAACAACTTGTAGATGACAGACAATAGGCAGATCGGGTGATAGTTGCCAATGTCATGGATGTCTCCCTTCTTGAACAGTAGTACAGTCCTGCTGGTTTTCCATTGGAACGGAACCTTGCATTCAGACAGGTAGCGAGTGAAGAGCCGAGTCAGTGTATTGATGAGTACTGACGGCAGGTTCTTCAGGTGTTCAGGTCTGACCTTGTCTGGGACGAGTACTGTTTGTTTTTTTACCGACGAAATGGCATGTCGGATTTCGGAAGGGAGAACGTTGGGAACGACATATCCATCCTGTGGAATTTGGTATGGCAGCAAGTGGACATGGCTATCGAAGAGATTTGAGTAGAAGTCATGGATAATCTTCTCCATTGCCGTTCTGGAGGATGTGATGGATCCATCAGGATGTCGGAGGGCAGTCATCTTGGTCTTGTAGTTGGCGAAAGACAGGCGGGCGTTACGAATACTTTACCCGGCTTCTGCCGCATCTACCAGTACTTCTGCTCTTCTCTCTTTGAGGTCTTCCTTGATCGCATCTCTGCACTGCTTTGCAAGATTGAACATTAGCTTGCGATTGCCTGAGGCATGCGCCAAACCATGCTGGGGAATTAGCTCAAAAGTTTTCGAAGATAGGCCATTTTTTGTGGCTATCTCTCTCTTGGCGTTCCTCGCACATTCATGGAGGTGCTGAACCAGTAGATTGTATTCCTCGTCAATGTTGTCAACAATGGCATCTTCCCATGTTGCCGCAATAGTACCAAAGAGTTCCCAGTTGGTGGTCATTCTGTGAGTTGTCTTTTTAAACTTTTCAGGCCTTTCTCCCTGCTCTGTGAAGTAGAATTTTGCACGAAGAAGACGGTGGTCCGATCCCATTCCAAATTTTGGGACAACAGCGACATCAGTCAGGCAAAACCGTTGATTGAATATGATGTGGTCTATTTCGTTGTGGAATCGTCCACCGGGAGACTCCCTTGTCCAACGTTTAGATTCAGCCTTCTGGAACTGTGAGTTACCATGGATGGTCTTGGTGGACATGGTGAACTCAGACAGTCTCTCACCGTGTTCATTCCATTCTAGGCCATGGGTCCCGATGTGAAGTTCTTCAGCTGATCTTCTCGGTCCTATCTTGGCATTAAAATCACCCACAATGATCTTGTAGAAGGTGTGGTCTTCTTTATAGAACTTCTCTAGCTCCATGTAGAACTTCTCGATTTCTCTTTCATCAAAATGAGATGTTGGTGCATAGACAACGAAGATAGAAACTGCAGGCAGTGAGCCACATCTATTCAAATGTAAACGTCCGATTCGGGTTGTTAGGCATTCGAATGAATCAATGCTCTTGGCCAAGTGTGTGTTGACAAGGACACCGACGCCTCCAACACCTCTTTTATCGCATGTTCCGAGGAACAATTCTTCTCCAGTGTCGAAAACGGCATGGTGAGATTCGTGCCTTCTTGTCTCGGTCAGACCAATTATGTCGTACTTGATCATTCACGCTTGTACCATCAGGTCCTCGATGGATGCATCTGATGCTAGCCTACGTGCATTGAAAGTACAGATGATCATTTTTGTCTTCCTTCGTTGTGGCAGCCTAGTTCGGCCTTGAGATTTTTTCGGCCTCTCCTTTCTCATCCTTCTCAGTGCTGCCATGTCGTTGAAGCCTTCAGGGTCAGGTGAATGAGACCAGTTGCAGTTACTGGTTTTGGCATATCGAATACACAATGGATAGCTTGCCAGGCTCTTCCGTGCAGGTGGAATACTCTCGGTAGCTTGCCAGTCTTTCCGAGAGGGATAGAGGCTTTTGGGGCGACCTCTAATCACCCGTGTAGGTGTTACCATATTTGAACCCTATCAAATACGGTACGACAATTCCGGAAGATGGGTATTTAGTGTCCTATGATGGGTCCGGAAAGCGTCCTGGAGTGTGGCGACGGCCGTGTAGTGAAAGTAGTGTCGATACTGGAAGTCTGCCAGTGGGGTATTTATCTGGGTATGGTGGGTCTCCTGTGCGCAATTCGATTCCTGGGTGGTTGATGGAAGCAGACAGGGCAGGGTAGGGTGGGGCTCCTGATTAGAATCCCTTTGTCACCTGTGGTGGTGGGAGCAAGCAGAGAAGCTCTGTCCCTGGGTCCGCCGAGCCTGGAGTCCAAGGTCTCAGAGAGTTCCGCTTATCTTGTTCTGTGGGTCTTCAGTCGTACGTGGGTCTCGGCCGGAGCTGCCACGCGGGTCCGGAAAGTGTCCTGGAGTATGGCGACGGCTGGGTAGTGGAAGTAGTGTGCTATCATAGTAAGGGTTTATGTATCCCATCCACTCGAGCCCTTGTCCCTGAGCCTGCCGCACCCACCTCATCACATATTCGGTGAAGGTGTATTCGGATGCCTTGCAGGAGATCTACACTGATGTCCTGTAGGGTAACATTGCTTTGTCCTTCTTCCACAAGAAGCTTAGGTTTATCTGGTTAACCCATCACAGTGCTCCTGAGGCACTTCCATTCTGTTGTGTTTATCTGTAAACAGTCTTCCCTATGCTCTCCTCCCCACCCAGTTTATCAGCTTTCCCCTTAATCAGACTCTGTTAATTTGTAAGGTCAGTTTCCCAGAAATCTATGATTTTACATGTATGAGTGAAATATTGCCTTTCTCCTCTCCTTGTGCCATATGAACAGTTTGCTTTAAAGCAATACCACTTTTTGTATAGATACAGGAAGACCGTTAACATTATGCTTTGTAACTTAGGATTTAATTTGCCTTGAATATTATTCACTCCAGGGCATCTGCTTTCTTGACTTAAGCCTCAGTTGCCCTTAGTTCCTAACAGGGTCCCGACGAGGGACTGAATGGACCCAGAGCAAGCGGTGAGCTACCCTGGCATCGAAATGGGCCAGGTCAAATGCCACAATTCTTAACTATAAGTTAAGAGTTTGATCATAGACAAATGCTGTCATGATCGAATGGTAACGATGAGACTAGGATCCTGCTAGGGGTCGGAAAGACTATCTGGCCTGAGCACTGTAGTCTGAGATCAAGATGGCCCTAGGAGAGCAATTCTATAAGTTTAAGATATTTCTTACTGTATCCATACAAAATAATTTACATTATAAGCTTGTAGGACAAGGAGAGGAGAGACACATCCTTGGGATTCAGCTCTAGGGTGGGTCCTCCTGCTGAGAAAGGATCTGTCTCAGGAGCGGCTTTCCCTGAGGCTAATATTTCTACCCCTATTGATTTTGACCGCACCTATGTGTAATTGTTCCCCCAATTCCTCATTGAGAGAGATATAATGAGACTGTAGAATGGGCCTTGGAGGGGAGCAGGTTGAGTTTTCCTCCCCGCCCCGACCAGGGCTCCGGCAACCGAAGACCTCCAGAACCAGCCACAACCACGCTGAGACCACTCTCTGCATACATGAAGGTACCGGCAGAGGAACAAAGCCACGCGGTCCCGGGACTGAGATATCCAAGCCTACTGGGATCGGGGCTGAGCATCCTCCACCAAGATCCTCCAAATTCCAGTAGGCAGGGCTCACACCCACCAACTGGCCCCCTGGCGCCATGTAATCCCATCAGCGGCCAAGACTCAGAGACTATAAAACCCAGCTTCCGGAAGCACATGGCCACAAATGCAGCTGCGTGACATTTTATCATCTCATTCCTACTTTGGACAAACTGGCAGGCTACCGAATGTAACCTGCCCACACAGCAGAGTCTGGCAAACTCCCAGTGGCGTACCCATTATGCCAATTACCAGTAACAATGAAGGGTCTCATTCACCTAACTCTGAAAGGGCCTTGAATATGGCACTTTTAAAAAATATCTCAGGGCTAGGATGAAGGAGACGTTACTGGGGTCTGCTCGAGGCAATTGACGAATAACAGGATGATTGTGATTGTGATTGTGATTGTAGAATGGGCATAAGAGAGCAGAGACAGACAAGAGAGACTGGTGTGGATGGAGAGAGGATTGGAATAAACTGCAACTAATACCAACCAGCCTGGCCCTCGTTTCCTTCTTCCGCCTGACCATTGCCATCGACCTCCCTAGGGTGGGAGAAGGGAGAAACTACTGAACGCGGGTGGCGGGAGAGATAGAGCCACTGCCGCTGTGTGCCGTGCCCCCTTTTGTATGAGTTTACACAATGTCCCAGGTTTTCCAGGCCCTGACTGCACCAGCTGTACCTGGGAGTTCACACCTGTGGACAGCAAACAGGAGTGGGTGTACTCCACTTGACTGGCCCCGTTCCCACAGCCCAAGGCACGGGGACACTTACCTGCAGCCATTGCCACCAGAAAGAGAATTAATTCTCCACGTCCAGTCCATGGTGGGGACCGTACACTCAGGGGTTTCTGAAGGTTTGGATGTGCCTGCTGTGTGAGGTTGTCAGGACACACAGACATCTGTATTTTACTCAGTGTCACTCGTGTAATTTGCATATTCATGAGGAGGGAGAATTCATAGCTGAAGGCCAGGTCCAACCTGAGAAGGGGCTGGTGGAAGCCACCGGGTCCATCCTCACGGGGCGTGAAGAGGTCCACGTTCTGATCCTTGTTTGAGGAGATGAGACCCTGCCCTGTCCCAGGACTCTGTGCACACAGAGCTTCCCCTCCGGAGGGCCAAGCCCTTTCAGGATCTTTTTCTTAGGGCCCCCGCATCTGTATGCCCTGAAGATATCTGGACACACCTGGGCTCTGAGGTTATTTCTGGGATCCTATAACTCCCCAAGGGATGTCACAGTGAGACTACAAAACCATCCTAATGCCCCAGAGGTTTCCACTGGGGATATTAAGAAGTCCAGAAACACCCCCTGCATACAGGTTTTACTGCCTTATCAGTATGATAAATGTTCCTCCCAAAACGGTTAAGTATGCACAATTTAACCTTCTGTGTCCTATACTTATTTTTGTTTTGGTTTTCTCAACAAAGCAAAATTTAGTTTTCTGGGTTTATTTTTATTTTTTTTTAAATTAAATCTCTGTGAGATAGACCCTTACAAAGATGTTTGTGATTTGATTTCAGTAACACAGTATTCCTGTTTTTGAAGAGAAACCCTTTTCATCTCTGGACCCATTCTAGACTGCAACTAGGTGCTCTTGGAACTTGGCATTCCCTGCAGCCCAGTCCCCACCCTACAGGGAGAGTCTCTGCACTCTCAGGGGCTTAAGCCTCTTGGTGTGTGTAACACAGGATTGAATCCTGGGACTTCACTTCAGAAGCCTTGTTCACGAGTCATATACTTTTCTGGGCCTTTTGGTTTTGTTTTGAGCCACACCAGGCAGTTCTGAAGGCTTACTCTTGTCACTGTACTCTGGAATTGCTCAGATAGATGCATCCTAGGGAAATATTGGCAAATAAAGTATTTATGTATCTAAAAATTGAAAGGTGACACTGAGTGTTCTTTGCTGAGATTATGTAAAAGTAATACAATAAACACTTAATTCACTCAAGTAAAAATAATAAAAACTATCAAAATTAAAGAGGATTTAAGTAAAGACTTTAATATAAACAAAAGTGTATTAAACTGGTTAAATTTATGAAGACTTTTTCAAAACCCAGGCAGAAGTCAAACACAGCTGCCAACAAGTTTATTTTGTAACTGCATTAGTAGGAAAAGTGCTGGAGCGATAGCACCACGGGTAGGGCATTTGCCTTGCACGCAGCCAACAGGGCCAACCTGAGTTCAATTCCTCCGCCCCTCTTGGAGAGCCTGGCAAGCTACCGAGAGTATCTCAACTGCATGGCAAAGCCTGGCAAGCTACCTGTGACGTATTCAATATGCCAAACACAGTAACAAGTATCACAATGGAGACGTTACTGGGCCTGCTTGAGCACATTGATGAACAACGGGAGGACCGTGACCACCTCCATTAATAGGACAAATATAAGTAAATAAATGAATAGCACTGTGGCACTGTCTTTCCATTGTTCATTGATTTGCTCAAGCAGGCCAAGAAATGCCCCGCCAGTGTGAGACTTATTGTTACTGTGTTTGGCATATCAAATATGACACAGGGAGCTGGCCAGGCTTTGCCATGTGGGCAAGATACTCTAGGTAGCTTGCCGGGCTCTCTGAGAGGTACGGAAGAATCAAACCTGGGTCAGCCAGTGGGCCACATGCAAGGCAAATGCCCTACTGATGTGTTATCGCTCCAGCCAACTCTCACCCAACTACCCACGCAGTTTTATTCGGTAAAGTGCATGATCCGAGGTCTTGGGGTGAAACGATGTCAACCTATTAGCCCAAGTAAGAATGAAACTCATTGTCGGATGTGTATTGGGTGAATAGCCAAGATAAGTACCAGGAGGTTTACTCCATGGCTTGGAGGCCAGCCCACATTCTAGGGGAAAAGGCAGCTCAGATAGAGAAGGGAGCACCAAATAAAGGGTGTTGGGAGGATCCTCCCAGGATGGGAGATGCGTGCTGAGAGTAGATTATAGACAAAATATGATTGCCACTCAATGCCTCTTTTGCAAACCACAGCACCCAAAAGGAGAGAGAGAAAAAAGGGGAATGCCCTCCCACAGAGGCAGGGTGGGATAGGTGGGATAGGGGGTGGGAGGGATACTGGGATTGGTGGGGGTGGAGAATGGGCACTGGTAGGATTGATGGGTCTTGATCATTGTACAATTGAAACCCAAGCACAAAAATTTGTAAGTCTACAACTGTACCTCATAGTGTTTCACTAATAAAAATTAAAAAACAACAACAAAAGAATGAAACTCATCGCAAAGCCACACTTAGGACCTGAAATCTTAGGGCTGGGTCAGCATGGCCGCAGCTTCCCTCTCTGGCCCGTCCAGTATTTACTCACTGGCGGGGGGTGCGGCAGTGCCCAGGGCTGACGCCCACCAGAATCAGGCGGTATCTGCTGGGAGCTGGCGAGAGTCCCTCAGTCTGATCCCTGGCCCTGAGACCCAGGTTACAGCGTCGTTTCCTCTGGCAGTGCTGGGGCGGCTGCACATGCAGCGAGGCCCTGCGGGTGGTCCCCGCTCGACCCCAGGCTGGGGAGCTCCTGAGGGCTGTGCTCAGAGGGGAGACTGGCCTGGAGTGGGCCGCTGCCCCGGCCTCTGCTATGGTCATGGTCGCTCTGACTCCCCTGGGACACCGGGTCCCGCACTAGCCCCGAGCCTGGCCCCCGCACGCTCCTGGCAAGCTGAGTGCGGAAGGGTGCAGGCAGGACACACGGTGCCCCACGTGCCCCACGCGGCCTATGGTCCCGCAGCCTGGCAGCGGCCTGCTGTCTGCCAGCGCTGTGGCTGCACTGTAGGTCCTGCCCATGCGACCCCACGGGCAGGAGACCCAGGACCAGCTGCCAGCCACCCCCGCCTCCGTCCCAGGCCTGGCCACAGCGTGTCTCCCCACCTGGCAGCAGTTCCGGCCCTGCTCGACCCAGAGGTACTGGCTGCCCATCCAGCCCGCTGGGTCCTTCCCACCCACTCCCACCAACCGCCTGGGCCTGGGGCGTAGGAATGAATACTATAAAATAGTTAAGTTTTGAACTCTGACTTTTTCAGTGATGCACAAGAATATTGAACTCTGACTTTTTCAGTGATGCACAAGAATATTCTTTGAAGAGATTTACTTAGAGAAATTCAAGGAGAGAGAGGGAGACAGAGAGAGAAAGAGACACCGAGACAGAGAGAGACAGACAGAGACAGAGGGACAAAGAGTGAGAGAGAGAGGGAGAGTGAGGGAGAGAGAGAAGGAGAGATAGAGAGAGGGAGAGAGAGACAGAGGGAGAGAGAGAGGGACAGACATTGAGAAAAACAGGGAGAGATAGATGGAGAGAGAGATGGAGAGAGGGAGAGAGAGAGGGGGAGAGAGAGGGAGAGATAGACATAGAGAGGAGGGGCACAGGATTGACAAAGACAACTCATACGCAGAATGTTGTTATTATCACATGAGTCATCCTTCTTTATTGATCCCTTGGATCCTATTCAGGTTCTCTCTCTCTTTCTCTTTCTCTCCCATCTCTCTCCTTTCTCTCTCTCTCCCCCCCCCTCTCTCTCTCTCTCCCCCTCTCTCCCCCTCTCTCCTCTCTCTCTCTCACTCTCTGGGGTATATGGATTGCAATACGGACACTGAAAGGTTATCATGTATATCTCTTCCTACTTTCAACACTCAGTTCTGGTCCAGACTGACCATATCTAACTCACAAATCACAAATCACAAATCATCCTGTTATTCGTCGATTGCCTGGAGCAGGTCCCAGTAAAGTCTCCTTCATCCTAGCCTTGAGATTATATTCAAGGCTCTTTAGGAGAATGAGACCCATCATTGTTACTGGTATTTGGCATATTGGGTACGACACAGGGAGTTTGCCAGACTCTGCTGTGTGGGCAGGCTACATTTGGTAGCCTGCCAGTTTGTCCAAAGTAGGAATGAGATAATAAGATGCCATAATAAGATGTCGTGCGGCTGCAAATGCGGCCGCGTGGTTCCCGGAGCTGGTTTTTATAGCCTCTGAGTCTTGGCCGCTGATGGAATTACACTGCACCAAGGGGCCAGTTGGTGGGTGTGACCCCCGCCTATTGGAATTTGGAGGATCTAGGTGGAGGATGCTTGGTCCCAATCCGAGTAGGCTTGGAGATCTCGGCCCTGGAAACCGTGTGACTTTGTCCCTCTGCCAGTACCTTCATGTGTGCGGAGAGTGGTCTCAGCATGGTGGTGGCTGGTCCTGGAGGTCTTCGGCTGCCGGAGCCCTGGTCTGGGTGGGGAGGAAAGCTCAACCCGCTCCCCTCCAAGGGGCCACGGTGAGGACAGTCAGGCGCGGGGGCAGGAGAATGCACTGTTCTCTTCCGGGATCTTGTTTTTATAGTCTCTGAGTCTTAGCCGCTGATGGGATTACACAGCTCAATCTTACGAAGACAATGTTTACGAAGATTGGGCAGTATTCAAGTTTTTTCCAACGAGGTCAATTTCATTGTTATTCCCACCAGCAGAGTATGATCGTTGCATTTTCCGCATATTTATGCTAACACAGAATGTTTTGATTCTTTGAGATTTGTGGCCTTCTCCCTTGATGAGGTGATATCTCATAATTATTTCAATTTACATTTCTCTGAATAGTGTCAGGGAGAATTTATTTATTCAGTTCTCTGCATCAAAGTCTACATTAAGGATGTATATGTTTAAAATCCCCATTTTAGATGGGGTTTATTTTTGGTGTAAGATCTACAAGTGCCTGATATATATTTTATTTATCATCAGATGAGGTAAGTAGATATTTTCATCAGTTTTTTTTGTTGTCTTTTGATTCTGGTCATATTTTCATTTACAATGATTGAGCTATTAAAAACAGATAAACTAAGAACTAAAAACATGAAATGGGTGAAAACTTTGGCTTCACATTTATCTAAAAATAATTAGATTACAGGAGGGAACTTGAATCAAGAAGACATAGACCATGTGTTTGAACTCAGTTGAGAGTAACCGCGTGTTGTTGACATGAAACATGGGTCACAGGCTGACCATAATCACAAACAAGAAGGCTCCTTCAATGTTGGGTGAAAAAAAAGTCGAGAGAGTCGGTGAGTCCTTGGGTGGAATTGTGATTAATGTGGCTGAAGCAGTGCAGGTTCAGAGTCAGGACAAACCTCATGTGTCTTCACAGCGCAGGGCTTCACTCAACCTCTGTGGACACAGCAAGGTCCTAGAATGTGGTTCCTCCTTCCACAAGCACAAGGTGAAACAAAATCGACTCTGGACTCACTCTCCACTGCCTTATCAGAGAGTTACCAGGGATCAGCACCTCCCCTTCCACAAAGATGAGCCTCGGGTACTTTATGTGTATCCTGGAAACCCCAAAGCATCAAGTATTGGAGATTATCATAGCGGTGTTCATCACAGCATCTAGTACAGTAGCCAAGATGCACACACAACACACAATGGCAGCGTTCATTTCTGTCTGTTTCCTCATTCAGCCGTGGGAGTCCGTTCTTTCTCTTCTTCAACTCTGTTTGAAGGACAGTGATCATTGTTTCCTTACTTCTCTCCCTGATTCTCCTGAGTCTCCCTGACAGTGTTTTCTTCAAGTCAGAGAGCACTGAGAGGATTGTTGCTCTCCGAACACCCATAGAACATCGGATGTTGCGATTTTCTTACCTGGATTTACTCCACAACCATTAAACAATAGAATCATATTTTCATTGTTCCTGATGCTCTGTGGGAGCTAAGGGTGTAATTGCCTTGTGTTCTGGGTACGAATTTGGTGAAGTTTCTCAGTCTATTCAGCTAGGGCTGTGGCTCTAGTAACTTCTGGCAGCCACAAACACTGTGGTTGTTTTCTCAGGGGTACTGGGAGGGCCAGAGACAGGTTGGCATGAATAACTGTGGGTTCTGATTCTGACAGGGCCTCACTGACTCCTGTGACATTCCCTTGGGAACAGGCTTTCAATAATATCATGAAGCAAGAGAAATTAACCCGTGAGATTCAGGAGTATAAACTCTTAGTCCAATAGTATCGAATTGAGAGCCCAGAATAAATCCTTAGATTTTTACAGTGAATTTTTGGGAAATTATTTCATCCAATGGAGTGATGCAAGGAAAATTTCTTCAACAACTGGTTTTAGGAAAACATCACCACATACAAAAAAAACAATTTGGACTTGAATCCAAATCTCACATCAGATACAGAATTTAATGAAGTGTTGACTTATGGTTCAGCTTTGACAGCAGAATCCTTAAAACACACAGAGGAAAAGTTTGGCAGGTCTCTCCATGACACTAATCTTAGAGGGCTCATCTATAGTTGCACTCCATTGGAAAAGAGATGGCAAACAAAAATCAATAGATTGGACTAAATCAATTAAAAGATTTTACTGGCAACGTAATTTGACATTAAAATAAAGTTACCCGCTGCCTTTTCTCCCCTGGACAGCAAGATGGCGGCCACCTCAGAGCTTTTTGGAAAGCCAGGTATGAGCCGGTGGTGACGGGGCAACTGAAACCTCATGGGAAGGGGGGGTGTTCCTGGCACTTCCTTCACGCCCTACTGAGGCCACGAGTTGCCCCCCACGAGTGGCTCTCCGGCACGACCATGGATCCAGAGCCACAGAAACCAATCTCATAATTATCTGGCTCTCGGCAGAAATACTTAAGGCTTAATAAGTAAAATGTCAGAAATCCAAATTAGCGTGGCCGCACGACATCATTTGTTTCTTGTAACCAGTTGTAGAAAAATTATTTCGCAATGCCTTTTCAGCAGGTCTGATTTGGTGGTGTAAACTCTAAACAATAATGGTGCATCTTTTGTTGAAACAATGAATCTAATCAAAGTATATAGACTGTTAGTTAAAAATAACCTGCCTCACAGGCATTGGGAGGGGCGGGAGGGCAGAATATTGGGTTTTTTGGTGGTGAAAAATAAGTACTGGTTAATGGAAATCTGTTTGAGCATTGCATGACCAAGACTTAAACTTGAAAACTTTGTAACTTTTCCCACAGAGATTCAAGAAATAAATAAATAAAGTTACCCTACTGAATGATAGAAAACATGTACCACCAAACATCATATCTAATCTAATGTCGCTGTCCTCCCGTTGTTCATCAAATTTGCTCGAGCGGGCCCAGTAATGTCTCCATTGAAGACTTTGTTGTTATTGTGTTTGGCATATCGAATACGTCACGGGTAGCTTGCCAGGCTCTGCCGCGCGGGCGAGATACTCTCGGTAGCTTGCCGGGCTCTCCGAGAGGGGCGGAGGAATCGAACTCGGGTCAGCCATATTGGCTGCGTGAAAGGCAAATGCCCTACCACTGTGCTATCGCTCCAGCCCATCTAATCTAATATCTAAGAAATTTATAGCACTAACGAGGTTCAACATTAGAACCAATCACCCATTGAAAATGGTGTGGTAAATAAACAGATTCATTCCTAAAGCAACATTTCTATGGGCCGTAGGCATATGAAATGTTGTTTATTAACACTAACTCTGTGAGATATGTTGGTATAAAGTACACTGAAGATTGTATCTCCCCCGAGAGTATGGCTTATATGAAAAATACTGGAAAAAACAGTATTGGAAGGTTGCCAAAAGGAACAATGTTTCTATTTCTGTGGCAACATATCTATGGGAAACACTATGAGATTTCTCTAAAGAGTGAAAACAGAATTTCCAAGTTACTAGTGATTCTATATTTGGCAACTTCACCCAAGCATGAAAACAGTCATTAGAGAAAATACATGTAAACATATGTCAGTTGTAGAATTTAGAATAGTTGTCAGGACTTGCAACAATCTGAATGCTTAATGAGTTTCATGGATAAGAATTTGTGAAGTATACACACAATAGGATACTGTGCAGCTATAAGAAACGACAAAATACCAGTGTTTTCTGAACCATGAATGGAACTAGACAATATCAGATTAAGTGAAGTTTGTCAGAGGGAGAAGGACAAATTCAGACAATCTCATTCATCAGTGGTACACAGAGAACAGACCATCAGCATGGACAGATTCCAATGATAATGGCCCCTGCATCCTAACCACACTCTGGGGTTCCCAAGAGGAGTTGGGTGCGGGAAGAAGAGGCCGAGCATGGGGCCACAGCAGAGTGTGGGGGTCTGTGGGGATTTGGTGCTGGGAGAAGCGCAGGGAGTTTGTCACCCACAAGCATCAACTCTCAGACTGTTGTCAATCAATTCCTCAATGAAAATAAAATAGGTAATTGTGAAAAGCCTCCTTCTGTGAAGCAAATGATCGTTATAGGAAGGAAAAGTAGAATTTTGCACGAAGGAGACGGTGGTCCGATCTCGTTCGGAATTTTGGGACAACAGCGACATCGGTCAAGCAAAACCGTCGATTGAATATGATGTGGTCTATTTCGTTGTGGAATCGTCCACCGGGAGACTCCCATGTCCAACGTTTAGATTCTGCCTTCTGGAACTGTGAGTTACCATGGATGGTCTTGGTCGACATGATGAACTCAGACAGTCTCTCGCCCTGTTTGTTCCATTCTAGGCCATGGGTCCCGATGTGAAGTTCTTCAGCTGATCTTCTCGGTCCTATCTTGGCACTAAAATCACCCACAATGATCTTGTAGAAGGTGTGGTCTTCTTTATAGAAAGTGATTAAGTGATTATCTAATGGGAAATAAGTCTCTAGTTGAAGCAAGTGGTATGAAGAGGAATAATGAAATTTGTAAGTAAGTAAGTAAAGGCCCTCCCGTTGATCGTCGATTTGCTCGAGCGGGCCCAGTAACATCTCCATTGGAGACTTTGTTGTTACTGTGTCTGGCATATCCAATACTCTCGGTAGCTTGCCGGGCTCTCCGAGAGGGGCGGAGGAATCGAACTCGGGTCGGCCATGTTGGCCGCTTGTAAGGCGAACGCCCTACCCGCTGTGCTAACTAGAATAAAATGAACTAATGTGCCTACTTGGTTTATGAAATTTGTCTTATATTTCACTAAAAGAGAAAATAAAGCGACCCCTTGACAACCCCTCACCCCCTTGCTCCTGGAGTGCAGACCTGGAGTCCTGGGAGCAGACCGTCCCCTGGTGGTCACACGCACCCTTGCAACTCTCCGGTCTCCCTAAGCAGGTTTTTGTCTGGGTTCACAGGGACTTGCCCTCACTGTGTCTTGCACAATAATACACGGCTGTGTCCTCAGTTACTGAGTTGCTCAGTTTCAGGTAAACTTGGTTCTTGGAAGTGTCCCTGGAGATTCTGACTCAGGACTGAAGACGTGGATTATAGTTTGTTCCCCCACCAGAATACATAACAACAATCCAATGAAGTCCCTGTCCAGGGGCCTGCTGGACCCAGTAGACAGCTTAGCTGGTTAGAGAGAATCCAGAGACGGAGCAGGTAAGGGAAAGCGTCTCTGAGGGCATCACCTGACCCGGTCTCCACTGCCACAGCTGTACCTGTTACAGGACACCTGGGGACAGAAACCCACGGTGAGTCATGGGCTAGGAACCCCCAAGCCCACATTGGAGCCATGTCCAGGGGATTCTCACATCAGGAGCTGCCATCAGAAAGAGGAGGAACCAGTGCTGATGCACGTTCCTGCCCACGAGGTCCATGATCTCAGACACCATGTCAGGGGAAGAGGGAGCCTGAGTTGGGGTGAGTGTGAATGAGGTTTTAATCCTGGGTCCCAAGTGCAGATTTGCATGGGAGAGCCTCGGTAGAGAAAGGAGGGGACCTGGGGTAGACTGGTGTGTGGGGTCCCTGGGAAGAGATGCTGACTGTGGTTTAAGAGCACTCAGACCTGTCCCTGGGGCCCTGTCAGAGCTGGGCCTCTTCCTCCAGCACAGGAGCTCTCAGGAAACAGGAATTGCTGAGGGGCAAACGGCAGCTGGGGAGGAGAGTCCATATGTCTCAGGTCCCCGATGACCAAACCCATAGCCCCCAGGGCCTCTACCCTGTAGATAGACCCCTGCCCATCCATTTCCCTGGGTGTTGGCTCCTGTTCTCCCACTGTAAATGAAAATCCTGGGGTGTAACACACAATGCCTTGTCCCAGTGAATTCTTATTGTCCTGATCCAACCAATATCAATCAAATTTCACACTATTTATTCACTCACTGACCTTGGATGAAAATCCCTTTTTATTGAGTAGCTTTGCTCCTTTATATTCAATGTAGTTACTAGAGTGGATTTGTTCTTTCTCACTGGTGCTAAGTCTATTTAGGGACAAAGAAGATGCCTCGCTTAGTGACCTTCCTAGTGTGATTAGCCAGCCCAGGAGCACCTCAACCCGCTCTGTCCTGTATGTAACTCAGCACCCAGAAGATGACAGTGAACTTTAGGACCCTGTTATTGGGGTCATCACTGAGGAATCCCAGCCCTATCAGGTGCCTGAAAAGAGCTCGTGCAGAGTCCTAAGCCGACAAATATTGGGCCTCAAATGTGGCCATAATACTGAGACTCACACATTTCAGAAGGGCACAAGTGTGCTGGACCTGAACAGTACCAGGCATGACCCTCCACCCCACTGCCAAATGCATGAACCCTAGACACAGGCTGTGTCACATACGTGTACCCCCTAATTTTATGAAGCACCCAAGGGTTAAGTTCAATCTAAGGGGCCAGAAAATATGCTTTAAAATTCTATGTTTAAAAAGCCAAAATTAAGGATCAAAAATAATCTTACATACTCAGCAGGGGATACAAGATTCTGCTAGGTTAGACACAGAGACACACAAACACCAACTCAGGCAACGTGAGAATTGAGATGGATGATGTCACACCTCAGGGACCAGGCGGCTATAGAATTCATAACCACTCTTGTGTATAAACACGTGACTCACTGTGTCTGTCCCCAGGTGTCCTGTCCCAGAGCTCCTGCAGGGCCAGAACAGTGAATCCTCACAGACCTGACCCACCTGCGCTATCTCTCTATCTCCACAGTCAGCAGTTTCTTGGGGAGCTGGGCCCCCAGAACTCAGGAAGGACGCTGGAGTGCCTGGGGAATGTTTGGAATATTTTCTAAAGCTGCTGCACCAAGAGCAACACACATTTTCTTAAACTTATGAAAGCTGCTTTCACACAACAATATTAATTGTAGATTAACAATTTGTGTTTTACTTTAATCTTATTCAGTGAGATATATTTCTTTTCCCTAACATTCTTGACTCAACTTGTGGCTGTTTCACTTTATCAGGTGTAGAATAATTAAAGTATTCTGGTTTATATTTATCAATGTATTAAAAACAGTGAAAGAACCAGTTTAGAAAGGAAAGAAAACCTAGAACATTCATTTCATATTTTATCGTTGTTAGACAATCCTGCCATGATGAAAGTTTTTCTGTTTCACAACAACTTGGGCAGGATAAATGGAATTGGAGCATCTTTGCACAAGTTCGTTTTCCTGCACCACTAGCCTGATCCCTGAGCACTACAAGGGAGCCAGCACACCAACAAGAAGTAAATGCAGGGTACTCCCAGGTGGGGCCCCAAACCTAAAGGAAACACAGATTGTCTATATTTGAATAGTACAGTTCTTTATAATGATTATGTATCTATCAGTTTTATTCTAAATAAGCCATTTGCAATCATGACTGATAGTGTAATTTCTAATAAGAAATATACCTTCATCATTACTCTTTATTATTGATATTGAGAGCACTGAATCCTAACAACTAGACAGAGTTTTTTTTTTCTTTTCTTCTGGATTAATCAGATTTCATGCATTTAGTTTGGAAATGTTTTGTCCTTTATTTTCCGGAAAAGTCTGTGTATTATTGGCTTTTTCTTTTTTTTTTCTTTAAGAACTGGCTTTATTTTATTTTATTTTTATTAATGAGACACAATGAGGTACACTAGTAGACTTATAAATTTTGTGCTTGGGTTTCAATTATACAATGATCAAATACCCATCCCTCCACCAGTCCCCATTTCCCACCACCACGGATCCCAGTATCCCTCCCACCCCCCATCCTCCCCATCCCACCTTGCCTCTGTGGCAGGGCATTCCCTTTTGTTCTCTCTTTCTTATTGAGTGTTGTGGTTTTCAAAAGAGGCAATGAGTGGCAATCATGTTTGGTCTATAGTCTACTTTCAGCATGCTTCTCCCATCCTGGGAGGATCCTCCCAACACCCTTTATTTGGTGCTCCCTTCTCTATCTGAGCTGCCTTATCCCCTAGCATGTGTGGCTGGCCTCCAAGTCATGGAGCAAAATTCCTGGTACTAATCTCGGCCATTCTTGGGTGTTAGTCTCCTATTTTGTTACTTTATGTTCCCCAGATGAATGCAATCTTTCTATGTCTATCCCTCTCTTTCTGAGTCGCTTTGCTTAGCATGATACTTTCCATGTAGTACTGGCTTTTTAAAATTATTTGTTGTAGTTCACCAGTGAAACCATTTATGTTACTATTATTATCATTGTCACTATTATTATTATTCATTTTTATTCCCTCTTCCATATTGCTTTGGGCTGGAGCAATAGTACAGCAGGTAGGGCGTTTTCCTTCCACATGGCCAACTTGGCGCGATTCCTCCATCCCTCTTCGGGAGTCCGGCAAGCTACCGAGAGTATTCCGCCCCACGGCAGAGCCTGGCAAGCTCCCTGTGACATATTTGATATGCCAAAAACAGTAACAACAAGTCTCACAATGGAGATGTTACTGGTGCCCGCTCGAGCAAATCAATATACAATGGGAGGACAGTGCTACAGTGCTATTGATATTGAACCTTTAAAACTCTTTGAGTTCCATAAGTGAAGAACTAATGGTGCACTTGTGGTTTTAAAAAGGAGATTGTGAAAGGTCCCCAGAACAGGAGAGTTGCTTCACATGTGAGGGGAGGGAGGAATATAGATGCTAACCCCCAGGTTTCTCTGTCTTCAGAGGGCAGACCGGACATTGAGGTTGATGCACAATGAGAAATTCGTTAAGAGTTACATCTGCAATGGTATCTGTATAGGGCTTCAGTGCAAGGAGTGTCCCTGAGCTCTGGGATGTGGTGTATCTTGGGGTACCAGGAGAGTGTGGGCTCAGGGAGGGCATCAGTGCTCAGGGTCCTGCCTCTTGTACTGCCAATGCACAAGACCTGGTTTCTCCTTTATAAGGTAGAGGGGTGGAGAGGGAATGGGAAAACCTGAATGTCCATTTAGTGAGTTGAGGAGGGACTAGAGGTCAGCCCATCCCAGAGAGTAGGACTCCCAGGTGTAGGGTGACCAGGTGGAGGCTACCTGGCTGCAGTTCTGAGGGTAGAGATCAGTGGGCAAAGAGTGTGTGTCTGAAAGCAGAAGGAAGGAGCCAGCACACAGCTGAGTGGACACCAGGATTTCTCTTTCTGATGAAGTGACTCCTACCAGGAGACCATGATAATCCCTACAGGGTGATTTTAATTACTACAAGAGAATAATGTGCCCCTCAGACCCCAGGGGAGTCATGGTCCCATTAGTAAAACTACCATCATGAGACAGAGAGTGGGACAAACTGCTTCCCACCCACAGTGGGGATGGAGGACTCAGAGCCACAAACCACAGGACAAGGTGCCCATGCGGTCATCTGAGAGCTGAGGGGAAGGTCAAGCCTGATTTCCACAGAAAGATGATTCATCTGGTCATGAGCAACGTTTCCTCAGGGGTGAGTCCTCAGAGCCTCCTGGGGGCTTGTGCCCCTGAAGCTCACCCTGCTTCCTCCTGCAGGTGGTTTATGTCTGGGCCCACAGGGCCTTCCTCTCACTGTGTCTTTCGCACAGTAGTACAAGGCCGTGTCCTCCTCCCTCAGTTGGTTCATTTGCAGAGAGAGCGTGTTCTTGCTGTTGTCTCTGGAGATGGTGAATCGGCCCTTCACAGAGTCCGCATAGGATGTACCACCACCAGTATTGATGCGTGAGACCCACTCTAGGCCCTTCCCTGGAGCCTGGCGGACCCAGTTCATATAAGAGCTGCCAAAATTGAATCCAGAGGCTGCACAGGAGAGTGTCAGAGACCCCCCGGGCTTCACCAAGTCTCCCCCAGACTCCACCAGCTGCACCTCACACTGGACCCCTGCAAACACAAAGACATCCTTGTCAGGAAATTCTCCTCACACAAAGGATCTGCCTCTTCCATCTCTCCCATGCTCCATGTCTCTGTCACCCATGAGTTACCTCCTATCACAGCCACCAGGAGAAGCCAGCTGAGCCCACAAGCCATGTTGGTTCTGTGTGAGTCAGGATGGAGCCCCTAGGAATCCCTGAACTGACTCCTCTCCTGGAGCTGAGGCTGAGCTGGGCTGTTTTCATCACTGTGGAGAGTCTTATTTGCATATCCTCCTTCTCTATAAAAAGATCTCTTTGAACTGGTGGAGAAAAGGGAGGACTCCAGAGCAGGTGAGGGGTTCTGGGGGTGCCTGTGACCAGATTCAGAAACTCTGCTACTCCAGTATGCAATTGTTACATAACAACCGATTTAATTGATATACTTTAATGTTTATTTTAATATAAATCCTATGATGTGTACAATATTACTTCTATTTATTGAGATAATAGGACACATAAAAGTTTAAATGATTTTTACAATGTCAAAATACTCGATTTCCTGGTGCGTGACATTTTACTGGGGCTGGAGCAATATCACATGCAATGCCTTACATGCAACCCACATGGGTTTAATTCCTCCGTCCCTCTCAGAGAGCCTAGTAAGCTATCGAAAGTATCCTGCTCGCATGGCAGACCCTGGCAAGCTACTCGTGGCGTATTCAATTTGCCAAAAACAATTACAAGTCTCACAGTGGAGAAGATACTGGTGCCAGCTCAAGCAAACTCGATGAACAACGGGAGGACAGTGCTACTACTACTCAAAATACATTTTAAGAGTTGGTCCCACTATCTAGACAAAAGGAATCCACTGAGTCACTCACAGTTGTCAATGTTTTGGGAACCAAGTGTTAAGATAGAATCAGGAGTAAGGCAGAATGGCTGGATAACAGGGCCCTCATGTCTTGAATTCCACTGAAGGAAGCCCGTGTGTTGGCTGTTTTTTACTTTATCTCAGAGGAAACACTTCTGGGCTTAAAGGTATTTGTCCCAATTACTTATGATCCTCAGATGTGTAAGAGCTAAGCCCAGACAGACTAAGCTCAAAAATTGACCTAAGAATGTCATTCTCCTGATAATTCCTGGCTCTAAGCAATAATTCTCAATGTTTTGGGCATTTGGAGCTCTCAGTCCTCTAGGGAGTTAGTCCCCTGAGCAGCACCCTTTCTCTCTTCAGTCTGTCTATTGATACAGCATCCCAGGATTGGTCTCTGTTCACCAGGATCGGTCGCCAGTAACTAGAGATGCAGAGGTAGTAGAGGGGTAAGTTTCCTCCCCTGCATGTGGTTAATCAGGTTCATTCCCTGCACTTCATGTGGCTTCCCATGTGTCTAGCAGGTGTGCCCCTGAGTACAGAGCCTGGGGTATACCCAAAGTGGCACAAATAATAAAACTAAACCAACAGGAACTTAGACATAGTGTGGTGGTAGGGCACTTGCCTTGCACACGGCTGACCCAGGTTCAATCCCCTATATTCCATGTGGTCCCCCAAGCACGTTCAAGAGTAGTTCTTGAGTACAGATCCAGGAAGAACCCTGAGCATCACCGAGTCTAACCCTAAAATCAAAACCAAATGAAGAGAAAAACAAAAACAATAAAAACAAAATATAGACTATACAATCGTCAAGAACTTTGTCTGTGTATTGAGAACAAATTGTCTTTATTCTAAATTTGTTTTCACCTGGAGTATATTGGAACCCGGGTGCACTGAGGTGCATGGAGTGTGACTCTTCACATCAGTTTTGTCTCTGTCTCTCCTTCTTCCCCTGTAAGCATTTAAGTCTGCTCCCTACACAGAATACTGACTTATACAACACTGATGTTTCAGAGCACTGACATATGTAGGCAAACCTGTGCAGTGATAATTACATTCAAAAGAGTGGGTGAACCCCTCACCCCAGTGTTTCCCCTTGACTCATGTTATTCTTCCCCCCACACCTCACCCCTCTCTCATGCTCTCTGCAGTGCTCCCTGTTTGTGTGCGTGTATGAAGTGTGTGATGACGGAGATTCACTCTCAATAGCTTTCCACTCTCGGGATACATTGTGGGTTTTTAACTCAGGCCAAAAGGCGTCTTGGATTACTCTCAGTCCTGGATCTTCAAAATAGGTCAGATGAGCTTTCTAGAAGGAGGGATAAAAATGAGGAAAAGCTGTTCTACATATTACATGAATATCAAAGAGAAAGCTATAAAAATAATAACAAACAGGAAAGTACCAATTAATACTCACCCTGCCAGGCGTTGGCGTCCTGGGGGACTGGTGGGGTGAATGTGGAGAACCAAGAGGACAGATCACAGGGAAGGGATTGGGAGTGTAAGGGTGTCACTGAGAGTGGAGCTGTTCTGGAAGCGAAGGGGAAGGGTCCCAGGAAAGATGCTGAAACTGGGCATGGATGGGAGTGGGTGAGGGTGAGGGGGTCTGAGTTTCTCTGTGTTGTGACCAAATATTGGCCCATGTGGGCTGCTAGCACATGGTGACCCTCTTTGTCCCCTGGTGCGACTGAGGCCTTTTCCCAGGTGGTTCCCTAGTGCCCTCTGGTGGTGGGCAGCGCCCCTGCAGCCGCTCCGTGTCCCCTCAGGACTTCGTGTCTGGGCTCCTTCGAGTGACCCACAGTCCCCTGCACAGTCACACCCCCGGGTTCACCTGCTCTCAGGCTACTCCCCTACAGGCAGGTCACAGGGTTTCTTGGTCTCTGGAGATGGTGCATCAGCACCTCCCAGAGAGTCAGGGGGTTATTGTCCTAACACAGGCCTGCATTTCCCTAGGCCTGGTGACCTGGTCATCCAGGAGCTGCTGACCAGAATCTGCACAGGAGAGACTCCGTCTCTGTCTATGATTCTGTCTCTCTCTCCCTCCACCCCTAGGTTAAGCCTTCAGTGAGTATATCTTGTTAATGGAGATCGGAGCCGGAACTCCACATTACATTCCATCCTATCTCCAATCTGCTGTGCTACTCTTGTTTCATCGAGTTGTAGTGTTTGAGATGTCGCTCCAGGAAATCCAGAGTTTTTAAAGAGGTAAATCACTTGATCACTTGACTTCCCATTAATCACCAATTTGCTCGAGTGGGCGCCAGTAACGTTTCTATTTGTCCCTGTCACGTGCTAGTGTAGTCCAATGGCGTCTGTTCGCTCTGGGAACACGAAGAGCCTCAAACCGATCGTTCATGATCTTGATGAAGAAGTCTGACCATCTGGTAGGTGGGCGGTCACGCGGTCTTTTGACATCCCATGGAATCTAGTCAGTAACAGCTCTAGTCCAGCGGTCGACTCCAAATCTCATTACGTGACCAGCCCATCTGATTTTTGACACCTTGGCAAATGAGACAGCGTCCCTGATTCTTGATCGTCCACAGATGTCGGAACTCTGGATTCTTTCTCTCATTTGAGTGAAACGTGATATTCCAAGCATAGCTCTTTCAATTCCTCTTTGGGAGACCGGAATAGCGTTCTCATCCTCTTTGCGTAGGGCCCAGGTCTCTGAGGCATATGTTAATGCAGGAAAAACAGTGGAATCAAAGAGATGTGCCCGGAGCTGGAGGTTCTTCATTCTCTTAGCTATTTCTTTGTCGCTCTTGAAGGCCTTCCAAGCCGCTCTCTTCCTCCTGTGCAGCTCGGGTGTCAGGTCATTAGTCATGTTGAATTCTCGACCTAGGTCCACATAGCTGTTGCATTCGGAGATGGTCGTTACATTGAGAGCAAATGGAGCATCAGGGACGAGTCTGTTTCTCATAAACATTGTTTTCGTAAGATTCAGCTGTAGTCCTACATTTCCACACTCACGGTCGAAGTCAGACAGCATTTGTGCCGCTTGGCTGATGTTTGGTGTTATTAAAACAATGTCATCAGCAAAGCGGAGGTGGTGTAGTTGCCAACCATCTATCTTCACTCCCATTCCTTCCCATTCCAGTCGTCGCATGGTGTTTTTGAAGGTGGCACTGAAGAGTTTCGGTGAAATGGTATCACCCTGCTGAACCCTTCTCTTGACATCGATGATTACTTCTTTGTAGAATGGTGAGATCCTGGTAGTGAATCGGCAATACAGCTCATGGAGGATCTTGATGTATTGAACTTGAATGCCCTGATTGGCTAGGGCTTCAATGACCGCTTCCATCTCAACAGAATCAAAGGCCTTCTTTAAATCAATGAATGTTAGACAGAGAGGCATCTTGAACTCCCAAGAGACCTCAATGAGCTTGGTTATCATGTGGATATGGTCGATGGTGCTGAATCCTTTGTGGAACCCGGCTTGCTTGCATGGTTGTCCGTCATCTAGTGTTCTGCTAATCCTATTCAGGATGACTCGAGTGAACAACTTGTAGATGACAGACAATAGACAGATCTGGCGATAATTGTCAATGTCATGGACGTCTCCCTTCTTGTACAGTAGTACAGTCCTGCTGGTTTTACCTTGGGATGGAACCTTGCATTCAGACAGGTAGCGTGTGAAGAGCCGAGCCAATGTATTGATGAGTACTGATGGCAGGTTCTTCAGGTGTTAAGGTCTCACCTTGTCTGGGCCAGGTGCTGTTCGTTTCTTTACTGACAAAATGGCGTGTCAGATTTCAGAAGGGAGAACACTGGGAGTGACATATCCATCCTGTGGAATTTGGTATGTCAGCAAGTGGACATGGCTATCGAAAAGATTTGAGTAGAAGTCATAGATAATCTTCTCCATTGCCGTTCTGGAAGATGTGATAGATCCATCAGGACGTCAGAGGGCAGTCATCTTGGTCTTGTAGTTGGCAAAGGACAGACAGGCCTTACAAATACTTTCCCCGGCTTCTGCCCCACTTCTCTACCAGCACTTCTGCTCTTCTCTCTTTGAGGTCTTCCTTGATCGCATCTCTGCACTGCTTTGCGAATTTGGACGTTTGCTTGCGGTTGCCTGAGGCATGCACCAAACACCTTGGCAAATAAGCTCAAGAGTTTTCAAAGACAGGCTTTTTTTGGTGGCTATCTCTCTCTTGGCATTCCTCGCACAATCATGGAGGTGCTGATCCAGTCGACCATATTTCTCATCAATGTTGTTAACGACAGCATCTTCCCATGTTGCAGCAATAGGGCCAAAGACCTCCCAGTTGGTGGTCGTTCTGGGAGTTTTCTTTTTAAACTTTGCAGCCCTTTCTCCCCGCTCTGTGAAGTAGAATTTTGCACGAAGGATCGGGTGGTCCGATCCCGTTTGGAATTTTGGGACAACAGTGACATCGTTCAGGCAAATTTTACCTCTTTTTGTCTGAAAGAGGTAAAATAGCTGAAGTTAAATCTTTATCTGGGGGCGGCTTCAGAGCATGTGTGTGACTGCCTGGGCTTCCAGAATTACAGAAAGTTGGAGGAAATGTAAAGGAAATATAAATCAAAAGTACAATGAGAGATGTCTCAGAGAAAGACCTATATCAGAAAAAGACTCAAAAGAACAAGAGTTGGGATGTTGTCAAAAGCAAATCTGTTTCCTCATTAGCTTAGAATGTTGTCTGATTTAATGTCTATGAAAAACAGCAGGAGATTTTTCTAAAAGGTGAAAATAGAGTTTTCATATAACGCACTGATTCGAGTTAGATACCTTCACCCAAATGTGAAAATATCAAATTAAGAAGTTATAAGAAAACATACACTGAAGTATTTGATATACTGGCTAGGACACGGAAATGACCCTAATGCTTAATGGCAGTTTCATGAGTAAGAAGTTGTGGTGTGTATACAAAAAGGGATACTGTGCAGTTGTGAAAAAAGGACAAAACATCAGCATTTTCTGCACCATGGATGGAACTAGAGAATATAAGATTAAGTGAAGTTTGTCAGAGGGAGAAGGACACATTCAGGCAATCTCATTCAACTGAGGTACACAGAGAACAGAGCATCAGAATGGAAAGGATACAAAGATAACAGCCCCTGCATCCTAACCACACACTGGGGTTTCCGAGAGGAGTCGGAGGAGGGGCTCAGATCACTGGGAAGAAGAGGCCGAGTACAGGGACCACAGCAGAGTGTGGGGGTCTGTGGGGATTTGGTGCTGGAAGAAGTGCAGGGAGTTTGTGACCCACAAGTACCAACACTCAGACTATTGTCATAGTGTTCCTTCAGTGACAATAAAGAAGGTAAGGAGAGAAATCTCTCCTTTATGTGAAGAGGAGTGATCATTGGACAAAAAATCAACCTCACCTGACCTAGCAGGACAGAACAGTCTCTTTTGTACTCTGAGATAGGAAGAGGAAAGCACTAATTTGCACTAGAAGAGGAAGTAATAACTAAAATATATATAATTGTTTTTTTAAGTTGGTAAACATTATAATAAAGAGGAAAATTATCCCCGCAAAAGAAGAAAAATACGTAAAAACAAATGAAAAATAAAAATAAGAAAGTGAGTTACTGGCCCTTCTCACCCTCTCCCAGGCACAGCCCTGGAACACCTGGAGCAGCGCGCCGCCTGGTGGTCAGTCGCACCCCTGCAGCTCCCCTGTCTCCCTCAGGAGGTTTTTGTCTGGGCTAACAGGCACTTGACCTCAACTGTGTCTCACGCACAATAATACACGACTGTGTCCTCAGTCACTGAGTTGGTCAGTTTTAGGTAAACTTGGTTCTTGGAGGTGTCCCTAGAGATGCTGAGTCGGGACTGAAGACTTGGCTTATAGGCTGTGCTTCCACCACTCCACATACCACCAATTCATATACCACCAATCCAATCCAGTTCCTTTCCAGGGATCTGGCAGAACAAGCTTACACTATAGCTGGTTAGAGAGAATCCAGAGACCGAGCAGGTGAGGGACAGTGTCGCGAGGGTGTCATCTGGCTTCTACAGCTGTCCCTGGGACAGGACACCTGGGGACAAGAGACCCACAGTGAGTCACGGGCTCAGAGGCCCCATGTTCAACTTGGAGCCTCTGTCCAGGGGATACACATATCCAGGAGCTGCCACCAGAAAGAGGAGGAACCAGCGCTGATGCACATTCCTGCCCACGAGGTCCATGATCTCAGACACCGTGTCAGGGGGAGAGGGAGCCCGAGTTGGGGTGAGTGTGAACGTGGTTTTAATTCTGGGTCCCAAGTGCAGATTTGCATGGGGGAGCCTCTGTAAAGAAAGGAGGGGACCCCGGGGAGGCTGGCGTGTGGGCTCCCTGGGAGGAGGTGCTGACTGTGGCTAGGAGCACTCAGGCCTGTCCCTGGGACCCTGTCAAGCTGGGCCTCTTCCTTCAGCACAAGAAACGTGCAGAGGTGCTCTCAGGAACAGGAATTGCTGAGGGGGAAACAGCAGCCGGGGAGGAGAGTCCCCGTGTTTCTGCTCCCTGATGACCAAACCCAGCCCCCCCACCCAGGGTCTCTACCCTGTAGACAGGCCCCTGATCCTCTGTGTCCTTCAGTGTTGGCTCATGTTCTCCCACTGCAGATGGAAATCCTGGGACCAAACAGGCAGTGTAACTGTCACATAAAATTCTGACTTGGCTTTTTCCAATCCATGGTTAATCTCTTTTCACTCTATTACTCTCTCATCTTCCATGAACATTCCTTCCCCTGAAGCAGCGTCACTCCCTAATTTCAAGGTAGTTAATAGGGTTGATTTTTTAAATTTTCACTGTTAATGGTTTTGTATTGGGACAGGAAGATGTTTCTGCCTAGGTGACCTTCCTGGTGTGGTTGACCTGGACAACAGCACCTAAACCTGGCCAGTCCTCTGTACAACTCAGTGTCCAAAAGATGATCACAACTTTCAAAACCCTATTCTTGAGATTCTTCACTGAAGAATCCCAAACCATGTTTGATGCTTAGAAAGACCCAGTAAATGATCCTCAGCACACAATCTATTGTGCTAGAATTTTGGTCTTTGTGTAAAGACTCACACATGTTACAAATACAGAGTGTGCAAGCCCTGAGCAGTGACATGTTTGGCCCTACCATGTCCGCAAATGGATGGAACCTAGACACAGCCTGTGTAACATAAGTGTACCCATAATTCCATGGAGCAGCAGAGGGTTGAATTAAATCTATGGAACCAGAAACTGTACTTTATAATTTGATATTTTAAAAAGTCAGCATTTGGGGCTGGAGCTATAGCACAGCAGGTAGGGCTTTTGCCTTGTACTCAGCTGACCTGGGTTTGATTCCCATCATCCCATATGGTCTCCCAAGCAGCGGCAGGAGTTATCCTGAGTGCATGAGCCAGGAGTAACACCAGTGCATCGCCAGATGTGACCCAAAAGGCAAAAAAGAAAAGAAGTCAGAATCAAACATCAAAAGTTATCAAAATACCCAGCAAGTTCAACAAGATTCAACCAAAAATAAGCACACGGATAGACAAACAGCAACTCAGGCATCATAATTATTTAGACGGATGCGTATAACACCTCATGTACAAGATGGCTTTAGCAGGATTAATAATCTTATATAAAGCACATGACTAACTGTGGCTCTGTCCCAGGAAGTAATAAAATAGGAGACTGCAATCGCAGGAAGGCGAATCCTCACATGTCGGTTCCCAACTGTACTGTCTCTGTGAGTTCTACCCCTGATGGCTGTTTCCAGAGGAGCTGGACCCCAGACCTCAGATATAATCTGGAGAGAATGAGGAGATGCACATTGATGGGACTGTTTGCTAAAGGTACAAAATTAGACAACAGGGAGCATTCTTTATTTGAGTTTAGAAGTGCTTTATTCCTCTGAGACTCAAAACAGAAGGAGTATAGAGTTGTGTGGACAGAGGAACTCTCAGCAATCCATTTTTTAAAAATACTTTTTATTAGTGAAACACCATGAGGTACAGTTGTAGATTTACAAATTTTCGTGCATGGGTTTCAATTATACAATGATCTAACACCCATCCCTCCACCAGTCCCCATTTTCCACCACCACGGGTCCCAGTATCCCTCCCAAACCCCCACTCCTCCATCCCATCCTGCCTCTGTGGCGGGCATACCCTTTTGTTCTCTCTCCCCTTTTGGGTGTTGTGGTTTGAAAAAGAGGCATTGAGTGGCAATCATGTTTGGTCTATAATCTACTTTCAGCATGCTCCTCCCATCCTGGGAGGATCCTCCCAACACCCTTTATTTGGTGCTCCTTTCTCTATCTGAACTCCCTTTACCCCTAGAATGTATGGCTGGCCTCCAAGAAATGGAGCAAAACTCCTGGTACTAATCTCGGCCACTCTTGGGTGTTAGTCTCCTATTTTGTTACTTTATGTTCCCCAGATGAAGACAATATTTCTATGTCTATCCCTCTCTTTCTAACTCATTTCATTAAACATGATAGTTTCCATGTAGTACCATTTGTATGTAAATGTCATGACTTCATCTTTTCTAAGGGCTGGAGCTATAGCACAGCGGGTAGGGCGTTTGCCTTACAAGCGGCCAACATGGCCAACCCGAGTTCGATTCCTCCGCCCCTCTCGGAGAGCCCGGCAAGCTACCGAGAGTATTCAATATGCCAGACACAGTAACAACAAAGTCTCCAATGGAGACGTTACTGGGCCCGCTCGAGCAAATCGACGATCAACGGGAGGGCCTTTACCTTTACCTTACATAGTACTCCATTGTGCAGATGTACCAAAGATTCTTTAACCAGTCATCTATTCTCAGACACTCAGGTTTTATCCAGTTTCTGGCTATTGTAAAGAGTGCTGCAATGAACAAACAAGTACAGATGTCACTTTGATCATATTTTTTTACCTCTCCGAGGTATATTCCCAGAAGTGGTATTGCTGGGTCAAATGGGAGCTCAATTTCTAATTTTTTTATAATCGTCAATACTGTTTTCCAGAAGGGCTGAACCAGTCGGCATTCCCACCAGCAGTGAAGGAGCGTCCCTTTCTCGCCACATCCGCGCCAGAACCAATTGCTTTTGTTCTTTTAGATGTGAGCCAGTCTCTGTGGTGTGAAATGATATCTCATTTTTGTTTTGATCTGCATCTCTAACAGGGAACATTCTTGAATCTATAAAAACTTGTTTCCAACCACCAACTTTGACCATATATTTTAAGATCACTTGATCACTTGACTTCCCGTTAATTGTCGATTTGCTTGAGTGGGCGCCAGTAACGTCTCCATTTGTCCCTCTCGCGTACTAGTGTAGCCCAATGGCGTCTCTTCGCTCTAGGAAAATGAAGAGCCTCAAACCAATCGTTCATGATCTGGATGAAGAAGTCTGACCATCTGGTAGGTGGGCGGCCACGCGGTCTTTTGACATCCCATGGAATCCAGTCAGTAACAGCTCTAGTCCAGCGGTCTTCTTTAAATCTCATTACGTGACGAGCCCATCTGATATTTGATGCCTGGGCAAACGACACGGCATCCCTGATTCTTGATCGTCGATGGATGTCGGAAATCAAGATTCTTTCTCTCATTTGAGTGAAACGTGAAATTCCAAGCATAGCTCTTTCAAATCTTCTTTGGGAGACCCGAATAGTGTTCTCATCCTGTTTGCGCAGGGCCTAGGACACTGAGGCATATGTTAATGCAGGAAGAACAGTGGAATCAAAGAGATGCGTCCAGAGCCGGAGGTTCTTTGTCCTCTTAGCTATTTCTTCGACGCTCTTGAAGGTGTTCCAAGCCGCTCTCTTCCTCCTGCCTAGCTTGGGTGCCAGGTCATTTGTCATGTTGACTTCTCGACCTAGGTCCACATAGCTGTTGCATTCGGAGATGGTCGTTCCGTTGAGAGAGAATGGGGCATCAGGAATGAGGCTGTTTCTTGTAAACATTGTCTTCGTAAGATTCAGCTGTAGTCCTACCTTTCCACACTCACAGTCAAAGTCGGCCAGCATTTGTGCGGCTTGGCTGATGTTTGGTGTTATTAAAACAATGTCATCAACAAAGTGGAGGTGGTGTAGTTGCCGACCATCTATCTTCACTCCCATTCCTTCCCATTCCAGTCGTCGCATGATGTTCTCGAGGGTGGCACTGAAGAGTTTCGGTGAAATGGCATCACCCTGCCGAACCGCTCTCTTGACATCGAGGATTACTTCTTTGTAGAATTGTGAGATCCTGGTAGTGAATCGGCAATACAGCTCACGGAGGATCTTGATGTATTTAGCTTGAATGCCCTGATTGGCTAGGGCTTCAATGACCGCTTCCATCTCAACAGAATCAAAGGCCTTCTTTAAATCAATGAATGTTAGACAGAACGGCATCTTGAACTCCAGAGAAACCACAATGAGCTTGGGTATCGTGTGGATATGGTCGATGGTGCTGAATCCCTTGTGGAATCCGGCTTGCTCACATGGTTGTCCTTCATCTAGTGTTCTGCCAATCCTATTTAGGGTCACTCAAGTGAACAACTTGTAGGTGACAGACAATAGGCAGATCGGGCAACAGTTGCCAATGTCATGGATGTCTTCCTTCTTGAACGGTAGTACAGTCCTGCTGGTTTTCCATTGGGACGGAACCTTGCATTCAGACAGGTAGCGAGTGAAGAGCCGAGCCAGTGTATTGATGAGTACTGACGGCAGGTTCTTCAGGTGTTCAGGTCTGACCTTTTCTGAGCCGGGTGCTGTTTGTTTCTTTACTGACGAAATGGCGTGTCGGATTTCGGAAGGGAGAACGTTGGGAACGACATATCCATCCTGTGGAATTTGGTATGTCGGCAAGTGGACATGGCTATCGAAGAGATTTGAGTAGAAGTCATCGATAATCTTCTCCATTGCCGTTCTGGAGGCTGTCATAGATCCATCAGGATGTCGGAGGGCAGACATCTTGGTTTTGTAGTTGGCAAAGGACAGGTGGGCGTTACGAATAATTTTCCTGGCTTCTGACGCATCTACCAGTACTTCTGCTCTTCTATTTGAGGTCTTCCTTGATCGCATCTCTGCACTGCTTTGCGAGCTCAGATGTTCGCTTGCGGTTGCCTGAGGCATGCGCCAAACCACATTGGCGAATAAACTCAAGAGTTTTCGAAGACAGGCTTTTTTTTTTGTGGCTATCTCTCTCTTGGCATTCCTCCCACAATCATGGAGGTGCTGAACCAGTCGATCATATTCCTCGTCAATGTTGTCAACAATGGCATCTTCCCATGTTGCTGCAATAGTGCCAAAGAGTTCAATGCTCTTGGCCAAGTTTGTGTTGACAAGGACACCAACGCCTCCAACACCTCTTTTATCGCATGTTCCGAGGAACAATTCTTCTCCAGTGTCGAAAACGGCATGGTGAGATTCGTGCCTTCTTGTCTCGGTCAGACCAATGATGTCGTACTTGATCATTCACGCTTGTACCATCAGGTCCTTGATGGATGCATCTGATGCTAGCGTACGTGCATTGAAAATACAGACGATCATTTTTGTCTTCCTTCGTTGTGGCAGCCTAGGTCGGCCTTCAGATTTTGTCGGCCTCTCCTTTCTCATCCTTCTCAGTGCTGCCATGTCGGTGAAGCCTTCAGGGTCAGGTGAATGAGTCCAGTTGTAGTTACTGGTTTTGGCATATCGAATACACAGAGGATAGCTTGCCACGCTCTTCCGTGCGGGCGGAATACTCTCGGTAGCTTGTCAGTTTTTCCGAGAGGGAGAGAGGCTTTTGGGGCGACCTCTAATCAACCTTGTAGGTGTTACCATATTTGAACCCTATCAAATATGGTACGACAATTCCAGAAGATGGATATTTAGTGTCTTATGATGTGTCGCGCGGCTGCAAGCGGCCGCGTGGGTCCGGAAAGCGTCCTGGAGTGTGGCGACGGCTGGGTAGTGGAAGTAGTGTCCCAGAATGACCACCAACTGGGAACTCTTTGGTACTATTGCGGCAACATGGGAAGATGCCATTGTTGACAACATTGACGAGGAATACGATCGACTGGTTCAGCACCTCCATGAATGTGCGAGGAACGCCAAGAGAGAGATAGCCACAAAATAATTGCCTATCTTCGAAAACTCTTGAGCTAATTTGCCAGCGTGGTTTGGCGCATGCCTCAGGCAACCACAAGCTAATGTCCGAGCTTGCAAAGCAGTGCAGAGATGCGATCAAGGAAGACCTCAAAGAGAGAAGAGCAGAAGTACTGGTAGATGCGGCAGAAGCCGGGAAAAGTATTCGTAACGCCCGCCTGTCCCTCGCCAACTATAAGACCAAGATGACTGCCCTCCGATGTCCTGATGGATCCATCACATCCTCCAGAACGGCAATGGAGAAGATTATCCATGACTTCTACTCAAATCTCTTCGATAGCCATGTCCACTTGCCGACATACCAAATTCCACAGGATGGATATGTCGTTCCCAATGTTCTCCCTTCCTAAATCCGACACTCCGTTTCTTCAGTAAAGAAACAAACAGCACCCGGCCCAGACAAGGTCAGACCTGAACACCTGAAGAACCTGCCGTCAGTACTCATCAATACACTGGCTCAGCTCTTCACTCGCTACCTGTCTGAATGCAAGGTTACGTCCCAATGGAAAACTAGCAGGACCGTACTACTGTTCAAGAAGGGAGACATCCATGACATTGGCAACTATCGCCCGATCTGCCTATTGTCTGTCATCTACAAGTTGTTCACTCGAGTCATCCTAAATAGGATTGGCAGAACACTAGATGGAGGACAACCATGCGAGCAAGCAGGATTCCGCAAAGGATTCAGTACCATCGACCATATCCACACAATAACCAAGCTCATTGAGGTTTCTCGGGAGTTCAAGATGCCGCTCTGTTTAACGTTCATTGATTTAAAGAAGGCATTTGATTCTGTTGAGATGGAAGTGGTCATTGAAGCCCTAGCCAATCAGAGCATTCAAGCCCAATACATCAGGATCCTCCGTGAGCTGTATTGCCGATTCACTACCAGGATCTCACCATTCTACAAAGAAGTGATCGTTGATGTCAAGAGAGGGGTGCGGCAGGGTGATACCATTTCACCGAAACTCTTCAGTGCCACCCTCGAGAACATCATGTGACGACTGGAATGGGAAGGAATGGGAGTGAAGATAGATGGTCGGCAACTACACCACCTCCGCTTTGCTGATGACATTGTTTTAATAACTCCAAACATTAGCCAAGCGGCACAAATGCTGGCTGACTTTGACCGTGAGTGTGGAAAGGTCGGACTACAGCTGAATCTTACGAAGACAATGTTTATGAGAAACAGCCTTGTTCCTGACGCCCCATTCGCGCTCAGCAGAACGACCATCTCCGAATGCAACAGCTATGTGTACCTAGGTCGAGAGGTCAACATGACAAATGACCTGGTACCCGAGCTCCTCAGGAGGAAGAGAGCGGCTTGGATCGCCTTCAAGAATGTCGAAGAAATAGCTAAGAGGACGAAGAACCTCCGGCTCCGGGCACATCTCTTTGATTCCACTGTTCTTCCTGCATTAACATATGCCTCGGAGACCTGGGTCCTATGCAAACAAGATGAGAACGCTATTCACGTCTCCCAAAGAAGAATAGAAAGAGCTATGCTTGGAATATCACGTTTCACTCAAATGAGAGAAAGAATCCAGAGTTCCAACATCAGTCGACGATCAAGAATCAGGGACGCTGTCTCATTTGCCAAGTGTCGAAAATCAGAAGGGGTGGTCACGTAATGAGATTTAAAGACGACCGCTGGACAAGAGCTGTTACTGACTGGATTCCACGGGATGTCAAAAGACCGCGTGGCCGCCCACCTTCCAGATGGTCAGACTTCTTCGTCAAGATCATGAACGATCGGTTTGAGGCCCTTCATGTTCCCGGAGTGAACAGATGCCATTGGGCTACACTAGCACGCGACAGGGAGAAATGGAGACTTTACTGGCGCCCGCTCGAGCAAATGGACGACTAACGGGAAGTTTAGTGATTAAGTGATTAAGAGGAACAATTCTTCTCTAGTGTCGAAAATGGCATGGTGAGATTTGTGCCTTCTTGTCTCTGTCAGACCAATGATGTCTACTTGATCTTTTGCGCTTGTACCATCAGGTCCTCGATGGATGCATCTGATGCTAGTTTACGTGCATTGAAAGTCCAGACGATCATTTTTGTCTTCCTTCGTTGTGGCAGCCTAGTTCGGCCTTGAGATTTTATCAGCCTCTCCTTTCTCATCCTTCTCAGTGCTGCCAAGTTGGTGAAGCCTTCAAGGTCAGGTGAATGAGACCCATTGTAATTACTGGTTTTTGCATATATAATACACAACGGATAGCTTGTCAGGCTCTGCTGTGCGGGCGGAATACTTTTGGTAGCTTGCCAGTCTTTCCGAGAGGGATAAATATGATGCAAAACTGTCGACTGAATATGATGTGGTCCATTTCATTGTGGAACTGTCCACCGGGAGACTCCTATGTCCAATGAATAGATTTGTCCTTCTGGAACTGAGAGTTACCATGGATGGTCTTGGTCGACATGATGAACTCAGGCATTCTCTCACCCTGTTTGTTCCATTCTAGCCCATGGGTCCAGATGTAGAGTTCTTTGGCTGATCTTCTTGGTGCTATCTTGGCATTAAAATGAACAACAATGATCTTGTAGAATGTGTAGTCTCCTTTATAGAACTTCTCCAGCTCTATGTAGAACTTCTCAATTTCTCCTTCATCATAATTGGATGTTGGTGCGTAGACAACAAAGATAGAAACTGCCAGCAGTGCGCCACATCTATTCAAATGTAATCATCCGATTCGGGTTATTAGGCATTCGAATGAATCAATGCTCATGGCCAAGTTTGTGTTGGTAAGGACAACGGCACCACCAATGCCTCTATTGTCGCATGTTCCAAGGAACAGTTCTTCTCCAGTGTCGAAAACGGCTTGATGTGAATGATGTCTTCTCATGTCGGTCAGACCAATGATGTCGTATTTAATCTGTCACTCTTGTACCATCAGGTCCTCGATGGATGCATCTGAGGCCAGCGAACGTTCATTGAAAGTATAGTCATTTTTGTCTTTCTATGTTTTGACAACCTTGTTCGGGCTTGAGATTTTATCAGCCTCTCCTTGCACATCCTTCTCAACGCTGCCATATTTATTTGTGGCTCCTTCAGGGTCAGAGGAATGAGACCCATTGAAGTTATAGATTTTGGCATATCGAATATGCAACGGATAGCTTGCCAGGCTCTGCCATGTGGGCGGAATACTCTCGGTAGCTTGCCAGGCTCTCCAAGAGTGATAGAGGCTTTTGGGGCGGCCTCTAATCGCCCTTGTAGGTGTTCCCATAGTTCAAACCATATTTGAATCTATCAAATAAGATGCAGCAATCCTAGAAGATGAGTATTTAGTGTCTTATGATGTGTCATGCGGCAGCTTTGTGGACAGCATCCTGGAGAATGGCGGCAGCTGGCTAGTGGAGGTCTTCGAAAACTCTTGAGCTTATTCGCCAACGTGGCTTGGCGCATGCCTCAGACAATTGCAAGCACATGTCCGAACTCTTAAAGCAGTGCAGAGAAGCGATAAAGGAAGACCTCAAATAGAGAGGAGCAGCAGTGCTGGTAGATGCAGCAGAAGCTGGAAAAAGCATTCACAACGCCCGCTTGTCCTTCGCCAACTACAAGATGAAGATGACTGCCCTCTGACGTCCTGATAGATCTATCACATCTTCCAGAAAGGCAATGGAGAAGACTATCCATGACTTCTACTCAGATCTCTTTGATAGCCACGTCCATATGCCCACATACCAAATTCTGCAGGATGGATATGTCATTCCCAACATTCTCCCTTCCGAAATCCGACATGCCAACTCATTGGTAAAAAAACAAACAGCACCTGGCCACACAAGGTCAGACCTGAACACCTGAAGAACCTGCCATCAGTAATCATCAATACACTGTCTTTGCTCTTCACACACTACCTGTCTGAAGGCAAGGTTCCATTCCAGTGGAAAACCAGCAGGACTGTACTACTGTACAAGAAGGGAGACATCCACGACATTGGCAACTATCGCCTGATATGCCTATTGTCTGTCATCTTACAAGTTGTTCACTGGAGTCATCCTGAATAGAATTGGCAGAACACTAGATGAAAGACAACCATGCAAGCAAGCCAGGTTCCGCAAAAGATTCAGCACCATTGACCATATCCACAAGATAACCAAGCTAATTGAGGTTTCCCGGGAGTTCAAGATGCTGCTCTGTCTAATGTTCATTGATTTAAAGAAGGCCTTTGATTCTGTTGAGATGGAAGTGGTCATCGAAGCTCTAGCCGAACAGGGCGTTCAGACTCAATACATCAGGATACTCCATGAGCTGTATTAAGGATTCACTACCAGAATCTCACCATTCTACAGGGAGGAGATCATTGACCTCAAGAGAGGGGTTCAGCAGGGTGATATCATTTCACCGAAACTCTTCAGTACTACCCTCAAGAACATCATGAGATGACTGGAATGGGAAGGAATGGGAGTGAAGATAGATGGTTGGCAACTACACCACCTCCGCTTCGCTGATGACATCTTTCTATTAACACTAATCATTAGTCAAGCGGCACAAATGCTCGCCGATTTTGACCATGAGTGTGGAAAGGTTGGATTACAGCTGAATCTCACAAAGACAAGGTTTATGAAAAACAATCTCATTCCTGACGTTCCATTCTCTCTCAATGGGATGAACATCTCTTGAATGCAACAGTTATGTGTACCTAGGTCGAGAAGTCAACATGACGAATGACCTGGCACCTGAATTGCGTGGAAGGTAGACATTGGCTTGGAACAACTTCAATAGTGTTGAAGAAATAGCTAAGACCACGAAGAACCTCCAGATCTCTATGATTAGTTGCCTACTGTCTGAACCCCATGAAACATGGTGTGGTAATTATGGAAAATGGGTAAAAAATGTATTATGAAAGTGGCCAGAAAGCGAACTGGAGAGTGGCTGCGATTGGGTAGTGGAGGTCGGCTTCCGGGGCTGGGTCCCAGGGTTGGGCAGGGCCCTTGCCTGTCCCTCTCTGGGTCTCACCAAGTGAAAACAGCCTGGCACGGAGTCCCTTGTGCTATGCATTCACATCAAATAGTGGATATTTAAGCTTAGTAGTTAGTATTGTAATTTTCTGTTTAATGTTGGTCTTTCTTCAGGCCAGTCAAGTTAATGAAGGTATGCACTTTTGTGGTGACCCTTCCCTTCCCTGCATGCACACATGTTCACATACAGACATGTAGGAATTGAGATGCTGCTATGTTCAGCAGGTATCTGGGATACGTGAGCACCACAGTAGGAAACTGAGATGCTCCATCAACATTGGTGCAGGCAATGCCTGTTCCCTACCCAGGAACAGCAAGTCCAGGTCCTGCTCCCGGGGATTCTGGGGACCCTTTTCTGATGTGAATCCTCAGGCCCAGGACTGAGGAGGGATCTGTGGAGCTCCAGGGCCCCTTATCAAGGATAAACCGTGTTTATCTGAGAGATTAAGGCAAGGACTCTTACCCGTGACTAGTTGTGATCTAACTGGATTTGATACTCTTCCTCAGGTCATTTGAGGAGAAACTTCTCCCTGTGAAATGCTGTTCCCTGGGGATCGCTAGTATGCAGAAAAGAGTATCAATGGGAAAATGCGTCAGCATTGAAGATTGATCACTGGGCCCACACTCTAAGGGATGTCTCTCTCTCACAACCAAGGATGTATGGGATGCTGTTTTCATGCATATTCTATGACTGGACAGCACCCACCTGGCCCATCTGTGGGATGGACCATGGGCTCATCTTCTGTTGTGACGGGGAGTCTAACTACAGAAGTGACCTCCTTTGTGATTTCTGAGGAAAAATATTATAGACAAAAGGAGGCGCTGGCGGATCCAATTCCAGTAGTAACTGCTGGTGACAGAGCCCCCAGAGACAAAGCAAGCGAGGTAGAGGGTCTGGTAGGGCTTCACCAGGCCTGGACCCGACTCCTGCAGGGTCAGAGCAGACACAGCACATGGGGACAAGGGGAATCAGTCACTGCCAGTCCCTGTAGTCACTCGCTCCCCTAGACCCTGTCATATGTGGAACACTCACCCAGGGGGCTGTCACCAGAAAAAACCTGTGGTGGGTACCTAGTGATGTCTCTAATGAGTACCTGTGGTGGGTATCTAGTTCTCAACAACCTGGAAACGTCATGTCTTAATCCACCTTCTGTCCTTCGGATATCAGGAGACTGACTTTTGGCTTATTGGAGGGATAAAGATGTAAGCACACATGATGTAGGGAGAACGCATCCAGTAAAACAAACTTATCACTTAATCACTTAACTTCCCGTTAGTCGTCATTTGCTCGAGTGGGCCCCAGTAACGTCTCCATTTGTCCCTCTCGCGTGCTAGTGTAGCCCAATGGCATCTGTTCGCTCTGGGAACATGAAGAGCCTCAAACCGATTGTTCATGATCTTGACGAAGAAGTCTGACCATCTGGTAGGTGGGCGGCCACGCGGTCTTTTGACATCCCATGGAATCCAGTCAGTAACAGCTCTAGTCCAGCGGTTGTCTTTAAATCTCATTACGTGACAAGCCCATCTGATTTTTGACACCTTGGCAAATGAGACAGCGTCCCTGATTCTTGATCGTCGACTGATGTTGGAACTCCGGATTCTTTCTCTCATTTGAGTGAAACGTGATATTCCAAGCATAGCTCTTTCAATTCCTCTTTGGGAGACCGGAATAGTGTTCTCATCCTGTTTGCGTAGGGCCCAGGTCTCTGAGGCATATGTTAATGCAGGAAGAACAGTGGAATCAAAGAGATGTGCCCGGAGCCGGAGGTTCTTCATCCTCTTAGCTATTTCTTCGACGTTCTTGAAGGCGTTCCAAGCCGCTCTCTTCCTCCTGCGCAGCTCGGGTACCAGGTCATTTGTTATGTTGACTTCTCGACCTAGGTACACATAGCTGTTGCATTCAGAGATGGTCGTTCTGTTGAGAGCGAATGGGGTGTCAGGAAGGAGGCTGTTTCTCATAAACATTGTCTTCGTAAGATTCAGCTGTAGTCCTACCTTTCCACACTTATGGTCAAAGTCGGCCAGCATTTGTGCCCCTTGGCTGATGCTTGGGGTTATTAAAACAATGTCATCAGCAAAGCAGAGGTGGTGTAGTTGCCGACCATCTATCTTCACTCCCATTCCTTCCCATTCCAGTTGTTGCATGATGTTCTCGAGGGTGGCACTGAAGAGTTTCGGTGAAATGGTATCACCCTGCCGAACCCCTCTCTTGACATCAACGATCACTTCTTTGTAGAATAGTGAGATCCTGGTAGTGAATCGGCAATACAGCTCACGGAGGATCCTGATGTATTGGGCTTGAATGCTCTGATTGGCTAGGGCTTCAGTGACCGCTTCCATCTCAACAGAATCAAAGGCCTTCTTTAAATCAATGAATGTTAAACACAGCGGCATCTTGAACTCCCGAGAAACCTCAATGAGCTTGGTTATCGTGTGGATATGGTTGATGGTGCTGAAACCTTTGCGGAACCTGGCTTGCTCGCATGGTTGTCCTTCATCTAGTGTTCTGCCAATCCTATTTAGGATGACTCGAGTGAACAACTTGTAGATGACAGACAATAGGCAGATCGGGCAACAGTTGCCAATGTCATGGATGTCTCCCTTCTTGAACAGTAGTACGGTCCTGCTGGTTTTCCATTGGGACGGAACCTTGCATTCAGACAGGTAGTGAGTGAAGAGCCGAGCCAGTGTATTGATGAGTACTGACGGCAGGTTATTCAGGTGTTCAGGTTTGACCTTGTCTGGGCCAGGTGCTGTTTGTTTCTTTACTGACGAAATGGCGTGTCGGATTTCGGAAGGGAGAACGTTGGGAATGACATATCCATCCTGTGGAATTTGGTATGTCGGCAAGTGGACATGGCTATCGAAGAGATTTGAGTAGAAGTCATAGATAATCTTCTCCATTGCCGTTCTGGAGGATGTGATGGATCCATCAGGACGTCGGAGGGCAGTCATCTTGATATTGTAGTTGGCGAAGGACAGGCGGGTGTTACGAATACTTTTCCTAAGCTTCTGCTGCATCTACCAGTACTTCTGCTCTTCTCTCTTTGAGGTCTTCCTTGATCGCATCTCTGCACTGCTTTGTGAGCTCAGACGTTAGCTTGCGGTTGCCTGAGGCGTGCGCCAAACCATGCTGGCGAATTAGCTCCAGAGTTTTCGAAGACAGGTGTTTTTTTTTTTTTTGTGGCTATCTCTCTCTTGGTGTTCCTCACACATTCATGGAGGTGCTGAACCAGTAGATCGTATTCCTCGTCAATGTTGTCAACAATGGCATCTTCCCATGTTGCTGCAATAGTGCCAAAGAGTTCCCAGTTTGTGGTCGTTCTGGGAGTTCTCTTTTTGAACTTCGCAGCCCTTTCTCCCCACTCTGTGATGTAGAATTTTGCACGAAGGAGACGGTGGTCCGATCCCATTCGAAATTTTGGGACAACAGCGACATCGGTCAGGCAAAACCGTCGATTGAATATGATGTGGTCTATTTCGTTGTGGAATCGTCCACCAGGAGACTCCCATGTCCAATGTTTAGATTCTGCCTTCTGGAACTGTGAGTTACCATGGATGGTCCTGGTAGACATGATGAACTCAGACAGTCTCTCACCCTGTTTGTTCCATTCTAGGCCATGGGTCCCGATGTGGAGTTCTTCATCTGATCTTCTCGGTCCTATCTTGGCATTAAAATCACCCACAATGATCTTGTAGAAGGTGTGGTCTTCTTTATAGAACTTCTCCAGCTCCATGTAGAACTTCTCAATTTCTCTTTCATGATAATGAGATGTTGGTGCGTAGACAACGTAGACAACGAAGATAGAAACTGCAGGCAGTGAGCCACATCTATTCAAATGTAAACGTCCGATTCGGGTTGTTAGGCATTCAAATGAATCAATGCTAATGGCCAAGTTTGTGTTGACAAGGACACCGACGCCACCGACACCTCTTTTATCGCATGTTCCGAGGAACAATTCTTCTCCAGTGTCGAAAACGGCGCTTGCCTGACTGATGTCGCTGTTGTCCCAAAATTTCGAACGGGATCGGACCACCGTCTCCTTCGTGCAAAATTCTACTTCACAGAGCGGGGAGAAAGGGCTGCAAAGTTCAAAAAGAGAACTCCCAGAATGACCACCAACTGGGAACTCTTTGGTACTATTGCGGCAACATGGGAAGATGCCATTGTTGACAACATTGACGAGGAATACGATCGACTGGTTCAGCACCTCCATAAATGTGCGAGGAACGCCACGAGAGAGATAGCCACAAAAAGTCGCCTATCTTCGAAAACTCTTGAGCTAATTCGCCAGCGTGGTTTGGCGCATGCCTCAGGCAACCGCAAGCTAACGTCCGAGCTTGCAAAGCAGTGCAGAGATGCGATCAAGGAAGACCTCAAAGAGAGAAGAGCAGAAGTACTGGTAGATGCCGCAGAAGCCGGGAAAAGTATTCGTAACGCCCGCCTGTCCTTCGCCAACTATAAGACCAAGATGACTGCCCTCCGATGTCCTGATGGATCCATCACATCCTCCAGAACGGCAATGGAGAAGATTATCCATGACTTCTACTCAAATCTCTTCGATAGCCATGTCCACTTGCCGACATACCAAATTCCACAGGATGGGTATGTCGTTCCTAACGTTCTCCCTTCCGAAATCCGACACGCCATTTCGTTGGTAAAGAAGCAAACAGCACCCGGCCCAGACAAGGTCAGACCTGAACACCTGAAGAACCTGCCGTCAGTACTCATCAATACACTGGCTCGGCTCTTCACTCGCTACCTGTCTGAATGCAAGGTTCCGTCCCAATGGAAAACCAGCAGGACCGTACTACTGTTCAAGAAGGGAGACATCCATGACATTGGCAACTGTTGCCCGATCTGCCTATTGTCTGTCATCTACAAGCTGTTCACTCGAGTCATCCTGAATAGGATTGGCAGAACACTAGATGAAGGACAACCATGCGAGAAAGCAGGGTTCCGCAAAGGATTCAGCACCATCGACCATATCCACACGGTAACCAAGGTCATTGAGGTTTCTCGGGAGTTCAAGATGCCGCTCTGCTTAACGTTCATTGATTTAAAGAAGGCCTTTGATTCTGTTGAGACAGAAGCGGTCATTGAAGCCCTAGCCAATCAGGGCATTCAAGCCCAATACATCAGGATCCTCCGTGAGCTGTATTGCGGATTCACTACCAGGATCTCACCATTCTACAAAGAAGTGATCGTTGATGTCAAGAGAGGGGTGCGGCAGGGTGATACCATTTCACCGAAACTCTTCAGTGCCACCCTCGAGAACATCATGCGACGACTGGAATGGGAAGAAATGGGAGTGAAGATAGATGGTCGGCAACTACACCACCTCCGCTTTGCTGATGACATTGTTTTAATAACACCAAACATCAGCCAAGCGGCACAAATGCTGGCCGACTTTGACCGTGAGTGTGGAAAGGTAGGACTACAGCTGAATCTTACGAAGACAATGTTTATGAGAAACAGCCTTGTTCCTGACGCCCCATTCGCTCTCAATGGAACGACCATCTCCGAATGCAACAGCTATGTCTACCTAGGTCGAGAGGTCAACATGACAAATGACCTGGCACCCGAGCTGCGCAGGAGGAAGAGAGCGGCTTGGAACGCCTTCAAGAACGTCGAAGAAATAGCTAAGAGGACGAAGAACCTCCGGCTCCGGGCACATCTCTTTGATTCCACTGTTCTTCCTGCATTAACATATGCCTCAGAGACCTGGGCCCTACGCAAACAAGATGAGAACGCCATTCAGGTCTCCCAAAGAAGAATAGAAAGAGCTATGCTTGGAATATCACGTTTCACTCAAATGAGAGAACGAATCCGGAGTTCTGACATCCGCCGACGATCAAGGATCAGGGATGCTGTCTCATATGCCAAGGTGTCGAAAATCAGATGGGCTGGTCACGTAATGAGATTTAAAGACGACCGTTGGACTAGAGCTGTTACTGATTGGATTCCACGGGATGTCAAGAGACTGCATGGCCGCCCACCTACCAGATGGTCAGACTTCTTTGTCAAGATCATGAACGATCGGTTTGAGGCCCTCCATGTTCCCGGAGCGAAGAGATGCCATTGGGCTACACTAGCACGCGACAGGGACAAATGGAGACGTTACTGGCGCCCGCTCGAGCAAATCGACGACTAACGGGAAGTTAAGTGATTAAGTGATTAAGTCGAAAACGGCATGGTGAGATTCGTGCCTTCTTGTCTCGGTCAGACCAATGATGTCGTACTTGATCATTCACGCTTGTACCATCAGGTCCTCGATGGATGCATCTGATGCTAGTTTACGTGCATTGAAAATACAGACGATCATTTTTGTCTTCCTTCGTTGTGGCAGCCTAGTTCGGCCTTGAGATTTTGTCAGCCTCTCCTTTCTCATCCTTCTCAGTGCTGCCATGTCGGTGAAGCCTTCAGGGTCAGGTGAATGAGACCAGTTGTAGTTACTGATTTTGGCATATCGAATACACAACGGATAGCTTGACAGGCTCTTCCGTACGGGCAGAATACTCTCGGTAGCTTGCCAGTCTTTCCGAGAGGGATAGAGGCTTTTGGGGCGAACTCTAATCACCCTTGTAGGTGTTACCATATTTGAACCCTATCAAATATGGTATGACAATTCCGGAAGATGGGTATTTAGTGTCTTATGATGTGTTGCGCGGCTGCTTCTTGAGTCCGGAAAGCAACCTGGATTGTGGCGATGGCTGGGTAGTGGAGGTAGTGTTGATCGTAAAACAAACAGGGGGGATAATAAATGATTAATAGGCATTTGTTTATCTTGTGATCTCTAAGTTACAGTCTTCCTTTGATATAGTCAAGTAAAAGTGCCTTATCAAATTCGGACACATCAGTGGAAGGTGGAGAGTCAGGAACAGAGAAAATGTTCCCTGGAGAGAACTTAGATGAGAGGCTGTATGTAACCAGTCAGCCATCAGCTCCTGCTCCTTTTTCCTCAGGCTGGAGCGATAGCACAGCGGTAGGGCGTTCACCTTACAAGCGGCTAGCATGGCCGACCCGAGTTCGATTCCTCCGCCCCTCTCGCAGAGCCCGGCAAGCTACCGAGAGTATTTGATATGCCAGACACAGTAACAACAAAGTCTCCAATGGAGACGTTACTGGGCCTGCTCGAGCAATTCGAGGATCAAAGGGAGGGCCTTTACCTTTACCTTTAATGACCTTAGCGCCCCCTGCTGGCCGTTGTCTCCTGCAGTCCACACTCTCCCAGCAGGGAGATTTGTGTCTGGGCTCACCCTGACTTCCTCTCACTGTGCCTCTCGCACAGTAATACACGGCTGTGTCCTCGGGGGTCATAGAGCTCAGTTGCAGGGAGAACTGGTTCTTGGAGGTGTCAGCCGTGATGGAGATGCGCCCCTGGAAGCCTGGGCTGTAGATGGTATTACCTGAGCAGCGCCCCTCCATTCCAACCCTTTCCCAGGGCGCTGGCGGATCCAGTGCCAGTAGTCCCTGCTGGTGACAGAGCCCCCAGAGACAGAGCAGGTGAGGGAGAGGGTCTGACAGGGCTTCACCAGGCCCTGGCCCGATTCCTACAGGGTCAGAGCTGACACAGCGCCTGGGGACAAGGGGAATCAGTCACTGTCAATCCCTGCAGTCACTCTCTCCCCTAGACCTTGTCACATCTGGGACACTCACCCAAGGGGGCTGTCACCAGGCAGAGGAGAAGACCCCAAAGAATCATCTTCTTCTCGACCACAGCTCTGTCTTCCCCAGAGACTCAGCCCTGAGTGAAAAGACAATTGTGAGCTCCACAGCCCAGAGAGCATTTGACCCCAGAGCCTGAGAGAGATTTGCAAGAGGTGACCCAGTCTGTTAAAAGGGGAAACTTTCTTACCTTGGATTTCCGTGTCCCACTGGAGCGCTGAACTCACACACCCTGTCTGGTAGATTGAGCACTTGCTTATGAAGCACATTGAACAGGTTATAGGAGGCTCCTCACTTATTTTAATAATCTGTCTTATCCTAGTTAAAATAATCACAATTATTTCAATTTCAAGTTGCTAGTGAAAATACTTTGCATTGTTTATATCTTAAAAAATTTTTAATATAACCACCATTTAGAATTATTATAATAATACTTAAATTTGTTTCAAATCTGTCTCTCTCTAAAATAATAGCACTGTAGCACTGTCCTCCCATTGTTCATCGATTTGCTCGAGCAGGCCCAGAGACCTCTCCATTTTGAGACTTGTTATTGCTGTGTTTGGCATATTGAGTACATCATGGGTACATTGTCAGGCTTTACCATGCGGGCGAGATATTCTCGGTTCCTTGCCGGGCTTTCCGAGAGTTTCTCCTCTCCTCTCAGAAAGCAGGAATTGAACCCGGCTCAGCTGGGCTGGCTGCGTGCAAGGCAAATGCCCTACCGCTGTGCTATCACTCCAGCTCCTCTAAAATAATATCCAAATGAAAACTGCCCTTCCCAGTACTCATTTCTTTCCATAAAAATTATGACATAGTTGTATCTTATAACTGTTTACAAAGTACATAGTCAATAGTACATAGTACAATGGAAAATTTCTGTTTGAGTTTTATTTTTGCTTTTTCGTTTTGGGGCCACACTCAGTGATGCTTGGTGGCAACCCCTAGCTTTGCACTCAAGAATTACTCCTGGCAATGGATGCTTCTTCTGGGAAACCAGGAGCTGGTCCTGGTGAGGCCCCTTTAGCTCCAACTGAGGCAGCCCCAGCAGCCGAAAACCTCTGGAACTCAACTGCCGCCATGCTCAAGGTCACTCTCCACATGCTTGGAAGGGCCTCACTCAAGAGCCAATCTATTCCTGGACAGTCACACTTTACCCCATCAGTACACCAAGAATAGCACACCTCATATGATGGGGTGTAAAGTAGAAGGCAACCGATCTTAGTGCTAAATATATTTATAAATACATACATATATATATATATATATAAAAGCAGACAAGTCTCAACCTTTAACAACATGTTACTAATCTCTTCTAGAAGGCTTAATGGCTCCTGGGTGAAATACAACAATCTTCACACACTTTCCTCGAAGGAACATTATTTGTCTCATTTTCAGTGAATTTTTCATAACAAGCAATACAAAATAAATTATTTTAGTTCTGCTTTGGGGGCAGGGTTTGGGGCTCAGGATGGAAATATGGTAGTGGAAAGGTGTAATGGTGGTGGCATTGGTGTTCGAATATTAATCACTTAATCACTTAACTTCCCGTTAGTCGTCGATTTGCTCAAGCGGGCGCCAGTAACGTCTCCATTTGTCCCTGTCGCGTGCTAGTGTAGCCCAGTGGCATCTGTTCGCTCCGGGAACATGAAGGGCCTCAAACCGATCATTCATGATCTTGACGAAGAAGTCTGACCATCTGGTAGGTGGGCGGCCATGCAGTCTCTTGACATCCCGTGGAATCCAATCAGTAACAGCTCTAGCCCAACGGTCGTCTTTAAATCTCATTACGTGACCAGCCCATCTGATTTTCGACACCTTGGCAAATGAGACAGCGTCCCTGATCCTTGATCGTCGACGGATGTCAGAACTCCGGATTCGTTCTCTCATTTGAGTGAAACATGATATTCCAAGCATAGCTCTTTCTATTCTTCTTTGGGAGACCTGAATAGCGTTCTCATCCTGTTTGCGTAGGGTCCAGGTCTCTGAGGCATATGTTAATGCAGGAAGAACAGTGGAATCAAAGAGATGTGCCCGGAGCCGGAGGTTCTTCGTCCTCTTAGCTGTTTCTTCGATGTTCTTGAAGGCGTTCCAAGCCGCTCTCTTCCTCCTGCGCAGCTCGGGTGCCAGGTCATTTGTCATGTTGACTTCTCGACCTAGGTACACATAGCTGTTGCATTCGGAGATGGTCGTTCCATTGAGAGCGAATGGGGCGTCAGGAATGAGGCTGTTTCTCATAAACATTGTCTTCGTAAGATTCAGCTGTAGTCCTACCTTTCCACACTCACGGTCAAAGTCGGCCAGCATTTGTGCTGCTTGGCTTATGTTTGGTGTTATTAAAACAATGTCATCAGCAAAGCGGAGGTGGTGTAGTTGCCGACCATCTATCTTCACTCCCATTCCTTCCCATTCCAGTCTTCGCATGATGTTCTCGAGGGTGGCACTGAAGAGTTTCGGTGAAATGGTATCACCCTGCCGCACACCTCTCTTGACATCAACGATCACTTCTTTGTAGAATGGTGAGATCCTGGTAGTGAATCCGCAATACAGCTCACGGAGGATCCTGATGTATTGGGCTTGAATGCCCTGATTGGCTAGGGCTTCAATGACCGCTTCCGTCTCAACAGAATCTGTTCGAATATTAAATGTAATTAAATATTGTGAACAACTTTATAAAAATAAAATTAAAATTTTAAAAAGAATTACTACTTGCAGTGCTCGGGGGGACCATATGGGATGCTGGGGATGACCCCCATTGGTGATTAAAGAAAAGCAAACTATGAATTGTACTATCACTCTGGCTCGCTGATTTTTGCATTTTGGAGTTGGGTTCTATTCTACCATGCATTCTCATGAGGCAGACATTTGTTATAGGCTACATTTAAACTATTCCATATGCTTCTTTTAAATTTTTTATGGAATCTGTAGTTTCTCTAACTTTCAAAAATAAATCTACAACTGCCACGTCTAATGTTTCCACTGAAGTCTCTCTGCTTCTGTCCATATCTGCGCATATTTCATCTCTATCAGAGCTTGGGTGTCACTGCTCAGGGGTCCCGCTGTTCCCACCCTTGTCACCCTCCACCAGTGCAACAGTCAGTTCTGTTGCTCCATCAGATGCCTCCACCAGTGGGTAACGTCCAATGACATTTAAGGGGAACAAGTGTCCTGGGAGGAATGGATTTCTGGAGATGACTGAAGTGCGTCTGACAGACCCTTTCCCGAAATCCCCTTGTCACTGCAGACCTGGCACAAGCTCAGTCTGAACTGACCTGTTCATACTCGGTGACTGATGGAAACTATGTCCTCTCTCTCTCTCTCTCTCTCTCTCTCTCTCTCTCTCCTCTCCCTCTCTCTCCTTTCTCTCTCTCCTTTCTTACTTTAAACACTGTGACTTAGAAAGTTCTTCACAATGCAGTTGTTTCAGGCATTCAACATGCCAAAACCTGTCCCATCACCCATGTGTTCTTCCCTCCACCAACGTCCCCAATTCCCCACCCCCAAGCCGGATCCACTAATTAATTGATTTTACACTGTTTGTTACAGCATCTGTCTCCTAATAGTGTTGCTACAATCCCGGCCTGAGGATTTCCTGAGCTGTTAGGTGCACCTGGACCATCTGTGGTAGTGGTTCACTCGTGAGCCCAGTGAGGTTCCACTCAATGTTCCCATGTAATAATTCCTGCGTATCTCCTGGGCTGGCAGCCCTGTGAGTTTGGGGCTTTGCACAGCTGCATAGGTGGTGACTGGAACACTCAAGTGCAGGTGATTCTCTGGCCTGTCTGATACCAACCCTGAAGACGAGACATTTTCTGGCAGTGACGAGAGCCAGATGTCGTTGGATCGAGCGCTGGGCCTTGGGCAGGGCAGGGACTTGGTCTGTCCCCCTCCTGCCCAGAGTCAAGAGATCTTGGCATAGGGGCAGTTGGGCCTTCTTGGATAAGTCGGTTGCCAATGTCTCTCCAAAACGCTGTCACCTCAAGCAGATGGGGTTGTGAGAGCCTGGTGTTGGGAAGGGGAAACTTAGGAGCATGTGTTTAACAGGGTTGACCCTCCTTCTGTCCCCCTGTCTTCAGTGGTCCCAGAGTTGGTTTGATATCCCCTGGGCATTGTAAGGTGAGATGGAAGGCAGAGAAACCCCCGGGGTGACACTGATCTTTTCCTCTCCATTCTGACCCCAGAGAGGCAGAGCCTGAGCTCGGGAGTCAGTGACTGTAGGATAACACTTTTTTGTCCTTCCTCAGGTAGCTTAGGTTTGTCAGGTCACATTCATCTAAGGACACTGAACTTGTATTGTAAGCAATGTCCTTTCTGTGTGGACACAGGAAGACAGTTAATATTATGCTTTGTAACTTAGGAGTTGATTGACTCCGAATAATATTTACTCCTGGGCATCTGATTTCTTGACTCAGTTGCCCTTAGTTCCTAGCACCCCAAAAGCAGGGTCCCGACGAGGGACTGAATGGACCCAGGGCAAGCTGTGAGCTACCCTGGCATCGAAATGGGCCAGGTCAAAGAGCCACGATACTCAACTATAAGTTGAAGGCATGATCATGGACAAATGCTGTCATGATCCAAAAGTAAGTAACGACGAGACTAGGACCCTGCTGGAGCTAGGAAGATTAACCTGGCCTGAGGACTGTGGAATGTATAGTGAGATGTTCTCAGGAAGAACCAAAGTAAATTTATATCTCTTACTGTGCTCATACAGAATGGCATTGCTAGAAATATTAGAAGTAGATTTATTACAACTATTTAAGTAGATTACTAACTGAGGGAAGAACACACCCTTGTTGGGATACCACCCTTGAGCGGATCTCCTAGTAATCTGAAGTAATCTCTGTAGATGAGATTTTATCCTTGAGTTAATCTCCTGGAGGAGTGGTCTTATCTCTCTTTGTTGATTCGTCAGTATTCAACCCACCTTTATGTCACCACCTTATGTGACTGCTATATAAACTAAGACGTAAGCTCAGAGGGGAGAGTCAGAAGCGAGAGAGCTCGGGCTCTGGAGATCCAGAGTCAGAGTCAGAACGAGAGAGGTTCCAAGATTGGGGCCAAGGAGAGAAGGAGGTAGGGAAAGACAGGAGTGAAGAGGATTGGAATAAACTACTATTGATATAGACCGGCCTGGCCCTCGTTTCTTCTTCCGTCTGCCCTTGACCAACAACCGTTCCGATGCAGGCCACACACAGCGGCTCAAGAGCACCGAACACAGGCGGTGAGACAGTGCCATCCAGTGAGCCCCTGAACACACAACCTTCGGCGAGATAAGATTTTACAAGTGACCCTGGAAAGAGTGTTGGCTCCAACCAAGTAAGAACCAGACTCTTAAGTGCCTTTATTTTATTTGGAATGATGATTTGCTTTTTTGTTTATTTTTTTGGGGGGATGCACACCCAGTTCAGGGCTTAATCCTGGCTCTGTACTCAGGGGCAGGTTTCAGTCGGGCGTGGGGACCACATGAAATGCCAGAATAAAACCCTGGTCAGCCGTGTGCAAGGTAAGGACCCTGCCCACTGTGCCATACCTCCGCCCTGAAATGATATTTTCAATAACTCCTTTATTTCTTCACTGAGATTTTCAAGTCTTCCTCTCAGTGTTCTCATAGGCTCAGTGACGACTCTGTAAACTCAAAAAGACAGCAGAAGAGTTGGTCTATTCCAATCCTCTCTCCATTCACTCCTATCTCTCCTCTGCCTCTTCCTCCCCATGTTACTTCATTCTCCTCCTCAATCCCCCATATATATATATACATACATATATATATATATATATATATATAGAGAGAGAGAGAGAGAGAGAGAGAGAGAGAGAGATGCCCTCTGGAAGAATCAAACTGTAAGTTTATGTCTCTTACTATGCTCATACAGAATGACATTGCTAGAAATATTAGAAGTAGATTTACTATAATTATTTAAGTGGATTACTAGCTGAGGAAAGAACATACCCTCATTGGGATCCCACCCTTGAGAAGATCTCCTAGTGATCTGGAGTAATCTCCTCAAATGAGATTTTGTCCTTGAGTTAATCTCCTGGAGGAGTGGTCTTACCTCTCTTTGTTGATTTGTTAATATTCAATCCACCTTTGTGTCACCACCTTACGTGATTGCTATATAAAAATAAGACTTAAGCTCGGAGGGGCCTCAGGCTCCGCTCGGGCTCCAGAAGGCAGAGTCAGAAGTGAGAGGGGCTCAGACTTGAGAAAGAGAAGCAGAAGGGGAGTGAAGATTGGAATAAACTACAATTGATACCTACCAACCTGGCTCTCATTCCTTCCTTCACCTGCCCATCGCCATCAACCTCCCTGGGGTGGAGGAAGCGGCGTGAGACTACTGTACGAGGGTGGCAGGAGAGATAGAGCACTCCTGGCCTTTTGAAAACACACACATATCATCTACAGACTTTTATTTAAGGTTCATTAATGGCTTGGAGATTGGGCCAACATCCTTAAGAACATTGAGGAACATATAGACAGAACTCTCAGTACTGATCTGAGGGGTATAATCAATGGTTTGAGTCTGATTGGAAATCAAATCTGAAAGTAAAATCACTGGGACCCGTGGTGGTGGAAATGGGCAATGGTGGAGGGATGGGTATTTGATCATTGTATAATTGAAACCCAAGCACAAAAATCTGTAAGTCTACAATTGTACCTCATGGTGTTTCACTAATGTCACTGTCACTGTCCTCCCGTTGTTCATCAATTTGCTCAAGCGGGCCCAGTAACGTCTCCATTGGAGACTTTTGTTGTTACTGTGTTTGGCATATCGAATACATTGCGGGTAGCTTGCCAGGCTCTGCCGTGCAGGCGAGATACTCTCGGTAGCTTGCCAGGCTCTCCAGGAGGGGCGGAGGGTGTTTCACTAATAAAAATTAAAAAATAAAAAAAATTTTAAAAAAAGGAAAATCAAATTAACAAACCAAAAAACAATCAGTTAAAATAATTTAATGTGGCAAGCAAACTACACTAAAATGAGAAGATAACAGATGAAAGGGGAGGAAATGTTTACCCATCACACGATAGTTATGACCCTAATATCTAAGATATCTATAGCACTTATGAAGCTCTCCACCAGGAAAGCTTTGACTATAAATCCCCGTCATAAAATGGTGTGGGAACATGCACAGAGACTTCCCAAGAGGAGACATCCCTGTGGGCTGTAGGTATAGAAAGTGTTTAGCAGCACTGAATGGCAGGGAAATGTCAATAAGGACGGTGGTGTGTCCTCTCTGCCCAGTGAGAATGGCCAATATCAAGACTAGAAACAACTAGTGTGAGCTGGAATGTCCCAAAGAAAGATGCAGTTTCAAGGTTGGTTTGGAATGTCAAAGTTTGATTCTATTTCTATAAAAAATAGTAAAGAAATTTCTCAAAAAAAATGAAAACAGAGTTTCCACGATGTGAATAATTTCGTAATTTTGTGATTCACTTGATCACTTGACTTCCCGTTAATCACCAATTTGCTCGAGCGGGCACCGGTAACGTCTCCATTTGTCCCTGTCGCGTACTAGTGTAGCCCAATGGTGTCTGTTCATTATAGGTACACGAAGAACCTCAAAACGGTCATTCAGGTTCTTGAAGAAGTCTGACCATCTGGTAGGTGGGCGGCCACGCGGTCTTTTGACATCCCGTGGAATCCAGTCGGTAATGGCTCTAGTCCAGCGGTCGTCTCCAAATCTCCAAACGTGACCAGCCCATCGGATTTTTGACTACTTGCCAAATGAGACAGCATCCCTGATTTCTTGATCGTTGATGGAGGACAGAGCTCCAGATTCATTCTCTCATTTGAGTGAAACATGGTACTCCAAACATAGCTCTTTCAATTCCTCTTTGGGAGACACAAATAGCGTTCTCATCCTGTTTTCATAGGGCCCAGGTCTCTGAGGTGTATGTTAATGCAGGAAGAACAGTGGAATCGAAGAGATGTGCCCGGAGCCAGAGGTTCTTTGTCCTCTTAGCTATTTCTTCGACTCTCTTGAAGGTGTTCCAAACCACTCTCTTCCTCCTGCTCAACTAAGGTGCAGGGTCGTTCGTCATGTGACTTCTCTGCCTAGGTACACATACCTGTTGCATTCAGAGATGGTCGTTCCATTGAGAGCTAATGGGGCATCAGGAATGAGGCTGTTTCTCATAAACATTGTCTTCATGCGATTCAGCTGTAGTCTGACCTTTCCACACTCACGGTTAAAGTCGGCCAGCATTTGTGCTGCTTGGCTGATGTTTGGTGTTATTAGAACGATGTAACCAGGAAAGCAGAGGTGGTATAATTGCTGACCATCTATCCTCACTCCCATTCCTTCCCATTCCAGTCGTCGCATGACGTTTTCGAGTGTGGCACTGAAGAGTTTCAGTGAAATGGTATCACCCTGCCGAACCACTCTCTTGACATCAATGATTACTTCTTTGTAGAATGCTAAGATCCTGGTAGTGAATCCATAATACAGCTCACGGAGGATCCTGATGTATTGAGCTTGAATGCCCTGATTGGCTAGGGCTTCAATGACTACTTCCGTCTCAACAGAATCAAAGGCCTTCTTTAAATCAATGAATGTTAGACAGAGCAGCTTCTTGAACTCCCGAGAAACCTCAATGAGCTTGGTTATCATGTGGATATGGTCGATGGTGCTGAATCCTTGCGGAACCCAGCTTGCTCGCATGGTTGTCCTTCATCTAGTGTTCTGCCAATCCTATTTAGGATGACTCGAGTGAACAACTTGTAGATGACAGACAATAGACAGATCGGGCAATAGTTGCCAATGTCATGGATGTCTCCCTTCTTGTACAGTAGTACAGTCCTGCTGGTTTTCCATTGGGAAAGAACCTTGCATTCAGACAGGTAGCGTGTGAAGAGCCGAGCCAGCATATTGATAAGTACTGACGGCAGGTTCTTCAAGTGTTCAGGTCTGACCTTGTTTTGGCGGGTGCTGTTTGTTTCTTTACCGATGAAATGGCGTGTAGGATTTCAGAAGGAAGAGCGTTGGGAATGACATATTCATCCTGCGGAATTTGGTATGTGGGCAGGTGGACGTGGATATCAAAGAGATCTGAGTAGAACTCATGGATGCTCTTCTCCAATGCCCTTCCGGAAGATGTGATAGATCCATCAGGATGTTGGAAGGCAGTCATCTTGGTCTTCTAGTTGGCGAAGGACAGGTGGGCATTACAAATGCTTTTCCTGGCCTCTGCCACATCTACCAGCACTCTGCTCTTCTCTCTTTGTGGTCTTCCTTTATCACATCTCTTCACTGCTTTGTGGACTCAGTCATTCGCTTGCGGTTGCTTGAGGCATGCGCCAAACCACGTTGGCAAATAAGCTCGAGTTTTCGAAGACAGGCTTTTTTTGGTGGCTATCTCTCTTTTGGCATTCCTTGCACAATCATGAAGGTGGTGATCCAGTCGACCATATTTCTCGTCAATGTTGTTAACGACAGCATCTTCCCATGTTGCAGCAATAGTGCCAAAGACCTCCCAGTTGGTGGTCGTTCTGGAAGTTCTCTTCTTAAACTTTGAAGCCCTTTATCCCTGCTCTGTGAAGTAGAATTTTGCATGAAGGAGACAGTGGTCTGATCCTGTTTGGAATTTTGGGACAATAGCGTCATTATTCAGGCAAAATGGTCGATTGAATATGATGTGGTCAATTTTGTTGTGGAACCGTCTGCTGGGAGAATCCCATGTCCAACGTTTAGATTCGGCCTTCTGTAACTGTGAGTTATCATGGATGATCTTGGTCGACATGATGAACTCAGTTCCTCACCCTCTTCGTTCCATTCTAGCCCATGGGTCCCGATGTGGAGTTCTTCAGCTGATCTTCTTGGTCCTATCTTGGCATTAAAATCACCAATAATGATCTTGTAGAAGGTGTGCTCTTCTTTATAGAAGTTCTCCAGCTCCATGTAGAACTCCATTTCCCTTTCATCATAATTGGATGTTGATTCATAGACAACGAAGATAGAATCTGCAGGCAGTGAGCCACATCTATTCAAGTGTAAATGTCCAATTCAGGTTGTTAGGCATTCAACTGAATCAGTACTCATTGCCAAGTTCACGTTGACAAGGTCGTCGATGCCTCCAACGCCTCTTTTATCACATGTTCCGAGGAACAGTTCTCCACTGTTGTAAATGGCGTGATGTGATTGATGCCTTCTTGTCTTGTTCAGACCAATGATGTCGTACTTGATCTTTCATGCTTGTACCATCAGATCCTCGATGGATGTATCTGATTCCAGTTACGTGCATTGAAAGTAAAGACAATCATTTTTGTCTTTCTTCATTTTGGCAGCCTAGTTCGGCCATGAGATTTCCATCCGCCACTTGTGGCCGTGAGACACATTATAAGACATTTAATACCTATCTTCCAGAATTGCCGCACCATATTTGATAGGGTTCAAATATGGTTTAAACAACAGGAAAACCTACAAACGGTGATTACTGGCCATCCCAAAAGCCTCTATCCGTCTCGGAGAGCCCGGCAAGGTACTAAGAGCATTCTGCCCGCATGGCAAAGCCTGGTAAGCTATCCGTTGTATATTCGATATGCCAAAACCAGTAATTTTGTGATTAATGTTGATTAAATAAATATTTTAATTAAAATTAGTTTCTATGCCAGGTCTCACGGGACAGCAGAGGAGTTGATCCTCCTCCTCTCCCTCCACCCCGCTCCAATGGGACTTTGAGAATATTCTCACAGTCGGCCACTTTCTATTTAAGCTCCCACACGGCATGATCCAGAGACACTCAAACGAATCTTGGACCAGAGCAACTTCCTGCAGTGATCTCTTCAGATCCTAATTAAAAAATTTAAAATTTCTAGAGTGCTCAGGCGCTCTCGCAGCCATGCGACATTATATTGTATCCGTAACAAGCAATACAAAACACATTTTCTAGCATTGCATTTTCAGCAGATATGAGTGGTGGTGGGACTGGGCTCAAATAGCGAAGGTTACCAAACTAGAGAAAAAGAATATTATGCAAATTTTCTGCCACACAGGTAGGGATAGGTGTGGAATGGGGTCAGGGGATACTGGGGACTTTGGAAAACGTTCACTGGTGAAGGGATGAGTGTCTGATGATTGTATGATCGAAGCTTAAACATGAAATCTCTGTTACTGTACCTCAGAGTGAACTAATAAAAAGGAGGGAAAAAATAGTTTCCCTATGACAAAATGATTTCACCCGGATAAGTAAACCCAAACCTGAAAACATTAATTTGAGAAGATATACGTAAACATATGCTAGTTGTAGTGTTTAGTATAGTGTCAGGGACATAGAAACTATCCTACTTCTTCATGACAGTTATGCTACCTGCTTATATGTCTAACTTGTTGGAATGTTGTTCGATTTAATGTCTATGCAAAGCTCTAGGAATTTTCTCTAAAAAGTGAAAATAGAGTTTCGATATAATGCAGTGATTTTGCTTTTGGCAACATTGCCCAAATGTGAAAACATCAACATGAGAAGATATAAGTAAACATAATTTAAGTACAACATTTGATATACTGACAAGAACATAGAAATAATCCTAATGCTTAATGACCATTTCATGAGTAAGAATTTGTGGTATATATTTACAGTAGGTACTATGCCGCTTCATGAAAAGACAATATCACAGTTTGCTGCAACGTGGATGGAATTGAAAAACATCAGATTAAATAAAATGTCTCAGGAAGGATAAATTCAGAGGATCTAATTCATTTGTGGGACACAGAGAACAGAGCATCAGGATGGACATGATCCAATTATAACAGCCCCTGCATCCTAACCACACTCTGGGCTTCCCAAGAGAATTTGGGTGGGGGCTCAGATCACTGGGAAGAAGAGACCAAGCACAGGGGCCACGGCAGAATGTGGGAGTCTGTAGGCATTTGGTGCTTGGAGAAGCGCAGGGAGTTTGTGACCCGCAAGCAACAACACTCAGACTATTTTCATCATATTTGCTCAATGACAATATGAAGGTAAGAGGGGAAACTATCTTTTCAGTGAAAAAAATCTTTATAGGAAGAATTCAACATATTACCTAAGGGATATAACAGTCTCTAGTGAAGTCTGGGCTGGAGCGATAGCACATCAGGTAGCGTGTTTGCCTTGCATGCGGCTGACCTAGGTTCAATTCCTCTGTCCCTCTCGGAGAGCCTGGCAAGCTACCGATAGTGTCCCGCCCACACAGCAGAGCCTGGCAAGCTCCCCATGGTGTATATGGCAAAAACAGTAACAACAAGTTTCACAATGGAGACTTTACTGGTGCCTACTTGAGCAGATTGATGAACAATGGGATGAGAGTGCTACAGTGCTACAGTGAGCTCTGAAACAGGAAGAATGAAAAAATTCATATTACAAAAGGACGTTATATATAAAATTTATTTACTTTGTTTATTAAATTTTCTTTATATTTTTTCAACAAAAGTGAAAAAAAAGTAATCCCCTTACAGCCCCTCTCTTCCTGCCCCCAGGCACAGCCCTGGAGTCTCAAGAGCAGAGCACCCCCTGGTGGTCACACACACCCCTGCAGCTCCCCTGTCTCCCTCAGCTGGTTTGTGTCTGGGCTCACAGGGACTTGCCCTCATTGAGTCTCTTGCACAATAATACAGAGCTGTATCCTCAGTTACTGAGTTGCTCAGTTTCAGGTAAATTTGGTTCTTGGAGGTGTCCTGGAGATGCTGAGTCAGGACTGAAGACTTGGGTTATGCCTTGTGTCCCTATTATTATACAGAACACCAATCCAATCCAGCCCCTTTCCAGGGGCAGACTGTTCCAGTTTACACTACAGCTGGTTTAGAGAAAATCCAGAGATGGAGCAGGTGAGGGACAGCGTCTGCAAGGGTGTCACCAGGCTTGGTCCCAACTCCTGTACCTGGGAGAGAACATCTGGGGAAGAGACCTACAGTGAGTCATGGGCTCAGAGGCCCCATGCCCACCTTGGAGCCTCTGTTCAGGGGAGCAGCGGGATGAGTCTCCACACAATGCTCAGGGCACTCTATGACCACACAGAAGTCAAGGGGCTCGAATGCTGTGTCACCCCTTGCACCCCACATACCTCTTCTGTGTGATGTGGGAGTGCCCATTCTGCTTGTCCCATCCATCTGGGGAGAGGGCAGCAGAGCTAGGGAGGCAGAAAGTGGAGCGAGAAGACATTTGCAGGGATCACAGTAACTTTCTCCTTGTTATGGAAACAAGGGGACTGACAGGAAAGGCGGCCAGTATCTGAGAGAAGCTGTTCCAGGCTCTACTCTGGCGCTTCCAGGAAGCCAGAGCAAAGCAGAACTCCCCGAGCAGGCAGAGGGGTACAGAGAGAAAACAGGGCGGCCGGGGTCTCGGGCAGGGTGGAGGAAAGGAGGAAAGCACAGGGGGAGACAGCGACTCATCTGAGCCCCAGTGCCCAGCACCCACACCTCAGTCCCTCAGAGAAGCTCCAGGGGCCAAGGGAGAGGAGGGAGGGAAGGACACAAGGACGGGGTGGGGGGGGGGGAGAGGAAGAGAGAGAGATGTAGGGGGAAGGGAAGAAGGGGGGAGCAGCCTGTATCTGACAGAGGAGCCCTGGAAGGTTACGGAACTGCAGCCCTGCAACCCTGGACAGCCCGAGTCGGGCGCGGCCGCTGGGAGCCAGTGTCCACTTGGGCTTGTCCCGGGGCTCCCTGTATCCACGTGGGGCCGTGGGCTGTGTGGGCAGTGCTGACCGTGGCGCTTCGTCTGGCCTAGCCCAGAGCCCTTTCCCGTATCCCTGCTGGGATAATCAGCACGGAGGGGTCAGGCTGACCCCGGGTCTGAGAGGAAGGGTCCCTGTGGCCCTGTGCATTGGGCCCCACTGACGTACAGTCCTGCAGTGCGGTCTCGGGTCCGGGGCCATCGACGGACTCAGACCCTGAGATCCCTGGGAGAAGGTGTCCCCGACATGCACAGCTTCGTAGGGTACCGGGCAGGTGGAGAGGGAAGTTCTGCACTGATGTCAGCTTCTCCCATCGATAGTGCAATTGATACTCATCAATCGGTAAGTTCCAGTATTTCCCAAAAATGACTCAGAGTCCAGGAAACTGTGTTTGTGCCAAACCCACAGTCACTGGCTGTCATGGCCTGTGTCAGGGCCTGGGGATGGGGCAGGGCTTGTGCGGAGGGTTAGGGGGAGCAAGAGAGAGGGTCCCATGAGGGGCGTCTGTGGGAGAGGAGAGGAAGCAGCTGGTGTCTGACACCACCCTAACGCCCACCTGGGGAGTTTCATGACGTCTGTAGGTGAATTTTCTCAACTACACTGAGGTGCACTGTACTAGATCCTCACGACTGTAGAGCAGGTTCTTGGTTGTGGAGGAGCAGATTCAATCCCCAGCATTTGGTATGGCCTCCTGAGCTCACAGGCATGATCCCTGAGCACATTGCCAGGAGTAAGTCCTGAGAATCGCTAGGTGCAGCCTAAGAACAAACACAAATTCCATATCCCCCATTTAATCCTCTCACTGTAAGACTACATGATAACAAATGATTAGAAGTAAGAATAAAATTTACCTGGTTATTCGCAAAACTAACATTATATCTGACCATTCCATTTTCTGTTATATGGCTTGCAACACAATTTTTAATTTAATTTGACTTGATTTTCATTACTAGTTGCTTGGGTAAGAGAATGTGGGATGTTCGTTGTTAGCAACAAGACACTTGTTCAGTACATGCCATGTGATTTTGGCATGGTCCAGTTCCCTTACAAAGCAGTCACTGATGGAGCAATATCCACCACCTTCCCAAGAGAATCTGTCCTTGATCACATACAGGACATTATATTGGGACACTCGTCCACATTGGCTGTAGTGTGTTCTTCCTGGTTTTCGAGTATCTGGAGTCCCCATCTCCTTTCTGAGCTGACTGAAGGGGTTTCCATTGTGTGGTGTATGTAGATTTATACCCAGCCACTCGTTCCCTTGGACCATAATTCTGTCATCGGAGAATAATGTCTTCCAGGGCAAAGCCTCCAGGCTTTCAGGATTCAGTTGGGACTGGGTAACACAGAGCCAGTGGTTGGTGATGGAGAACACTGGCATTCCCAGGTGTAACTTGAAGTTATCACCACACGCAGAGGACAGGGAGTCTGATCTCTCCAGCAATGTAGACAACGGTTTGATAACAAAGGGGACCCTTATACCTGTCAGTTCTTGTGCACACCAAGAAGGGTGCATTGACAACAGCCCTAGAGGTTTGATTTCTGGACTTCCCTGTCCCAGGAATCTCTCTGCGCCTTTCATCTCTACCCACGTTGGTCTCCAGGCTGGCTTGGGTAGGAATTCTGTTTCAGTGCTCCACAGTGACCTCGGTTGGAATTTTGGCCCACATTGTGCTTGTTTTGCCATAAAGAGTGGATGAAGTGTCATTCTGACACATGGATTGGTGATGCTCCCTGGGGAAGGTAACAAAGATATTCTAGAATCAGGTGTGGGTGTTCTCCATGTCATAGGGCAAGGGTTTGATTCACTTTTTGTATATTGTTCATTTTTATATATTCTAAAGCATTTTTCCAAGAGCAGAAATAAACCTTGGAGGCAGCTTTGAAGGAAAATTCATAGACCTGATGAACCCATATGCTCAGTATTAGTGTGATCTACGTGCATTGATTAGCCCATCATGTGGTCTCTGTTATGTCTGCTAGGGGAATCTCATTGGCACTAATCACTGTATCACTGTCATCCTGTTGTTTATCGATTTCCTTGAGCAGGCACCAGTAACATCTCCATTCCTCCTAGCCCTGAGATTTTAGCAAGTGCCACAATGGAGGCTCTTTCAGGGTTAGGGGGATGAGCCCCATCATTGTTACTGGATTTTGTCCTATTGAATACGCCACAGGGAGCTTACCAGACTCTGCCATGTGGGCAGGATATTTTCGGTAGCCTGCCAGGTTCTCCGAGAGCAAGAACTAGACAGTAAGGGGTTACGAGGCGGTGAATTCCTCTTATTGACACTAATAAGAGAGATTAATATCTTTGCATGTTCCACTTCTCTAGTTTTTGATTTCAGGTGTTTCCCCAATATTTCCTTCGGAGTTTCAGGAAAAATCAACTCAACCATGGACTCATTTGTTACTAGTCGATGTCCATGCATTTGCCTATAAGGTGTTTGTTCTCTAAATCAAGTGAAACAAAGTGGAAATTCTTGGCTATTAATTTTTGAACTACAAATGAGTCCCAAACGTAGTGGTTTAATTACTAGTCTTTATTTCCTAGTGAAATTGAGGCAGGTAAAGCCAAACCCCATGTAATCTCGGCTTGGGTGCATGAGTCATGGGGATGGAGGGAGTAGCAGGAGCAGCTGAGGCCTAAATCAGAAGACGCTGTGCCGGTCCATGCTGCTGTCGGCTTTCCTAGGTTCATCCCAGATTGTGTGTCTGCCTGGGCAATGAACTTCCCCCAATAATGATGCCTCAAGATCAAGATTACACAGGAGGAGAGGGAGAGGTAAAAGGTGCTACATCTGCTGCCTTTTGCTGATAACAGAAAGCATGTGAGAGATAACAGAAAATATGTGAGAGTTGAGATAGGAACACTGACACTATTCATTGACACCAGGACATATTGGAAAAGAGACTGTGCACACTTTGATAACATGTCAATCTCCTACTCTCTCCTTATCTAATGGCTGGGTTCTGTATGTAATGTGGAGAAACAAATATGCACATAGGGGAACGGTTCCACAATCTCTGTAGCAAGTGGTCATGCCATCACCTGGATTTTATCTCAGAGAAAATTATTTTCTGATGCAATGAATTTCCAAGAAATGTGCATAGATACCATTTTGCACAGTAGTTAGAGAATGTCATAAGCCCATATTTTAATTTCACATTCTATCATCTCTGCCTATGCTGATCTCTGCTCTTTGAGCACCAGCTCTGTTCCAGTGGCAGGGATGGTTAGAGGAGACTGTTGTGGGCAGTGTTCCTTCAGGCACTCACTATAGTAGGGAGAACTAAAAGAATGGGCTTCAGACATAGCCCAAATGCACCTGGCTCTAGTGCCACCTAGAGCTGGTTACCTGTGTCTGTTCTTTTGCCATAAGTGGAAATGAATTCATCACTGGCATTCGTTTCTTTACATTTCCTCAAAGACATGATCAGATTGCAAAACATGGGTCATTTGGAGTTTCCAAGAATAGAGCAACAGTCCAAGGACTTTCTATGGCACCAGAACCTATTGACAATCGTATCTTTCTCTAACATCTGGGGAGCACCCGTGCACAATTCTACAAGAAAAAAATGTATCACGACTGGTATTCTAGAGAGAAGTCATCTTCCTCTTGGCTGTTGCTGAAGGACAGAGAGAAATCCTGAGCCTTTCTCTGAAATGAAGCCTGGCCCTATGAGACCCATTTTGTGTCCCAGACCCTGACTCTTTGAGGAGGAAGTCAGGAGAATCAGTGTCTCTGTCATCTCCTCACCCAGCACAGCTGTCGCTCCCACAGGTTTCTGACATACTCAGGATGTGGTTGTCACACTGTGTCTCTCGCACAAAAATACACGGCCGTGTCCTCAGTGCTCAGCCTGCTCAGTTCCATGTAGGCTGTGCCCTTGGACTTGTCTGCAGTGAAGGTTAGTCTGCCCTGGAACTTCTGTGCGTATTTTGTGGCACTATTACCAGGGTATATCCATCCCATCCACTCGAGCTCTTGTCCCGGCGCCTGCCGCACCCAGTGGATATTGCGGTCTGTTAAAGTGTATCCGGACGCCTTGCAGGAGATCTTCACTGATGTCCCAGGTTTTCCCATCTCAGCCCCCGACTGCACCAGCTGCACCTGGGAGTTCACACCTGTGGATAGCAGACAGGAGTGGGTGGACTCCACTTGACTGGCCCCGTTCTTCTAGCCCAAGGCATGGGGATGCTTACCTGCAGCCACTGCCACCAGGAAGAGAATTCTCCAGGTCCAGTCCATGGTGGGGAGCGTGCACTCAGAGGTTTCTGAAAGTGTGAGTGTGCCTGCTGTGTGAGGTTGTCAGGACACAGACACATCTGTATTTAACTCAGTGTCCCTTGTTTAATTTGCATATTCATGAGGAGGGAGAATTAATAGCTAAAGGCCTGGTCCAACCTGAGAAGGGGCTGGTGGAAGCCACTAGGTCTATCCTCAAGGGGAGTGAAGAGGCCCACGTTCCAACTGTTGTTTGAGATGAGACTCTGCCCTATCCCAGGACTCTGTGCACACAGAGCTCCCCCTCTGGAGGGCCAAGTCGTTTCAGCACCTTCCCCTCAGGGCCCCCCATATCTGTATGTCCTGGGCACATCTGGACACACCTGGACTTTGAGGTTATTTCTCGGATCCTGGAACTCCCCAAGGGATGCCACAGTGAGACTACAAAGCCATCCCAATGCCCCAGTGGTTTCCATTGTAGATATTAAGAAGTCCAGAAACACCACCTACATACAGGTTTTACTGCCTTATCAATATGATAAATGTTCCACCCAAAACGGTTAAGTATGCACAATTTAGCCTTCTGTGTTCTATACTTATTTTTGTTGTGGTTTTCTCAACAAAAAATTTAGTTTTCTGAGTTTTTAAAATTTTTTATTTTTTTTTTATTAAATCACTGTGAGATAGACCCTTACAAAGCTGTTCGTGATTTGACTTCAGTCATAAAATATTCCTGTTTCTGAAGAGAAAACTTTTCCATCTCTGCATCCCTTGTAGCTTGCAACTCGGTGCTCTTGGGACGTGGCGCTCCATGTAGCCCGGTCCCCACCCTTCAGGGAGAGTCTCTGGGCTCCCAGGGGCTTCAACCCCTTGGTGTCTCTAACACAGGATTGAATCCTGGGACTTCACTTCAGAAGCCTTGTTCAGGACTCAGATTCTTCCTGGGCCTTTTGTTTTTGTTTTAAGCCACACCAAGCAGTTCTGAGGGCTTACTCTTGGCACTGCGCTCTGGAATTGTTTAGGTAGATGCATCCTAGAAAATATTGACAAATTAAATAGTAATATGTCTAACGATGATAGGTGGCACTGAGTGTTCTTTGCTGAGATTATGTAAAAGTAATACAATAAACACTTAATTCACTCAAATAAAAATAGTAAAAACTATCAAAATAAAAGAGGATTTAAGTCTTTAGGTAAAGACTTTAATATAAACAAAAATATATTAAATTGGTTAAATTTATAAAGACTTTTTCCAAACCCAGGCATAAGTAGAATACAGCTGTCAACAAGTTTATTTTATAGCTGTATTAATATGACAAATGTAAGTAAATAAATGAATAGCACTGTAGCACTGGTCCTCCCATTGTTTGCTCGAATGGGCCAGTAACATCTGCATGGTGAGACTTGTTGTGACTGTGTTTGGCATATCAAATACGGCAAGGGGAGCTTGCCAGGCTCTACCATGCAGGTGGTATTCTCTCCGTAGCTTGCTGGGCTCTCAGAGGGGTGAAGGAATTGAACCCGGGTCGGCCCAGTGGGCCAAGTGCAATGCAAACACCTTACCACTGTGCTAGTGCTCCAGTCAACTCTCGCCCAACCACCCACGCAGTTTTATCGGGTAAAGCACATGATCGAAGTCTTGGGGAGAAACGATGCCAACCTATTAGCCCAAGTAAGAATGAAACTCTTGGCAAAGCCTCACTTAGGGTCTGAAATCGTAGGGCAGGGTCAGCACAGCCGCCACCTCCCCCTCTGGTCCTCCAGTATTTACTCACTGGCTGGGGGCATGGCAGTGCCCAGGCTGATGCCCACCGGGGGTCGGGGTTCATCTGCCGAGTGCAGGCGAGCATCTCCCCGGTCTGATATCTGCCCTGGGCCCCCGGGGTTCCTGCGTCTTGTCCTCTGATCGTGGCAGAGGGCTGCACGCACCACGACGCCCGCGGGTGGTCCCAGTGCTCCCCTGGCCGGGGACTCCCTCGGCAGCATGCAGGGAGGAGACTGGCCTGGCGCCGGCCGTTGCCCTCAGCCTCCCCCGCGGTCACGGTCGCTCCGGATCCCCAGGGACAACCCGTCCAGCGCGAGCCCTGGGCCCGGCCCCCACATACTCCTGGCGAGCCAAAGTGGGAAGGGCTCGGGCTGGACACGCGGCGCCCAACGTGCCCCTCGGCCTGGCCGCTGCCTGCTGTCGGCCAGCGCTGTGGTCACACTGCGGGTCCTACCCTTGTGACTCCGCGGGTGGGAGGCCCAGGCACAGCCCCAGCTGCCCATCCAGCCCCTCTGCATCCTTCCCATTCACCCGCAACAATGGCCTGGGCCTGGGTTGAAGGAATGAATACGATAAAATAGTAAAGTTTTATTGGATACATCACTTGAACTATGACTTTTTCAATGATGCACAAGAATATTCTTTAAAGAGATTTACTTAGAGAAATGCAAGGAGAGAGAGAGGGATAGGGAGAGGGAAGGAAAGGGAGGGAGAGGGAGTGGGGAGGAGAGAGAGAGGGAGAGAGAGACAGAGAGAGGGAATGAGAGGAAGAGAGAGAGGGAGAGAGGGAGAGAGAGAGGGAGAGAGAGAGAGGGAGAGAGGGCACAGGATTGACAAAGACAACACCCACACGGAATGTTGTCATCATCACATGAGTCATCCTTCTCCTTTATTTATCCATTGGATCCTATACAGATTCTCTCTTTCTCTCTCTCCTTTCTCTCTCTCTCCTTTCTCTCTCACACACTCTCTTGGGTCTATGGATTATAATAGAGACACTGAAAGGTTATCATGTATATCCCTTTTCCTGCTTCCAACACTCAGTTCTTATCCAGACTGACCATATCTAAATATTCCTATCATACTGGTCCTTCTCTGTCCTTCTTAGCCTCCCACACACTTGGAGCAAACTTCCAACCATTGACTAGTCCTTCTGGCCCTTGTGTTTCCTGGCACAGAATATTAACCTCATGCAAAAGTTTAAATCCACAGAATAATACAATAATTCTATATCTGTGCCTCTCCTTCTGACTCATTTCACTCAACCTGATACTCTCCAGGTCCATCCATTTATGAGTGAATTTCTTGATTTACCTTTTTCCAGCAGTTTCATAGTATTTTATTGTGTAGATGTACTATGTTTTATCAAGGTAACTCTTCTCAGACACTCAGGTTTTTCAAATTTCGCTATTGTGAATACAATATTGTGATGCAGTAAACATGGGCCTGCAAATATATTTCCAAATTATTGATTTGGGGTCCTTTGGGATCAATGTCAGGAAGGAATTTCTGAGTCAAATGGAAACTCATTTCTTAGTAGATTGGGCAGTATCCAAGTTTTTTCCAACGAGGTCAATTTCATTGTTATTCCCACCAGCAGACTATGATTTTTGCATTTCCACCATATCTATGCTAACACAGAATGTTTTGATTCTTTGAGATTTGTGCCCTTTTCCCTTGGCATGAGGTGATATCTCATAATTATTTTAATTTACATTTCTCTGAATAGTGTCAGGGAGAATTTATTTATACAGTTCTCTGCATCAAAGTCTACTTTAAGAATGTATTTGTTTAAAATCCCCATTTTAGATGGGGTTTATTTTTGGTGTAAGATCCACAAGTGCTTTATATATGTTTGATTTATCCTACATCAGATGAGGTGAGTAGATATTTTCCTCAGTTTTTTTTCTTTTAATTCTGGCCATATTTTCATTTACAATGATTGAGCCATTAAAAACAGGTAGACTAAAACTAAAAGCATGAAATCAGTGAAAACTTTGGCTTTATATTGATCTCAAAATAATTAGTTTATGAGAGGGACATTGAAACAAGAAGACAGAGACCATGTGTTTGAACTCAGCCAAGAGTAACCTGATGTTGTTGATATGAAATTTTGTGGTTATGGTCACAGTTGACCATAATAAAAAACACAAAGTCACCTTTAATGTTGGGTGCAAAAACAGCCGAGAGGGTGGGTCGGTCCTCAGGTGGAATTGTGATCAATGTGGGGTGGGTCATTGCAGGTTCAGAGTCGGGACACACCTCACATGTCTTCACAGCACAGGGCCTCACTCAGCCTCTGTGCACACAGAAATGTCCTAAAATGTGGTTCCTCCTTCCACAAGCACAAGGCGAAACAAAATCGACCCTGGACTCACTCCCCACTATCTTCTCAGAGAGTCACCAGGGCTCAGCACTTCCCTTTCGACAAAGATGAGCCTTAGGTACTTTATGTTTCTAATGGAAAACTCAAAACGTTAACTAGTGGAGATGATCATAGTGGTGTTCATGACAGCACCGAGTAGAGTAGCCAAGATGCATGCACAACACACAACCACAGCGTTCCTTTCTATTTCCTCATTCAGCCGTGAAGTCCGTTCTTTCTCTCCTTCAGGTCTGTTTGAAGGACAGTGGTCATTGTTTCCTTTCTTCTCTCTATAATACTCCTGAGTCTCCCTGTCAGAGTTTTCTTCAGGTCAGAGAGCAGTGAGAGGATTGTTGTTCTCCAAACACCGACAATGCATCAAATGTTCTGATGTTCTTACCTGGATTCAGTCTATATTAACTAAACAATAGAATCATATTTTCATTGTTCCCGGTGCTCTGTGGGTCAGATAAATAAACAGATTCTTTCCTTAAGCAACATTCCTATGGGCTGTAGGCATATGAAATATTGTTTATCAACACTAACTATGCGAGATATGTTGATATACAGTACACTGAAGAATGTATCTCCCCTGTGAGTATAGCTTATATGAAAAATACTGGGAACAACCAGTATTGGAAGGTTGCCAAAGGGAACAATATTTCTATTTCTGTGGAAACATATCTATGGGAAACTCGGAGATTTCTCTAAAGTGAGCAAACAGAATTTCCAAGTTACAAGTGATTCTATATTTGGTAACTTCACCCAATCATGAAAACTGTTATTAGAGAAAATACTTGTAAACATCTGTCGGTTGTAGAATTTAGAATAGTCGTCAGCGCTTAGAAACAATCAGAATGAAGTCGGGGGTATGGTGCCGCCAGAAGGTCAATCTGTACCTGTGAGGCGAGTGCTTCAGCAGCCTGATAGCAACTTTAGATTTCCAGATACCCCAAAATTGCTGCTGTGCCTTTGGCCAGACCCCAAAAACTTGGGGCAAAGTTTACCAAGAAAGTAAACGGTCAAAAGTTAGATATGTAGGAGGTAAAGGTAAAAGGTAAAGGCCCTCCCGTTGATCGTCGATTTGCTCGAGCGGGCCCAGTAACGTCTCCATTGGAGACTTTGTTGTTACTGTGTCTGGCATATCGAATACTCTCGGTAGCTTGCCGGGCTCTCCGAGAGGGGCGGAGGAATTGAACTCGGGTCGGCCATGTTGGCCGCTTGTAAGGCGAACGCCCTACCGCTGTGCTATCGACACACCCACAAACCACCTCCGGCTCAGCTATATAATTGGAGGCATGGCCTCTCTGGTTCCTGATCAAAATTTAATGGCGATGATCCCAGAGACTCAGAAACAAATCTCGAAACCCAACGGCTTTTGGGAGAAATGCATCTGGTCCCTGCAGTAGGCTACCAGTGCTGGGCCACCGCAGGTGGGTATAGGTTTTGTGCCTTGATCTGTTCCCCCTGGCGGCCCGGTGGCCGTCATCCTCCAGAGGCCACTCGACAGTCAGTTTTGGGCCTGCAGTGACGAGACACATGAGGTCTCAAAGATGGGGGTGGAACCGGCCCTTTCCTCCCCACCCCAACGAGATTCTGAGTCACAGCCCACGATTGGCCTCTCTGGCTCCTGATCAAGCAACTTAACAGCTCTGATCCCAAAGACTCAGAAACAAATCTTGAAACCCAGCGACTTTTGGCAGAAATATATCTGGGCTATGTAGTAGGTCACTGCTGCTAATGCACCTCAGGGGGGAGAGGGTGCTGTTCCTCCACCTTCTCCCCTAGGTGGCTTGGTGCCTGCAATCTTCCAGAGGTCATTAGACAGTCAGGTTTGGGCCCAAAGTGACGAGACAACTGGGGCCTTAAACGATGAGGGTGGAGCCGGCACTTTCCTCCCCACCCCAATGAGACCCTGAGTCACCGCTAAAGAATGGCCTCTCTGGCTCCTCATCAAGCTCTTATAGGCCATAATCACAGAGACTCAGAAACAAATCTCGGAACACACTGGTTTTTGGCAGAAATGCGTCCAGTCCCTGCAGTAGGTTACCAATGCTGGGCCACCCCAGGTGGGAATAGGTTTTGTGCCTATTCCCCCTGGAGGCCCAGTGGCCGCAATCTTCCAGAGGCCATTGGACAGTCATGATTGGGCCTGCAGTGAAAGACACGTGGGGCCGCATGGGATACAGGTGGAGCCTGCCCTTTCCTCCCCATCCCAACGAGACCCTGAGTCGCTGCTCACGAATGGCCTCTCTGGCTCCTGAGCAAGTGACCTAATGGCCATGATCTCAGAGACTCAGAAACAAATCTCGGAACTCAGCAGGTTTTGGCAAGTTATCCCTCCAGATTTAATGTTAAAATTTTGGAATTTCAAAATCGCACTGCCACTACTGCAGCCACGCAACATCATATATTATTCATAACCAGCAATAGAAAACAAATTGTCTACTATTGACTTTTCGGCAGATCTGAGTGTTGGGGTAAAATCCCAAATAACAATAGTGGATGTGGTGTCAAAATATTGAATGTAATCAAAGTATAGAGACAGCAATTTGGAAGTCATATACCCCACAGGTAGGGGGAGGGTGTTGGATAGGGGTATACTGGGGTTTTTGGTGGTGAAGAATGGGCATGGGTGAAGGTATGGGTGTTTCATTGTGTGATCGAGACTTAAACCCAAAAGCTCTGTAACTGCTCTCACAGTGATTCAATAAATAAAATTATAAAAAATGGGGGAAAAAAGTAAGGTGGAGTTCATGCACAATTTAATCAGTCTAATCAGTGGCTAATAAATAGCAGAACTTCTACATAAAAAAAAGAATTTGTGAAGTATACATTCAATGGGATACTGTGAAGCTATAAGAAATGCTTTCTGAACTATGAATGGAACTAGACAATATCAGATTAAGTCAAGTTTGTCAGAGGGAGAAGGACAAATTCAGAAAACTCCTTCATCGGTGGTACACAGAGAACAGAAAATCAGCATGGACATGACCCAATGATATTGACCCCCGCCTCCTAACCACACACTGGGGTTCCCCAAAGGAGTCGGGTGGGGGGAAGAAGAGGCTGAGCACAGGGACCACATCAGGGTGTGGGGATCTGTGCGGATTTGGTGCTGGGAGAAGCACAGGAAGTTTGTGACCCACAAGCATCAACACTCAGACTATTTTGAACCTAATTCCTCAATGACAATAAAATAGGTAATTGTGAAAATTCTCTTCTGTGAAGCAAATGATGAAAAATTAACCGCACCTTACCTAAAGGGAAATAAGTCTCTAGTGGATTTGTGGTATGAAGAGGAATAAACAAATTTATACTAGACTAAAACATAGTAACTAAAATGTATATACTTGGTTTATGAAATTTGTCTTTTATATTTCAAGAAACGAGAAAATAAAGTGACCCCCCCCACCCCCACAGTCCCTCACCCTCCTGCTCCTGAAGCACAGCCCTGGAGTTCTGGGAGCAGAGTGCCCCCTGGTGGTAACACGAACCCCTTCAGCTCCCTGTCTCCCTCAGCAGGTTTCTGTCTGGGCTCACAGGGGCTTGACCTTGCTGTTTCTTGAACAACAATGCAGGGCTGTGTCCTCAGTAACTGAGTTACTCAGTTTTAGGTAAGCTTGGTTCTTAGAAGTGTCCCTGGAGATGCTGACTAGGGACTGAAGACTTGGGATGTAGTTTGTTCCCCCACCAGTATACATAACACCAATTCAATCTGGCTGGCCCAGTGCACATGATCACCGGTTAATATGAATCCAGAGACTGAGCTGGGGACGGACAGTGTCTGCGAGGGCCTCACCAGGCTTGGTCCTTACTCCTGCAGCTCTACCTGGGACAGACACCTGGGAAAAAAGACCCACAGTTAGTCACGGGCTCAAAGTCCCCATGACAACCTAGGAATCTCTGTCCAGGGGATGCTCACATCCAGGAGATGCCACCAGAAAGGGGAGGAACCAACTCTGATGCACGTTCCTGCCCACGAGGTCCATGATCCAAGATATCATGTCAGGGGAGAGGGAGCCCGAGGTGGGGTGAGTGTGAATGTGGTTTTAATCCTGGGTCCTGAGTGCAGATTTGCATGGGGGAGCCTCTGTAGAGAAAGGAGGGGACTCTGGGGAGGCTGGTGTTGGGCTCCCTGGGAGGAGGTGCTGACTGGCTCAGAGCACTCAGGCCTGTTCCTGGGGCCCTGTCAGAGCTGGGCCTCTTCCTCTAGTACAGGAAACATGCTGAGGACCTATCAGGAAACAGGAATTGCTGAGGGAGAAATGGCAGCTGTGGAGGAGAGTCCCCGTGTTTCAGGTCCCTGATGACAAAACCTGTTACTCGCAGGGCTTCAACCCTGTGTACAGGTCCCTGCTCTTTCATGTCCATGGGTGTTGGTTCCTATTCTTCTAATTTGGGGGCAAAATTTGAGGTCAATCAGTTTTATTGCTATATTGAATTTTTTTGCGCCTTTCTTGTTTCCATGACTATTATCCATGACTTCTACTCAAATGGACTATTATCCATGACTATTATCCAGGACTTCTACTCAAATGGACTATTATCCATGACTTCTACTCTATCTTCCATGAAGATTATCCATGACTTCTACGCAAATCTCTTTGATAGCCATGTCCACATGCCGACTTACCAAATTCCACAGGATGGATATGTCGTTCCCAATGTTCTCCCTTCCAAATCCGACACGCCATTTCGTCAGTAAAGAAACGAACAGCACCCGGCCCAGACAAGGTCAGACCTGAACACCTGAAGAACCTGCCATCAGTACTCATCAATACACTGGCTCAGCAATTCACACGCTACCTGTCTGAATGCAAGGTTCCGTCCCAATGGAAAACCAGCAGGACCGTACTACTGTTCAAGAAGGGAGACATCCATGACATTGGCAACTATTGCCCGATCTGCCTATTGTCTGTCATCTACAAGTTGTTCACTCGAGTCATCCTAAATAGGATTGGCAGAACACTAGATGAAGGTCAACCATGCGAGCAAACCGGGTTTCACAAAGGATTCAGCACCATCAACCATATCCACACGATAACCAAGCTCATTGAGGTTTCTCAGGAGTTCAAGATGCTGCTCTGTCTAACGTTCATTGATATAAAGGAGGCCTTTGATCCTGTTGAGACAGAAGCGGTCATTGAAACCCTAGCCAATCAGGGCATTCAAGCTCAATACATCAGGATCCTCCGTGAGCTGTATTGTGGATTCACTACCAGGATCTCACCATTCTGCAAAGAAGTGATCGTTGATGTCAAGAGAGGAGTGCGGCAGGGTGATACCATTTCACCGAAACTCTTCAGTGCCACCCTCGAGAACATCATGCGACGACTGGAATGGGAAGGAATGGGAGTGAAGATAGATGGTCGGCAACTACACCACCTCCGCTTTGCTGATGACATCATTCTAGTAACAACAAACATCAGCCAAGCGGCACAAACGCTGGCCGACTTCGACCGTGAGTGTGGAAAGGTCTGTCTACAATTGAATTTACGAAGACAATGTTTATGAAAAACAGCCTCGTTCCTGATGCTCCATTTGCTCTCAATGTAACGACCATCTCCGAATGCAACAGCTATATGTACCTAGGTAGAGAAGTTAACATGACAAATGACCTGGCACCGAGCTGCGCAGGAGGAAGAGAGCGGCTTGGCACCCCTTCAAGAACGTCGAAGAAATAGCTAAGAGGACGAAGAACCTCCGGCTCTGGGCACATCTCTTTGATTCCACTGTTCTTCCTGCATTAACATATTCCTCAGAGACCTGTGCCCTACGCAAACAGGATGAGAACGCTATTCAGGTCTCCCAAAGAAGAATTGAAAGTGCTATGCTTGGAATATCAATCACGTTTCACTCAAATGAGAGAAAGAATCCGGAGTTCCGACATCCGTCAACGATCAAGAATCAGGGACGCTGTCTCGTTTGCCAAGGTGTCAAAAATCAGATGGGCTGGTCACGTAATGAGATTTAAAGATGACCACTGGACTAGAGCTGTTACTGACTGGATTCCACGGGATGTCAAAAGACCGCATGGCTGCCCACCTACCAGATGGTCAGACTTCTTCATCAAGATCATGAATGATTGGTTTGAAGCTCTTCATGTTCCTAGAGCGAACAGATGCCATTGGGCTGCACTAGCACGCGACAGGGACAAATGTAGATGTTACTGGCGCCCGCTCGAGCAAATCGATGATTAACGGGAAGTCAATTGATCAAGTGATCTTGTTTCCAACCCAGGGTCAATCAATTTTCCTGGTAGTTTATTCATATACTTACTTTGGATGAAATTCCCTCATCTGGAGAAGATTCTTCTAACTATTCAAAGTAGTTATTAGAACGTTAATTCTCACTAGTTTTGGGTTTGCATTGGGTCAAGGAATAGCTTCTGCCCTGGTGTAGGGGGCCTGGTAACATCTACTCACCCTGCTCTCTGTGTCTATAGGTGAGTGTCTGTAAGACACCAGGAATCTCAAGATCCCTGTTCTTGGGGGTCATTTCTGAGGAGTACATTTTTTAAAAATTATAATGAATTACTGTGAGATACAGTTATAGACTTACAAACTTTCCTGATTACATTTCAGTCATACTGAACATTTCAGTTCAGGTAACCATCTCTCAACCAGTGCCCATTCTCCATCACCAATGTTCCCAGTATCCCTCCTGCTTCAACCCCTGTCAGATGCATAAATACTACTCACAGACGTTCCTCAGCCTGAGGTCTGGGAACCTGGTCTTAGTGCTCGGACTCAGACATTTTAGTGTACAACCTGAGCACTGCAGGTATCACTTGACATTCCGTTACTCATCAATTTGCTAGAGTGGGCACCCGTAATGTCTCCATGCATCCCTGTCTTATGCTAGTGTAGCCCAATAGCGTCTACTCATTCTAGGAACAGGAAGAGCCTCAAACCGATCGTTTAGTGTCTTGACGACAAAGTCTGACCATCTTGTAGGTAGGCGGCCACACAGTCTTTGACGTCCTGTGGAATTCAGTCAGTATCGGTTCTAGTCCAGCGTCATCTATAAATCTCATTATGTGTCCAGCCTATCTGATTTTCGATGCTTGGCAAAGGAGACAGCGTCCCTGATTTTTGACCTTCAAGGGAGGTCGGAACTCCGGATTCTTTTTCTCATTTGAGTGAAACGTGATACTACAAGCATAGCTCTTTCGATTCCTCTTTGGGAGACACAAATAGTGTTCTCATCCTGTTTCTGTAGGGCCCAGGTCTCTGAGGTGTATGTTAATGCAGGAGGAACAATGGAATCGAAGAGATGTGCCTGGAGTCGGAGGTTCTTCATCCTCTTAGCTATTTCTTTGATGCTCTTGAAGATGTTCCAAGCAGCTCTCTTCCTCCTGCACAACTCAGGTGCAAGGTCACTCATCCTGTTGACTTCTCGACTCAGTTACACATAACTGTTGAATTAGGAGATGGTCGTTCCATTGAGAACGAATAGAACGTCAGGAATGAGACTGTTTCTCAAAAACATTGTCTTTGTTAGATTCAGCTGGAGTCCGACCTTTCCACACTCATGGTCGAAGTTGGCCAGCATTTTTGCTGCTTGGCAAATACTTGCTGATATTATAACGATGTCATTAACAAAGCGGAGGTGTTGTAGTTGCCGACTGTCTATCTTCACTCCCATTCCTTCCCATTCTAGTCGTCACATGACGTTCTCGATGGTGGCACTGAAGAGTTTCGGTGAAATTCTATCAGCCCGCTGAACCCCTCTCTTGACATGGATGATAACTTCTTTGTAGAATGGTGAGATCCTGGTAGCGAATCCATAATACAGCTCATGGAGGATACTGATGTATTGCGTTTAAATTCCCTGACTGGCTATGGCTTCGATTACTATTTCCATCTCAACAGAATCAAAAACCTTTTTTAAATCAATGAACATTAGACAGAGCAGCACCTTGAACTCTCAGGAAACCTCAATGAGCTTGGTTATTGTGTGGATATGGTTGATCGTGCTGAATCCTTTGTGGAACCTAGCTTGCTCGCATGGTTGTCCTTCATCTAGTGTTCTGCCAATCCTATTCAGAATGACTCGAGTGAACAGCTTGTAGATGACAGAAAATAGACAGATTGGGTGATAGTTACAAATTTCGTGGTTGTCTCCTTTCTTGTACAGTCCTGCTGGTTTTCCATTGGGACGGAACCTTGCATTCATACAGGTTGTGTAAGAGCTAAGACAGTGTATTGATGAGTACTGATGGCAGGTTCTTCAGGTGTTCAGGTCTGACCTTGTCTGGGTCAGTTGCTGTTCATTTCTTTGCCGATGAAATGGCGTGTCGGATTTCAGAAGGGAGAACTTTGGGAATGACATTTCCATCCTGTGGAATTTGGTCTGTGGGCAGGTGAACAGGGCTTTCAAAGAGATCTGAGTAGAAGTCATGGATAATCTTCTCCATTGCCCCTCTGGAAGATGTGATAGATACATCAGGACGTTGGAGGGCAGTCATCGTGGTGTTGTAGTTGGCGAAGGACAGGCGGGCATTGCGAATGCTTTTACCATCTTGTGTCACATCTACCAGCACTGCAGCTATTCTCTCTTTGAGGTCTTCTTTTTTCGCTTCTCTGCACTGCTTTGCAAGCTCAGACATTCGTTTGCAGTTTCCTGAGGCTTGCGCCAAGCCACGTTGGCGAATAAGCTCAAGAGTTTTCGAAGACAGGCGATTTTCTGTGTGTGTGTGTGTGTGTGTGTGTGTGTGTGTGTGTGTGTGTGTGTGGCTATCTCTCTCTTGGCTTTACTCGCACAATGATGGAGGTGCTGAACCAGTCGATCTATTCCTCATCAGTGTTGTCAATGCCTGCGTCTACCCATGTTACCACAATAGTGCCAAAGAGCTTCCAGTTGGTGGTCATTCTGGGAGTTCTCATCTTAAACTTTGCAACCCTTTCTCCCCACTCTGTATAGTTGAATGTTGCACAAAGGAGTCAGTGGTCAGATACCATTTGGAATTTTGGGACAACAGCGACATCGATCAGGGAAAACCATCAATTGAATACGATGTGGTCAATTTAATTGTGGAACCATCCCCTGGGAGACTCCCATGTCCAACATTCAGATTTGGCCTTCTGGAACTGTGAGTTACCATGGATGGTCTTGGTCGACATGATGAACTCAGACGGTCCCTTACCCTGTTCGTTCCATTCTAGGCCATGGGTCCCAATGTAGAGTTCTCAGCTGATCTTCTCGGTCTTATATTGGCATTAAAATCACCGACAGCCTTATTCAACCAGGTACAGTCCGGCGCCCAGGGCTTGGGAGTCTCTCTGGGCATGCGTAGCTAGCTGGATCCCCTAGAACAGCCGGTTTTCTCTCCCCTGATCTGCGCGGGACGGGAACCGAAGTCCATTCCATCTCTCGGCAACAAAGCTGAACGTCTCCGGGTCTCTCTCCTTATTCAACCAGGTACAGCCCGGCGCCCAGGGCTTGGAAGTCTCTCTGGGCATTTGCAGCTAGCTTGATTCCCTAGAACAGCCGTTTTTCTCTCCCTTGATCTGCACCCTTTCCCGGAGCCGCGGCCACTAACGCGGACGCGAAATACTCTCCCACTACATATGCCAGTATAGGGAACCGTCTCTAGGTTAGCTAAGCTACTAGAAACACAGTACCCAAAAACTCATAAGCCTATCTCAAATCACACTGCATATCAAGCAGAGTAGTAACAGTGAACGTGAAGTACTAAATCACACTGGTCACAAAGGTAAAGCAAAGAAAAAACCCACCAAAATTTCTTATTGTAGAGTCTAGCCCAGAAGACACCAAGAGTACTGTAGTGTTAGACAATCTTTCTGACAAGGAATTCAGAAGGGAGCTACTTAGGATGCTTTCTTTTAGGGAACTAAAAGAAACAATGAAAAGCAATGCCAATAAAAGAAAAGAGGATTTGTAGGCAGAAATGAGGAAAATGCTATTGGAAATGTCAGACCTGAAAAATCTAGTAGGTGAATTGAAAAACTCAGTGGAAGGCCTCAGCAGCAGAGTAACAGCTGCTGAAAACAGAATCAGTGAGCTCGAAGATGAAGTTCAGAGACTCTCCAGAAAAGAGCAGAAAATGGAAAAGAGACTCACAATTATGGAACAGATGGCAAGAGAAGACCGTGATGAAGCCAAGAGAGGTAACATAAGAATTATTGGAGTCCCAGAGGGACGGTAAGAAAACCTTGATGAAGAAGAAACTGTCAAAGACATCATTGCTACAACGTTTCCAGAGCTGAAGAAAACCTGTGGCCACATTCAGGAGGCCCGGAGGGTACCAGCTAGAAGAAATACGAATAAAAATACCCCAAGACACATTTTGATCAAAATGACCAAAACCTTAGACAGAGACAAAATTCTGAAAGCAGCAAGATCGAAGAAAGAAATCTCTTACAAAGGAGCATCCTTAAAATTCACAGCTGATTTTTCTGATGAAACCCTCATGGCCCGAAAACAGTGGTGGGACATAGTGAAAAAACTCAATGAAATTAATGCCTCTCCAAAAATACTTTACCCAGCGAGGCTTTCATTCATAATAGAAGGAACAACACACAGATTCACAGACAAACAACAGCTCAGGAAATTCATAGACTCAAAACCATGGTTACAAGAACAACTAAATGGGCTACTTTAACGCAAGACAGGCCCCTCAAATACACGAAATTTCAACAGAACAATGGGACAAAATCCCATAACAATAATCTCTCTCAATGTCAATGGGGTAAACGCACCAATTAAAAGACATAGAGTGACAGGATGGATTAGAAAATTGAACCCAACATTCTGATGCCTGCAAGAAATACATCTCAATATTCAAAGCAAACACAGACTCAGAGTCAAAGGCTGAAAAACAATCCTACAGGAAAACAGCTCTCATAAAAAAGCTTGGGTAGCCATTCTAATATCAGACCACATCGATTTCAGAATGAAGAAGGTCATAAGAGACAGTGAAGGCCATTTCTTATTGATCAACGGATCTGTACAACATGAAGAACTTACAATAATAAATGTATATGCACCTAATGAGAGACCAGCAAAGTACTTAAAACAACTGCTCATAGATTTGGAAAAAGACATCAATAGCAACACAATACTCGTGGGAGACTTCAACACCGCTTTGTCACCTCTTGATAGATCAACCAGACTCAAGCTTAGCAAGGACATACGTCACCTGAGGGAAACAATGGAAGAAAGGGACTTGTAGATATATACAGGACACTTCATCCTCAAAATGCTGAAGACACATTCTTCTCAAGCGTCCATGGAACATTTTTCAAGATAGACCACATGCTGAGCCACAAAACATACCTCCATAAAATTAAGAAGATAGAGATTGTATCAACAATCTTCTCAGACAACAATGCGCTGAAACTAGAAGTAAATCACACAAAAAAAGCAGAAAACTAAATCAAACACCTGGAAATTAACCAGTGCGCTATTGAACAACGAGTGGCTTAGTAAGGAAATCAAAGAGGAAATCAAAAGATTCCTAAAAACAAATGAATATACCCAAGAATAGCTGACATCAGCACCAGGAAGATTACTCCATAGCTTAGAGGCCAGCCGGGCATTCTAGGGGAAAGAGCAGCTCAGATAGAGAAGGGAGAACCAAATAAAGGGTGTTTGGAGGATCCTCCCAGGAAGAGGGGTGCATGTTGAAAGTAGACTATGGACTGAACATGTTTGCCACTCAATGCCTCTTTTGCAGACCACAACACGCAAAAGGAGAGAGAGAACAAAAAGGAATGCCCTGCCACAGAGGCAGGGTGGGATGGGGGGTGGGGGTAGGAGGGATATTATCCATGTTGGTGGAAAGTGGGCACTGATGGAGGGATGGGTATTTGATCATTGTATAATCAAAACACAAGCACAAAAATTGTAAATCTACAACTGTATTTCATGGTATTTCACTAATAAAAAGAAAAAATAAAAAAATTAAAAAAGGAAATTATTTAGGGGGAAAATGGATAATCTGACTTTAAAATCCTTCAAGGTTCTTGAATTTTGTACTTGAGAGAGATTCAAAAATAAAGTTGGGCAAATTTCAAATAAAAAATAATCACCCACAATGATCTTGTAGAAGGTGTGGTCTTCTTTATAGAACGTCTCCAGCTCCATGTAGAACTTCTCAGTTTCTCCTTCATCATAATTGGATGTTGGAGCATAGACAAAAAAGATAGAAACTGCCAGCAGTGAGTCACATCTATTCAAGTGTAATCGTCCGATTCGAGTTGTTAGACATTCGGATGAATCAATGCTCATGACCAAGTTCTTGTTGACAAGGACACCGACACCTCTGATGCCTCTTTTGTTGCATGTTCCGAGGAACAATTCTTCTCCAGTGCAAAAATAGCATGATGCGATTGATGCTTTCTTGTCTTGGTCTTGATCTTTCACACTTGTACCATAAGTTCCTCGATGGATGCATCCGATGCCAGCATCCATGCACTAAAATTACAGACAATCATTTTTGTCTTTCTCCATTTTGGCAGCATAGTTTGGCCTTGAGATTTTATCAGACTCTCCTTCCTCATCATTCTTAATGCTGCTGTATTGGTATCTCTTTCAGGGTCAGGGGAATGAGACCCATTGTATTCACTGGTTTTGTCATATCAAATATGCCACGGATAGCTTGCCAGGCTCTGCTGGAGATATATATATATATATATATATATATATATATATATATATATATATATTTCTGTTTTCCAATCCTCTACTGTATACATTTGTGCATGGATATATGTCCATGAATACATATCCTCAATATCAATAGAAAGAAAGTGATACATTTTGATTAGTTATTCCCAGATTTCAAGGCATGCACAAAATTTATGTCTCACTCAATGCCATATATTTCCCAGGAATATTGGTCAATTGGTGAGGTCAGACCCAGGTAAACTCATCTGGGATGCATGACCCTGGAGTGGAGAGAGCAGCACCTGGGGCCTCACTCTAGATCCTGTCTGCTGGTCCATGCTACTGCCAGGCCTCCTGGGCACACCCTAGATAGTGTGTCTGTGCTTGTGACATGACTTTCCCCAGAGCTGGGCTGATATGCCCTCAATATCAGGACTTCACAGAACCTGACCCTGATCATTTTCTTAACACCACGTGATAGTATAAATGTGACTTTGGTCCCTTTCATAGAGGGTCATCTCCTCCACTGTCCCTTGTCCAGTGGCAGGATTCCATCTCAGGAATATAGAGATATGAAGAAGTACAAAGGGGCAGGTCTGCACAGAAACTCCACAATGGGGTCTGGCCACCACAAGGAATTCATCTTAGAGAAAAGGATTTCTGGCAGACACAGAATTTCAAACTTAATTTGTAACACTGGGAGTCTGCCATGGGTAGACGTACAGTTCAGGAACGTGCAATGACACCAGCCCAAACTTCCATGTGGTTCTTCCTGTACCATCTGGTCACTTCAAACAAAATCCTGGAAGAAGATATGAGGGACACCAGGTGTTCTCCATAGAAGCCATCTTCCTCTGGGATGTTGCTGAAGGACAGAGAGAGATCCTGAGCCTTTCTCTGAAATGAAGCCTGACCCTGTGAGCCCCATTCTGTGTCTCAGACCCTGACTCTCTGAGGAGGTAGTCAGGAGGATCAGGCCTGTCCCTGGGTTCCTATCAGAGACGGGCCTCTTCCTCCAGCACAGGAAACGTGCTGAGGAGCTCTCAGAAAACAGAAATTGCTCAGGGGGAAACGACAGCTGGGGATGAGAGTTCCCATGTCTCGGGTCTCTGATGACCAAACCCAGCCCCCCCAGGGCTTCTACCCTATAGAAAAGCCCCTGCCTCTCCGTGTCCTTGTGTGTTTGCTCATGTTCTCCCATTGTCTGTCCAAATTTTGGTTTCAAACAGTCAGATTTATTATTACAGTGAATTCTGACAGAGTTTGTTTCAACCCAAAGTCAATCAAATTTTGCATTAGTTTCTTCACACACTTATCTTAGATGAAAATACCCTCGCCTGAAGTAGAGTCAAGGTGGTTGTTAGAATGATCATTGTCACTGTTGTCGCGTTTATATATGGGCAAGGAAGAGCTTCTGTCTGGTGACCTGACTGGTGTGGTTGTCCTGAAAACAGTTCCTGACCCTGCTCTGTTCTGTCTGTAACTCAGTGTCCATAGACCAGCATGAACCTCAGGACCCTATACTGGGGTCATCACTGAGGATGCCTGACCCTGTCAGGAGCATAGAAACAGCTCATGGAGACCCTCCGCACACAATCTATTGGGCAAGGAGCCTGGTCTTAGTATTCAAACTCACACAGCAACAAGGGTAAAATTACACAAGCCCTGATCACTTCCAGATATGACCCACCCCACCCCCCAAATAAATAGAGCCTAGACACAGGCTGTGTCACATATTGTACCTCCTATTTCTATTCAGTGCAGGGGTTGAGATAAATCCAAGAAGCCAGAAAATATGGTCTAAAATATGGTTTAAAAATAATTCATCATTGAGTCAAGAGTGAAAAATATATCCCACGAATTAAACCAAATTGGACTGAAACAAATACAAATGCACAAACAAGTCAGACAATGTGAAGATTGCAGATGGGTGAGTCTTCCCTCATGTCCACGATAGTCTAATGTGGCCCCTGAGTTCTCCTGAGCTCAGTGAGAGCCCTCGGAGCCAAATAGGAGACATGGACAAGACGTGTTACTTGTCTTCCTATCTCTGAATCTTGGGGCAGGGCCTCTTACCTCCACCAAGTACCCCAAGACTCCTATCGGATTTATACTTCAAAACTACATCCCAGCATGTATTTAAGAGCAGACTAGATAAACTCTTATGTTTTTTTTTTTTTTTAAAAAAAAAACAGTAAAAGAGACAACTGCCTTGTAAAATCTTATCACGCCGAAGGTTGTATGTTCACGGGCTCACTGGACGACACTGTTTCACTGCCTGCGTTCGGTGCTCTTGAGCCACTGTGTGTGGCCTGGATTGGAACGGCTGTTGGCCAGGGGCAGACGGAAGAAAAAACGGGGGCCAGGCCGGTCTATATCAATAGTAGTTTATTCCAGTTCTCTTCACTCCTGTCTTTCTCTGCCTCCTTCTCTCCTGGGCCCCAGTCTTAGAAGCTCTCTCCTTCTGGCTCTGACTCTGCATCTCTGGAGCCCGAGCTCTCTCACTTCTGACCCCTTTTCCGAGCTTAAGTCTTAGTTTATATAGCAGTCACATAAGGCGGTGACATAAAGGTGGGTTGAATACTGACGAATCAACAAAGAGAGGTAAGACCACTCCTCCAGGAGATTAACTCAAGGATAAAATCTCATCTACAGAGATTACTTCAGATTACTAGGAGATCCACCCAAGGGTGGGATCCTAACAAGGGTGTGTTCTTCCTTCAGTTAGTAATCTACTTAAATAGTTGTAATAAATCTACTTCTAATATTTCTAGCAATGTCATTCTGTATGAGCACAGTAAGAGATATAAATTTAGTTTGGTTCTTCCTGAGAACATCTCACTATACATTTCGCAGTCCTCAGGCCAGGTTAATCTTCCTAGCTCCAGCAGGGTCCTAATCTCGACGTTACTTACTTTTGGATCATGACAGCATTTGTCCATGATCATGCTCTCAACTTATAGTTGAGTATCGTGGCTCTTTGGCCTGGCCCATTTCGATGCCAGGGTAGCTCACTGCTTGACCTGGGTCCATTCAGTCCCTCGTCGGGACCCTGCTTTTGGGGTGCTAGGAACTAAGGGCAACTGAGTCAAGAAATCAGATGCCCAGGAGTAAATATTATTCGGAGTCAATCAACTCCCAAGTTACAAAGCATAATATTAAATGTCTTCCTGTGTCCACACAGAAAGGACATTGCTTACAATACAAGTTCAGTGTTCTTAGATGGGTGTGACCTGACAAACCTAAGCTACCTGAGGAAGGACAAAAGAGTGTTATCCTACACTGCCTCACATCCTGACTAGATGTGTGGAGTTCAAGATATGTTTACACTCACTGTTTGACCCAGCAGTGCCCAGTATGGCTGAAGTTCTCTTTGCCAATTTGGTACTATTGCCGTGTCTTCGAAACAGGGTATAACACTGAGATGATTGACCGACTCTCTGGTGTACAAAGCACACGACTCACTGTCACTCTGTCCTGGGGGTCCTGTCCCAGCCCAGCTGCAGGCTCAGGACCCAGAATACTCACAGCCCCACCCTCACCTGTGCTATCTCCCCATGCTCACCCAAACCAGCAGTTTCCAGGGAGGTTGGACCCCAGAGCTCAGGAAGGAATGGAGTGAACAATGATGGGAACATTTCCTAAACCACTTCTCTAAAACCCACTGGTAACATTATTTCCCCTCTCCCTTTATTATTGATTTACCGTGAGGCACAGTAACAAAGCTTTCATGTTTGAACTTCAATCACACAATCATCAGACACCCATCTCTTCACCAGTGCATGCTTTCCACGACCCAAATCCTCAGTATCATCCCCTCATCACCACCACCATTCCACACCTCCCCCTGCCTGTGTGGCAGACACTTTGAACAGTACTCTCTTTCTCTACTCTGGTTACCTTTGATATTACAGACAAGTCCCACCACCACTCATACATGCTGAAAAGGCTATGCTAGACCATGTTTTGTATTGCTTCGTTTGCTCTAGGAATTTTAAAATTTTAATAATTAGGGTCTGGAGAGATCGCTCCAGTAAATTACTGGGGTTGAGATTCATTTGTGTATCTCTGGATCATGGCCATGCGGGAGCATATGTACATAGTGGACATATGTGGGCATCATCTCAGAGTCCCATTGGGGTGTGGGGAAGGAGAAGGGCCGACTTCTCCCTTGTCCTGTGAGGCCTGGCGCTTCCCGTCACTGCCACCCCGTACCTAGAGCTTTTTGCTGAGTTCTAGAAAATGGCACCTGCCCGGATTCCTATGGGGCAGGCGGAGGGACAACACCTGCCCCCTCCTGGAGTGACCCAGTGAAAGTGGTCTACTGCAAAATCAAGAGCCATCTCTGCAGCAAGTTGCTCAGGTCAGAGATTCATGTGTATGTGTCTGGATCATGGCCGTAAGGGACTGTAAGTAGATGGTGGCCGCATGTGGGTGTCACCTCAGAGTCCCATTGGGGCGGTGGAAGGAGATGAAAACACTCTTAATCTGATGAAAAACTCAATTTAGCTAAAGATTTTATTGTGTTTTACTCTATATTCAGTACATTAATGAATATGTATCTATTTTATCAGTCCTCCTATACTTATTTTATGTGTTTTTTATTCCTTACACATGTAAAGTAAGTCATCCTGGATCATAATTAGTAATTTACTTAAAAAATGAAAAAAAGAAATAAAACCATATATCATTCATTTTGCATTTCTCATTCTTAGACACTCCCGGCATGACAGAAATACTTTCATGATATTGTTCTTAACAGCAATTTGGGTAGCCACAATGGAATATGCACATGATAGCTCATGAATGTTTCAAGTCTTTATCCATTACCACTAACTGTTAACCTGAGCACTACAGGGGAGACCAGGACACAGACAGGAAGTAAACAGAGAATGCCAGGTGTGGCCCCAAAACCAAAGAAAACACATATTGTCTGCATTTGGGTAATAACAGGTTTTCATCCCAATTTAGCCATGTTGTATCTGGGCTGATAATGTGCTTCTAATAAGAAATATGCCTTCACAGTTTAACTTTATTATAGACGTCGAATCTATAAATCTGTTTCTATTTTCAAAGTGAAGAGGATTTCATTGTACTTTTGTGATGTTTAACATATGAGTTTGGAAGTTCAGCAAAACAGGAGAGCTGCCTCAGTGGTGTCACCATGTGATGGGAGGGGGTATGTAGATCCTAATCCCCAAGTTCCAGTGTCTCAGGAGAGTGAACGGAGGTTGAGGTTGGTCCACAAGGAGAAATTCATTAAGAGTCACATGTGCAGTGGTCTCCATATGGAGCCTCAGTGTAAGGAGGGACCTGGGCTCTGGGGTGTGGTGCATCTGGGGGTGTTGGGAGAGTGGGAGCTCAGGGAGAGCATCGATGCTCTGGGTCCTGCCTCTTGTCTCACTGTGAAGGGGTCAGCGCTGCCCGTGTCACAGCATCTGGTCTTTCCTCTACAAGGGCTGAGGGCTGGAGAGGGAATGGGAAAACCTGAATTTCCATTTGTGAGTGGATGAGGCATGGGAGGCCAGCCAATCCCAGAAATCAGGGTTCCCAGGTGTAAGGTGACCAAGTAGAGGCTACCTGCTGGAGATCAGAAGGTAGAGGTCAGTGTGCACAGAGTGTGTGCGTGAGAGCATAAGGAAGGAACCAGCACACAGCTGAGTGGACACCAGGATTTCTCTTTCCGATGAAGCTACCATTCCCTTTAGACCGTGATAATCCCTAAAGGGTCATTTTAATTTCTACAAGAGAATAATGTGCCCCTCAGACCCCAGGGAAGTCATGGTCCCATTAGTGAAAACTTCCATAATGAGAGAGAGAGAGTGTGAGACAAACTCCTTCCTGCCCACAGTGAGGATGGAGGACTCAGAGCCACAACCCACAGGACAAGGTGCCCTTGGGGTCATCTGAGATCTGAGGGGCAGGTCAGTCCTGATCTCCACGGAAAGATGATTCATCTGGTCATGAGCAACGTCTCCTCAGAGGAGAGTCCTCAGAGTCTCCTGGGCGCCTGCACCACTGAAGCTCACCCTGCTTCCTCCTGCAGGAGGTTTATGTCTGGGCCCACAGGACCTTTCCCTCACTGTGTCTGTTGCACAGTAGTACAGGGCCGTGTCCTCCTCCCTCAGGCGGCTCATTTGCAGAGAGAGCGTGTTCTTGCTATTGTCTCTGGAGATGGTGAACCGGCCCTTCACAGAGTCGGCATAGTATTTAGTACCACCACCATAACTAATGATTGCAACCCACTCTAGGCCCTTCCCTGGAGCTTGGCGAACCCAATTCATGTCATATTTGCTAAAGTCGAATCCAGAGGCTGCACAGGAGAGTACCAGTGACCCCCTGGGCCGCACCAAGTCTCCCACAGACTCCGCTAGCTGCACCTCACACTGGACCCCTGCAAATACAAAGACATCCTGGTCAGGAAACTCTCCTCACACAGAGGATATGCCTCTCCCATCTCTCCCATGCTCTGTATCTCTGTCGTCTATGAGTTACCTCCTAACACAGTCACCAGGAGAAGCCAGCTCAGCCCACACGCCATGTTGTTTCTGTCTGAGTCAGGATGGAGCCCCTGGGAACCTCTGAACTGACTTCTCTCCTTGAGCTGAGGCTGGCCGGGATATTTTTATCACTGAGGACAGAGCCTTATTTGCATGCCCTCCTTCTCTATAAAAAGTCATCTTTGAACTGGTAGAGATAAGGGAGGACTACAGAGCAGATGAGGGGTTCTGGGGTTGCCTGCAACCAGCATAAGATTCAGAAAAAATGCATTTTCCAGTATGCATTATTACATGGCAACCAATAAATTGATGTTCTTTAATATTTATTTTATATAAATCTTGCAATATTTATAGTATTAATTCTATTTCATAATATGATATGACACATAAAAGCTAAAATACTTTGTGCAATATAATCAAAATACATTTTAAGAGTTGTTCCCACTACTTCGACAAAAGTAATCCACTGGGTCACTCACAGTTATCAATGTTTTGGGAACCAAGTGTTAAGATAGAATCAGTAGAAAGGCAGAATGGCCAGGTAATAGGCTCTGATATTTGTAACACCAGTGAGGCAGGCTCCTGTGTCTGCCAGAGAAACATCTCAGTGGTTAAAGGTATTTACACCAATGTCCTAAGGCCCTTGAATGTGTAAAGTAAGAGCTTAACTCAGACAGACCAATTTAGAAAAACGACCTAAGAATGCCGTCTTCTGACGATTCCTGATTCTAAGAAGTAACTCTCAATGTGTTGGGCATTTGGAGTTCTCAGTCCACTTGAGAATTAATCCCCTGAACAACACCCTTTCTCTTTTCAGTCTGTCTGTCTGTTCATACTCACAGCATCCCATGGTGGTTGCTGTTCACCACGATCGTCCCTGTAACTAGAGATGCAGAGGCAGTAAGGGGGAAGGTTCCTCTCCTGCATATGGTTATTCAGGTTGATTCCCTGCCCTTCACATGGTTTCCCATGTCCCTACCAGGAGTGATCCCTGAGCACAGAGTCAGAAGTATACCAAGAAAGTCAGAAATAACACAACCAAATCAGCAGGAATTGAGAGATAGTACAGTGGTAAGGCCCTTGCATTGCACACGGCTGACCCAGGTTCAATCCCCTATATTCCACGAGGTCTCTGAGCACCTTTAAGAGCAATTCTCAAATACAGAACCAGGAAGAACCTCTGAGGATGAGCGGGTCTGGCCCCAAAACAAAAACCAAATGAACAATAAATCCAAACCAGCAACATAAATAAAATATGGACTAGATAGCTGTCAAGAACTTTTTCCCTGTAATGAGAACAGGATGTCTTTATTGTGTGTTCATCTGAAGTATGTTGGAGACCAGGGTACATGGAGGTGCATGGAGTGTGACTCTTCACATCAATTTTGGCTCCGTCTTTCCTTCTTACCCTGCAAGCATTTGATTAGCAATAAAATTCAGAACAGGCCATGACCTAAACAGAATGCTGGTTACAGATCATTAATGTTTTATGAGTACTCACATATATGGATGTGCAATGATCATCACACCCAAAACAGGGGATGAACCCCTCACCCCAGTGTTTCCCCTTGGCTCATGGTCTTTCTCCCCCCATGTCTCTCCCCTCCCTCATGCTCTCTGCAGTGACTCCTGTTTGTGTAAGTGTCTGTAGGGTGTGATGATGGAGACTCACTCTCAATAGCCTTCCACTCTAGGAATATTTTTTTTTGCTTTTTGGGTCACACCCGGCAATGCGCAGGGGTCACTCCTGGCTCTGCGCTCAGGAATTACCCCTGGCAGTATTCAGGGGACCATATGGGATGCTGGGAATCGAACCTGGGTCGGCCGCGTGCAAGGCAAATGCCCTACCCGCTGTGCTATAGCTCCAGCCCCACTCTAGAAATAGATTAAGGGCTGGAGCGATAGCACAGCGGGTAGGACGTTCGCCTTACAAGTGGCCAACATGGCTGACCCGAGTTTGATTCCTCCGCCCCTCTCGGAGAGCCCGGCAAGCTACGGAGAGTATTCGATATGCCAAACACAGTAACAACAAAGTCTCCAATGGAGACGTTACTGGGCCCCCTCGAGCAAATCGACGATCAACGGGAGAGCCTTTACCTTTACCTTTACTCATGAATAAAGGCGTCTTGGATTACTCTTGGTCTAAGTATTTAAACCTTGGACCATTTAAACCTTTAAAATAGGTCACACGAGCTTTCTAGAAGGAGGGAGAATAATGAGGAAATTCTGTTCTGTATCTTACATGAGTATCAAAGAGAAAGCTATAAAAGTAATAACAAACCAGGAAAACACGGATTAATATTCACCCTGCCAGGCGTTGGAGTCCTGGGGGCGTGGTGGGGTGAGTGTGGGGGCCAGGGAGGACAAATTACAGGGAGGGGTTTCGGAGTGTGAGGGTGTCACTGAGAGTGGAGCTGCTCTGGAAGCGACAGGAAAGGGTCCTAAGAAAGACGCTGGAACGGGGCATGAATGGGAGTGGGTGGGGGTGATGGGGGCTGAGTGTCTCTGTGTTGTGACAGAATATTGGCCCCTGTGGACTTCTAGTACATGGTGACCCTCTTTGTTCCCTGGTGGGCTGAGGCCTTTTCAGAGGTGGCTACCGAGTGCCCTCATTTGGTTGGTAGCGCCCTTGCAGACCCTTCCTTATGGAAAAGGTGCATGGAGTGTGACTCTTCACACTTCCTGCCCCCACGTGGGGGTCACTCATGCCTGAAACACATCGCAGCTCACAGAGACCTTAGAGTAAGTCTGGGTTACAGAGAAAGGGCCAGGGAGGGGAAGTTGTACAAAGGGAGAGCAGAGGGTCACAGAGCAAAGAGAGAAATGCTAAGAAAGAACATGACTTGTGAAAATCAATGTCACTGTCAGTAGTTTACAATGGGTGTTTGATTCATAGACCAATATAATTTGTAAGTCAAGGTAAGTATCAGTATTCTGGAATACAGTCAAGAAATTTGACATTTTGTGAAAATGTGAGACCAGTTGTAATTACTGGTTTTGGCATATCAAGTACACAGCGGATAGCTTGCCAGGCTCTGCCATGCGGGCGGAATACTCTCGGTAGCTTGCCAGTCTTTCCGAGAGGGATAGAGGCTTTTGGGGCGACCTCTAATCGTCCTGGTAGGTGTTACCATATATGAACCCTATCAAATATGGTATGGCAATTCCGGAAGACCGGTATTTAGTGTCCGGATTTAGGGTCCGCAAAGCGTCCTGGAGTGTGGCGGTGGCTGGGTAGTGGAGGTAGTGTCAGTAATTGAAACTGGTCTCATTCACATGACCCTGAAGGCTTCACCGACATGGCAGCACTGAGAAGGATGAGAAAGGAGAGGCCGATAAAATCTCAAGGCCGAACTAGGCTGCCACAACGAAGGAAGACAAAAATGATCGTCTGTACTTTCAATGCACGTACGCCAGCATCAGATGCATCTATCGAGGACCTGATGGTACAAGTGCGAAAGATCAAGTACAACATCATTGGTCTGACCGAGACAAGAAGGCACAAATCTCACCATGCCGTTTTCGATACTGGAGAAGAATTGTTCCTTGGAACATGCGATAAAAGAGGTGTCGGAGGCTTCGGTGTCCTTGTCAACACAAACTTGACCATGAGCATTGATTTATTCGAATGCCTAACAACCCGAATCGGATGTTTACATTTGAATAGATGTGGCTCAGGTGAATGAGCCAAGAGGCTCTTCATGCTCCCAGAGCGAACAGATGCCATTGGGCTACACTAGCACGCGACAGGGACCAATGGAGACATTACTGGCGCCCGCTCGAGCAAATCGACCACTAATGGGAAGTTAAGTGATTAAGTGATTAAGATGTGGCTCACTGCCGGCAGTTTCTATCTTCGTTGTCTATGCACCAACATCTAAATATGATGAAGGAGAAATTGAGAAGTTCTACATGGAGCTGGAGAAGTTCTATAAAGAAGACCAAACCTTCTACAAGATCATTTTGGGTGATTTTAATGCCAAGATAGGACCGAGAAGATCAGCTGAAGAACTTCACATCGGGACCCATGGCCTAGAATGGAACGAACAAGGTGAGAAACTATCTGAGTTTATCATGTCAACCAAGACCATCCATGGTAACTCACAGTTCCAGAAGGCAGAATCTAAACGTTGGACATGGGAGTCTCCCGGTGGACGATTGCACAATGAAATAGACCACATCATATTCAACCGACGGTTTTTCCTGACCCATGTCGCTGTTGTCCCAAAGTTCTGAACGGGATCGGACCACCGTCTCCTTCGTGCAAAATTCTACTTCACAGAGCGGGGAGAAAGGGTTGCAAAGTTTAAAAAGAGAACTCCCAGAACGATCACCAACTGGGAGCTCTTTGGCACTATTGCGGTAACATGGGAAGATGCCATTGTAGACAGCATTGACGAGGAATACAATTGACTGGTTCAGCACCTCCAGGATTGTGCGAGGAACGCCAAGAGAGAGATAGCCACAAAAAAATCCTGTCTTCGAAAACTCTTGAGCTTATTAGCCAACGTGGTTTCGCGCATGCCTCAGGCAACTGCAAGCTAACGTCTGAGCTCACAAAGCAGTGTAGAGATGCGATCAAGGAAGACCTTAAAGAGAGTAGAGCGGAAGTGCTGGTAGAAGCGGCAGAACCTAGTCATCCTAAATAGGATTGGCAGAACACTAGATGAAGGTCAACCATGCGAGCAAGCCGGGTTCCACAAAGGATTCAGCACCATCGACCATATCCACACGATAACCAAGCTCATTGAGGTTTCTTGGGAGTTCAGGATGCCGCTCTGTTTAACGTTCATTGATTTAAAGAAGGCCTTTGATTCTGTTGAGACGGAAGCGGTCATTGAAGCCCTAGCCAATCAGCGCATTCAAGCCCAATACATCAAGATCCTCCGTGAACTGTATTCTGGATTCACTACCAGGTTCTCACCATTCTACAAAGAAGCAATCATTGATGTCAAGAGAGGGGTTCGGCAGGACAATACCGTTTCACCAAAACTCTTCAGTGCCACCCTCGAGAACATCATGCGACAACTGGAATGGGAAGGAATGGGAGTGAAGATAGATGGTCGGCAAGTACACCACCTCTGCTTTGCTGATTACATTGTTTTAACAACACCAAACATCAGCCAAGCGGCACAAATGCTGGCCGACTTTGACCGTGAGTGTGGAAAAGTAGGACTACAGCTGAATCTTACGAAGACAATGTTTATGAGAAACAGCCTCGTTCCTCATGCGCTATTCACTCTCAATGGAACTACCATCTCCGAATGCAACAGCTTAATCACTTAATCACTTAACTTCCCGTTAGTCGTCGATTTGCTCGAGCGGGCGCCAGTGACGTCTCCATTTGTCCCTGTCGCGTGCTCATGTAGCCCAATGGCATCTCTTCGCTCCGGGAACATGGAGGGCCTCAAACCGATTGTTCATGATCTTGACAAAGAAGCCTGACCATCTGGTAGGTGGGCGGCCACGCGGTCTCTTGACATCCCGTGGAATCCAATCAGTAACAGCTCTAGTCCAACGGTCGTCTTTAAATCTCATTACGTGACCAGCCCATCTGATTTTCGACACCTTGGCAAATAAGACAGCGTCCCTGATCCTTGATCGTCGACAGATGTCAGAACTCCGGATTCGTTCTCTCATTTGAGTGAAACGTGATATTCCAAGCATAACTCTTTCTATTCTATTCTTTCTATTCTGGTCTCATTCTTTTGTTGATATGATGGAATATGTTGATTGATTTCCGAACGTTAAACCATCCTTGCATTCCTGGGATGAATCCTACTTGGTCATGGTGTATGATCATTTTAATGAGTAGTTGGATTCTATTTGCTAGTAGTTTGTTGAAGATCTTTGCATCTGTGCTCATCAGGGATATCAGCCTGTAGTTTTCTTTTCTTGTGTTGTGTTTGTTTCCTTTTGGTATGAGAGAGATATGGACTTCATAGAAACTGCTTGGGAGAGTTTATGGTTTTTCAATTTCCTGGAAAATCTTGAGAAGGACTGGCAAAATTTCCTCTAAATGTTTGGAAAAATTCGCTAGTGAATACATCTGGACTTGGGCTTTTGCTTTCTGTAAAAATTCGCTAGTGAATCCATCTGGACCTGGGCTTTTGCTTTTGGGAAGACTTTTGATTACAGTTTCAATTTCCTTGATATTAATAGACTAGGTATTCTACATCTTCTTAATTCAGTCTTGGAAGATTATAGCAATCCAGGAATTTATCCATTACTTCTAGGTTCCCTTGTTTTGTGGAATACAGACTTTAAAAGTAGTGTCTGATAATATTTTGAATTTCTTTGGTTTCTGTTGTGATATCCCCCTTCTCATTTCTGATTTGGTTTATTAGGGTTCTCTCTCTTTCTTTGTGAATGTTGATAGTGGATTATCTATCTTATTTATTTTCTCGAAGAACTAGCTCTTGGTTTCATTGATCTTTCGGATTGTTTCTTTGGTTTCCATCTCATTATTTTCTGCTCTGAGTTTTGTGATCTCTTTCCTTCTGCCTGGTTTGGGCTCCTTTTCTTGATCCTTTTCTAAGATCTTGAGCTGTGAAGTCAACTTGTTCATGTGGGCCCTTTCTTCCTTCCTCAGAAATGCTTGCAGAGATATAAATTTTCCCCTTAACTTGCCTTTAGCTGCATCCTATAGGTTCTGGTAGCTCGTGTCTTCATTCTCATTTGTTTCCAGGTATCTTTTGATTTCATCATTTACTTCCTTCCTGACCCACTCGTTGTTCAGCATTGAGTTGTTTAATTTCCAGGTGTTTGATTTGTTTCTCCGTGTCTGTGTGTGATTCACGTCTATTCTCAGTGCATTGTGGTCTGAAAAGATTGTTGATACTATTTCCATCTTCCAGATTCTATTGAGGTATGTATAGGTCTATAAGCCTATAGACTTATTTTTCTTCTTTCTATTTCTTCTTTCAAAACCAATGTTTCCTTGCTGAGTTTTGTGATTGTTGATATATATCCAGAGATGACAAGGCATTGTTGAAATCTCCAGCTATTATTGTATTGCTAGAAATGTCCTCCTTAAGATCTGTTAGCAGTTGTTTTAAATATTTAGCTGTTCCCTCATTAGGTGCATATAGATTTAAGGGTGTGATTTCTTCCTGTTGTACATATCCCTTGATGTATAGAAAATAGCTTTCGCTGTCCCTTCTAATCTTTTTCAACATGAAATTGATATTGTCCGATACTAATATGGCCACCCCAGTTTTTATGAGGGAGCTGTTTGCTTGCAGGATTGTTTTCCATCCTTTAATTTTGAGTCTGTGTTTGCTCTGACTGTTGAGATGAGTTTCTTGTAGGCAGCAGAATGTTGGGTTCTGTCTCTGAATCCATTTTCCCACTCTATGTCTCTTACTTGGTGAATTTAGACCGTTGACGTTGAGAGAGATTACTGTTATGGGGTTTTGTGTCATCTTTCTGTAAGGATCTGTTGTGCTTGTAGGGTTTGTCTTATCTTATAGCAGCCCCTTTAGTCCTTCTTTTAGGTTTGGTTTTGAATCTATGAAGTTCCTAAGCTGCTGTTTATCTAGAAAATAGTGTACCGTTCCTTTGATTTTGAGTGAAAGTTTAGCCGGGTAGAGTATTTTTGGTGAAGCATTCATTTCAGTGAGTTTTTTTACTCTATCTCACCATTGCCTTTGGACTTGGAGGGTTTCCTCTGATAGGTCTGCTCTGAATCTAAGGCATGCACCTTTGAATGTGATTTCCTTCTTTGACCTTGCTGCTTGCAGTATTGTGTCCCAATCTGTGGCATCCTTGATTCTAACTATAATATGTCTTGGAGCTTTTTTCTTAGGGTCTCTTTTAGCTGACACCCTTCGGGCTCCTTGAATCTGAATGGCTGCATTGTCGAGCTCTGAGAATTTTTCAGCAATGATTTGTTTAACCATGGCTTTTTTCATTGGGATTGTTTCCCTGAGCTTCTGGTTCTCCAATGATTCTCAAGTTTTTCCTCTTGGAATCGTCTCCTAGAACTCTGATTTGCTCTAGAGATATTTTGAGGTCTCCTGCCATTATATGTTGTTGTCTGTTGGCTTGGTGCAGCTGATCTTCCAGCTCACTGATTCTGTCTTCAGCTGTGGTCATTCTACTGTTGTGGGAACAGACTGCATTTTTTATTTCATCTATGGAATCTGTTATTTGTGACATTTCTGCTCTCATTTCTTCCCGTAATTTGTCGATTGTTTCTGTCATGTTACTGGATATCTGTCTGTTTCATTGAGTTGATTGAACATCTTCACGACTTCCTATCTGAATTCTTTCTCAGAGAGTTCCTTTAGATGAGTAGAACCTACTGAGGCTTTTGGACTCTTCATCTTCATCCCCACGTGATGGGTGTTTGCGACGTTTCTTCATGTTGGTGTGCAGGTATGGGAACTAAGATGTTACACTAGATTTCTTGGTATGAGAAAACTACCTGTGGCCGTGTGAGTGTCTGCTGACCCGAAATTAGGCCACACCCTAAAGAAGCCATGCCCACTTCAGAAAAGACCACGCCCCCACGGGAACCTGGTATGTGGAGAGGATAAAGGGTGGGTGGGAAAGAAGACCAGCACAACGTTGTGGACTAAGAGGAAGAGGCTCAGGGGTGCTTTTGTCCCAGTGTCTTAGAGGACATCTGGGGTTTTGCACAGTGAAAGCCAAGTCCCGCGTTCAAATACTGCCGGACAAACTGACTTGGGTGGGGAAGAAGACCGGCACAGCATTTTGAACGATCTTTAGTTTTCTTAATCTCACAAAAAATTTTCAGATATCACAACATTGACTGGAAATTGGTCTGTTTCTATTAAGGTCTTATTCTGTCATGTTACCCTGAATTATCTATGACTGAGTGTCCTGCTGTGCTCACAAATTTCACCCTCCGTAACGCCAAAGTCCTGCATCAAGTGCCTCTGACAAAGTGTCAAAGTCTTTGTGGTATCTGAGGGGTAATGAAGAAGTATCACCAGGAATTCTCTGGCCAGTAGATGACCCCTGACCCCACCCCCTCCAGAGTCAGAGCAAACCCTCCCTGATTATGTCCATTTTCCACAGTATAGTACTCATTCCTCTGAATGGCTGATCCTCAGGCAGGACACAGGAACCGTGAGCTAGGAACAGTGGACACCCCCTCAGACTGTCCCCCGTGTGAAAATTTCCTGAAGCCCAAAGACTGTAGCTGTCATCACGAGAAGCTAGAGAGAAATTCAGCTTCTGTCAGGCTGAGTTTTGACTTTCAGACTTTGTCCCTGAGGGAGTCCTGCCGTGAGAGCAGAGGGGCTGCATTTCCCGGGGGCCCAGAGGTGAGCAGCAGGGGACACACTGTGTGCAGAGAGGGGCAGGTGTCCACAGCTACTCCCTCCCCCTCTGGGCTCTGCTGGGAGGAAGCACTGGGTGGGTCCTGGTGGAAGTGGGTTCTGGGTTTCCCCCCCACGGATCTCCTCAAGAGCAGGAGAGGCTATGACAGAGCATCAGAGGACACGAAACTGTGGCTGTCAGCACAGTAGGACTCATGCTCTCCAGGGCGCTTCGTGAGCAGTCTGCAGACACGGGTGTGAGTTCACCCTGCAGTGGGGCAGCTTCTCCCTCTCCCCTCCCGGCCTGAGTCCCAGCCCCTCCTGGGCCCCTGCTCAGCTTCTCTATATCCTGTCAGCTCTGGACACTCTGGGCTGAGCCCAGATCTGCTGTTTCTCTTAGTCCCAGAAACAGAGTAACCTCACTCAGCAGGACTAACCAGAGGGCAGAGAGCCCAGTATACCCGCAGGAGCTCTCCTACCCTCAGTCACGACTGTGCTCAGGATTCAAGCTCCATGCATGGAGAATTGCCTTCTAGCTGTAGATGGTTTCACTATTCCTTTATCAATGCAAATTTCAAACAGAACTTGTTATGAATGTGTCCCTCAACATTTCAGTTCTTGCAATGAACTTCCTCCTATCATGTAAAGGTCTGAAAGTGTGGATAAGGTTTGTTTTACAATTATTCTGCCTTCATCAATTGTAACGATCCGCATATTAGTCTAAGGTCTCAAGTACCATGCTGCCAGCAAGCAATTCTAAGTTTCTGTATTTCTTTTGATTTAACATTTGATAACGACCAGGAAATGAATATTCATAATATAAGCCACAGTGCCATAAAACACTTATTTTTTCAAAAACTACACTTTGTGTTTACGAAAAGTAAGAAGAGGCCGACTACAAATGACACGGCCGGTTTAGATGGTCCTTTACAATGATGCTGGGTCACACCCACCAACTGGCCCCCTGGCGCCGTGTAATCCCATCAACGGCCAAGACTCAGAGACTATAAAAACCAGCTCCCGGAAGAAGAACAGTGCAGTCTCCTGCCCCCGCACCTGACTGTCCTTGCCGCCGGGGCACCTTGGAGGGGAGCTCATTGAGCTTTCCTCCCGGCCCTGACCAGGGCTCCAGTAGCCAACGATCTCCAAGACCAGCCACCACCATGCTGAGACCACGCTCCGCACACATGAAGGTACTGGCAGAGGGACAAAGTCATGCGGGTTCCGGGGCCGAGATTTCCAAGCCTACTCGAATTTGGGCCGAGCATCCTCCACCCAGATCCTCCAAATTCCAGTAGGCGGGGGTCACAACCACCAACTGGCCCCCTGGTGCCGTGTAATCCCATCAATGGCCAAGACTCAGAGACTATAAAAACCAGCGCCCGGAAGAAGAGCAGTGCAGTCTCCTGCCCCCGCACCTGACTGTCCTTGCCTCAGGGGCCCCTTGGAGGGGAGCGAGTTGAGCTTTCCTCCCTGCCTCGATGAGGGCTCTGGCAGCCAACAATCTCCAGGACCAGCCACCACCATGCTGAGACCACGCTCCGCACACATGAAGGTACTGGCAGAGGGACAAAGTCACGCGGGTTCCGGGGCCGAGATCTCCAAGCCTACTCTGATTTGGGCCCAGCATCCTCCACCCAGATCCTCCAAATTTCTGTTGGCGGGGGTCACGCCCACCAACTGGCCCCCTGGTGCCGTGTAATCCCATCAATGGCCAAGACTCAGAGACTATAAAAACCAGCGCCCGGAAGAAGAGCAGTGCAGTCTCCTGCCCCCGCACCTGACTGTCCTTGCCGCAGGGGCCCCTTGGAGGGGAGCGCGTTGAGCTTTCCTGCACGCCCCGACCAGGGCTCCAGCAGCCAAAGATCTCCAGGACCAGCCACCACCATGCTGAGACCACTCTCCGCACACATGAAGGTACTGGCAGAGGGACAAAGTCACGCGGGTTCCGGGGCCGAGATCTCCAAGCCTACTCGGTTTTGGGCCGAGCTTCCTCCACCCAGATCCTCCAAATTCCAGTAGGTGGGGGTCACACCCACCAACTGGCTCCCTGGCGCCGTGTAATCCCATCAATGTCCAAGACTCAGAGACTATAAAAACCAGCTCCCGGAAGAAGAACAGTGCAGTCTTCTGCCCCCTATTATGACATCCTATTATGACATCTTATTATCTCATTCCTACTTTGGACTAACTGGCAGGCTACCGAAAGTAGCCTGCCCACACAACAGAGTCTGGCAAACTCCCTGTGGCGTACCCAGTATGCCAAATACCAGTAACAATGATCGGTCTCATTCTCCTAAAGAGCCTGAATATAATCTCAGGGCTAGGATGAAGGAGACGTTACTGGGGCCTGCTCAAGGCAATCGACGATTAACAGGATGATTTGTGATTTGTAATTTACAATGATGCTGGTGAAAAGTGCTGTAACTCAAAAACCACAAAGGGACAGTAAGACAAATGCAACAATATGTATGCCAATTACAGAAAAATCAAATAGAATCAAAAATTATTTCTAGTAAAAGAATATGAATTCAGGAACACAGCATACATCATGCTTTGTAAAACAATATTTTTGTACTTGGGAATCTTCCACAAGTGGATTAAAAATTTATACTAGAGGAGGAAAGACGATATTGATGCGTACCAAATTGGATTTGTCGTATTTCCTTTATATATTTTAATTTTAAAATAAAGGAAACGAGTCCAATACAACCACCCCATACATGTTCCTGGAACCCAGCCCTGGAGTCCTCGGAGCAGAGCACCCCCTGGTGGTCAAGCTCACCCTTGCAGCTCTCGCATCTCCCTCAGCTGGTTTGTGTCTGAGCTCACAGGTACTTGCCCTCACTGTGTCTCTTGCACAATAATACATGGCTGTATAGTTAGTTACTGAGTTGCTCAGTTTTACTTAATCTTGGTTTTTGGAAGTGTCCCTGGAGATGCTGAGCCGGGACTGAAGACTTGGGTTATAATATATGACTCCAGTACTCCCGTTACCACCAGTGCATTGCAGCCAATTTCCAGGGAACTGGCGGACCCAGTGTACACGATTGCTGGTTATAAAGAATCCAGACACTGAGCAGGTGAGGGACAGAATCTGCGAGGGCGTCACCAGGCTTGGTCGCGACTCCTGCAGCTGTGCCTGGGACAAGACACCTGGGGACAGAGACCCACAGTGAGTCACGGGCTCAGATGCCCCAGGCCCACCTTGGAGCCTCTGTCCAGGGGATACTCACATGTGGGAGCTGCCCCCCAAAAGAGGAGGAACCACCGCTGATGCACATTCCTGCCCACGAGGTCCATCATCTCAGATACCGTGTCAGTGGGAGAGGGAGCCCGAGTTGGGGTGAGTGTGAATGTGGTGTTAACGCTGGGTCCAGAGTGTAGATTTGGATGGCGGGACCTCTGTAGAGAAAGGAGGGGACCTGGGGAGGCTGGTGTATGGGCTCCCTGGGAGGAGGTGCTGACTATGGCTCAGAGCACTCAGGCCTGTCCCTGGGGCCCTGTGAGAGCGGGCCTCTTCCTCCAGCACAGGAAACGTGCTGAGGAGCTCTCAGGAAACAGGAATTGCTGAGGTGAAAACAGTAGACGGGGAGAAGAGTACCCGTGTTTCAGGTGTCTGAGGTCCAAACCCAGCCCCCCTCCCCCCAGGGCCTCTACCCTGTGGACAGGCCCCTGCTCCTCCATGTTCCTGTGTGGTGGCTCTTCTTCTCCAAATGTCTGTGGAAAATTTGTGTTTGGACAGCCTGGTTTATTGTTACAGTGAATTCTGAATTAGCTGGGTTGAACCCAAAGTCAATAAAATTTTACAGTAGTGTCTTCTCACATTTATCTTGGATAAAAATTCCTTCTTCTGAAGCAGATTTACCCTTAACTATTCAAAATAGTTTTAAGAATGGTCATTATCACTGATGATGGGCTTAATTGGAACAAGGAAGAGCCCCTGCCCCATGACCTGCCTTGTGTGGTTGGCCTGGTAACAGCACCTGATCCTATTCTGTCCTGTCTATAACTCGGTGTCCATAGACCAGCATGAACCTCAGGAGCCTGTATTGGGGTCATCACTGAGGAAGGCTGACCCTGTCAGGAACATATAAAGAGCTCATGGAGGACATTCAGCACACAATCTATTTGGCAGGGAGCCTGGTCTTAGTGTTCAGACTCACACATTTGACAAGGGTACAAGCACACAAGCCCCGAGCACTGCCAAGTGTGGCCCAACCACAGCCCCCAGATGGATAGAGCCTAGACACATGATGTGTCACTAATTGTATCTCCTATTTCCAGGAAGCACCAGAGGGTTGTGATAAATCCAAGGGACCAGAAAATATGTTCTAAAATTTAATTTAAAAAAATTTAGCATTGGAGCTGGAGCGATAGTACAGCGGGTAGAGTGTTTGCCTTGCACAAGGCCAACCTGGGTTTGATTCTCAGCATCCCATATGGTTTTCCGAGAACCTCCAGCAGTAAATTCTGAGTGCAGAGCCATGAGTAACCCCTGTGCATCGCCGGGTGTGACCCGAAAAAGAAAAAAGAAAAAAAATTCAGCATTAAGGGTCAAAAATAATCAATCTATCCAAATTATTCAAAAATACAACTAAAATAAATACAGATGTCCCCAAAAGTCAGGCACTGTGAGTATTTGAGGTGGGTGAGTTTCCCCTTCACAGACATGGTAACTCTAATGTGGCACTCAAGTTATCCTGAGCTCAGTGAGAGCCCTTTTAGACAAATAGGAGATGAACAAGAAGTGTTACTTGTCTTTCCATCACTGCAGTTTGGGTCAGGGTCTCTAACCTCCACCAGAAACCCCAACACTCTTGTCAGATTCATACCTCAAAACTACATTCCATTGTGTAACTTGGAGCAGACAAGATGAACTCTTGTCTGTACTGAAACAAATACTGCCTCACATCCTGACAAGATGTACGGGAACAAGGTGTGTTTTAGTCATATGAGCAAATAGGAGAAACGAATTTCCTTTACTCAGCTTAGAGTCAGGGCACACTTTCCTGTACCCTGTAGGGAACCAATCCAGGTGGTGCTGAAGAAGTGCAGGGGCGAGTTTTGACCATTCCCCCAAAATTAGAAATTGAGCTCCCATTTCACCCAGCAATACCACTCCTGGGAATATATTCTGGAGAGGAAAAAAGTATGGTCGAAATGACATCTGCACTTGTATGTTCATTGCTGCACTGTTCACAATAGCCAAAATATGGGAAAAATCTGAGTAATCGAGAACAGATGACTGGCTAAAGAATCTTTGGTACATCTACACAAAGAAATACTATGCAGCTATTAGAAATGATGAAGTCATGAAATTTGAAAACAAGTTGTTCTACATAAACAGTACCTTGCTAAGTGAAATGAGTCAGAAAGAGAGGGACAGACATAGAAAGACTGCACTCATCTGAGGAATATAAAGTAACAGAAAGGGAGACGAACACCCAAGAATAGTTGAGATAAGTACTAGGAGGTCTGCTCCACGGTTTGGAAGCCAGCAGCATATTCTGGGGGGAAATGCAGCTCAGATAGAGAAGGGAAAACTAAGTAAAGGGTGTTTAGAGGACTTGCTCGGGATACGAGATGCGTGCTGAAAGTAGACTGTAGACCAAACACGATGTCCACTCAAAACTTCTATTGCAAACCACAACACCCTAAAGGAGAGAGCAAAAGGGAATGCCCTGCTACAGAGGTGGGGCAGGGTGGGGGATTAGGGGATGGGAGGGCTACTGGGTTCATTGGTGGTTAAGAATGGGCACTGCTGGAGGGATGGGTACTTGATCATTTTATAGCTGAAACCCAAGCATGAAATTTTGTAAGTCCTACAACTGTACCTCATTGTGTTTCACTAATAAAACATTTTTTAAAAGGATTTGAGAAATTTCATTACCAATGTCTTTCTTTAAGTATATTATCATTTCTTTTATGTATTTTCCTGATCAGTCATTGGGTGCATATATGTTTTGAGTGTGTTTTTTTCCTTATGTATATATTCCTTGATTCTTAACATGAACTTCACTGTTTCTGGTAACCTTGTTCAGTCTAAAAATATATGCTACTGGACACTAGTATGAACACCCAGGTCATATTAAAGATACTCTTTGCTAAAGAATTGTTTTCCATCATTTGAGTTTGAGTCTGTGTTTGCTCAAAACAGTTAAATTTGTTTCTTTTAGGCAGAAGAATGTTACAGTCAATGTTTCAATTGATTTTGCCACCCTGTGTCTCTAAATTGGTGCATTTAGGCCATTAACATTGAGAATGATTTGTGTCATGGGGTTTTGTGCCATCTTTCTTTAGAGGAATATTGTGTTCATCTTGCCTTATAGTCGGTCCTTGAGCTTTTCTTTCAATATTAATTTGAGTCCTTGAAGTTTCTGAGCTATTGTTTGTCCATGAATTAGAGTGTCTTTCTTTGGAAAATGAATGAGAGTCTATTGGGTAAAGTATTCTTGGTGAAGCTCCATTTTGCTAATTTTTAAAAACTATATCTATCCATAATCTTAGGACCCAGAGGATTAATTTGATAGGTCTGCTGTAAATCTGAGGATACTCCTTTGTATGTACTTTCCTTCTTTGATCTTGCTATTCTTGGTATTGATCTCGATTTATGGTGCTGGCCCTTCTTATTAGGCTATGTCTTGAGTCTTTTGATTAGAGTCTCTTTTAGCTGGTACACGCTGGGCTTCTTGGGTCTAGGTGCCTGTGATGTCCAGCTTGGAGAAGTTTTAAGCAATAATGTCCTTAATTGTTACTACTTCATTGAAATTACCTCCTTATATTTATGTGATTCTGAGAATTCTTATGTTGTTCCACTTAAAAATGATTCTTTTTCTAGTTTGTCTTTGAGTTATTTTGAGGTCTTTTGCCAAGTTTTGTTGTTGCATGGAGGTTTTCTGCATCTCCTCCTTAAGGTCACTGAGACTGTTTTCCGCTGTTGTAACTCTACTGTTGAGGGCACACATTTAGTTTTTAACTTCATCTACCGAACTTTTTATTATTTCCATTTCTGCTTGTCATCTCAGCCTGGTTTTACAGAAGGTAAATGATTTGTTTATTCTACTCTGTTCACCTTGTGGATATGAAAGTATCGAGTGAAGTGACCACACAATGCATGTCTTTCTTAAGTATTGGTGTTCCACAAATATTTCTTATTTCAGAAGCAGACATGACAGTTAGAAGAAGAGGGAGAGTTCTGGCCATTTCTGGGACTTCATGACAGAAAAAGCAAGATGGAAGCTGAGGGGGCAGCTGGAAAGGGGCTCGTGCACCTTGACCCAGGCCCTACCTGCCTCATGTTGCCCAAGGGCTCAGCTCCCTGCTAGGGCCCAAACTCTCTTGATAATTGGCCAGATTTGGGAAATGCTTTGTTCACACTCATATGTAAACTCATAAGCAGCAGTCAATTCTCCTGTCCCATGGCAGATTGGACACAGCCATGGAGATGATCCACTCAAGCTGTCAATATGGGCCCTACCTCTATGCCACAATGGGACCTCAGCCTCAGCCAGCTTGGTGGACAGAGCCTGTGCTCACAGGGACAGACAGAAGAGGTGTGAGGAGATCCTGAGTCTGCACCTCACTCAACTGACCTCCTCCTTCCCAACAGGGAGCTGGTTGGGGAGCAGCGAGATTAGTCTCCGCACAATTCCCAGGGTACTCTGTGTCCGCACAGGAGCTGAGGGGTTCGAATGCCATGACACATTCATGTACCTCTCACTCCTCTTCCTATATGAAGTGGAAGTACCCATTACTAGGCGCATCCAGTTGGGGAGAGGGCAGTGCAATGAGGTCGACAGAAAGTGGGGCAGGGAGACATTTGCAGGGAAGACACTTTCTCTCATTCTGAAAACAAGAGGTCTGGCCCGGGCAGGAGGTCAGTGACAAGAGGTCCTGGCTGAGGCCCTGCTTTGATGTGTTCCGGAAAATAAGAGCAAAGCAGAACTCCTCCTACAGGCTGAGGGGTATAGAGAAATCAAAGGGTAATGTGGGTCTCCCTCAGGACCGGGAGAGGAGGAAAGCACAAGGAAAGACTGTGCCTCAGCTGAGCCCCAGTGCTCAGCACCCAGAATTTGGTCCCTCAGAGAAGCTCCAGGGGCCAAGGGAGAGGAGGGATGGAAGGACACAAGGATGGGGGGGGGGGGAGAAAGAGGAAGAGGGAGAGAGAGGGAGAGAGAGAGATAGAGAGGGAGTAAGAGAGAGATAGAGAGGGAGTAAGAGAGAGAGGAATAGGGAGAAAGAGAGGGAGGGAGAGAGAGGGAGGGGAGAGGGAGAGAGAGAAAGAAGGAGAGGGAGAGAGAGGAGGGAGAGAGAGGGAAAGGGAGAGAGGGAGGGAGGGAGAGAGCCAAAGAAGGAGAGGGAGAGAGAGAAGGAGGGAGAGAGAGGGAAAGGGAGAGAGGGAGGGAGGGAGAGAGCCAAAGAAGGAGAGGGAGAGAGAGAAGGAGGGAGAGAGAGGGAAAGGGAGAGAGGGAGGAAGGGAGGGAGGGAGAGGGACAGAGAGAGAGACAGGGAGAGATGTAGGGAGGAAGGTAGAAGGGGGAGCAGCCTGTACCTGGCACAGGAGCTCTGTAAGGTTCTGGAAATGCTACTCCCTGTTGCCAGCCCTCAGGAGCTGTTTCTGGGTCAGGGGGCAAATGTTGGGCAGCCCGCCCCTGCCCCTCCTGCCCCTTCCAACCACCAACCCTCTTTGGGCCAGGCGCCCCTGGACAGCCCGAGTTTACCCGGCCGCTAGACGGGTAAGCGGGAGCTCAGGCCTATCCCGGGACTCCCTGTGTCCACACAGGTTCGCGGGGCTGCATGGACAGCGCTGCCTGTGGCCTCCCCCATTGAGCACAGCACCCCTTCCCGTGTCCCCACGGAGGGCGGTCAGTGCGGAGAAACTCGGGGACCCCCAGAGGGGCTGGGCAGACCCAGTGTCCGAGAAGAAGGACTCCTGTGGCCCCATACCTCGGGGTCCCGCAGACGGACAGTGAGTCCCACATGCGCGGTCCCGGGTCCGGGGCCCTCTAGGGACTCGGACCCCACGACCCTGGGGAGAAGGTGTCCCCTACACGCAAGCTTCCCTGGGAACTGGGCAGGTGGAGGGAAGGTCTATGCTGACGTCAGCTTTTCCCATCGATAGTGCTATCGATGCTCATCAATTGGGAAGTTTCAGTGTTTCCCTAAAATGACTCAGAGTTCAGGAAACTGCATTTGTGCCAAACCCACAGTCATGGGCTGTCGGGGCCTATGTCAGGGCCTGGGGCCAGGGCAGGACTGGTGTGGGGGAGCATGAGAGAGGGTCCCATGAGGGGAGTCTGTGAGGGAGGAGAGGAGGCAGCTGTTGCCTGATCCCCACCCAAATGCCAAAGTGGCAAGTTTTACAAATTTCCTTCATCAATTTTCTCAACTACACTGAGGTGCACTGTACTAGATCCACTGTACTGTCCTCCCCGTTGTTCATCGATTTGCTCGAGTGAGCCGAGTTTCTGTGTTTGGCATATTGAATACGTCACGGGTAGGTTGCCAGGCTTTGCCGTGTAGGCGAGATAATCTTGGTAGCTTGCCAGGCTCTCTGAGAGGGGTGGAAGAATTGATCCCGGGTCAGCTGGGCCGGCCGTGTGCAAGGCAAAATGCCCTACCGCTGTGGTATCTCTCCAGCCCTTGGTGAATCAATAAAAAAGGGGGAAAAATAGCTTCCACATGACAAAGTGATTTCACCCGGATAACTATACCCAAACCTGAAAACATTAATTTGAGAAGTTTCATGTAAACATATGCTCGTTGTAGTGTTTAGTATAGTGGCAGGGACATGGAAACTATCCTAATTCTTCTTGACAGTTATGCTACCTGCTTATGTTTCTAACTTGTTGGAATGTTTTCCGATTTAGTGCCCATGCTAAGCTCTAGGAAATATATCTAAAAAGAGAAAATAGAGTATCCGTATAACGCAGTGATTTCACTTTTGGCAATATTGCCCAAATGTGAAAACATCAATATGAGAAGATATATATAAATATAATTTCAGTGCAACATCTATGGCCAGGACATAGAAATAATCCTAATGCTTAATGACCATTTCATGAAAAATAATTTATGGTGTATATTCACAATGGGTACTATGCTGCTACAAGAAAAGACAATATCACAATTTGCCGCATCATGCATGGAATTGAAAAAAATCAGATTAAATGAAGTAAGTCTCAGGAAGAAGGATAAATTCAGAAGATCGAATTCGTCTGTGGTACACAAAGAACAGAGCGTCAGCATGGACAAGATCCAATGATAAGGGTGCTTACATCCTAACCACACTCTGGGTTTCCCGAAAGAAATAGAGTGGGGGCTTAGATCACTGGGAAGAAGTGCCTGAGCATAGGGGTCACAGCAGTGTGTGTGTGTGTGGCGGGGGGATGGGGGGCGTCTATGGGGATTTGGTGCTGGGAGAAGCGCAAGGAGTTTGGAACACACAAGCATCCATGCTCAGATTATTGTCATCATATTTATACAGTGATGACATGAAGGTCTTTTTGTGAGAAGGAATGATATTTTCTTGAATTAAAATCAACCACGCAAAATCTAACGGGATATAACAGCCTTTAGCGGACTCTGAGACAGAAAGAGGAATACACAAATTTGTGGTAGAAGAGGAGATGCACTGTAGCACTGTTGTCCAGTTATTCATCAATTTGCTCAAGGGGGCACCAGTAACGTCTCACAACAAATGGTGAGATTTGTTACTGTTTTTGGCATATCGAATACGTCATGGTAGCCTGCCAGGCTTTGCCATGTGGGCAAAATACTCTCAGTAGCTTGCCGGGCTCTCCGAAAGGGGCAGAGAAATCAAACACAGTCAGCCGTGTGCAAGGCAAACACCCTACCCGCCACGCTATGACTCTAGCACAAATAGGAGATGATTTAATTAAAATTTTCACAATCACGATCACGACCATCCTGTTATTTGTCGATTGCCTCGAGCAGACCCCAGTAACGTCTCCTTCATACTAGCCCTGAGAATATTCAAGGCTCTTTCAGAGTTAGGAGAATGAGACCCATCATTGTTACTGGTATTTGGCATATTGGGTATGCCACGGGGAGTTTGCCAGACTCTGCCATGTGGGCAGGTTACATTCGGTAGCCTACCAGTTTGTCCAAAGTAGGAACGAGATAATAAGATGTCGCGCGGCCACACATGCGGCCACACGCTTCCGGGAGTTGGATTTTATAGTCTCTGAGTCTCAGCATGGTGGTGGCTGGTTCTGGAGGTCTTCGGCTGCCGGAGCCCTGGTCCAGGTGGGGAGGGAAACTCAACCCGCTCCCCTCCAAGGGGCCCTGGCGAGGACAGCCAGGCGCGGCGGCAGGAGACTCTGCGCTGTTCTCTTCCGGGAGCTGGGTTTTATAGTCTCTGAGTCTTGGCCATTGATGGAATTACACAGTGCCGGGGGACAGTTGGTGGGTGTGACCCCCGCCTACTGGAATTTGGAGGATCTGGGTGGAGGATGCCCAGCCCAGAGTAGGCTTGGAGACCTCAATCCCGGGACCCTCAAGCCTTTGTTCCTCTGCCAGTACCTTCATGTGTGCAGAGAGTGGTCTCAGCATGGTGGTGACTGGTTCTGGATGTTTTTGGCTGCCGGAGCCCTGGTCGGGTTGGGGAGGGAAACTCAACCTGCTCCCCTCCAAGGGTCCCAGGCAAGGATAGCCAAGCACGGGGGCAGGAGACTATGCGCTGTTCTCTTCCGGGAGCTGGGTTTTATAGTCTCTGAGTCTTTAATTTTAATTACAAAATTAAAATTTTATACTTGATTTATTAAATTTGATTTGCATTTTATAATAAAAAGAAAATGATCCCTAAAAAAAGGTTAAAAGAATTGTAAACAAAATGCAGAAGAAAGAATAGAAAGCGCCCCTTCCCCTACAATCACTTCCCCCTTCCCCCCTGCCCCTGGGCACAGCCTTGGAGTTCATAGAGCAGCACGCCCCCTGGTGGTCACACCCTTGAAGCTCCCCTGTCTCCCTCAATGGGTTTTTGTCTGGGCTCAAAAGGAATTGCCCTCAATGTGTGCTTATGGCACAATAACACACGGCTGTGTCCTCAGTTACTTAGTTGCTCATTTTTAAGGAAACTTGGTTCTTGGAGGTGTCCCTGGAGATGCTGAACCTGGACTGAAGACTTGGGTTATAGAATGTGCTTCCAAAACGATTTATAATACCAATCCAATCCAACCCCTTTCCAGGGGCCTTACGGACCCAGTGCACATCACAGCTGGTAAGAGAGAATCCAGAGACTGAGCAGGTGAGGGACAGCATCTGTGAGGGCGTCACCAGGCTTGGTCCCGACTCCTGGAGCTGTACCTGGGACAGGATACCTGGGTACAGAGACCCACAGTGAGTCATGGGCTCAGAGACTCAATGCCAACCTTGGAGCTTCTGTCCAGGGGATACTCACATCTGGGAGCTGCCACCAGAAAGAAAAGGAACCAGCACTGATGCACGTTCCTGCCCACGAGGTCCATGATCTCAGACTCTGTGTGAGGGGGAGAGGGAGCCCGAGTTGGGGTGAGTGTGAACGTGGTTATAATCCTGGGTCCCGAGTGCAGATTTGCATGGGGGAGTCTCTGTAGAGAAATAAGCAGACCTGGGCGGAGTCTGCTGTGTGGAGTACCTGGGAGGAGGTGCTGACTGTGGCTGGAGCACTCAGGCCTGTCATTGGGGCTCTGTAAGAGCCAGACCTCTAGCTCCAGCACAGGAAACATGGTGAGGAGCTCTCAGGAAAAAGGAATTGATCAGGGGGAAACGGCAGCTGAGGAGGAGAGTCCCTGAATCTCAGGTCCCTGATGACCAAACCTAGCCACTCTCTCCCCAGGGTCTCTACCCTGTAGATAGGCCCCTGACCCTCTGTATCCCTGTGGTCTGGCTCCTGTTCTCCCACTGTCTGTGCAAAATTTGGGTTTGAACATCCAGGTTTATTGTTACAATGAATTCTGACAGACCTGAGTTCAACCCAAAATCAATCAAATTTTACAATAGTTTCTTTTCACACTTATCTTGGATAAAAATTCCTTTGCCTGAAGCAGATTTACCCTTAAATATTAAAGGTAATTGTGAGAATGATCATTGTCACTGATGATTGGCTTAATTGGGACAAGAAAGAGCCTCTCCCCGGTGACCTGCATGGTGTGGTTGGCCTGGTAATAACGCCTAATCCTGCTCTGTCCTGACTATAACTCAGTGTCCATAGAACAGCATGAACCTCAGGACTCTGTATGAGGGTCATCACTGAGGCATTCTGACCCTGTCAGGAGCATAGTAAGAGCTCATGGAGACCCTCATCACACAATCTATTGGGCATGGCCCCTGGTCTTAGTACTCAGACTCACACAGCAACAAGGGTATAATTATACAAGCCCTGGGCACTTCCAGGAGTGGCCCAGCCCCAGCACTCTAATGAATAGAACCTTGACACAGGCTTTGTCACTTATTTTTCCTCCTGTTTCCACGAAGCACCAGAGGGTTAGGATAAATCCAAGGAACCAGAAAATAAGGTGTAAAATTTAATTTGCTTGTAGATTGCATTCATTTGGGTAACATAAAATAACAAATAAGACACTAACACCCAAGAACAGCTGTGATAAATACCAGGAGGTTCACTCCATGGCTTCGAGACCAGCCGCACACTCTAGGGGTAAAGTCATCTAGATGGAGATGGGAGCACCAAATAAAGGGTGCTGGGAAGATCCACCCAGGACAGGAGATGCATGCTGAAAGTAGACTCTAGACCGAACATGATTGCCACCCAATGCCTCTTCTGCAAACCACAGCACCCAAAAGGAGAGAACAAAAGGGAATTCCCTGCCACAGAGGCAGGGTGTGATCGGGGACAGGGGAGTGGTAGGGATACCGGGATTGGTAGGGGTGGAGAATGGGCACTGGTGGTGGGATGGGTACTCGATCATTATATAACTGAAACCCAAGCCCCAAAATTTGTAAGTCTACAACTGTATTTCATGGTGTTTCACTAATAAAAAATAAATAAATAAATAAATAAATAAATAAATAAAAAATTCAGCATTAAGGGTCAAAAATAATCAATGTATTCAACAAATTTTTTTAAAAATCAATTAAAATAAACACAGATGACCCCCAAAATCAGGCAGTGTGAGGATTGGGGGTGGGTGAGTCGCCCCTCATGTCTATGGCAGATCTAATGTGGCACCCGAGGTCTCCTGAGTTCAGTGAGCACCCTCGAAGCCAATAGGAAAGATGGACAAGAAGCGTCACTTGTCTTCCCATCACTGCACTGTGGGTCAGGGCCCCTAACCTCCACCAATGATCCCAAGAATCCTATCAGATTTATACCTCAAAACTACATTTCAATGTGTAACTTGGAGAAGACAAGATGAACTCTTGTCTGTAGGGAAATAAAACATAGCCTCCCATCCTGACAAGATGTGAGGGAACAAGGTACGTTTGCAGTCATATGAGCAAATGGGAGGAACCAATTTCCTTGACGTCAAGGCACGCCTTCCCATACTCTGTAGGGAGCCAGTCCCCGTGGAGCTGGAGAAGTGCAGAGGTCAGCCAGGAGTTAGAGACTGCACGAAGATGAAGAGTTGGCACACACGGGTGATCAGGAATCTCGGGGACAAACTTGTAACCGTGCCTTCACCTGTGCTGTCTCCCCATGCTCCACTCAGGTTTTCAGGGAGTCTGGACTCGAGAGCTCAGGAACGACCTGGAGTGAACAGATTTTATTAACTTTTTTTACTCTATTTTAAGCTTGTAGATGACAGAAAACAGGGAGATCGGGCAAGAGTTGCCAATGTCGTGGATGTCCCCCTTATTGTACAGTAGTATAGTCCTGCTGGTTTTCCATTGGAATGGAATTTTGCATTCAGACAGGTAGCATGTAAAGAGCTGAGCCAGTGTATTGATGAGTACTGAAAGCAGATTCGTCGGTGTTCGGGTCTGACCTTGTCTGGACCTGGTGCTGTTCACTTCTTTACTGACGAAACGGCATGTCAGATTTCGGAAGGGAGAACGTTAGGAACAACATATCCATTCTGAAGAATTTGGTATCAGACTAATGAAGGAAATTAAATGGAGAAGGACAAATTCAGACAATCTCATTCATCTGTGGTACACAGAGAACGGAGCATCAGGATTGACAGAATCCAATGATAACGGCCCCTACATCCTAACAACACTCTGCGGTTCCAAGAGGAGTTGTGGGGGGGGCGGTGCGAAGATCACTAGGAAGAAGTGGCCGAGCACAGGGGCCACAGCATAGAGGGGGGGTCTGTGGAAATTTGGTGCTGGGAGAAGCACAGGGAGTATGGGACACACAAGCACCAACACTCAGACTATTGTCATCATGTTCCCTCAATGACAATAAAGAATGTAAAGGGAGAAATCCCTCTTTTCTGTGAAAATAGGGATGGTCTTTATATGAAGGAAAATCAATTACACCTTAGCTAACAGGATATAACAGTCTCTAGTGCACCCCGAGGCAAGAAGATAATGAATTTGTATTTGAAGAGGAAGTAATAACTAAAATTTATAAACTTGGTGTATTAAACCAGCCACAGCCATGCTGAGACCACTCTCCACACACATAAGGGAACCGGCGGAGGAGCGCAGGCGTGCAGGTCCTGGGGCTGAGATCTCCAAGCCTGCTAGGATTGGGACGGGGCCTCCTCCACCCAGATCCCCCATCTTCCAGTAGGTAGACGTCACACCCATCAACTGCCCCTTGTGCTAGGTAATCCCATCAATGTCCACGACCCAGAGACTACAAAACCCAGCTCCCAGGTTTTATAGTCTTACTATCTAGTTCTTATTATTTTAATATCTAGTTCTTACTCTGGAAAACCCAGCAGGCTACAGAATGCATCCTCCCCAGGCAGCAGAGTCTGGCAAACTCCCCATGACGTACTTGCTAAAAATATGCCCAAAACAAGTAACAATGATGGGTCTCATTCTCCTGACCCTGAAAGAGCCTTGAATATGGCACTTTCTAAAATCTCAAGGGCTAGGACAAAGGAGACTTACTGGTACCTGCTCGAGGAAATCGATGGACAACAGGATGATCATGATCGTGATCAGTGTATTAAATTTGGTTTAAATACTATAAAAAAGAAAATTATCCCCCAAAGAGGAAAGATGTGTAAAAACAAATGAAAGGGAAAGAAAAGAAAGTGTCTCGCATTCAGCCCCTCTCCGCCTGTCCATGAGCACAGCCCTGGAGTCATGGGAGCAGCGAGCCCCCTGGTGGTCACACGTACCCCTGCAGCTCCCCTGTCTCCCTCAGCCGATATGAGTCTCTACTCACAGGGACTTGCCCTCACTCTGTCTCTTGCACAATACTACATAGCTGTGTCCTCAATTACTGAGTTGCTTAGTTTTAGGTAAGCTTGGTTCTTGGAAGTGTCCCTGAATATGCTGAGTCTGGACTGAAAACTTGGGTTATATCCTGTGCTTCCAAGACTATTTATACCACCAATCCAATCCAGGCTCTTTCCAGAGTTGTGGCGGACCCAGTTCACAGCATAGCTGTTTAGAGAGAATCCAGAGACTGAGCGGGTGAGTGACATCGTTTTCTAGAGCGTTACCAGGCTTAGCTCCAACATTGGAATATATATCTGGGATGGCACACCCATGTACAAAAACATACAGTGAGTCAGGGGCTCAGAGACTCCATGCCCACCTTGGAGCCTCTGTCCAGGGGATACTTGCATCCAGAAGCTGCCACCAGAAAGAGGAGGAACCAGCACTGATGCACGTTCCTGCCCACGAGGTTCATGATCTCAGACACCTGTCAGTGGGAGAAGGAGCTCGAGTTGGGGTGAGTGTGAACGTGGTTTTAATCCTGGGTCCCGAGTGAAGATTTGCATGGGGGAGCCTCTGTAGAGAAATGAGGGGACCTGGGGGAGGCTGGCTTGTGGAATCCCTGGGAGGAGGTGCTGACTGTGGCTCAGAGCAATCAGACCTATCCCTGGGGCCCTGTGAGAGCCGGGCCTCTTCCTCCAGCCCAGGAAATGTGCTGAGGAGGTTTCAGGAAACAGGAATTGCTCAGGTGGAAACAGCAACTGGGGAGGAGAGTTCCCATGTCTCAGGTCCCTGATGACCAAACCCAGCCCCACCAAGGCCTCTACCCTGTAGACAGGCTCCTGCCCCTCCGTGTTCCTGTTCTCCCAGTGTGTATGGAAACCTGGGACCTAACAGGCAGTCTAATTGTCACAATAAATTTAAAGTTGTCTTGGTCTTATCCATGGTTAATCAATTTTCACTCTATTTACTCTTTCATCTTCCACAAACATTCCTTCATGGTGCAGCTTCATTCCTTAATATCCAAGGTGGTTATTAAAAAAATCAGATGGGCTGGACACGTAATGAGATTTGGAGACAATCACTGAACTAGAGCCGTTACCAACTGGATTCCATGGGATGTCAAAAGACCGCGTGGTCGCCCACCTACGAGATGGTCAAACTTCTTCGTCAAGACCCTGAACGATGGGTTTGAGTCTCTTTGTGTTGCTAGAACGAGCCGACGCCATTGGGATACACGAGCACGTGACAGGGATGGATGGAGACGTTACTGGTGCCCACTCGAGCAAATCAATGAGTAACAGAATGTCAAGTGCTCAAATGATCAAGTTATTAGAGTGGATTTGTTTATTCTCTTTTTTAATGTAGGAGTACTGCTATTTATTCAGCCACTGATTAGCTGATTGAATTGGCATGAACTCCAACATTACTTTTTTCCCATTATTTTATAATTTTATTTATTGAATCACCGTGAGAGCAGTTACAAAGCTTTCGGGTTTAAGTCTCGGTCGTACAATGAAACACCCGTACCTTCACCAGTGCCCATTCTCCACCACCAAAGCCCCCAGTATGCCCCCATCCCATACCCTACCTGTGGAGATATAGGATCACTGTGGGAAAAGTTACAAATTTTCAGGTTTAAGTCTCGGTCATACAATGATCAAATACCTCTCCCTTCACCAGTACACATTTTTCACCACCAAAAACCCCAATATACACCCGCCCCGCCCCTCCCATTGCCTGTGAGGCAGATGATTTCTATTTAACTCACTCTCTCTACTTTGATTACATTCATAATTTCAACAAAAGATGCACCATTATTGTTTAGAATTTTCCTCCGACAATCAGAATTGCTGAAAAGGCATTTTCAAATAATTTTATTTCTATAGCTGGTTATGAGAATCATATGTTGTCACGCGGCCACTTTGCAGCCACGTGATTTTGGATTTCTGATATTTTAATAAGTAAGTCTGGAGGAATTTCTGCAACGAGCCAGAATAATTACGAGATTATTTTCTGTGCGTCTGGTGTTATGGCCGTGCCAGAGAGCCGCCCATGGGGGGCAACTCGTGACCTCGGTAAGGCGTGAAGGATGAGCCGGTTCTACGCCTCTTCCCATGAGACTGCAGTTGCCCCATCACCGCCAGCTCATACCTGGCTTTCCAATAAGCTCTGAGGCGGTAGCCACCCTGCTGGCGGGGCCGGGGAGGGGAAGGCGGAAGGGACAGACACCCTTTCCCTCCTGGGGAGGCATGGCGCCGTAGGTTAATGCATGATCCATTCACTTTTCTGCCGCAAGCTGCCGGGCTCTAGATTAAGTCCTTTTGCCTCTGGAGCCATGGCACTGCTGGAGAATAGCTCGTGGGGGGCAACTCGTGAGCTCGGTAGGGTGTGGAGGACAAGCCAGTACCGCCCGTCTTGCCATGAGATGAAATTCCGAAGTTTTAACACTTAAATCTGGAGGGATTTCTGCCAAAACCTGCTGGGTTCCGAGATTTGTTCCTGAGTCTCTGGGTTCATTGCCATTAAGCAGCTTGATCAGGAGCCAGAGAGGCTGTTTGTGGGTGATGACTTGGGGTCTTGTTGGGACAGAGAGGAAAGGGCAAGCTCCACCCCCATTTCATGAGGCCCAGTGTGCCTCATCACTTTGGGTCCAAACCTGACTGTTCAGTGGCCTCTGGAGGATGGCGGCCACCGGGCCGCCAGGGGGAACAGGCCGAGGCACAAAACCTATTCCCACCTGGGTTGGCCCAGCACCAACCAGGTAACCTACTGCAGGGATCGGATGCATTTCTGCGAAAAGCCCTTGGGTCTCTAGATTTGTTTCTGAGTCCCTGGGATCATGGCCATTAAGCAGTTCGATCAGGAACCCGAGAGTCCATGCCTCAAATTATATAGCTGAGCCTTAGGTGATTTGTGGGTGTGTTTCCCACATACCTAACTTTTGGCCATTTACTTTCTTGGTAATCTTTGTCCCAATTTTGAGGTATCTGGAAGTCTGAATCACCATCAGGCTGCTGATGCACTCATCTCACAATTACAGATTGACCTGCTGGCAGCACCATACCCCCATATTCTCTTTTTTATTGGGACAAGGAAGATATTTCTGCCCAGGTCACCTTCCTGGTGTGGTTGGCCTGGAAAACAGCAACTAAATGTTCTGTATACAGCTCAGTGTCCAAAAGATGATCATGGACCTCAGGACCCTCTTCTTCAGGTCCTCACTGAAGGAATGTTGCATAGGTCGTCCCAGTAAAGAGTCCTCAGCACACAATCTATTGACCCAGAGTTTTGGTCTTTGTGCAAAGACTCACACATTATACAAATATACAGAGTGCAATCCCTGAGCAGTGACATGTAGGGCCTACCCTGAACACATAGCCTGTGTCACATAAGATGTTGGCCTGTAATGTACACTTATTCCATGGAGTGCCAGAGGTTTGAGTTAAATCTAAGTGAATAGAAAATGTGCTTTATTATTTGTTATTTTAAAAAGTCAGCATTAATCCTCATAATAAAAACATATCTCTTTCTTCTCTATAATTTTTTGCCTATATGAAAGTCAGGGACTTTTGGATATTGATTTTTATAATTTACCATTTTAATATACTGTAACACTGTAGCACTGTCCTCCTCTTGTTTATCGATTTACTCGAGCAGACCCAGTAACATCTCCATTGTGAGATTTGTTGCTACTGTGCTTGGCATATGGAATACGTCACAGGTAACTTGGCAGGCTTTACCGTGCGGGTGAGATACTCTCGGTAGCTTGCCAGGCTCTCCGAGAGGAGTGGAGAAATTGAACCCGAGTCGGCCAAGCTGGCCGCTTGCAAGGCAAACGCCCTATCACTGTGCTATCGCTCCGAAATACAAAAAAAAATCCAAAGAGTGAAGTTAAAGGGATACTATGATTGAAAACATTGGGAGAGAGATGTTTAGTCTCTTTAAGCAGGTACTACAAATTAAAATTTGTGATAAGTCACATGATACTACTTTCACTACCCAGCCGTCGCCACACTCCAGGACGCTTTCCGGACCCACGTGGCAGCTCCGGCCGAGACCCACGCACGACTGAAGACCCACAGAACAAGATAAGCGGAACTCTCTGAGACCTTGATCTCCAGGCTCGGCGGACCCAGGGACAGAGCTTCTCTGCTTGCTCCCACCACCACAGGTGACAAAGGGATTCTAATCAGGAGCCCCACCCTACCCTGCCCTGTCTGCTTCCATCAACCACCCAGGGATCGAATTGTGCACAGGAGACCCACCCTACCCAGATAAATACCCCACTGGCAGACTTCCACTCTCGACACTACTTCCACTACCCAGCCGTCGCCACACTCCAGGACGCTTTCCGGACCCGCGCGGCCACTTGCGGCCGCGCGACACATCATAAGACACTAAATACCCATCTTCTGGAATTGTCGTACCATATTTGATAGGGTTCAAATATGGTAACACCTACAAGGGTGATTAGGGTCACCCCAAAAGCCTCTATCCCTCTCGGAAAGACTGGCAAGCTACCGTGAGTATTCCGCCCGCACGGAAGAGCCTGGCAAGCTATCCGCTGTGTGTTCGATATGCCAAAACCAGTAACTACAACTGGTCTCATTCACCTGACCCTGAAGGCTTCACCGACATGGCAGCACTGAGAAGGATGAGAAAGGAGAGGCCGACAAAATCTCAAGGCCGACCTAGGCTGCCACAACGAAGGAAGACAAAAATGATCGTCTGTATTTTCAATGCACGTACGCTAGCATCAGATGCATCCATCGAGGACCTGATGGTACAAGCGCGAATGATCAAGTACGACATCATTGGTCTGGCCGAGACAAGAAGGCACGAATCTCACCATGCCGTTTTCAACACTGGATAAGAATTGTTCCTCAGAACATGCGATAAAAGAGGTGTTGGAGGCGTCGGTGTCCTTGTCAACACAAACTTGGCCAAGAGCATTGATTCATTCAAATGCCTAACAACCCGAATCGGACGTTTACATTTGAATAGATGTGGCTCACTTCCTGCAGTTTCTATCTTCGTTGTCTACGCACCAACATCTCATTATGATGAAAGAGAAATCGAGAAGTTCTACATGGAGCTAGAGAAGTTCTATAAAGAAGACCACACCTTCTACAAGATCATTGTGGGTGATTTTAATGCCAAGATAGGACCGAGAAGATCAGCTGAAGAACTTCACATCGGGACCCATGGCCTAGAATGGAACGAACAGGGTGAGAGACTGTCTGAGTTCATCATGTCAACCAAGACCATTCATGGTAACTCACAGTTCCAGAAGGTAGAATCTAAACGATGGACATGGGAGTCTCCTGGTGGACGATTCCACAACGAAATAGACCACATCATATTCAATCGACGGTTTTGCCTGACTGATGTCGCTGTTGTCCCAAAATTTCGAATGAGATCGGACCACCGTCTCCTTCGTGCAAAATTCTACTTCACAGAGCGGGGAGAAAGGGCTGCAAAGTTCAAAAAGAGAGCTCCCAGAATGACCACCAACTGGGAACTCTTTGGTACTATTGCGGCAACATGGGAAGATGCCATTGTTGACAACATTGACGAGGAATACGATCGACTGGTTCAGCACCTCCATGAATGTGCGAGGAACGCCAAGAGAGAGATAGCCACAAAAAATTGCCTATCTTTGAAAACTCTTGAGCTAATTCGCCAGCGTGGTTTGGCGCATGCCTCAGGCAACCACAAGCTAATGTCTGAGCTTGCAAAGCAGTGCAGAGATGCGATCAAGGAAGACCTCAAAGAGAGAAGAGCAGAAGTACTGGTAGATGCGGCAGAAGCCGGGAAAAGTATTCGTAACGCCCGCCTGTCCTTCGCCAACTATAAGACCAAGATGACTGCCCTCTGACGTCCTGATGGATCCATCACATCCTCCAGAACGGCAATGGAGAAGATTATCCATGACTTCTACTCAAATCTCTTCGATAGCCATGTCCACTTGCCGACATACCAAATTCCACAGGATGGGTATGTCGTTCCCAATGTTCTCCCTTCCGAAATCCGACACGCCATTTCGTCGGTAAAGAAACAAACAGCACCCGGCCCAGACAAGGTCAGACCTGAACACCTGAAGAACCTGCCGTCAGTACTCATCAATACACTGGCTCGGCTCTTCACTCGCTACCTGTCTGAATGCAAGGTTCCGTCCCAATGGAAAACCAGCAGGACCGTACTACTGTTCAAGAAGGGAAACATCTATGACATTGGCAACTATCTCCCGATCTGCCTATTGTCTGTCATCTACAAGTTGTTCACTCGAGTCATCCTGAATAGCATTGGCAGAACACTAGATGAAGGACAACCATGCGAGCAAGCAGTGTTCCGCAAAGGATTCAGCACCATCGACCATATCCACACAGTAACCAAGCTCATTGAGGTTTCTCGGGAGTTCAAGATGCCGCTCTGCTTAACGTTCATTGATTTAAAGAAGGCCTTTGATTCTGTTGAGACGGAAGTGGTCATTGAAGCCCTAGCCAATCAGGGCATTCAAGCCCAATACATCAGGATCCTCCGTGAGCTGTATTGCGGATTCACTACCAGGATCTCACCATTCTACAAAGAAGTGATCGTTGATGTCAAGAGAGGGGTGCGGCAGGGTGATACCATTTCACCGAAACTCTTCAGTGCCACCCTCGAGAACATCATGCGACGACTGGAATGGGAAGGAATGGGAGTGAAGATAGATGGTCGGCAACTACACCACCTCTGCTTTGCTGATGACATTGTTTTAATAACACCAAACATCAGCCAAGCGGCACAAATGCTGGCCGACTTTGACCGTGAGTGTGGAAAAGTAGGACTACAGCTGAATCTTACGAAGACAATGTTGATGAGAAACAGCCTTGTTCCTGACGCCCCATTCGCTCTCAATGGAACGACCATCTCCTAATGCAACAGCTATGTGTACCTAGGTCGTGAGGTCAACATGACAAATGACCTGGCACCCGAGCTGCGCAGGAGGAAGAGAGCGGCTTGGAACGCCTTCAAGAACGTCGAACAAATAGCTAAGAGGACGAAGAAACTCCAGCTCTGGGCACATCTCTTTGATTCCACTGTTCTTCCTGCATTAACATATGCCTCAGAGACCTGGGCCCTACGCAAACAAGATGAGAACGCCATTCAGGTCTCCCAAAGAAGAATAGAAAGAGCTATGCTTGGAATATCACGTTTCACTCAAATGAGAGAACGAATCCGGAGTTCTGACATCCGTCGACGATCAAGAATCAGGGATGCTGTCTCATTTGCCAAGGTGTCGAAAATCAGATGGGCTGGTCACGTAATGAGATTTAAAGACGACCGTTGGACTAGAGCTGTTACTGATTGGATTCCACGGGATGTCAAGAGACCGCGTGGCCGCCCACCTACCAGATGGTCAGACTTCTTCGTCAAGATCATGAATGATTGGTTTGAGGCCCTTCATGTTCCCGGAACGAACAGATGCCATTGGGCTACACTAGCACGAGACAGGGACAAATGGAGACGTTACTGGCGCCCGCTCGAGCAAATCGACGACTAACGGGAAGTTAAGTGATTAAGTGATTAAGTGATAAGTCACAATTTAATACTCAACAATTGGCAAAAATTTATATACAAATTTTAATAAACAAATTTTAATATACATTTTAGTATACAAATCTTTCATTTCCAGAGTTTTTATGTAGAATCTTTAGGATTTTCTAAGTATTGTATCATGTCTTTTGCATGGTAAAAGCTTGACATCTTCTTTTCCTTGATATCTCTTTCTTGTCTGACTGCTATAAAAGATTCCAGTACTATATTGAATATGAGGGGTGCAAGTAGGCATCTTTGTGCCTGATCTTAGAGGGAAGGCCTTAATTTTATCTCCATTGAGCATAATACTTGGTGTATGCTTGTGGTCCATGGATTTGACTCTATGAAGGAACATTCCTTCAACCTCATTTATTGAGCTTTTTTTTTCTCTCATGAATGGGTGCTGGAACTTCTTAATGCTTTTTCTGCTTCTGTTGATATGATTATATATTTTTCTTTTATTGATATATTGTATTGCATTGATTGACTTGTGAATGTTTAATAATTCTTATATGCCGGGATATAAGTATCCAAAAGTATCCTGCCCGCACGGCAGAGTCTGGCAAACACCAGTGACAATGATGTGTCTTTTTCTCCTAACCCTGAAAGAGCATTGAAATGCCTCTTTTAAAATCTCAGGTCTAGGAAGAAGGAGACCTTACTGGTGCCTGCTGGAGGAAATCGATGAATAACAGGGTGATCGTGATTGTGATATGCCGGGATGAAACTTACTTGGTTATGGTGCATGATCTTTTTGATAGTTGTTGGATTATATTTGATAGAATTTCTTTGAGGATCTTTGCATCTGTGTTCATTAGAGATGTTGGCTTGTAATTTACTTTTTTCATGGTGTCTCTCTCTGCTTTTGGTGTCAGGGTGATATGTGTATCGTAGAAACTCTTTGGGAGTGTTTCTGTTTTCAATTTCCTGGAAAAGCTTGAAAAGGATTGGCAATAGGTCCCCTTAAAGATTTGAAAGAATTCACTAATGAATCCTGCTTGGATTGGGCTTTTTTCTTTGATATATGTTTGACCACAAGTTCAGTTTCCGTGATAATGACAGATCTGTTCAGGTATTCCAAATCTTCTTGGTTCAGCCTTTGGAGGATCTTGGAATCCAGAAATTTATCCACTTTTTCTAGACCAATTTGTTGTGGCATGAAGATTCTCAAAGTACTCTTTGATGTTGCTTTGAATTTCTCTCGTTTCTGTTTTGTTATCCCCGCTTTCATTTCTGATCCAGTCTAATGGGGTTCTCTCTCTTTAAGTCTTGCTAATAGTTTATCAGTCTTATTTTTTTCCAAGAACAAGCTCTTTGTTTTATTAATATCTTGGAATTATTTTGATTCCAGCTAGTTAATTTCTTCTCTATGTTTTATTATTTCCATCCTCCTTCCTGGTTTGGCTCCTTTTGTTGGCCATTTTCTAAGATCTTAAGCTGGGAGGTCAGTATTTTTACGTGGTTCCTTCTTCCATGTACATTTAGGACTTTAAATTCTTTCTGATATATCTATTTCATGATAATTTTATTATTTTTAGTATATATATATATTTAGTGAATCACTGTGAGGTACAGTTATAGACTTATCAACATTTTTGCTTACGTTTCAGTCGTACAGTTATTGAAACTGTATCCCTCCACCAGTGCCCATTCTCCTCCACCACCAATGTTCCCAGTATCACTCACACCACCCCAACCCTTCTCCCCAATTCCCCTCCCACCTCTGTGTCAGGCACATTCCCTTTTACTCTCTCTCTCTCTCTCTCTCTCTCTCTCTCTCTCTCTCTCTCTCTTCTCTCTCTCTCCTTTTTGGTGTTTTGATTTGCAATACAGGTATTAAGTAGCCATCATGTTAGGTCTATAGTCTACTTTCAGCACACATCTCCCATCCCAAGCAGGCCCTTCAAGCATCCTTTACTTGGTGATCCCTTCTCTATCTCAGCTGCCTTTCCCCCCGGCATGTGAGGCTGGTTTCCAAGCTGTGGAGCAAACCTCCTGGTCTTTATCTATACTCTCCCTTGATTATTAAAAAATGACCCTTGCAGTCTCTTGTAACCTTTTTCAGCCTGAAATTTTTGTCGTTGGATACTAGTTTGGTGATCCTGACCTTCTGGAACAAGTTGTTTGCTTGAAGAATTGTTTTCCAGAGTTTGACTTTGAGTCTGTATCTCCTCCGAATATTCAGATATGTTTCTTGTAGGCAGCAGAACATTGGGATCATGTTTTCAATCCAATTTACCAACCTATGTCTCTTACTTGGTGCCTTGAGACCATTGACCTTGAGTGAGATAATTGTTATGGGGGGGTCGCGCCATCTTCCTTTAGAGGATTGTTGAGTTTGTGGGGGTTGTCTTGCCTTACAAGAGGCTCTTGAATATTTCTATCAGAATTGGTTTTGATTATATGAAGTTCCTGATCTTTTGTTTATCCTGGAATTAATCTGTGTATCATTCGTTGGAATATGAATGATAGTCTACCTGGGTAAATTATTCTTTGTGAAGCCTCCATTTCATTGTTTTTTTCTTTAACTATATCCCACCATTGACTATTAACCTCAGGCAAGAAGATTTCATTCCATTGATCTCCTATAAATTTAAGGACTACTACTCTCTTTGCAATTTCCTTCTTTGATTTTGCTGTTCTCAATATCTTATCTCTGTCTATGCTGTTCGTCATTCTGATTGGGAGATGTCTTGGAGTCTTATTTTAGGGCTCCTTTTAGCAGGTACCCTTTGGGCTTCTTGAATCTGGATGCCTGTCATTATGGACTCTGTGAACTGTCAAGCAATGATGTCTGTAACTGTTATTACCTCATTGGGGTTGCCTCCCTGTCTCTCTGGAACTCTGCGGATTCTTATGTTCCTTCTCCTTAATTCATCCTAGTCTTTATCTTTCTCTGTTCTGCCTTTAAGTTATTTTGAGGATTTTCATTGTAGTTGTAGTTGTCTGGGTCTCTGGATTTTCTGGATCTTGCCCTCAAGCTCACTAATTTTGTCTTTTCCTGTTGTTTCACTGATGTTGAGATCACCCACTCAGTTTTTCATTTTGCATACTGAAATTTTTATCAATGCCCTTTCTGTTGCAGTGTCATCTGGGTTGCCCAAATGTAAATGAATTGGTTTGTTTTTATTTTTCCTTATTGGATATATGAGCAGGTCATCTGAAAGCATCAGATGATGCGACCACACAATGCATGCTTTCCTGAAGTATTGGTGTTACACAAATGGTTCTAATTTCAGGAGCAGAGGTGACAGGTAGGAAGAAGAAGAGTGTGAGTTCTCTACATTGCTGGGAAAGAGATAGCAGGAGGGAAGCCAAGGGGGCAGGCAGAAAGGGGCCTCAACCACCTACTCTGCCATGCATTCTCTACCCGTCATGCTATTCAAGTGTTTGGCTTCCCACTAGGGTCCAATGCTCCTTATAACTGACTTGGTCTGAGATAGCTCAGAATATTGACATGGTTCACACCTGTATGTAAACTCAGAAGCAGTAGTGGAGATTCCTGGTCCTGACCAGCACAACCAGGAAAATATTTTTTAATATTTTAAAAATTATTTTTGGGGCTGGAGCGATAGCACAGCGGGTAGGGCATTTGCCTTGCACGTAGCCAACATGGCCAACCCAGGTTCAATTCCCAGAATCCCATATGGTCCCCCGAACACCGACAGGAGCAATTTCTTAGTGCATGAGCCAGGAGTAACCTCTGGGCATCGCCGAGTGTGACCCAAAAAGCAAAAAAAATTATTTTTGTATTCATTTTTAATTTAATTTTTATAAAGACATTCACAGGAATGTATTACATTTAATACTCCAACATCAATTGCAATATCTCTGAACCTTCTCACCACCATATTTTGAATGTTTCTACCCTCACCCAAACCTTTTCCAAAGCAGGACCTAAATAATTCATTTTGTATTGCTTGTTATGAGTAATCCACTAAAAATGGCCCAAAAAATTTCCTCGGAGAAAGTGTATGAAATTGTGCAATTAATTCCTTGTATAAGACATTAAATTTTGTTCAAGCTTGAGACTTGAGTGCTTATATATGTACCTTTTCTTACTCCACGAGAAAGGTTACTGTCTACTTTGCACCCCATCCAATGTGGTGTGCTATTCTTGGTACATCAGTGCCGTAGATTATGAGGTGTTGCAAGGCCACTAATGTGGCCTGTATACCTGTATACACCTTGTATGTCTGTGTGTTTCCCATCAGCATAACCAGGAAGATCATTATTTCACTAATTATCATCCTTTCTCCTGTGTAACTTAGATCACTGCCCTGATTACCAAAATTAATCACCGTTGCTACAGTGAAAATAGCTCTTGGTTTAGAGAATTTCCAAAATTTTATTATCTATCTAGAATTTATTTTAATATCTAGGACTGGGTGGTTGTTGGTTGATCTGTTTTAAGTAGAGAAATTTGAGATGAACCTGAATGGACTGAGAGATGTAAGTTATGGAAATTCTGAAGAACGCCAAAAACATGCTGGTGATGTTAATGAGAGACTGGTTTGGAGGACGCAGAGCAGAGACCATGGAGGGACTGAAAGAGAGACGGAGAGAGAGAGGCAGAGTCACACTGATGGATTGGCTGATTACAGGTGAGGGGTGAGAGTGAGACAGACGGGGTAATCTCAGCTGTATGTCAATGGGTAACACATGAAGACAGAGAGTATGTGCGTTAGAACTGGGACTGTGGAGCACCAGGGAATTAGTAGATCTAGAATGATCTGGGGAGTCATAGGAATGGAGGAAAGTAAGGTGAGAAATTGTAGCTCATGGGAATCCTGCTGCTCTGTTCACTGTTCACTATGGGAAAGATTCTCTATTACTATGTGAGGTATTCATTCACATCAAATAATGGATATTTTAGCTTACTCCCTAGTACTGCTATTTTATGTTTAATGTTGGTCTTTTTTAGGCTAGCTAAGTTAATGAAGGAATGCACTTTAATGGTGACCCTTCCCTTCCCTGCATGCACACATATTCACACACAGACATGTAGGAATTGAGATGCTGCTATTTCCAGCAGGTGTCTGGGGTCGGTGAGCACCACAGTAGGAAGCTGAGATGCTCCATAAACATTGGTGAGGGCAATGCCTGTTCCCTACTCAGGAGAGAGTCCAGGTCCTGCTCCCCGGGAAGTCGGGGGACCATTTTCTGATGTGAAGCCTCAGGCCCAGGACTGAGGAGGGAGATGAGGAGTCCCAGGGGCCCCTTATCAAGGATAAACCTTGTTCATCTGAGATGACTCTTACCCATAGCCAGTTGTTGTGATACTCTTGATACTCTTCCTCAGGTCACTCTGGAAGAGACTGCTCCCTGTGCAATGCTTGTCCCTCGAAGTTGCTTGTGTGAAGAATAGAGTATTAATGGGAAAATTCACCAGCATTAAGGATTGATCACTGGGCCCACACTCTAAGGGAATGTCTCTCTGAAACCCTAGGATACACGGGATGCTGTTGTCATGCAAATTCCATGACTGGGTATCACCCACCTGGCCCATCTGTGGGATGGACGACCATGAGGGCTCATCGTCTGTTGTGAAGGGGACTCTAACCGTAAAAGTGACCTCCTTTGTGATTTATGACAGAAAATAAACCAGAAGAAAGAGGGCCGCAGAAAAACCCTATGGTGAATATAGTGATAAAGTGATGAAGAGAAGGAGGTGGATGAAGATGAGCCGGTGCTCTGACCATCATAAACCTCATTTTTTAGCATGAAGAATAAGTGCCCTCAGCAACCTGAGGACGTCATGTATTCAATCCATCTGTAGTCCTGAGGATTTTAGGAGACTGACTTTTGGCTCATTGGAGGGATAAACCTCTATGTACTCGTAATGCAGAGAGATCATGCCCTGTAAAACAAAAACAAAGGAATAAAAATTGGTTATTAGCAGGCTTGTTTCTCTTTGATTCCTAAGGTACTGGCTTTCTTTGATATAGTTCTGTGAAGTAAACGTGCCGTATCAAATTCGGGGACAACAGTGGAAAACGCAGAGTCAGAATGCTAGAAAGGACTTTAGATGAGAGGCAGAAAACCAGTCAGCCATCAGCTCCTGCTCTTCTGAGATGTTTCCTCTAGGTAGGGGCCGTAGCGCCACCTGCTGGCCATGGTCTCCTGAAGTCCACACTCTCCCAGCAGGGAGGTTTGTGTCTGGGCTCGCCCTGACTTCCCCTCACTGTGCCTCTTGCACAGTAATACACGGCTGTGTCCTCGGGGGTCACTGAGCTCAGCTGCAGGGAGAACTGGTTCTTGGAGGTGTCAGCCGTGATGGAGATGCGCCCCTGGAACGCTGGGTTGTAGCTGGTACCACCTGACCAGTACCCCATCCATTCCAACCCTTTCCCGGGGCGCTGGCGGATCCAATTCCAGTAGTATCTGCTGGTGACAGAGCCCCCAGAGACAGAGCAGGTGAGGGAGAGGGTCTGGGAGGCCTTCACCAGGCCTGGGCCAGACTCCTGCAGGGTCAGAGCAGATACAGCACCTGGGGACAAGGGGAATAAGTCACTGTTAGTCCCTGCAGTCACTCCCTCCCCTAGACCCTGTCACATCTGGGATACTCACCCAGGGGGGCTGTCACCAGGCAGAGTAGAAGACTCCACAGAATCATCTTCTCAACCACAGCTCTGCCTTCCCCAGAGACTCAGCCCTGAATGAGGAGACAGCTGTGAGCTCCACAGCCCAGAGAGCATTTGACCCCAGAGCCTGAGAAGGATTTGCATGAGGTGACCAAGTCTATTATAAGGGGAAACTTTCTTACCTTGGATCTCCTTTTCCCATTGGGGCGTTTAACTCACACACTTTGGCTGGTAGTTGAGCACTTGCCAGTGAAGCATTGAAACAGGTCATAGGAGGCTCCTCACTTATTTCAATAATCTGTCTCAGCAAGTTAAAATGATCACTATTATTTCAATTTCAAGTTGCTAATGAAAAGTTTGCATTGTTTATGGTTCAAAGAACTTTTTAATATAACCACCGTTTAGAATGCTTATAATCATAATCATACTTAAATTTGTTTCATATCTGTGTCTCTACAAATAATGCCCAAATGAAAATCATCCTTCACAGTACTTATTTCTTTCCATAAAAATTATGACATAGTTATATCTTATAACTCTTTACAAAGTACATAGTTAATAGAAAATTTCTTTTTGTGCTCTATTTTTGCTTTTTGTTTTGTGTCACACTCAGTGATGCTTGGTGATAACTCATAGCTCCTGGCAATGGCTGTTTCATTTGGGGCAACCCAGGGGGTTTGGATGAGGCCCGTTGTACCCCAACCAAACCAGCCCCAACAGCCAAAAACCTCCAGAACTCAACTGCTGCCCTGCTCACAGCCACTCTCTACACACTTGGACGGACCTCAGGAGTGAGTCTATTCTTGGACATCACACACTTTACAGCACAATATACCAAGAGTAGCACACCACATTTGATGGAGTATAAGTAGAAGGCAACCATCTCATTGGGAAATATATTTATACAGATGTATATATAATCATACAAGGCTTAATCTTTAACAACTCGTTACTAATATATTATAGAAGGGCTTAATGACTGGATGAAATATAACAATCTTCACACACTTTCTTCTAAAAAAATCTTTTCTTTTATTTTTAGTGGACTATTCATAAAGGTAAAGGCCCTCCCGTTGATCGTCGATTTGCTCGAGCGGGCCCAGTAACGTCTCCATTGGAGACTTTGTTGTTACTGTGTTTGGCATATCGAATACTCTTGGTAGCTTGCCGGGCTCTCCATAACAAGCAATACAAAATAAATTATTTTGGTTTTGCTTTGAGGGCAGGGTTTGGGATTTTGGATGGAAAATATGGTAGTGGGAAGGTGAAATCATGGTGGGATTGGTGTTCAAATATTGAATGTAATCAAATATTGTGAACAACTTTATAAAAATTAAATTAAATTAAGAAAACAGAATTACTCCTGGTAGTGGTCAGGGGAACTATATGGGACATTGAGGATGACCCTTGTTGGTGAAGGTAAGAAAAGCACCCTACGAATTGTATTATCACTCTGGCTCTCTGATTTTTGCATTTTGGAGTTGGGGTCTACTGTGCATTATCTTAGGATAGAAATTTATTTTAGATTATATTTAAATGATCACGATCACGACCATTCTGTTGTTCGTCGATTGCCTCGAGCAGGCCCCAGTAACGTTTCCTTCGTCCTAGTCCTGAGATTCTTTAAAAAGTGCCATATTCAAGGCTGTTTCAGGGTTAGGAGAATGAGACCCAACGTTGTTACTGGTATTTAGCATAGCAGGTACACCACGGGGAGTTTGACAGACTTTGTCGTGTGGGCAGGTTACATTCGGTAGCCTGCCAGTTTGTCCAAAATAGGAATGAGATAATAAGATATCATGCGGCCACGAATGCAGCAGCACGCTTCCGGGAGCTGGGTTTTATAGTCTCTGGGTCTTGGCCATTGATGGTATTTAAACAGTTTCATATGTTTCTTTTAAATTTTTTATGGAATCTGTAATTTTTCTAACTTTCAAAAATTTATCCACAACTTCCCTGTCTCAGTATTTCCACTGAAGTCACTCTGCTTCTGTCCGTATCTGCGCATCTTTCATCTCTATCAGAGCTTGGGTGTCCCTACTCAAGGGTCCTGCTGTTCCCACTCTTGTCACACTCCACCAGGGCCACGGTCGGTTCTTTTTCTCCATCAGGTGCCTCTGCCATAACATTAAATGTCACTGAAATAGAACAAGTGTCCCGGGAGGAGTGGAATTTTGGAGATGACAGACCCTTTCCAAAAATCCCATTGTCACTGAAGACCCGGCACGAGCTCAGTCTGAACTGACCTGTTCATACTCGATCACTGATGGAAACGCTGTCCTCTCGGTCTGTCTGGTTGTCTGTCTGTCTCCTTTCTTACTTTAAACACTGTGATTTAGAAAGTTCTTCACAATACAGTTGTTTCAGGTATTCAACATGCCAACACCTGTCCCACCACCACTACGCTCTTCCCTCCACCAACGTCCCAGTTCCCCGCCCCCAAGCTGGATCCACAAGCAGGCAATAATTAATTGACTTTACACTGTTTGACTTTATCTCTGTGCACTACTGGGCTTGCCCTCCCCCCCACCTCAAAAAAAAAAAAAACAGAAAATGTGACCTCAGTATTCTCACTCATTTCTGAAACATCAACTCATGGGCCTCTGGGGTTGTGGAAAAGGGTTAATTCAGTCTCCCTCATACATTTTTCTGCAAGACTACTCCTGTGAAGGGGGCTTTGGAGAAGTCCCAAATAAGGTTTCCTGAACTTGCTTGCTTTCCCACTGAACATTCCTGGGGCTAGATTGCCTTAGGCCACATGTAGGGAAGGGACCAGGAATGGGGGGAAGCTCAGTTTCAACAACCACTGCTGTTAAGGTTTCTGTGTTTGGGAGACTGATGTTCCCTTTAGCCCAGCCAGCTCTGGCCCAGGGGAGCTGCATGGGTTCCAGCCCCAGAACTGCTTTTCACTTAGTTTTTGTAAGATGTGCCAGGAGCCTCTGTGTGTGGAGTCCTTTCCCGTGTCCTCAGTCCTGCAGACCAGCCAGCTTGGGGCCAGAGCCTGCGGGTAAGACCCTCGACCCTCGTGGTAGCCGAGACCCTGGTAGATGACGGTTGGGTGTGTGGGGCTGCCGAGGGCAGGGGGAAGGACTGGGCTGCAGACAGTGGATGCTTTTTAAAATGAGAGCAAATGCTGGCTCAGAATGGAGAGGCAAAGAAGCAACTTCCTGTTTCTGGTGCTGACCATTTGAGAGGAGGAGCTTCTCCTGGGCTGGTGTGATCAGCGGGCCACCTGAGGCCTGATGGAGCTGTGGCTGCACCCTACCTATGAGGTCTCCCCAGAAGAGTTCCAGCCACCCCTCTTTTCTTTCCCCAGGTAATCCATCAACAGACAGGTGGTTTCCAAAATGAATGTCTGGACCCGAAGATCTTCCGAAACGCCAAGCATGCTAGCATGCCAAGGGGCTGACATATTCTTGGCTTGTCAGTTTCTCCATGATGGACCCTCCTGGTTAGGAGTTTGTATGACATCCACACCTCACAACAAAAGTGAACAAGGCCCTTTACATTTTTTTGGTTGGGTCCACTGGTTGGATGTTCTAGATCCCAGGGTTGTGTGGTGCTAGAGCTGGGGATGTGCAACCAGGGTAGAACTCAGGGTCTTGGACGTGATAAACTTGTGCTCTGCCATTTGTGCTATCTCCCCAGCCTGGAAGGTTCTCTGGTCATCCCCCTTTTATTTTTACTCATTTATTTACTTGGGCTGGAGCAATAGCACAGCTGGTAGGGCATTTCCCTTGCATGAGGCCGACCCGGGTTCGATTCCTTCGCCCCACTCAGAGAGTCCAGCAAGCTGAGAGTATCTTACTCACATGGAAAAACATGACAAGCTCCCCATGGCGTATTATACATACCAAAAACAGTAACAACAAATCTCACAATTTGTTGTGAAACATTACTGGTGCCTGCTCAAGCAAATCAATGAACAACAGGAGGACAGTGCTCCAATGCTACAGTGTTTGTTACAGCATCTTTCTCCTAATGGTGTTGCTACAATACTAGCCTGTGGATTTCCTGAGCTGTTAGGTGTGCTTGGGACTTCTGTGGTAGTGTTTCACTCATGAACCCAGTGGGTTTACGCTCGATGTTCCCATTCAATTCCCACGTTTCTCCTGGACTGGCAGCCCTGTGAAGTTTGGGGCTGTTGCATAGCTTCACAGGTGACAGTGGGCCTTGGGCTTTGAGCTGGGACGCTCAAGTGCAGGTGATTCTCTGGCCTCTCTCAGATAAATTCTGAAGACGAACCATTTTCTGGCAGTGACAAGAGCCAGATGTGGGTGGGGCAACACTGGGTCTTGGGCAGACAGAGACTCGGTCTTCTCCCTCCCGCCCAGGGTCAAGAGATCTTGGCCCAGTGACAGTTGGGACTTCCTGGGATAAGTCAGTTGCCAATGTTTCTCCAAAGTGCTTTCACTTCAAACTGATGGGGGTATGAGACCTTGGTGTTGGCATGGAGATTCTTGCCCGGGGGCATGTGCTTGATAGGGCTGACCCTCCTCATGTCCCCTTGTCCCCAGTAGTCCCCAGAGTTGGTGTGATTTCCCCTGAGCATTGTAAGGTGAGATGGAAGGCAGAGAAGTCCCCAGGGGTACACTGACCCTGTTCCTCTCCACTCCACTCTGACCCCAGACCTGCAGAGCCTGAGATCGGAGCCAGCGCTCCTGGGAAGAGTGTTGGCACCAACCACGTCAGAACCCCAAGAGGAGTCACATCTGTCTTGGGCTGAGGGGCCGTGGGGGGTCGGGAGGGAGGGGACTCAGAGATCAGTGCCGACATTCATCAAAGAAGAAATGGAGCAGACGTGTGCCCTTGAGTGGAAAGCAGTTGACTAGTAGTACTTTCCCTACAGACCCGAAGCTTCTGTCTACATGTAAGAAACGTGTGTCAGGAGGAGCAGCATGCAGGCCCCGGGGGAGAGAAATCTGTGAATCATGTGTCTTGCTGCACTTGGAGTGCGTGTTGTTAGAAATCCACAATGCCTGTCCCGTGCTGAACACAGCTCTTCAGAAGTGGGCGTGGTTTCTGTAGAAGTGGGCATGGCCTAAATCCTCGCAGGTGGATGCTCATGCGGCCGCAGATACTTTAGTTATACCAAGAAATCTATTGTAACATCTCAGTCCCCATATCTCCACACCAACATGAAGAAACAACACAAATCACCACCATGTGGGGAGGACGATGAAAAGACTCCAGAAGCCTCAGTAGGTGCTACTCACCTAAAGGACCTCTCTGAGAAAGAATTCAGATACTTCGTTACTTTATAGTAATGAAGATGTTCAATGAACTCAATGAAACAGTGAGACAGATATCCAGTAACATGAGAGAAACAATTGAGACATTACGGGAAGAGATGAGAGCAGAAATTAGAAAGCTACGCACAGAAATGTTACGAATAAAAGATTCTGTAGATGAAATAAAAAACACAGTCTGTGCCCTAAACACTTGAACGACCACAGCTGAAGACAGAATCAGTGAGCTGGAAGATCAGCTGCACCAAGCCAACACAAAAACAAATAATGGCAGGAGACCTCAAAATAGCTCTAGAGCGAATCAGAGTCCTAGGAGATGATTCCAAGAGGAACAACATTAGAATCATTGGACTACCAGAAGCTCCAGGAAACAATCCCAATGAAAAAGCCATGGTTAAACAAATCGTTGCTGAAAAAATCCCCAGAGCTGGACAATGCACCCATTCAGATTCAAGTAGCCCGAAGGGTGCCAGCTAAAAGAGACCCTAACAAAAACACTCCAATACATATTATAGTTAGAATCATGAATGCTGCGGATAGAGACACAACACTGCATGCAGCAAGGTCAAAGAAGGAAATCACATACAAAGGCGCATGCCTTAGATTCACATCAGACCTATCAGAGGAAATCCTCCAAGCCCGAAGGCAATGGTGGAATATATTGAAAAAAAACTCACTGAAATGAATGCTTCACCAAGAATACTCTATCCACCTAAACTCTCACTCAAACTCGAAGGAACGTACACTATTTTCTGGATAAACAGCAGCTTAGGAATTTCATAGACTCAAAACCAAATCTAAAAGAAGGGCTAAAGGGGCTACTATAAGACAAGACAAACCCTACAAGCACAACAGACCCTTACAGAAAGATGACACAAAACCCCATAACAATAATCTCTCTCAACGTTTATGGTCTAAATTCACCAATTAAGTGACAAAGAGTGGGAAAATGGATTCAGAGACAGAATCCAACATTCTTTTGCCTACAAGATACTAATCTGACCAGTCAGAGCAATACAGACTCAAAGTTAAAGGATGGAAAACAATCCTGCAAGCAAACAGCTCACCCAAAAAAGTTGGGATGACCATACTACTATCCGACAACATCAATTTCAGGTTGAAAAATGTAGGAAGACATTGCTTTGTTCTTTCTCCCTTTCTCCACTAGGAACTCAGGTTTATTACAGTGCTCCTGAGGCACTTCCATTCCATTGTGTTTATCTGTAAATTCTTCCATATGCTCTCCTCCCCAACCAGTTAATCAGCTTTTCCCCCTAATCAGACTCTGTTAACTTGTAAGGTTAGATTACTCAGAAATCTATGATTTTATATGTCACTTAATCACTTAATCACTTAATCCCCGTTATTCATCGATTTATTCGAGCGGGTGCCAGTAACGTCTCCATTCATCCCGGTTGCGTGCTAGCGTAGCCCAATGGTATCTGTTCGTTTTAGGAACATGTAGAGCCTCAAACCGATCATTTAGGGTCTTGACAAAGAAGTCTGACCATCTTATAGGTGGGCGTCCACGTGATCTTTTGATGTCTCGTGGAATCCAATCAGTAATGGCTCTAGTCCAGCGGTTGTCTGTAAACCTCATTACGTGTCCAGCCCATCTGATTTTTGATGTCTTGGCAAATGAGACAGCGTCCCTGATTCTTGAGCGTTGACGAAGATCAGAACTCCGGATTCTATCTCTCATTTGAGTGAATCGTGATATTCCAAGCATAGTTCTTTCGATTCCTCTTTGAGAGACCCGAATAGTGTTCTCATCCTGTTTTCGTAGGGTCCAGGTCTCTGAGGCATATGTTAATGCAGGAAGAATAGTGGAATCAAAGAGATGTGCTCGTAGCTGGAGGTTCTTTGTCCTTTTAGTTATTTCTTCAATGCTCTTGAAGGCATTCCAAGCCGCTCTCTTCCTCCTGCGTAACTCAGGTGCCAGGTCATTCATCATGTTGATTTCTCGACCTAAGTATATATAACTGTTGCATTCGGAGATGGTGGTTCCGTTGAGAGCGAATGGAGCGTCAGGAACAAGGCTGTTTCTCATAAACATTGTCTTCGTAAGATTTAGCTGTAGTCCGACCTTTCCACACTCACGGTCAAAGTCCGCCAGCATTTGTGCCGCTTGGCTGATGTTTGGTGTTATTAGAACGATGTCATCAGCAAAGCGGAGGTGGTGTAGTTGCCGACCATCTATCTTCACTCCCATGTTTTCCCATTCTAGTCGTCGCATGATGTTCTCGAGGGTGGCACTGAAGAGTTTTGGTGAAATGGTATCACCCTGCCGAACCCCTCTCTTGATATGGATGATTACTTCTTTGTAGAATGGTGAGATCTTGGTAGTGAATCCGCAATAGAGCTCAGGAAGGATCCTGATGTATTGAGTTTGTATGCCCTGATTGGCTAGGGCTTCCATGACCGCTTCCGTCTCAACAGAATCAAAGGCCTTCTTTAAATCAATGAACGTTAGACAGAGCGGCATCTTGAACTCCCGAGATACTTCAATGAGCTTGGTTATTGTGTGGATATGGTCAATGGTACTGAATCCTTTTCGGAATCCAGCTTGTTCACATGGTTGTCCTTCATCTAGTGTTCTGCTAATCCTATTCAGGATGACTCGAGTGAATAGTTTGTAGATGACAGACAATAGGCAGATTGGGCGATAGTTGCCAATGTCGTGGATATCTCCTTTCTTGTATAGTAGTAGTCTTGCTGGTTTTCCATTGGGATGGAACCTTGCATTCAGACAGGTAGCTTGTGAAGAGTTGAGCTAATATATTGATGAGTACTGATGGTAAGTTCTTCAGGTGTTCAGGTCTGATCTTGTCCGGACCAGGTGCTTTTTGTTTCTTTACCGACGAGATGGCATGTTGGATTTCGGAAGGGAGAACATTGGGAACGACATATCCATCATGTGGCATGTGGTATGTGGGCAAGTGGATGTGGCTATTAAAGAGATCTGAGTAGAAGTCATGAATAATCTTCTCCATTGCCCTTCTGGAAGATGTGATAGATCCATCATGATGTCGGAGGGCAGTCATCTTGGTTTTGTAGTTGGTGAAGGACAGGCGGGCATTACGAATGTTTTTCCCAGCTTCTGCTGCATCTACCAGTACTGCTGCTCTCCTGTTTTTGAGGTCATCCTTGATGGCTTTTCTGCACTGTTTTGCCAGTTCGGACGTTTGCTTGTGGTTGCCTGAGGCACGTGCCACGCCACGTTGGCGAATAAGTTCAAGAGTGTTCGAAGAAAGACGGTTTTTTGTGGTTATCTCTCTCTTGGCATTCCTTGCACAATCATGGAGGTGCTGAATCATTCGATCGTATTCCTCATCAATGTTGTCAATGACGGCATCTTCCCATGTTGCCGCAACAGAGCCAAAGAGTTCCCAGTTGGTGGTTGTTCTGGGAGTCCTCTTCTTAAACCTTGCATTCTTTTCTCCTCGTTCTGTGAGGTAGAATTTTGCACGAAGAAGACGGTGGTCTGATCCCGTTTGGAATTTTGGGACAACAGCAACATCGGTTAGGCAAAACCGCCGATTGAATATGATGTGGTCTATTTCATTGTGGAACCGTCCATCGGGAGACTCCCATGTCCAACGTTTAGATTCAGCCTTTTGGAATTGTGAGTTACCATGGAAGGTTTTGGTTGACATGATGAACTCAGACAGTCTGTCACCCTGTTCGTTCCATTCCAGGCCATGGGTTCCGAAGTGGAGTTCATCGACTGATCTTCTTGGTCCTATCTTGGCATTAAAATCACCGACAATGATCTTGTAGAAGGTGTGATCTTCTTTATAGAATTTCTCCAGCTCCATGTAGAATTTCTCAGTTTCTTTTTCACCATAACTGGATGTTGGTGCATAGACAACAAAGATAGAAACTGCCGGTAGTGAGCCACATTTATTCAAGTGTAATCGTCCGATTCGGGTTGGTAGGCATTCAAATGAATCAATGCTTGTGACTAAGTTTGTGTTGACAAGGATACCGACACCACCGACGCCTCTTTTATCACATGTTCCAAGGAACAGTTCTTCTCCAGTGTCGAAAACAGCATGATGGGATTGATGTCTTCTCGTTTCGGTCAGACCAATGATGTCGTACTTGATCTTTCGTGCTTGTACCATAAGGTCTTCAATGGATGCAGCAGATGCCAGCGTACGAGCATTAAAAGTACAGACAATCATTTTTGTTTTTCTGCGTTTTGGCAGCCTATGTCTGCCTTGGTGTTTTATCAGCTTCTCCTTCCATATCCTTCTCGACTCTGCATAATCAGGGTTAGGGAAATAGAGATCCATTTATTACTGGATTTGGCATATCAATTTGGTCTATTTGGCATAGACCACGGATAGCTTGCAGGCTCTGCCGTGTGGGTTGGATATTTAAGGATATTTAAGGTATCCTGATAATTTACAGAAAATTAAACAAACAGTCGCGCGGCCGCGAATGCGGCCGCGCGCTCCCGGGAGCTTGTTGTGATAATCTTTGGATCCTGGCCTTTGTTGGGGTTACACGGCAGTTGGAGGGTGTAACTGTCTAGCTACTGACAGGTCCAGTCCCAAACCGTGCAGGCTTAGAGATCTCAGCCCCGGGTCCCACACACCTGGGTTCCTCTGCCAGTTCGGTTATGTCTGAGGCTTATCCAAGTTATCCAAGTGTGTGGAGAGTGGCTCCAGTAAGGCCTTGGTTGGGGCCTGGAAGTCTTAAGCTGTTGGGCCCTGGTGAGGATAGTCAGACACAGGGTAGGAGACTCTGCCTTGTGCTCTCCCGGGAGCTTGTTGTGATAATCTTTGGATCCTGGCCTTTGTTGGGGTTACACGGCAGTTGGAGGGTGTAACTGTCTAGCTACTGACAGGTCCAGTCCCAAACCGTGCAGGCTTAGAGATCTCAGCCCCGGGTCCCACACACCTGGGTTCCTCTGCCAGTTCGGTTATGTCTGAGGCTTATCCAAGTTATCCAAGTGTGTGGACAGTGGCTCCAGTAAGGCCTTGGTTGGGGCCTGGAAGTCTTAAGCTGTTGGGCCCTGGTGAGGATAGTCAGACACAGGGTAGGAGACTCTGCCTTGTGCTCTCCCGGGAGCTTGTTGTGATAATCTTTGGATCCTGGCCTTTGTTGGGGTTACACGGCAGTTGGAGGGTGTAACTGTCTAGCTACTGACAGGTCCAGTCCCAAACCGTGCAGGCTTAGAGATCTCAGCCCCGGGTCCCACACACCTGGGTTCCTCTGCCAGTTCGGTTATGTCTGAGGCTTATCCAAGTTATCCAAGTGTGTGGAGAGTGGCTCCAGTAAGGCCTTGGTTGGGGCCTGGAAGTCTTAAGCTGTTGGGCCCTGGTGAGGATAGTCAGACACAGGGTAGGAGACTCTGCCTTGTGCTCTCCCGGGAGCTTGTTGTGATAATCTTTGGATCCTGGCCTTTGTTGGGGTTACACGGCAGTTGGAGGGTGTAACTGTCTAGCTACTGACAGGTCCAGTCCCAAACCGTGCAGGCTTAGAGATCTCAGCCCCGGGTCCCACACACCTGGGTTCCTCTGCCAGTTCGGTTATGTCTGAGGCTTATCCAAGTTATCCAAGTGTGTGGAGAGTGGCTCCAGTAAGGCCTTGGTTGGGGCCTGGAAGTCTTAAGCTGTTGGGCCCTGGTGAGGATAGTCAGACACAGGGTAGGAGACTCTGCCTTGTGCTCTCCCGGGAGCTTGTTGTGATAATCTTTGGATCCTGGCCTTTGTTGGGGTTACACGGCAGTTGGAGGGTGTAACTGTCTAGCTACTGACAGGTCCAGTCCCAAACCGTGCAGGCTTAGAGATCTCAGCCCCGGGTCCCACACACCTGGGTTCCTCTGCCAGTTCGGTTATGTCTGAGGCTTATCCAAGTTATCCAAGTGTGTGGAGAGTGGCTCCAGTAAGGCCTTGGTTGGGGCCTGGAAGTCTTAAGCTGTTGGGCCCTGGTGAGGATAGTCAGACACAGGGTAGGAGACTCTGCCTTGTGCTCTCCCGGGAGCTTGTTGTGATAATCTTTGGATCCTGGCCTTTGTTGGGGTTACACGGTAGTTGGAGGGTGTAACTGTCTAGCTACTGACAGGTCCAGTCCCAAACCGTGCAGGCTTAGAGATCTCAGCCCCGGGTCCCACACACCTGGGTTCCTCTGCCAGTTCGGTTATGTCTGAGGCTTATCCAAGTTATCCAAGTGTGTGGAGAGTGGCTCCAGTAAGGCCTTGGTTGGGGCCTGGAAGTCTTAAGCTGTTGGGCCCTGGTGAGGATAGTCAGACACAGGGTAGGAGACTCTGCCTTGTGCTCTCCCGGGAGCTTGTTGTGATAATCTTTGGATCCTGGCCTTTGTTGGGGTTACACGGCAGTTGGAGGGTGTAACTGTCTAGCTACTGACAGGTCCAGTCCCAAACCGTGCAGGCTTAGAGATCTCAGCCCCGGGTCCCACACACCTGGGTTCCTCTGCCAGTTCGGTTATGTCTGAGGCTTATCCAAGTTATCCAAGTGTGTGGACAGTGGCTCCAGTAAGGCCTTGGTTGGGGCCTGGAAGTCTTAAGCTGTTGGGCCCTGGTGAGGATAGTCAGACACAGGGTAGGAGACTCTGCCTTGTGCTCTCCCGGGAGCTTGTTGTGATAATCTTTGGATCCTGGCCTTTGTTGGGGTTACACGGCAGTTGGAGGGTGTAACTGTCTAGCTACTGACAGGTCCAGTCCCAAACCGTGCAGGCTTAGAGATCTCAGCCCCGGGTCCCACACACCTGGGTTCCTCTGCCAGTTCGGTTATGTCTGAGGCTTATCCAAGTTATCCAAGTGTGTGGAGAGTGGCTCCAGTAAGGCCTTGGTTGGGGCCTGGAAGTCTTAAGCTGTTGGGCCCTGGTGAGGATAGTCAGACACAGGGTAGGAGACTCTGCCTTGTGCTCTCCCGGAGCTTGTTGTGATAATCTTTGGATCCTGGCCTTTGTTGGGGTTACACGGCAGTTGGAGGGTGTAACTGTCTAGCTACTGACAGGTCCAGTCCCAAACCGTGCAGGCTTAGAGATCTCAGCCCCGGGTCCCACACACCTGGGTTCCTCTGCCAGTTCGGTTATGTCTGAGGCTTATCCAAGTTATCCAAGTGTGTGGAGAGTGGCTCCAGTAAGGCCTTGGTTGGGGCCTGGAAGTCTTAAGCTGTTGGGCCCTGGTGAGGATAGTCAGACACAGGGTAGGAGACTCTGCCTTGTGCTCTCCCGGGAGCTTGTTGTGATAATCTTTGGATCCTGGCCTTTGTTGGGGTTACACGGCAGTTGGAGGGTGTAACTGTCTAGCTACTGACAGGTCCAGTCCCAAACCGTGCAGGCTTAGAGATCTCAGCCCCGGGTCCCACACACCTGGGTTCCTCTGCCAGTTCGGTTATGTCTGAGGCTTATCCAAGTTATCCAAGTGTGTGGACAGTGGCTCCAGTAAGGCCTTGGTTGGGGCCTGGAAGTCTTAAGCTGTTGGGCCCTGGTGAGGATAGTCAGACACAGGGTAGGAGACTCTGCCTTGTGCTCTCCCGGGAGCTTGTTGTGATAATCTTTGGATCCTGGCCTTTGTTGGGGTTACACGGCAGTTGGAGGGTGTAACTGTCTAGCTACTGACAGGTCCAGTCCCAAACCGTGCAGGCTTAGAGATCTCAGCCCCGGGTCCCACACACCTGGGTTCCTCTGCCAGTTCGGTTATGTCTGAGGCTTATCCAAGTTATCCAAGTGTGTGGAGAGTGGCTCCAGTAAGGCCTTGGTTGGGGCCTGGAAGTCTTAAGCTGTTGGGCCCTGGTGAGGATAGTCAGACACAGGGTAGGAGACTCTGCCTTGTGCTCTCCCGGAGCTTGTTGTGATAATCTTTGGATCCTGGCCTTTGTTGGGGTTACACGGCAGTTGGAGGGTGTAACTGTCTAGCTACTGACAGGTCCAGTCCCAAACCGTGCAGGCTTAGAGATCTCAGCCCCGGGTCCCACACACCTGGGTTCCTCTGCCAGTTCGGTTATGTCTGAGGCTTATCCAAGTGTGTGGAGAGTGGCTCCAGTAAGGCCTTGGTTGGGGCCTGGAAGTCTTCAGCTGTTGGGCCCTGGTGAGGATAGTCAGACACAGGGTAGGAGACTCTGCCTTGTGCTCTCCCGGGAGCTTGTTGTGATAATCTTTGGATCCTGGCCTTTGTTGGGGTTACACGGCAGTTGGAGGGTGTAACTGTCTAGCTACTGACAGGTCCAGTCCCAAACCGTGCAGGCTTAGAGATCTCAGCCCCGGGTCCCACACACCTGGGTTCCTCTGCCAGTTCGGTTATGTCTGAGGCTTATCCAAGTTATCCAAGTGTGTGGAGAGTGGCTCCAGTAAGGCCTTGGTTGGGGCCTGGAAGTCTTCAGCTGTTGGGCCCTGGTGAGGATAGTCAGACACAGGGTAGGAGACTCTGCCTTGTGCTCTCCCGGGAGCTTGTTGTGATAATCTTTGGATTCTGGCCTTTGTTGGGGTTACACGGCAGTTGGAGGGTGTAACTGTCTAGCTACTGACAGGTCCAGTCCCAAACCGTGCAGGCTTAGAGATCTCAGCCCCGGGTCCCACACACCTGGGTTCCTCTGCCAGTTCGGTTATGTCTGAGGCTTATCCAAGTTATCCAAGTGTGTGGAGAGTGGCTCCAGTAAGGCCTTGGTTGGGGCCTGGAAGTCTTAAGCTGTTGGGCCCTGGTGAGGATAGTCAGACACAGGGTAGGAGACTCTGCCTTGTGCTCTCCCGGAGCTTGTTGTGATAATCTTTGGATCCTGGCCTTTGTTGGGGTTACACGGCAGTTGGAGGGTGTAACTGTCTAGCTACTGACAGGTCCAGTCCCAAACCGTGCAGGCTTAGAGATCTCAGCCCCGGGTCCCACACACCTGGGATCCTCTGCCAGTTCGGTTATGTCTGAGGCTTATCCAAGTTATCCAAGTGTGTGGAGAGTGGCTCCAGTAAGGCCTGGGTTGGGGCCTGGAAGTCTTAAGCTGTTGGGCCCTGGTGAGGATAGTCAGACACAGGGTAGGAGACTCTGCCTTGTGCTCTCCCGGGAGCTTGTTGTGATAATCTTTGGATCCTGGCCTTTGTTGGGGTTACACAGCAGTTGGAGGGTGTAACTGTCTAGCTACTGACAGGTCCAGTCCCAAACCGTGCAGGCTTAGAGATCTCAGCCCCGGGTCCCACACACCTGGGTTCCTCTGCCAGTTCGGTTATGTCTGAGGCTTATCCAAGTTATCCAAGTGTGTGGACAGTGGCTCCAGTAAGGCCTTGGTTGGGGCCTGGAAGTCTTAAGCTGTTGGGCCCTGGTGAGGATAGTCAGACACAGGGTAGGAGACTCTGCCTTGTGCTCTCCTGGGAGCTTGTTGTGATAATCTTTGGATCCTGGCCTTTGTTGGGGTTACACGGCAGTTGGAGGGTGTAACTGTCTAGCTACTGACAGGTCCAGTCCCAAACCGTGCAGGCTTAGAGATCTCAGCCCCGGGTCCCACACACCTGGGTTCCTCTGCCAGTTCGGTTATGTCTGAGGCTTATCCAAGTTATCCAAGTGTGTGGAGAGTGGCTCCAGTAAGGCCTTGGTTTGGGCCTGGAAGTCTTAAGCTGTTGGGCCCCGGTGAGGATAGTCAGACACAGGGTAGGAGACTCTGCCTTGTGCTCTCCCGGAGCTTGTTGTGATAATCTTTGGATCCTGGCCTTTGTTGGGGTTACACGGCAGTTGGAGGGTGTAACTGTCTAGCTACTGACAGGTCCAGTCCCAAACCGTGCAGGCTTAGAGATCTCAGCCCCGGGTCCCACACACCTGGGTTCCTCTGCCAGTTCGGTTATGTCTGAGGCTTATCCAAGTGTGTGGAGAGTGGCTCCAGTAAGGCCTTGGTTGGGGCCTGGAAGTCTTCAGCTGTTGGGCCCTGGCGAGGATAGTCAGACACAGGGTAGGAGACTCTGCCTTGTGCTCTCCCGGGAGCTTGTTGTGATAATCTTTGGATCCTGGCCTTTGTTGGGGTTACACGGCAGTTGGAGGGTGTAACTGTCTAGCTACTGACAGGTCCAGCCCCAAACCGTGCAGGCTTAGAGATCTCAGCCCCGGGTCCCACACACCTGGGTTCCTCTGCCAGTTCGGTTATGTCTGAGGCTTATCCAAGTTATCCAAGTGTGTGGAGAGTGGCTCCAGTAAGGCCTTGGTTGGGGCCTGGAAGTCTTCAGCTGTTGGGCCCTGGTGAGGATAGTCAGACACAGGGTAGGAGACTCTGCCTTGTGCTCTCCCGGGAGCTTGTTGTGATAATCTTTGGATCCTGGCCTTTGTTGGGGTTACACGGCAGTTGGAGGGTGTAACTGTCTAGCTACTGACAGGTCCAGTCCCAAACCGTGCAGGCTTAGAGATCTCAGCCCCGGGTCCCACACACCTGGGTTCCTCTGCCAGTTCGGTTATGTCTGAGGCTTATCCAAGTGTGTGGAGAGTGGCTCCAGTAAGGCCTTGGTTGGGGCCTGGAAGTCTTCAGCTGTTGGGCCCTGGCGAGGATAGTCAGACACAGGGTAGGAGACTCTGCCTTGTGCTCTCCCGGGAGCTTGTTGTGATAATCTTTGGATCCTGGCCTTTGTTGGGGTTACACGGCAGTTGGAGGGTGTAACTGTCTAGCTACTGACAGGTCCAGTCCCAAACCGTGCAGGCTTAGAGATCTCAGCCCCGGGTCCCACACACCTGGGTTCCTCTGCCAGTTCGGTTATGTCTGAGGCTTATCCAAGTTATCCAAGTGTGTGGAGAGTGGCTCCAGTAAGGCCTTGGTTGGGGCCTGGAAGTCTTAAGCTGTTGGGCCCTGGTGAGGATAGTCAGACACAGGGTAGGAGACTCTGCCTTGTGCTCTCCCGGGAGCTTGTTGTGATAATCTTTGGATCCTGGCCTTTGTTGGGGTTACACGGCAGTTGGAGGGTGTAACTGTCTAGCTACTGACAGGTCCAGTCCCAAACCGTGCAGGCTTAGAGATTTCAGCCCCGGGTCCCACACACCTGGGTTCCTCTGCCAGTTCGGTTATGTCTGAGGCTTATCCAAGTTATCCAAGTGTGTGGACAGTGGCTCCAGTAAGGCCTTGGTTGGGGCCTGGAAGTCTTCAGCTGTTGGGCCCTGGTGAGGATAGTCAGACACAGGGTAGGAGACTATGCCTTGTGCTCTCCCGGGAGCTTGTTGTGATAATCTTTGGATCCTGGCCTTTGTTGGGGTTACACGGCAGTTGGAGGGTGTAACTGTCTAGCTACTGACAGGTCCAGTCCCAAACCGTGCAGGCTTAGAGATCTCAGCCCCGGGTCCCACACACCTGGGTTCCTCTGCCAGTTCGGTTATGTCTGAGGCTTATCCAAGTTATCCAAGTGTGTGGAGAGTGGCTCCAGTAAGGCCTTGGTTGGGGCCTGGAAGTCTTAAGCTGTTGGGCCCTGGTTAGGATAATCAGACACAGGGTAGGAGACTCTGCCTTGTGCTCTCCCGGGAGCTTGTTGTGATAATCTTTGGATCCTGGCCTTTGTTGGGGTTACACGGCAGTTGGAGGGTGTAACTGTCTAGCTACTGACAGGTCCAGTCCCAAACCGTGCAGGCTTAGAGATCTCAGCCCCGGGTCCCACACACCTGGGTTCCTCTGCCAGTTCGGTTATGTCTGAGGCTTATCCAAGTTATCCAAGTGTGTGGAGAGTGGCTCCAGTAAGGCCTTGGTTGGGGCCTGGAAGTCTTCAGCTGTTGGGCCCTGGCGAGGATAGTCAGACACAGGGTAGGAGACTCTGCCTTGTGCTCTCCCGGGAGCTTGTTGTGATAATCTTTGGATCCTGGCCTTTGTTGGGGTTACACGGCAGTTGGAGGGTGTAACTGTCTAGCTACTGACAGGTCCAGTCCCAAACCGTGCAGGCTTAGAGATCTCAGCCCCGGGTCCCACACACCTGGGTTCCTCTGCCAGTTCGGTTATGTCTGAGGCTTATCCAAGTGTGTGGAGAGTGGCTCCAGTAAGGCCTTGGTTGGGGCCTGGAAGTCTTCAGCTGTTGGGCCCTGGCGAGGATAGTCAGACACAGGGTAGGAGACTCTGCCTTGTGCTCTCCCGGGAGCTTGTTGTGATAATCTTTGGATCCTGGCCTTTGTTGGGGTTACACGGCAGTTGGAGGGTGTAACTGTCTAGCTACTGACAGGTCCAGTCCCAAACCGTGCAGGCTTAGAGATCTCAGCCCCGGGTCCCACACACCTGGGTTCCTCTGCCAGTTCGGTTATGTCTGAGGCTTATCCAAGTTATCCAAGTGTGTGGAGAGTGGCTCCAGTAAGGCCTTGGTTGGGGCCTGGAAGTCTTCAGCTGTTGGGCCCTGGCGAGGATAGTCAGACACAGGGTAGGAGACTCTGCCTTGTGCTCTCCCGGGAGCTTGTTGTGATAATCTTTGGATCCTGGCCTTTGTTGGGGTTACACGGCAGTTGGAGGGTGTAACTGTCTAGCTACTGACAGGTCCAGTCCCAAACCGTGCAGGCTTAGAGATCTCAGCCCCGGGTCCCACACACCTGGGTTCCTCTGCCAGTTCGGTTATGTCTGAGGCTTATCCAAGTGTGTGTAGAGTGGCTCCAGGAAGGCCTTGGTTGGGGCCTGGAAGTCTTCAGCTGTTGGGCCCTGGCGAGGATAGTCAGACACAGGGTAGGAGACTCTGCCTTGTGCTCTCCCGGGAGCTTGTTGTGATAATCTTTGGATCCTGGCCTTTGTTGGGGTTACACGGCAGTTGGAGGGTGTAACTGTCTAGCTACTGACAGGTCCAGTCCCAAACCGTGCATGCTTAGAGATCTCAGCCCCGGGTCCCACACACCTGGGTTCCTCTGCCAGTTCGGTTATGTCTGAGGCTTATCCAAGTTATCCAAGTGTGTGGAGAGTGGCTCCAGTAAGGCCTTGGTTGGGGCCTGGAAGTCTTCAGCTGTTGGGCCCTGGTGAGGATAGTCAGACACAGGGTAGGAGACTCTGCCTTGTGCTCTCCCGGGAGCTTGTTGTGATAATCTTTGGATCCTGGCCTTTGTTGGGGTTACACGGCAGTTGGAGGGTGTAACTGTCTAGCTACTGACAGGTCCAGTCCCAAACCGTGCAGGCTTAGAGATCTCAGCCCCGGGTCCCACACACCTGGGTTCCTCTGCCAGTTCGGTTATGTCTGAGGCTTATCCAAGTTATCCAAGTGTGTGGAGAGTGGCTCCAGTAAGGCCTTGGTTGGGGCCTGGAAGTCTTAAGCTGTTGGGCCCTGGTGAGGATAGTCAGACACAGGGTAGGAGACTCTGCCTTGTGCTCTCCCGGAGCTTGTTGTGATAATCTTTGGATCCTGGCCTTTGTTGGGGTTACACGGCAGTTGGAGGGTGTAACTGTCTAGCTACTGACAGGTCCAGTCCCAAACCGTGCAGGCTTAGAGATCTCAGCCCCGGGTCCCACACACCTGGGTTCCTCTGCCAGTTCGGTTATGTCTGAGGCTTATCCAAGTTATCCAAGTGTGTGGAGAGTGGCTCCAGTAAGGCCTTGATTGGGGCCTGGAAGTCTTAAGCTGTTGGGCCCTGGTGAGGATAGTCAGACACAGGGTAGGAGACTCTGCCTTGTGCTCTCCCGGGAGCTTGTTGTGATAATCTTTGGATCCTGGCCTTTGTTGGGGTTACACGGCAGTTGGAGGGTGTAACTGTCTAGCTACTGACAGGTCCAGTCCCAAACCGTGCAGGCTTAGAGATCTCAGCCCCGGGTCCCACACACCTGGGTTCCTCTGCCAGTTCGGTTATGTCTGAGGCTTATCCAAGTTATCCAAGTGTGTGGAGAGTGGCTCCAGTAAGGCCTTGGTTGGGGCCTGGAAGTCTTCAGCTGTTGGGCCCTGGTGAGGATAGTCAGACACAGGGTAGGAGACTCTGCCTTGTGCTCTCCCGGGAGCTTGTTGTGATAATCTTTGGATCCTGGCCTTTGTTGGGGTTACACGGCAGTTGGAGGGTGTAACTGTCTAGCTACTGACAGGTCCAGCCCCAAACCGTGCAGGCTTAGAGATCTCAGCCCCGGGTCCCACACACCTGGGTTCCTCTGCCAGTTCGGTTATGTCTGAGGCTTATCCAAGTTATCCAAGTGTGTGGAGAGTGGCTCCAGTAAGGCCTTGGTTGGGGCCTGGAAGTCTTCAGCTGTTGGGCCCTGGTGAGGATAGTCAGACACAGGGTAGGAGACTCTGCCTTGTGCTCTCCCGGGAGCTTGTTGTGATAATCTTTGGATCCTGGCCTTTGTTGGGGTTACACGGCAGTTGGAGGGTGTAACTGTCTAGCTACTGACAGGTCCAGTCCCAAACCGTGCAGGCTTAGAGATCTCAGCCCCGGGTCCCACACACCTGGGTTCCTCTGCCAGTTCGGTTATGTCTGAGGCTTATCTAAGTGTGTGGAGAGTGGCTCCAGTAAGGCCTTGGTTGGGGCCTGGAAGTCTTCAGCTGTTGGGCCCTGGCGAGGATAGTCAGACACAGGGTAGGAGACTCTGCCTTGTGCTCTCCCGGGAGCTTGTTGTGATAATCTTTGGATCCTGGCCTTTGTTGGGGTTACACGGCAGTTGGAGGGTGTAACTGTCTAGCTACTGACAGGTCCAGTCCCAAACCGTGCAGGCTTAGAGATCTCAGCCCCGGGTCCCACACACCTGGGTTCCTCTGCCAGTTCGGTTATGTCTGAGGCTTATCCAAGTTATCCAAGTGTGTGGAGAGGGGCTCCAGTAAGGCCTTGGTTGGGGCCTGGAAGTCTTAAGCTGTTGGGCCCTGGTGAGGATAGTCAGACACAGGGTAGGAGACTCTGCCTTGTGCTCTCCCGGGAGCTTGTTGTGATAATCTTTGGATCCTGGCCTTTTTTGGGGTTACACGGCAGTTGGAGGGTGTAACTGTCTAGCTACTGACAGGTCCAGTCCCAAACCGTGCAGGCTTAGAGAACTCAGCCCCGGGTCCCACACACCTGGGTTCCTCTGCCAGTTCGGTTATGTCTGAGGCTTATCCAAGTTATCCAAGTGTGTGGAGAGTGGCTCCAGTAAGGCCTTGGTTGGGGCCTGGAAGTCTTAAGCTGTTGGGCACTGGTGAGGATAGTCAGACACAGGGTAGGAGACTCTGCCTTGTGCTCTCCCGGGAGCTTGTTGTGATAATCTTTGGATCCTGGCCTTTGTTGGGGTTACACGGCAGTTGGAGGGTGTAACTGTCTAGCTACTGACAGGTCCAGTCCCAAACCGTGCAGGCTTAGAGATCTCAGCCCCGGGTCCCACACACCTGGGTTCCTCTGCCAGTTCGGTTATGTCTGAGGCTTATCCAAGTTATCCAAGTGTGTGGACAGTGGCTCCAGTAAGGCCTTGGTTGGGGCCTGGAAGTCTTCAGCTGTTGGGCCCTGGTGAGGATAGTCAGACACAGGGTAGGAGACTCTGCCTTGTGCTCTCCCGGGAGCTTGTTGTGATAATCTTTGGATCCTGGCCTTTGTTGGGGTTACACGGCAGTTGGAGGGTGTAACTGTCTAGCTACTGACAGGTCCAGTCCCAAACCGTGCAGGCTTAGAGATCTCAGCCCCGGGTCCCACACACCTGGGTTCCTCTGCCAGTTCGGTTATGTCTGAGGCTTATCCAAGTTATCCAAGTGTGTGGAGAGTGGCTCCAGTAAGGCCTTGGTTGGGGCCTGGAAGTCTTCAGCTGTTGGGCCCTGGTGAGGATAATCAGACACAGGGTAGGAGACTCTGCCTTGTGCTCTCCCGGGAGCTTGTTGTGATAATCTTTGGATCCTGGCCTTTGTTGGGGTTACACGGCAGTTGGAGGGTGTAACTGTCTAGCTACTGACAGGTCCAGTCCCAAACCGTGCAGGCTTAGAGATCTCAGCCCCGGGTCCCACACACCTGGGTTCCTCTGCCAGTTCGGTTATGTCTGAGGCTTATCCAAGTTATCCAAGTGTGTGGAGAGTGGCTCCAGTAAGGCCTTGGTTGGGGCCTGGAAGTCTTCAGCTGTTGGGCCCTGGCGAGGATAGTCAGACACAGGGTAGGAGACTCTGCCTTGTGCTCTCCCGGGAGCTTGTTGTGATAATCTTTGGATCCTGGCCTTTGTTGGGGTTACACGGCAGTTGGAGGGTGTAACTGTCTAGCTACTGACAGGTCCAGTCCCAAACCGTGCAGGCTTAGAGATCTCAGCCCCGGGTCCCACACACCTGGGTTCCTCTGCCAGTTCGGTTATGTCTGAGGCTTATCCAAGTGTGTGGAGAGTGGCTCCAGTAAGGCCTTGGTTGGGGCCTGGAAGTCTTCAGCTGTTGGGCCCTGGCGAGGATAGTCAGACACAGGGTAGGAGACTCTGCCTTGTGCTCTCCCGGGAGCTTGTTGTGATAATCTTTGGATCCTGGCCTTTGTTGGGGTTACACAGCAGTTGGAGGGTGTAACTGTCTAGCTACTGACAGGTCCAGTCCCAAACCGTGCAGGCTTAGAGATCTCAGCCCCGGGTCCCACACACCTGGGTTCCTCTGCCAGTTCGGTTATGTCTGAGGCTTATCCAAGTTATCCAAGTGTGTGGAGAGTGGCTCCAGTAAGGCCTTGGTTGGGGCCTGGAAGTCTTCAGCTGTTGGGCCCTGGCGAGGATAGTCAGACACAGGGTAGGAGACTCTGCCTTGTGCTCTCCCGGGAGCTTGTTGTGATAATCTTTGGATCCTGGCCTTTGTTGGGGTTACACGGCAGTTGGAGGGTGTAACTGTCTAGCTACTGACAGGTCCAGTCCCAAACCGTGCAGGCTTAGAGATCTCAGCCCCGGGTCCCACACACCTGGGTTCCTCTGCCAGTTCGGTTATGTCTGAGGCTTATCCAAGTGTGTGGAGAGTGGCTCCAGGAAGGCCTTGGTTGGGGCCTGGAAGTCTTCAGCTGTTGGGCCCTGGCGAGGATAGTCAGACACAGGGTAGGAGACTCTGCCTTGTGCTCTCCCGGGAGCTTGTTGTGATAATCTTTGGATCCTGGCCTTTGTTGGGGTTACACGGCAGTTGGAGGGTGTAACTGTCTAGCTACTGACAGGTCCAGTCCCAAACCGTGCAGGCTTAGAGATCTCAGCCCCGGGTCCCACACACCTGGGTTCCTCTGCCAGTTCGGTTATGTCTGAGGCTTATCCAAGTTATCCAAGTGTGTGGAGAGTGGCTCCAGTAAGGCCTTGGTTGGGGCCTGGAAGTCTTCAGCTGTTGGGCCCTGGTGAGGATAGTCAGACACAGGGTAGGAGACTCTGCCTTGTGCTCTCCCGGGAGCTTGTTGTGATAATCTTTGGATCCTGGCCTTTGTTGGGGTTACACGGCAGTTGGAGGGTGTAACTGTCTAGCTACTGACAGGTCCAGTCCCAAACCGTGCAGGCTTAGAGATCTCAGCCCCGGGTCCCACACACCTGGGTTCCTCTGCCAGTTCGGTTATGTCTGAGGCTTATCCAAGTTATCCAAGTGTGTGGAGAGTGGCTCCAGTAAGGCCTTGGTTGGGGCCTGGAAGTCTTAAGCTGTTGGGCCCTGGTGAGGATAGTCAGACACAGGGTAGGAGACTCTGCCTTGTGCTCTCCCGGAGCTTGTTGTGATAATCTTTGGATCCTGGCTTTTGTTGGGGTTACACGGCAGTTGGAGGGTGTAACTGTCTAGCTACTGACAGGTCCAGTCCCAAACCGTGCAGGCTTAGAGATCTCAGCCCCGGGTCCCACACACCTGGGTTCCTCTGCCAGTTCGGTTATGTCTGAGGCTTATCCAAGTTATCCAAGTGTGTGGAGAGTGGCTCCAGTAAGGCCTTGGTTGGGGCCTGGAAGTCTTAAGCTGTTGGGCCCTGGTGAGGATAGTCAGACACAGGGTAGGAGACTCTGCCTTGTGCTCTCCCGGGAGCTTGTTGTGATAATCTTTGGATCCTGGCCTTTGTTGGGGTTACACGGCAGTTGGAGGGTGTAACTGTCTAGCTACTGACAGGTCCAGTCCCAAACCGTGCAGGCTTAGAGATCTCAGCCCCGGGTCCCACACACCTGGGTTCCTCTGCCAGTTCGGTTATGTCTGAGGCTTATCCAAGTTATCCAAGTGTGTGGAGAGTGGCTCCAGTAAGGCCTTGGTTGGGGCCTGGAAGTCTTAAGCTGTTGGGCCCTGGTGAGGATAGTCAGACACAGGGTAGGAGACTCTGCCTTGTGCTCTCCCGGGAGCTTGTTGTGATAATCTTTGGATCCTGGCCTTTGTTGGGGTTACACGGCAGTTGGAGGGTGTAACTGTCTAGCTACTGACAGGTCCAGTCCCAAACCGTGCAGGCTTAGAGATCTCAGCCCCGGGTCCCACACACCTGGGTTCCTCTGCCAGTTCGGTTATGTCTGAGGCTTATCCAAGTTATCCAAGTGTGTGGAGAGTGGCTCCAGTAAGGCCTTGGTTGGGGCCTGGAAGTCTTCAGCTGTTGGGCCCTGGTGAGGATAGTCAGACACAGGGTAGGAGACTCTGCCTTGTGCTCTCCCGGAGCTTGTTGTGATAATCTTTGGATCCTGGCCTTTGTTGGGGTTACACGGCAGTTGGAGGGTGTAACTGTCTAGCTACTGACAGGTCCAGTCCCAAACCGTGCAGGCTTAGAGATCTCAGCCCCGGGTCCCACACACCTGGGTTCCTCTGCCAGTTCGGTTATGTCTGAGGCTTATCCAAGTGTGTGGAGAGTGGCTCCAGTAAGGCCTTGGTTGGGGCCTGGAAGTCTTCAGCTGTTGGGCCCTGGCGAGGATAGTCAGACACAGGGTAGGAGACTCTGCCTTGTGCTCTCCCGGGAGCTTGTTGTGATAATCTTTGGATCCTGGCCTTTGTTGGGGTTACACGGCAGTTGGAGGGTGTAACTGTCTAGCTACTGACAGGTCCAGTCCCAAACCGTGCAGGCTTAGAGATCTCAGCCCCGGGTCCCACACACCTGGGTTCCTCTGCCAGTTCGGTTATGTCTGAGGCTTATCCAAGTTATCCAAGTGTGTGGAGAGTGGCTCCAGTAAGGCCTTGGTTGGGGCCTGGAAGTCTTCAGCTGTTGGGCCCTGGTGAGGATAGTCAGACACAGGGTAGGAGACTCTGCCTTGTGCTCTCCCGGGAGCTTGTTGTGATAATCTTTGGATCCTGGCCTTTGTTGGGGTTACACGGCAGTTGGAGGGTGTAACTGTCTAGCTACTGACAGGTCCAGTCCCAAACCGTGCAGGCTTAGAGATCTCAGCCCCGGGTCCCACACACCTGGGTTCCTCTGCCAGTTCGGTTATGTCTGAGGCTTATCCAAGTTATCCAAGTGTGTGGAGAGTGGCTCCAGTAAGGCCTTGGTTGGGGCCTGGAAGTCTTCAGCTGTTGGGCCCTGGTGAGGATAGTCAGACACAGGGTAGGAGACTCTGCCTTGTGCTCTCCCGGGAGCTTGTTGTGATAATCTTTGGATCCTGGCCTTTGTTGGGGTTACACGGCAGTTGGAGGGTGTAACTGTCTAGCTACTGACAGGTCCAGTCCCAAACCGTGCAGGCTTAGATATCTCAGCCCCGGGTCCCACACACCTGGGTTCCTCTGCCAGTTCGGTTATGTCTGAGGCTTATCCAAGTTATCCAAGTGTGTGGAGAGTGGCTCCAGTAAGGCCTTGGTTGGGGCCTGGAAGTCTTCAGCTGTTGGGCCCTGGTGAGGATAGTCAGACACAGGGTAGGAGACTCTGCCTTGTGCTCTCCCGGGAGCTTGTTGTGATAATCTTTGGATCCTGGCCTTTGTTGGGGTTACACGGCAGTTGGAGGGTGTAACTGTCTAGCTACTGACAGGTCCAGTCCCAAACCGTGCAGGCTTAGAGATCTCAGCCCCGGGTCCCACACACCTGGGTTCCTCTGCCAGTTCGGTTATGTCTGAGGCTTATCTAAGTGTGTGGAGAGTGGCTCCAGTAAGGCCTTGGTTGGGGCCTGGAAGTCTTCAGCTGTTGGGCCCTGGCGAGGATAGTCAGACACAGGGTAGGAGACTCTGCCTTGTGCTCTCCCGGGAGCTTGTTGTGATAATCTTTGGATCCTGGCCTTTGTTGGGGTTACACGGCAGTTGGAGGGTGTAACTGTCTAGCTACTGACAGGTCCAGTCCCAAACCGTGCAGGCTTAGAGATCTCAGCCCCGGGTCCCACACACCTGGGTTCCTCTGCCAGTTCGGTTATGTCTGAGGCTTATCCAAGTTATCCAAGTGTGTGGAGAGTGGCTCCAGTAAGGCCTTGGTTGGGGCCTGGAAGTCTTCAGCTGTTGGGCCCTGGTGAGGATAGTCAGACACAGGGTAGGAGACTCTGCCTTGTGCTCTCCCGGGAGCTTGTTGTGATAATCTTTGGATCCTGGCCTTTGTTGGGGTTACACGGCAGTTGGAGGGTGTAACTGTCTAGCTACTGACAGGTCCAGTCCCAAACCGTGCAGGCTTAGAGATCTCAGCCCCGGGTCCCACACACCTGGGTTCCTCTGCCAGTTCGGTTATGTCTGAGGCTTATCCAAGTTATCCAAGTGTGTGGAGAGTGGCTCCAGTAAGGCCTTGGTTGGGGCCTGGAAGTCTTCAGCTGTTGGGCCCTGGTGAGGATAGTCAGACACAGGGTAGGAGACTCTGCCTTGTGCTCTCCCGGAGCTTGTTGTGATAATCTTTGGATCCTGGCCTTTGTTGGGGTTACACGGCAGTTGGAGGGTGTAACTGTCTAGCTACTGACAGGTCCAGTCCCAAACCGTGCAGGCTTAGAGATCTCAGCCCCGGGTCCCACACACCTGGGTTCCTCTGCCAGTTCGGTTATGTCTGAGGCTTATCCAAGTGTGTGGAGAGTGGCTCCAGTAAGGCCTTGGTTGGGGCCTGGAAGTCTTCAGCTGTTGGGCCCTGGCGAGGATAGTCAGACACAGGGTAGGAGACTCTGCCTTGTGCTCTCCCGGGAGCTTGTTGTGATAATCTTTGGATCCTGGCCTTTGTTGGGGTTACACGGCAGTTGGAGGGTGTAACTGTCTAGCTACTGACAGGTCCAGTCCCAAACCGTGCAGGCTTAGAGATCTCAGCCCCGGGTCCCACACACCTGGGTTCCTCTGCCAGTTCGGTTATGTCTGAGGCTTATCCAAGTTATCCAAGTGTGTGGAGAGTGGCTCCAGTAAGGCCTTGGTTGGGGCCTGGAAGTCTTCAGCTGTTGGGCCCTGGTGAGGATAGTCAGACACAGGGTAGGAGACTCTGCCTTGTGCTCTCCCGGGAGCTTGTTGTGATAATCTTTGGATCCTGGCCTTTGTTGGGGTTACACGGCAGTTGGAGGGTGTAACTGTCTAGCTACTGACAGGTCCAGTCCCAAACCGTGCAGGCTTAGAGATCTCAGCCCCGGGTCCCACACACCTGGGTTCCTCTGCCAGTTCGGTTATGTCTGAGGCTTATCCAAGTTATCCAAGTGTGTGGAGAGTGGCTCCAGTAAGGCCTTGGTTGGGGCCTGGAAGTCTTCAGCTGTTGGGCCCTGGTGAGGATAGTCAGACACAGGGTAGGAGACTCTGCCTTGTGCTCTCCCGGGAGCTTGTTGTGATAATCTTTGGATCCTGGCCTTTGTTGGGGTTACACGGCAGTTGGAGGGTGTAACTGTCTAGCTACTGACAGGTCCAGTCCCAAACCGTGCAGGCTTAGAGATCTCAGCCCCGGGTCCCACACACCTGGGTTCCTCTGCCAGTTCGGTTATGTCTGAGGCTTATCCCAGTGTGTGGAGAGTGGCTCCAGTAAGGCCTTGGTTGGGGCCTGGAAGTCTTCAGCTGTTGGGCCCTGGCGAGGATAGTCAGACACAGGGTAGGAGACTCTGCCTTGTGCTCTCCCGGGAGCTTGTTGTGATAATCTTTGGATCCTGGCCTTTGTTGGGGTTACACGGCAGTTGGAGGGTGTAACTGTCTAGCTACTGACAGGTCCAGTCCCAAACCGTGCAGGCTTAGAGATCTCAGCCCCGGGTCCCACACACCTGGGTTCCTCTGCCAGTTCGGTTATGTCTGAGGCTTATCCAAGTTATCCAAGTGTGTGGAGAGTGGCTCCAGTAAGGCCTTGGTTGGGGCCTGGAAGTATTCAGCTGTTGGGCCCTGGCGAGGATAGTCAGACACAGGGTAGGAGACTCTGCCTTGTGCTCTCCCGGGAGCTTGTTGTGATAATCTTTGGATCCTGGCCTTTGTTGGGGTTACACGGCAGTTGGAGGGTGTTACTGTCTAGCTACTGACAGGTCCAGTCCCAAACCGTGCAGGCTTAGAGATCTCAGCCCCGGGTCCCACACACCTGGGTTCCTCTGCCAGTTCGGTTATGTCTGAGGCTTATCCAAGTTATCCAAGTGTGTGGAGAGTGGCTCCAGTAAGGCCTTGGTTGGGGCCTGGAAGTCTTCAGCTGTTGGGCCCTGGCGAGGATAGTCAGACACAGGGTAGGAGACTCTGCCTTGTGCTCTCCCGGGAGCTTGTTGTGATAATCTTTGGATCCTGGCCTTTGTTGGGGTTACACGGCAGTTGGAGGGTGTAACTGTCTAGCTACTGACAGGTCCAGTCCCAAACCGTGCATGCTTAGAGATCTCAGCCCCGGGTCCCACACACCTGGGTTCCTCTGCCAGTTCGGTTATGTCTGAGGCTTATCCAAGTTATCCAAGTGTGTGGAGAGTGGCTCCAGTAAGGCCTTGGTTGGGGCCTGGAAGTCTTCAGCTGTTGGGCCCTGGTGAGGATAGTCAGACACAGGGTAGGAGACTCTGCCTTGTGCTCTCCCGGGAGCTTGTTGTGATAATCTTTGGATCCTGGCCTTTGTTGGGGTTACACGGCAGTTGGAGGGTGTAACTGTCTAGCTACTGACAGGTCCAGTCCCAAACCGTGCAGGCTTAGAGATCTCAGCCCCGGGTCCCACACACCTGGGTTCCTCTGCCAGTTCGGTTATGTCTGAGGCTTATTCAAGTGTGTGGAGAGTGGCTCCAGTAAGGCCTTGGTTGGGGCCTCGAAGTCTTCAGCTGTTGGGCCCTGGCGAGGATAGTCAGACACAGGGTAGGAGACTCTGCCTTGTGCTCTCCCGGGAGCTTGTTGTGATAATCTTTGGATCCTGGCCTTTGTTGGGGTTACACGGCAGTTGGAGGGTGTAACTGTCTAGCTACTGACAGGTCCAGTCCCAAACCGTGCAGGCTTAGAGATCTCAGCCCCGGGTCCCACACACCTGGGTTCCTCTGCCAGTTCGGTTATGTCTGAGGCTTATCCAAGTGTGTGGAGAGTGGCTCCAGTAAGGCCTTGGTTGGGGCCTGGAAGTCTTCAGCTGTTGGGCCCTGGCGAGGATAGTCAGACACAGGGTAGGAGACTCTGCCTTGTGCTCTCCCGGGAGCTTGTTGTGATAATCTTTGGATCCTGGCCTTTGTTGGGGTTACACGGCAGTTGGAGGGTGTAACTGTCTAGCTACTGACAGGTCCAGTCCCAAACCGTGCAGGCTTAGAGATCTCAGCCCCGGGTCCCACACACCTGGGTTCCTCTGCCAGTTCGGTTATGTCTGAGGCTTATCCAAGTGTGTGGAGAGTGGCTCCAGTAAGGCCTTGGTTGGGGCCTGGAAGTCTTCAGCTGTTGGGCCCTGGCGAGGATAGTCAGACACAGGGTAGGAGACTCTGCCTTGTGCTCTCCCGGGAGCTTGTTGTGATAATCTTTGGATCCTGGCCTTTGTTGGGGTTACACGGCAGTTGGAGGGTGTAACTGTCTAGCTACTGACAGGTCCAGTCCCAAACCGTGCAGGCTTAGAGATCTCAGCCCCGGGTCCCACACACCTGGGTTCCTCTGCCAGTTCGGTTATGTCTGAGGCTTATCCAAGTTATCCAAGTGTGTGGAGAGTGGCTCCAGTAAGGCCTTGGTTGGGGCCTGGAAGTCTTCAGCTGTTGGGCCCTGGTGAGGATAGTCAGACACAGGGTAGGAGACTCTGCCTTGTGCTCTCCCGGGAGCTTGTTGTGATAATCTTTGGATCCTGGCCTTTGTTGGGGTTACACGGCAGTTGGAGGGTGTAACTGTCTAGCTACTGACAGGTCCAGTCCCAAACCGTGCAGGCTTAGAGATCTCAGCCCCGGGTCCCACACACCTGGGTTCCTCTGCCAGTTCGGTTATGTCTGAGGCTTATCCAAGTTATCCAAGTGTGTGGAGAGTGGCTCCAGTAAGGCCTTGGTTGGGGCCTGGAAGTCTTCAGCTGTTGGGCCCTGGTGAGGATAGTCAGACACAGGGTAGGAGACTCTGCCTTGTGCTCTCCCGGGAGCTTGTTGTGATAATCTTTGGATCCTGGCCTTTGTTGGGGTTACACGGCAGTTGGAGGGTGTAACTGTCTAGCTACTGACAGGTCCAGTCCCAAACCGTGCAGGCTTAGAGATCTCAGCCCCGGGTCCCACACACCTGGGTTCCTCTGCCAGTTCGGTTATGTCTGAGGCTTATCCAAGTTATCCAAGTGTGTGGAGAGTGGCTCCAGTAAGGCCTTGGTTGGGGCCTGGAAGTCTTCAGCTGTTGGGCCCTGGTGAGGATAGTCAGACACAGGGTAGGAGACTCTGCCTTGTGCTCTCCCGGGAGCTTGTTGTGATAATCTTTGGATCCTGGCCTTTGTTGGGGTTACACGGCAGTTGGAGGGTGTAACTGTCTAGCTACTGACAGGTCCAGTCCCAAACCGTGCAGGCTTAGAGATCTCAGCCCCGGGTCCCACACACCTGGGTTCCTCTGCCAGTTCGGTTATGTCTGAGGCTTATCTAAGTGTGTGGAGAGTGGCTCCAGTAAGGCCTTGGTTGGGGCCTGGAAGTCTTCAGCTGTTGGGCCCTGGCGAGGATAGTCAGACACAGGGTAGGAGACTCTGCCTTGTGCTCTCCCGGGAGCTTGTTGTGATAATCTTTGGATCCTGGCCTTTGTTGGGGTTACACGGCAGTTGGAGGGTGTAACTGTCTAGCTACTGACAGGTCCAGTCCCAAACCGTGCAGGCTTAGAGATCTCAGCCCCGGGTCCCACACACCTGGGTTCCTCTGCCAGTTCGGTTATGTCTGAGGCTTATCCAAGTTATCCAAGTGTGTGGAGAGTGGCTCCAGTAAGGCCTTGGTTGGGGCCTGGAAGTCTTAAGCTGTTGGGCCCTGGTGCGGATAGTCAGACACAGGGTAGGAGACTCTGCCTTGTGCTCTCCCGGGAGCTTGTTGTGATAATCTTTGGATCCTGGCCTTTGTTGGGGTTACACGGCAGTTGGAGGGTGTAACTGTCTAGCTACTGACAGGTCCAGTCCCAAACCGTGCAGGCTTAGAGATCTCAGCCCCGGGTCCCACACACCTGGGTTCCTCTGCCAGTTCGGTTATGTCTGAGGCTTATCCAAGTTATCCAAGTGTGTGGAGAGTGGCTCCAGTAAGGCCTTGGTTGGGGCCTGGAAGTCTTAAGCTGTTGGGCCCTGGTGAGGATAGTCAGACACAGGGTAGGAGACTCTGCCTTGTGCTCTCCCGGGATCTTGTTGTGATAATCTTTGGATCCTGGCCTTTGTTGGGGTTACACGGCAGTTGGAGGGTGTAACTGTCTAGCTACTGACAGGTCCAGTCCCAAACCGTGCAGGCTTAGAGATCTCAGCCCCGGGTCCCACACACCTGGGTTCCTCTGCCAGTTCGGTTATGTCTGAGGCTTATCCAAGTTATCCAAGTGTGTGGAGAGTGGCTCCAGTAAGGCCTTGGTTGGGGCCTGGAAGTCTTCAGCTGTTGGGCCCTGGTGAGGATAGTCAGACACAGGGTAGGAGACTCTGCCTTGTGCTCTCCCGGGAGCTTGTTGTGATAATCTTTGGATCCTGGCCTTTGTTGGGGTTACACGGCAGTTGGAGGGTGTAACTGTCTAGCTACTGACAGGTCCAGTCCCAAACCGTGCAGGCTTAGAGATCTCAGCCCCGGGTCCCACACACCTGGGTTCCTCTGCCAGTTCGGTTATGTCTGAGGCTTATCCAAGTTATCCAAGTGTGTGGAGAGTGGCTCCAGTAAGGCCTTGGTTGGGGCCTGGAAGTCTTCAGCTGTTGGGCCCTGGCGAGGATAGTCAGACACAGGGTAGGAGACTCTGCCTTGTGCTCTCCCGGGAGCTTGTTGTGATAATCTTTGGATCCTGGCCTTTGTTGGGGTTACACGGCAGTTGGAGGGTGTAACTGTCTAGCTACTGACAGGTCCAGTCCCAAACCGTGCATGCTTAGAGATCTCAGCCCCGGGTCCCACACACCTGGGTTCCTCTGCCAGTTCGGTTATGTCTGAGGCTTATCCAAGTTATCCAAGTGTGTGGAGAGTGGCTCCAGTAAGGCCTTGGTTGGGGCCTGGAAGTCTTCAGCTGTTGGGCCCTGGTGAGGATAGTCAGACACAGGGTAGGAGACTCTGCCTTGTGCTCTCCCGGGAGCTTGTTGTGATAATCTTTGGATCCTGGCCTTTGTTGGGGTTACACGGCAGTTGGAGGGTGTAACTGTCTAGCTACTGACAGGTCCAGTCCCAAACCGTGCAGGCTTAGAGATCTCAGCCCCGGGTCCCACACACCTGGGTTCCTCTGCCAGTTCGGTTATGTCTGAGGCTTATTCAAGTGTGTGGAGAGTGGCTCCAGTAAGGCCTTGGTTGGGGCCTGGAAGTCTTCAGCTGTTGGGCCCTGGCGAGGATAGTCAGACACAGGGTAGGAGACTCTGCCTTGTGCTCTCCCGGGAGCTTGTTGTGATAATCTTTGGATCCTGGCCTTTGTTGGGGTTACACGGCAGTTGGAGGGTGTAACTGTCTAGCTACTGACAGGTCCAGTCCCAAACCGTGCAGGCTTAGAGATCTCAGCCCCGGGTCCCACACACCTGGGTTCCTCTGCCAGTTCGGTTATGTCTGAGGCTTATCCAAGTGTGTGGAGAGTGGCTCCAGTAAGGCCTTGGTTGGGGCCTGGAAGTCTTCAGCTGTTGGGCCCTGGCGAGGATAGTCAGACACAGGGTAGGAGACTCTGCCTTGTGCTCTCCCGGGAGCTTGTTGTGATAATCTTTGGATCCTGGCCTTTGTTGGGGTTACACGGCAGTTGGAGGGTGTAACTGTCTAGCTACTGACAGGTCCAGTCCCAAACCGTGCAGGCTTAGAGATCTCAGCCCCGGGTCCCACACACCTGGGTTCCTCTGCCAGTTCGGTTATGTCTGAGGCTTATCCAAGTGTGTGGAGAGTGGCTCCAGTAAGGCCTTGGTTGGGGCCTGGAAGTCTTCAGCTGTTGGGCCCTGGCGAGGATAGTCAGACACAGGGTAGGAGACTCTGCCTTGTGCTCTCCCGGGATCTTGTTGTGATAATCTTTGGATCCTGGCCTTTGTTGGGGTTACACGGCAGTTGGAGGGTGTAACTGTCTAGCTACTGACAGGTCCAGTCCCAAACCGTGCAGGCTTAGAGATCTCAGCCCCGGGTCCCACACACCTGGGTTCCTCTGCCAGTTCGGTTATGTCTGAGGCTTATCCAAGTTATCCAAGTGTGTGGAGAGTGGCTCCAGTAAGGCCTTGGTTGGGGCCTGGAAGTCTTCAGCTGTTGGGCCCTGGTGAGGATAGTCAGACACAGGGTAGGAGACTCTGCCTTGTGCTCTCCCGGGAGCTTGTTGTGATAATCTTTGGATCCTGGCCTTTGTTGGGGTTACACGGCAGTTGGAGGGTGTAACTGTCTAGCTACTGACAGGTCCAGTCCCAAACCGTGCAGGCTTAGAGATCTCAGCCCCGGGTCCCACACACCTGGGTTCCTCTGCCAGTTCGGTTATGTCTGAGGCTTATCCAAGTTATCCAAGTGTGTGGAGAGTGGCTCCAGTAAGGCCTTGGTTGGGGCCTGGAAGTCTTCAGCTGTTGGGCCCTGGCGAGGATAGTCAGACACAGGGTAGGAGACTCTGCCTTGTGCTCTCCCGGGAGCTTGTTGTGATAATCTTTGGATCCTGGCCTTTGTTGGGGTTACACGGCAGTTGGAGGGTGTAACTGTCTAGCTACTGACAGGTCCAGTCCCAAACCGTGCATGCTTAGAGATCTCAGCCCCGGGTCCCACACACCTGGGTTCCTCTGCCAGTTCGGTTATGTCTGAGGCTTATCCAAGTTATCCAAGTGTGTGGAGAGTGGCTCCAGTAAGGCCTTGGTTGGGGCCTGGAAGTCTTCAGCTGTTGGGCCCTGGTGAGGATAGTCAGACACAGGGTAGGAGACTCTGCCTTGTGCTCTCCCGGGAGCTTGTTGTGATAATCTTTGGATCCTGGCCTTTGTTGGGGTTACACGGCAGTTGGAGGGTGTAACTGTCTAGCTACTGACAGGTCCAGTCCCAAACCGTGCAGGCTTAGAGATCTCAGCCCCGGGTCCCACACACCTGGGTTCCTCTGCCAGTTCGGTTATGTCTGAGGCTTATTCAAGTGTGTGGAGAGTGGCTCCAGTAAGGCCTTGGTTGGGGCCTGGAAGTCTTCAGCTGTTGGGCCCTGGCGAGGATAGTCAGACACAGGGTAGGAGACTCTGCCTTGTGCTCTCCCGGGAGCTTGTTGTGATAATCTTTGGATCCTGGCCTTTGTTGGGGTTACACGGCAGTTGGAGGGTGTAACTGTCTAGCTACTGACAGGTCCAGTCCCAAACCGTGCAGGCTTAGAGATCTCAGCCCCGGGTCCCACACACCTGGGTTCCTCTGCCAGTTCGGTTATGTCTGAGGCTTATCCAAGTGTGTGGAGAGTGGCTCCAGTAAGGCCTTGGTTGGGGCCTGGAAGTCTTCAGCTGTTGGGCCCTGGCGAGGATAGTCAGACACAGGGTAGGAGACTCTGCCTTGTGCTCTCCCGGGAGCTTGTTGTGATAATCTTTGGATCCTGGCCTTTGTTGGGGTTACACGGCAGTTGGAGGGTGTAACTGTCTAGCTACTGACAGGTCCAGTCCCAAACCGTGCAGGCTTAGAGATCTCAGCCCCGGGTCCCACACACCTGGGTTCCTCTGCCAGTTCGGTTATGTCTGAGGCTTATCCAAGTGTGTGGAGAGTGGCTCCAGTAAGGCCTTGGTTGGGGCCTGGAAGTCTTCAGCTGTTGGGCCCTGGCGAGGATAGTCAGACACAGGGTAGGAGACTCTGCCTTGTGCTCTCCCGGGAGCTTGTTGTGATAATCTTTGGATCCTGGCCTTTGTTGGGGTTACACGGCAGTTGGAGGGTGTAACTGTCTAGCTACTGACAGGTCCAGTCCCAAACCGTGCAGGCTTAGAGATCTCAGCCCCGGGTCCCACACACCTGGGTTCCTCTGCCAGTTCGGTTATGTCTGAGGCTTATCCAAGTTATCCAAGTGTGTGGAGAGTGGCTCCAGTAAGGCCTTGGTTGGGGCCTGGAAGTCTTCAGCTGTTGGGCCCTGGTGAGGATAGTCAGACACAGGGTAGGAGACTCTGCCTTGTGCTCTCCCGGGAGCTTGTTGTGATAATCTTTGGATCCTGGCCTTTGTTGGGGTTACACGGCAGTTGGAGGGTGTAACTGTCTAGCTACTGACAGGTCCAGTCCCAAACCGTGCAGGCTTAGAGATCTCAGCCCCGGGTCCCACACACCTGGGTTCCTCTGCCAGTTCGGTTATGTCTGAGGCTTATCCAAGTTATCCAAGTGTGTGGAGAGTGGCTCCAGTAAGGCCTTGGTTGGGGCCTGGAAGTCTTAAGCTGTTGGGCCCTGGTGCGGATAGTCAGACACAGGGTAGGAGACTCTGCCTTGTGCTCTCCCGGGAGCTTGTTGTGATAATCTTTGGATCCTGGCCTTTGTTGGGGTTACACGGCAGTTGGAGGGTGTAACTGTCTAGCTACTGACAGGTCCAGTCCCAAACCGTGCAGGCTTAGAGATCTCAGCCCCGGGTCCCACACACCTGGGTTCCTCTGCCAGTTCGGTTATGTCTGAGGCTTATCCAAGTTATCCAAGTGTGTGGAGAGTGGCTCCAGTAAGGCCTTGGTTGGGGCCTGGAAGTCTTAAGCTGTTGGGCCCTGGTGAGGATAGTCAGACACAGGGTAGGAGACTCTGCCTTGTGCTCTCCCGGGATCTTGTTGTGATAATCTTTGGATCCTGGCCTTTGTTGGGGTTACACGGCAGTTGGAGGGTGTAACTGTCTAGCTACTGACAGGTCCAGTCCCAAACCGTGCAGGCTTAGAGATCTCAGCCCCGGGTCCCACACACCTGGGTTCCTCTGCCAGTTCGGTTATGTCTGAGGCTTATCCAAGTTATCCAAGTGTGTGGAGAGTGGCTCCAGTAAGGCCTTGGTTGGGGCCTGGAAGTCTTCAGCTGTTGGGCCCTGGTGAGGATAGTCAGACACAGGGTAGGAGACTCTGCCTTGTGCTCTCCCGGGAGCTTGTTGTGATAATCTTTGGATCCTGGCCTTTGTTGGGGTTACACGGCAGTTGGAGGGTGTAACTGTCTAGCTACTGACAGGTCCAGTCCCAAACCGTGCAGGCTTAGAGATCTCAGCCCCGGGTCCCACACACCTGGGTTCCTCTGCCAGTTCGGTTATGTCTGAGGCTTATCCAAGTTATCCAAGTGTGTGGAGAGTGGCTCCAGTAAGGCCTTGGTTGGGGCCTGGAAGTCTTCAGCTGTTGGGCCCTGGCGAGGATAGTCAGACACAGGGTAGGAGACTCTGCCTTGTGCTCTCCCGGGAGCTTGTTGTGATAATCTTTGGATCCTGGCCTTTGTTGGGGTTACACGGCAGTTGGAGGGTGTAACTGTCTAGCTACTGACAGGTCCAGTCCCAAACCGTGCATGCTTAGAGATCTCAGCCCCGGGTCCCACACACCTGGGTTCCTCTGCCAGTTCGGTTATGTCTGAGGCTTATCCAAGTTATCCAAGTGTGTGGAGAGTGGCTCCAGTAAGGCCTTGGTTGGGGCCTGGAAGTCTTCAGCTGTTGGGCCCTGGTGAGGATAGTCAGACACAGGGTAGGAGACTCTGCCTTGTGCTCTCCCGGGAGCTTGTTGTGATAATCTTTGGATCCTGGCCTTTGTTGGGGTTACACGGCAGTTGGAGGGTGTAACTGTCTAGCTACTGACAGGTCCAGTCCCAAACCGTGCAGGCTTAGAGATCTCAGCCCCGGGTCCCACACACCTGGGTTCCTCTGCCAGTTCGGTTATGTCTGAGGCTTATTCAAGTGTGTGGAGAGTGGCTCCAGTAAGGCCTTGGTTGGGGCCTGGAAGTCTTCAGCTGTTGGGCCCTGGCGAGGATAGTCAGACACAGGGTAGGAGACTCTGCCTTGTGCTCTCCCGGGAGCTTGTTGTGATAATCTTTGGATCCTGGCCTTTGTTGGGGTTACACGGCAGTTGGAGGGTGTAACTGTCTAGCTACTGACAGGTCCAGTCCCAAACCGTGCAGGCTTAGAGATCTCAGCCCCGGGTCCCACACACCTGGGTTCCTCTGCCAGTTCGGTTATGTCTGAGGCTTATCCAAGTGTGTGGAGAGTGGCTCCAGTAAGGCCTTGGTTGGGGCCTGGAAGTCTTCAGCTGTTGGGCCCTGGCGAGGATAGTCAGACACAGGGTAGGAGACTCTGCCTTGTGCTCTCCCGGGAGCTTGTTGTGATAATCTTTGGATCCTGGCCTTTGTTGGGGTTACACGGCAGTTGGAGGGTGTAACTGTCTAGCTACTGACAGGTCCAGTCCCAAACCGTGCAGGCTTAGAGATCTCAGCCCCGGGTCCCACACACCTGGGTTCCTCTGCCAGTTCGGTTATGTCTGAGGCTTATCCAAGTGTGTGGAGAGTGGCTCCAGTAAGGCCTTGGTTGGGGCCTGGAAGTCTTCAGCTGTTGGGCCCTGGCGAGGATAGTCAGACACAGGGTAGGAGACTCTGCCTTGTGCTCTCCCGGGATCTTGTTGTGATAATCTTTGGATCCTGGCCTTTGTTGGGGTTACACGGCAGTTGGAGGGTGTAACTGTCTAGCTACTGACAGGTCCAGTCCCAAACCGTGCAGGCTTAGAGATCTCAGCCCCGGGTCCCACACACCTGGGTTCCTCTGCCAGTTCGGTTATGTCTGAGGCTTATCCAAGTTATCCAAGTGTGTGGAGAGTGGCTCCAGTAAGGCCTTGGTTGGGGCCTGGAAGTCTTCAGCTGTTGGGCCCTGGTGAGGATAGTCAGACACAGGGTAGGAGACTCTGCCTTGTGCTCTCCCGGGAGCTTGTTGTGATAATCTTTGGATCCTGGCCTTTGTTGGGGTTACACGGCAGTTGGAGGGTGTAACTGTCTAGCTACTGACAGGTCCAGTCCCAAACCGTGCAGGCTTAGAGATCTCAGCCCCGGGTCCCACACACCTGGGTTCCTCTGCCAGTTCGGTTATGTCTGAGGCTTATCCAAGTTATCCAAGTGTGTGGAGAGTGGCTCCAGTAAGGCCTTGGTTGGGGCCTGGAAGTCTTCAGCTGTTGGGCCCTGGCGAGGATAGTCAGACACAGGGTAGGAGACTCTGCCTTGTGCTCTCCCGGGAGCTTGTTGTGATAATCTTTGGATCCTGGCCTTTGTTGGGGTTACACGGCAGTTGGAGGGTGTAACTGTCTAGCTACTGACAGGTCCAGTCCCAAACCGTGCATGCTTAGAGATCTCAGCCCCGGGTCCCACACACCTGGGTTCCTCTGCCAGTTCGGTTATGTCTGAGGCTTATCCAAGTTATCCAAGTGTGTGGAGAGTGGCTCCAGTAAGGCCTTGGTTGGGGCCTGGAAGTCTTCAGCTGTTGGGCCCTGGTGAGGATAGTCAGACACAGGGTAGGAGACTCTGCCTTGTGCTCTCCCGGGAGCTTGTTGTGATAATCTTTGGATCCTGGCCTTTGTTGGGGTTACACGGCAGTTGGAGGGTGTAACTGTCTAGCTACTGACAGGTCCAGTCCCAAACCGTGCAGGCTTAGAGATCTCAGCCCCGGGTCCCACACACCTGGGTTCCTCTGCCAGTTCGGTTATGTCTGAGGCTTATTCAAGTGTGTGGAGAGTGGCTCCAGTAAGGCCTTGGTTGGGGCCTGGAAGTCTTCAGCTGTTGGGCCCTGGCGAGGATAGTCAGACACAGGGTAGGAGACTCTGCCTTGTGCTCTCCCGGGAGCTTGTTGTGATAATCTTTGGATCCTGGCCTTTGTTGGGGTTACACGGCAGTTGGAGGGTGTAACTGTCTAGCTACTGACAGGTCCAGTCCCAAACCGTGCAGGCTTAGAGATCTCAGCCCCGGGTCCCACACACCTGGGTTCCTCTGCCAGTTCGGTTATGTCTGAGGCTTATCCAAGTGTGTGGAGAGTGGCTCCAGTAAGGCCTTGGTTGGGGCCTGGAAGTCTTCAGCTGTTGGGCCCTGGCGAGGATAGTCAGACACAGGGTAGGAGACTCTGCCTTGTGCTCTCCCGGGAGCTTGTTGTGATAATCTTTGGATCCTGGCCTTTGTTGGGGTTACACGGCAGTTGGAGGGTGTAACTGTCTAGCTACTGACAGGTCCAGTCCCAAACCGTGCAGGCTTAGAGATCTCAGCCCCGGGTCCCACACACCTGGGTTCCTCTGCCAGTTCGGTTATGTCTGAGGCTTATCCAAGTGTGTGGAGAGTGGCTCCAGTAAGGCCTTGGTTGGGGCCTGGAAGTCTTCAGCTGTTGGGCCCTGGCGAGGATAGTCAGACACAGGGTAGGAGACTCTGCCTTGTGCTCTCCCGGGAGCTTGTTGTGATAATCTTTGGATCCTGGCCTTTGTTGGGGTTACACGGCAGTTGGAGGGTGTAACTGTCTAGCTACTGACAGGTCCAGTCCCAAACCGTGCAGGCTTAGAGATCTCAGCCCCGGGTCCCACACACCTGGGTTCCTCTGCCAGTTCGGTTATGTCTGAGGCTTATCCAAGTTATCCAAGTGTGTGGAGAGTGGCTCCAGTAAGGCCTTGGTTGGGGCCTGGAAGTCTTCAGCTGTTGGGCCCTGGTGAGGATAGTCAGACACAGGGTAGGAGACTCTGCCTTGTGCTCTCCCGGGAGCTTGTTGTGATAATCTTTGGATCCTGGCCTTTGTTGGGGTTACACGGCAGTTGGAGGGTGTAACTGTCTAGCTACTGACAGGTCCAGTCCCAAACCGTGCAGGCTTAGAGATCTCAGCCCCGGGTCCCACACACCTGGGTTCCTCTGCCAGTTCGGTTATGTCTGAGGCTTATCCAAGTTATCCAAGTGTGTGGAGAGTGGCTCCAGTAAGGCCTTGGTTGGGGCCTGGAAGTCTTCAGCTGTTGGGCCCTGGTGAGGATAGTCAGACACAGGGTAGGAGACTCTGCCTTGTGCTCTCCCGGGAGCTTGTTGTGATAATCTTTGGATCCTGGCCTTTGTTGGGGTTACACGGCAGTTGGAGGGTGTAACTGTCTAGCTACTGACAGGTCCAGTCCCAAACCGTGCAGGCTTAGAGATCTCAGCCCCGGGTCCCACACACCTGGGTTCCTCTGCCAGTTCGGTTATGTCTGAGGCTTATCCAAGTTATCCAAGTGTGTGGAGAGTGGCTCCAGTAAGGCCTTGGTTGGGGCCTGGAAGTCTTAAGCTGTTGGGCCCTGGTGCGGATAGTCAGACACAGGGTAGGAGACTCTGCCTTGTGCTCTCCCGGGAGCTTGTTGTGATAATCTTTGGATCCTGGCCTTTGTTGGGGTTACACGGCAGTTGGAGGGTGTAACTGTCTAGCTACTGACAGGTCCAGTCCCAAACCGTGCAGGCTTAGAGATCTCAGCCCCGGGTCCCACACACCTGGGTTCCTCTGCCAGTTCGGTTATGTCTGAGGCTTATCCAAGTTATCCAAGTGTGTGGAGAGTGGCTCCAGTAAGGCCTTGGTTGGGGCCTGGAAGTCTTAAGCTGTTGGGCCCTGGTGAGGATAGTCAGACACAGGGTAGGAGACTCTGCCTTGTGCTCTCCCGGGATCTTGTTGTGATAATCTTTGGATCCTGGCCTTTGTTGGGGTTACACGGCAGTTGGAGGGTGTAACTGTCTAGCTACTGACAGGTCCAGTCCCAAACCGTGCAGGCTTAGAGATCTCAGCCCCGGGTCCCACACACCTGGGTTCCTCTGCCAGTTCGGTTATGTCTGAGGCTTATCCAAGTTATCCAAGTGTGTGGAGAGTGGCTCCAGTAAGGCCTTGGTTGGGGCCTGGAAGTCTTCAGCTGTTGGGCCCTGGTGAGGATAGTCAGACACAGGGTAGGAGACTCTGCCTTGTGCTCTCCCGGGAGCTTGTTGTGATAATCTTTGGATCCTGGCCTTTGTTGGGGTTACACGGCAGTTGGAGGGTGTAACTGTCTAGCTACTGACAGGTCCAGTCCCAAACCGTGCAGGCTTAGAGATCTCAGCCCCGGGTCCCACACACCTGGGTTCCTCTGCCAGTTCGGTTATGTCTGAGGCTTATCCAAGTTATCCAAGTGTGTGGAGAGTGGCTCCAGTAAGGCCTTGGTTGGGGCCTGGAAGTCTTCAGCTGTTGGGCCCTGGTGAGGATAGTCAGACACAGGGTAGGAGACTCTGCCTTGTGCTCTCCCGGGAGCTTGTTGTGATAATCTTTGGATCCTGGCCTTTGTTGGGGTTACACGGCAGTTGGAGGGTGTAACTGTCTAGCTACTGACAGGTCCAGTCCCAAACCGTGCAGGCTTAGAGATCTCAGCCCCGGGTCCCACACACCTGGGTTCCTCTGCCAGTTCGGTTATGTCTGAGGCTTATCCCAGTGTGTGGAGAGTGGCTCCAGTAAGGCCTTGGTTGGGGCCTGGAAGTCTTCAGCTGTTGGGCCCTGGCGAGGATAGTCAGACACAGGGTAGGAGACTCTGCCTTGTGCTCTCCCGGGAGCTTGTTGTGATAATCTTTGGATCCTGGCCTTTGTTGGGGTTACACGGCAGTTGGAGGGTGTAACTGTCTAGCTACTGACAGGTCCAGTCCCAAACCGTGCAGGCTTAGAGATCTCAGCCCCGGGTCCCACACACCTGGGTTCCTCTGCCAGTTCGGTTATGTCTGAGGCTTATCCAAGTTATCCAAGTGTGTGGAGAGTGGCTCCAGTAAGGCCTTGGTTGGGGCCTGGAAGTCTTAAGCTGTTGGGCCCTGGCGAGGATAGTCAGACACAGGGTAGGAGACTCTGCCTTGTGCTCTCCCGGGAGCTTGTTGTGATAATCTTTGGATCCTGGCCTTTGTTGGGGTTACACGGCAGTTGGAGGGTGTAACTGTCTAGCTACTGACAGGTCCAGTCCCAAACCGTGCAGGCTTAGAGATCTCAGCCCCGGGTCCCACACACCTGGGTTCCTCTGCCAGTTCGGTTATGTCTGAGGCTTATCCAAGTTATCCAAGTGTGTGGAGAGTGGCTCCAGTAAGGCCTTGGTTGGGGCCTGGAAGTCTTCAGCTGTTGGGCCCTGGCGAGGATAGTCAGACACAGGGTAGGAGACTCTGCCTTGTGCTCTCCCGGGAGCTTGTTGTGATAATCTTTGGATCCTGGCCTTTGTTGGGGTTACACGGCAGTTGGAGGGTGTAACTGTCTAGCTACTGACAGGTCCAGTCCCAAACCGTGCAGGCTTAGAGATCTCAGCCCCGGGTCCCACACACCTGGGTTCCTCTGCCAGTTCGGTTATGTCTGAGGCTTATCCAAGTTATCCAAGTGTGTGGAGAGTGGCTCCAGTAAGGCCTTGGTTGGGGCCTGGAAGTCTTCAGCTGTTGGGCCCTGGTGAGGATAGTCAGACACAGGGTAGGAGACTCTGCCTTGTGCTCTCCCGGGAGCTTGTTGTGATAATCTTTGGATCCTGGCCTTTGTTGGGGTTACACGGCAGTTGGAGGGTGTAACTGTCTAGCTACTGACAGGTCCAGTCCCAAACCATGCAGGCTTAGAGATCTCAGCCCCGGGTCCCACACACCTGGGTTCCTCTGCCAGTTCGGTTATGTCTGAGGCTTATCCAAGTTATCCAAGTGTGTGGAGAGTGGCTCCAGTAAGGCCTTGGTTGGGGCCTGGAAGTCTTCAGCTGTTGGGCCCTGGTGAGGATAGTCAGACACAGGGTAGGAGACTCTGCCTTGTGCTCTCCCGGGAGCTTGTTGTGATAATCTTTGGATCCTGGCCTTTGTTGGGGTTACACGGCAGTTGGAGGGTGTAACTGTCTAGCTACTGACAGGTCCAGTCCCAAACCGTGCAGGCTTAGAGATCTCAGCCCCGGGTCCCACACACCTGGGTTCCTCTGCCAGTTCGGTTATGTCTGAGGCTTATCCAAGTGTGTGGAGAGTGGCTCCAGTAAGGCCTTGGTTGGGGCCTGGAAGTCTTCAGCTGTTGGGCCCTGGCGAGGATAGTCAGACACAGGGTAGGAGACTCTGCCTTGTGCTCTCCCGGGAGCTTGTTGTGATAATCTTTGGATCCTGGCCTTTGTTGGGGTTACACGGCAGTTGGAGGGTGTAACTGTCTAGCTACTGACAGGTCCAGTCCCAAACCGTGCAGGCTTAGAGATCTCAGCCCCGGGTCCCACACACCTGGGTTCCTCTGCCAGTTCGGTTATGTCTGAGGCTTATCCAAGTGTGTGGAGAGTGGCTCCAGTAAGGCCTTGGTTGGGGCCTGGAAGTCTTCAGCTGTTGGGCCCTGGCGAGGATAGTCAGACACAGGGTAGGAGACTCTGCCTTGTGCTCTCCCGGGAGCTTGTTGTGATAATCTTTGGATCCTGGCCTTTGTTGGGGTTACACGGCAGTTGGAGGGTGTAACTGTCTAGCTACTGACAGGTCCAGTCCCAAACCGTGCAGGCTTAGAGATCTCAGCCCCGGGTCCCACACACCTGGGTTCCTCTGCCAGTTCGGTTATGTCTGAGGCTTATCCAAGTGTGTGGAGAGTGGCTCCAGTAAGGCCTTGGTTGGGGCCTGGAAGTCTTCAGCTGTTGGGCCCTGGCGAGGATAGTCAGACACAGGGTAGGAGACTCTGCCTTGTGCTCTCCCGGGAGCTTGTTGTGATAATCTTTGGATCCTGGCCTTTGTTGGGGTTACACGGCAGTTGGAGGGTGTAACTGTCTAGCTACTGACAGGTCCAGTCCCAAACCGTGCAGGCTTAGAGATCTCAGCCCCGGGTCCCACACACCTGGGTTCCTCTGCCAGTTCGGTTATGTCTGAGGCTTATCCAAGTTATCCAAGTGTGTGGAGAGTGGCTCCAGTAAGGCCTTGGTTGGGGCCTGGAAGTCTTCAGCTGTTGGGCCCTGGTGAGGATAGTCAGACACAGGGTAGGAGACTCTGCCTTGTGCTCTCCCGGGAGCTTGTTGTGATAATCTTTGGATCCTGGCCTTTGTTGGGGTTACACGGCAGTTGGAGGGTGTAACTGTCTAGCTACTGACAGGTCCAGTCCCAAACCGTGCAGGCTTAGAGATCTCAGCCCCGGGTCCCACACACCTGGGTTCCTCTGCCAGTTCGGTTATGTCTGAGGCTTATCCAAGTTATCCAAGTGTGTGGAGAGTGGCTCCAGTAAGGCCTTGGTTGGGGCCTGGAAGTCTTCAGCTGTTGGGCCCTGGTGAGGATAGTCAGACACAGGGTAGGAGACTCTGCCTTGTGCTCTCCCGGGAGCTTGTTGTGATAATCTTTGGATCCTGGCCTTTGTTGGGGTTACACGGCAGTTGGAGGGTGTAACTGTCTAGCTACTGACAGGTCCAGTCCCAAACCGTGCAGGCTTAGAGATCTCAGCCCCGGGTCCCACACACCTGGGTTCCTCTGCCAGTTCGGTTATGTCTGAGGCTTATCCAAGTTATCCAAGTGTGTGGAGAGTGGCTCCAGTAAGGCCTTGGTTGGGGCCTGGAAGGCTTCAGCTGTTGGGCCCTGGTGAGGATAGTCAGACACAGGGTAGGAGACTCTGCCTTGTGCTCTCCCGGGAGCTTGTTGTGATAATCTTTGGATCCTGGCCTTTGTTGGGGTTACACGGCAGTTGGAGGGTGTAACTGTCTAGCTACTGACAGGTCCAGTCCCAAACCGTGCAGGCTTAGAGATCTCAGCCCCGGGTCCCACACACCTGGGTTCCTCTGCCAGTTCGGTTATGTCTGAGGCTTATCCAAGTGTGTGGAGAGTGGCTCCAGTAAGGCCTTGGTTGGGGCCTGGAAGTCTTCAGCTGTTGGGCCCTGGCGAGGATAGTCAGACACAGGGTAGGAGACTCTGCCTTGTGCTCTCCCGGGAGCTTGTTGTGATAATCTTTGGATCCTGGCCTTTGTTGGGGTTACACGGCAGTTGGAGGGTGTAACTGTCTAGCTACTGACAGGTCCAGTCCCAAACCGTGCAGGCTTAGAGATCTCAGCCCCGGGTCCCACACACCTGGGTTCCTCTGCCAGTTCGGTTATGTCTGAGGCTTATCCAAGTTATCCAAGTGTGTGGAGAGTGGCTCCAGTAAGGCCTTGGTTGGGGCCTGGAAGTCTTAAGCTGTTGGGCCCTGGTGCGGATAGTCAGACACAGGGTAGGAGACTCTGCCTTGTGCTCTCCCGGGAGCTTGTTGTGATAATCTTTGGATCCTGGCCTTTGTTGGGGTTACACGGCAGTTGGAGGGTGTAACTGTCTAGCTACTGACAGGTCCAGTCCCAAACCGTGCAGGCTTAGAGATCTCAGCCCCGGGTCCCACACACCTGGGTTCCTCTGCCAGTTCGGTTATGTCTGAGGCTTATCCAAGTTATCCAAGTGTGTGGAGAGTGGCTCCAGTAAGGCCTTGGTTGGGGCCTGGAAGTCTTAAGCTGTTGGGCCCTGGTGAGGATAGTCAGACACAGGGTAGGAGACTCTGCCTTGTGCTCTCCCGGGATCTTGTTGTGATAATCTTTGGATCCTGGCCTTTGTTGGGGTTACACGGCAGTTGGAGGGTGTAACTGTCTAGCTACTGACAGGTCCAGTCCCAAACCGTGCAGGCTTAGAGATCTCAGCCCCGGGTCCCACACACCTGGGTTCCTCTGCCAGTTCGGTTATGTCTGAGGCTTATCCAAGTTATCCAAGTGTGTGGAGAGTGGCTCCAGTAAGGCCTTGGTTGGGGCCTGGAAGTCTTCAGCTGTTGGGCCCTGGCGAGGATAGTCAGACACAGGGTAGGAGACTCTGCCTTGTGCTCTCCCGGGAGCTTGTTGTGATAATCTTTGGATCCTGGCCTTTGTTGGGGTTACACGGCAGTTGGAGGGTGTAACTGTCTAGCTACTGACAGGTCCAGTCCCAAACCGTGCAGGCTTAGAGATCTCAGCCCCGGGTCCCACACACCTGGGTTCCTCTGCCAGTTCGGTTATGTCTGAGGCTTATCCAAGTTATCCAAGTGTGTGGAGAGTGGCTCCAGTAAGGCCTTGGTTGGGGCCTGGAAGTCTTCAGCTGTTGGGCCCTGGTGAGGATAGTCAGACACAGGGTAGGAGACTCTGCCTTGTGCTCTCCCGGGAGCTTGTTGTGATAATCTTTGGATCCTGGCCTTTGTTGGGGTTACACGGCAGTTGGAGGGTGTAACTGTCTAGCTACTGACAGGTCCAGTCCCAAACCGTGCAGGCTTAGAGATCTCAGCCCCGGGTCCCACACACCTGGGTTCCTCTGCCAGTTCGGTTATGTCTGAGGCTTATCCAAGTTATCCAAGTGTGTGGAGAGTGGCTCCAGTAAGGCCTTGGTTGGGGCCTGGAAGTCTTCAGCTGTTGGGCCCTGGTGAGGATAGTCAGACACAGGGTAGGAGACTCTGCCTTGTGCTCTCCCGGGAGCTTGTTGTGATAATCTTTGGATCCTGGCCTTTGTTGGGGTTACACGGCAGTTGGAGGGTGTAACTGTCTAGCTACTGACAGGTCCAGTCCCAAACCGTGCAGGCTTAGAGATCTCAGCCCCGGGTCCCACACACCTGGGTTCCTCTGCCAGTTCGGTTATGTCTGAGGCTTATCCAAGTTATCCAAGTGTGTGGAGAGTGGCTCCAGTAAGGCCTTGGTTGGGGCCTGGAAGTCTTAAGCTGTTGGGCCCTGGTGCGGATAGTCAGACACAGGGTAGGAGACTCTGCCTTGTGCTCTCCCGGGAGCTTGTTGTGATAATCTTTGGATCCTGGCCTTTGTTGGGGTTACACGGCAGTTGGAGGGTGTAACTGTCTAGCTACTGACAGGTCCAGTCCCAAACCATGCAGGCTTAGAGATCTCAGCCCCGGGTCCCACACACCTGGGTTCCTCTGCCAGTTCGGTTATGTCTGAGGCTTATCCAAGTTATCCAAGTGTGTGGAGAGTGGCTCCAGTAAGGCCTTGGTTGGGGCCTGGAAGTCTTCAGCTGTTGGGCCCTGGTGAGGATAGTCAGACACAGGGTAGGAGACTCTGCCTTGTGCTCTCCCGGGAGCTTGTTGTGATAATCTTTGGATCCTGGCCTTTGTTGGGGTTACACGGCAGTTGGAGGGTGTAACTGTCTAGCTACTGACAGGTCCAGTCCCAAACCATGCAGGCTTAGAGATCTCAGCCCCGGGTCCCACACACCTGGGTTCCTCTGCCAGTTCGGTTATGTCTGAGGCTTATCCAAGTTATCCAAGTGTGTGGAGAGTGGCTCCAGTAAGGCCTTGGTTGGGGCCTGGAAGTCTTCAGCTGTTGGGCCCTGGTGAGGATAGTCAGACACAGGGTAGGAGACTCTGCCTTGTGCTCTCCCGGGAGCTTGTTGTGATAATCTTTGGATCCTGGCCTTTGTTGGGGTTACACGGCAGTTGGAGGGTGTAACTGTCTAGCTACTGACAGGTCCAGTCCCAAACCGTGCAGGCTTAGAGATCTCAGCCCCGGGTCCCACACACCTGGGTTCCTCTGCCAGTTCGGTTATGTCTGAGGCTTATCCAAGTGTGTGGAGAGTGGCTCCAGTAAGGCCTTGGTTGGGGCCTGGAAGTCTTCAGCTGTTGGGCCCTGGCGAGGATAGTCAGACACAGGGTAGGAGACTCTGCCTTGTGCTCTCCCGGGAGCTTGTTGTGATAATCTTTGGATCCTGGCCTTTGTTGGGGTTACACGGCAGTTGGAGGGTGTAACTGTCTAGCTACTGACAGGTCCAGTCCCAAACCGTGCAGGCTTAGAGATCTCAGCCCCGGGTCCCACACACCTGGGTTCCTCTGCCAGTTCGGTTATGTCTGAGGCTTATCCAAGTGTGTGGAGAGTGGCTCCAGTAAGGCCTTGGTTGGGGCCTGGAAGTCTTCAGCTGTTGGGCCCTGGCGAGGATAGTCAGACACAGGGTAGGAGACTCTGCCTTGTGCTCTCCCGGGAGCTTGTTGTGATAATCTTTGGATCCTGGCCTTTGTTGGGGTTACACGGCAGTTGGAGGGTGTAACTGTCTAGCTACTGACAGGTCCAGTCCCAAACCGTGCAGGCTTAGAGATCTCAGCCCCGGGTCCCACACACCTGGGTTCCTCTGCCAGTTCGGTTATGTCTGAGGCTTATCCAAGTGTGTGGAGAGTGGCTCCAGTAAGGCCTTGGTTGGGGCCTGGAAGTCTTCAGCTGTTGGGCCCTGGCGAGGATAGTCAGACACAGGGTAGGAGACTCTGCCTTGTGCTCTCCCGGGAGCTTGTTGTGATAATCTTTGGATCCTGGCCTTTGTTGGGGTTACACGGCAGTTGGAGGGTGTAACTGTCTAGCTACTGACAGGTCCAGTCCCAAACCGTGCAGGCTTAGAGATCTCAGCCCCGGGTCCCACACACCTGGGTTCCTCTGCCAGTTCGGTTATGTCTGAGGCTTATCCAAGTTATCCAAGTGTGTGGAGAGTGGCTCCAGTAAGGCCTTGGTTGGGGCCTGGAAGTCTTCAGCTGTTGGGCCCTGGTGAGGATAGTCAGACACAGGGTAGGAGACTCTGCCTTGTGCTCTCCCGGGAGCTTGTTGTGATAATCTTTGGATCCTGGCCTTTGTTGGGGTTACACGGCAGTTGGAGGGTGTAACTGTCTAGCTACTGACAGGTCCAGTCCCAAACCGTGCAGGCTTAGAGATCTCAGCCCCGGGTCCCACACACCTGGGTTCCTCTGCCAGTTCGGTTATGTCTGAGGCTTATCCAAGTTATCCAAGTGTGTGGAGAGTGGCTCCAGTAAGGCCTTGGTTGGGGCCTGGAAGTCTTCAGCTGTTGGGCCCTGGTGAGGATAGTCAGACACAGGGTAGGAGACTCTGCCTTGTGCTCTCCCGGGAGCTTGTTGTGATAATCTTTGGATCCTGGCCTTTGTTGGGGTTACACGGCAGTTGGAGGGTGTAACTGTCTAGCTACTGACAGGTCCAGTCCCAAACCGTGCAGGCTTAGAGATCTCAGCCCCGGGTCCCACACACCTGGGTTCCTCTGCCAGTTCGGTTATGTCTGAGGCTTATCCAAGTTATCCAAGTGTGTGGAGAGTGGCTCCAGTAAGGCCTTGGTTGGGGCCTGGAAGGCTTCAGCTGTTGGGCCCTGGTGAGGATAGTCAGACACAGGGTAGGAGACTCTGCCTTGTGCTCTCCCGGGAGCTTGTTGTGATAATCTTTGGATCCTGGCCTTTGTTGGGGTTACACGGCAGTTGGAGGGTGTAACTGTCTAGCTACTGACAGGTCCAGTCCCAAACCGTGCAGGCTTAGAGATCTCAGCCCCGGGTCCCACACACCTGGGTTCCTCTGCCAGTTCGGTTATGTCTGAGGCTTATCCAAGTGTGTGGAGAGTGGCTCCAGTAAGGCCTTGGTTGGGGCCTGGAAGTCTTCAGCTGTTGGGCCCTGGCGAGGATAGTCAGACACAGGGTAGGAGACTCTGCCTTGTGCTCTCCCGGGAGCTTGTTGTGATAATCTTTGGATCCTGGCCTTTGTTGGGGTTACACGGCAGTTGGAGGGTGTAACTGTCTAGCTACTGACAGGTCCAGTCCCAAACCGTGCAGGCTTAGAGATCTCAGCCCCGGGTCCCACACACCTGGGTTCCTCTGCCAGTTCGGTTATGTCTGAGGCTTATCCAAGTTATCCAAGTGTGTGGAGAGTGGCTCCAGTAAGGCCTTGGTTGGGGCCTGGAAGTCTTAAGCTGTTGGGCCCTGGTGCGGATAGTCAGACACAGGGTAGGAGACTCTGCCTTGTGCTCTCCCGGGAGCTTGTTGTGATAATCTTTGGATCCTGGCCTTTGTTGGGGTTACACGGCAGTTGGAGGGTGTAACTGTCTAGCTACTGACAGGTCCAGTCCCAAACCGTGCAGGCTTAGAGATCTCAGCCCCGGGTCCCACACACCTGGGTTCCTCTGCCAGTTCGGTTATGTCTGAGGCTTATCCAAGTTATCCAAGTGTGTGGAGAGTGGCTCCAGTAAGGCCTTGGTTGGGGCCTGGAAGTCTTAAGCTGTTGGGCCCTGGTGAGGATAGTCAGACACAGGGTAGGAGACTCTGCCTTGTGCTCTCCCGGGATCTTGTTGTGATAATCTTTGGATCCTGGCCTTTGTTGGGGTTACACGGCAGTTGGAGGGTGTAACTGTCTAGCTACTGACAGGTCCAGTCCCAAACCGTGCAGGCTTAGAGATCTCAGCCCCGGGTCCCACACACCTGGGTTCCTCTGCCAGTTCGGTTATGTCTGAGGCTTATCCAAGTTATCCAAGTGTGTGGAGAGTGGCTCCAGTAAGGCCTTGGTTGGGGCCTGGAAGTCTTCAGCTGTTGGGCCCTGGCGAGGATAGTCAGACACAGGGTAGGAGACTCTGCCTTGTGCTCTCCCGGGAGCTTGTTGTGATAATCTTTGGATCCTGGCCTTTGTTGGGGTTACACGGCAGTTGGAGGGTGTAACTGTCTAGCTACTGACAGGTCCAGTCCCAAACCGTGCAGGCTTAGAGATCTCAGCCCCGGGTCCCACACACCTGGGTTCCTCTGCCAGTTCGGTTATGTCTGAGGCTTATCCAAGTTATCCAAGTGTGTGGAGAGTGGCTCCAGTAAGGCCTTGGTTGGGGCCTGGAAGTCTTCAGCTGTTGGGCCCTGGTGAGGATAGTCAGACACAGGGTAGGAGACTCTGCCTTGTGCTCTCCCGGGAGCTTGTTGTGATAATCTTTGGATCCTGGCCTTTGTTGGGGTTACACGGCAGTTGGAGGGTGTAACTGTCTAGCTACTGACAGGTCCAGTCCCAAACCGTGCAGGCTTAGAGATCTCAGCCCCGGGTCCCACACACCTGGGTTCCTCTGCCAGTTCGGTTATGTCTGAGGCTTATCCCAGTGTGTGGAGAGTGGCTCCAGTAAGGCCTTGGTTGGGGCCTGGAAGTCTTCAGCTGTTGGGCCCTGGCGAGGATAGTCAGACACAGGGTAGGAGACTCTGCCTTGTGCTCTCCCGGGAGCTTGTTGTGATAATCTTTGGATCCTGGCCTTTGTTGGGGTTACACGGCAGTTGGAGGGTGTAACTGTCTAGCTACTGACAGGTCCAGTCCCAAACCGTGCAGGCTTAGAGATCTCAGCCCCGGGTCCCACACACCTGGGTTCCTCTGCCAGTTCGGTTATGTCTGAGGCTTATCCAAGTTATCCAAGTGTGTGGAGAGTGGCTCCAGTAAGGCCTTGGTTGGGGCCTGGAAGTATTCAGCTGTTGGGCCCTGGCGAGGATAGTCAGACACAGGGTAGGAGACTCTGCCTTGTGCTCTCCCGGGAGCTTGTTGTGATAATCTTTGGATCCTGGCCTTTGTTGGGGTTACACGGCAGTTGGAGGGTGTAACTGTCTAGCTACTGACAGGTCCAGTCCCAAACCGTGCAGGCTTAGAGATCTCAGCCCCGGGTCCCACACACCTGGGTTCCTCTGCCAGTTCGGTTATGTCTGAGGCTTATCCAAGTTATCCAAGTGTGTGGAGAGTGGCTCCAGTAAGGCCTTGGTTGGGGCCTGGAAGTCTTCAGCTGTTGGGCCCTGGCGAGGATAGTCAGACACAGGGTAGGAGACTCTGCCTTGTGCTCTCCCGGGAGCTTGTTGTGATAATCTTTGGATCCTGGCCTTTGTTGGGGTTACACGGCAGTTGGAGGGTGTAACTGTCTAGCTACTGACAGGTCCAGTCCCAAACCGTGCAGGCTTAGAGATCTCAGCCCCGGGTCCCACACACCTGGGTTCCTCTGCCAGTTCGGTTATGTCTGAGGCTTATCCAAGTTATCCAAGTGTGTGGAGAGTGGCTCCAGTAAGGCCTTGGTTGGGGCCTGGAAGTCTTCAGCTGTTGGGCCCTGGTGAGGATAGTCAGACACAGGGTAGGAGACTCTGCCTTGTGCTCTCCCGGGAGCTTGTTGTGATAATCTTTGGATCCTGGCCTTTGTTGGGGTTACACGGCAGTTGGAGGGTGTAACTGTCTAGCTACTGACAGGTCCAGTCCCAAACCATGCAGGCTTAGAGATCTCAGCCCCGGGTCCCACACACCTGGGTTCCTCTGCCAGTTCGGTTATGTCTGAGGCTTATCCAAGTTATCCAAGTGTGTGGAGAGTGGCTCCAGTAAGGCCTTGGTTGGGGCCTGGAAGTCTTCAGCTGTTGGTCCCTGGTGAGGATAGTCAGACACAGGGTAGGAGACTCTGCCTTGTGCTCTCCCGGGAGCTTGTTGTGATAATCTTTGGATCCTGGCCTTTGTTGGGGTTACACGGCAGTTGGAGGGTGTAACTGTCTAGCTACTGACAGGTCCAGTCCCAAACCGTGCAGGCTTAGAGATCTCAGCCCCGGGTCCCACACACCTGGGTTCCTCTGCCAGTTCGGTTATGTCTGAGGCTTATCCAAGTGTGTGGAGAGTGGCTCCAGTAAGGCCTTGGTTGGGGCCTGGAAGTCTTCAGCTGTTGGGCCCTGGCGAGGATAGTCAGACACAGGGTAGGAGACTCTGCCTTGTGCTCTCCCGGGAGCTTGTTGTGATAATCTTTGGATCCTGGCCTTTGTTGGGGTTACACGGCAGTTGGAGGGTGTAACTGTCTAGCTACTGACAGGTCCAGTCCCAAACCGTGCAGGCTTAGAGATCTCAGCCCCGGGTCCCACACACCTGGGTTCCTCTGCCAGTTCGGTTATGTCTGAGGCTTATCCAAGTGTGTGGAGAGTGGCTCCAGTAAGGCCTTGGTTGGGGCCTGGAAGTCTTCAGCTGTTGGGCCCTGGCGAGGATAGTCAGACACAGGGTAGGAGACTCTGCCTTGTGCTCTCCCGGGAGCTTGTTGTGATAATCTTTGGATCCTGGCCTTTGTTGGGGTTACACGGCAGTTGGAGGGTGTAACTGTCTAGCTACTGACAGGTCCAGTCCCAAACCGTGCAGGCTTAGAGATCTCAGCCCCGGGTCCCACACACCTGGGTTCCTCTGCCAGTTCGGTTATGTCTGAGGCTTATCCAAGTGTGTGGAGAGTGGCTCCAGTAAGGCCTTGGTTGGGGCCTGGAAGTCTTCAGCTGTTGGGCCCTGGCGAGGATAGTCAGACACAGGGTAGGAGACTCTGCCTTGTGCTCTCCCGGGAGCTTGTTGTGATAATCTTTGGATCCTGGCCTTTGTTGGGGTTACACGGCAGTTGGAGGGTGTAACTGTCTAGCTACTGACAGGTCCAGTCCCAAACCGTGCAGGCTTAGAGATCTCAGCCCCGGGTCCCACACACCTGGGTTCCTCTGCCAGTTCGGTTATGTCTGAGGCTTATCCAAGTGTGTGGAGAGTGGCTCCAGAAAGGCCTTGGTTGGGGCCTGGAAGTCTTCAGCTGTTGGGCCCTGGCGAGGATAGTCAGACACAGGGTAGGAGACTCTGCCTTGTGCTCTCCCGGGAGCTTGTTGTGATAATCTTTGGATCCTGGCCTTTGTTGGGGTTACACGGCAGTTGGAGGGTGTAACTGTCTAGCTACTGACAGGTCCAGTCCCAAACCGTGCAGGCTTAGAGATCTCAACCCCGGGTCCCACACACCTGGGTTCCTCTGCCAGTTCGGTTATGTCTGAGGCTTATCCAAGTGTTTGGAGAGTCGCTCCAGAAAGGCCTTGGTTGGGGCCTGGAAGTCTTCAGCTGTTGGGCCCTGGCGAGGATAGTCAGACACAGGGTAGGAGACTCTGCCTTGTGCTCTCCCGGGAGCTTGTTGTGATAATCTTTGGATCCTGGCCTTTGTTGGGTTTACACGGCAGTTGGAGGGTGTAACTGTCTAGCTACTGACAGGTCCAGTCCCAAACCGTGCAGGCTTAGAGATCTCAGCCCCGGGTCCCACACACCTGGGTTCCTCTGCCAGTTCGGTTATGTCTGAGGCTTATCCAAGTGTGTGGAGAGTGGCTCCAGTAAGGCCTTGGTTGGGGCCTGGAAGTCTTCAGCTGTTGGGCCCTGGCGAGGATAGTCAGACACAGGGTAGGAGACTCTGCCTTGTGCTCTCCCGGGAGCTTGTTGTGATAATCTTTGGATCCTGGCCTTTGTTGGGGTTACACGGCAGTTGGAGGGTGTAACTGTCTAGCTACTGACAGGTCCAGTCCCAAACCGTGCAGGCTTAGAGATCTCAGCCCCGGGTCCCACACACCTGGGTTCCTCTGCCAGTTCGGTTATGTCTGAGGCTTATCCAAGTGTGTGGAGAGTGGCTCCAGTAAGGCCTTGGTTGTGGCCTGGAAGTCTTCAGCTGTTGGGCCCTGGCGAGGATAGTCAGACACAGGGTAGGAGACTCTGCCTTGTGCTCTCCCGGGAGCTTGTTGTGATAATCTTTGGATCCTGGCCTTTGTTGGGGTTACACGGCAGTTGGAGGGTGTAACTGTCTAGCTACTGACAGGTCCAGTCCCAAACCGTGCAGGCTTAGAGATCTCAGCCCCGGGTCCCACACACCTGGGTTCCTCTGCCAGTTCGGTTATGTCTGAGGCTTATTCAAGTGTGTGGAGAGTGGCTCCAGTAAGGCCTTGGTTGGGGCCTGGAAGTCTTCAGCTGTTGGGCCCTGGCGAGGATAGTCAGACACAGGGTAGGAGACTCTGCCTTGTGCTCTCCCGGGAGCTTGTTGTGATAATCTTTGGATCCTGGCCTTTGTTGGGGTTACACGGCAGTTGGAGGGTGTAACTGTCTAGCTACTGACAGGTCCAGTCCCAAACCGTGCAGGCTTAGAGATCTCAGCCCCGGGTCCCACACACCTGGGTTCCTCTGCCAGTTCGGTTATGTCTGAGGCTTATCCAAGTGTGTGGAGAGTGGCTCCAGTAAGGCCTTGGTTGGTGCCTGGAAGTCTTCAGCTGTTGGGCCCTGGCGAGGATAGTCAGACACAGGGTAGGAGACTCTGCCTTGTGCTCTCCCGGGAGCTTGTTGTGATAATCTTTGGATCCTGGCCTTTGTTGGGGTTACACGGCAGTTGGAGGGTGTAACTGTCTAGCTACTGACAGGTCCAGTCCCAAACCGTGCAGGCTTAGAGATCTCAGCCCCGGGTCCCACACACCTGGGTTCCTCTGCCAGTTCGGTTATGTCTGAGGCTTATCCAAGTGTGTGGAGAGTGGCTCCAGAAAGGCCTTGGTTGGGGCCTGGAAGTCTTCAGCTGTTGGGCCCTGGCGAGGATAGTCAGACACAGGGTAGGAGACTCTGCCTTGTGCTCTCCCGGGAGCTTGTTGTGATAATCTTTGGATCCTGGCCTTTGTTGGGGTTACACGGCAGTTGGAGGGTGTAACTGTCTAGCTACTGACAGGTCCAGTCCCAAACCGTGCAGGCTTAGAGATCTCAGCCCCGGGTCCCACACACCTGGGTTCCTCTGCCAGTTCGGTTATGTCTGAGGCTTATCCAAGTGTGTGGAGAGTGGCTCCAGAAAGGCCTTGGTTGGGGCCTGGAAGTCTTCAGCTGTTGGGCCCTGGCGAGGATAGTCAGACACAGGGTAGGAGACTCTGCCTTGTGCTCTCCCGGGAGCTTGTTGTGATAATCTTTGGATCCTGGCCTTTGTTGGGGTTACACGGCAGTTGGAGGGTGTAACTGTCTAGCTACTGACAGGTCCAGTCCCAAACCGTGCAGGCTTAGAGATCTCAACCCCGGGTCCCACACACCTGGGTTCCTCTGCCAGTTCGGTTATGTCTGAGGCTTATCCAAGTGTGTGGAGAGTCGCTCCAGAAAGGCCTTGGTTGGGGCCTGGAAGTCTTCAGCTGTTGGGCCCTGGCGAGGATAGTCAGACACAGGGTAGGAGACTCTGCCTTGTGCTCTCCCGGGAGCTTGTTGTGATAATCTTTGGATCCTGGCCTTTGTTGGGGTTACACGGCAGTTGGAGGGTGTAACTGTCTAGCTACTGACAGGTCCAGTCCCAAACCGTGCAGGCTTAGAGATCTCAGCCCCGGGTCCCACACACCTGGGTTCCTCTGCCAGTTCGGTTATGTCTGAGGCTTATCCAAGTGTGTGGAGAGTGGCTCCAGTAAGGCCTTGGTTGGGGCCTGGAAGTCTTCAGCTGTTGGGCCCTGGCGAGGATAGTCAGACACAGGGTAGGAGACTCTGCCTTGTGCTCTCCCGGGAGCTTGTTGTGATAATCTTTGGATCCTGGCCTTTGTTGGGGTTACACGGCAGTTGGAGGGTGTAACTGTCTAGCTACTGACAGGTCCAGTCCCAAACCGTGCAGGCTTAGAGATCTCAGCCCCGGGTCCCACACACCTGGGTTCCTCTGCCAGTTCGGTTATGTCTGAGGCTTATCCAAGTGTGTGGAGAGTGGCTCCAGTAAGGCCTTGGTTGGGGCCTGGAAGTCTTCAGCTGTTGGGCCCTGGCGAGGATAGTCAGACACAGGGTAGGAGACTCTGCCTTGTGCTCTCCCGGGAGCTTGTTGTGATAATCTTTGGATCCTGGCCTTTGTTGGGGTTACACGGCAGTTGGAGGGTGTAACTGTCTAGCTACTGACAGGTCCAGTCCCAAACCGTGCAGGCTTAGAGATCTCAGCCCCGGGTCCCACACACCTGGGTTCCTCTGCCAGTTCGGTTATGTCTGAGGCTTATCCAAGTTATCCAAGTGTGTGGAGAGTGGCTCCAGAAAGGCCTTGGTTGGGGCCTGGAAGTCTTCAGCTGTTGGGCCCTGGCGAGGATAGTCAGACACAGGGTAGGAGACTCTGCCTTGTGCTCTCCCGGGAGCTTGTTGTGATAATCTTTGGATCCTGGCCTTTGTTGGGGTTACACGGCAGTTGGAGGGTGTAACTGTCTAGCTACTGACAGGTCCAGTCCCAAACCGTGCAGGCTTAGAGATCTCAGCCCCGGGTCCCACACACCTGGGTTCCTCTGCCAGTTCGGTTATGTCTGAGGCTTATCCAAGTGTGTGGAGAGTGGCTCCAGTAAGGCCTTGGTTGGGGCCTGGAAGTCTTCAGCTGTTGGGCCCTGGCGAGGATAGTCAGACACAGGGTAGGAGACTCTGCCTTGTGCTCTCCCGGGAGCTTGTTGTGATAATCTTTGGATCCTGGCCTTTGTTGGGGTTACACGGCAGTTGGAGGGTGTAACTGTCTAGCTACTGACAGGTCCAGTCCCAAACCGTGCAGGCTTAGAGATCTCAGCCCCGGGTCCCACACACCTGGGTTCCTCTGCCAGTTCGGTTATGTCTGAGGCTTATCCAAGTGTGTGGAGAGTGGCTCCAGAAAGGCCTTGGTTGGGGCCTGGAAGTCTTCAGCTGTTGGGCCCTGGCGAGGATAGTCAGACACAGGGTAGGAGACTCTGCCTTGTGCTCTCCCGGGAGCTTGTTGTGATAATCTTTGGATCCTGGCCTTTGTTGGGGTTACACGGCAGTTGGAGGGTGTAACTGTCTAGCTACTGACAGGTCCAGTCCCAAACCGTGCAGGCTTAGAGATCTCAGCCCCGGGTCCCACACACCTGGGTTCCTCTGCCAGTTCGGTTATGTCTGAGGCTTATCCAAGTGTGTGGAGAGGTGGCTCCAGTAAGGCCTTGGTTGGGGCCTGGAAGTCTTCAGCTGTTGGGCCCTGGCGAGGATAGTCAGACACAGGGTAGGAGACTCTGCCTTGTGCTCTCCCGGGAGCTTGTTGTGATAATCTTTGGATCCTGGCCTTTGTTGGGGTTACACGGCAGTTGGAGGGTGTAACTGTCTAGCTACTGACAGGTCCAGTCCCAAACCGTGCAGGCTTAGAGATCTCAGCCCCGGGTCCCACACACCTGGGTTCCTCTGCCAGTTCGGTTATGTCTGAGGCTTATCCAAGTGTGTGGAGAGTGGCTCCAGTAAGGCCTTGGTTGGGGCCTGGAAGTCTTCAGCTGTTGGGCCCTGGCGAGGATAGTCAGACACAGGGTAGGAGACTCTGCCTTGTGCTCTCCCGGGAGCTTGTTGTGATAATCTTTGGATCCTGGCCTTTGTTGGGGTTACACGGCAGTTGGAGGGTGTAACTGTCTAGCTACTGACAGGTCCAGTCCCAAACCGTGCAGGCTTAGAGATCTCAGCCCCGGGTCCCACACACCTGGGTTCCTCTGCCAGTTCGGTTATGTCTGAGGCTTATCCAAGTGTGTGGAGAGTGGCTCCAGTAAGGCCTTGGTTGGGGCCTGGAAGTCTTCAGCTGTTGGGCCCTGGCGAGGATAGTCAGACACAGGGTAGGAGACTCTGCCTTGTGCTCTCCCGGGAGCTTGTTGTGATAATCTTTGGATCCTGGCCTTTGTTGGGGTTACACGGCAGTTGGAGGGTGTAACTGTCTAGCTACTGACAGGTCCAGTCCCAAACCGTGCAGGCTTAGAGATCTCAGCCCCGGGTCCCACACACCTGGGTTCCTCTGCCAGTTCGGTTATGTCTGAGGCTTATCCAAGTTATCCAAGTGTGTGGAGAGTGGCTCCAGTAAGGCCTTGGTTGGGGCCTGGAAGTCTTCAGCTGTTGGGCCCTGGCGAGGATAGTCAGACACAGGGTAGGAGACTCTGCCTTGTGCTCTCCCGGGAGCTTGTTGTGATAATCTTTGGATCCTGGCCTTTGTTGGGGTTACACGGCAGTTGGAGGGTGTAACTGTCTAGCTACTGACAGGTCCAGTCCCAAACCGTGCAGGCTTAGAGATCTCAGCCCCGGGTCCCACACACCTGGGTTCCTCTGCCAGTTCGGTTATGTCTGAGGCTTATCCAAGTGTGTGGAGAGTGGCTCCAGTAAGGCCTTGGTTGGGGCCTGGAAGTCTTCAGCTGTTGGGCCCTGGCGAGGATAGTCAGACACAGGGTAGGAGACTCTGCCTTGTGCTCTCCCGGGAGCTTGTTGTGATAATCTTTGGATCCTGGCCTTTGTTGGGGTTACACGGCAGTTGGAGGGTGTAACTGTCTAGCTACTGACAGGTCCAGTCCCAAACCGTGCAGGCTTAGAGATCTCAGCCCCGGGTCCCACACACCTGGGTTCCTCTGCCAGTTCGGTTATGTCTGAGGCTTATCCAAGTGTGTGGAGAGTGGCTCCAGTAAGGCCTTGGTTGGGGCCTGGAAGTCTTCAGCTGTTGGGCCCTGGCGAGGATAGTCAGACACAGGGTAGGAGACTCTGCCTTGTGCTCTCCCGGGAGCTTGTTGTGATAATCTTTGGATTCTGGCCTTTGTTGGGGTTACACGGCAGTTGGAGGGTGTAACTGTCTAGCTACTGACAGGTCCAGTCCCAAACCGTGCAGGCTTAGAGATCTCAGCCCCGGGTCCCACACACCTGGGTTCCTCTGCCAGTTCGGTTATGTCTGAGGCTTATCCAAGTGTGTGGAGAGTGGCTCCAGTAAGGCCTTGGTTGGGGCCTGGAAGTCTTCAGCTGTTGGGCCCTGGCGAGGATAGTCAGACACAGGGTAGGAGACTCTGCCTTGTGCTCTCCCGGGAGCTTGTTGTGATAATCTTTGGATCCTGGCCTTTGTTGGGGTTACACGGCATTTGGAGGGTGTAACTGTCTAGCTACTGACAGGTCCAGTCCCAAACCGTGCAGGCTTAGAGATCTCAGCCCCGGGTCCCACACACCTGGGTTCCTCTGCCAGTTCGGTTATGTCTGAGGCTTATCCAAGTGTGTGGAGAGTGGCTCCAGTAAGGCCTTGGTTGGGGCCTGGAAGTCTTCAGCTGTTGGGCCCTGGCGAGGATAGTCAGACACAGGGTAGGAGACTCTGCCTTGTGCTCTCCCGGGAGCTTGTTGTGATAATCTTTGGATCCTGGCCTTTGTTGGGGTTACACGGCAGTTGGAGGGTGTAACTGTCTAGCTACTGACAGGTCCAGTCCCAAACCGTGCAGGCTTAGAGATCTCAGCCCCGGGTCCCACACACCTGGGTTCCTCTGCCAGTTCGGTTATGTCTGAGGCTTATCCAAGTTATCCAAGTGTGTGGAGAGTGGCTCCAGTAAGGCCTTGGTTGGGGCCTGGAAGTCTTCAGCTGTTGGGCCCTGGCGAGGATAGTCAGACACAGGGTAGGAGACTCTGCCTTGTGCTCTCCCGGGAGCTTGTTGTGATAATCTTTGGATCCTGGCCTTTGTTGGGGTTACACGGCAGTTGGAGGGTGTAACTGTCTAGCTACTGACAGGTCCAGTCCCAAACCTTGCAGGCTTAGAGATCTCAGCCCCGGGTCCCACACACCTGGGTTCCTCTGCCAGTTCGGTTATGTCTGAGGCTTATCCAAGTGTGTGGAGAGTGGCTCCAGTAAGGCCTTGGTTGGGGCCTGGAAGTCTTCAGCTGTTGGGCCCTGGCGAGGATAGTCAGACACAGGGTAGGAGACTCTGCCTTGTGCTCTCCCGGGAGCTTGTTGTGATAATCTTTGGATCCTGGCCTTTGTTGGGGTTACACGGCAGTTGGAGGGTGTAACTGTCTAGCTACTGACAGGTCCAGTCCCAAACCGTGCAGGCTTAGAGATCTCAGCCCCGGGTCCCACACACCTGGGTTCCTCTGCCAGTTCGGTTATGTCTGAGGCTTATCCAAATGTGTGGAGAGTGGCTCCAGAAAGGCCTTGGTTGGGGCCTGGAAGTCTTCAGCTGTTGGGCCCTGGCGAGGATAGTCAGACACAGGGTAGGAGACTCTGCCTTGTGCTCTCCCGGGAGCTTGTTGTGATAATCTTTGGATCCTGGCCTTTGTTGGGATTACACGGCAGTTGGAGGGTGTAACTGTCTAGCTACTGACAGGTCCAGTCCCAAACCGTGCAGGCTTAGAGATCTCAGCCCCGGGTCCCACACACCTGGGTTCCTCTGCCAGTTCAGTTATGTCTGAGGCTTATCCAAGTGTGTGGAGAGTGGCTCCAGAAAGGCCTTGGTTGGGGCCTGGAAGTCTTCAGCTGTTGGGCCCTGGCGAGGATAGTCAGACACAGGGTAGGAGACTCTGCCTTGTGCTCTCCCGGGAGCTTGTTGTGATAATCTTTGGATCCTGGCCTTTGTTGGGGTTACACGGCAGTTGGAGGGTGTAACTGTCTAGCTACTGACAGGTCCAGTCCCAAACCGTGCAGGCTTAGAGATCTCAGCCCCGGGTCCCACACACCTGGGTTCCTCTGCCAGTTCGGTTATGTCTGAGGCTTATCCTAGTGTGTGGAGAGTGGCTCCAGTAAGGCCTTGGTTGGGGCCTGGAAGTCTTCAGCTGTTGGGCCCTGGCGAGGATAGTCAGACACAGGGTAGGAGACTCTGCCTTGTGCTCTCCCGGGAGCTTGTTGTGATAATCTTTGGATCCTGGCCTTTGTTGGGGTTACACGGCAGTTGGAGGGTGTAACTGTCTAGCTACTGACAGGTCCAGTCCCAAACCGTGCAGGCTTAGAGATCTCAGCCCCGGGTCCCACACACCTGGGTTCCTCTGCCAGTTCGGTTATGTCTGAGGCTTATCCAAGTGTGTGGAGAGTGGCTCCAGAAAGGCCTGGGTTGGGGCCTGGAAGTCTTCAGCTGTTGGGCCCTGGCGAGGATAGTCAGACACAGGGTAGGAGACTCTGCCTTGTGCTCTCCCGGGAGCTTGTTGTGATAATCTTTGGATCCTGGCCTTTGTTGGGGTTACACGGCAGTTGGAGGGTGTAACTGTCTAGCTACTGACAGGTCCAGTCCCAAACCGTGCAGGCTTAGAGATCTCAGCCCCGGGTCCCACACACCTGGGTTCCTCTGCCAGTTCGGTTATGTCTGAGGCTTATCCAAGTGTGTGGAGAGTGGCTCCAGTAAGGCCTTGGTTGGGGCCTGGAAGTCTTCAGCTGTTGGGCCCTGGCGAGGATAGTCAGACACAGGGTAGGAGACTCTGCCTTGTGCTCTCCCGGGAGCTTGTTGTGATAATCTTTGGATCCTGGCCTTTGTTGGGGTTACACGGCAGTTGGAGGGTGTAACTGTCTAGCTACTGACAGGTCCAGTCCCAAACCGTGCAGGCTTAGAGATCTCAGCCCCGGGTCCCACACACCTGGGTTCCTCTGCCAGTTCGGTTATGTCTGAGGCTTATCCAAGTGTGTGGAGAGTGGCTCCAGTAAGGCCTTGGTTGGGGCCTGGAAGTCTTCAGCTGTTGGGCCCTGGCGAGGATAGTCAGACACAGGGTAGGAGACTCTGCCTTGTGCTCTCCCGGGAGCTTGTTGTGATAATCTTTGGATCCTGGCCTTTGTTGGGGTTACACGGCAGTTGGAGGGTGTAACTGTCTAGCTACTGACAGGTCCAGTCCCAAACCGTGCTGGCTTAGAGATCTCAGCCCCGGGACCCACACACCTGGGTTCCTCTGCCAGTTCGGTTATGTCTGAGGCTTATCCAAGTCATCCAAGTGTGTGGAGAGTGGCTCCAGTAAGGCCTTGGTTGGGGCCTGGAAGTCTTCAGCTGTTGGGCCCTGGCGAGGATAGTCAGACACAGGGTAGGAGACTCTGCCTTGTGCTCTCCCGGGAGCTTGTTGTGATAATCTTTGGATCCTGGCCTTTGTTGGGGTTACACGGCAGTTGGAGGGTGTAACTGTCTAGCTACTGACAGGTCCAGTCCCAAACCGTGCAGGCTTAGAGATCTCAGCCCCGGGTCCCACACACCTGGGTTCCTCTGCCAGTTCGGTTATGTCTGAGGCTTATCCAAGTGTGTGGAGAGTGGCTCCAGAAAGGCCTTGGTTGGGGCCTGGAAGTCTTCAGCTGTTGGGCCCTGGCGAGGATAGTCAGACACAGGGTAGGAGACTCTGCCTTGTGCTCTCCCGGGAGCTTGTTGTGATAATCTTTGGATCCTGGCCTTTGTTGGGGTTACACGGCAGTTGGAGGGTGTAACTGTCTAGCTACTGACAGGTCCAGTCCCAAACCGTGCAGGCTTAGAGATCTCAGCCCCGGGTCCCACACACCTGGGTTCCTCTGCCAGTTCGGTTATGTCTGAGGCTTATCCAAGTGTGTGGAGAGTGGCTCCAGTAAGGCCTTGGTTGGGGCCTGGAAGTCTTCAGCTGTTGGGCCCTGGCGAGGATAGTCAGACACAGGGTAGGAGACTCTGCCTTGTGCTCTCCCGGGAGCTTGTTGTGATAATCTTTGGATCCTGGCCTTTGTTGGGGTTACACGGCAGTTGGAGGGTGTAACTGTCTAGCTACTGACAGGTCCAGTCCCAAACCGTGCAGGCTTAGAGATCTCAGCCCCGGGTCCCACACACCTGGGTTCCTCTGCCAGTTCGGTTATGTCTGAGGCTTATCCAAGTGTGTGGAGAGTGGCTCCAGAAAGGCCTTGGTTGGGGCCTGGAAGTCTTCAGCTGTTGGGCCCTGGCGAGGATAGTCAGACACAGGGTAGGAGACTCTGCCTTGTGCTCTCCCGGGAGCTTGTTGTGATAATCTTTGGATCCTGGCCTTTGTTGGGGTTACACGGCAGTTGGAGGGTGTAACTGTCTAGCTACTGACAGGTCCAGTCCCAAACCGTGCAGGCTTAGAGATCTCAGCCCCGGGTCCCACACACCTGGGTTCCTCTGCCAGTTCGGTTATGTCTGAGGCTTATCCAAGTGTGTGGAGAGTGGCTCCAGTAAGGCCTTGGTTGGGGCCTGGAAGTCTTCAGCTGTTGGGCCCTGGCGAGGATAGTCAGACACAGGGTAGGAGACTCTGCCTTGTGCTCTCCCGGGAGCTTGTTGTGATAATCTTTGGATCCTGGCCTTTGTTGGGGTTACACGGCAGTTGGAGGGTGTAACTGTCTAGCTACTGACAGGTCCAGTCCCAAACCGTGCAGGCTTAGAGATCTCAGCCCCGGGTCCCACACACCTGGGTTCCTCTGCCAGTTCGGTTATGTCTGAGGCTTATCCAAGTGTGTGGAGAGTGGCTCCAGAAAGGCCTTGGTTGGGGCCTGGAAGTCTTCAGCTGTTGGGCCCTGGCGAGGATCGTCAGACACAGGGTAGGAGACTCTGCCTTGTGCTCTCCCGGGAGCTTGTTGTGATAATCTTTGGATCCTGGCCTTTGTTGGGGTTACACGGCAGTTGGAGGGTGTAACTGTCTAGCTACTGACAGGTCCAGTCCCAAACCGTGCAGGCTTAGAGATCTCAGCCCCGGGTCCCACACACCTGGGTTCCTCTGCCAGTTCGGTTATGTCTGAGGCTTATCCAAGTGTGTGGAGAGTGGCTCCAGTAAGGCCTTGGTTGGGGCCTGGAAGTCTTCAGCTGTTGGGCCCTGGCGAGGATAGTCAGACACAGGGTAGGAGACTCTGCCTTGTGCTCTCCCGGGAGCTTGTTGTGATAATCTTTGGATCCTGGCCTTTGTTGGGGTTACACGGCAGTTGGAGGGTGTAACTGTCTAGCTACTGACAGGTCCAGTCCCAAACCGTGCAGGCTTAGAGATCTCAGCCCCGGGTCCCACACACCTGGGTTCCTCTGCCAGTTCGGTTATGTCTGAGGCTTATCCAAGTGTGTGGAGAGTGGCTCCAGTAAGGCCTTGGTTGGGGCCTGGAAGTCTTCAGCTGTTGGGCCCTGGCGAGGATAGTCAGACACAGGGTAGGAGACTCTGCCTTGTGCTCTCCCGGGAGCTTGTTGTGATAATCTTTGGATCCTGGCCTTTGTTGGGGTTACACGGCAGTTGGAGGGTGTAACTGTCTAGCTACTGACAGGTCCAGTCCCAAACCGTGCAGGCTTAGAGATCTCAGCCCCGGGTCCCACACACCTGGGTTCCTCTGCCAGTTCGGTTATGTCTGAGGCTTATCCAAGTGTGTGGAGAGTGGCTCCAGTAAGGCCTTGGTTGGGGCCTGGAAGTCTTCAGCTGTTGGGCCCTGGCGAGGATAGTCAGACACAGGGTAGGAGACTCTGCCTTGTGCTCTCCCGGGAGCTTGTTGTGATAATCTTTGGATCCTGGCCTTTGTTGGGGTTACACGGCAGTTGGAGGGTGTAACTGTCTAGCTACTGACAGGTCCAGTCCCAAACCGTGCAGGCTTAGAGATCTCAGCCCCGGGTCCCACACACCTGGGTTCCTCTGCCAGTTCGGTTATGTCTGAGGCTTATCCAAGTGTGTGGAGAGTGGCTCCAGTAAGGCCTTGGTTGGGGCCTGGAAGTCTTCAGCTGTTGGGCCCTGGCGAGGATAGTCAGACACAGGGTAGGAGACTCTGCCTTGTGCTCTCCCGGGAGCTTGTTGTGATAATCTTTGGATCCTGGCCTTTGTTGGGGTTACACGGCAGTTGGAGGGTGTAACTGTCTAGCTACTGACAGGTCCAGTCCCAAACCGTGCAGGCTTAGAGATCTCAGCCCCGGGTCCCACACACCTGGGTTCCTCTGCCAGTTCGGTTATGTCTGAGGCTTATCCAAGTTATCCAAGTGTGTGGAGAGTGGCTCCAGTAAGGCCTTGGTTGGGGCCTGGAAGTCTTCAGCTGTTGGGCCCTGGCGAGGATAGTCAGACACAGGGTAGGAGACTCTGCCTTGTGCTCTCCCGGGAGCTTGTTGTGATAATCTTTGGATCCTGGCCTTTGTTGGGGTTACACGGCAGTTGGAGGGTGTAACTGTCTAGCTACTGACAGGTCCAGTCCCAAACCGTGCAGGCTTAGAGATCTCAGCCCCGGGTCCCACACACCTGGGTTCCTCTGCCAGTTCGGTTATGTCTGAGGCTTATCCAAGTTATCCAAGTGTGTGGAGAGTGGCTCCAGTAAGGCCTTGGTTGGGGCCTGGAAGTCTTCAGCTGTTGGGCCCTGGCGAGGATAGTCAGACACAGGGTAGGAGACTCTGCCTTGTGCTCTCCCGGGAGCTTGTTGTGATAATCTTTGGATCCTGGCCTTTGTTGGGGTTACACGGCAGTTGGAGGGTGTAACTGTCTAGCTACTGACAGGTCCAGTCCCAAACCGTGCAGGCTTAGAGATCTCAGCCCCGGGTCCCACACACCTGGGTTCCTCTGCCAGTTCGGTTATGTCTGAGGCTTATCCAAGTGTGTGGAGAGTGGCTCCAGTAAGGCCTTGGTTGGGGCCTGGAAGTCTTCAGCTGTTGGGCCCTGGCGAGGATAGTCAGACACAGGGTAGGAGACTCTGCCTTGTGCTCTCCCGGGAGCTTGTTGTGATAATCTTTGGATCCTGGCCTTTGTTGGGGTTACACGGCAGTTGGAGGGTGTAACTGTCTAGCTACTGACAGGTCCAGTCCCAAACCGTGCAGGCTTAGAGATCTCAGCCCCGGGTCCCACACACCTGGGTTCCTCTGCCAGTTCGGTTATGTCTGAGGCTTATCCAAGTGTGTGGAGAGTGGCTCCAGAAAGGCCTTGGTTGGGGCCTGGAAGTCTTCAGCTGTTGGGCCCTGGCGAGGATAGTCAGACACAGGGTAGGAGACTCTGCCTTGTGCTCTCCCGGGAGCTTGTTGTGATAATCTTTGGATCCTGGCCTTTGTTGGGGTTACACGGCAGTTGGAGGGTGTAACTGTCTAGCTACTGACAGGTCCAGTCCCAAACCGTGCAGGCTTAGAGATCTCAGCCCCGGGTCCCACACACCTGGGTTCCTCTGCCAGTTCGGTTATGTCTGAGGCTTATCCAAGTGTGTGGAGAGTGGCTCCAGTAAGGCCTTGGTTGGGGCCTGGAAGTCTTCAGCTGTTGGGCCCTGGCGAGGATAGTCAGACACAGGGTAGGAGACTCTGCCTTGTGCTCTCCCGGGAGCTTGTTGTGATAATCTTTGGATCCTGGCCTTTGTTGGGGTTACACGGCAGTTGGAGGGTGTAACTGTCTAGCTACTGACAGGTCCAGTCCCAAACCGTGCAGGCTTAGAGATCTCAGCCCCGGGTCCCACACACCTGGGTTCCTCTGCCAGTTCGGTTATGTCTGAGGCTTATCCAAGTGTGTGGAGAGTGGCTCCAGAAAGGCCTTGGTTGGGGCCTGGAAGTCTTCAGCTGTTGGGCCCTGGCGAGGATCGTCAGACACAGGGTAGGAGACTCTGCCTTGTGCTCTCCCGGGAGCTTGTTGTGATAATCTTTGGATCCTGGCCTTTGTTGGGGTTACACGGCAGTTGGAGGGTGTAACTGTCTAGCTACTGACAGGTCCAGTCCCAAACCGTGCAGGCTTAGAGATCTCAGCCCCGGGTCCCACACACCTGGGTTCCTCTGCCAGTTCGGTTATGTCTGAGGCTTATCCAAGTGTGTGGAGAGTGGCTCCAGTAAGGCCTTGGTTGGGGCCTGGAAGTCTTCAGCTGTTGGGCCCTGGCGAGGATAGTCAGACACAGGGTAGGAGACTCTGCCTTGTGCTCTCCCGGGAGCTTGTTGTGATAATCTTTGGATCCTGGCCTTTGTTGGGGTTACACGGCAGTTGGAGGGTGTAACTGTCTAGCTACTGACAGGTCCAGTCCCAAACCGTGCAGGCTTAGAGATCTCAGCCCCGGGTCCCACACACCTGGGTTCCTCTGCCAGTTCGGTTATGTCTGAGGCTTATCCAAGTGTGTGGAGAGTGGCTCCAGTAAGGCCTTGGTTGGGGCCTGGAAGTCTTCAGCTGTTGGGCCCTGGCGAGGATAGTCAGACACAGGGTAGGAGACTCTGCCTTGTGCTCTCCCGGGAGCTTGTTGTGATAATCTTTGGATCCTGGCCTTTGTTGGGGTTACACGGCAGTTGGAGGGTGTAACTGTCTAGCTACTGACAGGTCCAGTCCCAAACCGTGCAGGCTTAGAGATCTCAGCCCCGGGTCCCACACACCTGGGTTCCTCTGCCAGTTCGGTTATGTCTGAGGCTTATCCAAGTGTGTGGAGAGTGGCTCCAGTAAGGCCTTGGTTGGGGCCTGGAAGTCTTCAGCTGTTGGGCCCTGGCGAGGATAGTCAGACACAGGGTAGGAGACTCTGCCTTGTGCTCTCCCGGGAGCTTGTTGTGATAATCTTTGGATCCTGGCCTTTGTTGGGGTTACACGGCAGTTGGAGGGTGTAACTGTCTAGCTACTGACAGGTCCAGTCCCAAACCGTGCAGGCTTAGAGATCTCAGCCCCGGGTCCCACACACCTGGGTTCCTCTGCCAGTTCGGTTATGTCTGAGGCTTATCCAAGTGTGTGGAGAGTGGCTCCAGTAAGGCCTTGGTTGGGGCCTGGAAGTCTTCAGCTGTTGGGCCCTGGCGAGGATAGTCAGACACAGGGTAGGAGACTCTGCCTTGTGCTCTCCCGGGAGCTTGTTGTGATAATCTTTGGATCCTGGCCTTTGTTGGGGTTACACGGCAGTTGGAGGGTGTAACTGTCTAGCTACTGACAGGTCCAGTCCCAAACCGTGCAGGCTTAGAGATCTCAGCCCCGGGTCCCACACACCTGGGTTCCTCTGCCAGTTCGGTTATGTCTGAGGCTTATCCAAGTTATCCAAGTGTGTGGAGAGTGGCTCCAGTAAGGCCTTGGTTGGGGCCTGGAAGTCTTCAGCTGTTGGGCCCTGGCGAGGATAGTCAGACACAGGGTAGGAGACTCTGCCTTGTGCTCTCCCGGGAGCTTGTTGTGATAATCTTTGGATCCTGGCCTTTGTTGGGGTTACACGGCAGTTGGAGGGTGTAACTGTCTAGCTACTGACAGGTCCAGTCCCAAACCGTGCAGGCTTAGAGATCTCAGCCCCGGGTCCCACACACCTGGGTTCCTCTGCCAGTTCGGTTATGTCTGAGGCTTATCCAAGTTATCCAAGTGTGTGGAGAGTGGCTCCAGTAAGGCCTTGGTTGGGGCCTGGAAGTCTTCAGCTGTTGGGCCCTGGCGAGGATAGTCAGACACAGGGTAGGAGACTCTGCCTTGTGCTCTCCCGGGAGCTTCTTGTGATAATCTTTGGATCCTGGCCTTTGTTGGGGTTACACGGCAGTTGGAGGGTGTAACTGTCTAGCTACTGACAGGTCCAGTCCCAAACCGTGCAGGCTTAGAGATCTCAGCCCCGGGTCCCACACACCTGGGTTCCTCTGCCAGTTCGGTTATGTCTGAGGCTTATCCAAGTGTGTGGAGAGTGGCTCCAGTAAGGCCTTGGTTGGGGCCTGGAAGTCTTCAGCTGTTGGGCCCTGGCGAGGATAGTCAGACACAGGGTAGGAGACTCTGCCTTGTGCTCTCCCGGGAGCTTGTTGTGATAATCTTTGGATCCTGGCCTTTGTTGGGGTTACACGGCAGTTGGAGGGTGTAACTGTCTAGCTACTGACAGGTCCAGTCCCAAACCGTGCAGGCTTAGAGATCTCAGCCCCGGGTCCCACACACCTGGGTTCCTCTGCCAGTTCGGTTATGTCTGAGGCTTATCCAAGTGTGTGGAGAGTGGCTCCAGAAAGGCCTTGGTTGGGGCCTGGAAGTCTTCAGCTGTTGGGCCCTGGCGAGGATAGTCAGACACAGGGTAGGAGACTCTGCCTTGTGCTCTCCCGGGAGCTTGTTGTGATAATCTTTGGATCCTGGCCTTTGTTGGGGTTACACGGCAGTTGGAGGGTGTAACTGTCTAGCTACTGACAGGTCCAGTCCCAAACCGTGCAGGCTTAGAGATCTCAGCCCCGGGTCCCACACACCTGGGTTCCTCTGCCAGTTCGGTTATGTCTGAGGCTTATCCAAGTGTGTGGAGAGTGGCTCCAGTAAGGCCTTGGTTGGGGCCTGGAAGTCTTAAGCTGTTGGGCCCTGGCGAGGATAGTCAGACACAGGGTAGGAGACTCTGCCTTGTGCTCTCCCGGGAGCTTGTTGTGATAATCTTTGGATCCTGGCCTTTGTTGGGGTTACACGGCAGTTGGAGGGTGTAACTGTCTAGCTACTGACAGGTCCAGTCCCAAACCGTGCTGGCTTAGAGATCTCAGCCCCGGGTCCCACACACCTGGGTTCCTCTGCCAGTTCGGTTATGTCTGAGGCTTATCCAAGTTATCCAAGTGTGTGGAGAGTGGCTCCAGTAAGGCCTTGGTTGGGGCCTGGAAGTCTTCAGCTGTTGGGCCCTGGCGAGGATAGTCAGACACAGGGTAGGAGACTCTGCCTTGTGCTCTCCCGGGAGCTTGTTGTGATAATCTTTGGATCCTGGCCTTTGTTGGGGTTACACGGCAGTTGGAGGGTGTAACTGTCTAGCTACTGACAGGTCCAGTCCCAAACCGTGCAGGCTTAGAGATCTCAGCCCCGGGTCCCACACACCTGGGTTCCTCTGCCAGTTCGGTTATGTCTGAGGCTTATCCAAGTGTGTGGAGAGTGGCTCCAGAAAGGCCTTGGTTGGGGCCTGGAAGTCTTCAGCTGTTGGGCCCTGGCGAGGATAGTCAGACACAGGGTAGGAGACTCTGCCTTGTGCTCTCCCGGGAGCTTGTTGTGATAATCTTTGGATCCTGGCCTTTGTTGGGGTTACACGGCAGTTGGAGGGTGTAACTGTCTAGCTACTGACAGGTCCAGTCCCAAACCGTGCAGGCTTAGAGATCTCAGCCCCGGGTCCCACACACCTGGGTTCCTCTGCCAGTTCGGTTATGTCTGAGGCTTATCCAAGTGTGTGGAGAGTGGCTCCAGTAAGGCCTTGGTTGGGGCCTGGAAGTCTTCAGCTGTTGGGCCCTGGCGAGGATAGTCAGACACAGGGTAGGAGACTCTGCCTTGTGCTCTCCCGGGAGCTTGTTGTGATAATCTTTGGATCCTGGCCTTTGTTGGGGTTACACGGCAGTTGGAGGGTGTAACTGTCTAGCTACTGACAGGTCCAGTCCCAAACCGTGCAGGCTTAGAGATCTCAGCCCCGGGTCCCACACACCTGGGTTCCTCTGCCAGTTCGGTTATGTCTGAGGCTTATCCAAGTTATCCAAGTGTGTGGAGAGTGGCTCCAGTAAGGCCTTGGTTGGGGCCTGGAAGTCTTCAGCTGTTGGGCCCTGGCGAGGATAGTCAGACACAGGGTAGGAGACTCTGCCTTGTGCTCTCCCGGGAGCTTGTTGTGATAATCTTTGGATCCTGGCCTTTGTTGGGGTTACACGGCAGTTGGAGGGTGTAACTGTCTAGCTACTGACAGGTCCAGTCCCAAACCGTGCAGGCTTAGAGATCTCAGCCCCGGGTCCCACACACCTGGGTTCCTCTGCCAGTTCGGTTATGTCTGAGGCTTATCCAAGTGTGTGGAGAGTGGCTCCAGAAAGGCCTTGGTTGGGGCCTGGAAGTCTTCAGCTGTTGGGCCCTGGCGAGGATCGTCAGACACAGGGTAGGAGACTCTGCCTTGTGCTCTCCCGGGAGCTTGTTGTGATAATCTTTGGATCCTGGCCTTTGTTGGGGTTACACGGCAGTTGGAGGGTGTAACTGTCTAGCTACTGACAGGTCCAGTCCCAAACCGTGCAGGCTTAGAGATCTCAGCCCCGGGTCCCACACACCTGGGTTCCTCTGCCAGTTCGGTTATGTCTGAGGCTTATCCAAGTGTGTGGAGAGTGGCTCCAGTAAGGCCTTGGTTGGGGCCTGGAAGTCTTCAGCTGTTGGGCCCTGGCGAGGATAGTCAGACACAGGGTAGGAGACTCTGCCTTGTGCTCTCCCGGGAGCTTGTTGTGATAATCTTTGGATCCTGGCCTTTGTTGGGGTTACACGGCAGTTGGAGGGTGTAACTGTCTAGCTACTGACAGGTCCAGTCCCAAACCGTGCAGGCTTAGAGATCTCAGCCCCGGGTCCCACACACCTGGGTTCCTCTGCCAGTTCGGTTATGTCTGAGGCTTATCCAAGTGTGTGGAGAGTGGCTCCAGAAAGGCCTTGGTTGGGGCCTGGAAGTCTTCAGCTGTTGGGCCCTGGCGAGGATAGTCAGACACAGGGTAGGAGACTCTGCCTTGTGCTCTCCCGGGAGCTTGTTGTGATAATCTTTGGATCCTGGCCTTTGTTGGGGTTACACGGCAGTTGGAGGGTGTAACTGTCTAGCTACTGACAGGTCCAGTCCCAAACCGTGCAGGCTTAGAGATCTCAGCCCCGGGTCCCACACACCTGGGTTCCTCTGCCAGTTCGGTTATGTCTGAGGCTTATCCAAGTGTGTGGAGAGTGGCTCCAGAAAGGCCTTGGTTGGGGCCTGGAAGTCTTCAGCTGTTGGGCCCTGGCGAGGATAGTCAGACACAGGGTAGGAGACTCTGCCTTGTGCTCTCCCGGGAGCTTGTTGTGATAATCTTTGGATCCTGGCCTTTGTTGGGGTTACACGGCAGTTGGAGGGTGTAACTGTCTAGCTATTGACAGGTCCAGTCTCAAACCGTGCAGGCTTAGAGATCTCAGCCCCGGGTCCCACACACCTGGGTTCCTCTGCCAGTTCGGTTATGTCTGAGGCTTATCCAAGTGTGTGGAGAGTGGCTCCAGAAAGGCCTTGGTTGGGGCCTGGAAGTCTTCAGCTGTTGGGCCCTGGCGAGGATAGTCAGACACAGGGTAGGAGACTCTGCCTTGTGCTCTCCCGGGAGCTTGTTGTGATAATCTTTGGATCCTGGCCTTTGTTGGGGTTACACGGCAGTTGGAGGGTGTAACTGTCTAGCTACTGACAGGTCCAGTCCCAAACCGTGCAGGCTTAGAGATCTCAGTCCCGGGTCCCACACACCTGGGTTCCTCTGCCAGTTCGGTTATGTCTGAGGCTTATCCAAGTGTGTGGAGAGTGGCTCCAGTAAGGCCTTGGTTGGGGCCTGGAAGTCTTCAGCTGTTGGGCCCTGGCGAGGATCGTCAGACACAGGGTAGGAGACTCTGCCTTGTGCTCTCCCGGGAGCTTGTTGTGATAATCTTTGGATCCTGGCCTTTGTTGGGGTTACACGGCAGTTGGAGGGTGTAACTGTCTAGCTACTGACAGGTCCAGTCCCAAACCGTGCAGGCTTAGAGATCTCAGCCCCGGGTCCCACACACCTGGGTTCCTCTGCCAGTTCGGTTATGTCTGAGGCTTATCCAAGTGTGTGGAGAGTGGCTCCAGTAAGGCCTTGGTTGGGGCCTGGAAGTCTTCAGCTGTTGGGCCCTGGCGAGGATCGTCAGACACAGGGTAGGAGACTCTGCCTTGTGCTCTCCCGGGAGCTTGTTGTGATAATCTTTGGATCCTGGCCTTTGTTGGGGTTACACGGCAGTTGGAGGGTGTAACTGTCTAGCTACTGACAGGTCCAGTCCCAAACCGTGCAGGCTTAGAGATCTCAGCCCCGGGTCCCACACACCTGGGTTCCTCTGCCAGTTCGGTTATGTCTGAGGCTTATCCAAGTTATCCAAGTGTGTGGAGAGTGGCTCCAGTAAGGCCTTGGTTGGGGCCTGGAAGTCTTCAGCTGTTGGGCCCTGGCGAGGATAGTCAGACACAGGGTAGGAGACTCTGCCTTGTGCTCTCCCGGGAGCTTGTTGTGATAATCTTTGGATCCTGGCCTTTGTTGGGGTTACACGGCAGTTGGAGGGTGTAACTGTCTAGCTACTGACAGGTCCAGTCCCAAACCGTGCTGGCTTAGAGATCTCAGCCCCGGGTCCCACACACCTGGGTTCCTCTGCCAGTTCGGTTATGTCTGAGGCTTATCCAAGTTATCCAAGTGTGTGGAGAGTGGCTCCAGTAAGGCCTTGGTTGGGGCCTGGAAGTCTTCAGCTGTTGGGCCCTGGCGAGGATAGTCAGACACAGGGTAGGAGACTCTGCCTTGTGCTCTCCCGGGAGCTTGTTGTGATAATCTTTGGATCCTGGCCTTTGTTGGGGTTACACGGCAGTTGGAGGGTGTAACTGTCTAGCTACTGACAGGTCCAGTCCCAAACCGTGCAGGCTTAGAGATCTCAGCCCCGGGTCCCACACACCTGGGTTCCTCTGCCAGTTCGGTTATGTCTGAGGCTTATCCAAGTGTGTGGAGAGTGGCTCCAGAAAGGCCTTGGTTGGGGCCTGGAAGTCTTCAGCTGTTGGGCCCTGGCGAGGATAGTCAGACACAGGGTAGGAGACTCTGCCTTGTGCTCTCCCGGGAGCTTGTTGTGATAATCTTTGGATCCTGGCCTTTGTTGGGGTTACACGGCAGTTGGAGGGTGTAACTGTCTAGCTACTGACAGGTCCAGTCCCAAACCGTGCAGGCTTAGAGATCTCAGCCCCGGGTCCCACACACCTGGGTTCCTCTGCCAGTTCGGTTATGTCTGAGGCTTATCCAAGTGTGTGGAGAGTGGCTCCAGTAAGGCCTTGGTTGGGGCCTGGAAGTCTTCAGCTGTTGGGCCCTGGCGAGGATAGTCAGACACAGGGTAGGAGACTCTGCCTTGTGCTCTCCCGGGAGCTTGTTGTGATAATCTTTGGATCCTGGCCTTTGTTGGGGTTACACGGCAGTTGGAAGGTGTAACTGTCTAGCTACTGACAGGTCCAGTCCCAAACCGTGCAGGCTTAGAGATCTCAGCCCCGGGTCCCACACACCTGGGTTCCTCTGCCAGTTCGGTTATGTCTGAGGCTTATCCAAGTTATCCAAGTGTGTGGAGAGTGGCTCCAGTAAGGCCTTGGTTGGGGCCTGGAAGTCTTCAGCTGTTGGGCCCTGGCGAGGATAGTCAGACACAGGGTAGGAGACTCTGCCTTGTGCTCTCCCGGGAGCTTGTTGTGATAATCTTTGGATCCTGGCCTTTGTTGGGGTTACACGGCAGTTGGAGGGTGTAACTGTCTAGCTACTGACAGGTCCAGTCCCAAACCGTGCAGGCTTAGAGATCTCAGCCCCGGGTCCCACACACCTGGGTTCCTCTGCCAGTTCGGTTATGTCTGAGGCTTATCCAAGTGTGTGGAGAGTGGCTCCAGAAAGGCCTTGGTTGGGGCCTGGAAGTCTTCAGCTGTTGGGCCCTGGCGAGGATCGTCAGACACAGGGTAGGAGACTCTGCCTTGTGCTCTCCCGGGAGCTTGTTGTGATAATCTTTGGATCCTGGCCTTTGTTGGGGTTACACGGCAGTTGGAGGGTGTAACTGTCTAGCTACTGACAGGTCCAGTCCCAAACCGTGCAGGCTTAGAGATCTCAGCCCCGGGTCCCACACACCTGGGTTCCTCTGCCAGTTCGGTTATGTCTGAGGCTTATCCAAGTGTGTGGAGAGTGGCTCCAGTAAGGCCTTGGTTGGGGCCTGGAAGTCTTCAGCTGTTGGGCCCTGGCGAGGATAGTCAGACACAGGGTAGGAGACTCTGCCTTGTGCTCTCCCGGGAGCTTGTTGTGATAATCTTTGGATCCTGGCCTTTGTTGGGGTTACACGGCAGTTGGAGGGTGTAACTGTCTAGCTACTGACAGGTCCAGTCCCAAACCGTGCAGGCTTAGAGATCTCAGCCCCGGGTCCCACACACCTGGGTTCCTCTGCCAGTTCGGTTATGTCTGAGGCTTATCCAAGTGTGTGGAGAGTGGCTCCAGAAAGGCCTTGGTTGGGGCCTGGAAGTCTTCAGCTGTTGGGCCCTGGCGAGGATAGTCAGACACAGGGTAGGAGACTCTGCCTTGTGCTCTCCCGGGAGCTTGTTGTGATAATCTTTGGATCCTGGCCTTTGTTGGGGTTACACGGCAGTTGGAGGGTGTAACTGTCTAGCTACTGACAGGTCCAGTCCCAAACCGTGCAGGCTTAGAGATCTCAGCCCCGGGTCCCACACACCTGGGTTCCTCTGCCAGTTCGGTTATGTCTGAGGCTTATCCAAGTGTGTGGAGAGTGGCTCCAGAAAGGCCTTGGTTGGGGCCTGGAAGTCTTCAGCTGTTGGGCCCTGGCGAGGATAGTCAGACACAGGGTAGGAGACTCTGCCTTGTGCTCTCCCGGGAGCTTGTTGTGATAATCTTTGGATCCTGGCCTTTGTTGGGGTTACACGGCAGTTGGAGGGTGTAACTGTCTAGCTATTGACAGGTCCAGTCTCAAACCGTGCAGGCTTAGAGATCTCAGCCCCGGGTCCCACACACCTGGGTTCCTCTGCCAGTTCGGTTATGTCTGAGGCTTATCCAAGTGTGTGGAGAGTGGCTCCAGAAAGGCCTTGGTTGGGGCCTGGAAGTCTTCAGCTGTTGGGCCCTGGCGAGGATAGTCAGACACAGGGTAGGAGACTCTGCCTTGTGCTCTCCCGGGAGCTTGTTGTGATAATCTTTGGATCCTGGCCTTTGTTGGGGTTACACGGCAGTTGGAGGGTGTAACTGTCTAGCTACTGACAGGTCCAGTCCCAAACCGTGCAGGCTTAGAGATCTCAGTCCCGGGTCCCACACACCTGGGTTCCTCTGCCAGTTCGGTTATGTCTGAGGCTTATCCAAGTGTGTGGAGAGTGGCTCCAGTAAGGCCTTGGTTGGGGCCTGGAAGTCTTCAGCTGTTGGGCCCTGGCGAGGATCGTCAGACACAGGGTAGGAGACTCTGCCTTGTGCTCTCCCGGGAGCTTGTTGTGATAATCTTTGGATCCTGGCCTTTGTTGGGGTTACACGGCAGTTGGAGGGTGTAACTGTCTAGCTACTGACAGGTCCAGTCCCAAACCGTGCAGGCTTAGAGATCTCAGCCCCGGGTCCCACACACCTGGGTTCCTCTGCCAGTTCGGTTATGTCTGAGGCTTATCCAAGTGTGTGGAGAGTGGCTCCAGTAAGGCCTTGGTTGGGGCCTGGAAGTCTTCAGCTGTTGGGCCCTGGCGAGGATAGTCAGACACAGGGTAGGAGACTCTGCCTTGTGCTCTCCCGGGAGCTTGTTGTGATAATCTTTGGATCCTGGCCTTTGTTGGGGTTACACGGCAGTTGGAGGGTGTAACTGTCTAGCTACTGACAGGTCCAGTCCCAAACCGTGCAGGCTTAGAGATCTCAGCCCCGGCTCCCACACACCTGGGTTCCTCTGCCAGTTCGGTTATGTCTGAGGCTTATCCAAGTGTGTGGAGAGTGGCTCCAGTAAGGCCTTGGTTGGGGCCTGGAAGTCTTCAGCTGTTGGGCCCTGGCGAGGATAGTCAGACACAGGGTAGGAGACTCTGCCTTGTGTTCTCCCGGGAGCTTGTTGTGATAATCTTTGGATCCTGGCCTTTGTTGGGGTTACACGGCAGTTGGAGGGTGTAACTGTCTAGCTACTGACAGGTCCAGTCCCAAACCGTGCAGGCTTAGAGATCTCAGCCCCGGGTCCCACACACCTGGGTTCCTCTGCCAGTTCGGTTATGTCTGAGGCTTATCCAAGTGTGTGGAGAGTGGCTCCAGAAAGGCCTTGGTTGGGGCCTGGAAGTCTTCAGCTGTTGGGCCCTGGCGAGGATAGTCAGACACAGGGTAGGAGACTCTGCCTTGTGCTCTCCCGGGAGCTTGTTGTGATAATCTTTGGATCCTGGCCTTTGTTGGGGTTACACGGCAGTTGGAGGGTGTAACTGTCTAGCTATTGACAGGTCCAGTCTCAAACCGTGCAGGCTTAGAGATCTCAGCCCCGGGTCCCACACACCTGGGTTCCTCTGCCAGTTCGGTTATGTCTGAGGCTTATCCAAGTGTGTGGAGAGTGGCTCCAGAAAGGCCTTGGTTGGGGCCTGGAAGTCTTCAGCTGTTGGGCCCTGGCGAGGATAGTCAGACACAGGGTAGGAGACTCTGCCTTGTGCTCTCCCGGGAGCTTGTTGTGATAATCTTTGGATCCTGGCCTTTGTTGGGGTTACACGGCAGTTGGAGGGTGTAACTGTCTAGCTACTGACAGGTCCAGTCCCAAACCGTGCAGGCTTAGAGATCTCAGTCCCGGGTCCCACACACCTGGGTTCCTCTGCCAGTTCGGTTATGTCTGAGGCTTATCCAAGTGTGTGGAGAGTGGCTCCAGTAAGGCCTTGGTTGGGGCCTGGAAGTCTTCAGCTGTTGGGCCCTGGCGAGGATCGTCAGACACAGGGTAGGAGACTCTGCCTTGTGCTCTCCCGGGAGCTTGTTGTGATAATCTTTGGATCCTGGCCTTTGTTGGGGTTACACGGCAGTTGGAGGGTGTAACTGTCTAGCTACTGACAGGTCCAGTCCCAAACCGTGCAGGCTTAGAGATCTCAGCCCCGGGTCCCACACACCTGGGTTCCTCTGCCAGTTCGGTTATGTCTGAGGCTTATCCAAGTGTGTGGAGAGTGGCTCCAGTAAGGCCTTGGTTGGGGCCTGGAAGTCTTCAGCTGTTGGGCCCTGGCGAGGATCGTCAGACACAGGGTAGGAGACTCTGCCTTGTGCTCTCCCGGGAGCTTGTTGTGATAATCTTTGGATCCTGGCCTTTGTTGGGGTTACACGGCAGTTGGAGGGTGTAACTGTCTAGCTACTGACAGGTCCAGTCCCAAACCGTGCAGGCTTAGAGATCTCAGCCCCGGGTCCCACACACCTGGGTTCCTCTGCCAGTTCGGTTATGTCTGAGGCTTATCCAAGTTATCCAAGTGTGTGGAGAGTGGCTCCAGTAAGGCCTTGGTTGGGGCCTGGAAGTCTTCAGCTGTTGGGCCCTGGCGAGGATAGTCAGACACAGGGTAGGAGACTCTGCCTTGTGCTCTCCCGGGAGCTTGTTGTGATAATCTTTGGATCCTGGCCTTTGTTGGGGTTACACGGCAGTTGGAGGGTGTAACTGTCTAGCTACTGACAGGTCCAGTCCCAAACCGTGCTGGCTTAGAGATCTCAGCCCCGGGTCCCACACACCTGGGTTCCTCTGCCAGTTCGGTTATGTCTGAGGCTTATCCAAGTTATCCAAGTGTGTGGAGAGTGGCTCCAGTAAGGCCTTGGTTGGGGCCTGGAAGTCTTCAGCTGTTGGGCCCTGGCGAGGATAGTCAGACACAGGGTAGGAGACTCTGCCTTGTGCTCTCCCGGGAGCTTGTTGTGATAATCTTTGGATCCTGGCCTTTGTTGGGGTTACACGGCAGTTGGAGGGTGTAACTGTCTAGCTACTGACAGGTCCAGTCCCAAACCGTGCAGGCTTAGAGATCTCAGCCCCGGGTCCCACACACCTGGGTTCCTCTGCCAGTTCGGTTATGTCTGAGGCTTATCCAAGTGTGTGGAGAGTGGCTCCAGAAAGGCCTTGGTTGGGGCCTGGAAGTCTTCAGCTGTTGGGCCCTGGCGAGGATAGTCAGACACAGGGTAGGAGACTCTGCCTTGTGCTCTCCCGGGAGCTTGTTGTGATAATCTTTGGATCCTGGCCTTTGTTGGGGTTACACGGCAGTTGGAGGGTGTAACTGTCTAGCTACTGACAGGTCCAGTCCCAAACCGTGCAGGCTTAGAGATCTCAGCCCCGGGTCCCACACACCTGGGTTCCTCTGCCAGTTCGGTTATGTCTGAGGCTTATCCAAGTGTGTGGAGAGTGGCTCCAGTAAGGCCTTGGTTGGGGCCTGGAAGTCTTCAGCTGTTGGGCCCTGGCGAGGATAGTCAGACACAGGGTAGGAGACTCTGCCTTGTGCTCTCCCGGGAGCTTGTTGTGATAATCTTTGGATCCTGGCCTTTGTTGGGGTTACACGGCAGTTGGAGGGTGTAACTGTCTAGCTACTGACAGGTCCAGTCCCAAACCGTGCAGGCTTAGAGATCTCAGCCCCGGGTCCCACACACCTGGGTTCCTCTGCCAGTTCGGTTATGTCTGAGGCTTATCCAAGTTATCCAAGTGTGTGGAGAGTGGCTCCAGTAAGGCCTTGGTTGGGGCCTGGAAGTCTTCAGCTGTTGGGCACTGGCGAGGATAGTCAGACACAGGGTAGGAGACTCTGCCTTGTGCTCTCCCGGGAGCTTGTTGTGATAATCTTTGGATCCTGGCCTTTGTTGGGGTTACACGGCAGTTGGAGGGTGTAACTGTCTAGCTACTGACAGGTCCAGTCCCAAACCGTGCAGGCTTAGAGATCTCAGCCCCGGGTCCCACACACCTGGGTTCCTCTGCCAGTTCGGTTATGTCTGAGGCTTATCCAAGTGTGTGGAGAGTGGCTCCAGAAAGGCCTTGGTTGGGGCCTGGAAGTCTTCAGCTGTTGGGCCCTGGCGAGGATCGTCAGACACAGGGTAGGAGACTCTGCCTTGTGCTCTCCCGGGAGCTTGTTGTGATAATCTTTGGATCCTGGCCTTTGTTGGGGTTACACGGCAGTTGGAGGGTGTAACTGTCTAGCTACTGACAGGTCCAGTCCCAAACCGTGCAGGCTTAGAGATCTCAGCCCCGGGTCCCACACACCTGGGTTCCTCTGCCAGTTCGGTTATGTCTGAGGCTTATCCAAGTGTGTGGAGAGTGGCTCCAGTAAGGCCTTGGTTGGGGCCTGGAAGTCTTCAGCTGTTGGGCCCTGGCGAGGATAGTCAGACACAGGGTAGGAGACTCTGCCTTGTGCTCTCCCGGGAGCTTGTTGTGATAATCTTTGGATCCTGGCCTTTGTTGGGGTTACACGGCAGTTGGAGGGTGTAACTGTCTAGCTACTGACAGGTCCAGTCCCAAACCGTGCAGGCTTAGAGATCTCAGCCCCGGGTCCCACACACCTGGGTTCCTCTGCCAGTTCGGTTATGTCTGAGGCTTATCCAAGTGTGTGGAGAGTGGCTCCAGAAAGGCCTTGGTTGGGGCCTGGAAGTCTTCAGCTGTTGGGCCCTGGCGAGGATAGTCAGACACAGGGTAGGAGACTCTGCCTTGTGCTCTCCCGGGAGCTTGTTGTGATAATCTTTGGATCCTGGCCTTTGTTGGGGTTACACGGCAGTTGGAGGGTGTAACTGTCTAGCTACTGACAGGTCCAGTCCCAAACCGTGCAGGCTTAGAGATCTCAGCCCCGGGTCCCACACACCTGGGTTCCTCTGCCAGTTCGGTTATGTCTGAGGCTTATCCAAGTGTGTGGAGAGTGGCTCCAGAAAGGCCTTGGTTGGGGCCTGGAAGTCTTCAGCTGTTGGGCCCTGGCGAGGATAGTCAGACACAGGGTAGGAGACTCTGCCTTGTGCTCTCCCGGGAGCTTGTTGTGATAATCTTTGGATCCTGGCCTTTGTTGGGGTTACACGGCAGTTGGAGGGTGTAACTGTCTAGCTATTGACAGGTCCAGTCTCAAACCGTGCAGGCTTAGAGATCTCAGCCCCGGGTCCCACACACCTGGGTTCCTCTGCCAGTTCGGTTATGTCTGAGGCTTATCCAAGTGTGTGGAGAGTGGCTCCAGAAAGGCCTTGGTTGGGGCCTGGAAGTCTTCAGCTGTTGGGCCCTGGCGAGGATAGTCAGACACAGGGTAGGAGACTCTGCCTTGTGCTCTCCCGGGAGCTTGTTGTGATAATCTTTGGATCCTGGCCTTTGTTGGGGTTACACGGCAGTTGGAGGGTGTAACTGTCTAGCTACTGACAGGTCCAGTCCCAAACCGTGCAGGCTTAGAGATCTCAGTCCCGGGTCCCACACACCTGGGTTCCTCTGCCAGTTCGGTTATGTCTGAGGCTTATCCAAGTGTGTGGAGCGTGGCTCCAGTAAGGCCTTGGTTGGGGCCTGGAAGTCTTCAGCTGTTGGGCCCTGGCGAGGATCGTCAGACACAGGGTAGGAGACTCTGCCTTGTGCTCTCCCGGGAGCTTGTTGTGATAATCTTTGGATCCTGGCCTTTGTTGGGGTTACACGGCAGTTGGAGGGTGTAACTGTCTAGCTACTGACAGGTCCAGTCCCAAACCGTGCAGGCTTAGAGATCTCAGCCCCGGGTCCCACACACCTGGGTTCCTCTGCCAGTTCGGTTATGTCTGAGGCTTATCCAAGTGTGTGGAGAGTGGCTCCAGTAAGGCCTTGGTTGGGGCCTGGAAGTCTTCAGCTGTTGGGCCCTGGCGAGGATAGTCAGACACAGGGTAGGAGACTCTGCCTTGTGCTCTCCCGGGAGCTTGTTGTGATAATCTTTGGATCCTGGCCTTTGTTGGGGTTACACGGCAGTTGGAGGGTGTAACTGTCTAGCTACTGACAGGTCCAGTCCCAAACCGTGCAGGCTTAGAGATCTCAGCCCCGGGTCCCACACACCTGGGTTCCTCTGCCAGTTCGGTTATGTCTGAGGCTTATCCAAGTGTGTGGAGAGTGGCTCCAGTAAGGCCTTGGTTGGGGCCTGGAAGTCTTCAGCTGTTGGGCCCTGGCGAGGATAGTCAGACACAGGGTAGGAGACTCTGCCTTGTGCTCTCCCGGGAGCTTGTTGTGATAATCTTTGGATCCTGGCCTTTGTTGGGGTTACACGGCAGTTGGAGGGTGTAACTGTCTAGCTACTGACAGGTCCAGTCCCAAACCGTGCAGGCTTAGAGATCTCAGCCCCGGGTCCCACACACCTGGGTTCCTCTGCCAGTTCGGTTATGTCTGAGGCTTATCCAAGTGTGTGGAGAGTGGCTCCAGAAAGGCCTTGGTTGGGGCCTGGAAGTCTTCAGCTGTTGGGCCCTGGCGAGGATAGTCAGACACAGGGTAGGAGACTCTGCCTTGTGCTCTCCCGGGAGCTTGTTGTGATAATCTTTGGATCCTGGCCTTTGTTGGGGTTACACGGCAGTTGGAGGGTGTAACTGTCTAGCTATTGACAGGTCCAGTCTCAAACCGTGCAGGCTTAGAGATCTCAGCCCCGGGTCCCACACACCTGGGTTCCTCTGCCAGTTCGGTTATGTCTGAGGCTTATCCAAGTGTGTGGAGAGTGGCTCCAGAAAGGCCTTGGTTGGGGCCTGGAAGTCTTCAGCTGTTGGGCCCTGGCGAGGATAGTCAGACACAGGGTAGGAGACTCTGCCTTGTGCTCTCCCGGGAGCTTGTTGTGATAATCTTTGGATCCTGGCCTTTGTTGGGGTTACACGGCAGTTGGAGGGTGTAACTGTCTAGCTACTGACAGGTCCAGTCCCAAACCGTGCAGGCTTAGAGATCTCAGTCCCGGGTCCCACACACCTGGGTTCCTCTGCCAGTTCGGTTATGTCTGAGGCTTATCCAAGTGTGTGGAGAGTGGCTCCAGTAAGGCCTTGGTTGGGGCCTGGAAGTCTTCAGCTGTTGGGCCCTGGCGAGGATCGTCAGACACAGGGTAGGAGACTCTGCCTTGTGCTCTCCCGGGAGCTTGTTGTGATAATCTTTGGATCCTGGCCTTTGTTGGGGTTACACGGCAGTTGGAGGGTGTAACTGTCTAGCTACTGACAGGTCCAGTCCCAAACCGTGCAGGCTTAGAGATCTCAGCCCCGGGTCCCACACACCTGGGTTCCTCTGCCAGTTCGGTTATGTCTGAGGCTTATCCAAGTGTGTGGAGAGTGGCTCCAGTAAGGCCTTGGTTGGGGCCTGGAAGTCTTCAGCTGTTGGGCCCTGGCGAGGATCGTCAGACACAGGGTAGGAGACTCTGCCTTGTGCTCTCCCGGGAGCTTGTTGTGATAATCTTTGGATCCTGGCCTTTGTTGGGGTTACACGGCAGTTGGAGGGTGTAACTGTCTAGCTACTGACAGGTCCAGTCCCAAACCGTGCAGGCTTAGAGATCTCAGCCCCGGGTCCCACACACCTGGGTTCCTCTGCCAGTTCGGTTATGTCTGAGGCTTATCCAAGTTATCCAAGTGTGTGGAGAGTGGCTCCAGTAAGGCCTTGGTTGGGGCCTGGAAGTCTTCAGCTGTTGGGCCCTGGCGAGGATAGTCAGACACAGGGTAGGAGACTCTGCCTTGTGCTCTCCCGGGAGCTTGTTGTGATAATCTTTGGATCCTGGCCTTTGTTGGGGTTACACGGCAGTTGGAGGGTGTAACTGTCTAGCTACTGACAGGTCCAGTCCCAAACCGTGCTGGCTTAGAGATCTCAGCCCCGGGTCCCACACACCTGGGTTCCTCTGCCAGTTCGGTTATGTCTGAGGCTTATCCAAGTTATCCAAGTGTGTGGAGAGTGGCTCCAGTAAGGCCTTGGTTGGGGCCTGGAAGTCTTCAGCTGTTGGGCCCTGGCGAGGATAGTCAGACACAGGGTAGGAGACTCTGCCTTGTGCTCTCCCGGGAGCTTGTTGTGATAATCTTTGGATCCTGGCCTTTGTTGGGGTTACACGGCAGTTGGAGGGTGTAACTGTCTAGCTACTGACAGGTCCAGTCCCAAACCGTGCAGGCTTAGAGATCTCAGCCCCGGGTCCCACACACCTGGGTTCCTCTGCCAGTTCGGTTATGTCTGAGGCTTATCCAAGTGTGTGGAGAGTGGCTCCAGAAAGGCCTTGGTTGGGGCCTGGAAGTCTTCAGCTGTTGGGCCCTGGCGAGGATAGTCAGACACAGGGTAGGAGACTCTGCCTTGTGCTCTCCCGGGAGCTTGTTGTGATAATCTTTGGATCCTGGCCTTTGTTGGGGTTACACGGCAGTTGGAGGGTGTAACTGTCTAGCTACTGACAGGTCCAGTCCCAAACCGTGCAGGCTTAGAGATCTCAGCCCCGGGTCCCACACACCTGGGTTCCTCTGCCAGTTCGGTTATGTCTGAGGCTTATCCAAGTTATCCAAGTGTGTGGAGAGTGGCTCCAGTAAGGCCTTGGTTGGGGCCTGGAAGTCTTCAGCTGTTGGGCCCTGGCGAGGATAGTCAGACACAGGGTAGGAGACTCTGCCTTGTGCTCTCCCGGGAGCTTGTTGTGATAATCTTTGGATCCTGGCCTTTGTTGGGGTTACACGGCAGTTGGAGGGTGTAACTGTCTAGCTACTGACAGGTCCAGTCCCAAACCGTGCAGGCTTAGAGATCTCAGCCCCGGGTCCCACACACCTGGGTTCCTCTGCCAGTTCGGTTATGTCTGAGGCTTATCCAAGTGTGTGGAGAGTGGCTCCAGAAAGGCCTTGGTTGGGGCCTGGAAGTCTTCAGCTGTTGGGCCCTGGCGAGGATCGTCAGACACAGGGTAGGAGACTCTGCCTTGTGCTCTCCCGGGAGCTTGTTGTGATAATCTTTGGATCCTGGCCTTTGTTGGGGTTACACGGCAGTTGGAGGGTGTAACTGTCTAGCTACTGACAGGTCCAGTCCCAAACCGTGCAGGCTTAGAGATCTCAGCCCCGGGTCCCACACACCTGGGTTCCTCTGCCAGTTCGGTTATGTCTGAGGCTTATCCAAGTGTGTGGAGAGTGGCTCCAGTAAGGCCTTGGTTGGGGCCTGGAAGTCTTCAGCTGTTGGGCCCTGGCGAGGATAGTCAGACACAGGGTAGGAGACTCTGCCTTGTGCTCTCCCGGGAGCTTGTTGTGATAATCTTTGGATCCTGGCCTTTGTTGGGGTTACACGGCAGTTGGAGGGTGTAACTGTCTAGCTACTGACAGGTCCAGTCCCAAACCGTGCAGGCTTAGAGATCTCAGCCCCGGGTCCCACACACCTGGGTTCCTCTGCCAGTTCGGTTATGTCTGAGGCTTATCCAAGTGTGTGGAGAGTGGCTCCAGAAAGGCCTTGGTTGGGGCCTGGAAGTCTTCAGCTGTTGGGCCCTGGCGAGGATAGTCAGACACAGGGTAGGAGACTCTGCCTTGTGCTCTCCCGGGAGCTTGTTGTGATAATCTTTGGATCCTGGCCTTTGTTGGGGTTACACGGCAGTTGGAGGGTGTAACTGTCTAGCTACTGACAGGTCCAGTCCCAAACCGTGCAGGCTTAGAGATCTCAGCCCCGGGTCCCACACACCTGGGTTCCTCTGCCAGTTCGGTTATGTCTGAGGCTTATCCAAGTGTGTGGAGAGTGGCTCCAGAAAGGCCTTGGTTGGGGCCTGGAAGTCTTCAGCTGTTGGGCCCTGGCGAGGATAGTCAGACACAGGGTAGGAGACTCTGCCTTGTGCTCTCCCGGGAGCTTGTTGTGATAATCTTTGGATCCTGGCCTTTGTTGGGGTTACACGGCAGTTGGAGGGTGTAACTGTCTAGCTATTGACAGGTCCAGTCTCAAACCGTGCAGGCTTAGAGATCTCAGCCCCGGGTCCCACACACCTGGGTTCCTCTGCCAGTTCGGTTATGTCTGAGGCTTATCCAAGTGTGTGGAGAGTGGCTCCAGAAAGGCCTTGGTTGGGGCCTGGAAGTCTTCAGCTGTTGGGCCCTGGCGAGGATAGTCAGACACAGGGTAGGAGACTCTGCCTTGTGCTCTCCCGGGAGCTTGTTGTGATAATCTTTGGATCCTGGCCTTTGTTGGGGTTACACGGCAGTTGGAGGGTGTAACTGTCTAGCTACTGACAGGTCCAGTCCCAAACCGTGCAGGCTTAGAGATCTCAGTCCCGGGTCCCACACACCTGGGTTCCTCTGCCAGTTCGGTTATGTCTGAGGCTTATCCAAGTGTGTGGAGCGTGGCTCCAGTAAGGCCTTGGTTGGGGCCTGGAAGTCTTCAGCTGTTGGGCCCTGGCGAGGATCGTCAGACACAGGGTAGGAGACTCTGCCTTGTGCTCTCCCGGGAGCTTGTTGTGATAATCTTTGGATCCTGGCCTTTGTTGGGGTTACACGGCAGTTGGAGGGTGTAACTGTCTAGCTACTGACAGGTCCAGTCCCAAACCGTGCAGGCTTAGAGATCTCAGCCCCGGGTCCCACACACCTGGGTTCCTCTGCCAGTTCGGTTATGTCTGAGGCTTATCCAAGTGTGTGGAGAGTGGCTCCAGTAAGGCCTTGGTTGGGGCCTGGAAGTCTTCAGCTGTTGGGCCCTGGCGAGGATAGTCAGACACAGGGTAGGAGACTCTGCCTTGTGCTCTCCCGGGAGCTTGTTGTGATAATCTTTGGATCCTGGCCTTTGTTGGGGTTACACGGCAGTTGGAGGGTGTAACTGTCTAGCTACTGACAGGTCCAGTCCCAAACCGTGCAGGCTTAGAGATCTCAGCCCCGGGTCCCACACACCTGGGTTCCTCTGCCAGTTCGGTTATGTCTGAGGCTTATCCAAGTGTGTGGAGAGTGGCTCCAGTAAGGCCTTGGTTGGGGCCTGGAAGTCTTCAGCTGTTGGGCCCTGGCGAGGATAGTCAGACACAGGGTAGGAGACTCTGCCTTGTGCTCTCCCGGGAGCTTGTTGTGATAATCTTTGGATCCTGGCCTTTGTTGGGGTTACACGGCAGTTGGAGGGTGTAACTGTCTAGCTACTGACAGGTCCAGTCCCAAACCGTGCAGGCTTAGAGATCTCAGCCCCGGGTCCCACACACCTGGGTTCCTCTGCCAGTTCGGTTATGTCTGAGGCTTATCCAAGTGTGTGGAGAGTGGCTCCAGTAAGGCCTTGGTTGGGGCCTGGAAGTCTTCAGCTGTTGGGCCCTGGCGAGGATAGTCAGACACAGGGTAGGAGACTCTGCCTTGTGCTCTCCCGGGAGCTTGTTGTGATAATCTTTGGATCCTGGCCTTTGTTGGGGTTACACGGCAGTTGGAGGGTGTAACTGTCTAGCTACTGACAGGTCCAGTCCCAAACCGTGCAGGCTTAGAGATCTCAGCCCCGGGTCCCACACACCTGGGTTCCTCTGCCAGTTCGGTTATGTCTGAGGCTTATCCAAGTGTGTGGAGAGTGGCTCCAGAAAGGCCTTGGTTGGGGCCTGGAAGTCTTCAGCTGTTGGGCCCTGGCGAGGATAGTCAGACACAGGGTAGGAGACTCTGCCTTGTGCTCTCCCGGGAGCTTGTTGTGATAATCTTTGGATCCTGGCCTTTGTTGGGGTTACACGGCAGTTGGAGGGTGTAACTGTCTAGCTACTGACAGGTCCAGTCCCAAACCGTGCAGGCTTAGAGATCTCAGCCCCGGGTCCCACACACCTGGGTTCCTCTGCCAGTTCGGTTATGTCTGAGGCTTATCCAAGTGTGTGGAGAGTGGCTCCAGTAAGGCCTTGGTTGGGGCCTGGAAGTCTTCAGCTGTTGGGCCCTGGCGAGGATAGTCAGACACAGGGTAGGAGACTCTGCCTTGTGCTCTCCCGGGAGCTTGTTGTGATAATCTTTGGATCCTGGCCTTTGTTGGGGTTACACGGCAGTTGGAGGGTGTAACTGTCTAGCTACTGACAGGTCCAGTCCCAAACCGTGCAGGCTTAGAGATCTCAGCCCCGGGTCCCACACACCTGGGTTCCTCTGCCAGTTCGGTTATGTCTGAGGAGAGAGCACAAGGCAGAGTCTCCTACCCTGTGTCTGACTATCCTCGCCAGGGCCCAACAGCTGAAGACTTCCAGGCCCCAACCAAGGCCTTACTGGAGCCACTCTCCACACACTTGGATAAGATTTTATATGTATGAGTGAAATATTGCCTTTCTCCTATCCTTGTGCCTTTTGAACAGTTTATGTTATTTATTATTATTTTTATATATTGTATCACTGTGGGAAAAGTTACAAAGCTTTCAGGTTTAAGTCTCTGTCATGCAATTGTCAAACACATTTCCCTTCACCAATACTTATTTTTTACCACCAAGAACCCCAATAAACCCTCCCTCCCAACCCTCCCAATGCCTGTGAGGCAGATGAATTCTAGTTAACACTCTATCTACTTTGATTAGATTCATTGTTTCGACAAAAGATGCTCCATTATTATTTAGAGTTTACACAAGCTACCAAGAATATCCGATATGCCAGACACAGTAACATCAAAGTCTCCAATGGAGACGTTACTGGGCCCACTCGAGCAAATCGATGATCAACGGGAGGGCCTTTACTTTACTTTACTTTACTTTACTTTACTTTACTTTACTTTACACCCCCAAATCAGACATGCTAAAAAGGCATTGTGGAATAATTTGTTTTCTGCAGCTTGTTACAAGAATCAAATGATGTCAAATGATTTTGGATTTCTGGTATTTTATTTATTAGGCCTGATGTATTTCTGCTGAGAGTCAGATAATTATGAGATTGGTTTCTGTGACTCTGGAGACATGGCCGTGCTGGAGAGCCGCTCGTGGGGGGGCAACTCCTGACCTCAGTAGGGCATGAAGGATGACCCGGGAATGACCCCCTTCCCATGAGGATTCAGTTGCCCCATCATGACCGGCTCATACCTGGCTTTCCACAAAGCTCTGAAGCGGCTGCCATCTTTCTTTCCAGAGGGAAAAAGCCGGAAGGGAGGAACACCCTTTCCCCTCCTGGCAGGCATTGTGGCGTGGATTAATGCATAGTCCATTCACTTTTCTGTCGCAAGCTGCTGAGCTCTGCATTAAGTCCTTGTGCTTCTGGAGCAATGGCCGTGCTGGAGAGCCGCTCATGGGGGGCAACTCCTGACTTCTGTAGGGCGTGAAGGACGAACCAGGAACGCCCCCCTTCCCATGAGGATTCAGTCTTCTCGTCACGACCGGCTCATACATGCCTTTCCATCTTGAACAGCTTACTTTAAAACAATGTCCTTTTTGTATAGATACAGGAAGACCATTGATATTATGCTTTGTAACTTTAGGGTTTAATTGGCTCTGAATATTATTCACTCCCGGGCATCTGCTTTCTTAACTTAAGCCTCAATTGCCCTTAGTTCCTAGCACCCCAAAAGCAGGGTCCTGACGAGGAACTGAATGGACCCAGGGCAAGCGGCAAGCTACCCTGATATCGAAATGGGCCAGGTCAAAGTGCCACGATTCTTAACTATAAGTTAAGAGCTTGATCATAGACAAATGCTGTCATGATCCAAAAGTAACGATGAGACTAGGACCCTGCTAGGGGTAGGAAAGACTATATGGCCTGAGCACTGTAGTCTGAGAACGAGATGGCCCTGGGAGGGTAATTCTATAAGTTTAAGGTATTTATTACTGTATCCATACAAAATGATTTATATTGCATATGCTTATAGGTTTGTTGGACAAGGAGAGGAGAAACACACCCAGGGGATTTCACTCTAGGGTGGATTGATCTGATAATGAGTATCTGTCCTAGGAGCGGATTTCCCCTAGAGAAAGAATTCTACCCCTATTGATTGTGATCGCGCCTATGTGTAATTGTTACCCTAAACCCTAATGCTTTGGGATTTAACTAGATTGTAAGAGTGGGCTGAGGGATCAGGATCAGAATAGAGACTCCAGAGAAGGAGGATGAGGGGGGATCGAGAAGGAGAATGAAGTAGCATGGGGGAGGAAGAAGCAGGAGGAGAATCAGAGGAGAATGGAGATGGGAATGGAATAAACTGCAACTAAGACCAACCACCTGGCCCTCGTTCCTTTCCTTGCCTACCCATCGCCATCAACCTGCCTGGGGTGGGGGAAGCAGCGTGAGACTACCGAAGGCAGGCGGCGGGAGAGACAGAGCTGCTTTTTTTGAGTGTACACAGAAAAATATTAGAAGGGACAGAGAAGGCCATTTTCTATTCATCAAGGGATACATACAACAGGAAGGAATCACACTCATAAATGCATACACACCTAATGAGGAAACAGCTAAATATTTTTTTTAAATTTTTATTAGTTAAACACCATGAGGTACAGTTGTAGACTTACAAATTGTTGTGCTTGAGTTTCAGTTATACAATGATCGAGTACCCATCCCTCCACCAGTGCCCATTCCCCAACTCCAATGCTCCCAGCATCCCTCCCACCCGCCAGCCCCCCCATCCCACCCCATCCCTGTGGCAGGGCATTCCGTTTTGTACTCTCTCTCCTTTTGGGTGGGAACAGCGAAATATTTAAAACAACTGCTAACATATTTTAAGAAGGATATTGCTACCAACACAATAGTAGCTGGAGACTTCAAAATTGCATTATCACTTCAGATAGATCAACAAGAACAAAACTCAGCAAGGAAACATTGGCTTTGAAGGAAGAAATAGAAGATAGAGTTCTATAGACCTATACAGGGCTATATACCCCCAAAAGAAAGAATACACATTCTTCTCCAGTGCGCACGGAACATTTTCCAAAATAGACCATATGATAGGCCACACATGGCCAAACATACCTCAATAGAATCAGGAAGATAGAAATAGTATAAACAATCTTTTCATATCATGATGCACGGAGATTAGAAGTGAATCACACAGAGAAACGAAGAACAAAATCAAACACCTGGAAATTAAACAACTCAATGTTGAACAACGAGTGGGTCAGGAAGGAAGTCAAGGATGAAATCAAGAGATACCTGGAAACAAATGAGAATGAAGACATGAGCTACCAGAACCTATGGGATGCAGCTAAAGCCATGTTAAGGTGAAAATTTATAGCTCTGCAAGCATTTCTCAGGAAGGAAGAAAGGGCCCACATAAACAATTTGACTTCACAGCTCAAGATCTTATAAAAGGATCAATGACAGGAGCCCAAATCAGTAAGAATGAAAGAGATCATAAAATTTAGAGCAGAAATCAATGACATGGAAATAAAAAAAAAACAATCAGAAAGATAAATCAAACGAAGAGCTGGTTCTTCGAGAAAATAAACAAGAGTGATAAACCACTAGGAACACTCACAAAGAAAGAGAGAACCATAATAAACTCAATCAGAAATGAGAAGGATATCACAACAGAAACCAAAGGAATTCAAAATATCACCAGAGACTACTTTGAAAGTCTACATGCCACGAAACAAGAGAATCTAGAAGAGATGGATAAATTCCTGCATTCCTATAATCTCTTAAGGCTGAATCAAGAAATCTAGAGTACCTGAATAGACCTCTTAACATCAAGCAAATTGAAACTGTAATCAAAAGTCTTCCCCAAAACATAAGCCCAGGTCCAGATGGATTCACTAGTGAATTTTTCTAAACTTTGAAAGAGGATCTATTGCCACTTCTTCTTCTTCCTTTTCCAGGAAACTGAAGAAAGAGAAACTCTCCCAGTTTCTATGAAGTCCATATCTCTATAATACCAAAAGGAAACAAAGACACTACAAGAAAAGAAAACTACAGGCCGATATCCCTGATGAACCCGGATGTGAAGATTCTCAACAAATTACTAGCAAATAGAATTCAACAACTCATCAAAAAGATCATACACCATGACCAAGTGGGATTCATCCTGGAGATGCAAGGATGGTTTAACATTCGAAAATCAATCAACATAATCCATCATATCAACAAAAGAAAAGATTAAACCATATGATCATATCAATAGATGCAGAGAAAGCATTTGACAAGATCCAGCGCCTGTTTATGATAAAAACCCTCGTCAAAATGGGTATAGAGGGCACTTTCATCAATATAGTTAAAGACATCTACCAAAAGCCTACAGCAAGCATCACCCTCAATGAGAAAAAACTGAGAGCCTTCCCCCTAAGATCAGGGACAAGACAAGGATGCCCACTCTCTCCAATGCTGTTCAATACAGTAATAGAAGTACTTGCAATAGTGGTTAGGCAAGAAAAAGATATTAAGGGAATCCAGGTAGGAAAGGAAGAAATCAAGCTTTCATTATTCGCAGATGATATGATACTATACTTAGAGAACCCTAAAACCTCTACCAAGAAACTCCTAGAAACAATAGACTTGTAAAGTTGCAGTATATAAAATCAATACCCCAAAGTCCATAGATTTCTTTCCTATATGCAAAGAGTGAGAGAGAAGAAAGTGACATGAAAAAAACAATCCCGTTCACAATTGTGCCCCAGAAAGTCAAGTACCTAGGAATCAGCTTAACTAAGGAAGTAAAGGACGTGTACAAAGAAAAATACAAAACAATACAGGAAATAAAAGAGAACACGAGAAAATGGAAAGATATCTCCTACACATGGATTGGGAGAATTAACATTGTCAAAACGGCAATACTTCCCAAAGCATTGTACAAATTCAATGCTATCGCTATCACGATACCCATGACATTCTTCAAAGGAATCGAGCAAACACTCCCGAAATTCATAGGGAACAATAAGCCCCCACAAATAGCTAAAGCAATTATTGGGGAAAAAGAAAATGGGAGGAATCAACCTCCCTAATTTCAAACTCTACTACAAAGCGGTAATAAAACAGCATGTTATTGGAACAAAGGGAGAGCTGCAGACCAATGGAAGAGGGTTGAATATACTGATATCTCCCCCAAAACCTATGATCATCTAATCTTTGATAAAGGAACAATAAATGTGAACTGGAGCAAGAAAACCCCATGAACAAAATGCACTGGCAAAACTGGACAGATACAAGCAAAAAATGGTCTCAGATGTCTGCATAACACCATGTACAGAAGTATGATCAAAATGGATTAAAGACCTCAACATCAGACCGGAATCCATAGGTTACATTGAAGACAAAGTTGGCAAAACCCTCCATGACATTGAAGTGAATGGTATCTTCAAAGATGACACGCCACTGGCCAACCAAATGAAAACAGAGATAGACAAATGGGACTATCTTAAACTAAGAAGCTTCTGCACCTCCAAAGAAACAGTGACCAAAATACAAAGAGAGTCTACAGAATGGGAAAGGGTATTCACCCAATACCTATCCGACAAGGGGTTAGTATCAAAGATATACAAAGTACTGGTTGAACTCCACAAGAACAAAACATCAAACCCCATCAAAAAATGGGGCAACAAAATGAACAGAAACTTTCTCAAAGAAGAAATCCGAATGGCTAATAGGCTCTACATCATTAATAATCATGGAGATACAGATCAAAACAACAATGAGATATCATCTCACACCACAGAGACTGGCCCACATCCAAAAGAAAAACATCAACTGGTGTTGGCGCAGATGTGGCGAGAAAGGGACCCTCCTTCACTACTGGTGGTAATACTGACTGGTTCAGCCCTTTTGAAAAACAGTATGGATGATTCTCAAAGACATAGAAATTGAGCTCCAATTTGACCCAGCAATACCACTCCTGGGAATATATCCCAGAGAGGCAAAAAGTATAGTCGAAGTGACATCTGCACTTATTTGTTCATTGCAGCACAGTTTTTCTTTCTTCTTTTTTTATTAGTGAAACACCATAAGGTACAGTTATAGACTTATAAATTTTTGTGCTTGGGTTTCAGTTATACAATGATCAAGTACCCATCCCTCCACCAGTGCCCATCCTCCACCATCACGGGTCCCAGCATCCCTCCCAACCCCAGTCCCCCCCCGTCCCACCCTGCCTCTGTGGCAGGGCATTTCCCCTTGTGCTCTCTCTCTTCTTTTGGGTACTGTGTTTTGCAAGAGAGGCATTGAGTGGCAATCATGTTTGGGCTATAGACTACTTTTAACATGCTTCTCCCACCCTGGGAGGGTCCTCACAACACCCTTTATTTGGTGCTCCCTTCTCTATCTGAGCTTCCTTTTCACCTAGCACGTGTGGCTGGCCTTCGAGTCATGGAGCAAAATTCCTGGTACTAATCTCAGCCATTCCTGGGTGTTAGTCTCCCGTTTTGTTGCCTTATGTTCCCCAGATGAATGCAATCTTTCTGTGTCTATCCCGCTCTTTCTGACTCATTTCGCTTAACATGATACTTTCCATGTAGTACCACTTGTATGTAAATTTCATAACTTCATCTTTTCTAACAGCTACATAGTACTCCATTGTGTAAATGTACCAAAGTTTCTTTAACCAGTCATCTGTTCTCGGGCACTCAGTTTTTTCCAGATTCTGGCTATTGTAAAGAGTGCTGCAATGAACAAACAATTGCAGATGTCACTTCGACTATACCTTTTTGCCTCTCTGGGATATATTCCCAGGAGTGCTATAGCTGGGTCAAATGGGAGATCAAATTCTAATTTTTTGAAAATCGTCCATACTGTTTTCCAAAAGGATTGGACCAGCCGGCATTCCCACCAGCAGTGAAGGAGGGTCCCTTTCTCGCCACATATGTGCCAGCACCAATTGCTTTTGTTCTTGTGGATGTGGGCCAGTCTCTGTGGTGTGAAATGATATCTCATTGTTGTTTTGATCTGCATCTCTCTGATGATTAGTGATGTAGAGCATTTTCTCATGTGCCTTTTTGCCATTCGGATTTCTTCTTTGCGAAAGTTTCTGTTCATTTCCTCGCCCCATTTTTTGATGGGGTTGGGTGTTTTCTTCTTGTGGAGTTCAACCAGTACCTTGTATATCCTTGATATCAACCCCTTGTCGGATGTGTATTTGGTGAATATCCTTCCCCATTCTGTTGGCTGTCTTTGTATTTTGGTCACTGTTTCTTTTGAGGTGCAGAAGCTTCTTAGTTTAAGATAGTCCCATTTGTCTATCTCTGTTTTCACTTGCTCGGTCAGTGGCGTGACATCTTTGAAGATATCATTAGCTTCAATATCATGGAGAGTTTTGCCAACTTTGTCTTCAATAAACATTATGGATTCCGGTCTGATGTTGAGGTCATAAATCCATTTCGATCTTACTTTTGTGCATGGCGTTAGGCAGAGATCTGAGCCCACCTTTTTGCATGTAGCCGTCCAGTTTTGCCAGCACAATTTATTAATGAGGCTTTCCCTGCTGCATTTCACTTTTCTTGCCCCCTTATCGAAGATTAGATGATTATATGTTTGGGAGGAGATGTCAGTATATTCAACTCTGTTCCATTGGTCTACAGCTCTGCCTTTATTCCAGTACCATGCTGTTTTAATTATTACTGCTTTGTAGTAGAGCTTGAAGTTAGGTAGGTTGATTCCTCCCATTTTCTTTTTCCCAAGAATTGCTTTAGCTATTCGTGGGGGCTTATTGTTCCATATAAATTTCAGAAGTGTTTGCTCCGTTTCTTTGAAGAATGTCATGTGTATCGTGATAGGGATAGCAGTGAATTTGTACAATGCTTTGGGAAGTATTGCCATTTTGACAATGTTGATTCTCCCCATCCATGAACAGGGGATATTTTTCCATTTCCTCGTGTCCTCTTTTATTTCCTGAAGTAGCGTTTTGTAGTTTTCTTTGTACAGGTCCTTTACTTCCTTAGTTAAGCTGATTCCCAGGTACTTGATTTTCTGGGGCACAATTGTGAGTGGGATTGTTTTCTTCATGTCGCTTTCTTCTCTTTCACTATTTGCGTATAGGAAAGCCATGGATTTTTGGGTATTGCTTTTATAGCCTGCCACTTTGCTATACAAGCCTATTGTTTCTAGGAGTTTCTTGGTAGAGGTTTCAGGGTTCTCTAAGTATAGTATCATGTCATCTGCGAATAGTGAAAGCTTAATTTCCTCTTTCTCTATCTGGGTGCCCTTAATATCTTTTTCTTGCCTAATCTCTATTGTAAGTACTTCCAGTACTATATTGAAAGGTAGTGGAGAGAGTGGGCATCCTTGTCTCGTCCCTGACCTTAGGGGGAAGGCTCTCAGTTTTCCCCCATTGAGGATGATGCTTGCTGTAGGTTTGTGGTAGCTGTCTTTAACTATATTGAGGAAAGTCCCCTCTATCCCCATTTTGGCAAGGGTTTTCATCATGAATGCGTGCTGTATCTTGTCAAATGCTTTCTCTGCATCTATTGATATGATCATATGATTTTTATCTTTTCTTTTGTTGATATGATGGATTATGTTGATTGATTTCCGAATGTTGAACCATCCTTGCATCCCTGGGATGAATCCCACTTGGTCATGATGTATGATCTTTTTGATGAGTTGTTGAATTCTATTGGCTAGTATTTTGTTGAGAATATTCGCATCCGTGTTCATCAGGGATATCAGCCTGTAGTTTTCTTTTCTTGTGGTGTCTTTGTTTCCTTTTGGTATTAGAGAGATATGGGCTTCATAAAAACTGTTTGGGAGAGTTTCTGTTTTTCAATTTCCTGGAAAAACTTGAGATGAACTGGCAATAGGTCCTCTTTAAATGTTTGGAAAAATTCGCTAGTAAATCCATCTGGGCCTGGTCTTTTGTTTTTGGGAAGACTTTTGACTACAGTTTCAATTTCCTTGATGTGAATAGGTCTATTCAGGTACTCTATATCTTCTTGATTCAGCTTTGGGAGATGATAGGAATCCAGGAATTTTTCCAATTCTTCTAGGTTCTCTTGTTCAGTGGCATACAGTCTTTCAAAGTAGTCTCTGATGATCTTTTGAATTTCTTTAGTTTCTGTTGTGATGTCCCCATTCTTATTTCTGATTCGATTTATTTGGGCTCTCTCTCTCTCTGTTTCTTTGTGAGTGTTGCTAGTGGTTTATCTATATTATTTATTTTCTCAAAGAACCAGCTCTTGGTTTTCTTGATCTTTAGGATTGTTTCTTTGTTTTCCATGTCATTGATTTCTGCTCTAAGTTTTATGATCTCTTTCCTTCTGCCTGGTTCAGGCTCTTTCTGTTGATCCTTTTCTAAGGTCTTGAGCTGTGAGGTCATGGTGTTTATGTGCAATGTTTCTACAGACCTAAGATATGCTTGCAGAGCTATAAATTTTCCCCTTAATACAGCTTTCGCTGCATCCCATAAGTTCTGGTAGTTTGTGTCTTCATTCTCATTTGTTTCCAGGTATCTTTTGATTTCATCCTTGACTTTGTTCCTGACCCACTCGTCGTTCAGCATCGAGTTGTTTAATTTCCAGGTGTTTGATTTTGTTCTCCGTGTCTGTGTGTGATTCACTTCTACCCTCAGTGCATCATGGTCTGAAAAGATGGCTGATACTATTTCTATCTTCCTGATTCTGTTGAGGTATGTTTTGTGTCCTAGTATATGGTTTATTTTGGAAAACGTTCCATGCGCACTGGAGAAGAATGTTTATTCTTTCTTTTGGGGGTGTAAAGCCCTGTATAGGTTTATAAGCCCTTTCTCTTCTATTTCTTCTTTCAAAGCCAATAATTCCTTGCTGGGTTTTGTTCTTGTTGATATATCCAGAGGTGATAAGGCGATGTTGAAGTCTTCAAGTTGTGTTGGTAGAGATGTCCTCCTTAAAATCTGTTAGCAGTTGTTTTAAATATTTAGCTGTTCCCTCATTAGGTGCGTATACATTTAAGAGTGTGATTTCTTCCTGTTGTACGTATCCCTTGATGAAGAGAAAATAGCCTTCACTGTCCCTTCTAATCTTTTTCAAGGTGAAATTAATGTTGTTGGATACTAATATGGCCACCCCAGCTTTTTTGAAGGAGCTGTGTGCTTGCAGGATTGTTTTCCACCTTTGACTTTGAGTCTGTGTTTGCTCTGGCTGTTGAGATGAGTTTCTTGTAGGCAGCAGAATGTTGGGTTCTGCCTCTGTATCCATTTTGCCACTCTATGTCTCTTAAATGGTGAATTTAGACCGTTGACCTTGAGAGAGAGAGTATGGTTATGGGGTTTTGTGTCATGTTTCTGTGCAGGTGTGTTGTGGTTGTAGGGTTTTTCTTGTCTTATAGTAGCCCCTTTAGCCCTTCTTTTAGGTTTGGTTTTGAGTCTATGAAGTTCCTGAGCTGCTGTTTATCTAGAAAATAGTGTACTATTCCTTCGATTTTGAGTGAGAGTTTAGCCAGATAGAGTATTCTCGGTGAAGCATTCATTTCAGTGAGTTTTTTCACTATATCTCGCCACTGCCTTCGGGCTTGTAGGGTTTCCTCTGATAAGTCTGCTGTGAATCTAAGGGGTTCTCCTTTGTATGTTATTTCCTTCTTTGCCCTTGCTGTTTGCAGTATTGTGTCTCTATCGGCAGCATCGATCATTCTAACTATGATATGTCTTGGAGTGTTTTTGTTCGGGTCTCTTTTAGCTGGCACCCTTCGGGCTCCTTGAACCTGAATGGCTGCATTGTGGAGCTCTGGGAATTTTTCAGCAATGATTTGTTTGACGGTGTTTTTTTCATTGGGATTGTTTCCCTGAGCTTCAGGTAGTCCAATGATTCTAATGTTGTTCCTCTTGGAATCATCTGCTAGGACTCTGATTCTCTGTAGAGCTATTTTGAGGTCCCTTGCCACTGTTGTTGCATGCTGGCTTGGTGCAGATGATCTTCCAGCTCACTGATTCTCTCTCTTCAGCTGCGGTCATTGTATTGTTAAGAGAAGAGACTGAGTTTCTCATTTCATCTACGGAATCTTTTAATTGTGACATTTCTGCTCTCACTTCTTCGAGTAATTTGTCGAGTTTTTCTGTGGTGTTACTGGCTGTCTGTCTGACTGTTTCATTGAGTTGATTGAACATCTTCATGACTTTCCATCTGAATTCTATGTCAGAGAGTTCCCTGAGGTGAGTGGTATTGACAGAATCTTCTAGATTGTTTTCGTTGTCCTCCCCTTGTGGTGGGGATTTTCTTTGTTTCTTCATATTGCTGTGTAGGTTGGGGACTAGATTCCTTGGGGACTAGGTTCCTTAGTATGGGTAAACAACCTGCGGCTGTGTGAGCATTGGCCCGCTGGAAAATAGGCCACACCCACTTCTGAAGCCACGCCCACTCGTGAAGAGGCCACTCCTCTACGGAAACCTGGGTTTGGGATGAGATGGGCACCGAGTGAGGAGTGAAGAGGGGAGGGCAGACACTCAGAACTACTTTTCTCCAGGCATCTGGGGAGACATCTGGGGTCTTCGTAGCACAGTTTTTCAATAGCCAGAATCTGGAAAAAACCTGAGTGCCTGAGAACAGATAACTGGTTAAAGAAACTTTGGTATATCTACACAATGGAGTACTATATAACTGTTAGAAAAGATGAAGTCATGAAATTTACATACAAGTGTTACTACATGGAACATATCACGCTAAACAAAATGAGTCAGAAATAAAGGGACAGACATAGAAAGATTGCATTCATTTGAGAAAAATAAAGTCAACAAAATAGGAGATTAACACCCAAGAATAGCCGAGATAAGTACCAGGATGTTTACTCCATGGTTTGGAGGCGCCAACCGCACATGCTAGGGGAAAGGGCAGCTGAGATAGAGAAGGGAGCACCAAATAAAGGGTTTGGGAGGATCCTGCCGATTGGAGATGCATGCTGAAAGTAGACTATAGACAGAACATAATTGACACTCAGTGCTTCTTTTGCAAACCACAGTACCCAAAAGGAGAGAGAGAACAAAAGGGAATGCCCTGCCACAGAGGCAGGGTGGGGTGGGGGGATGGGGGTGGGAGGGATACTGGGATCTGTGGTGGTGGAGAATGGGCTTTGGTGGAGGGATGTATCGATCATTGTATAACTGAAACCCAAGCACAAAAATTTGTAAATCTACAACTGTATCTCATAGTGTTTCACTAATAATTTTTTAAAAAAATAAAATAAAATAAATGGCAAGGCCAGCTACACTGATATAAAATGATAACAGATGAAAAGGAAGAAAATGGTTATTAAACATCACACGTCATAATTCCGGCCCTAATATCTAAGATACTGACAACACTCACAAAGCTCCAAACCAGGAAATTCTGACTGTAAATCCTCCATCATAAAATGGTGTGAGGACACACATAGAGACTTCCCTAGAGGTGACATCCCTGTGTACTTACTGTAGGCATATAAAGTGTTTATCAGCACTGACTGTCAGGGAAATATCAATCAGAAACACAGAGGTGGATCTTCTCAGCCCAGCAGCGTAGCCGATATCGAGACTGGAAACAACAAGTGTGGGATGGGATGTCCCCAGAGAGGAATGTGGTTTCAAGGTTGGTTTGTAATATCAATGTTTGGTTCGACTTCAATGAAAAGTAGTAAGGATATTTATAAAAATTAGTTAAATCAAAATTTCCACAGTATGAATAGTTTTCTGACTTTGTGATTATTGATGATTAAATAAATATTTTAATAAAAATAGTTACTATCTGATCAAGTGTTTTTGCTTGGATAGCTACACCCAAACCTGAATAGCTTAATTTGTGAAGATATATGTAAACATGTGCTTGTTGTAGTGTTTAATGGCAGGACATGGAAACTATCCTAATTCTTCATGACAGTTAGGCTACTTGCATATATTTCTAACTTGTTGTCTCATTTAATGTCTATGCAAAATACTAGGAAATTTCTATAAAATGTGAAAATAGACATTCCATTGTAAGGGAGAAACTGACGCCATGACAGGCGGCAGAAATGAGAAAAATCAGGTTGGCCTCAGGTTCAGTTGCTGGAACTGAAACAGATTCAGTTTTCCAGCACTAAAACAATGAGTAACTAGTGAACTTGAACCCACCTGGGAAAGTTCCAGGGCTCAGCAAGTGGTCTCAGTTCATTGAGTTCTCACAATGCTACAGAAGTTGCTTTTTGTTAACCCTACAAGGAGAAGTATATGTAATCATAAAATTGGTACTGATACTGGAAATTATTGTTTAATTGCTGCCTAACTACTGTTACCCTAGACACTTGCCAAAACACCTTTGTCTCGTAACTAAGTAAGGTTCTTTTTGAAACAATAAGGCATGTACTGCTTATGTCATTAAACTTTTATAAACTTCTTGCTCCCCAAAGCCGTGGTCGTTATCAAGAAACCACCCTGTGGGTGAGATAGTTGAGCCCAGTATACTGGAATAAAACTCCGACTGCTTTTGCATTATCGTGTTCATGTCTCTGTCTGTCCTTCCGCGTGGGAACCCAGAATCCTGAGCTTAACACCATGTAACCCAGTGATTCCACTTTAAGCATCATTGCCCAAATGTGAAAACATCAATTTGAGAAGATATAAATAAACATAATTTCAGTGCAACATTTGATATACTGACCAAGACATGGAAATAATACAGTGCTTAATGACAGTTTCATGGATAAGAAGTTGTGGTGTTTTCACAGTGAGTACTATGCAGCTACAGAAAAAGAATTATCACAGTTTGCTGCAACATGGATGGAAGTCAAAAATACCAAGTTAAATGAAGTAAGTCTGAGAGAAGGAAAAATGCGGATGACTTCATTCATCTGTGGTAACAGAGAACAGAACGTCAGGATGGGCAGGATCCAATGATAACGGCCCCTGCATCCTAACCACACTCTGGGGTTTCCGAGAGGAGTCAGGTCGTGGCTCAGATCACTGGGAAGAGGAGGCCAGCACAGGGGCTACAGGAGAGTGTGGGGGTCTGTGGGGATTTGGTGCTGGGAGAAGTGCAGGGAGTTTGGGACCCACCAGCATCAACACTCAGACTATTGTCATTGTGTTCCCTCAGTAACAAAAAAGAAAGTAATGAGATAAATCTCTTCTTGTGAAAAGGAATGACTTTTTTGAAGAAAAATTAACCACACTTGACCTAATGGGATGTAACAGTCTCTAAGGTAAATTGAACACGAGATAGAATAAAAAACAATTTTGTACTAGAAATGAAAGTAATAAGTAAAATTAACATGCTTGGTTTATTAAAATTGTTTAACGTATTTCAATAAAAAGAAAATAAAATGATCTCCCAAAAGGGGGGAAAAGAGTTGTAAAAGAATGAAGATTCAGAATCTTTACTGCAAACCACAATGCTGAAAAAGAGAGAGAGAGACAGAGAGACAGAGAGACAGAGATAGAGGCAGACACAAAGACAGAGAAAGAGACAGACAAAGAGACAGAGTGAGAGAGACAGAGAAAAAGAGAGAGAGAGAAGAAAAGTGCTGCCATAGGGACTGGAGCTACAGTACAGCGGGTAGGGCGTTTGCCTTGCATGTGACTGACCCGGGTCCGATCCCCGGCATCCCATATGGTCCCCTAAGCACCGCCAGAAGTAATTCCTGAGTACAGAGCCAGGAGTAATCCCTGGCATTGCTGGGTGTGGCACAAAAAGCAAAATTTTTTTAAAAAAGCCTGCCATAGAGGTAGGCGGCAGGGTGGAGGGGCTGAGATGTGGGCAGTGATGGGAGGGAAACTGGAAATGTCCATGGTGGAGGGAAGGGTGTTCGAACACTGTATGACTAAAACCTAAGTATGAACATCTTTGCGAAGATCTCACAGTGATACAAAAATGACTATCAGAAAGATAAAATTTAAAAAAGAGAGAAGAAAGAAGAGAATGTAACCACTTTATTAACACATTTCAAAAAAAAAAAGAAAATGATCTCCCAAAAAACAGGGAAAAAGAGTTGTAAAAGAATGAAGACTCAGTACGTTTACTGCAAACCACAATGCTGAGAGAGAGAGAGAAAGAGAGACAGAGACAGAGACAAAGACAGAGAGAGAGTGATACAATAATAATTGTATCATAAAATTTTTTTTTTAAAAAATAAAGAAGTGTCCCACCTGCTCATGGACACAGCCCTGCAGTCCCAGGGGCACAGCGCCGCCTGGTGATCGCATGCACCCCTGCAATTCCCATGTTTCCTTCAGCAGGTTTGTGTCTGGGCTCACAGGGACTTACCCTAACTGTGTCTCTTGCACAATAATACATGGCTGTGTCCTCAGTTACTGAGTTGCTCAGTTTTAGGTAAACCTGATTCTTGGAGGTGTCCCTGGTGATGCTGAGTCGGGACTGAAGACTTGGCCTATAGTATGTGTTTCCATTATACAGTATACGACCAATCCAATCCAGTCCTTTTCCAGGGGGTTGGCAGACGCAGTTCACATTATAGTCGGTTAGAGAGAATCCCTACAACTGGTCTCATTCACCTGCCCCTGAAGGCTTCAACGACATGGCAGCACTGAGAAGGATAAGAAAGGAGAGGCCAACAAAATCTAAAGGCTGAACTAGGCTGCCATAACGAAGGAAGACAAAAATGATCGTCTGTACTTTCAATGCACGTACAATAGCATCAGATGTATCCATCGAGGACCTGATAGTACAAGCGCGAATGATCAAGTACGACATCATTGGTCTGACCAAAACAAGAAGGCATGAATCTCACCATACCGTTTTCGACACTGGAGAAGAATTTTTCCTCGGAACATGCGATAAAAGAGGTGTCGGAGGCGTCGGTGTCCTTGTCAACACAAACTTGGCAAGAGCATTGATTCATTCGAATGCCTAACAACCTGAATCAGACGTTTACATTTGAATAGATATGGCTCACTTCCTGCAGTTTCTATCTTCGTTGTCTATGCACCAACATCTCATTATGATGAAAGAGAAATCGAGAAGTTCTACATGGAGCTGGAGAAGTTCTATAAAGAAGACCACACCTTCTACAAGATCATTGTGGGTGATTTTAATGCCAAGATAGGACCGAGAAGATCAGCTGAAGAACTTCACATCGGGACCCATGGCCTAGACTGGAAGAAACAGGGTGAGAGACTGTCTGAGTTCATCATGTCGACCAAGACCATCCATGGTAACTCAGAGTTCCAGAAGGCAGAATCTAAACGTTGGACATGGGAGTCAACCGGTGGACGATTCCACAACGAAATAGACCACATCATATTCAATCGACGGTTTTGCCTGACCGATGTCTCTGTTGTCCCAAAATTTCGAAGGGGATTGGACCACCGTCTCCTTCATGCAAAATTCTACTTCACAGAGTGGGGAGAAAGGGCTGCAAAGTTCATAAAGAGAACTCCCAGAACGACCACCAACTGGGAACTCTTTGGCATTATTGCGGCAACATGGGAAGAAGCCATTGTTGACAACATTGACGAGGAATACGATCGACTGGTTTAGCACCTCCATGAATGTGCGAGGAATGCCAAGAGAGAGATAGCCACAATAAAACGCCCGTCTTCGAAAACTCTTGAGCTAATTCACCAGCGTGGTTTGACGCATGCCTCAGGCAACCGCAAGCTAACGTCCGAGCTCGCAAAGCAGTGCAGAGTTGCGATCAAGGAAGACCTCAAAGAGAGAAGAGCAGAAGTACTGGTAGATGAGGCAGAACCTGGGAAAAGTATTCGTTACGACCGCCTGTCCTTCGCCAACTACAAGACCAGGATGACTGCCCTCCGACGTCCTGATGGATACATCACATCTTCCAGAATGGCAATGGAGAAGATTATCCATGACTTCTACTCAAATCTCTTCGATAGCCATGTCCACTTGCCAACATACCAAATTCCACAGGATGGATATGTCGTTCCCGACGTTCTCCCTTCCGAAATCCGACAAGCCATTTCATCGGTAAAGAAGCAAACAGCACCCGGCCCAGACAAGGTCAGACCTGAACACCTAAAGAACTTGCCGTCAGTACTAATCAATACACTGCCTCGGCTCTTCACTCGCTACCTGTCTGAATGCAAGGTTCCGTCCCAATGGAAAACCAGCAGGACCGTACTACTGTTCAAGAAGGGAGACATCCATGACATTGGCAACTATCGCCCGATCTGCCTATTGTCTATCATCTACAAGTTATTCACTTGAGTCATCCTAAATAGGATTGGCAGAACACTAGATGAAGTACAACCATGCGAGCAAGCCGGGTTCCGCAAAGGATTCAGCACCATCGACCATATCCACACGATAACCAAGCTCATTGAGGTTTCTTGGGAGTTCAAGATGCCGCTCTGTTTAACGTTCATTGATTTAAAGAAGGCCTTTGATTCTGTTGAGATGTAAGCAGTCATTGAAGCCCTAGCCAATCAGGGCATTCAAGCCCAATACATCAGGATCCTCCGTGAGCTGTATTGTGGATTCACTACCAGGATCTCACCATTCTACAAAGAAGTGATCGTTGATGTCAAGAGAGGGGTGAGGCAGGGTGATACCATTTCACGGAAACTCTTCAGTGCCACCCTCGAGAACATCATGCGACGACTGGAATGGGAAGGAATGGGAGTGAAGATCGATGGTCGGCAACTACACCACCTCTGCTTTGCTGATGACATTGTTTTAATAACACCAAACATCAGCCAAGCAGCACAAATGCTGGCCGACTTTGACCGTGAGTGTGGAAAGGTAGGACTACAGCTGAATCTTATGAAGACAATGTTTATGAGAAACAGCCTCATTCCTGATGCCCCATTCGCTCTCAATGGAACGACCATCTCCAAATGCAACAGCTATGTGTACCTAGGTCGAGAAGTCAACATGACAAATGACCTGGTACCCGAGCTGCGCAGGAGAAAGAGAGTGGCTTGGAACGCCTTCAAGAACGTCGAAGAAATAGCTAAGAGGATGAAGAACCTCCGGCTCCAGGCACTTCTCTTTGATTCCACTGTTCTTCCTGCATTAACATATGCCTCAGAGACCTGGGTCCTATGCAAACAAGATGAGAATGCTATTCAGGTCTCCCAAAGAAGAATAGAAAGAGCTATGCTTGGAATATCACGTTTCACTCAAATGAGAGAAAAAATCCGGAGTTCCAACATCCGTCGACGATCAAGAATCAGGGACACTGTCTCATTTGCCAAGGTGTCAAAAATCAGATGGGCTGGTCACATAATGAGATTTAAAGAGGACCGCTGGACTAGAGCTGTTACTGACTGGATTCCACTGGATGTCAAAAGACCCTGTGGCCGCCCACCTACCAGATGGTCAGACTTCTTCGTCAAGATCATGGACGATCGGTTTGAGACTCTTCATGATCCCAGTGCGAACAGATGCCATTGGGCTACACTAACACGCGACAGGGACAAATGGAGACGTTACTGGTGCCCGCTCGAGGAAATCAACGACTAACGGGAAGTTAAGTGATTAAGTGATTAAGAGAGAATCCAGAGACTGAGCAGGTGAGGGACAGTGTCTGCGAGGGCATCACCAGGCTTGGTACCGACTCCTGCAGCTGTACCTGGGACAGGACACCTGGGGACAGAGACCCACATTGAGTCACGGGCTCAGAGGCCCCATGCCAAACGTGAAGTCTCTGTCCAGGGGATACTCACATCCAGGAGCTGCCACCAGAAAGAGGAGGAACCAGCGCTGATGCACATTTCTGCCCACGAGGTCCATGATCTCAGACACTGTGTCAGGGGGAGAGGGAGCTCGAGTTGGGGTGAGTGTGAACGTGGTTTTAATCCTGGGTCCTGAGTGCAGATTTGCATGGGGGAGCCTCTGTAGAGAAAGGAGGGGACTCGGGGGAGGCTGGTGTGTGGGCTCCCTGGGAGTAGGTGCTGACTGTGGCTCAGAGCACTCAGGCCTGTACCTGGGGCCCTGTGGGAACTGGGCCTCTTCCTCCCGCACAGGAAACGTGCTGTCAAGATCTCAGGAAACAGGAATTGCTGAGGGTAAAATGGCAGGTGGGGAGGAGAGTCCCCGTGTCCCAGGTCCCTGATGACCAAACCCAGCCCCCCAGGATCTCTACCCTCTAGACAAGCCCCTGTCCCTCCATGTCCCTCGGTGGTTGCTAATGTTCTTCCACTGCAGATGGAAAACCTGGGACCAAACAGGCAGTGTAACAGTCACAGGAAATTCTGACTTGGCTCCGTCCAATCCATGGTTAATCAATTTTCACTCTATTTACTCTCTCATCTTCCATGAACATTCCTTCCCCTGAAGCAGCATCACTCCCTAATTTCAAGATAATTATTAGGGTGGATTTTTTCACTGTTAATTGTTTTGTATTGGGACAAGGAAGGTGCTTATGCCTAGGTGACCTTCCTGGTGTGGTTGGTATGGACAATAGCACCTAAACCTGGCCAGTCCTGTGTATATCTCAGTGTCCAAAAGATGATCTTGAACCTCAGGACCCTATTCTTGGGATTCATCACAGAAGAATCCAAACCCATGTTTTATTCTTAGAAAGACCCAGTAAAGGGTCCTCAGCACACAATCTATTGGGCCAGAGTTTTGGTCTTTGTATAAAGACTCACACATGCTACAAATGTACAGTTTGCAAGCCTTACCCTGCCCCCAAATGGATGAAACTTAGACACAGTCTGTCTCACATAAGTGCACCCCTAATTTTATGGAGCACCAGAGGGTTGAATTAAATCTAAGGAACCAGAAACTGTGCTTCATAATTGGATGTTTTAAGAAGTCAGCATTTATTGCTGGAGCGATAGCACAGCAGGTAGGGCATTTGCCTTGAACTCAGCCGCCCTGGGTTCGATTCCCAGCATCACATATGGTCTCCCAAGCAGAAGCAGGAGTAATTCCTGAGTGCATGAGCCAGAAGTAACCCCAGTGCATCGCCAGGTGTGACCCAAAAAGAAAAAAAAGTCAGCATTAAACATCAAAAGTTACCAAAACACCCAGCAGGTTCAACAAGATTCTACCAAAAATAAACACAGAGATAGACAAACAGAAACTCAGGCAACGTTATTACTGAGATGGATGAGTATTCCACTTCATGAACATGATGGCTCTAACAGGATTAATAAACATTCTCTATATAAATCCCATGGCTTGCCAAGGCTCTGTTCCAGAGCTCCTGCAAGCTCAGGATGGTGAATCCTCACAGATCTGACCCCACCTGCACTGTCTCTGTGAACGCCAGCACTGGCAGCAGTTTGCAGGGGAGATGGACCTCCAGACCTCAGATATAGCCTGGAGAGGATGATGAGATGCACAATGATGGGACTGTTTCCGAAAGATACAACACTAGACAACAGGGAACATTCTTGAATTTATAAAACTTGTTTCCAACCACCAACTTTGATGGTAGATTTTATAAAATATTAAAAATTTATTTTCAGCATGCATTTCTGGAGTGGTGCATAATTTGAAGATGCATTTCTATTTTCTTTTTTTTATTTTTTAAATTTATTTTTTATTAGTGAAACACCATGAGGTACAGTTGTAGATTTACAAATTTTTGTGCTTGGATTTAGGTCATATCATGATCAAATACCCATCCCTCGACCAGTGCCCATTTTCCACCACCAGGATAATATCCCTCCCCGCCCATCCCCCCCATCCCCCCCTGTCACTGTGGCAGGGCATTCCCTTTTGTTCTCTCTCTCCTTTTTGGTGTTGTGATCAGCAAAAGAGGCATTGAGTGGCAAACATGTTCAGTCCAGTCTACTTTCAAACTGCATTTCCCCTCCTGGGAGGATCCTCCAAACACCCTCCATTTGGTGCTCCTTTCTCTATCTGAACTGTCCTTTCCCCTAGAATACCAGGCTGGCCTCTAAGCTATAGAGTAATCCTCGTGGTGTTGATCTCAGCTATTCTTGGGTATTAATCTCATATTTTGTTATTTTATATCCCCCAGATGAATGCAATCTTTCTCTGTCTATCCCTCTCTTTCTGACTCATTTCACTTAGCATGATACTTTCCATATTGTACCACTTGTATTTAAATTTCATGACTTCATCTTTTCTAAGAGCTACATAGTACTCCATTGTGTAGATGTGCCAAAGTTTCTTTAACCAGTCATCTGTTCTTGGGCACTCAGGTTTCTTCCAGTTTCTGGCTACTGTAAAGAGTGCTTCAATGAACAAACAAGTGCAGATGTCACTTCAGCTACACATTTTTGCCTCTCTGGGATATATTCCCAGGAGTGGTATCTCTGGGTCAAATGGAAGCCCAATTTCTAATTTTTTGAGGAACGTCCATACTGTTTTCCAAAAGGGCTGAACCACTCGGCATTCCCACCAACAGTGAAGGAGTGTCCCTTTCTCGCCACATCCGCGCCAGTATCGGTTGCTTTTGTTCTTTTGAATGTGGGCCAGTCCCTGAGGTGTGAGATGGTATCTCATTGTGGTTTTGATCTGCATCTCCCTGATGATTAATGATGTAGAGCATTTTCTCATGTGCTTTTTTGCCATTCGGATTTCTTCTTTGAGAAAGTTTCTGTTCATTTCATTGCCCCATTTTTGGATGGGGTTGGATGTTTTCTTCTTGTGGAGTTCAACCAGTATTTTGTATATCCTGGATATCAACCCCTTGTCAGATGTGTATTCGGTGAATATCCTTTCCCATTCTGTAGACTATCTTTGTATTTTGGTCACTGTTTCTTTGGAGGTGCAGAAGCTTCTTAGTTTAAGATAGTCCCATTTATCTATCTCTGTTTTCACTTGCTCAGCCAGTGGCGTGTCATCTTTGAAGATACCGTTCACTCCAATGTCATGGAGGGTTTTGCGAACTTTGTCTTCAATGTACCTTATGGTTTCTGGTCTGAGGTTGAGGTCTTTAATCCATTTTGATCTTACCTTTGTACATGGTGTTAGGCAGAGTTCTGAGCCTATTTTTTTGCATGTAGCCATCCAGTGATGTCAGCACAATTTGTTAAAGAGGCTTTCCTTACTCCACTTCATATTTCTTGCATGTTTATCAAAGATTAGATGATCATATTATTGAGGGGGGATGTCAGTGTATTCAACTCTATTCCATTGGTCTGCAGTTCTGCCTTTGTTCCAGTACCATGCTGTTTTGATTATTACTGCTTTGTAGTAAAGTTTGAAGTTAGGGAGGTTGATTCCTCCCATTTTCTTTTTCCCAAGAATTGCTTTAGCCATTCTTGGGGGCTTATTGTTCCATATAAATTTCAGCAGTGTGTGCTCCATTTTTTTGAAGAATGTCATGGGTATCCTTATAGGGATTGCATTGAATTTATACAATGCTTTCGGTAGTATTGCCATTTTGACAATGTTAAGTCTCCCGACCCATGAGCAGGGGATATCTTTCCATTTCCTCATGTCCTCTTTTATTTCCTGAAGTAGCGTTTTGTAGTTTTCTTTGTACAGATCCTTTACTTCCTTAGTTAAGCTGATTTCTAGGTACTTGATTTTCTGGGGCACGATTGTGAACGGGATTGATTTTTTCATGTAGATTTCTTCTCTCTCACTGTTTGCGTAGAGGAAAGCCATGGACTTTTGTATATTGATTTTATAGCCTGCAACTTTACTATACAAGTCTATTGTTTCTAGGATTTTTTTGGTGGATGTTATTGGGTTCTCTAAGTAGAGTATCATATCATCTGCGAATAGTGAGAGCTTGATTTCTTCCTTTCCTACCTGAATGCCCTTAATATCTTTTTCTTGCCCAATTGCTATTGCAAGTACTTCCAGTACTATTTTGAACAGCAGTGGAGAGTGGGCATCCTTGTCTCGTCCCTGATCTTAGAGGGAAGGCTCTCAGTTTATCCCCATTGAGGATGATGCTTGCTATAGGCTTGTGGTAGATGGCTTTAACTACGTTGAGGAAAGTCCCCTCTATACCCATTATGGCTAGGGTTTTCATCATAAAGGGGTGCTGGATCTTGTCAAATGCTTTCTCTGCATCTATTGATATGATCATATGCTTTTTATCTTTTCTTTTGTTGATATGATGGATTATGTTGATTGATTTCCAGCTGAATCTTACGAAGACAATGTTTATGAGAAACAGCCTTGTTCCTGACGCCCCATTCGCTCTCAATGGAACGACCATCTCCGAATGCAACAGCTATGTGTACCTAGGTTGAGAGGTCAACATGACAAATGACCTGGCACCCGAGCTGCGCAGGAGGAAGAGAGCGGCTTGGAGCGCCTTCAGGAACGTCGAAGAAATAGCTAAGAGGACGAAGAACCTCCGGCTCCGGGCACATCTCTTTGATTCCACTGTTCTTCGTGCATTAACATATGCCTCAGAGACCTGGGCCCTACGCAAACAAGATGAGAACGCTATTCAGGTCTCCCAAAGAAGAATAGAAAGAGCTATGCTTGGAATATCACGTTTCACTCAAGTGAGAGAAAAAATTCGGAGTTCTGATATTGGTCGACGATCAAGGATCAGGGACGCTGTCTCATTTGCCAAGGTGTCGAAAATCAGATGGGCTGGTCACGTAATGAGATTTAAAGACGACCGCTGGACTAGAGCTGTTACCGACTGGATTCCACGGGATGTCAAAAGACCGCGTGGCCGCCCACCTACCAGATGGCCAGACTTCTTCATCAAGATCATGAACGATCGGTTTGAGGCCCTTCATGTTCCCGGAGCGAAGAGATGCCATTGGGCTACACTAGCATGCGACAGGGACAAATGGAGACGTTACTGGCGCCCGCTCGAGCAAATCGACGACTAACGGGAAGTTAAGTGATTAAGTGATTAAGTGATTTCCAAATGTTAAACCATCCTTACATCCCTGGGATGAATCCTACTTGGTTATGGTGTATGATTTTTTTGATGAGTAGTTGTATTCTATTTGCTAGTAGCTTGTTGAGGATCTTTGCATCTGTGACCATCAGGGATATCGGCCTGTAGTTCTCTTTCTTTGTGTTATCTCTGTCTGCTTTTGGTATCAGTGTGATATTTGCTTCGTAGAAACTGTTCGGAAGTGTTTTTGATATTTCAATTTCGTGGAAAAGCTTAATGAGGATTGGGAGTAAGTCTTCTTTAAAGATTTGGAAGAATTCACTGGTGAATCCATCCGGGCCAGGGCTTTTGTGCTTGGGGAGACTTTTTATTACCATTTCAATTTCCTTGATGGTGATAGGTCTGTTCAGGTATTCCAGGTCTTCTTGGTTCAGCCTTGGGAGTCTGTAGGAGTCTAGAAATTTATCCATTTCCTCGAGGTTTTGATGTTCCGTGGCATAAATCTTCTCAAAGTATTTCCTGAGGATCCTTTGAATTTCTGTAGTTTCTGTTGTAATGACCCCCTTTTCATTTCTGATTCGGTTTATTAGGGTTTTCTCTCTCCCTTTCTTTGTGAGTTTTGCTAGGAGCTTATCGATCTTGTTAATTTTCTCAAAGAACCAGCTCTTGGTTTCATTGATCTTTCGCATTGTTTTTTGGGTTTCCATCTCATTAATCTCTGCTATGAGTTTTACTATTTCCTTCCTCCTGTTAGGGTTGTGCTCCTTTTGTTGGTCCTTCTCCAAGTTCTTAAGCTGTGAGGTTAGTTTATTTATGTGGGCTCGCTCCTCCTTTCTGAGGAATGCTTGTAGAGCTATAAACTTTCCTCTTAAGACCACTTTTGCTGTGTCCCATAAGTTTTGGTAACTCGTGTCCTCATTTTCATTCATATCTAGGAATCTTTTGGTTTCCTCTTTAATTTTCTGTCTAAGCCACTCGTTAATAGCGCACTGTTTAATTTTCAGGTGTTTGATTTAGTTTTCTGTTTTTGTGTGTGATTTACTTCTAATTTCAGCGCATTATGGTCTGAGAAGATTGTTGATATAATTTCTATCTTCTTCATTTTATGGAGGCATGTTTTTTGGCTCAGCATGTGGTCTATCTTGGAGAATGTTCCATGTACGCTTGAGAAGAATGTGTATTCAGCTTTTTGTGGATGAAGTGTCCTGTATATATCTACTAAGTCCCTTTCTTCCATTGTTTCCCTCAGATGAAGTATGTCCTTGGTAAGCTTGAGTCTGGTTGATCTATCAAGAGGTGACAAAGTGGTGTTGAAGTCTCCCACTAGTATTGTGTTGCTATTGATGTCTTTTTCCAAATCTATGAGTAGTTCTTTTAAGTACTTTGCTGGTCTCTCATTAGATGCATATACATTTATTATTTTAAGTTCTTCCTGTTGTACAGATCCTTTGATCAATAGGAAATGGCCTTCACTGTCTCTTATGACCTTCTTCACTCTGAAATCGATGTGGTCTGATATTAGGATGACTACCCCAGCTTTTTTCTGGGAGCTGTTTGCCTGTAGGATTGTTTTCCAGCCTTTGACTCTGAGCCTGTGTTTGCTTTGACTATTGAGATGTGTTTCTTGCAGGCAGCAGAATGTTGGGTTCAATTTTCGAATCCATCCTGCCACTCTATGTCATTTAATTGGTGCCTTTAGCCCATTGACATTGAGAGAGATTATTGTTATGGGATTTTGTCCCATTGTTCTGTTGAAATTTGGTGTATTTGAGGGGCCTTTCTTGCCTTAAAGTAGCCCATTTAGTTGTTCTTGTAACCATGGTTTTGAGTCTATGAAGTTCTTGAGCTGTTGTTTGTCTGTGAAACTGTGTGTTGTTCCTTCTATTATGAATGAGAGTCTTGCTGGGTAAAGTATTTTTGGAGAGGCATTTATTTCATTGAGTTTTTTCACTATGTCCCACCACTGTTTTCGGGCCCTGAGGGTTTCATCAGAAAAATCAGCTGTGAATTTTAAGGATGCTCCTTTGTAAGAGATTTCTTTCTTCGATCTTGCTGCTTTCAGAATTTTGTCTCTGTCTAAGGTTTTGGTCATTTTGATCAGGATGTGTTTTGGGGTATTTTTATTCGTATTTCTTCTAGCTGGTACCCTTCGGGCCTCCTGGACGTGGTCACAAGTTTTCTTCAGCTCTGGGAATGTTGTAGCAATGATTTCTTTGACAGTTTCCTCTTCATCAAGGTTTTCTTCCTGTCCCTCTGGGACTCCAATAATTCTTATGTTACCCCTCTTGGCTTCGTCACGATCTTCTCTTGCCATCTGTTCTCGAACTGTGAGTCTCTTTTCCATTTTCTGCTCATTTCTGGCAAGTCTCTGAACTTGATCTTCGAGCTCACTGATTCTGTTCTCAGCCGCTGTTACTCTGCTGCTGAGGCCTTCCACTGAGGTTTTCAATTTGCCTACGAGATTTTTCAGGTCTGACATTTCCGATTGCATTTTCCTCATTTCTGCCTTCAAATCCTCTTATCTTTTATTGGCATTGCTTTCCATTGTTTCTTTTAGTTCCCTAAGCATCCTAAGTAGCTCCATTCTGAATTCCTTGTCAGAGAGGTTGTCTAACGCTATAGTACTGTTGCTGTCTTCTGGGCTAGCCTCGTGAATAATAAAGTTTGGTGGGATTTTGCGTTGCTTTACCATTGTGACCAGTGTGGTTTGGTCCTTCACGGTCACTGTTACTGTTCTGGTTAAGTGAGGAGAGACTGTCAGGAGCCGTTCAGTTTTGTTGCTGCTAGATGAGCCTCTTTTACCTTTCTGAGTCTGACCTTCTACTCAATCAGGCATTATTCTTTGTTTTATAACTGACATTGAGTGAAACTTTTGGAGGAGGTGCTATTTACTACTGAGCTTGTACAGCTATTTTCAAACAGGACTTTTGTTGGAAATGGAGTAGGCGAGTGGGATGTTGTTGAATTGTAGTAGAAGAGGTGAGAAATTTTTGGTTGGTATTAGGTGACAAGTTGATGAAAAGGATGAAAGGATTAAGGTCCAAATTGCTTGGAGTGAGTGATATACCTGCGGCCGCATAAGCGGCTGTCCGCCAGGAAGAAGGCCATGTCCACTTTTGGGAGGCCACGCCCCCTTCTTAGAGACCATGCCCCTAGCCAGTCCCCGGCCACTCCCTCCCAGGATCCTGGATGGGGCGGGGGGAGATGGACTGCTGGGCAGGCCGGTCCCGGAGCTGGACACGCGGCGGGGTCCGCGCTGTCCTCCGGCAGGGATCGGTGGGTGGGCAGGGCAGCTGGGGTCAGGGGCGGGCCTCGACTGGGCTCCTCCAACCCACCTGGATGGGGGGGGCGATGGAGTGCTGGGCAGGCCGGTCCCCGAGCTGGACACGCGGCAGGGTCCGCACTGTTCTCCGGCTGGGATCGGTGGGGGGGCGGTGTGGCTGGGGTCAGGTGCGGGCCTCGCCTGGGCTCCTCCAACCCACCTGGATGGGGGGCCGATGGACTGCTGTGCGGGCCAGTCCCCGAGCTGGACACGCGGCGGGGTCTGTGTTGTCCTCCAGGGGGGATCGGTGGGCGGGCGGTGTGGCTGGGGTCAGGGGAGGGCCTTGGCTGGGCTCCTCCAACCCACCTGGATGGGGGGGTCGATGGACTGCTGAGTGGGCCGGTCTCCAAGCTGGAAGCGTGGCGGGGTCCGCGCTGTCCTTCGGCGGGGATCGGTGGGCCGCATTTCTATTATCAATGCTTCTTGACACATATTGTAGGTGTTTCACTCTTACAGATTTATAATGAAATATCCTTGTTTATCATTTGGAATTTCTTAGAAAGACGGTAAGAAATCAAATAGAAATGAATGAAAGCCCAGATCATAATTTTGTATTTTTTATTGTTAGACAGTCCTGGATGAAAGAGATATCTTTTAATTTTGTTCATAATAGCAATTTGGATGGATTCAATGAAACCATTTAATCACTTAACTTCCCGTTAGTCGTCGATTTGCTCGAGCAGGAGCCAGTAATGTCTCCATTTGTCCCTGTCACGTGCTAGTGTAGCCCAATGGCATCTGATCGCTCTGGGAACATGAAGAGCCTCAAACCGATTGATCATGATCTTGATGAAGAGGTCTGACCTTCTGGAAGGTGGGCGGCCACGCAGTCTTTTGACATCCTGTGGAATCCAGTCAGTAACAGCTCTAGTCCAGCGGTCGTCTTTAAATCTCATTACGTGACCAGCCCATCTGATTTTTGACACCTTGGCAAACGAGACAGCGTCCCTGATTCTTGATCGTCGACGGATGTCAGAACTCCGGATTCTTTCTCTCATTTGAGTGAAACGTGATATTCCAAGCATAGCGCTTTCAATTCTTCTTTGGGAGACCTGAATAGCGTTTTAATCCTGTTTGCGTAGGGCACAGGTCTCTGAGGAATATGTTAATGCAGGAAGAACAGTGGAATCAAAGAGATGTGCCCGGAGCCGGAGGTTCTTCGTCCTCTTAGCTATTTTTTCGACGTTCTTGAAGGGGTGCCAAGCCGCTCTCTTCCTCCTGCGCAGCTTGGTGCCAGGTCATTTGTCATGTTGACTTCTCGACCTAGGTACACATAGCTGTTGCATTCGGAGATGGTCGTTCCGTTGAGAGCGAATCGGGCATCAGGAATGAGGCTGTTTCTCATAAACATTGTCTTCATAAGATTCAGCTGTAGTCCGACCTTTCCATAATCACGGTCAAAGTTGGCCAGCATTTGTGCCGCTTGGCTGATGTTTAGTGTTATTAAAACAATGTCATCAGCAAAGTGGAGGTGGTGTAGTTGCCGACCATCTATCTTCACTCCCATTCCTTCCCATTCCAGTCGTAGCATGATGTTCTTGAGGGTGGCACTGAAGAGTTTTGCTGAAATGGTATTACCCTGCCGAACCCCTCTCTTGACATCAACGATCACTTCTTTGTAGAATTGTAAGATCCTGGTATTGAATCTGCAATACAGCTCACGGAGGATCTTGATGTATTGGGCTTGAATGCCCTGATTGGCTAGGGCTTCAATGACTGCTTCCGTCTCAACAGAATCAAAGGCCTACTTTAATCAATGAACGTTAAACAGAGCGGCATCTTGAACTCCCGAGAAACCTCAATGAGTTTGGTTATCGTGTGGATATGGTCGATGGTGCTGAATCCTTTGCGGAACCCGGCTTGCTCGCATGGTTGTCCTTCATCTAGTGTTCTGCCAATCCTATTTAGGATGACTCGAGTGAACTACTTGTAGATGATAGACAATAGGCAGATCGGGCGATAGTTGCCAATGTCATGGATGTCTCCCTTCTTGAACAGTAGTATGGTCCTGCTGGTTTTCCATTGGGACGTAAACTTGCATTCAGACAGGTAGCAAGTGAAGAGCCGAGCCAGTGTATTGATATGTACTGACGGCAGGTTCTTCAGGTGTTCAGGTCTGACCTTGTCTGGGCCGGGTGCTGTTTGTTTCTTTACCGACAAAATGGCGTATCGGATTTCGGAAGGGAGAACTTTGGGAATGATATATCCATCCTGTGGAATTTGGTATGTCGGCAAGTGGACATGGCTATCGAAGAGATTTGTGTATAAGTCGTGTATAATCTTCTCCATTGCCGTTCTGGAGGATGTGATGGATCCATCAGGATGTCGGAGGGCAATGAATTACTCTCCACATAAGTGTCCCTAGATCATTTTCCAGGACCACTAATTGATACCTGAACACAACAGGTAGAACCAGGACACAGACAGGAAGTAAATACATAGTACTTCAGGTGTGTTCCTCAAGTCAAAGAAAATTATAGATTGTCCATATTTGCATGATATAAGTTTTACATCACTTGATCACTTAACTTCCCATTAATCATTGATTTCCTTGAGTGGGTGCCAGTAATGTCTCGATTTGTCCCTGTTGCGTGCCAGTGTAGCCCAATGGCGTCTGTTTGTTGTAGAACACGAGCCTGAAACCGATCGTTCAGGGTATTGACTACGAAGTCTGACGATCTCATAGGTGGGAGACATGAGGTCTTTTGACATCCCATGGAATCCAGTTGGTAACGGCTCTAGTCCAGCGGTCGTCTCCAAATCTCATTACGTGTCCAGTCGATCTTATTTTTGACGCTTTGGCAAATGAGACAGTGTCCCTGATTCTTGAGCCTCAACGGAAGTCCGAAGTCCGGATTCTTTCTCTCATTTGAGTGAAGCATGATACTCCAAGCATAGCTCTTTTGATTCCTCTTTGGGAGACCTGAATAGAGTTCTCATCCTGTTTTCGTAGGACCCAGGTCTCTGAGGCATATGTTAATGCAGGAAGAACAGTGAAATCAAAGAGATGTGCCCGGATCCAATGGTTCATTGTCCTCTTAGCTATTTCTTTGACGTTCGTGAAGGCATTCCAAGCCGCTCTCTTCCTCCTCCACAACCCAGGTGCCAGGTCATTCGTCATGTTGACTTCGCGACCTAGGTACACATAACTGTTACATTCAGAGATGTTTGTCCCGTTGAGAGTGAATGGAATGTGAGGAATGAGACCATTTCTCATAAACATTGTCATTGTGAAATTCAGCTGCAGTTCTACCTTTCCACACTCATGGTCGAAGTTGGCCAGCATTTGTGCCTTTTGGCTAATGTTTGGTGTTATTATAACAATGTCATCAACAAAGCAGAGGTGGTATAGTTGCCGATCATTTATCTTCACTTCCATTCCTTCCCATTCCAGTCATCGCATGATGTTCTCGAGGGTGGCACTGAAGAGTTTCGGTGAAATGGTATCACCCTGCCGAACCCTTCTCTTGACATGGATGATCACTTCTTTGTAGAATGGTGAGATCCTGCTAGTGAATCCGTAATACAGCTCACGGAGGATTCAGATGCATTGAGTTTGAATGCCCTGATTGGCTAGGGCTTCAATGACTGCTTCTGTCTCAACAGAATCAAAAGCCTTCTTTAAATCAATGAATGTTATACATAGCGGCATCTTGACTCCCGAGAAACCTCAATGAACTTGATTATCATGTGGATATGGTCGATGTTGCTGAATCCTTTGCGGAAACTGGCTTGCTCTCATGGTTGTCCTTCATCTAGTGTTCTGCCAATCCTATTCAGGATGACTTGAATGAACAACTTGTAGATGACAGATAATGGGCAGATCAGGCAATAGTTGCCAATGTCATAGATATCTCCCTTCTTGTACAGTAGTACAGTCCTGCTGGTTTTCCACTGGGACAGAACCTTGCATTCACACAGGTAGCGTGTGAAGAGTCAAGCCAGTGTATTGATGAGTACTGATGGCAGGTTCTTCAGGTGTTCAGGTCTGACCTTATCTGGGACAGGTGCTGTTCGTTTCTTTACAGACAAAATGGCATGTCGGATTTCCGAAGGGAGAAAATTGGGAATGACATATCCATCCTGAGGAAATTTTGTAACATTTTTTAAAGTGCAGGTATGAATCTTGGAGCTCCATGGGAAGAAATGGCCATACTTCAACAATGGAAGCACCTATATTTTCAGTAATACTGTGATTCTGCATGACGGATAGCCCATCATGTAGTCATGCTTTCGGAGGCTTCTCTAGTGTGTATTTTTGCATGAATATAGTTCATGTGTATATGTACTTGATGTCAATTGAGAAAAAGTGATAAATTGCGATTATTCCCAGATTTCAACGCATGCACAAAATTAATGTCTCACTCAATATCATGTATTTCCCAGGAATATTGTTCAATTGGTGAGGTCATACCCAGGTAAGCTTAGCTGGGGTGCATGAACCTGGGGTGGAGGGATCAGCCCATGAGGCCTCAATCCAGATCCTATCTGCTGGTCCTTGCTACTGTCAGCCTTCCTGGGCACACCCCAGACCGTGTATCTGTGCTTGGGTCACGACCTTTCCCTGAGGTGGGCTTAGGTGTCCCAACATCAGGACTTCACAGACCCTGACCATTTCCTTACCACCACATAAAATAGAAATGACTATGGTCCCTTTAATATAGGGTCATCTCCTCCAGTGTCCCTTATCCAAGGCTGGATATGACTCAGAAAAATGGAGATACAAACATGCACAGAGGGGCGGGGCTTCACAAAATTTCCATATGAGGATCATGCCAATCTCAAATGTTATTTTAGAGAAATATATATTTTTTTTGCTTAGATACAGATTTTTTTCCTTTTTAGGTGACATCCGGGATTGCACAGGGGTTACTCCTGGTTCATGCACTCTGGAATCACTCCTAGCTGTGCTTTGAGGACCATATGGAATGCTGGGAATCAAACCAGGTTTGGCCGCGTGCAAGGCAAACACCCTAGCCCCTGTGCTATCGCTCCAGCCCCTAAGACACAGAATTTAAGATAAAATGTATGACAATAGTAGTCTGCCATGGGTCGGTCTGCAGTCCACGAATATGCAGTGACACCAGTCTAAACTTTTATGTGGTCCTTCTTGTGCCATTGGGGGCTATGCACTGGAAAATTCTAGAAGAAAATACAAGTGATACCGTGTTCTAGAGAGAAGCCATCTTCCTCTGGGCTGTAGCTGAAGGACAGAGCGAGATCCTGAGCCTTTCCCTCAGATGAAGCCTGGCCCTCTGAGCCCCATTCTGTGTCTCAGAACCTGACTCTCTGAGGAGGAAGTCAGGAGGATCAGCGTCCCTGTCATCTCCTCACCCGGCACAGCTGCCTCCCCCTGTTTTCTGACACACTCAAGATGTGGTTGTCACACTGTGTGTCTCGCACAGTCATACACGGCCGTGTTCTCAGTGCTCAGCCTGCTCAGTTCCATGTAGGCTATGTCCTTGGACTTGTCTGCAGTGAGTGTGAGTTTGCCCTGGAACTTCGGTGTATAGTTTGTATCACTATTACCAGGATATATGTTTCCCATCCACTCGAGCCCTTGTCCTGGGGCCTGCCGCACCCAGTTTATCCAGTAGCTGGTGAAGGTGTATCCGGACGCCTTGCAGTATATCTTCACTGATGTCCCAGGTTTTGTCACCTCAGCCCCCGACTGCACCATCTGCACGTGGGAGTTCACACCTGTGGACAGCAGACAGGAATGGGTGGACTCCACTTGACTGTTCCCATTCCCTCAGCCCAAGGCATGGGGACGCTTACCTGCAGCCACTGGCACCAGGAAGAGAATTCTTCAGGTCCAGCCCATGGTGAGGACCATGCATTCAAGTGCTTCTGAAGGTGTGGGTGTGCCTGCTGTGTGAGATTGTCAGGACACAGACACATCTGTATTTAACTCAGTGTCCCTCGTGTAGTTTGCATATTCACGAGGATGAAGAAATGATAGCTGTAGGCCTGGTGCAACCTGAGAAGGGGAAGGTGGAATCCACCAGGTTCATCCTCAAGGGGAGTGAAGAAGTCCACGTTCTGGCCCTTGTTTGAGGAGATGAGACCCTGCCCTGTTCCAGGACTCTGTGCACACAGAGCTCTCCCTCTGGAGGGCCAAGCCTTTTCAGGACCTTTCACTCAGGGCTCCCCACATCGGTATAGCGTGAAAACATATGGGCACAACTGGGCTTTGAGGTTATTTCCGGGATCCTGGAACTCCGCCAAGGGATACTACAACGAGACTACAAAACCATCTTTATGCCCCAGTGGTTTTCATTGGCAATATTAAGAAGTGCAGATACACCACCTGTATACAGGTTTTACTGCCTTATCGACATGATAAATGTTCTTCCAAAACATAATTATGCACAATTTCTTCGGGTGTCCTATACTTCACTTCACTTAATCACTTAACTTCCCGTTAGTCGTCGATTTGCTCGAGCGGGCGCCAGTAACGTCTCCATTTGTCCCTGTGGTGTGCTAGTGTAGCCCAATGGCATCTGTTCGCTCCGGGAACATGAAGGGCCTCAAACCGATCGTTCATGATCTTGACGAAGAAGTCTGACCATCTGGTAGGTGGGCGGCCACGCGGTCTTTTGACATCCCGTGGAATCCAGTCAGTAACAGCTCTAGTCCAGCGGTCATCTTTAAATCTCATTACGTGACCAGCCCATCTGATTTTTGACACCTTGGCAAACGAGACAGCGTCCCTGATTCTTGATCGTCGACGGATGTCAGAACTCCGGATTCTTTCTCTCATTTGAGTGAAACATGATATTCCAAGCATAGCTCTTTCTATTCTTCTTTGGGAGACCTGAATAGCATTCTCATCCTGTTTGCGTAGGGCCTAGGTCTCTGAGGAATATGTTAATGCAGGAAGAGCAATACTTAATTTTGGTTTTCTCAAGAAAGCAAAATTTAATTTTGGAGTTTTAAAAATTTTTATTATATTATTTTTTTAATTAAATCACCATGAGATACACCATTAAAAAGCTGTTCATGATTAGACTTCAGTCATACAGTATTCGTGTTTCTGAGGAGAAGCCCCCCCTCATCTCTGCACCCCTTCAAGCCTGCAATTATGTGCTGTTGGGACTTGGCGCCCCCTGCTGCCGGTCCCCATCCTGCAGTTAGAGCCTCTGGGTTCTCAGGGGGATTAACTTCTTGGTATCTCTATCAGAGGATTGAATCCTGGGACTTCACTTCAGAAGCTTGTTCACAAATGATATTCTTTTATGCACCTCATTTTTGAGTTTTGAGCCATACCCGGAATTTCTGAGGTCTTACTTCTTCCTCTTTGTTCAGGAATCCCTCAAGTAGATGCATCCTAGTAAAATATTGGCAAATCAAATAGTTATATACGTATAAAAATTGAGGATGACACTGAGTGTTCTTTGCTGAGATTATGAATAATTCAGTAAAATAAAAATAATATAGACCCTCAAACTAAAAGAGTATTTAAGTATTACATAAAGACTTTTAAACAAAAAATTTATATTAAATTTGCTGTTAATGAAGACCTCAAAAACGAGGCAAGAGTGTAACACAGCTGTCAACAAGTTTATTCTATAGATGTATTAGTGGAACAAATACAAATAAAAAAGAAATGACTAGGATGAGATTAATAAAGCCTAATGGCACATATGTTTTGAACTCTGACTTTTTCAGTGATACAGAACAGTATTACTTAAAGAAAATTACTTAGAGGAATGCAAGGGGAGAGAGAAAGAGAGAGCTGTGCTCATCAGAGCACATGGGATTCTCCAAATAGGAAAAATCATTGAGTTCTGATTTCTGGTCAGACATGTTAGAAGTCTGGAAAACATCTTTCCACTCAGCACACATGAAAATCTGAACAAGTGAAACTCAGAGATTTACTTTCTGTTTTTCAGTGAATACCAGGAAAATAGAGATGGAGAGAGAAGTAAAATGATTTTATCTAAAGAAATTTGCTTAAAGAAATTCAATGTCTGTGTGCATGTGTGAGAGAAAGAGAGAGACAGATACAGTGAGACAGAGAGAGAGATGGCACAAGATTGACAAGAAAGTGAGATAGCCCGCTCACACACAGAATCTGGTCATCTTCATGTGAGCCATCTATCTCCTTTATTGATCCCTAGTATCATATACGGGTTCTCTCTCTCTCTCTCTCTCTCTCTCTCTCTCTCTCTCTCTCTCTCTCTCTCTCTTTCTCTCTCTCTGGTCTATGAATTGAATACAGACACTGAAAGGTTATCATGTATATCCCTTTAGTTACTTTCAACACTCAGTTCTTGTCCAAAGTGATCATATCTAACTCTTCCTATCATACTGTTCCTTCTCTGTCCTTTGCCCCACAAACACAGTTGTAGCAAGATTCCAACCATTGACCAGCTCTTCTGACCCCAGTGTTTTCTAGCCTCTTATTAATTTTATAAAAAAAGTTTAAATCCCACATAAGAGTGCGATTATTCTATATCCGTTTCTATCCATCTGACTCATTTCACTCCGCCTGATACTTTCCATATCCTTCCATTTATAAGCGAATTTCATAACTTAATTTTTCCTGGTGGCTACATAATATTCCATTGTGTACATGTACTGTATTTCATCTAGTTTTCAGTTCTAAGACTTTCAGGTTGTTTTAGATTTGATTCACTTGATCACTTGACTTCCCATTACTCATCGATTTGCTCGAGCAGGCGCCAGTAACATCTCCATTCGTCTCTGTTGCATACTAGTGTAGCCCAATGGCGTCTGTTCATTCTAGGAACATGAAGAGCCTTAAACCAATAATTCAGGGTCTTGACGAAGAAGTCTGGCCATCTCATAGGTGAACGGCTACACGGTCTTTTGACGTCCTGTGGAATCCAATTGGTAACAGCTCTAGTCCAGCGGTCGACTCTAAATCTCATTAGGTGTCCAGCCCATCTGATTTTTGACGCCTTGGCAAACGAGACAGCGTCCCTGATTATTCACCAACGACGGAGGTCTAAACTCCAGATTCTTTTTCTCATTTGAGTGAAGCATGATACTCCAAGCATAACTATTTTGATTCCTCTTTGGGAGACCGGAATAGTGTTCTCATTCTGTTTTTGTAGGGCCCAGGTCTCTGAGGTATATGTTAATGCAGGAAGAACAGTAAATACAATGGGTCTCATTTAGATTTGGTTATTGTGAATAAAATATTGTGATGCAGTAATTAGAGGCATGCAAATGTATTTTCAAATTAGAGTTTTGGGTACTTTGGGATTAATGAGTAGAGTGGAATTTCTGGGTCATATTGAAACTCAAATCTCAGTATACTAGGCAATCACTTAATCACTTAACTTCCCATTAATCGTCAATTTGCTTGAGCAGGCACCAGTAACGTCTCCATTTGTCCCTGTTGCGTGCTACTGTGGCCCAATGGCATCTGTTCGCTCTAGGAACATGAAGAGCCTCAAACCGATTGTTCATGATCTTGATGAAGAAGTCTGACCATCTGGTAGGTGGGCGGCCACGTGGTCTTTTGACATCCCGTGGAATCCAGTCAGTAACAGCTCTAGTCTAGCGATCGTCTTTAAATCTCATTACGTGACCAGCCCATCTGATTTTTGACACCTTGACAAACGAGACAGCATCCCTGGTTCTTGATCGTCGACGGATGTCGGAACTCCGAATTCTTTCTCTCATCTGAGTGAAACGTGATATTCCAAGCATAGCGCTTTCAATTCTCCTTTGGGAGACCTGAATAGCATTCTCTTCCTGTTTGGGTAGGGCCCAGGTCTCTGAGGCATATGTTAATGCAGGAAGAACAGTGAAATCAAAGAGATGTGCCCAGAGCCGGAGGTTCTTCGTCCTCTTAGCTATTTCTTCGACGTTCTTGAAGGCAGTCCAAGCCGCTCTCTTCTCCTGCGCAGCTCAAGTGCCAGGTTATTTGTCATGTTGACTTCTTGACCTAGGTACGCATAGCTGTTGCATTCAGAGATGGTCGTTCCAATGTCATGGGTGTCTCCCTTCTTGAACAGTAGTTCTGTCCTGCTGGTTTTCCATTGGGACGGAACCTTGCATGCAGACAGGTAGCGAGTGAAGAGCCGAGCCAGTGTATTGATGAGTACTGACGGCAGGTTCTTCAGGTGTTCAGGTCTGACCTTGTCTGGGCCGGTGCTGTTTGTTTCTTTACCGACGAAATGGCGTGTCGGATTTAGGAAGGGAGAACGTTGGGAATGACATATCCATCCTGTGGAATTTGGTATGACGTCAAGTGGACATGGCTATCGAAGAGATTTGTGTAGAAGTCATGTATAATCTTCTCCATTGCCGTTCCGGAGGATTTGATGGATCCATCAGGATGTCAGAGGGCAGTCATCTTGGTCTTGTAGTTGGCGAAAGACAGGTGGACGTTACGAATACTTTTCCCGGCTTCTGCAGCATCTACCAGCACTTCTGCTCTTTCTGCTCTTCTCTCTTTGAGGTCTTCCTTGATCACATCTCTGCACTGCTTTGTGAGCTCGGATGTTAGCTTGCGGTTGCCTGAGGCATGAGCCAAACCACGTTGGCGAATAAGCTCAAGAGTTTATGAAGACTGGCGTTTTTTTGTGGCTATCTCTCTCTCTTGGCGTTTCTCGCACAATCATGGAGGTGCTGAACCCGTCGATTGTATTCCTCGTCAATGTTGTCAACAATGGTATCTTCCCATGTTGCCGCAATAGTGACAAACAGTTCCCAGTTGGTGGTCGTTCTGGGAGTTCTCTTTTTGAACTTTGCAGCCCTTTCTCACCGCTCTGTGAATTAGAAATTTGCACGAAGGAGACTGTGGTCCGATTCCATTCGAAATTTTGGGACAACAGGGATATGGGTCAGGCAAAACCGTCGATTGAATATGATGTGGTCTATTTCATTGTGGAATCGTCCACCGGGAGACTCCATTGTCCAATGTTTAGATTCTGCCTTCTGGAACTCTGAGTTACCATGGATGGTCGTCATCGACATGATGAACTCAGAAAGTCGCTCACCCTGTTCGTTCCATTCTAGGCCATGGGTCCCGATGTGAAGTTCTTCAGCCTATCTTCTCCGTCCTATCTTGGCATTAAAATCACCCACAATGATCTTGTAGAAGGTGTGGTCTTCTTTATAGAACTTCTCCAGCTCCATGTAGAACTTCCTGATATCTCTTTCATCATAATGAGATGTTGGTGTGTAGACAACGAAGATAGAAACTGCCAGCAGTGAGCCACATCTCTTCAAATGTAAACGTCCAATTCGGGTTGTTAGGCATTCGAATGAATCAATGCTCATGGCCAAGTTTGTGTTGACAAGGACACTGATGTCTCCGACACCTCTTTTATCGCATGTTCCGAGGAACAGTTCTTCTCCAGTGTCGAAAACGGCATGGCGAGATTCGTGCCTTCTTGTCTCGGTCAGACCAATGATGTTGTATTTGATCATTCGCACTTGTACCATCAGGTCCTCGATGGATGCATCTGAGATGCTAGTGTACGTGCATTGAAAGTACAGACAATCATTTTTGTCTTCCTTCGTTGTGGCAGCCTAGTTCGCCTTGAGATTTTATCGGTCTCTCCTTTCTCATCCTTCTCAGTGCTGCCATGTCGGTGAAGTCGTCAGGGTTAGGTGAATGAGACCCATTGTAGTTACTGGTTTTGGCATATCAAATACACAACGGATAGCTTGCCAGGCTCTTCCGTGCAGGCGGAATACTCTCGGTAGCTTGCCAGTCCTTCCGAGAGGGATAGAGGCTTTTGGGGCGACCTCTAATGGCCCTCGTAGGTGTTACCATATTTGAACCCTATCAAATATGGTACGGCAATTCTGGAAGATGGGTATTTAGTGTCTTATGATTTGTTGCGCGGCCGCTTTGCGGCTGCACAGTTGTGGAAAGAATCCTGGAGTGTGGGGGCGGCTGGGTAGTGGATGTAGTGTCGGTAGTGGAGGTCTGCCAGTGGAGTATTTATCTGGTCCTGTTAGGGGTAGGATGGGTCTTCTGTGCGGGATTGGATCCCTGGGTCTCTGGTGGTTGGTGGGAGCAGACAGGGCAGGGTAGGGTGGGGTTCCTGATTATAATCCCTTTGTCACCTGTGGTTGGTGGGAGCAAGCAGAGAATCTCTGTCCTTGGGTTCGTTGAGCCTGGAGTCCAAGGTCTCAGAGAGTTCCGCTTATCTTGTTCTGTGGGTCTTCAGTCGTGTGTGAGTCTCAGCCGGAGCTGCCACGTGCGTCTGGAAAGTGTCCTGGAGTGTGGCGGCCTCCTTAAAGCACCGATTCACCTGGATGGGCACAGAGGGTCTCTTCATCTGGACCATGGCCCTTTAAGGATCCTGAGTGGTGTGGAAGTGATGTCACAGAACTGGTACTTTCAGCATCCTTTCTATTCTAGTCGTGGTTGCCTGGCTCAAGTCACCATTGGTCTCATGGGTAGAGGAGGAATTGGCGACTCGTTTGACAGGGCGACTGTGGACGCCAATTTTGTGGCAGGACACTAGGGGCCTCCCAGTCTCCTGCACTGTGAGTGGCAGAGATGGACCAACTTGGAGGGGCTTTCATGCTTGTTTTTCACTCATTCCTGATAGCCAGGCGGTTCCTGAGGTATGGCAAAGGCTTTATGGGAACCCAGAGTCTTTGGGCAGTGGACTGGGGGGCTGTGCCGGGGTGCAGGGTTTGAACGTGTGAGCAAGTAATAGGAAATAAATGACTAAAATGTCTATACGTGAAATATCAAATTTTGTTCATATATTTCAACAAGGGCTGGAGCAATAGCACAGCGGGTAAAGAGTTCGACCTGGATTCGACTCCTACTCCCCTCTCAGAGGGCCTGGGAAAGAGTATCGAGAGTATCCTGATCTCACAGAAAGCCTGGTAAGCTGCCCATGAGGTATTCAATATGCCAAACACTGTAACAATGAATCTCACAATTGATTGGACTTTACTGGTGCCTGCTCCAGCCAATCGATGAACAACCTGAGGAAAGTGCTAAAGTGCTATATTTCAACAAAACAGTGAAGTTGGCACCTCCTTAAAAGCTTCTGCTCCTGCCCACCTTCTCCTGGAGCACAGCCCTGGAGTAGGGAGAGCAGAGCACTACCCTAGTGGTCACACTCCTGCAGCTCCCCTGTCTCCTCAGCAGGTTTGTGTCTCACAGGGACTTGACCTCACTGTGTGTCTTGCACAATAATACATGGCTATGTCCTCAGTTACTGACTTGCTAATTTTTAGGTATACTTGGTTCTTGAAGGTGTCCCTAGTGATGTTGAGTCAGGACTGAAGACTATGCTTATAGTATTTGCTTCCATCATACCATATACGACCAATCCAATCCAGCCCCTTTCCAGGGGCCTGGTGAACCTAGTCTATACTACAGTAGGTTAGAGAGACCCCAGAGATCGAGCAGGTGATGGACAGCGTCTGAGAGGGTGTCCTCAGGCTTGGTCCCAACTCCTGCAACTGTCCCTAGGACAGGAAACCTGGGGACAGAGACCCACAGTGAGTCACGGGCTCAGAGGCCCTATGCCCACCTTGGAGTCTCTGTCCAGGGGATACTCACATGTGGGAGCTGCCACCAGAAAGAGGAGGAAGCAGCGCTGATGCACGTTCCTGCCCAGGAGGTCCATGATCTCAGACACTGTGTCAGGGGGAGAGGGAACCCGAGTTGGGGTGCGTGTAAACGTGGTTTTCATCCTGGGTCCTGAGTGCAGATTTGCATGGGGGAGCCTCTGTACAGAAAGGAAGGAGGGAGGCTGGTGTATGGGCTCCCTGGAAGGAGGTTCTGACTGTGGATCAGAGCACTCAGGCCTGTCCCTGGGGCCCTGTCCGAACCGGGCCTCTTCCTCCAGCACAGGAAATGTGCTGAGGAGCTCTCAGGAAACAGGAATTGCCCAGGGGTAAACAGCATCTGGGGAGGAGATTCCCCGTGTATCAGGTCCTTGATGACCAAACCAAGCCCCAAGGACCTCTACACTGTAGACAGGCTCCTGGCCTCTCCGTGTCCCTGTGGTGGCTCCTGTTTTCCCACTGTGAATGCAAATCCTGGGGCCTAACAGACCATGTCATTGTCCCTGTGAATTCTGACTTAGCCTGGTCCAATCTCTGTCAATCAAATTTTAGTTCTTTTTTTTTTTTTTTAATTCAGCCCTCAGGTGCTCCATGGAATATGGGCTGAGTTTTTTTCACATACTTATTTATTCAGGTACCTTGAATAAAAATTTATTTTCCTTGAGAAGTTTCACTCTGAAATATCCAAGGCAGTTATTAAGATGGATTTGTTCTTTCTCACTGGTGCCGAGTCTATTTAGAGATAAGGAAGATACTTCACCTAGTGACCTTCCTGGTGTGGTTGGTCTGGTCATCAGGAGCACCTCAACCCTCTCCGTCGTGCATGTAACTCAGCATCCAGAAGACGACTGTGAAGACCATGGCTCTCTTATTGGAGTTATCACTGAGGAATCTCAACCCCAATCAGGTACCTGAAAAAAAGCTCTTTATTTTTTTTTTTAGCATTTTTGGGTCACACCTGGCAATGCTCCGGTGTTACTCCTGGCGATGCTCAGGGGACCCTATGGAATGCTGAGAATTGAACCGGGGTAGGCCGAGTGCAAGGTCAACGCCCTCTCCGCTGTGCTATCACTTCAGCCCAAGTCATTCTTTCTTGAGCTCTCTTTGTGCCTCAGAGAGGTCGCGGCGGTCCTCCCCCTCTTGCCTTTGCTCTCTCTCTCTCTCAGCGAAGAAGGTGGCTGAAGGGAAATTTTTGCTTCTCCTTGGGGTTGATGAAAATTTGCGATTCAGTAAAGCCAGATGAGTGCGGCAAGGAGGCGGGAGGACCACGCTCTCTGCCAGCTCCTTTGTGGGGGATGGTGCCTCCCTCCTCTACCCGGGTCTGGGCCTTGAAGACCCAAGACCCCTGGTTCCTATCTTCTCTGCTGTCTGGCCCCCATCCCCCACATTTTCAGCGGGGCCATGGGTCACTGCCCCCAGGCCTGCTCACCTGAAGCATGCTGGCCCCTCGGGTTCTGGGGCTCCTGCTGATAAGGCTTCTTCCCCTTTCCCGGTCCAGGTTTGGGGGCGCTCCTTTCCTGTTTCTTGGGGAGCCAGCCTAGGCTTGCTGGGGGCTACTCCAGGCCGTGGGTTGAGGTCGGACCGGGGCTCCTGGCCTGCCCACCTGTGTTCTGGCTGTCGAGCTATTTGGCCCCTTGGTTTGGGGAAGCAGCTCTCGAGCAATCGCTGACCCAGCCTTGCTAGGAGGAGCGGTAGTCGTGGGAAATGGATGGAGGCAAGCAGCGGGTGCGTGCAAGCTGCATCTGGCCCTTCCCACGGGGTCCTGAGGCATGACTGTTGTCTGATTCCCACAGCCCCTGGCAGCCTCTGAGACCCCCCATGCAGGACTCTGGGGTCTGTGTGTGTGTGTGTTCCAGCTCTCCCAAACCCTGGGCCGGACTCCTTTCCCTGGCTCCTGCTGGACTCCTGCTGCAGTGGGAAAAAAAATCTTGGGACGTTGTTCTTGTTCTGTTCAGTTGCTTGATTTGGGTTTGGCAGCGGCACTCAGGGTCCTCAGGGGCTATTCCCAGCTTGATGATGTGGAGTCGCTCTCCACAGTGCTGGGGAGGTCATGGCATATGCTGGAAACCAGCGCTGAGCTTCCTGCGTGCGAAGCTTGTGCCATGGTCCTTTGAGCTGTCTCCCTGGCAGTGCGACCCTTTCTCTTCTGGACTACAGCCAGCTGTGTGCAGGGCTGATTCCTGGCTCTTTGTTGTCGGTTTTGTTTTTTTGGGACACACCCGGGAGTGCTCAGCAGTTATTCCTCACTCTGCACTTAGAAATTACTCCTGGTGGTGTTCAGGGGAAGTCAGGGATCAAACCCCAGTAGGTCGCATGCAAGGCAAATGCCCTATTTATCTGGCACCTGGGTCTCTACTGGAGGTGCTGCAGGACTGGAGGTGGTGCCCGGGATCCAACCTGGGCCAGCTTCATGCAAGGTAAGTGCCTTCCCCACTGTATACTCTTCCTGGTCCTAGACCCATTTTATTATTATAATTATTATACTACTACTACTATTATTATTATTACTATTACTCGATTCCTCTGCTTTTCTCAGAGAGCCCAGAAAGCTACTAAGAGTACCTCATCCACACGGCAAAGCTTGGCAAGCTCCCCGTGACATATTCGATATGCCCAAAACAGTAAGAACAAGTCTCACAATGGAGTCGTTACTGGAGCCCGATCCAGCAAATCAATGAAAAATGGGAGGACAGAGCTACAGAGTTACAGATGAAGTGACTCTTGAAGTGACCGTGATAATCTCTTCAGGGTAATTTTAATTTCTACAAGAGAATAATATACCCCTCAAGCCCCAGGGAAGTCATGGTCCCATTAGTAAAAACTACCATCATGAGGCAGAGAGTGAGACAAACTCCTTCCTGCCCACAGTGGGATGGAGGACTCAGAGGCATAACCCACAGGAAAAGGACCCCATGGGCCATCTGAGAGCTGAGGGGCAAGTCAGGCCTGATCTTCACAGAAACATGATTCATCTGGTTACGAGAAATATCTCCTCAGGGGAGAGTCCTCAGAGCCTCCTGGGGGCCTGTGCCCCTGAAGCTCATCCTACTTCCTCCTGCAGGTGGTTTGTGTCTGGACCCACACAGTCTTCCCCTCACTGTGTCTCTCGCACAGTAGTACAGGGCTGTGTTCTCCTCCCTCAGGTGGCTCATTTGCAGAGAGATCGTGTTCCTGCTATTGTCTCTGGAGATGGTAAATCGGCCCTTCACAGAGTCAGCATAGTATTTACTACCACCATCATACCTAATATTTGCAACCCACTCTAGGCCCTTCCCTGGAGCCTGGCGGACCCAGCTCATCCAGTAGTCACTAAAGGTGAATCCAGAGGCTACACAGGAGAGTGTCATGGACCCCCCGGGCTGCACCAAGTCTCCCCCAGACTCCACCAGCTGAACCTCACACTGGACCCCTGCAAACACAAAGACATCCTGGTCAGGAAACTCTCCTCACACAGAAGATCTGCCTCTCCCATCTCTCCCATGCTCAGTGTCTCTGTCACCCATGAGTTACCTCCTAACACAGCCACCAGGAGAAGCCAGCTGAGCTCACACGCCATGTTGGTTCTGTGTGAGTCAGGATGGAGCCCCTGGGAACCCCCGAACTGACTCCTCTCCTGGAGCTGAGGCTGGGCTGGGTGTTTTTCATCATAGCAGGGAGAGGCTCATTTGCATATCCTCCTTCTACATAAAACATTCTGCTTGAACCTAAAGTGTAAGTGAAAGACTCCAGAGCAAGTGTCAGCTTCTGGGCATGACTTGTGACCCGATAAAGGTTCTATCATGTAATTATTATATGATAATAAACTTAATTTGTGATATTTTTCCTTATTTTTGATGACTATCACGTAATATCTACAGTCATACTTCTATTTCATACACCATTTGTAACTTAAAAGCTTAAATACTTTATACCATATTCTCATAACACATTTGTAGAGTTGGTCCCATTATTGAGATGAAAGTAATCCACTGAATGACACCGAGTTATGAATGAGTTGGGAACCAAGAACTAAAACAGAATCAGGAGTAATAAAGAATGGCTAGACACCACAGCTCTGATATCTGGGAAACTTGAGGCAGGATCCTGTGTCTGCTCTGCCTCTGCCGTTTCTCCCAGAAGAACCATCTCTGAGGTTAAAAGATCTTTGTCCTGATATCAAAGGCCCTCGGATGTGTAGAAGTTTAGCTCATATAGACTAAGTTCAGGTAGCTGACCTAAGAATGTTGTTCTTCTGATGATTCCTGGTTCTAAGTGAAAATTCTCACTGTGTTGGACATTAGGAGCTCTCGGTCCACGAGCCTGTTTCTCCCCTGATCCCCCACCCCTTCTCTCTTAAGTCTGTCTTTAAAACTCACAGCATCCCATGATTTGTCCCTGTTCACCAGAATTGGTTCCCAGTAAGAAGAGATGTAGATGTAGAGGCAGCCCAGGGGTAAGCTTCTTCCCTTGCATTGGGTGATCAAGGTTCATTCCTTGCACTTTGTATCGTTTCCCACGCCCCACCAGGATTGACCCCTGAGTACAGAGCCAGCAGTATAACCAGAGTGGCACAACAACAAATCCAAACCAACAGAGACTGAAGGATAGCACAGTGTTGGGGAGCTTGCCTTGCACATGGCTGACCCAGGTTTGAACTCTAGTATCCCATATGCTTCTCCCAGCAATTTCAAGAGTAATTGCTGAGTGCAGAGTCAGGAGTAATCCCTGAGAAACGCCTGATATAGCTGCAAATCTAGACAAAAACTCACAAATAATACCAAACAAAATATCTCTAGCATCTGTCAAGAACTTCTTCCCTATAATGTGAACCAATAATATTTATTCTGAATTTTGCCTTAACCTGGAAGATGTTGGAGACTAGTGTGCATAGACGTGCATGGGGTGTAACTCTTCGCATCAGTCTAACCCCACGTATCCTTCTTACCATGTCAATATTTGACTAGCAGCAAAAACCAAGGAGGCCATGCCCTACACAGAATACTGATTGTAGATCATTAGTGTTTTATTTAGCACTGGCATATATGGACACTTGTGCAGTGATCATCACACTCAAAACAGTAGATGTACACCTCACCCCAGTGTTTCCCCTTGGCCCATGGTATTCCCCCCCCCCCCCCCCCATGTCTCACCCCTCCCTCATGCTCTCTGCAGTGCTTCCTTTTTGTGTAAGTGTCTGTAGGGTGTGATGACGGAGACTCACTCTCAATAGTTTTCCACTATAGGGATATCTTATGGGCTTTTACTCATGGCTAAAGGCGTCTTGGATTACTCTCAGCCCTAAACCTTTAAAATAGGTCACACCAGCTTTCTAGAAGTAGGGAGAAAAATGAGGAAAAGCTGTTCTACATCTTACATGAGTATCAAAGGGAAAGCTATAAAAATAATAAACAGGAAAGTACAGATTAATACTCACCCTGCCAGGCGTTGGAGTCCTGGGGGCCTGGTGGGGTGAGAGTGGGGGACAGGGAGGACAGAGCACAGGTAGGGGGTTGGGAGTGTGAGGCTGTCACTGAGAGTGGACCTGCTCTGGGAGCGAAGGGGGAGGGCTCCCAGGAAAGACGCTGGAACTGGGCATGGATAGGAGTGGTGGAAGTGATGGGGGTGAGGGGGGCTGAGTGTCTATGTATTGTGACAAAATATTGGCCCATGTGGGCTTCTAGCACATGGTGACCCTCTTTGTCCCTGGTGGCTCTGAGGCTTCTTCTGAAGTGGCTCCCGAGTGCCCTCTGGTGGCCGGCATCCCCCCTGCAGCCGCTCCCGTGTCCCTGCAGGAATTGGAGTCTGGGCTTCCCTGACTCACCCAAAGTCCCCTGCACAGTCACACCCCCGGGGTCACCTGCTCTCAGGCTGCTCCCCTGCAGGCGAGTCACAGGGTTCCTGGGTTTCTGGAGATGGTGAATCAGCTGCTCCCAGAGAGTCAGGGATTGATTGTCCTGCCACAGTCCTGCCCTTTCCCGGGGCCTTGTGACCAGGTCATCTAGGCGTTGCTGACCAGAGACTGCACAGGAGAGACTTTCTCTCTCTCCCTCTCCCTCTCTCTCTCCATTTCTCCCTCTCTCCCTTCTTCCTTCTGCCCTTCCTCCTTCCACCCTTTCTAACTCCATCTCTCTCTCTGTCTCTCTCTCCGTCTCTCTGTCTCTCTCTCCAGATTAAGCCTTCAGTGATTATATCTTGTTAAATGAGATCAGACGCCTTCCACATGACATCCTATCTAATCTCCAACCTGTGAGATACTCTTGTTTTATCAGAGTTGAACTGTTTGAGATGGCACACCAGGAAACCTAGAAGTTTTGAAGGGGTAATATAGCTGAAGTTAAATTTTTAACTGAATGGCGACTTTGGGGCCTGTGTATGACTGAATGGGCTTCCAGAACTACAGGAAGATAACAGAAATGTATGGGAAATATAAATCAGAAGGAGAATGAGAGATATCAATGAAAAAGACCTATATCAAATAAATAAAATAAAAATAAAGGCCCTCCCGTTGATTATCGATTTGCTCGAGCGGGCCCAGTAACGTCTCCATTGGAGACTTTGTTGTTACTGTGTCTGGCATATCGAATACTCTCGGTAGCTTGCCGCGCTCTCTGAGAGGGGCGGAGGAATTGAACTCGGGTCGGCCATGTTGGCTGCGTGCAAGGCAGACGCCCTACCCGCTGTGCTATCGCTCCAGCTCAAAACAGAAAGGCTTGAATGTTGTCAAAAGAAAACCTGTTTCATCATTAATATGTTATATTGTCTGATTGAATGTCTGAAATCTATAGGAGATTTCTCTAAAAGGTGAAAATAGAGTTATAACCCATGGATTCAATCTAGATACCTTCACCCAAAAGTAAAAATATCAAATTAAGAAGTTATTAAAAAATCATACAGTGAAGCACTAGATACACTGGCCAGCATAAATAATCCTAATACTTGATGACAGTTCCATGAATAAGAAGTTGTGGGGTATATACACAATGGGATATTAGGCAGTTACAAGAAAAGACAAAATATCAGCGTTTTCTGCACCATGGATAGAACTAGGAAATAACAGATTAAGAAAAGTTTGTAGAGGAAGAAGGACAAATTCAGACAATCTCATTCATCCGTGGTACAAAGAGAACAGAGAATCAGGATGGACGGATCCAATGATAACTGCCGCTGCATCCTAACCACACTCTGGGGTTCCCGAGAGGAGTCGGGTGGGAGCTCAGACCACTGGGAAGAAAAGGCCGAGCACGGGGACCACAGCAGAGTGTGGGGGTCTGTGGAGATTTTATTCTGGGAGAAGTGCAGGGAGTTTGGGACCCACCAGCATCAACACTCAAACTATTGTCATCGTGTTCCCTCAGTGACAATAAAGAAGGTAACGGGAGAAGTCTCTCCTTTATGTGAAAAGGAATGATCTTGATTGAAGAAAAATCGACCTCACTGACCTAGTAGGACATCACAGTCTTCAGTAGACTCTGAGAGAGGAAGAGGAATGAGCAAATATGTAATGGGAGAGAAAGTAATGACTAAAATGTATGCCCTCTCGTTGTTCGTCGATTTTCTCGAGCGGGCCCAGTAACGTCTCCATTGGAGACTTTGTTGTTACTGTGTCTGGCATATCGAATACGTCACGGGTAGCTTGCCAGCCTCTGCCGTGCGGGCGAGATGCTCTCGGTAGCTTGCTGGGCTCTCCGAGAGGGGCGGAGGAATCGAACTCGGGTCGGCCATGTTGGCTGCGTGCAAGGCAAAAGCCCTACCGCTGTGCTATCGCCGTGAGTGGCACACGTAGGGAAAATCGCTTGCTCTACGTGCCGAATCGACTAAAATGTATAAACATGAAATATTAAATTTTGTTTTCATATATTTCAACAAAACAGTAAAGTTCGGACCCCCTTAAAAGCTCGTGCCCATGCCCACCTGCCCGAGGACACAGCCCTGGAGTCCTGGGAGATGAGCGCTCCTTGGTGGTCAGATGAAAACCCTGCAGCTCCCCTGTCTCCCTCAGCTGGTTTGTGTCTGGACTCACAGGCACTTGCCCTCACAGTGTAACTTGCACAATAATACACGGCTGTGTCCTCAATTACTGAGTTGCTTAGTTTTAGGTAAGCTTGGTTCTTGGAGGTGTTCCTGGTGATACTGAGTCAGGACTGAAGACTTGGCTTATAGTATGTGTTTTCACTAGCCCATATAACACCAATCCAATCCAGCCCCTTTCCAGAGGCTTGGCGGACCCAGTTTACACCATAGCTGTTTAGAGAGAATCCAGATACCAAGCAGGTGAGGGATAGAGTCTGCGAGGGCGTCATCATGCTTGGTCCTGACTCCTGCAGTTGTACCTGGACATCTGGGGACAGAGACATACAGTGAGTCATGCTCTCAGAGGCCCATGCCCACCTTGGAGCCTCTGTCCAGGGGATGCTCACATCCAGGAGCTGCCAAAAGAAAGAAGAGGAACCAGCGCTGATGCACGTTCCTGGCCACGAGGTCCATGATCTCAGACACCATGTCAGGAGGAGAGGGAGCCCGAGTTGGGGTGAGTGTGAAAGTGGCTTTAAGCCTGGGTCCCGACTGCAGATTTGCATGGGGGAGCCTCTGTAGAGAAAGGGGGGTTCTAGGGGAGGCTGATGTGTGGCCTCCCTGGGAGGAGGTGCTCTCTGTGGCTCAGAGCACTCAAGCCTGTCCCTGGGGCCCTGAGAGCTGGGCCTCTTCCTCCAGCACAGGAAACGTGCTGAGGAGCTCTCAGGAAACAAGAATTGCTGAGGGGGAAATGGCAGCTGGGGAGGAGAGTCCCTGTGTCTCAAGTCCCTGATGACCAAACCCAGCTCCCCCCACCAGGGCCTCTACACTGTAGATAGGCCGTGCCCCTCCATGTCCCTCGGTGGTGGCTCATGTTCTCCAACTGCAGATGGAAAACCTTGAACCAAACAGTCAGTGTAACTGTCACAGTAAGTTCACACTTGGCTCCGTCCAATCCATGGTTAATCAATTTTCACTCTATCTACTCTCTTATCTTCCATGAACATTCCTTCTCCTGAAGCAGCATCACTCCCTAATTTCAAGGTAGTCAATAGGGTGGATTTTTTTTAATTTTCACTGTTAATGATTTTGTACTGGGACAAGGAAATTGCTTCTGCCTAGGTGACCTTCCTGGTGGGTTGGCCTGAACAACAGCACCTAAACCGGTCCAGTCCTATTTACAACTCAGTGTCCAAAAGATGATCATTAACCTCAAGACCCTATTCTTGGGGTTCATCATTAAAGAATCCCAACCCATGTTTGATGCTTAGAAAGACCCAGTAAAGGGTCCTCAGCACACAATCTATTGCGCCAGAGGTTTGGTCTTTGTGCAAAGACTCACACATGCTACACATGCTACAAATGTAGTGTTCAAGCCGTGAGCAGTGACATGTGAGGCCCTATCCTGCCCCCAAATGGATGGAACCTAGACACAGTCTGTTTCACATAGTGTACCCCTAATTCCATGGAGCACAAGAGGGTTGAATTAAATCTAAGGAACCAGAAACTGTGCTTTATAATTTAATGTTTTAAAAAGTCAGCATTTGGCGCTGGAGTGATAGCACAGCGGGTAGGGCATTTTCTTTGCACTCATCTGACCTGCGTTCGATTCCCAGAATCCCATATGGTCTCCCAAGCAGCAGCAGGAGTAATTCCTGAGTGCATGAGCCAGGAGTAACCCCAGTGCATCGCCAGGTGTGACACAAAAAGCAAAAGAGAAAAAAAAATTCAGCATTAAACATCAAAAGTTATCAAAACACCCAGTAAGCTCAACAATATTCTACCAAAAATAAACACGGAGATAGACCAGATTATCATTTGTGTTTTTTCATTGTTAGATAGTCCTGGATGAAAGAGGTAGCTTTTAATTTTGTTCATAGTAGCAATTTGGACAGGTTCAATGAAATGCTCTCCACATAAGTGTCCCAAGATCATTTTTCAGGACCACTAATTGATACCTGAGCACTACAGGTAGAACCAGGACACAGATAGGAAGTAAACACATAGTACTTCAGGTGTGTTCCCCAAGTCAAAGAAAAATATAGATTGTTCATATTTGGATGATATCACTTTTATATAATGATTAGCTATCCATCATTCTAAGAAAATTGAACTTATTTATTTTAAACTGAACCACAGGGAGATACACAATTACAAAGTGGACCATGATTGGGTTTCAAACATATAATGTTCCAACACCCATCCCTGCAACAGGGTACATTTACCACCACCAATGTGCCCAGTTTCACTCTTGCCCTACCTCACCGCAGCTGCCTCTATGGCAGGCACTATTCTTCTCTCCCTCCCTCCCTCCCTCCCTCCCTCCCTCTCTCTCTCTCCCTCTCTCTCTGTCTCTCTTTTCCTCTCTCTCTGTGTGTCTCTCTCTCATGCATGTACATGTGTCTCTCTTTCTTCCTCTGTCTCTCTGTCTCTCTGTGTCTGGGTATGTCTAGTTGTGGAATTATGGTTCTCAAGAAAGATACTGAAAGGTTATCAGGCATATCCCTTTACCTACTTACAATACTCACTTCGTGCCCAAAGTGATCCATTCTAACTACTATTGTCCTACTGGTCTCTTCTCTATCCTAACTGCCCTTTGCCTCACATACAGTTTTGGCTGGCTTCAAACCATGGACCAGTCCTTCTAGCTCCTCTTTTCCCTGGCCTTGGATATTAGCTCATACTATTTTTTTAATATTACACAAATGAATCAGTCATTCTATATCTGTCCCTGTCCTTCTGACTCTTTCACACAGCAAGATACTATCCATGTCCATCCATTTACAGTTTTCCTAGTGGCTGCATAGTAGTGCATTGTGTAAATGTACCATGGTTTCCTGAACCAGTAATCTGTTCTCGGGCCTTTGGCTTGTTTCCAGATTCTGGCTACTGTGAATAGTGCTGCAGTGAACATAGAGATGCAGATGGCATTTCTGCTGTGTGTTTTGACCCCCCAGGGTGGTATTGCAGATCAAATCTAGTTTTTTTGAGGAAAGTCCAGTTTGTTTTCCAAAATGGCTCAACTAGTTGGCACTCCCACAATGAATGAGAACCCTTTTCCCCCCTCTCCCCACATCTGAGCCATCACTGGTTGCTCTTGTTCTTTCAGTTGTGTGCCAATCTCTGTGGTGTGAGTTTCTATCTCATTGTTGCTTGATTTGCATCTCCCTGATGAATAGTGATGTAGACTGATTTTTCATGTGCCACTTGGCCATTTGAGTTTCTTCTCTGAGACAGTTTTCTGCTCATTTTTTTCCTCCCATTTTTGATCAGGTGAGATGTCTTTTCTTGTAATGCTCTACAGTGCATTATATGCACCGTAGCACTGCCGTCCGTTGTTCATCGATTTGCTTGAGCGAGCACCAGTAACATCTCCATTGTGAGACTTGTTGTTACTGTTTTTGGCATATCGTATATGCCAGACTCTGCTGTGTGGGCTGGATACTCTCGGTAGCTTGCTGGGCTCTCTGAGAGGGACGGAGGAATCGATCCCTGGTCAGCCATGTGCAAGGCAAACGCCTACTCTCTGTGCTATTAATCCAGCCCAGTGCATTATATATCTTTGATATTAACCATTTTTCAGATGGGTAATGCCTAAATATTTTTCTAATTCTGTGGTCTGTCTCGTATATCTTATGCACAATTTCTTTTCATGTGCAGAAATTTCTTAGTTTAATGAAGTCCCATTTGTTTATCTCTTCTTCCACTTGCTTGGTCTGTGATGTTTTACGTTTGAAGGTGCCTTTAGCTTCAAGATCACGGAGGATTTTGTTTATGTTTTCTTTTATATTACTTATGAATTCAAGTCTGAGGTTGAGGTCTTTAATCCCTTTGATCTGACTTTTGTGCTTGGTGTTAGAGAAAGGGCTGAGTGATTTTTTTTTTCCATGTAGATGCCCAGTTCACAAAGCACCACTTCTTGTGCTTGGTGTTAGAGAAAGGGCTGAGTGCTTTTTTTTTTCATGTAGATGCCCAGTTCACAAAGCAGCACTGCTTGAATCGACTCATCTTGCTCCAGTTCATATTTCTTACTCCTTACTCAAAGGTTAAATGATCATATATGTCAGGATATATATGTATGTAAGATGTATTTATGAGATTTATATATGTAAGATGAGATTTATGAGATTTATTCCACATTTATGAGATTGGAATTGTCGTACCATGTTTGATAGGGTTCAAATATGGTAACACCTACAAGGATGATTTGAGGTCGCCCAAAAGCCCCTATCCCTCTTGGAAAGACTGGAAAGCTACTGAGAGTATTCTGCCCGCACGGAAGAACCTGGCAAGCTATCCGTTGTGTATTCGATATGCCAAAACCAGTAACTACAACTGGTCTCATTCACCTGACCCTGAAGGCTTCACCGACATGGCAGCACTGAGAAGGATGAGAAAGGAGAGGCCAACAAAATCTCAAGGCCGACCTAGGCTGCCACAATGAAGGAAGACAAAAATGATCGTCTGTACTTTCAATGCACGTACGCTAGCATCAGATGCATCCATCGAGGACCTGATGGTACAAGTGCGAATGATCAAGTACGACATCATTGGTCTGACCGAAACAAGAAGACATGAATCTCACCATGCCATTTTCGACACTGGAGAAGAATTGTTCCTCGGAACATGCGATAAAAGAGGTGTTGGAGGCGTCGGTGTCCTTGTCAACACAAACTTGGCCAAGAGCATTGAAATAGTGTGGCAGGGTGATACCATTTCACCGAAACTCTTCAGTGCCACCCTCGAGAACATCATGCGACGACTGGAATGGGAAGGAATGGGAGTGAAGATAGATGGTCGGCAATTACACCACCTCTGCTTTGCTGATGACATTGTTTTAATAACACCAAACATCAGCCAAGCGGCACAAATGCTGGCCGACTTTGACAGTGAGTGTGGAAAGGTAGGACTACAGCTGAATCTTACGAAGACAATGTTTATGAGAAACAGTCTCGTTCCTGACGCCCCATTCGCTCTCAACGGAACGACCATCTCCAAATGCAACAGCTATGTGTACCTAGGTCGAGAGGTCAACATGACAAATGACCTGGCACCCGAGCTGCGCAGGAGGAAGAGAGCGGCTTGGAACGCCTTCAAGAACGTCGAAGAAATAGCTAAGAGGACGAAGAACCTCCGGCTCCGGGCACATCTCTTTGATTCCACTGTTCTTCCTGCATTAACATATGCCTCAGAGACCTGGGCCCTACGCAAACAAGATGAGAACGCTATTCAGGTCTCCCAAAGAAGAATATATATATATATATATCTCAGAGAGCCCGGCAAGTTATCGAGAGTATCCTGTACACACGAACAAGCTCCCTGTGGTGTATTTGATATGCCAAAACCAGTAACTATAACAGGTCTCATTCCCCTGACCTATGCTCCTCTGAGATGTTTCCTCTGGGTAGGGGCCGTAGCTCCCCCTGCTGGCCATGGTCTCCTGCAGTCCACACTCTCCCAGCAGGGAGGTTTGTGTCTGGGCTCACCCTGACTTCCTCTCACTGTGCCTCTTGCACAGTAATACACGGCTGTGTCCTCTGGGGTCACTGAGCTCAGCTGCAGGGAGAACTGGTTCTTGGAGGTGTCAGGTCAGCTGTGATGGAGATGCGCCCCTGGAACGCTGGGTTGTAGCTGGTATAACCTGACCAGTACCCCATCCATTCCAACCCTTTCCCAGGGTGCTGGCGGATTCAATACCAGTAGTCACTGCTGGTGACAGGGCCCCCAGAGACAGAGCAGGTGAGGGAGAAGGTCTGGGAGGGCTTCACCAGGTCTGGGCCCAACTCCTGCAGTGTCAGAGCAGACACAGCACCTGGGAACAAGGGGAATCAGTCACTGTCAGTTCCTGCAGTCACTCCCTCCCCTAGACCCTGTCACATCTGTGACACTCACCCGGATGGGCAGTCACCAGGCAGAGGAAAAGACTCCACAGACTCATCTTCTTCTCGACCACAGCTCTTCCTTCCCCAGAGACTCAGCCCTGAGTGAAGAGACAGCTGTGAGACCCACAGCCCAGAGAGCGTTTGACTTCAGAGTCTGAGAGGGATTTGCCTGAGGTGATCTCCTCTGTTATTAGTGGCGATGTCTGACCTTAGTCTGCCTTATCCCATTGGGGCGATGAACTCATACACCTTCTTGCTGCTTAAGCACTTCTTTAATGGGACGCATTAAACCAGATCATCAGATGCTCCTCATATACTCATTTTAACATAATACAAGAGGAAAGTATAACAATTCCTTCAACATAATGGGTTTTTAAAATATATAATAAATATATTGAACAAATTTCCCCATTATAATCCTCCAAAGAACTCTCTAATTAATGTCTTTTACAATGTTATAACGTAGATATATCTGTGATTTTATTTAAACTATAATTGATGTCTGTGTTGACATAACAAAATTGAAGGAAAATTAATTGTCTTTCCCAATCCCATTGCTATGATACAATTGTAATGTCACTCTGTCTGAGTATCTGATATACATTCTGTGGAGGATCGAAATTCCCTGCATCTTAGAATTGATGAGTTGGGCTTGTGGCTTTCTATGATTTGAGCAGACACTTGTTATGGATCATGTCTTAACTACTTCAACACGTACTTTAAATTATCAGTTTTTAGTTTTCATTAACTTCCTGAGTGAAACTAAAACATAACCAAATCACAGTTTTGATTGGCAGCGTATTTCTGTTCAGGTCTGTTGATTGCGTCCTGTCAGATACACAGGATTCTCCGTGAATAAGGGGTCTTGCTGTCACCCTCCCCCAATGCTGCAGCCCGTTACTGTTGCTCTATCAGGTGCGTCTGGTGTCAGTGGACCCCACGGGTGGCTCACGTGAGTGGGGAGGAGAAAGACGGTCAATTTCTCCCAATTATCCTCTGCCACCCAGGACCCAGGGTTATTGGGTCCTTGTCTCCCTCGAAGAAAGGAATTTCAGGAGTAGACAAGCAGTGAAGTAAAATGAATTTTATTTGGATGTTTTGAAGGTGTGGAGAAGAGATGGGCGGAAGAGAGAGAGAGAGAGAGAGTAACATGCTCAAGAGACAATGTGGGCTTCTCCAAGGGCAGAGAGAGCCCCTACACATATCCCAGCATTAGACAAGAAAGCATGAAAGTACACATCTCAAGAGGGAAGATGCGGATGACACATGTGCTCTGGCACCACATGTGTTCGGCCACGTGGGCGCAAGCAGCACATGGGCTCAGGCAGTATGTGTGTGCTTTCCTTTGTTCAAGGTGGCCTTTATATGAGTTCTTCAACTTGCCCCCATGTGGGTTCATTGCTAAGGAGGTTACCACGGGGGTTGGGAGTAGTGATGGTCTTTTTTGAAATTCCTTTCCTGGCCTTTTGTTCCTGCAGGAGCTTCTCTGGATCTGTTGCTGTAGATAGGTGAGGGTCTTATCAGGCCTTAGTTACTGTTTTTCCTGTTTTCTGCAGGGCTGACTTTTGTCATTGCCTTGGGGTGGGGCCTTTCCTGTCTACCTGCCTACATCACCTCTGCCAATGTGTCAAAATCTTCAAAGAATGTGAGTGGAAAAAAATGTCCAGGGAGACATGGATTTCTGGAGATCACTGAAAGGATGTCTCAAAGACTCTTTCTCCAGTCCTCATTGTCACTGAAGTTCCTGGCATGACATCCTGGTGCCCTGTGTGATCTGAAGGGCATTCCCCTGCCCTCCAGGAGAGTCCTGGAAGCTTCCATGTTTGGCAGGTACAGGGGAGCTAACTACAGAGGCTGTTGTCAGCACAGTGGGATCACAGCAAAGACAATGAGAGAGATTCTCCATACCCACCAAGATCACTCAGTTCAAACAAACAACACAGAAGGCTCAACTAGCCAACGAGTCCCATAAACTTCCAGAGAGGGACTTTAGTCACATCAGGTTGAGGATGTTTTATAAACACAAAGCGAGGAGAGGGCAGATAAATCAGCACATTAATGCCTTGAGAGTGGAAATGAGAATCCTACATTCAGAAGTTTCAGAATTGAATAATGCGATTTGTGATATACGAAATGTACACAGGGCTCTGAATAGCAGAATAGCAATCACCTAAGAAAAGGTCAAGTAGCTCGAAGGTGAGATTCAGGAAACCTAGAAAACAACAGAAAAATGGGGGAAAGTTTTAAAGGAAACAAAGAGCACATCAGAGAACCTGGGATTTAGTCAAAAGGAACAAATAAGAAGCATTAAAGTCCCTAAAGAACAGGGAGGTAAATTCTATGAAGAACCACCAGTTAAAAAACAAGTCCTAGCTAAGAATTTTCTAGAACTGAGGAGTGCAGATACTGAGATCAAAGGGATCAGAATGGTCCCAGACAACATATGCCCAAATAGAAATACTCCAGACATGTCATAATCCGAATAACATAAGCAAAACTAGAAGAAGAATATTGATTGAAGCAAGATTTTAAAAAGCAACTTATATAGAAAGAAAAGCCCATTAGATTCTCAGCAGATCTTTCAAATGAAAGTTGATCAGCCAGAAGAGAACAGAGGGATATAGGGAAAAGAGCGAAGAGACAAAAGCTCCTCAATGAAATGAATGCCTCACCAAAAATGCTATTCTGGCTAGATTGTCACTGAGAATTCACAACCTTGAAACCAGGTTTGCAGAAGCCTTGAGAGAGCTTCTTTAAAAGAGGAGACAGGCTTCACGCCCTACCAAGGTCATGAGTTGCCCCCCATGAGCAGCTCTTCGGCACGGCCATGGCTCCAGAAGCACAAGGACTTAACGCAGAGCCTGGCAACTTGCAGCAGAAAAGTGAATGCAATATGCGTTAATCCAAGCCACCATGCCTGCCTGAAAGGGAAAGGGTGTTGCTCCCTTCCGCTTTTCTCCCTCTGGACAGCAAGATGGCGGCCACCTCAGAGCTTTTTAGAAAGACAGGTATGAGTCGTTCGTGGCGGGGCAACTGAAACCTCATGGGAAGGGGGGCGTTCCCGGCTCATCCTACATGCCTACTGAGGTCATGGGTCCCCCCCCCCCCCCCCAAGTGGCTCTCTCCGGCTCAGACATGGCTCCAGAAGCACAAAGACTTAATGCAGAGCCCGGCAGCTTGCGGCAGAAAAGTGAATGGACTATGTGTTAATCCACGCCACCATGCCTGCCCAGAAGGGAAAAGGTGTTGCTCCCTTCCACCTTTCTCCCTCTGGACAGCAAGATGGTAGCTGCCTCAGAGCTTTCTGGAAAGCCAGGTATGAGCCGGTCGTGATGGGGCAACTGAAACCTCATGGGAAGGGGGGAATTCCCAGCTCATCCTTCATGCCCTACCGTGGTCATGGGTTGCCCCACCCCAAGAGCAGCTCTCCAGCAAGGCCATGGCTCCAGAGCCACAGAAACCAATCTCAAAATTATCTGACTCTTGGTATAAATACTTTCAGGCTTAGTAAGTAAAATACCAGAAATCCAAAATCGTGCGGCTGTGATAGTATGCTGTGACAAGAGGGAAGACCGCTGCGTTGAACCTTGAAGCCCAGGAGCTGCCATAGGTGCAGATCTTGGTGGTAGTAGCAAATATTCAAACAAGAACTTTGAAGACCAAAGTGGAGAAGGGTTCCTTGTGAACAGTAGTTGAACATGGGTCAATCGGTCCTAAGAGATGGGTGAGCGCCTTTCCAAAGGGATGAGCAATGGCCTCCATAGCCGTCTGTGGATCAAATTATTATGCACTGCAGCACTGTCCTCATGTTGTTCATCGATTTGCTCGAGCGGGCCCAGTAATGTTTCTGTTGTGAAACTTGTTGTTACTGTGTTTAGCATATCAAATACGTCATGGGTAGCTTGCCAGGCTTTGCCGTGTGGGTGTGATACTCTTGGTAATTTGCCGGGCTCTCCGAGAGGGGTGGAGGAATCGAACTCAGGTAGGCCAAGTTGGCTGCATGCATGGAAAACGCCCTACCGCTGTGCTATCCCTCCAGGCCCAAAATATTATAAGACAACAAAAAGAAATTCCACTGATAACAGGTTTAGAAATACAAAATAGAAATGTATCTCTACATAACCAAAAAACCTACGTAACTGGAAAAAAAAACCAGTTAAGTCAAATCCATTTAAAATGGCAGCAAATACATCACAGAAATTAGAAACACATAAACCGGAGATGTAAAAGATACGTGCACTGAAAACTAAAATTCATGATGAAGAAAATGGAAAGACACTCTAAATGTTCACTGCAGTATCATAGAAGTCTATGCAATCCTCATGAAAATTAGAGTCTTTTCTTTCATGAAAACATATCAAAGGTAGGTAAAGAGATGTACATGATAACCTTTCAGTACCTGTATTGCAAACCATAATGCCCAAAAGGAGAGAGAAAAAGAGGGGTCGGGGGAGAGGGTGAGAGAGAGAGAGAGAGAGAGAGAGAGAGAGAGAGAGAGAGAGAGAGAGAGAGAGAGAGAGAGAGAGAACCGTAGGGGCATCCTGGGAGGGCACCAGGGGTGTGAGGTGGCCAGAGAGAAACTCTGGATATTGGTAGTGGGAAATGTACCTTGGTGGAGGGATAAGTGTTGGAGAATTGTATGACAGAAAACGGGACAGCTTTATAATGTCAATTCAATTTTAAAATATGATGTGGTGAAATAAACGGATACTTCTCTAAAAATTGACATTCCCATCGACTGTTGGCATGTAAAGAGGTGTTTATCAACACTTTCTTTCAGGGAAATGTAAACATAAAGTACATGAAGATCATCTCTCACCACTGACAATAGACGATATTAGAAGACTGGAGACAACCCTTGTTGAGACTTTGTCTAAATGGAGCACTGTTTTAGTGTTGCTGGGAGTGCGGTCTGATTCAGCATCTATGAAAAGCACTGAGCGATCTCTCCAAAACTGGAACTAGAGGCTGGAGCCGGAGTCACGGGATGTCGGTGTCTGTGGAGTGACAGGGGTCCCTCCTGCGGGAGACGGCCGCAGTGGGGGCAGCGGGATCCCTGCCCTAAACTCAGCGCGCCCCCACTCCCGTTTTCCGTCCGCCTTTTCCACCGCCACCACAGTGCTCCGTGGACTAGCCCAGATGCCTCCGTCGGCCCTCAGAGGTGTCGGGCTTGGCCCCAGTCTCCAGCTTCGTCGCTCAGGATGGCAAGCAGCAGTGGCTCCAAAGCCAAATTCATCGTCGGGGGGAAATGCAAACTGGTACGGAAGATCCGTCCGGCTCCTTCAGGGACATTTACCTGGCCATCAACATCACCAACGGCGAGGAAGTGGCCTTGAGCTGGAGTCGCAGAAGGTCTGGCACCCGCAGCTGCCAGAGGAGAGTGAAAGCTGTAAGGTCCTCCAAGGAGGGGTCAGCATCCTGCATGTAAGGTGGTATGGTCAGGAAAAAGACTACAGTGTGTTAGTCATGGATCTTCTTGGACCCGGCCTCGATGACCTCTTCAGTTTCTGTTCAAGAAGATTCACAATAAAAACTGCTTATGTTAGCTGACCAGATGATCAGAAGAATTGAAAATATGCATACAAAGAATTTTATACACAGAGACATTAAACCAGACAACTTCCTAATGGGTATTGGGCCTCACTGTAATAAGTTATTCCTTATTGATTTTAGTTTGACCAAAAAGTACAGAGACAACAGGACACAACAACACATACCATACATGGAAGATAAAAATCTCACTGGCACTGCCCAGTGTGCTAGCATCAATGCACATCTTGGGATTGAACAAAGTCGCCGAGATGACATGGAATCTTTAGGATATGTTTTGACGTATTTTAATAGAACCAGTCTGCTGTGGCAAGTACTCATGGCTGCAACAAAGAAATAAAAATATGAAAAGACTAGTGAAAAGAAGATGTCTGCTCCTGCTGAAGTTTTATGTAAGGGATTGACCTCGGAATTTGCCATGTACTTAAACTATTGTCGTGGGTTGCGCTTTGAGGAGGTCCCGGATTACATGTATCTGAGGCAGCTATTTCGCATTCTTTTCAGGACCCTGAACCACCAATATGACTACACTTTTGATTGGACAACGTTAAAGCAGAAAGCAGCACAGCAGGCAGCCTCTTCTAGTGGGCAGGGTGAGCAGGCCCAAACCCCCACAGGCAAGCAAACTGACAAAACCAAGAGTAACATGAAAGGTTTCTGAGCATGAATTGAGGAACAGAAGAAGCAGAGTGGATGTCTGGAGCAGCATTTGTTTCTCCTCAAATCTAGATGTTTTAGTTCTAGCCAGTGGTTGTGGACAACCATTTACTTGGTGTAAAGAACTTAATTTCAGTGTAAACTGGCTCTGAGCAGCATCAGTTACAACCTGAGTTGTAACCAGTGTAATTGTGAATATTAACTGAGATAGTGAAACATGGTGTCCAGTTTCCTATTGCATTTTTTCAAGTAGAAAAGTTAACTAAATGGTTGACACACAAATTGGAGAAATTGTGCATATGACATTTTTTGGGGTTTGTTTTGTTAAACATTTTATTTTGAACTATAATGCTTTGAGATCTCATTTCAGAAGAATGGCATGAACAGTCTTCAGCCACAGATGTGATGGTTGTAAATACAATTGTGCATTCTTAGGATTTATCTATCCCTGGATTTTGCAAGTTGTTCACTTCAAACATTCTTAAAGTGGTTGGCTTCTTGTGTGCAAGCCAGCTGATAAGGTAGCAACCAAAGATTCCAGTGTTTGAGCATATGAAAGACTCTGTCTGCTTACCTGTGCTAGAAAAAAAAATAGCATCTAAAATGAAGACTTAAGAAAAGAAACTTAATGACTACTAGATTATCCTTAGGACTCTCCATTAACTCTATAATGTTCTAGGTATTGGTATTAAAAAAACAAGCATATTTGTCACAGGAGGAGAGGGAGAGGTATAAGGGAGTACATCTGCTGCCTCCTGCTAGTAACAGAAAGCTTTTGTGAGAGTTGAGACAGGAACACTGATACCATTCCTTCACATCAGTCTATATTGGAAAAGAGACTGGCCACTTTGATAACATGTCATCTACTCTCTCCTTATCTAATGGCTGGTTTCTGTATGGAATGTGGAGAAACAAATATACACATAGGGGAACGGTTTCACAAGCTCCGTAGCAAGTGGTCTTGCCATCACCTGGATTTTCTCAGAGAAAATTATTTACTGATGCAATGAATTTCCAAGAAATGTGAATAGATACCATTTTTCACAGTAGTTAGAGAAATGTTATAAGCCCAGATTTTAATTTCACATTATATCTTCTCTGCCTATGCTGATCTCTGCTCTTTGAGCACCAGCTCTGTTCCTGTGACAGGGATGCTTAGAGTAGACTATTGTGTTCCCTTCAGGAACTCACCATAGTGGGAGAACTAAAAGAATGAGATTCAGACATAGCCCAATTGCACCTGGCTTACTTGCCACCTAGAGCTAGTTACCTGTGTCTGTTCTTTTGCCATAAGTGGAAATAAACACTGACCTTCGTTTCTTTATATTTCCTCAAAGACATGATCAGATTGCAAAACATGGATCGTTTGGAGTTTTCCAGGAATAGAGAAACAGTCCAAGGACCTTCTATGGCACCAGAACTATTGACAAGCATATCTTCCTCTAACATCTGGGGGAAGCACCCGTGCACAATCCTACAAGAAAAAAAAATGCATCACGAAGGTGTTCTAGAGAGAAGTCATCTTTTTCTTGGCTGTTGCTGAAAGACAGAGAGAAATCCTGAGCCTTTCTCTCAAATGAAGCCTGGCCCTGTGAGCCCCATTCTGTGTCTCAGACCCTGATCCTCTGAGGAAGAAGTCAGGAGGATCAGCGCCCCTGTCATCTCCTCACCCAGCACAGCTGCCTCCCCTTCAGTTTTCTGACACTCTCAGGATGTGGTTGTCACACTGTGTCTTGCACAGTAATACATGGCCATGTCCTCAGTGCTCAGCCTGCTCAGTTCCATGTAGGCTGTGTCCTTGGACTTGTCTGCAGTGAGTGTGAGTCTTCCCTGGAACTTTGGTGCGTAGTTTGTATAATCATTGTAAGGGTTTATATATCCCATCCACTCTAGCCCTTGTCCTGGGGCCTGCCGCACCCAGCTTATATAGTAGCTGGTGAAGGTGTATCCGGACGCCTTGCAGGAGATCTTCACTGATGTCCCAGGTTTTCCCACCTCAGCCCCTGACTGCACCAGCTGCACTTGGGAGTTCACACCTGTGGACAGCAGACAGGAGTGGGTGGACTCCACTTGACTGGCCCCGTTCACTCAGCCCAAGGCATGGGGATGCTTACCTGCAGCCACTGCCATCAGGAAGAGAATTCTCCAGGTCCAGTCCATGGTGAGAATCGTGCACTCAGGGGCATCAGAATGTGCCTGCTGTGTGAAGTTGTCTGGTCACAGACACATCTATATTTAATTCAGTGTCCCTAGTGTAATTTGCATATTCATGAGGAGGTAGAATTCATAGCTGAAGGCCTGGTTCAACCTGAGAAGGGGCTGGTGGAAGTCACCGGGTCCATCCTAAAGGGGAGTGAAGAGGTCCACGTTCTGATCCTTGTTTGAGGAGATGATATTCTGCCCTATCCCAGGACTCTGTGCACACAGTGCTCCCCCTCAGGGGGCGAAGTCCTTGTAGGACCTTCCCTCGGGGCTCCCCACATCTGTATGGCCTGGAGACATCTGGACATACCTGGGCTTTGAGATTATTTCTGGGATCTGTAACTGTCCAAGGAATACTACAATGAACCTACAAAACCATGCCAATGCTCCAGTGGTTTCCATTGGATATATTAAGTAGTCTAGAAACACCCCTTGCATACAGGTTTTACTGCCTTATCAATATGATAAATGTTCTTCCCACAGCGATAAGTATGCACAAATTAACCTTCTGTATTCTATACGTATTTTAATTTCGGTTTTCTAAAGAAAGCAACATTTAGTTTTCTGGTTTTTAAATTTTTTATTACTATTATATGTTTTTTATTGGAACGGAGTGATAGCACAGCGGTAGGGCATTTGCCTTGCGCGCAGCCAGCCCGGCTGAGCCGGGTTCGATTCCTCCGCCCCTCTTGGAGAGCCTGGCAAACTACCAAGAGTATTCAATATGCCAAACAAAGTAACAAGAAGTCTCACAATGGAGACGTTACTGGGCCCGCTCAAGCAAATCGATGAACAACGCGAGGGCAGTTTGGCAGTTTGTATTATATGTTTTTTATTAAATCACTGTGAGATAGACCCTTACAAAGCTGTTCATTGTTAGATTTCTCTCATATAAAATTCCTGATTCTGAAGAGAAACCCCTCTCACCTCTGCAACCCTTCTAGCCTGCGACTCAGTGCTCCTGGGACTTGGCGCCCCCTGCAGCCCGGTCTCCACTCTGCAGGTAGATCCTCTGGGCTCTCAGAGTTTAACCGTTTGGTGTCTCTAATACAGGAGAGAATCCTGGGCCTTTACTTCAGAAACCTTGTTCACTAGTCATACTCTTTTATGGACTTTTGTTTTGGGGTTGAGCCACATCTGGCACTACTGAAGACTTAATCCTGGCTCAAGATAAATAATTAATTAATAAATTAATTAATTCAGCTCCTGCTGAATCTCATGAAGACAATGTTTATGAGAAACAGTCTCCTTTCTGACGTTCAAATCACTCTCAACGGAACGACCATCTCTGAATACAATAGTTATGTATGCCTAAGTTGAGACGTCACCATGACGAATGACCTGCCACCTGAGTTGCGTGGGAGGAAGTGAACGGCTTGGAATGCCTTCAAGAGCGTTGAAGAAATAGCTAAGAGGATGAAGAACCTCCGGCTCCGGGCATATCTCTTCAATTCCACTGTTCTTCCTTCATTAACATATGCTTCAGAAACCTGGACCCTACGCAAACAGGATGAGAATGCATTTCGGGTTTCCCAAAGAGGAATTGAAAGAGCTATGCTTGGAGTATCACGTTTCACTCAAAAGAGAGAAAGAATCCAGAGTTCCTACCTCAGTCGAAGGTCAAGAATCAGGGATGCTGTCTCATTTGCAAAGGTGTCGAAGATCAGATGGGCTGGACACATAATGAGATTTGGACGACTGCTGGACTAGAGCCATTACCGACTGGATCCCATGGGAAGACAAAAGACCATATGGTCGCCCACCTATGAGATGGTCAGACTTCTTCGTCAAGGCCCTGAACAATCGGTTTGAGGTTCTTCGTGTTCCTAGAATGAGCAGATGCCATTGGGCTACACTAGCATGTGACAGGGACGAATGGAGATGTTACTGGCACCCTCTTGAGCAAATCTATGAGTAACAGGATGTCAAGTGATTAAATGATCAAGTGTTTAGGGATAGCTCTGGTAGATGCATTCTAAGAAAATATTGACAAATCAAATTCATATATATATAGCTGGCAAGCTACCGAGAGTATCTCGCCCTCATGGCAGAGCCTCGAAAGCTACCCTTGATTTATTCAATATGCCAAACACAGTAACAACAAAGTCTCCAATGGAGACGTTACTGGGCTTGTTCAAGCAAATCAATGAACAATGGGAGAACATATAAATTAAAAAGTGATATTGAGTGTTCTTTTTTGAGATTCTGTAAAATCGATACAATAAATTATTCACTCAAGAAAAATAATGTAAATGATCAAACTAAAAGAGAATTTATTGAAGTAAATATTTTAAACAAAAAATTTATATTAAATTAGCTAAGTTAATGAAGACTTCAAAAACCAGGCATAAGTCAAACACATCTGCCAACAAGTTTATTATATAGCAGTATTAGTGGAAAAATATAAAGCAAACACGAAATAAATGAAATAAAATAAATAAAGTGTTGTTTGAATATTCTTTCCATCGGGGGTGCAGAGATAGACCTCGAGAAGAATTCTAAACATGCCTGGAGGGTTGCTAGCTCGCTCTGGCAGGGCATCTGCAAAGAAGCGTCCCACAGTCTCTTTTATTTACTCTCCTACGTACACACACCTAATGCACTCAGTAAAAAGAAAGCATTAATGAGAAAATGGCGTTACAGGAGAGACATCAGGACATCAAGGCTACTTTGTTCTGTCACGTCTGCAAGCCCTTGGTCGCAGCCTCCAGAGAGGAATGCAAGGCCGAGCAGCCTGGCACCAGGAGCTACAGCCCCTTGCACCTGGAGTGATGGGGAAAGTGAGACAATGTCTGTATTCCAAAGCTGAGCTGGGTTAGGGATCTGTGAGAAAGGAAGAATTGCTTCTATGTGATACTAAGAGCTAAAAGACCGCAAAGGAAGAGAAGTTAGCCCTGTCCTGAACCGACCGGGCATAAGAACCATGGCTCACCCATTTTCATGGGGCCTGTGTTCCTGCCCATTTGCGGGTGAGTCTCCATGGGCTCATCCTAACAGTTCTGGTTGGGCACCAACATCTGCAGAGACAGAACACACAGTTTAACAACATCTTACCTAGACTTCTTTAGTCCCATGTTGAAAACTTCAATTTTCAATTGTCTAAGAGCACTGTAATAGAAGTCTGAATACTAGAATGTACGATTACATTGCTTTGGCCTTTCTCCCTTTCTCCACAAGGAGCTTAGGTTTATCAGGTTACACCCATCACAGTGCTCCTGAGGCACTTCCATGCCATTGTTTATCTGTAAATTCTTCCCTATGCTCTTCTCCCCAAAAAGTTAATCAGCTTTCCCCCCTAATCAGACTCTGTTAACTTGTAAGGTTAGATTCCTCAGAAATCTGTAATTTTATATGTATGAGTGAAATATTGCCTTTCTCCTCTCCTTATGTCTTTTGAACAGTTTACTTCAAAACAATGTCCTTTTTATATAGATACAAGAAGACCGTTAATATTATGTATTGAAACTTAGGATTTAATTGGCTTTGGATATTATTCATTCCTGGGCATCTGCTTTATCTACTTAAGCCTCAGTTTCCCTTGTTTCCTAGTACCCCAAAAGCAGGGTCTTGACGAGGGACTGAACGAACCCAGGGCAAGTGATGAGCTACCCTGGCATCAAAATGGGCCAGGCCAAAGTGCCACGATTCTTTTTTTTTCCCCTTTATTTTATTTATTTATTTTTTTTACAGTTGTAGATTTACAATTTTTTGTGCTTTGGTTTCAATTATACAATGATCAGATACCCATCCCTCCACCAGTGCCCATTTTCCACCACCATGGATAATATCCCTCCCACCCCCATCCCCCTATCCCCCCTGTCTCTGTGGCTGGGCAATCCCCTGTGTTCTCTCTCTCCTTTTGGGTGTTGTGGTCTGCAAAAGAGGCATTGAGTGGCAAACATGTTCAGTCCATAGTCTACTTTCGACATGCATCTCCCCTCCTGGGAGGATCCTCCAAACATCCTTTATTTGGTGCTCCCTTCTCTATCTGTACTGCCTTTTCCTCTAGGATACCCGGCTGGCCTATAAGTTATGGAGTAATCCTCCTGGTGCTGATCTCAGCTATTCTTGGGTATTAATCTCATACTTTGTTATTTTATATCCCCCAGATGAATGCAATCTTACTATGTCTATCCCCCTCTTTCTGACTCATTTCGCTTAGCATGATACTTTCCATATTGTACCACTTGTATGTAAATTTCATGACTTCATCTTTTCTAACAGCTACATAGTACTCCATTGTGTAGATGTACCAAAGTTTCTTTAACCAGTCATCTGTTCTTGGGCATTCAGGTTTCTTCCAGTTTCTGGCTATTGTAAAGAGTGCTGCAATGAACAAACAAGTGCAGATGTCACTTCGACTATACATTTTTGCCTCTCTGGGATATATTCCCAGGAGTGGTATTGCTGGGTCAAATGGGAGCTCAATTTCTAATTTTTTGAGAATCGTCCATACTGTTTTCCAGAAGGGCTGAACCAGTCGACATTCCCACCAACAGTGAAGGAGTGTCCCTTTCTCGCCACATCCACGCCAGCATCGGTTGCTTTTGTTCTTTTGAATGTGGGCCAGTCTCTGAGGTGTGAGATGGTATCTCATTGTGGTTTTGATCTGCATCTCCCTGATGATTAATGATGTAGAGCATTTTCTCATGTGCTTTTTTGCCATTCGGATTTCTTCTTTGAGAAAGTTTCTGTTCATTTCATTGGATGGGGTTGGATGTTTTCTTCTTGTGGAGTTCAACCAGTATTTTGTATATCCTGGATATCAACCCCTTGTCAGATGTGTATTCGGTGAATATACTTTCCCATTCTGTAGACTGTCTTTGTATTTTGGTCACTGTTTCTTTGGAGGTGCAGAAGCTTCTTAGTTTAAGATAGTCCCATTTATCTATCTCTGTTTTCACTTGCTCGGCCAGTGGCGTGGCATCTTTGAAGATACCATTAGCTTCAATGTCATGGAGGGTTTTGCCAACTTTGTCTTCAATGTACCTTATGGTTTCTGGTCTGATGTTGAGGTCTTTAATCCATTTTGATCTTACTTTTGTACATGGTGTTCGGCAGAGTTCTGAGCCTATTTTTTTGCATGTAGCCGTCCAGTGATGCCAACACAATTTATTAAAGAGGCTTTCCTTACTCCACTTCACATTACTTGCACCTTTATCAAAGATTAGATGAGCATATGATTGAGGGGAGATGTCAGTGTATTCAACCCTGTTCCATTGGTCTGCAGTTCTGCCTTTGTTCCAGTACCATGATGTTTTAATTATTACTGCTTTGTAGTACAGTTTGAAGTTCGGGAGGTTGATTCCTCCCATTTTCTTTTTCCCAAGAATTGCTTTAGCTATTCGTGGGGGCTTATTGTTCCATATAAATTTCAGGAGTGTTTGCTCCATTTCTTTGAAGAATGTCATGGGTATCCTTATAGGGATTGCATTGAATTTATACAATGCTTTCGGTAGTATTGCCATTTTGACAATGTTAAGTCTCCCGACCCATGAGCAGGGGATATCTTTCCATTTCCTCATGTCCTCTTTTATTTCCTGAAGTAACGTTTTGTAGTTTTCTTTGTACAGGTCCTTTACTTCCTTAGTTAAGCTGATTCCTAGGTACTTGATTTTCTGGGGCACAATTGTGAACGGGATTGTTTTTTTCATGTTGCTTTCTTCTCTCTCACTGTTTGCGTATAGGAAAGCCATGGACTTTTGGGTATTGATTTTATAACCTGCAACCTTACTATACAAGTCTATTGTTTCTAGGAGTTTTTTGGTGGAAGTTATTGGGTTCTCTAAGTAGAGTATCATATCATCTGCGAATAGTGAGAGCTTGATTTCTTCCTTTCCTACCTGAATGCCCTTAATATCTTTTTCCTGCCTAATCGCTATTGCAAGTAATTCCAGTACTATATTGAACAGCAGTGGAGAGAGTGGGCATCCCTGTCTCGTCCCTGATCTTAGAGGGAAGGCTCTCAGTTTTTCCCCATTGAGGATGATGCTTGCTGTAGGCTTGTGGTAGATGACTTTAATTATGTTGAGGAAGGTCCCCTCTATACCCATTTTGGCTAGGGTTTTCATCATAAATGGGTGCTGGATCTTATCAAATGCTTTCTCTGCATCTATTGATATGATCATATGCTTTTTATCTTTTCTTTTGTTGATATGGTGGATTATGTTGATTGATTTCCGAATGTTAAACCATCCTTGCATCCCTGGGATGAATCCTACTTGGTCATGGTGTATGATCTTTTTGATGAGTAGTTGGATTCTATTTGCTAGTAGTTTGTTGAGGATCTTTGCATCTGTGTTCATCAGGGATATCGGCCTGTAATTCTCTTTCTTTGTGGTATCTCTGTCTGCTTTTGGTATCAGTGTGATATTTGCTTCGTAGAAACTGTTCGGAAGTGTTTTTGATATTTCAATTTCGTGGAAAAGCTTAAAGAACATTGGGAGTAAGTCTTCTTTAAAGATTTGGAAGAATTCACTAGTGAATCCATCCGGGCCAGGACTTTTGTGCTTGGGGAGACTTTTTATTACCATTTCAATTTCCTTGATGGTGATAGGTCTGTTCAGGTAATCCAGGTCTTCTTGGTTCAGCCTTGGGAGTCTGTAGGAGTCTAGGAATTTATCCATTTCCTCGAGGTTTTGATGTTCCGTGGCATAAAGCTTCTCAAAGTACTCCCTGAGGATCCTCTGAATTTCTGTGGTTTCTGTTGTAATGACCCCCTTTTCATTTCTGATTCTGTTTATTAGGGTTTTCTCTCTCCCTTTCTTTGTGAGTTTTGCTAGAAGCTTATCGATCTTGTTAATTTTCTCAAAGAACCAGCTTTTGGTTTCATTGATCTTTCGGATTGTTTTTTGGGTTTCCACCTCGTTAATCTCTGCTCTGAGTTTTATTATTTCCTTTCTCCTGTTCGGGTTGTGCTCCTTTTTTTGGTCCTTCTCCAAGCTCTTAAGCTGTGAGGTTAGGTTACTTATGTGTGCTCGCTCCTCCTTCCTGAGGAATGCTTGCAGAGCTATAAACTTTCCTCTTAACACAGCCTTTGCTGTGTCCCATAAGTTTTGGTAACTCGTGTTCTCATTTTCATTCGTTTCTAGGAATCTTTTGATTTCCTCTTTGATTTCCTGTCTAATTCACTCGTTGTTCAATAGTGCACTGTTTAATTTCCAGGTGTTTGATTTAGTTTTCTGTTTTTGTGTGTGATTTACTTCTAATTTCAGCGCATTATGGTCTGAGAAGATTGTTGATACAATCTCTACCTTCTTAGTTTTATGGAGGCATGTTTTGTGGCTCAGCATGTGGTCTATCTTGGAGAATGTTCCATGTACGCTTGAGAAGAATGTGTATTCAGCTTTTTGTGGCTGAAGTGTCCTGTATATATCTACTAAGTCCCATTCTTCCATTGTTTCCTTCAAATGAAGTATGTCCTTGATAAGCTTGAGTCTGGTTGATCTATCAAGAGGTGACAAAGCAGTGTTGAAGTCTCCCACTAGTATTGTGTTGCTATTGATGTCTTTTTCCAAATCTATGAGTAGTTGTTTTAAGTACTTTGCTGGTCTCTCATTAGGTGCATATACATTTATTATTGTAAGTTCTTCCTGTTGTACAGATCCTTTGATCAATAAGAAATGGCCTTCACTATCTCTTATGACCTTCCTCACTCTGAAATCGATGTGGTCTGATATAAGGATGGCTACCCCAGCTTTTTTATGGGAGCTGTTTGCCTGTAGGATTGTTTTCCAGCCTTTGACTCTGAGTCTGTGTTTGCTTTGACTATTGAGATGCGTTTCTTGCAGGCAGCAGAATGTTGGGTTCAATTTTCTAATCCTTCCAGCCACTCTATGTCTTTTAATTGGTGCGTTTAGTCCATTGACATTGAGAGAGATTATTGTTATGGGATTTTGTCCCATTGTTCTGTTAAAATTTGGTGTATTTGAGGGGCCTTTCTTGCCTTAAAGTAGCCCATTTAGTTGTTCTTGTAACCATGGTTTTGAGTCTATGAAGTTCCTGAGCTGTTGTTTGTCTGTGAAACTGTGTGTTGTTCCTTCTATTATGAATGAGAGTCTTGCTGGGAAAAGTATTTTTGGGGAGGCATTTATTTCCTTGAGTTTTTTTACTATGTCCCACCACTGTTTTCGGGCCATGAGGGTTTCATCGGAAAAATCAGCTGTGAATTTTAAGGATGCTCCTTTGTAAGAGATTTCTTTCTTCATTCTTGCTGCTTTCAGAATTTTGTCTCTGTCTAAGGTTTTGGTCATTTTGATCAGAATGTGTCTTGGGGTATTTTTATTCCGATTTCTTCTAGCTGGTACCGTTCCGGCCTCCTGAATGTGGTTACAAGTTTTCTTCAGCTCTGGAAATGTTGTAGCAATGATGTCTTTGACAGTTTCTTCTTCATCGAGGCTTTCTTCCTGTACCTCTGGGACTCCAATAATTCTTATGTTACCCCTCTTGGCTTCATCACGATCTTCTCTTGCCATCTGTTCCCGAATTGTGAGTCTCTTTTCCATTTTCTGCTCTTTTCTGGAGAGTCTCTGAACTTCATCTTCGAGCTCACTGATTCTGTTCTCAGCCACTCTTACTCTGCTGCTGAGGCCTTCCACTGAGCTTTTCAATTCGCCTACAAGATTTTTCAGGTCTGACATTTCTGATTGCATTTTCCTCATTTCTGCCTTCAGATACTCTTGTCTTCTATTGGCATTGCTTTCCATTGTTTCTTTTAATTCCCTAAGCATCCTAAGTAGCTCCCTTCTGAATTCCTTGTCAGAGAGGTTGTCTAACACTACAGTACTGTTGGTGTCATCTGGGCTAGACTCTTCAATATGAAAGTTTGGTGGGCTTTTGCATTGCTTTACCATTGTGAGAGGTGTGGTTTAGTCCTTCACGTTCACTGTTACTATTCTGCTTGATATGCAGTGTGAGTTAAGATAGGCTTATGAGTTATTGGCTACTGTGTTTCTAGTGGTTGAGCTAAACTAGAGAAGTTTCCATCTAAGAAGGTAGCTTATGGTTCCTATGGCATATGTAGTGGGAACATATTTCACGGCCGCGTTAGCAGCCGCGGCTCCGGAAAGAGTCCCTGGCACTGGGCGAGGAGTTGGGAACGTCTCCTGTTTGGAATTGGAGCCGTTCAGCTTTGTTGCCCAGAGCTGGGCCTCTGTGCCCGTCCCACGCAGATCAGGTGTTGAAAACCGGCTTTCTAGGGGCTGGTTCTAGCTGTGCATGCCCAGAGAGGGACCCAGGCCCTTGGGGGCGGGCTGTACCTGTTGGAATTGGAACCGTTCAGCTTTGTTACCCAGAGCTGGGCCTCTGTGCCCGCCCCACGCAGATCAGGGGTTGAAAACCGGCTTTCTAGGGGCTGGTTCTAGCTGCGCATGCCCAGAGAGGGACCCAGGCCCTTGGGGGCGGGCTGTACCTGTTGGAATTGGAGCCGTTCAGCTTTGTTGCCCAGAGCTGGGCCTCTGTGCCTGTCCCGTGCAGATCAGGCAGTGCCACGATTCTTAACTATAAGAGTTTGATTATAGACAAATGCTGCCATGATCCAAACGTAACGATGAGACTAGGACCCTGCTAAAGGTAGGAAAGACTATCCAGCCTGAGCACCGTTGTCTGAGATCGAGATGGCCCTAGGAGGGCAATTCTATAAGTTTAAGGTATTTCTTACTGTATCCATACAAAATGATTTATATTATATATGCTTATATGTTTGTTAGACAAGGAGAAGAGAAAAACACCAGGAGAATCCGCTCTAGGGTGGATTGATCTGAGAATGAGGATCTGTCCTAGGAGCAGATGTCCCCAAAGGAAAGAATTCTACCTCTATTGATTGTGATCGCACCTATGTGTAATTGTTACCCCACCCCTCATGCTTTGGGATTTAACTAGACTGTAAGAGTGGGCTGGGAGAGCAGAATCAGAATCCAGACTCCTGAGATGGAGGATGAAGGGGGATGGAGAAGGAGAATGAAGTAGCATGGGGGAGGAAGAAGCAGGAGGAGAGGCAGAGGAGAGAGACAGGAATGAATGGAGAGAGTATTGAAATAAGCTGCAACTAAGACCAACCAGCCTGGCCCTCTTTCCTTCCTCCGCCTGCCCATTGCCATCGACCTTCCCGGGGTGGGGGAAGCGGCACGAGGGCTACCGAATGCTGGGGGAGAGATAGAGCCACGGCAGCTGCTGTGCCCCTTTTTGAGTTTACACACTAGAACAATTCTGCAGATATAAGATAAGGCTTTTTATAACAATATAGTTTTTGATCACAATCTCTTTCTTAAAACGCCACCTCAAATGTATGCATTTCTTTATATTCATTCTGTCCTGCTGGGAGCCAAAATGTCAGTAAGCCTGACCTGCAATTTAAGAACTAATCTCTTCTTAGAAAAATGTTAAAATACATTTTGTAAGTTTTTTAGCTATGCCCGGGATAAAGGCCATGAGCCCACTGTTAGGGCTCATACCACGATTTATTGAATATCTGCATGCTTCGTTAATTCCCCATTTTGCCCATTCCTCATGTGATGAATTTTAAAAGGCTAGCATGGGAGAAATAAATTTGGAACTTGATCAGAGTCTTGACTTGCTTCCATTCTTCTGTCTTTCTCTTTTTTCCCACTCACGCACCCTTTCCCGGTAATCCACGTTGACTAGTCCCGTGGGTCAGGGCAAGGAGAGGCTGCTAAAATCTCAGGGCTGGGACGAATGGAGAAGTTACTGGTGACCGCTTGAGCAAATCGATGAACAGAGGGATGACAGTGATTTATTTTATCATTATTAGACACTCGTGGCATTACAGAAACTTTAACATTTTATTTTTCACATCAACTTGGGAAGGACCAATGCAATTGCAGCATCTTTGAACATGTTCATTTTCCTGCACCACTAGCCTGATCCCGGAGCACTACAGGGGAGACGAGGACACAGACAGAGTACTCCCAGGGGTGGCCCAAAACTAAAAAAATACCAGAATATCCATATTTGAATAGTACAGTTTTTCAGAATGACTGTGTATCTATTAGTTTAACTCCAAATTAGCCCATTGCAATCATCACTGAGAGTGTAATTTCTAATAGAAAATTTACCTTCAACATTAGTCTTTATTATTGATACTGAACCTTCAAAATTCTTTGAGTTCCCTAACTGAAGAACTAATGGTGCACTTGTGATTTTAAAGAGGTGACTTTGGAAGGTCCCCAGAACAGGAGAGCTGCCCAGTGATGTCACCATGTTGAGGGTACGGAAAAACGGAGATTCTAATCTCCAGGTTTTTCTGTCTTGGGAAGGCAGACAGGAAAGCAAGGTTGATCTAAAATGAGAAACTCATTCAGAGTCACATCTGCAATGGTCTCAGTAAGGAGCACTAGGCTTTCGGGTATGGTGTATCTGGGGATTGCGGAAGAGTGGGGGCTCAGGGAGAGCATCGATGTTCTGGGTCCTTCCTCTGTCTCACTGTGAACGGCTCATTGCTGCAGGTGTCACTAGACAGGGTTTCTCCTCTACAATGTCTGAGGGGTGGAGAGGGAATGGGGAACCCTGAATGTCCATTTAGTGAGTGGATGAGGGACTAGAGGTCAGCCCATTCGAGAGAGCAAGACTCCCAGGTGTGGGGTGACCAGGTAGAGGCTATCTGGAAGCAGGTCAGAGGGTAGGGGTCAGTGGGCACATAGTGTGTGTCTGAGAGCAGAAGGAAGGAGCCAACACACAACTGAGTGGATGCCAGAATTTCTCTCTCATGAAGTTACTCCTACCAGGAAACCATGATAATCCCTACATGGGGATTTTAATTTCTCAAGAGAATAATGTGCCCCTCAGTCCTCAGGGAAGTCATGGTCCCATTAGTGAAAACTACTATCATGAGGCAGAGAGTGAGACAAACTCCTTCCCTCCCATAGTGGGGATGGAGAACTCAGAACAAGGTGTCCATGGGGCCATATGAGATATGAGGGACAGATCAGGCCTGATCTCTACAAAAAGATGACCTATCTGGTCATGAACAACATTTCCTCAGGGGCGAGTCCTCAGAGCCTCTTGGGGGCCTGCGCCCCTGATGCTCACCCTGCTTCCTCCTGCAGGTGGTTTGTGTCTGGGCCCACACTGCCCTCCCCTCACTGTGTCTCTCCACAGTAGTACAATGCGGTGTCCTCCTCCCTCAGGTGGCTCATTTGCAAAGAGAGCGTGTTCTTGCTGTTGTCTTTGGAGATGGTGAATCGGTCCTTCACAGAGTCAGCATAGTATGTACTACCACCAGTACTAATGCTTGAGACCCACTCTAGGCCCTTCCCTGGAGCCTGGCGGACCCAGTTCATCCAGACATTACTAAAGTCAAATCCAGAGGCTGCACAGGAGAGTTTCAGGGATCCCCCGGGCTGCACCAAGCCTCCCCCAGACTCCACCAGCTGCACCTCACACTGGACCCCTGCAAACACAAAGACATCCTGGTCAGGAAAGTCTCCTCACACAAAGGATCTGCCTCTCCCATCTCTCCCATGCTGCTTATCTCTGTTGCCTATGAGTTACCTCCTAACACAGCCACCAGGAGAAGCCAGCTCAGCCCATATGCCATGTTGGTTCTGTGTGAGTCAGGATGAAGCCCCTGGAAACCCCTAAACTGACTCCTCTCCTGGAGCTGAGGCTGGGCTGGCCTGTTTTCATCATGACAGGGAGAGGCTAATTTGCATATTCTGCTCCTACATAAAACGTTCTGTTTGAACCTATAGATTAACTGAAGGAATCCAGAGCAAGTGCCAGGTTCTGGGGGTGACTTGTGACTCAAAAAAGATTCTGTCATGCAATAGTTATATGAAAAAATTTAATTTTTGATATTTTGTCCTTATTTATTTTCTACAGTCATACTTCTGTTTCATGCATCACTTATCACAGAAAAGATTGAATACATATTATAATATTATCATAACACATTGTAAGAGTTGGCCCCATGATTGAGACAAAAGTAATCCACTGAATGACACCAAGTTACGAATGAGTTAGGAACCAAGAGTTAAAACAGAATCAGGAGTAAGGCAGAATGGCCAGACAGCACAGTCCTAATATCTGGGAAACCTGAGGCAGGATGCTGTCTCTTCTCTGTCTCTACTGTTTCTCCCAGAGGAAACATCTCTGAGAATAAAGATGTTTGTCCTGATATCAAAGGCCCTCGGATGTGTAAAAGCTTAGCTCATAAAGACTGAGTGAGGCAGTTGACCTAAGAATGTTATTCTTCTGATGATTCCTGCTTCTAAGTGAAAACTCACTGTGTTGGGCAGTAGGAGCTCTCAGTTCACAAGCTTGTTCGTCCCCTGCCCCCCCCCCCCACACACACCTTTTCTCGCTTAAGTCTGTCTTTAAAATGCTCATAGCATCCCATGGCTTGTCCCTGTTCACCAGGATCTTTCTCCAGTAACGAAAGATGTAGAGGGATAAGCTTCTTCCCTTGCATTGGGTGATCAAGGTTCATTACTTGCACTTCATATGTTTTCCCATGCCCCACCAGGAGTGATTCCTGAGTACTAAGCCATCAGTGTAACCAGAGTGGCACAACAACAAATCCACACCAAAAGAGACTGAAGAATAGCATAGTGGCGGGGCACTTGCCTTGCACATGGCTGACTCAGGATTGAACTCTAGTATCCCATATGCTTCTCCCAGCAATTTCAAGAGTAATTGCTGAGTGTAGAGTCAGGAGTAATCCCTGAGAAATGCCAGGTATAGACCCAAAACCAGACAAAATCTCACAAATAATACCAAAGAAAATATCGCTAGCATCTGTCAAGAACTTCCCTGTAATGAGAACCAAATGTATTTATTCTGAATTTTGCCTTTGCCTGGAGGATGTTGGAGACTAGTGTGCATGGAGGTGCATGGGGTGTGACGCTTTCATCGGCCCAACCCCATGGTCTCCTTCATACCATATCAATATTTGATTAACAGTAAAAACCAAAGGAGGCCATGCCCTACACAGAATACTGATTATAGATCATTAATGTTTCATGAGCGCTGGTATATATGGACACCTGTGCAGTGATCATGACACCCAAAACAGTGGATCAATCCCTCACCCAGTGTTTCCCCTTGGCCCATGGGGTTCCTCCCCACACGCCTCACTCCTCCCTCATGCTCTCTGCATGCCTCCTGTTTGTGTAAGTGTATGTGGGGTGGGATGACAGAGATTCACTCTCAATAGCCTCTCACTCTAGGGATATATTATGGGTTTTTACTCATTACTAAAGGTGTCCTGGATTGCTCTCAGTCTTGGACCTTTAAAATAGGTCACAAGAACTTTCTAGAAGGAGAGAGAAAAATGATGAAAAGCTGTTCTACATCTTACATGAATATTAAAGAGAAAGCTATACAAAGAATAACAAACAGAAAAGTACCGATTAATACTCACCCTGCCAGGCGTTGGAGTCTTGGGGGCCTGGTGGGGTGAGTGTGGGGGACAGGGAGGACAGACCACAGGGAGCGTGGTTAGGAGCGTGAGGGTGTCACTGAGAGTGGGACTGCTCTGGGAGCGATAGGGAAGGGTCCTAGGAAAGACGCTGGAACTGGGCATGGATGGGAGTAAGTGGGGGTGATGGGGGCTGAGTGTCTCTATGTTGTGACAGAATATTGGCCTATGTAGGTTTCTAGCACATGGTGACCCTCTTTGCCCCTGGTGGGGCTAAGGCCTTTCCCAGGTGGCTCCTGAGTGCCCTCTGGTGGTGCATAGCGCCTTTGCAGTCGCTCCCATGTCCCCCCAGGAATTGGTGTCTGGGGTCCCCTGACTGACCCACAGTCCCCTGCACAGTCACCCCCCCCGAGGTCACCTGCTCTCAGGAAGCTCCCATGCAGGCAGGTCACAGGGTTCCTGGGTCTCTGGAGACGGTGCATCAGTCCCTCCCAGAGAGTCAGGGGGTGATTGTCCTGCCACAGTCCTGCTCTTTCCCAGGGTCTGGTGACCAGGTTATCCAGAAGCTGCTGACCAGAGTCTGCACAGGAGAGACTCCACCTCTGTCTCTGTCTACGTTTCTGTCTCTCTCTCATTTCACTCTCTGTCTCTGTCTCTGTCTCTCTCTCCAGGTTAAACCTTCAGTGATTATATCTTGTTAATTGAGATCGGAGTCTTCCACATTACATCCCACTCAATGTCCAATTTGCTGTGCTACTCCTGTTTGATCGAGTTGTAGTGTTTTTGATATGACGCTTCAGGAAATCCAAAGTTTTTAACGGGGTAATATAGCTCAAGTTAAATCTTTATCTGGTGGCGGCTTCGGGGCATGTTCGTGAGTTCCTGGGGTTCCAGAAGTACAGAAAGATGGAACGAATGTCGTCAATAGCCAAGAGCAGGCCTCAGTAATGTCTCCTTTGTCCTAGCCCTGAGATTTTTTAAAAGGTGCCATAATCAAGGCTCTTTCAGGGTTAGGAGAATGAGACCCATCATAGTTACTGATATTTGGCATATTGGGTACGCCACGGGGAGTTTACCAGACTCTGCCGTGTGGCCAGGTTACATTTGGTAGCCTGGCAGTTTGTCCAAAGTAGGAATAAGATAATAAGATGTCACGGGGCCACGAGTGTGGCAGCGCGTTTCCGGGAGCTGGGTTTTATAGTCTCTGAGTCTTGGCCATTTAGGGATTACACGCCGCCAAGGGGCCAGTTGGTGGGTGTGACCCCTGTCACTGGAATTTGGAGAATCTAGGTGAAGGATGCTCAGCCCCGATTCGAGCAGGCTTGGAGATCTCAGCCCCGGGACCCGCATGCCTTTGTTCCTCTGCCTGTACCTTCATGCGTGAGGAGAGTGGTCTCAGCATTGTGGTGGCTGGTTCTGGAGGTCTTCGGCTGCCAGAGCCCTGATCGGGACAGGGAGGGAAACTCAACCCGCTCTCCTCCAAGGGGCCCAGTGAGGACAGCCAGGCACAGGGGCAGGAATGTAAAGGAAATATAAATCAGAGGAACAATGAGAGATATTATGGCAAAAGACTTATATCAGAAAAAGACTCGAAAGAAAAAAGAGTTGGAATGTTGTCAAAAGCAAATCTGTTTCCTCATTAGTTTGGAATTTTGTCTGATATAATGTCTATGAAGAACAGTGGAAGATTTCTCTAAAAAGTAAAAATAGAGTTTCCATATAAGAAACTGATTCAAGCTAGATACCTTCATCCAAAGGTGAAAATATCAAATTAAGAAGTTATAAATTGCGGCCGCGCGACATCTTATCAGAACATTTTTTATGACATCTTATTGTCTCATTCCTACTTTGGACAAACTTGCAGGCTATAGAATGTAGCCTGCCCACAGGGCAGAGTCTGGCAAACTCCCCGTGGCGTACCAAATATGCCAAATACCAGTAACAATGATGGGTCTCATTCTCCTAAAGACCCTTGAATATAAACTCAGGGCTAGGATGAAAGAGACATTACTGGGGCCTGCTCGAGGCAATCGACGAAATGAAATGAAAGAAGTTATAAGAAAACAGACAATGAAGCATTTGATATACTGGCTAGGACACGGAAATGATCCTAATGCTTAATGGCAGATTCATGGGTAAGAAGTTGTGGGGTATATACAAAAAAGTATACTGTGCATTAGTTTAAAAAATGACAAAATAGCAGCATTTTCTGCACCATGGATGGAACTAGAGAATATCAGATTAAGTGAAGTTTGTCAGAGGGAGAATGACAAATTCAGACAATCTCATTCATCTGTGGTACACAGAGAACAGAGTGTCAGGATGAACAGGATGCAATGATAATGGCCCCTGCAGTCTAACCACACTCTGGGGGTCTCGAGAGGAGTCGTGTGGGGGCTTAGATCACTGGTAAGAAGAGGCCAAGCACAGGGGCCACAGCAGAGTGTGGGGGTCTGTGGGTGTTTGGTGCTGGGAGAAGCGCAGGGAGTTTGTGACGCACAAGCATCAACACTCAGACTATTGTCATCGTGTTTCCTCAGTAACATGGTATTCCTCCCCACATGCCTCACCCCTCCCTCATGCTCTCTGCAGTGACTCCTGTTTGTGTGTGTGTCGAGTGTGATGATGGAGACTCACTCTCAGTAGCCTTCCACTCTTGGGATATATTATGGGTTTTTACTCATTACTAAAGGCGTCTTGGCTTAGGAGGCCAATGCCTTATCCATTAGGCCACTGGGGCTTCCGCGATAGCATAGCGGTAGGGCTTTTGCCTTGCACGCAGCCAACATGGCTGACCCGAGTTCGATTCCTCCGCCCCTCTCAGAGAGCCCGGCAAGCTACCGAGAGTATCTCACCCGCACGGCAGAGCCTGGCAAGCTCCCCATGACGTATTTGATATGCCAGACACAGTAACAACAAAGTCTCCAATGGAGACGTTACTGGGCCCGCTCAAGGAAATCGGTGATCAACGGGAGGGCCTTTATGTTATTTTATTTTATTTTATTTATTACTAAAGGCGTCTTGGATTACTCTCAGTCCTAAAGCATTAGAATAGGTCACACAAGCTTTCTAGGAGCCTCCAAGGGATCTCGGTGAGGACAGCCAGGCGCCGGGACTGGAGACTCTCTGCTGTTCTCTTTGGGTTTTATAGTCTCTGGGTCTTGGCCGTTGATGGAATTACCTGGTGCCCGGGCAGTTGTTGTGTGTAATGTCTACCTATTGGAAGATTGTGGATCTGGGTGGAGGAGGCTCAGTCCTGATCCGGGCAGGCTTGGAGATCTCAGCCCCGGAACCCGCGTGCCTGGGTTCCTCTGCAGGTTCCTTCATGCATGAGGTTTGTCTGAATGTGTGGAGAGTGGTCTCAACATGTCTGTGGCTGGTTCCTGAGGTATCGGCTGCTGGGGCTCTGCTTTGGGCGGGGGGGAAAACTCTGACCGCATGGCAGAGTCTGGCAAACTCCCCATGGCGTACTCAATATGCCAAAACCAGTAACAATGATGGGTCTCATTCTCCTGACCCGGAAAGAGCCTTGAATATGGCACTTTCTAAAATCTCAAGGCTAGGATGAAGGAGACGTTATTGGTGCCTGCTTGAGGAAATCGATGAACAACAAGATTACGTGATACCGTGATATTGTGTTCCTAGAACTAGCAGATGCCATTCAGCTATACTACCACGTGACAGGGACGAATGGAGATGCTACTGGTGCTCGCTCGAGCAAATCGATGAGAGCAGGATATCAAGTGATCAAGTGATCAAGTAACCATGAATATCATGAGATGTTGGAATTCCAAAATTGTAAATGGTTGGTGTCCAGAGACATCCCTGCAGGGAGCCCATCCATTTTGAGATTCATCTGGGAGTCTCTGGATCAAGGCTGCTGATCAACTGAGATTCTCCCAGAGGCAGATAATGGGTGTGAGAGCCAGGACCCAAAGCGGGCAGGGAGATGGGGAAGGACCCCCTCACAATATTAATAAGACAAACTAAGAACCATCCTCTCTGACGGGATATGCAATTTCATGTGTGAACCCATGCTGGACCTACGAGAAGAGAGACGCAGTGGGACAGCCCCACCAGGAGGAGTCCCAGAGATGAAGGACCCTGAGGCATTTGTATCTGGATAGTTCACCTGACATCACACTCTTGTGCAGAGCCATGGAGGGATCACACTTTACACACAGGGACTTTACCTGACTGGGACACACTGAGACCCCAGATGAAGGAACTTAGGTGACAGCTGAGATTCCTTAGCCGTAATGAAGACCAAGGATGGCACAGTGCATGCGATGTGATGGAAATAACAGAAAGGGGCAAGTATGGAGACAAAACAGAGAGAGACAGAAACAGCTCAAGAAGTGCTGGGCTAACGGTGTTGGTGCGGATGTGGAGAGAAAAGGACTCTCGTTCACTGCTGGTGGGAATGCCGACTGGAAATGCCCTTTTGGAAAACAGTATAGATCATTCTCAAAAAATTAGAAATTGAGCTCCCATTTGACCCAGCAATTCCACTCCTGGGAATATATCCCGGAGAGGCAAAAAAGTATAGTAGAAATGACACCTGCACTTCTATGTTCATTGCTACACTGTTTACAATAGTCAAAATCTGGAAAAATTCTAAGTGCATGAGAACAAATTACTGCCTAAAGAAACTTTGGTACATCTACACAATGGAGTCCTATGCAGCTGCTAGAAAAGATAAAGTTGTGAAATTTACATATAAGTGGAAAATATCATGCTAAGTGAAATGGGTCAGAAAGAGAGGGGAAGACATAGAAAGATTGCATTCATCTGTGGAATATAAAGTAACAAAATAGGAGACTAACACCCAAGAATAGCCGAGATAATTTTGAGGACGTTCACTCCATGGCTTGGAGGCCAGACACACAAGCTAGGAGAAAAGGCAGCTCTGATAGAGAAGGGAGCACCAAATAAAGGGTGTTGGGAGGATCCTCCCAGGATGGGAAATGCATGCTCTAAAGTAAACTATAGACCGAACATGATTGCCACTCAATGCCTCTTTTGCAAACCACAGCACCAAAAAGGAGAGAGAAAACAAAAGGGAATGCCCTGCCACAGAGGCGGGGTGGAATAGTGCAGTGGGTGGGGGATCATTGGTGGTGGAGAATGGGCACTGGTGGAGGGATGGGTACTCAATCATTGTATAACTGAAACCAAAGGACAAGAATTTGTAGGTCTACAACTGTACCTCATGGTGTTTCACTAATAAAAATTAAAAGTAAAATAAAAATAAAATAAAATAACTTAATAACTTAATCACTTAACTTCCCGTTAGTTGTCGATTTGCTCGAGCGGACGCCAGTAACGTCTCCATTTGTCCCTGTCGCGTGCTAGTGTAGCCCAATGGCATCTGTTCGCTCTGGGAACATGAAGGACCTCAAACCGATCGTTCATGATCTTGACAAAGAAGTCTGACCATCTGGTAGGTGGGCGGCCACGCGGTCTTTTGACATCCCGTGGAATCCAATCAGTAACAGCTCTAGTCCAACGGTCGTCTTTAAATCTCATTATTATTTTATTTTTATTTAAAATAAAATAACAGCGGGGAAAAAAAGAAGTGCTGGTCTGAGTTTGTGTGGCGGACGAACAGTGGAGTTGGAGCATATGGGTCAGTGAGGGACAGAGGCAGTTAGATGAACCAGCTTTGGGAGGGTCTGATGGGGGTGAGTGTTGGGGGACAAGGGACTGGAACTGTGGTCTGAGGGTGTCACTGAATATGGAGCTGCTCTGGAAGCGATGGGGAAGGGTCCTGGTACTGACGCTGGATCCGGACCTGACTCTCATTAAGGCTCAGTGCTAACAGGTTGCAGGAAGTGTGACAAGCTTGATCAAAGTTGGTACAACGATACTTGCAGGGGGGTTGCAAATGGACCTGCCCTAAGACTTAGTGATGGCAGAACAGGGGCCCGAACTCCCTCCAACTACAGCACGGATCAGTTATTATTGTGTTTTGATTCTCGTGATGGACCATACTCCCTCCTCATCCCCTTTCCCCTTTCAGTCCTGAGCGCCCTCTGGTGGCCCTGGAGACTCCTGCAGACCAACATGTCTCAGCAGGTTTGTGTCTGGGCTCACCCTGACTTCCTCTCACTGTGTCTCTCGCACAGTAATATACAGCTGTGTCCTCGGGGGTCATTGAGCTCAGCTTCAGGAAGAACTGATTCTTGTTCGTGTCCCTGGTGATGGAGATGCGGCTCGTGAAGGATGGACTGTAGTTGGTGCTTCCATCATAACAGATGCGCCCCAACCAGAGCAGGCCCTTCCCTGGGGGCTGGCGAATCCAGTCCCAGCAGTAATATCTGTTTGTGATGGAGAATCCGGAGACAGAGCAGGTGAGGGAGAGGGTCTGGGAGGGGGCCACCAGGCCTGGGCCCGACTCCTGCAGGGTCAGAGCAGACACAGCACCTGGGGACAAGGAGAATCAGTCACTGTCAGTCCCTGCAGTCACTCCCTCCCCTAGACCCTGTCACGTCTGGGACACTCACCCAGAGGGGCTGTCCCCAGGCAGAGGAGAAGACCCCACAGAATCATCTTCTCGACCACAGCTCTGCCTTCCCCAGAGACTCAGCCCTGAGTGAGGAGACAGCTGTGAGCTCCACAGCCCAGACAGCATTTGACCCCAGAGCCTGAGAGGGATTTGCATGAGGCGACCAAGTCTGTTATAAGGGGAAACTTTTTTGCTTTGAATCTCCTTGTCCCATTGGGGCACTGAACTCACACACCCTGTGTGATGGATTGAGAATTCAGTCCATGGGGCACCTTGAAAGAGTTTATATGAGGGTCCTGACTCAGTCTACATAATAATCAGTGTCAGCGACGTTGACAACATTACAACTCCTTCCGTGTGACTGTCTTGAAATATATAATGAAAGTTGTTTACATTTTTACCTTTTTAATAATCAAAGAAACTTTAATACTAACCCTCTTTTACAATGCTGTAACTGATTTCATTTAATCTATGATTCATTTGAAATATTTTCAGTATCTCTGTCTATATGTATGTATCTTTCTTTCATTGTAGGAATTCGTTTTTTGCTTCCCAAAGTTCCCTGATTTATCTTGAAAATCATTTATCAAGATTTTTGCAATGTTCTCTTCAAATAGATATTCACTTGAGAGTCTATGCTATGTTTTCATGACCCAGTTTTAGCAAGAAACCTCAAACACATAATGAAATTTCTCTCCCTGGACATCTGGACAGCCTCTAGATTGGATTACACCTGTGGTTCCCTCCATTCCCCAGGTCGTGTCTGCTTGTCCTCCCCTCAGCAAGAAGCCTTGATTCAGCCCCTCAGGATCGCCTCAGCCTGGAGGCTCCTGTCCTCTGAGCCTGCTCATCCCTTCCTGGTGTTTAACCACAGATCACTGCATACACATGCAGTGTTTGTGCTTGATTCAGATTTTCAAGGATGCATAACTTTTACAACAAGGAGTTTGTTCTTTTGTAATGTGACTAATGTTTGAAGCATTAGCCTCAGTCTCCCAGTGAAGGGCACTGGCATTTCTGCCTCAGTGGCACTCATTTCTCACCTGACAGTCTCCTAATCTGACTCACAAAGCTCGGAAACGGATGTGCTAGCCAGTCCCCCTGCACTACGCACGTGGACATTGAAAACAGGGACATTGAGGATGCACAACATGAAGCGGGTCAAAATTTCAGCCCAAATCGACCCCCATACCTTTTTATTGCTGGAGGAAATCTGAATCAAGAGGGTAGAAATCATGTGTCTCAATTCAGCCCGGAATATACTCTTGTTAGCAGCACAACATGCTGGGCACAATCACAAAGAAAAAGTCACTTTAATATTGGGTGAAAATAAGTTCTAGACAGTCTGTGAATTACTAACTATGAAACTTAATGAGGCCCTTTGAACAATCCTCACAAGACACTAAACTCATGTCTGTACCATGTCTGCTGTACAACTCTCAGTCTCTCTGTGCAAACACAGCCCTGTGACGTGGTTCCTCCTTTCACAAGTATAGCAGCAAAACAGAACTGACCCGACACAAGAATCCCACAGCCTTCCCTGGAGGTGCTCCGTGTTGAATTATTTCAGGCTCAATTTTAAGATGAGCCTCAAGCACCTGTATGTGTCTCCCAGAACCACAAAATACATGATCGTGTAGCGACATCTGTGTGATCCTGTCACTGCAGCACTAAGTGTTGTAGAAAGATGTGCACAAGCCCCAGTGTTGACTCTTTTTGCTTCTCTGTTCAGCCATGGAGTCCATTCTTTACCTCCTTAATTTCTGTTTTAAGGACATTTTTTATAATTATTTCCTTCAATCATTATAGATATTTGAAACTTCACTGCTGTTTTCAGTTCAGTGATCATTGAGTGGATTGGTGCTCTGAGGTGTTTCTCAGAAAGTATCAATGTTCCGATGTACTTGAGATCTTTCCCAGACTTTTGTCCCTATTTATTAAAGCCATTATAATTCTTTTCTCTTTCACTATTCCTTGTGCTTTGGCAGCTCCTTGTGTAACTCTAAGTGGTCTATGTGGAGATCTGGAGATTGTGCTCACACTGGTAGGCTACTGCTGTGATGGAGTCATTTTAGGAAACCATTGTTTTTTAAATCTAATTTTATTTTTACATAATTGTTCATAGTGATTCATTACATTCAATATTACAACACGAATCCCACCACCATTACAAGTTCCCACCATTATTTCCTGTTTTCCCAACCACCACCAAAGCCTCCCCGAAGAGAAATGATTTATTTTGTATTACTTGTTAAGATTAATTCACCAAAAATGATCAAAAAAGATTTTATTAGATGAATGTGTATGAAGATTGTTGTGTCCCACCCTGGAGCCATTAAGCGCTCATATACGAGATTACTCACCTGTGTTACAGGTTAAGACTAGTGTTTTATTATTTTCTTCATCGAGATAGGTTGCCTTCTACTTTACATCCCGTCCAAAGTGGCGTGCTAGTCATGGTATATCGTGATACAGAGTAAGAGATGTCACACCAGGAATTTTAAAATGTTTGTGGGGTGATGCAACTCAGGTTAAATTTTAACCTGAGGCTGTTTAATTTCTTGGTAAACTTGGTCCCAAGTTGTTGTGGTCCAGCCAAAGGCACAGCTGCAATTTTGGGGTGTCAGGAAGCCTGGCTGGTGACTTTGGAGTTTAGAAGCAGGTCTACAGCTCAGATGATCTCTTTTGAGATTTCTTTATGTTAGATCATGGGGCTGGAGCGATAGCACAGCGGTAGGGCGTTCGCCTTACACACGGCCAACATGGCCGACCCGAGTTCGATTCCTCCACCCCTCTTGGAGAGCCCAGCAAGCTACCAAGAGTATTCGATATGCCAGACACAGTAACAACAAAGTCTCCAATGGAGACGTTACTGGGCCCGCTCGAGCAAATGACGATCAACGGGAGGGCCTCTTTACCTTTTACCTTTACCTTTAGATCATTTATTATCCAGTGCTCATTTTGATTATCTTGGGTGAGCAGTCACACACTTCTGGAATTCTAGATTGATAATGGTTGGGTTGCAGAGACATTTCTGTAGGCACTAGTCGATTTGGAGATTCAGTTGGGTGTCTCTGGACCAGGGCTGTTGGTGCGCTAAGATGGTCCCTGGAGGCACATTGTGGAGGTGACAGCCAGGCCAACAAGCGGCCAGGGAGCTGGGGAGGGACATCCCGGTGCCTCTTCTGCCATGCAGCAAGGAGATTTAGTCCTGGAACCCTCATACCTGGGCCTTGCTTGTGGAAGCTCTTTGTCACCAGGTTCCATCTGGAGTAGGCGGGGAGACTGCACCTGCTCCATCTGGGGTGTCCCTGTGAAATGGACATGGGGCCTGGAGATATCTCTGGATCTGGGGTGGCTTACAGGACTCACTGCTGTATCTCTGGGTTTTGATCTCTTTCAGGATTTATTTATGGGTCCCTGAAACAAGGTCAGTAATAGAGTTCACAGGGTGGTGCTGGCGTTGCTTTGGGGCGGGGGGGTGACTGTCAGTGCTTCCGGGTGTATTGGGAAGAGGGTGGAGGTAGCCCAAGATAACTCTGCGAAAGCCTGGAGATTTCAGTCACAAAATCCGCATATCCGAATTTTCAGCACACAGTAACTTAGTGAGGTCCGTCCTGAGACAGTGGAGTCAAGCCGGGGATTTGGCAGCGATTTTGGACTGTATAAGTAAGCGGGTGCTGGGGGATCTGCCTGGGTAGCACAGGTCAACCTGCCCCGCTCTGATTTACCCCAGTGTGTTCAGCCATATGCGGGTCAGAGATTAACTGTAGCTTTTGTTCTCTTTCCAGATTTATTTACAGGCCTCTAAAATAAGACCAATAAATGAGCTTCTATAGCTGAGCCAGAGGTCTTTTGTGGGTGTGGCTCCCAACTCTCTCTCCCATACATAACTTTTGGCTGTTTAATTTCTTGGTAAACTCGGTCCCAAGTTGTTGTGGTCCGGCCAAAGGCACAGCTGCAATTTTGGGGTGTCAGGAAGCCTGAAGGAACCATCAAGCTGCTGATGCACTCACCCCACAGGTACAGGTTGACCTGATGGTGGCACCATACCCTATGCAGTGCTTTCTGTTTGTAGAAGTGTATGTAGGGTGCGATGACGGACACTCATTCTCAATAGCCTTCCACTCTATGGATATATTATGGGTTTTTACTCATTACTAAAGGCGTCTTGGGTTACTCTCAGTCCTGGACCTTTAAAATAGATCACAAGCATTTCCTAGGAGGAGGGACAAAAATGAGGAAAAGCTGTTCTATATCTTACATGAATATCAAGGAGAAAGTTATACAAATAATAATAATTAAAAAAAAACAGGAAAATATCTATACATACTCACCCTGGCAGGCGTTGGAGTCCTGGAGGCCTGGTGGGGTGAGTGTGGGGGACAGGGAGGACAGATCACAGGGAGGGGTTTGGAGGTTTGAGGGTGTGACAGAGAGTGGAGCTGCTCTGGGAGCGACAGGGAAGGGTCCATGGAAAGCCGCTGGAACTGGGCATGGATGGGCTTGGGTGGGGGTGATTGGGGCTGAGTGTCTCTTTGTTGTAACAGAATATTGGTCCGTGTGGGCTTCTAGCACATGGTGACCCTCTTTGCCCCTGGTGGGACTGAGGCCTTTCTCAAGTGGCTCCAGAGTGCTCTCTGCTGGTCGGTAGCATCCCTGCAGCCCTGCCTATGGTCTGGGGAGTCCTTCAGAATCCCCGGATTCCCAATGTGAATAGAGGAATGCGTCCTGATCACCCAGAGGGACAGGAAGTGTGAGCACTGGGAAATGAGTCCAGCCTGATTCACAGCAGTTTCCCCAGAGAGGTGTGTTCAGAGACAGTCCATGGAGAAGGGAATACTTCCTGCCCCCACGTGAAGGTCACTCATGCCTGAGTCACATCACAGCTCACAGAGACATTAGAGTAAGTCTGGATTACAGAAATGGAATCTGTGCAAAAGGAGAACAAAAGGCCACATTACAAAGAGATTGAAAAATTAAGAAGAAAAAAAATTAACTGATAAATATCAATGTCATTGTCACTAAATTTCAATAGACATTTGATTCATAGACGAGTTGAATTTCCAAATCAATATCCTGGAATATAGGCTGGGTATTTGACATCTTGTGAAAATTTGAATAATAAATGTTGTGAACAGAAATACAGCTTCCTCACAAAAATTTGTAAATCTACAACTGTACCTCATGGTGTTTCACTAATAAAAATCTAAAAAGAAAAGAAAAGAAAAGAAAAGAAAAGAAAAGAAAGGAAAAGAAATACAGGTCCCTGCAGTGTCTTTGAGTTCAGAGACTTTGAATATTATCTGAACATTTTTTACTCAAGGAAATAGATTATTTTTTTAACTGTGTCATATCCATGCCTATCAGATTTCAAGTGGACTAAAATCAGATGCAGGAGGTAAAGGTAAAGGTAAAGGTAAAGGCCCTCCCGTTGATCGTCGATTTGCTCGAGCGGGCCCAGTAACGTCTCCATTGGAGACTTTGTTGTTACTGTGTCTGGCATATCGAATACTCTCGTTAGCTTGCCGGGCAGGAGGAATGAATATTATTCCTGTCTCCTCTTGTGCACCTCAACTCATCTACCCCCTGTCTGGGGGACATAACCTGGGTGCCCTGGGTCTCAGGGTGTAGAATGAGAAGAAATTGAACCCCCTAATTTCCTAGTTTCCAGCATGCACAGGGCACAGAAAGAGAGTAATTAATCATTATTGAAGCATGTTTTTCAGATGATATTTTGTTGGCAATCAATGAGAATTCTAGCTACAGGATCAGTGTTTTAATTTGATCCAGTTCAATTTTGAAAGGCTGGAGCGATAACACAGCAGTAGGGTGTCTGCCTTGCACACAGCCAGCCTGGCTGAGCTGGGTTCGATTCCTCTGCCCTTCTCCAAGAGCCCGGCAAGCTACCGAGAGTATCTCGACTGCACGGCAAAGCCTGGCAAGCTACTCGTATTCAATATGCAAACAAAGTAACAACAAGTCTCAAAATGGAGACGTTACTGGGACCACTTGAGCAAATGGATGAACTATGGGAGCACAGTGATACAGTGACAGATACTGTGAAACCCACAGTATCTTCCTGTCCTTAGACACTAGTGAGTGACAGGGACCCTTCCTGAAGGCCCTGCAGGAGAGTGGCCAGGAGTGAGCTGAGGGGCGTGGGCTGGAACTTCCCCCTGAGTCCTCCTGCAGCCCCTACTTTAGCCCTGCACAGAGGGACACAGCAGAGTGAGGAAGAAGAGGAGGCTCAGGGGTCACAGGTGGTTCTTCAGGTGACAATGCACCCTGACATGCGACTAAGCTGAGCCCATCTCTGGGTGTCCCTGAGCACGGGAGTGAGACTCTCCGGGGAGCAGACAAGAGAGGAGTGTGCATGATCACTGTGGGGAGGGTCAGAGACCTTCACCCCCATATGCCTGGGCGGGAACAGGAGGTAAAGTAAATGTGAGATCCTGGAGGAAGCTGGTACAGAGATCCTTGTGGGAGATTTGAGAATGAACCCCTCCTAAGTGTGAGTGATGGCAGGACAGGGACCCCTGTGGGACCCCGAGGTCATTCTGAGTATAGTGTGGGTTAGTTACTGTGCTGTTAGGATTCCCGTTGTGGATCTGACATCTTCCTGGTCCCTGTGCCCCTTTCACTCCTGAGCGCCTTCTGGTGGCCCTGGAGAGCCCTGCAGCCCAGCCTGTCTCAGCAGGTTTGTGTCTGGGCTCCCCTTGACTTCCCCTCACTGTGTGTCTCGCACAGTGATACACAGCTGTGTCTGCAGGGGTCACTGAGCTCAGCTGCAGGGAGAACTGGTTCTTGTTCTCGTCTGTGGTGATGGAGATGCGGCTCTTGAGGGACGGGCTGTAGTAGGTGTTTCCATCCCAACATATACGCCCCAACCAGAGCAGACCCTTCCCTGGGGGCTGGCGAATCCAGCCCCAGCAGTAACCACTAGTTGTGATGGAGAATCCGGAGACAGTGCAGGTGAGTGAGAGTGTCTGGGAGGGGGCCACTAGTCCTAGGCCCGACTCTTGCAGCTGCATCTGGGACAGGACACCTGGGAACAAGGAGAATCAGTAACTGTGACTCCCTGCAGACACTCTCTCCCCTAGACCCTGTCACATCTGGGACACTCACCCAGGGGGGCTGTCACCAGGCAGAGGAGAAGACCCCGCAGAATCATCTTCTTCTCTACCACAGCTCTGCCTTCCCCAGAGACTCAGCCCTGAGTGAGGAGACAGCTGTGAGCTCCACAGCACAGAGGGTATTTGACCCCGGAGCCTGAGAGGGATTTGCATGAGGTGACCCAGTCTGTTATAAGGGGCAACTTTCAGACCTTGGACCTTCTTGTCCCATTGGAGCGCTGAACTCACACAACCTGTCCGGTTGATTCAGCACTTGCCAATGAAGTACATTGAAACAGGTCATAGAAAGCTCCTCACTTGTTTTAATAATCTGTGTTAGTCAAGTTAAAATTATTATAATCATTTCAATTTCAAGTTTCTAATGAACATGAGATGTTTCTAATGAACATTTCGTCAGTAAAGAAGCAAACAGCACCCGGCCCAGACAAGGTCAGACCTGAACACCTGAAGAACCTGCCGTCAGTACTTATCAATACACTGGCTCGGCTCTTCACTCGCTACCTGTCTGAATGCAAGGTTCCATCTCAATGGAAAACCAGCAGGACCGTACTACTGTTCAAGAAGGGAGACATCCATGACATTGGCAACTATTGCCCGATCTGCCTATTGTCTGTCATCTACAAGTTGTTCACTCGAGTCATCCTGAATAGGATTGGCAGAACACTAGATGAAGGACAACCATGTGAGCAAGCAGGGTTCCGCAAAGGATTCAGCACCATCGACCATATCCACACGATAACCAAGCTCATTGAGGTTTCTCGGGAGTTCAAGATGCCGCTCTGCTTAACGTTCATTGATTTAAAGAAGGCCTTTGATTCTGTTGAGACGGAAGCGGTCATTGAAGCCCTAGCCAATCAGGGCATTCAAGCCCAATACATCAGGATCCTCCGTGAGCTGTATTGCGGATTCACTACCAGGATCTCACCATTCTAGAACGAAGTGATCGTTGATGTCAAGAGAGGGGTGCTGCAGGGTGATACCATTTCACCAAAACTCTTCAGTGCCACCCTCGAGAACATCATGCGACGACTGGAATGGGAAGGAATGGGAGTGAAGATAGATGGTCGGCAACTACACCACCTCCGCTTTGCTGATGACATTGTTTTAATAACACCAAACATCAGCCAAGCGGCACAAATGCTGGCCGACTTTGACCGTGAGTGTGGAAAGGTAGGACTACAGCTGAATCTTACGAAGACAATGTTTATGAGAAACAGCCTTGTTCCTGACGCCCCATTCCCTCTCAATGGAACGACCATCTCCGAATGCAACAGCTATGTCTACCTAGGTCGAGAGGTCAACATGACAAATGACCTGGCACCCGAGCTGCGCAGGAGGAAGAGAGCGGCTTGGAGCGCCTTCAAGAACGTCGAAGAAATAGCTAAGAGGACGAAGAACCTCCGGCTCCGGGAACATCTCTTTGATTCCACTGTTCTTCCTGCATTAACATATGCCTCAGAGACCTGGGCCCTACGCAAACAAGATGAGAGCGCCATTCAGGTCTCCCAAAGAAGAATAGAAAGAGCTATGCTTGGAATATCACGTTTCACTCAAATGAGAGAACGAATCCGGAGTTCTGACATCCATCGACGATCAAGGATCAGGGACGCTGTCTCATTTGCCAAGGTGTCGAAAATCAGATGGGCTGGTCACGTAATGAGATTTAAAGACGACCGTTGGACTAGAGCTGTTACTGATTGGATTCCACGGGATGTCAAGAGACCGCGTGGCCGCCCACCTACCAGATGGTCAGACTTCTTTGTCAAGATCAGGAACGATCGGTTTGAGGCCCTCCATGTTCCCGGAGCGAAGAGATGCCATTGGGCTACACTAGCACGCGACAGGGACAAATGGAGACGTTACTGGCGCCCGCTCGAGCAAATCAACGACTAATGGGAAGTTAAGTGATTAAGTGAAGTGAATGAACATAGTTTGCATTGCTTATGTTTAAAAAACCTTTTTAAGATATCCATCATTTAGATGCTCATAATTATAATCATACTTAAACTAGTTTCACATCCGTCTCTCTCTAAAATAATATCCAAACAAAACTGCCCTTCCCAGTATTCATTCCTTTCATAAAGAAAGTATGACATAGTTGTATATGATAACTGTTTAAAAATCACTTAACTTCCCGTTAGTCATCGATTTGCTCGAGCAGGCGACAGTAATGCCTAAATTTGTCGCTGTCGCGTGCTAGTGTAGCCCAATGGCATCTGTTTGCTCTGGAAACATAAAGAGCCTTAAATCAATCTTTCATGATCTTGATGAAGAAGTCTGACCATTTGGTAGGTGGGCGGCCACGCGGTCTTTTGACATCCCGTGGAATCCAGTCTGTAACAGCTCTAGTCTAGCGGTTGTCTTTAAATCTCATTACATGACCACCCCATCTGATTTTTGACACCTTGGCAAACGGCACAGCGTCCCTGATTCTTGATCATCGATGGATGTCGGAACTCTGGATTCTTTCTCTCATTCGAGTGAAACGTGATATTCCAAGCGTAGCTCTTTCAATTCTTCTTCAGGAGACCTGAATAGCGTTCTCATCCTGTTTGCATAGGGCCCAGGTCTCTGAGGCATATGTTAATGCAGGAAGAACAGTGGAATCAAAGAGATGTTCCCGGAGCAAGAGGTTCTTCGTCCTCTTAGCTATTTCTTCGACGTTCTTGAAGGCGTTCCAAGCCGCTCTCTTCCTTCTGCGCAGCTCGGGTGCCAGGTCATTTGTCATGTTGACCTCTCGACCTAGGTACACATAGCTGTTGCATTCGGAGATGGTCGTTCCATTGAGAGCGAATGGGGCGTCAGGAACGAGGCTGTTTCTCATAAACATTGTCTTTGTAAGATTCAGCTGTAGTCCTACCTTTCCACACTCACGGTCAAAGTCGGCCAGCATTTGTGCCACTTGGCTGATATTTGGTGTTATTAAAACAATGTCATCAGCAAAGCGGAGGTGGTGGTGCTGCCGACCATCTATCTTCACTTCCATTCCTTCCCATTCCAGTCGTCGCATGATGTTCTCGAGGGTGGCACTGAAGAGTTTCGGTGAAATGGTATCACCCTGCAGCACCCCTCTCTTGACATCAACGATCACTTCGTTCTAGAATGGTGAGATCCTGGTAGTGAATCCGCAATACAGCTCACGGAGGATCCTGATGTATTGGGCTTGAATGCCCTGATTGGCTAGGGCTTCAATGACCGCTTCCGTCTCAACAGAATCAAAGGCCTTCTTTAAATCAATGAACGTTAAACAGAGCGGCATCTTGAACTCCTGAGAAACCTCAATGAGCTTGGTTATCGTGTGGATATGGTCGATGGTGCTGAATCCTTTGCGGAACCCTGCTTGCTCGCATGGTTGTCCTTCATCTAGTGTTCTGCCAATCCTATTTAGGATGACTCGAGTGAACAACTTGTAGATGACAGATAATAGGCAGATCGGGTGATAGTTGCCAATATCATGGATGTCTCCCTTCTTGAAAAGAACAGAGATAGCCACAAAAAAAACGCCTGTCAGAACTGTTTACAAAGTACATAGTTAATAAAAAATTTCTGTTTGAGTTTTATTTTTTTGGGGGGGCACACTCAGTGATGCTTGGTGGTAACCCTAGCTTTGCATTCAAGAATTACTCCTGGCAATGGCTGTTTCATTCTGGGCAACCCGGAGCGGGGCTGGGTGAGGCCCCGTTAGCCCCAACCGAGGCAGCCCCAGCAGCCAAAAACCTCCAGAACTCAACCGCCACCATGCTCAAGGGCGCTCTCCACATGCTTGGAAGGGCCTCACTCAAGAGCCAAGCTATCCCTGGACTTGCCACACATTACTCCACCAGTATACCAAGAATAGCACACCTCATTTAATGGGGTTTTTAGTAGAAGGCAACTGATCTTAGTGCTATATATATATATATATATATATATATATATATATAGAGAGAGAGAGAGAGAGAGAGAGACAAAACTCAACCTTTAATAACATGTTACAAATCTCTTTTAAAAGGGCTTAATGGCTCCTTGGTGAAATATAGCAATCTTCACACCCTTTCCTCTAAGGAATATTTCTGTCTCATTTTTAGTGGATTATTATGAACAAGCAATACAAAATAAATTATTTTGGTTCATCTTGTTTGAATGTAATCAAATATAATCAAATATTGTGAAATATTTTATAAAAATAAAATTAAATTTTTAAAAAAGAATTACTCCTGCTAGTGCTTGGGAGGACCATATGGGATGGTGGGGATATCTCCCATTGGCAAGGGCAAGAAAAGAAAATTGTTCGCGTCTTTGATGATGGAGATGCGGATCTCTGGCTCTCTAAATTTTGCATTTTGTAGTTCGGGGTCTACTTTGCATTCTCACGGGGCAGACATTTGTTATAGGCTACATTTAAACTATTCCATGTGCTTCTTTTAAATTTTTCATGGACTCCATAGAAATTTAGAAAAAAAGCTTTCAAAAATTCATCCACAACTGCCCCGTCTCAAGGTTTCCACTGAGATCACTCTGCTTCTGTCCATATCTGCGCATCTTTCATCTCTATCAGAGCTTGGGTGTTCCTGCTCAGGGGTCCTGCTGTTCCCACCTTTGTCACCCTCCACCAGTGCCACGATCAGTTCTGTTGCTCCATCAGGTGCCTCTGCCAGTGGGTAACATTCAATGACATTTAAGTGGAATAAGTGTCCCGGGAGGAGTGGATTTCTGGAGATGACTGAAGGGCGTCTGACAGACCCTTTCTCCAAATCCCCTTGTAACTGCAGACCCCGGCACGAGCTCAGTCTGAACTGACTGTTCATACTCAGTCACCGATAGAAATTCTGTCCTCTTTTTCTGTCTGTCTGTCTGACTGTCTCCTTTCTTACTTTAAACACTGTGATGTAGACAGTTCTTCACAATACAGTTGTTTCAGGTATTCAGCATGCCAACACCAGTTCCACCATCATTGTGCTCTTCCCTCCACCAATGTCCCCAGTTCCCCACCCCCCAAGCCAGCTCCCTGAGCAACACTAATTAATTGACTTTACACTGTTTGTTACAGCATCTCTCTCCTAATGGTGCTGCTAAAATCCCGGCCTGAGGATTTCCTTCCTGAAATCTTAGGTGTGCTTGGGCCTTCTGTGGTAGAGTTTCACTCGTGAGCCCAGTGGGTTTCCAATCAATGTTCCCATCTAATTTCTGTATTTCTTCTGGCTGGCAGCCCCGTTTCACATTTGCATAGGTGGCATCAGGCTTCAGGCTTTGAGATGGGACGCTGAAGTGCAGGTGATTCTCTGGCCTCTCTGAGATCAATCCTGTAGACGAGCAATTCAATGGCTGTGGTGACAGCCAGATGTGCGTGTGTTGAGTGTTGGGCCTTGGGCAGAGCAGGGACTCGGTCTGTTTCCATCCCACCCGGGGTCAAGAGATCTTGGCCCATGGGCAGTTGGGCGTTCCTAGGATACGTCACTTGCCAATGTCTCTCAAAAACTGTCACCTCAAGCAGAAGGGGGTGTGAGACTCTGGTGTTGGGAAGGGAAGACTGGCTTGTGGCATGTGCTTGACAGGGCTGACCCTCCTCCTGTTCCCCTGTCCCCAGTGGTCCACAGAGTTGGCATGATATCCTCGGGGCATTGTAAGGTGAGATGAAAGGCAGAGAAGCCCCTCAGGGTGACACTAACCTGGTTCCTCTCCACTCTGACCCCAGAACTGCAGAGCCTAAGCTCAGGAGCAAGTTTCAGGGAATAGTGTTGGCATGAGCCACGTCAGAACCCCAAAAGGAACCACTTCTGTTCTGGGCTGAGGGGGTCTGGGGGTTGGGAGGGAGGGAAGTCAGAGATCAGTGGTGATATTCTTCAAGGAGAAATGGAACTGATGGGCACCCTCGAGGGGGAAGCAGGTAAGTAGCACTTTCCCTACAGAGCTGAAGCTACATGTAGGAAACTCGTTTTAGAAGGAGGAGCATGGAGGACTTGGGAGAGAGAAATCAGTGAATCATGTGTCTTGCTTGACTTGTAGTGTGTGTAGTTGGAAATCCACGATGCTTGTCCCGTGCTGACCATACGCACAAAACCAGTCACCTCCCATGCTGGGTGCAAACACATTCCAGATTGTCGGTGAATTCTCAGATATGGAATTGTGAAGAACGGGAATCATGGTTTGTTTGGAGTTGGGATACTCGCCTTCGTGTCTTCACAGTGCATGTTGCTCTCCCCTCATTGTCTCTGTGCAAACAACACAGGCGGGGGTGTGATTCGAACTTCCACAGCACAAAAGCAAGCCAGAACTGACACTGGACTCATAAACCCCTACTAATTTCTCAGGCGATTCATGAGGTCCAAGACCTTCAGACTTACCTTCCACACAAAGATATGCTGTGTATTCGATATGCCAAAACCAGTAACTACAACTGTTCTCATTCACCTGACCCTGAAGGCTTCACCGACATGGCAGCACTGAGAAGGTTGAGAAAGGAGAGGCCGACAAAATCTGAAGGCCGACCTAGGCTGCCACAACGAAGGAAGACAAAAATGATCGTCTGTACTTTCAATGCACGTATGCTAGCATCAGATGCATCCATCGAGGACCTGATGGTACAAGCGCGAATGATCAAGTATGACATCATTGGTCTGACCAAGACAAGAAGGCACGAATCTCACCATGCCGTTTTCGACACTGGAGAAGAATTGTTCCTCGGAACATGCGATAAAAGAGGTGTTGGAGGCGTCGGTGTCCTTGTCAACACAAACTTGGCCAAGAGCATTGATTCATTCGAATGCCTAACAACCCGAATCGGACGTTTACATTTTAATAGATGTGGCTCACTGCCTGCAGTTTCTATCTTCGTTGTCTACGCACCAACATCTCATTATGATGAAAGAGAAATCGAGAAGTTCTACATGGAGCTAGAGAAGTTCTATAAAGAAGACCACACCTTCTACAAGATCATTGTGGGTGATTTTAATGCCAAGATAGGACCGAGAAGATCAGCTGAAGAACTTCACATCGGGACCCATGGCCTAGAATGGAATGAACAGGGTGAGAGACTGTCTGAGTTCATCATGTCGACCAAGACCATTCATGGTAACTCACAGTTCCAGAAGGCAGAATCTAAACGATAGACATGGGAGTCTCCCGGTGGACGATTCCACAACGAAATAGACCACATCATATTAAATCGACGGTTTTGCCTGACTGATGTCGCTGTTGTCCCAAAATTTCGAACGGGATCGGACCACCGTCTCCTTCGTGCAAAATTCTACTTGACAGAGCGAGGAGAAAGGGCTGCAAAGTTCAAAAAGAGAACTCCCAGAATGATCACAAACTGGGAACTCTTTGGTACTATTGCGGCAACATGGGAAGATGCCATTGTTGACAACATTGACAAGGAATACGATTGACTGGTTCAGCACCTCCATGAATGTGCGAGGAACACCAAGAGAGAGATAGCCACAAAGTCGCCTATCTTCAAAAACTCTTGAGCTAATTCGCCAGGGTGGTTTGGCGCATACCTCAGGCAACTGCAAGCTAACGTCCGAGCTTGCAAAGCAGTGCAGAGATGCGATCAAGGAAGACCTCAAAGAGAGAAGAGCAGAAGTACTGGTAGATGCGGCAGAAGCTGGGAAAAGTATTCGTAAGGCCCGCCTGTCCTTTGCCAACTATAAGACCAAGATGACTGCCCTCCGACGTCCTGATGGATCCATCACATCCTCCAGAACGACAATGGAGAATATTATCCATGACTTCTACTCAAATCTCTTCGATAGCCATGTCCACTTGCCGACATACCAAATTCCACAGGATGGGTATGTCGTTCCCAACGTTCTCCCTTCCGAAATCCGACACGCCATTTCGTTGGTAAAGAAACAAACAGCACCCGGCCCAGACAAGGTCAGACCTGAACACCTGAAGAACCTGCCGTCAGTACTCATCAATACACTGGCTCGGCTCTTCACTCGCTACCTGTCTGAATGCAAGGTTCCGTCCCAATGGAAAACCAGCAGGACCTAACTACTGTTCAAGAAGGGAGACATCCATGACATTGGCAACTATCGCCCGATCTGCCTATTGTCTGTCATCTACAAGTTGTTCATTCGAGTCATCCTGAATAGGATTGGCAGAACACTAGATGAAGGACAACCATGCGAGCAAGCAGGATTCCGCAAAGGATTCAGCACCATCGACCATATCCACACGATAACCAAGCTCATTGAGGTTTCTCGGGAGTTCAAGATGCCGCTCTGCTTAACGTTCCTTGATTTAAAGAAGGCCTTTGATTCTGTTGAGACGGAAGCGGTCATTGAAGCCCTAGCCAATCAGGGCATTCAAGCCCAATACATCAGGATCCTCCGTGAGCTGTATTGCGGATTCACTACCAGGATCTCACCATTCTACAAAGAAGTGATGGTTGATGTCAAGAGAGGGGTGCGGCAGGGTGATACCATTTCACCGAAACTCTTCAGTGCCACCCTCGAGAACATCATGCGACGACTAGAATGGGAAGGAATGGGAGTGAAGACAGATGTTCGGCAACTACACCACCTCCGCTTTGCTGATGACATTGTTTTAATAATACCAAACATCAGCCAAGCGGCACAAATGCTGGCCGACTTTGACCATAAGTGTGGAAAGGTAGGACTACAGCTGAATCTTACGAAGACAATGTTTATGAGAAACAGCCTCGTTCCTGACGCCCCATTCGCTCTCAACGGAATGACCATCTCCGAATGCAACAGCTATGTGTACCTAGGTCGAGAGGTCAACATGACAAATGACCTGGCACCCGAGCTGCACAGGAGGAAGAGAGTGGCTTGGAACGCCTTCACGAACGTCGAAGAAATAGCTAAGAGGACGAAGAACCTCTGGCTCCGGGCACATCTCTTTGATGCCACTGTTCTTCCTGCATTAACATATGCCTCAGAGACCTGGGCCCTACGCAAACAGGATGAGAATGGTATTCAGGTCTCCCAAAGAAGAATAGAAAGAGCTATGCTTTGAATATCACGTTTCACTCAAATGAGAGAACGAATCCGGAGTTCTGACATCTGTCGACGATCAAGGATCAGGGACGCTGTCTCATTTGCCAAGGTGTCGAAAATCAGATGGGCTGGTCACGTAATGAGATTTAAAGATGACCGTTGGACTAGAGCTGTTACTGATTGGATTCCATGGGATGTCAAGAGACCGCGTGGCCGCCCACCTACCAGATGGTCAGACTTCTTCGTCAAGATCATGAACGATCGGTTTGAGGCTCTTCATATTCCCAGAGCGAACAGATGCCATTGGGCTACACTAGCACGCGACAGGGACAAATGGAGACGTTACTGGCGCCCGCTCGAGCAAATCGACGACTAACGGGAAGCTAAGTGTGATAAGTGATAATTTCCAGGCGATTCATGAGGTCCAAGACCTTCAGACTTACCTTCCACACAAAGATGAGCCTTGGGTACTTGTACATAAAACATTAATCTGAGAGATGTCTGTGTGGTTGTGCTCAATACAGCACGAGGCACAGCAACAAGATGCACACACAGTGCTCGAACTCCAGCCCTCGATTCCAATTTTGTCTTCTTCCATTCCCCATTCTTAAGTGACTTTATATTGAAATGACGTTTTTCTTTTTTCTTTATTTTTGTTTTGTGGCCACACCTAGTTCTGGGCTTAATCTTGGCTCTGTACTTAGTGCCGGGCTTCTGTTGGGGGTGGGGACCGCATGGGATGCCAGAATCAAACCCTGGTCGGCCACGTGCAAGGCAAGCACCCTGCCCATTGCACCATCCCTCTGGCCCTGAAATGATATTTTCATGAACTCATTCATTCCTTCAGTGAGATTTTTGAGTCTTCCTGTCAGTGTTTTCTGAGGCTCAGTGACCACCGAGAGAAGTGTTACTCTCAGGTCTCCACAGAGAGCATCGAATGTTCTGATGTACTTGAGTGTTTACCTGATTCAGTTCCCACCCATTGAAATTATAATATTTCTCTGTTTTTCATTATTCCTTTTGCTCCTCGGGATTAGGTGGTAGGTGCTGGGTGATCTGGACATGGAGTTGTGCTCTGCTCAAATATCTCACCAGTGCTGAGACTCTAGAACTTCAGGCAGCCACAGGTGCCTGTGACATAATCTTAGTGGAACTGACAGGGCTGGAGCTAGGTTGGAATGAGCAGGATGGGTTCTGGTGCTGGCCAGGGACTCACTGACTCTTGTGTAAACTACGTGCTTGTTATAAGAATATACATAAATGATCACACAATGGAATGAAACCTGCAACCCAGAGATAATTCCTTAAATCGACCACAGTAATTTTTGGCAAGGGGTTGCTTGAACTTAAAGCAGAACAAGGAAAGTGCACGAATAAAGAACACAAAGCAAGTGAATCCACGTCTCACATCGTCTACAGAATTTTATTTAAGGTACATTAAAGGCCCGGATACTGGGCCAAAGTCCTTAAGAACATTGAGGAAAATGTAGGCAGAGCTCTCAATACTGTTCTGAGAGGTATAATCAATAATTTGACTCTGATTGAAAATCACATTGAAAATGTACTTTTACATGAAAAGTAAAATCAAATAAACAAACCAAAATATAATAATTTAAAAAGATTTTACAGGGCAAGGAAAGTACATTAAGATAAAAAATAACATTTCAAAATTGTTATCATAATACCACACTCATCATAATTGTGGCCCTACTATCTAAGATACTGATAGTGCTCACAAAACTCACACCAGGAAATCCCTGACAGTAAATCCCCCGTCATAAATGGTGGGGGGACATGCACAGAGACTTCCCTGGAGGTGACAACCCTGTGGGCTGTAGGTATAGAAGTGTTTTTCAGCACTAACTGTCATGGAAATGTCAATAAGAAGGACAGTGGTGGATCCTCTCAGCCCAGTGAGAATGGCCGATATCAAGACTGGAAACAACCAGTGTGGCTGGGATGTCCTCAAAGAGGAACACAGTTTCAATGTAGGTTTTGAATGTCAATGCTTGGTTCTATTTCTATAAAAAATACCAAGGAGATTTCTCAAAAGAAGTGGAAATATTTCAACAATCATGAATAGATTTGTAATTTTGTGATTAATGATGTTTAAATAAAAGGTTTTATAAAACTATTTTTAATAAAACTATCAAAAATAGTTCCTATATGATGACCAAGTGATTCCGACCAGATAACTACAGCCAAATGGGAAAAATTAATTTGAGAAGATATACATGAACATATGCTTTTTATAGTATTTATATAGGGGCAAGGACATGGAAAGTCTCCTAATTCTTAATGACAATTTCATGGACAAAATGTTGTGTTGAAAATACACAATGGGACACTATGCAGCTATAAGAAAAGGTGAAAAATTATTAGGTTTCTGAAACATGGATGAAACTGAGAAATATTAGATTCAATTAACGAAGTCCTTGGAGAAGGGTAATGTGGATAATCTCATTCACCTGTGATACATAGAAAGCAAAGTGTCAGGATGGACAGGATCCAACGATAACGGCTCCTGCAACCTAACCACACCCTGGGGTTGCTGAGAGGAGCCGGGTGGGGGCTCAGATCACTGGGAAGAAGAGATCGAGCACATCTCTTCATTCTGCTGGGGCCACAGCAGAGTATGGGTATTTGGTGCTGGGAGAAGCGCAGGGAGTTTGTCACCCACAAGCATCAACACTCAGACTATTGCCATTGTGTTCCCTCAGCAACAATAAAGAAGATAACGGGGAAATCTCTCCTTTATGCAAAAAGGAATGATCTTTATTGTAGAAAAATCGACCTCACCTGACCTAGCAGGACGTAACGGTCTCTAGAGGACTCTGACACAAGAAGAAAAAAACACTAATTTGTACTAGCAGAGGAAGTAATAACTAAAATGTATATACTTGGTTTACTAAATTTGGTTTAAATATTATAATAAAGATTTGGTTTAAATATTATAATAAAGAAGAAAATGATGCCCCCAAAGTGGACAAATATGTAAAAACAAATGAAAAAGTAAGAAAAGAATGTGACCTCTTATAGTCCTCTCTCCCTGACCCTGGGCACAACCCTGGGATCCCTGGAGGAGAGCGCCCCCTGGTGGTCACATGCACCCCTGCAGCTCTCCCCTGTCTCCCTCAGCAGGTTTGTGTCTGGGTTCACAGAGACTTGCCCTCACTGTGTCTGTTGCACAATAATACACAGCTGTGTCCTCCGTTACTGAATTGCTCAGTTGTAGGTAAACTTTGTTCTTGGAGGTGTCCCTGGTGATGCTGACTCTGGACTGAAGACTTGGGTTTTAGTCTGTGGCCCCATTACCCCATATAGCACCAATCCAGTCCAGCCCCTTTCCAAGGGCCTGGCGGACCCAGTTACACTACAGCTGGTTATAGAGTATCGAGAGACCCAGCAGGTGAGGGACAGTGTCTGCGAGTGAGTCACCAGGCTTGGTCCTGACTTCTGCAGCTGTATCTGGGACAGGACAACTTGGAGCCTCCGACCAGGGGATACTCACATCCGGGAGCTGCCACCAGAAAGAGGAGGAACCATCGCTAATGCACGTTCCTGCCCACGAGGTCCATAATCTCAGACACCGTGTCAGGGAGAGAGGGAGGCCGATTTGGGATGAGTCTTAATGTGGTTTTAACCCTGGGTCCAGAGTGCAGATTTGCATGGGGGAGCCTCTGTAGAGAAAGGGGAGTTCTAGGGGAGGCTGGTGTGTGGGGCCTCTGGGAGGAGGTGCTGAGTGTGACTCAGAGTGCTCAGGCCTATCCCTGGGGACCTGTCAGAGCCTGGGCCTCTTCCTCCAGCACAGGAAATCTACTGAGGAGCTCTCAGGAAACAAGAATTGCTGAGGAGAAACGGCAGGTGTGGAGGAGAGTTCCCATGCCTCAGGTCTCTGACTACCAAACCCAGCTCCCCAGGGACTTTACCCTATAGACATGCCCCTGCCCCTCCGTGTCCCTGCGTTTTTTCTTCTATTCTCCCTCTATATGCTCACAACATCGGGCAAAGTGTCATTGTGATGTGGTCAGGAAATTCAGACAGCTAGGTCCAATCCATAGTCAATAAAATTTCACAGTAGTTTATTCGCACACTAAGCTTAGATGAAAATTCTTTCGCTTATAGCTGCTTCACTCTGAAATACATAAGGCACCTATAGGGTGGATTTTTTCATTCTCACTGGTGTTGGATTTGTGTTCGGCTAAGGAACAGCTTCCTCCAAGGTGACCTTCTTAGGTGTCCTGTCCAGGAGCACCTGATTCTGCTGAACTACATAGAGCTCTGCATTCAGAAGGTCACCATGAATGTCAGGACCGTGTTTTGGGGGCTCATCACTGAGGAATCTTAACCCTGTCAAGTGCTTTGAAAAACTCATGGTGCGACAGGTCCTCAGCACATAAAAACTTTGGAGCAGGATTCTGTTTCTGGTTCTCAGACTCACACATTTGACAACGGTGCACGTGACTTGAGAAGAGCAGGGGTGACCCTACCCACTCTAACAAATGAATGGAATTTAGGAACAGACAGGGTCCAATAAGAGTACCCCTAATTCCATGGAGCACTAGAGAGTTGAGATAATTACTGGGTACCAGAAAGTCACTCTAAAATTTTCATGTTTGGGGACTTATTTTTAGTTTTTTTTATTAGATTACTGTGAGCTGCAACACTGATTATAATTAAATTTCTTGCATATATGTTCCAAGGACAATATCTTCACTAGTATCCACTTCCACACACCGATGTCTTCAGATAGCTTGAACCCCTCCTCTATTTTAGGGAATTATTTTTTCTAGGTATTTGATTTAAATACTGAAACTGATATGGCATTATACATTACTCCCTTTCTTTTAATTGATTCCCAGTGGGAAACACAATTTTAACATTGTTCCTGACTGAATTTTAGTCATATAATCCAACAACAGTACCTTCACCAGTGTACATTTTCCACCACCAAGTTCCCAGTTTCCCTCCTGCCTCCACTTCATGCCTGCTTCCATGGCAGGCACTTTTTCTTCTCTCTCTCTCTCTCTCTCTCTCTCTCTCTCTCTCTCTCTCTTTCTTTCTCTATCTCTCTTTCTTTATCTCTCTCTTTCTTTCTCTCCCTCTCTCTCTTTCTTTCTGGGTTCCAATACAGATACTGAAAGGTTATTATTTATATGCCTTTACCAACTTTCAACACTCAAATTTGCCAGAATGATCATTTCTAAGTATTATTTTCATACTGGTTCCTTCTCTACCCTAACTGCCCTTTGCCCCACACACCTGTGGCTAGTTTCCAACCATTGATTAATCCTTCTGTCCCCCCCACAAATGAATGCAGTCATTCTATGTCTGCTCCTCCATAGCTGATACATTTCTTTCAGTCACTGTCTTCCCGTTTTACTTCGATTTTCTTGAGCAGGCCTAGTAACGTCTTCATTGTGAGACTTGTTGTTACGTTTTGGGCATATCGAATACATCACAGGGAGCTTGCCAGGCTTTGCCGTGAGGGCTAGATACTCTCGGTAGCTTTCCATGCTGTCCGAGAGGGGCAGAGGAATCGAAGCTGGGTCAGCTGCGTGTGGTATCATAAAGATAAATAAATATAAGGGACTGAATAGAGTTAAAAATAGAACCACACACGTATAGACAATATTTGATAAAGGTGAACAAAGGCAATCCAGTGGAAAGAAGATAAGCATTTAAACAAATTTTGCTGAAGCAGTTGACTACAAAATCCCCAAAACTGCAAACAACCTTAATAAATAAATGCAATGTTGTTTATAGACATTTTGAGTTGGAAAAACCCTAATGCCCGACCGATAGAAGTAATCATTAAATATAGTGGTTTCCCTATGGGTAGCTATCACCAAAATGTTGCATCATTAAGAGCCATGGAGAGCTGCGGAATTTAGTTCAAAGAGTTAGAGTGCATGCCTGGTGTGCATACAGCCCTAGGCTCATCCCCACACTACAAGCTCTTTCTAGCACCACTGGGTGTAGTCCTGGTTGCCCTCAGCACTCCTGGGAGCCTCCAAACAAACAAACAAACAAAAAAACCCAAAAGAATCATTGAGCTGTACATAAAAAGATATCCATGATACAATAAATGGGGGGGGGGTGGGGAAGGGAGGGAAAAAGGCAATTTAAAATGACTATGTGTAAATAAATTTTAAAAGTACTTTGTAAAAAAATCTGGGAAGTATATCCATCAGTGTTAACAATATTTTTTTTCTGAGAAGTGAAATTATAGGTAGAATTTCTAGCTGAATTTTTCTATTGCATGACTTTTGTCAGTGTCACTGTCACTGTCCTCCCGTTGTTCATCGATTTGCTCGAGCGGGCCCAGTAACGTCTCCATTGTGACAATTGTTACTGTGTTTGGCATATCAAATACGTCACGGGGAATTTGCCAGGATTTGCCATGCGGGCAAGATACTCTTGGTAGCTTGCCAGGCTCTCCGAGAGGGGTGGAGGAATAGAACTCGGGTCGGCCATGTTGGCCACTTGCAAGGTAAACACCATACCCGCTGTGCTATCGCTCCAGCCCCTTGCCTTTTGTAATGCTTGATTTTTACTATGAAAAGTATTACATAAATTATTATTATTAAAGTTAAAGTAAGTAATAATTTTATTAAATATTTCTTTCAGTATGATACTGTTCATGACATCCATTTATAAGCAATTTAAAAAAAATTTTATTAGTGAAACACCATGAGGTACAGTTGTAGACTTACAAATTTTTGTGCTTGAGTTCCAGTTATACAATTATCGAATACACATCCCTCCACCAGTGCCCATTCTCCACCACCACCAGTCCAAGTAGCCCTCCCACCCCCCACCCCCCACCCCACCCTACCACTGTGGCAGGGCATTCCCCTCTGTTATCTGTCTCCTTTTGAGTGCTGTGGTTTGCAAAAGAGACATTGAGTGGCAATCTTGTTCGGACTATAATCTACTCTCATCACATATTTTCCATCCTGAGAGGAACCTCCCAACACCCTTTATTTGGTGCTCCCTTCTCTATCTGAGCTGCCTTTTCCACTAGCGTGTGCGGCTGTCCTCAAAGCCATGGACTAATCCTTCTGGTACTTATCTTGGCTATTCTTGGGGTCTCCTATTTTGTTACTTTATGTTCCCCAGATGAAAGCAATCTTTCTATGTCTATCCCTCTCTTTCTGACTCATTTCACTTCGCAAGATACTTTCCATGTAGTACCACTTGTATGTAAATTTCATAACTTCATCCTTTCTGACAGCTACATAGTATTCCATTGTGTAGATAGATGTATCAAAGCTTCTTTAACCATTCATCTGTTCTTGGGCACTCAGGTTTTTTCCAGATTCTAGCAATTGTAAACAGTGCTGCAATGAACAGACAACTGCAGATGTCGCTTCGACTATACTTTTTTGCCTCATCGGGATATATTCCCAGGAGTGGAATTGCTGGGTCAAATGGGAGCTCAATTTCTAGCTTTTTGAGAATCGTCCATAATGTTTTCCAGAATGGCTGAGCCAGTCGGCATTCCCACCAGCAGTGAAGGAGGGTCCCTTTCTCACCACATCTGCGCCAGCACCGGTTGCTTTTGTTCTTTTGGATGTGGGCCAGTCTGTGTGGTATGAAATGATATCTCATTGTTATTTCGACTTGCATCTCCCTGATGATTAATGATGTAGAGCATTTTCTCATGTATCTTTTAGCCATTCGGATTGCATCTTTGATGAAGTTCTGTATATTTCTTCGCCCCATTTTCTGATAGGGTTGGATGTTGTCTTCTTGTGGAGTTCAACCAGTACTTTGTACATCCTTGATATCAACCCCTTGTCGGATGTGTACTTGGCGAATATCCTTTCCCATTCTGTGTACTGTCTGTATTTTGGTCACTGTTTCTTTTGAGATGCAGAAACGTCTCAGTTTAAGATAGTCCCATTTGTTTATCTCTGTTTTCACTAGCTTAGCCAGTGGCGTGACATCTTTGAAGACACCATTAGCTTCAATGTCATGAAGGATTTTGCCAAATTTGGCTTCAATGTACCTTATGAATCCGGTCTGATCTTGAGGTCTTTAATCAGTTTTGATATTATTTTTGTACATGGTGTTAGGCAGATATCTGAGCCCATTTTTTTGCATGTAGCCATCCAGTTTTGCCAGCACCATTTGTTAAAAAGGCTTTCCTTACTCCACTTCACATTACTTGCTCCTTTGTCAAAGATAAAGTGATCATATGTTTGGGGGGAGATGTCAGTATATTCAGCTCTGTTCCATTGGACTGCTGTTCTGCTTTTGTTCCAGTACCATGCTGTTTTAATTTTACTGCTTTGTAGTAGAGTTTGTAGTTAGGGAGGTTGATTCCTCCCATTTTCTTTTTTACAAGAATTGCTTTAGCTATACGTGGGGGTTTATTGTTCCATATAAATTTCAGGAGCCCCCTAGAAAGCCGGTTTTCAACCCCTGAGCTGCGTGGGACGGCACAGAGGCCCAGCACTGGGCAAAAAACCTGAACGGCTCCAATTCCAAACAGGTACAGTCCGCCCCCAAGGGCCTGGGACCCTCTCTGGGCATGCGCAGCTAGATCCAGCCCCTAGAAAGCCGGTTTTCAACCCCTGAGCTGCGTGGGACGGGCAGAGGCCCAGCTCTGGGCAACAAAGCTGAACGGCTCCAATTCCAAACAGGTACAGCCCGCCCCCAAGGGCCTGGGACCCTCTCTGGGCATGCGCAGCTAGATCCAGCCCCTAGAAAGCCGATTTTCAACCCCTGAGCTGCGTGGGACGGGCACAGAGGCCCAGCTCTGGGCAACAAAGCTGAACGGCTCCAATTCCAAACAGGTACAGCCCGCCCCCAAGGACCTGGGACCCTCTCTGGGCATGCGCAGCTAGATCCAGCCCCTAAAAAGCCGGTTTTCAACCCCTGAGCTGCGTGGGATGGGCACAGAGGCCCAGCTCTGGGCAACAAAGCTGAATAGCTCCAATTCCAAACAGGTAAAGCCCGTCCCCAAGGGCCTGGGACCCTCTCTGGGCATGCGCAGCTAGATCCAGCACCTAGAAAGCCGATTTTCAACCCCTGAGCTGCGTGGGACAGGCACAGAGGCCCAGCTCTGGACAACAAAGCTAAATGGCTCCAATTCCAAACAGGTACAGCCCGCCCCTAAGGGCCTGGGACCCTCTCTGGGCATGCGCAGCTAGATCCAGCCCCTAGAAAGTCGGTTTTCAACCCCTGAGCTGCGTGCGACGGGCACAGAGGCCCAGCTCTGGGCAACAAAGCTGAATGGCTCCAATTCCAAACAGGAGACTTTCCCAACTCCTCGCCCAGTGCCAGGGACTCTTTCCGGAGCCTCGGTCATTGACGCGGCCGCGAAATATTTTCCCACTACGTATGCCATAGGATCCATAAGCTACCTTCTTAGGTGGAAACTTCTCTAGTTTAGCTCAACCACTAGAAACACAGTAGCCAAGAACTCATAAGCCTATCTTAACTCACACTGCATATCAAGCAGAATAGTAACATTGAACGTGAAGGACTAAACCACACCTCTCACAATGGTAAAGCAAAGCAAAAGCCCACCAAACTTTCATATTGAAGAGTCTAGCCCAGATGACACCAACATTACTGTAGTGTTAGACAACCTCTCTGACAAGGAATTCAGAAGGGAGCTACTTAGGATGCTTAGGGAATAAAAAGAAACAATGGAAAGCAATGCCAATAGAAGACAAGAGGATCTGAAGGCAGAAATGAGGAAAATGCAATCAGAAATGTCAGACCTGAAAAATCTCGTAGGCGAATTGAAAAGCTCAGTGGAAGGCCTCAGCAGCAGAGTAAGAGCTGCTGAGAACAGAATCAGTGAGCTCGAAGATGAAGTTCAGAGACTCTCTAGAAAAGAGCAGAAAATGGAAAAGAGACTCACAATTCGGGAACAGATGGCAAGAGAAGATCGTGATGAAGCCAAGAGGGGTAGCATAAGAATTATTGGAGTCCCAGAGATACAGGAAGAAAACCTTGATGAAGAAGAAACTGTCAAAGACATCATTGCTACAACGTTTCCAGAGCTGAAGAAAACTTGTGACCACATTCAGGAGGCCCGAAGGGTACCAACTAGAAGAAATCCGAATAAAAATACCCCAAGACACATTCTGATCAAAATGACCAAACCCTTAGACTGAGACAAAATTCTGAAAGCAGCAAGATAGAAGAAAGAAATCTCTTACAAAGGAGCATCCTTAAAATTCACAGCTTATTTTTCTGATGACAGCCTCATGGCCCGAAAACAGTGGTGGGACATAGTGAAAAAACTCAATGAAATAAATTCCTCCCCAAAAATACTTTTCCCAGCAAGACTCTCATTCATAATAGAAGGAACAACACACAGTTTCACGGACAAACAACAGCTCAGGAACTTCAAAGACTCAAAACCATGGTTACAAGAACAATTAAATGGGCTACTTTAAGGCAAGAAAGGCCCCTCAAATACACCAAATTTTAACAGAACAATGGGAGAAAATCCCATAACAATAATCTCTCTCAATGTCAATGGGCTAAACGCACCAATTAAAAGACATAGAGTGGCAGGATGGATTAGAAAATTGAACCCAACATTCTGCTGCCTGCAAGAAACGCATCTCAATAGTCAAAGCAAACACAGACTCAGAGTCAAAGGCTGGAAAACAATCCTACAGGCAAACAGCTCCCATAAAAAAGCTGAGGTAGCCACCTTAATATCACACCACATCGATTTCAGAGTGAAGAAGGTCATAAGAGACAGTGAAGGCCATTTCTTAGTGATCAAAGTATCTGTACAACAGGAAGAACTTACAATAATAAATGTATATGCACCTAATGAGAGACCAGCAAAGTACTTAAAACAACTACTCATAGATTTGGAAAAAGACATCAATAGCAACACAATACTAGTGGGAGACTTCAACACTGCTTTGTCACCTCTTGATAGATCAAACAGACTCAAGCTTAGCAAGGACATACTTCATTTGAGGGAAACAATGGAAGAAAGGGACTTAGTAGTTATATACAGGACACTTCAGCCACAAAAAGCTGAATACACATTCTTCTCAAGCGTACATGGAACATTCTCCAAGATAGACCACATGCTGAGCCACAAAACATGCCTCCATAAAATTAAGAAGGTAGAGATTGTATCAACAATCTTCTCAGACCATAATGCGCTGAAATTAGAAGTAAATCACACACAAAAACAGAAAACTAAATCAAACACCTGGAAATTAAACAGTGCACTATTGAACAACGAGTGGATTAGACAGGAAATCAAAGAAGAAATCAAAAGATTCCTAGAAACGAATGAAAATGAGAGCACGAGTTACCAAAACTTATGGGACACAGCAAAGGCTGTGTTAAGAGGAAAGTTTATAGCTCTACAAGCATTCCTCAGGAAGGAGGAGTGAGCACACATAAGTAACCTAACCTCACAGCTTAAGAGCTTGGAGAAGGACCAAAAAAAAGGAGCACAACCCGAACAGGAGAAAGGAAATAATAAAACTCAGAGCAGAGATTAACGAGATGGAAACCCAAAAAACAATCCGAAAGATCAATGAAACCAAAAGCTGGTTCTTCGAGAAAATTAACAAGATCGATAAGCCTCTAGCAAAACTCACAAAGAAAGGGAGAGAAAAAACCCTAATAAACCGAATCAGAAATGAAAAGGGGGTCATTACAACAGAAACCACAGAAATTCAGAGGATCCTCAGGGAGTACTTTGAGAAGCTTTATGCCACGGAACATCAAAACCTCGAGGAAATGGATAAATTCCTAGACTCCTATAGACTCCCAAGGCTGAACCAAGAAGACCGGGAATACCTGAACAGACCTATCACCATCAAGGAAATTGAAATGGTAATAAAAAGTCTCCCCAAGCACAAAAGTCCTGGCCCGGATGGATTCACTAGTGAATTTTTCCAAATCTTTAAAGAGGACTTACTACCAATGCTCTTTAACCTTTTCCACGAAATTGAAATATCAAAAACACTTCCGAACAGTTTCTATGAAGCAAATATCACACTGATACCAAAAGCAGACAGAGATACCACAAAGAAAGAGAATTACAGGCCTATATCCCTGATGAACACAGATGCAAAGATCCTCAACAAACTACTAGCAAATAGAATCCAACTACTCATCAAAAAGATCATACACCATGACCAAGTAGGATTCATCTCAGGGATGCAAGGATGGTTTAACATTCAGAAATCAATCAACATAATCCACCATATCAACAAAAGAAAATATAAAAAGCATATGATCATATCAATAGATGCAGAGAAACCTTTTGACAAGATCCAGCACCCATTTATGATTAAAACCCTAGCCAAAATGGGTATAGAGGGGACCTTCCTCAACATAATTAAAGCCATCTACCACAAGCCTACAGCAAGCATCATCCCTAATGGGGAAAAACTGAGAGCCTTCCCTCTAAGATCAGGGACGAGACAGGGATGCCCACTCTCTCCACTGCTGTTCAATATAGTACTGGAAGTACTTGCAATAGCGATTAGGCAGGAAAAAGATATTAAGGGCATTCAGGTAGGAAAGGAAGAAATCAAGCTCTCACTATTCGCAGATGATATGATACTCTACTTAGAGAACCCAATAACCTCCACCAAAAAACTCCTAGAAACAATAGACTTGTATAGTAAAGTTGCAGGTTATAAAATCAATACCCAAAAGTCCATGGCTTTCCTATACGCAAACAGTGTGAGAGAAGAAAGCAACATGAAAAAAACAATCCCGTTCACAATTGTGCCCCAGAAAATCAAGTACTTAGGAATCAGCTTAACTAAGGAAGTAAAGGACCTGTACAAAGAAAACTACAAAACGCTACTTCAGGAAATAAAAGAGGACATGAGGAAATGGAAAGATATCCCCTGCTCATGGGTCGGGAGACTTAACATTGTCAAAATGGCAATACTACCGAAAACATTGTATAAATTCAATGCAATCCCTATAAGGATACCCATGACATTCTTCAAAGAAATGGAGCAAACACTCCTGAAATTTATATGGAACAATAAGCCCCCACGAATAGCTAAAGCAATTCTTGGGAAAAAGAAAATGGGAGGAATCAATCTCCCGAACTTCAAACTGTACTACAAAGCAGTAATAATTAAAACAGCATGGTACTGGAACAAAGGCAGAACTGCAGACCAATGGAACAGGGTTGAATACACTGACATCTCCCCTCAATCATATGATCATCTAATCTTTGATAAAGGTGCAAGTAATGTGAAGTGGAGTAAGGAAAGCCTCTTTAATAAATTGTGTTGGCATCACTGGACGGCTACATGCAAAAAATAGGCTCAGAACTCTGCCTAACACCATGTACAAAAGTAAGATCAAAATGGATTAAAGACCTCAACATCAGACCAGAAACCATAAGGTACATTGAAGATAAAATTGGCAAATCCCTCCATGACATTGAAGCTAATGGTATCTTCAAAGATGCCACGCCACTGGCCGAGCAAGTGAAAACAGAGATATATAAATGGGACTATCTTAAACTAAGAAGCTTCTGCACCTCCAAAGAAACAGTGACCAAAATACAAAGACAGTCTACAGAATGGGAAAGGATATTCACCGAATACATATCTGACAAGGGGTTGATATCCAGGATATACAAAATACTGGTTAAACTCCACAAGAAGAAAACATCCAACCCCATCCAAAAATGGGGCAATGAAATGAACAGAAACTTTCTCAAAGAAGAAATCCGAATGGCAAAAAAGCACATGAGAAAATGCTCTACATCATTAATCATCAGGGAGATGCAGATCAAAACCACAATGAGATACCATCTCACACCTCAGAGACTGGCCCACATTCAAAAGAACAAAAGCAACCGATGCTGGCGTGGATGTGGCGAGAAAGGGACAATCCTTCACTGTTGGTGGGAATGTCGACTGGTTCAGCCCTTCTGGACAACAGTATGGACGATTCTCAAAAAATTAGAAATTGAGCTCCCATTTGACCCAGCAATACCACTCCTGGGAATATATCCCAGAGAGGCAAAAATGTATAGTCGAAGTGACATCTGCACTTGTTTGTTCATTGCAGCACTCTTTACAATAGCCAGAAACTGGAAGAAACCTGAATGCCCAAGAACAGATGACTGGTTAAAGAAACTTTGGTACATCTACACAATGGAGTACTACGTAGCTGTTAGAAAAGATGAGGTCATGAAATTTACATACAAGTGGTACAATATGGAAAGTATCATGCTAAGCGAAATGAGTCAGAAAGAGAGGGATAGACATTGAAAGATTGCATTCATCTGGGGGATATAAAATAAGAAAATATGAGATTAATATCCAAGAATAGCTGAGATCAGCACCAGGAGGATTACTCCATAACTTAGAGGCCAGCCAGGTATCCTAGAGGTAAGGGCAGTTCAGATAGAGAAGGGAGCACCAAATAAAGGGTGTTTGGAGGATCCTCCCAGGAGGGGAGATGCATGTCGAAAGTAGACTATGGACTGAACATGTTTGCCACTCAATGCCTCTTTTGCAGACCACAACACCCAAAAGGAGAGAGAGAACACAGGGGATTGCCCTGCCACAGAGACAGGGGGGATGGGGGGATGGGGGTGGGAGGGATATTATCCATGGTGGTGGAAAATGGGCACTGGTGGTGGGATGGGTATCTGATCATTGTATAATTGAAACCCAAGCACAAAAAATTGTAAATCTACAACTGTAAAAAAAATAAAATAAAATAAAGTGAAAAAATTAAAAAATAAATAAATAAATAAATAAATTTCAGTAGTGTTTGCTCCAGTTCTTTGAAGAATGTAATGTGTATCCTAATTGGGATTGCGTTAAATTTGTACTGTGCTTTGGGAAGTATTGCCATTTTGACCATGTTAATCCTCCCCATCCATGAACAGGGGATATTTTTCCATTTCCATGTGTCTTCTTTTTTTTTTTCTGAAGCAGCGTTTTGTAGTTTTCTTTGTACAGGTTCTTTACTTCTATAGTTAAGCTAATTCCTATGTAGTTGAGTTTCTGGGGCATAGTTGTGAACGGGAGTGTTTTCTTCATGTCGTTTTCTTCTCTCTCACTCTCTGCATATAGGAAAGCCATGGACTTTTGGGTATTGATTTTATAGCCTGCAACTTTACTATACAGATCTATTGTTTCTAGGAGTTTCTTGGTTGAGGTTTTAGGGTTATCTAAGTATAGTATCATATCATCTGCGAATAGTGAGAGCTTGATTTCTTCCTTTCCTACTTGGATGCCCTTATCTCTATTTCTTGTCTAATTGCTATTGCAAGTACTTCCAGTACTATATTGAACAGTAGTAGAGAGAGTGGGCATCCTTGGCTAGTCCCTGATCTGAAGGGGATGGTTCTTAATTTTTCCCCATTGAGGATGATGCTTGCCATAGGCTTGTGGTAGATGGCTTTAACTATATTGAGGAAAGTCCCCTCTATCCCCAATTTGGCGAGGGTTTTCATCATAAACAGGTACTGGATCATGTCAAATGCTTTCTCTGCATCTATTGATATGATCATATGATTTTTATCTTTTCTTGTGTTGATATGATAGATTGTGTTAATTGATTTCTGAATGTTAAACCATCCTTGCATCCTCGGTATGAATCCCACTTGGTCATGGTGTATGATCTTTTTCATGAGTTATTGAATTCTATTTGCTAGTATTTTGTTGAGAATATTTGGATCCGTGTTCATCAGGGATATATGCCTGTAGTTTTCTTTTTTGTGGTGCCTTTGTTTCCTTTTGGTATGAGGGAGATATGGGCTTCATAGAAACTGTTTGGGAGGATTTCTGTTTTTTCAATTTCCTGGAAAAGCTTGAGAAAAACTGGTAATAGTTCTTTAAATGTTTGGAAAAATACGCTAGTGAATCCATCTGGACGTGGGCTTTTCTTTTTGGGAATACTTTTGATTACAGTTTCAATTTCCTTGGTATGAATAGGTCTAATCAGGTACTCTATATCTTCCTGATTCATCTTCGGGAGATTATAGGAATTCAGGAATTTATCCATTTCTTCTAGGTTCTCTTGTTTTGTGGCATACAGACTTTCAAAGTAGCCTCTGATGATCTTTTGAATTTCTTTGGTTTCTGTTGTGATATCCCCATTCTCATTTCTTATTCCATTTATTAGGGTTCTCTCTCTCTGTTTCTTTGTGAGTGTTGCTAGTGGTTTATCTATCTTATTTATTTTCTCAAAGAACCAACTCTTAGTTTCTTTGATCTTTCGGATTGTTTCTTTGGTTTCCGTGTCGTTGATTTCTGCTCTAAGTTTTATTATCTCTTCCCTTCTGTCTGATTTAAGCTCTTTCTGTTGATCCTTTATTAAGTTCTTGAGCTGTGAGGTCAAGTTGTTTATGTTCATCCTTTCTACAGACCAAAGATATGCTTGCAGAGCTATAAATTTTCCCCTTAATACGGCTTTTGCTGCATCCCACAAGTTCTGATAGTTGGTGTCTTCAGTCTCATTTGTTTCCAAGTATCTTTTGATTTCGTCCTTGACTTCCTTCCTGATCCATTCATTGCTCAGGATTGAGTTGTTTAGTTTCCAGGTGTTTGATTTGGTTCTAAGTGTCTGTGTGTGATTCATTTCTATTCTCAGTTCATCGTGGTCTGAAAAGATTGTTGGTAGTATTTCTATCTTTCTGATTCTACTGAGGTATGTTTTGTGGCATAGCACATGGTTTATTTTGGCAAATGTTCCATGCACACTGGAGAATAATGTGTATTCTTTCTTTTGGTGGTGTAAAGCCCTGTACAGGTGTGTAAGTCCTTTCTCTTCTATTCCTTCTTTCAAAGCCAATGTTTCCTTGCTGAGTTTTGTTCTTGTTGATCTATCGAGAGGTGATAGGGCGATGTTGAAGTCTCCAGCTACTATTGTGTTGCTAGCAATTTCCTCTTTGAAATTTTTTAGCAGTTGTTTCAAGTATTTAGCTGGTCCCTCGTTAGGTGTGTATACATTTAAGAGTGTGATTTCTTCCTGTTATACGTATCCCTTGATGAAGAGAAAGTGGCCTTCGCTGTACCTTCTAATCTTTTTCAATGTGAAAAATAATGTAGGATACTAGTATGGCCACCCCAACTTTTTTGAGTAAGTTGTTTGCTTGCAGGATTGTTTTCCATCCTTTTACTTTGAGTCTGTTTTTGCTCTGATTGTTCAGATGAGTTTCCTGTAGGCAGCAGAATGTTGATTTCTGCTTCTGCATCCATTTTGCCGCTCTGTGTCTCTTGATTGGTGCATTTAGGCTGTTGACATTAAGGGAGATTATTGTCATGGGATTTTGTGCCATGTTTCTGTAGGGGCTGGTTGTGTTTCTAAGTGTTTCTCTTCTTATCCTACAGGAGCCCCTTTAACCCTTCTTTTAATTTTGGTTTTGCGTCTATGAAGTTCCTGAGCTGTTGATTATCTACAAAATGGTGTATAGTTCCATCGAGTTTGAGTGAGAGTTTAGCTGGATAAAGTATTCTTGGTGAGGCATTCATTTCACTGAGTTTTTTCACTATATTCCACCATTGCCTTCGGGCTTGGAGGGTTTCCTTTGATAGGTCTGCTGTAAATATAAGGGGTGCTCCTTTGAACGTGATTTCTTTCTTTGACCTTGCTGCTTGTAGTATTGTGTCTCTGTCCACAGCATCCATCGTTCTGACTATGATATGCCTTGGAGTGTTTTTATTAGGGTCTCTTTTTGCTGGCACCCTTCTGGCTCCTTGGATCTGTATGTCTGCATTCTTTAACTCTGGGAACTTTTCAGCAATGATTTCTTTGACTATGGCTTTTTCATTGGGATTGCCTCCCTGCCTTTCTGGTACTCCAATGATTCTAATGTTTTTCCTCTTGGCATCATCCCCTAGGTCTCTGATTTTCCTAAGATCCATTTTGAGATCTTTTTTCATTGCTTGTTTTTCCCCATGGGATTTCTGTTGCTCATCTTCAAGCGCACTGATCCTCTCTTCAGCTGAACTTATCCTATTTCTAAGAGCACTTACTGAGTTTTTAATTTCTGAGTCCTTTATCTGAGACACTTATTTCTGTGGCTTTTTTGTTTCTGCTCTCATTTCTTCCTGTATTTTCTCAACTAACCTTTCTATTGTTTCTTTCACTGCTTCTTTTAGTTTTCTGACTATCTCTTCCATTGATTCTTTGAGTAGGTCCTTGAACATCCTCTGCATTTCGTCCCGGAGTTCTTTATTGGAGAGAGCATATTTGTATGTAACCCCGGTTGAGGATTCGGGAATCTTTTCTTCGTCTTCACCTTGTAGTGTAGATTTGTGTTGTTTCTTCATGTTGTTTTGTTTGTCTAATGGTAAAACCCTGGAATTCACCAGCACTGTTCACTCTTATTGTGGGAAAGGGTTCTGGATAAGGTCGGTCGCTGGTGGACACCCTTTTCTCTTTCTAGGGTCTGAGCATCTTTTCTGGCATTTTTCTCTGGCTTATGACGGGCATCTAGTGAAGGTTTGTAGGTGTTCTATACAGCTTCTATTGTGTATTGGTCTTTTGTTAGACTTGGAGTAGGCCAGTGGGTTATTATTGTATTGTAGTGTAGGTGGCCGGAATTTTTTCCCACAGAATTAGATGGCAAGGGCTGTGGTGAGGGTCCATAGTGCTGGAGGTGGGAAATATAACTGCGGCCAGGTGAGCGTTTGCTGCTCCAGAGAAGGCCACGCCCACTTTTGGGGAGGCCACGCCCACTTGCAATGGAGATCAAGCCCCTACAGTAATGACCACGCCCCCAGCCAGTCCAGATGCTAGTCCACAGACCTGTTGTGGGTGGCGGCGCTTCCTGCGGTAGCAACTCGAGCTGCTGGACTGGGCCCCTGCCCAGGGGTGGCGGTCTAGCTGGGTTTCTCGGTCCCGAGTTCTATAAGCAAATTTTATGACTTCATTTTCCTAACAGTTGCACAGTATTCCTTTGTGTAGATGTACCATGTTTTCTTAATATAGTTGTGTGTTCTCAGGAACTCGGGTTTTTCAGATTTGGTCATTGTGAATAGAGCTGCAGTGAATATAGGAGTGCAGGTGGTATTTCTACCGTGTATTGTTGATCTCCCAGAGTATACTCCCAGATGTGGTAATTCTGGGTCAATTGGGCGTTCTATTCCTAATCTTTAGAGAAATGTCCACATAGTTTTCCCAAAAAGGTTGACCAGTTGGCATTTCCACAAACAATGAAGAAAATTCCCTTTCTCTAGCATCCATGCTAGCACTGGTTCTTCCTGTTCTTTGTGACGTGTGCCAGTCTTTGTGGTGTGAGATGATATCTCATGGTTGTTTTGATTTGTGTCTCCCCGATGATTAGTGAGGTTAAGTAATTTTCGTGTGCTTTGGCAATCTGAATTTCTTCTTTTAGGAAGTTTCTGTTCATTTATTCTTCACAGTTTTGATAGGATTGGAAATCTTTTCTTGTAAATTTCTACCAGTGCCTTATATATCTTGTATATTAACCCCCTATCAGATAGATATTGGGTTAATAATTTTTCTCATTCTGTGCACTGTCTCTGTATCTTGTTCACTATTCCTTTTGAGGTTCAAAAGTTTCTCAGTTTGATATACTCCTATTTGTTTATCTTTGTTTCCACGTGCTTGGTCAGAGTTGTTTCATTTTTGAAGATGCTTTTAGCTTAAATATCACCGATGAGTTTGCCTATACTTTTCTCCGTGGATCTTATGGATTTATGTTTAATATTGGGGTCTTTAATCCATTTTGATCTGACTTCTTTTCATGTTAGATTGGAATCTGATTTCATTCTTTTATATATAGCTGCCCAGTTTTCCCAGCACCACTCGTTGAAGAGGCTTTCCTTCTCAACTTCATATTTTGTCTTCTTTATCCAACTTTAAATGATCGTATATTTGAGGTTCTGTGTTAGGGTTTTCAACACTATTCCATTTATCTGCAGTTCTGTTTTTATTCCAATACAATGTTGCTTTAATTACTACCACTTTTTAATATAGTTTGGAGTTGGAGAAGATGATGTCTCCCATCATTTTTTAGTTTTAGTCAATGATTGATTTAGATACTCATGGTAACTTACTGTTCCATATGAGTTTCAGGAGTTTTTTATCTTTTTATTTTAAATTTCATGGTTATCCATACATGGACTGCGTTAAATGTGTATAATGCTTTGGTGAGTATTGTAATTTTGACAGTTAATCCTCCCTGTCCATGTGCAGGGGAAGTATTTCCATTTCCTTGTGTCTTCTCTTATTCCTTGAAGTAGGCTGGAATGATAGCACAGCGGGTAGGGAGTTTGCCTTGCATGCAGCCAATATGGCCAACCCGAGTTCCATTCCTCTGCCCCTATCAGAGAGCCCATAAAGCTACCGAGAGTATCTCGCCTGCACAGCAAGCCCTGGCAAGCTAACCATGACATATTCGATATGCCAAACACAGTAACAACAAGTCTTACAATGGAGATGTCACTGTCATCTCGAGCAAATCGATGAAAAATGAGAGGTCAGTGACAATGATTTATAATTTTCTTTGTATAGATCCTTAATCTCTTTAATTAAACTGATTTCAAGGTACATGAATTTGCTAGTCACAATTGTGAAGGTGAATTTTTTAAAATATATTTTTCTTTTTCATTATTTGTATATAGGAAAGCCATGAAGTTTTGCGTATTGATTTTGCAACCTGCCAGCTACTAGAAAAATAGGTTCTAGAAACTTTTTGGGGGTAGAATTTTTAATATTTTCTAAGTATAGCATCATGTCAGCAGCAGATAGTGAACCTGACTTTTTCGTTTTCGATCTGAATGCCCTTGATATCTTTTTATTCTCTGACTGCTAAGGTAAGTACATCTAGTATTATAATGAATAGGAGTGGTGAAAGTGGACACAGCTGTCTTGTTCTTGATCTGAGAGGGAAGGCTTTTTCCTCCCCCGCAAGTGACAATAATGCTTGCTCTGTGCTTGAGATAGATGGTTTTGACTATGTTGAGGAATGTTCCTTCAACTGCAATTTTGTTGAGGTATTTTTGGACCTCAAATGAGTGCTGGATTTTGTCAAATGTTTTCTCTGCATCTATTGATATGATTATATGGTTTCTAATTTTTCTTTTATTTATAATGGCATATTATGTCATTGACTTGAGAATGTGAAACCATTCTTGCATTCCAGGATGAATGGTCCTGCTGTATGATCCTTTTGATGAGTTGTCGGATTCTATTTGTAAGAACTTTGTTGAGGATCTTTGCATTATGTGTTCATTAGGGGACTGGAGCAATAGCACAGCGGTAGGGCATTTGTCTTGCACGTGGCCAACCCGGGTTCTATTCCTCCTTCCCTCTCAGAGACCCTGGCAAGCTACCGAGAATATCCTGCCCACACAGCAGAGCTTGGCAAGCTCCCTGTGGCGTATTCGATATGCCAAAAACAGTAACAACAAGTCTCACAATGGAGATATTACTGGTGCTCACTCGAGCAAATTGATGAACAACGGGAGAACAGTGTAGTGCAGGGATATCAGCCTGTAATTCTCTTTTTTTGTTGTTTCTTTCTGCTTTAGTTAGCAGGGTGATACTTGCCTCATTGTATCTGTTTTTATGTCTTGAACTTCTTGGAAACGCTTAAAAAGGATTTGATAGATTTCACTAGTGAATCCATTCTGTCCTGGGATTTTGTTTTGGGGAAGACTTTTGATTAACATTTCAATGTTTTTGATAGTGATAGATCTGTTCATGTATTCCAAATCTTGATTCAGTCTTGGTCGATTATCCAAGAATTTATCCATTTTGTCTAGGTTCGCTTGTTTCATGGCATTCAGATTCTCAAAGTAACATCTGATGATCCCTTGAATTCCTGTGGTTTCTGTTGTAACATCTCCTCTTTCATTTCTGGTTCAGTTTATTTGTGAGAATTGTTAGTGATTTATTGATCTTGTTTAATTTTTCAAAGAACCAGCTCTTGGTTTTGTCAATACTTTGGAGTGTTTTGGGATTCCAGCTCATGTATGCCCGCTCTAAGTTTGTTTTTGTTTCCTTCCTCCTGCCTGGTTTAGGCTCCTTTTGTTGGTCATTTCAAGATAATAAGCAATGAGGTTAAGTTATTTATGTGGGCCCTTCCTTTCTTCCTTCCTTTCAGAGCTATAAAATTTCCTCTATATATTGCTTTTGCTGTGTCCCACAAGTGGTGGTAGTGCATGTCCTCTTTTTTGTTTCCAGGAATCTTTTGACTTCCTTGTTGATTTCTTCTCTAACCCAGCGGTTGTTTTGTAGCAATCGGTTCAATTACCAGGTATTTGGAAGGATTCTACATTTCTGTGTGTTATTAACTTCTATTTTCAGTACATCACTATGAAAAATATTGTTGATAAAATTTCAGTCCTCTTAAATTTATGTGGTAGGGCATTTTCATGGAGAACATGAGTAGGGAGAACATTGGGAACTACATATCAATCCTGTGGAATTTGGTATGTGGGCAGGTGGACGTGGCTATTGAAGAGATCTGAGTAGAAGTCATGGATAATCTTCTCCATTGTCCTTCTGGAAGATGTGATAGATCCATCAGGACGTCGGAGGGCAGTCATCTTGGTCTTGTAGTTGGCAAAGGACAAACGGGCGTTGTGAATGCTTTTTCCAGCTTCTGCCACATCTTCCAGCATTGCTGCTCTTCTCTATTTGAGGTCTTCCTTTATTGCTTCTATGCACTGCTTTGCTAGCTCGGACATTTGCTTGTGGTTGCCTGGGGCTTGCGCCAAGCCACGTTGGTGAATAAGCTCAGGAGTTTTTGAAGACAGGTTTTATTTGTGGCTATCTCTCTCTTGCAAGGTGCTGGAGCGATAGCACAGCAGGTAGGGCGTTTGTCTTACAGGTGGCCAAAATGGCTGACCCGAGTTCGATTCCTCCGCCCCTCTCGGAGAGCCCGGCAAGCTACCGAGAGTATTCGATATGCCAAACACAGTAACAACAAAGTCTCCAGTGGAGATGTTACTGGGCCTGCTCGAGCTCGGGCCTTTTATCTCTCTCTCTTGGCCTTTCTCACACAATCATGGAGGTGCTGAACCAGTTGATCGTGTTCCTTGTCAGTGTTGTCAATGATGGCATCTTCCCATGATGCTGCAATAGTGCCAAAGAGCTCCCAGTTGGTGGTCATTCTGGGAGTTCTCTTCTTAAACTTTTCAGCCTTTTCTCCCCGCTCTGTGAAGTAAAATTTAGCATGAAGAAGACGATGGTCCAATCCCCTTTGGAATTTTGGGACAACAGCGACATCGGTCAGGCAAAACCATCGATTGAATGTGATGTGGTCTATTTTGTTGTGGAACTGTCCACCAGGAGACTCCCATGTCCAACGTTTAGATTCGGCCTTCTGGATTTGTCAGTTACCATTGATGGTCTTGATTGACATGATGAACTCAGACAGTCTCTCACCCTCTTCGTTCCATTTTAGGCCATGGGTTCCGATGTGGAGTTTTTCGGCTGATCCTTTCGGTTCTATCTTGACATTAAAATCACCAACAATGATATTGTAGAAGGTTGTGTTCTTCTTTATAGAACTTCTCCAGCTCTATGTAGAACTTCTCAATTTCTTCTTCATCATAGCTGGATGTTGGTGCATAGACAACGTAGATAGAAACTGCTAGCAGTGGGTCACATCTATTCAGGTGTAATCGTCTGATTTGGGTTATTAGGCATTCGAATGAATCAATGCTCATTGCCATGAGATGGGATGATAAAGAGTCCTAATGTTTCCAACTACTATTGTGTTGCAACCAATGTTTTTCGTTAAGTGTATTTTGAGATTTTTTGTGTATTTTTCTGTATAGTCATTGGGTGCATATATGTTTCGAGTGTGATTTTTCCCTTATGTACATATTCCTTTATTATTAACGCACGACTTTCACTGTTTCTGGTAACCTTGTTCTACCTGAAATTTATGCCCTTGGATACTAGTATGAACACCCAGGATATTTTAAAAATGTTCATCTCTAAAAGAATTGCTTTCTAGCATTTGATTTTGAGTCTGTGTTTGCTCCAACTAGTTAGATGGTCTTTTTTTTAGGTAGAAGAATGTTGGTGTCAATGTTTTAAGTCATTTTGCCATCCTGTGTTTCTAATTGGTGCATTTAGACCATTAACATTGAGAATAATCAATGTCTTGTGGTTTTGTGCCATCTTTCTTTAGAGGATTATTGTATTTTTCTTGCCTTATACGAGCTCCTTGAGCTTTTCTTTCAATATTAATTTGAGTCCTTGCAGTTTCTTTTTATTTTTGGCTTTTTGGGTCACACCTGGCAATGCACAGGGGTTACTCCTGGCTCTTCACTCAGGAATTACCCCTGGTGGTGCTCAGGGGACCATATAGGATGCTGGAAATCGAACCCGTGTCGGCCGCGTGGAAGGCAAATGTCCTACCCGCTGTGCTATTGCCCCAGCCCCGAGTCCTTGCAGTTTCTGAGCTATCGTTTATCCAAGAATTAGGGTACCTATCGTTTGAATATGAATGAGAGCTTACTGGGTAAAGTAGTCTTGGTGAAGTTCCATTTTGCTAATTTTTTAAAACTCTATCTATGCATAGTCTTAGGACCCAGAAGATTCATTTGATAGCTCTGCTGTAAATCTGAGGACACTCCTTTGTATGTACTTTCTTAAATTGATCTTGCTGCTCTCAGTATTGATCTAGATTTAAGGACTGGTACTTCTGATTAGGTTATGAATCCTAATTCGGAGTCTTTAATTAAGATATGTCTCAGAGTCTTTTGATTAGCCTCTCTTTTAGCTGGTACATGCTGGCTTCTTGGATCTGGGTGCCTGTGGTCTCCAGTTTGAAGTTTTCAGCAGTAATGTCCTTAACTGTTACTACTTCATTGCAGTTACCTCCTTATCTCTCTGTGATTCCGAGGATCCTTATGTTGCTCCTCTTAAAAAATAATCCTTTCTCCAGGATATAAAAAATACTGGTTAAATTCCACAAGAAGAAAACATCCAACCCCATCCAAAAATGGGGCAATGAAATGAACAGAAACTTTCTCAAAGAAGAAATCCGAATGGCAAAAAAGCACATGAGAAAATGCTCTACATCATTAATCATCAGGGAGATGCAGATCAAAACCACAATGAGATACCATCTCACACCTCAGAGACTGGCCCACATTCAAAAGAACAAAAGCAACCGATGCTGGCGTGGATGTGGCGAGAAAGGGACAATCCTTCACTGTTGGTGGGAATGTCGACTGGTTCAGCCCTTCTGGACAACAGTATGGACGATTCTCAAAAAATTAGAAATTGAGCTCCCATTTGACCCAGCAATACCACTCCTGGGAATATATCCCAGAGAGGCAAAAATGTATAGTCGAAGTGACATCTGCACTTGTTTGTTCATTGCAGCACTCTTTACAATAGCCAGAAACTGGAAGAAACCTGAATGCCCAAGAACAGATGACTGGTTAAAGAAACTTTGGTACATCTACACAATGGAGTACTACGTAGCTGTTAGAAAAGATGAGGTCATGAAATTTACATACAAGTGGTACAATATGGAAAGTATCATGCTAAGCGAAATGAGTCAGAAAGAGAGGGATAGACATAGAAAGATTGCATTCATCTGGGGGATATAAAGTAACAAAGTATGAGATTAATACCCAAGAATAGCTGAGATCAGCACCAGGAGGATTACTCCATAACTTAGAGGCCAGCCGGGTGTCCTAGAGGAAAGGGCAGTTCAGATAGAGAAGGGAGCACCAAATAAAGGATGTTTGGAGGATCCTCCCAGGAGGGGAGATGCATGTCGAAAGTAGACTATGGACTGAACATGTTTGCCACTCAATGCCTCTTTTGCGGACCACAACACCCAAAAGGAGAGAGAGAACACAGGGGATTGCCCTGCCACAGAGACAGGGGAATGGGGGGATGGGAGTGGGAGGGATATTATCCATGGTGGTGGAAAATGGGCACTGGTGGAGGGATGGGTATCTGAACATTGTATAATTGAAACCAAAGCACAAAAAATTGTAAATCTACAACTGTAAAAATAAATAAAAATAAATAAAATAAAGGGAAAAAAATAATCCTTTCTCTGCTTTGTCTTTGAGTTATTTTGAGATCTTTTACCAAGTTTTGTTGTTGCCCCGAGGTTTTCTGCATCTCATCCTTAAGGTCACTGAGACTGTTCCCACTGTTGTTATTCTATGTTGAGGGCACCAATTGAGTTTCAACTTCATCTACTGAACTTTTTATAAATTCCATTTCTGCTTGTCGTGTCAAAATGGTTGCCCAGAAGGTAGATGAATTTGTTTATTCAATCTGTCCACATTGTTTATGTAAGTAGGTCATCTGAAAGCATCAATTGACATGACTACACAATGTACGTCTTTCTTAAAAATTGGTGTTTCACAAATATTTCTTATTTCAGAAGCAGACATGATAGGTAGAGGAAGAGGAAGTGTTCTGGACATTGTTTAGACATCATGGCAGAGAATGCAGGAAGGAAGCTGAGGGGCCAACTCGAAAGCGGCTTGTGCACCCTGACCCAGACCCTATCTGTCTCATGTTGCCCAAGGTCTCAGCTCCCTGCTAGGGCCCAGACTCCCCTGATAATTGACCAGACTTGGGATACCCTTGTTATCACTCATGTGTCAACTCAGAAGCAGCAGCCAAGCCTCCTGTCCCCTGGCAGGGCAGACACAACCAGGGAGATGATCCACACAAGCTGTCACTATGGGCCCTACTTCTGAGCCACAATGGGACCTCAGCCCCAGCCAGTCTGGTAGAGGACAGAGCCTATGGTCACAGGGACAGACAGAAGAGGTTTGAGGAGATCCTGTGTCTGCACCTCACTCAGTGACCTCCTCCTCCCCAACAGGGAGATGATTGGGAAGCAGCAGATAAGGCTTCACACAATGCCCAGGGCACTCTGTGGCCGCACAAAGCAGAGAGCTTTGAATGCTGTGACACATCCCTGCACCTCACACCCCTCTTCCTGGTTGAAGTTGGAGTGCCCATTACTCGGTCCATCCAGCTGGGGAGAGGGCAGTGCAACAAGGGCGACGGAAAGTGGCGCAGAGAGACATTTGCAGAGATCCATAGACACTGTATACTTATTCTGCAAACAAGGAGCTTGATCTAGTAGGGCGGTAAGTAGCCAGAGATGCTGTCAAGGCACTGCTCTGGTGATTCCAGAAAGCCAGAAGAAAGCAGAATTCTTCATGCAGGCAGAAGGGTGCAGAGAAAAAATAGGGCGGTCGGAGTCTCCCATGGGGCAGAAGAAAGGATGAAAGCACAGGGGGAGAAGGCCCCCCAGCTGAGCCCCAGTGCCCAGCACCCACTCCTCAGTCCCTCAGAGAAGCTCCAGTGGCTAAGGGAGAGGAGGGATGGAAGGGCACAAGAATGAGGGGCGGGAGAGTGAAAGGGAGAGAGAGAGGGAGAGAGAAGGAGGGAGGGAAAGAGAAAGGAGAGAGGGGGATAGAGGGGAGAGAGAGAGGGAGAGAGAAAGGGAGAGAGAGGGAGAGAGAGGGAGAGAATGGAAGAGAGAGGGAGGGAGAGAGATGTAGGGGAGGGAGGGTAGAAGAGGGGAGCAGCCAGTACCTAGCGCAGGATCCCTGGAAGGTTCTGGAACCGCTGCTCCCCACTGCAGGCCCTCAGGAGCTCTATCCTGGAAGGGGGTAAAGGTCGGGTAGCCTTGCCCCCGCCTCTCCTGCTCCTTCTGACCGACCCTCTGAGCCCTGCGCCCCTGCACAGCCCGAGTTGGGTGCGGCCACGGGGCCTCGTGGGCAGCGCTGTCTGTGGCCTCCTCCTGTCCCTACCTCTTCCACAGCAGCGTGTCCAGGGCAGCTGGAGCCCTGGACCTCAGGAGTAATCCAGGTGGACGGGGAGATGCACAAGTATGGGGCGTTTTCTAAAGCTACTTCCCAAAGCCAACAGCAAACTTCCTTAAACCTGTAGAAACTTGTTTCCAACCACCAACTTTAACTTAGATTTCATAAACCTTTAGAGATTTATTTTTAACATACTAAATAAGATAAATTTCTTACTTTTTAAAAATGCTACTTCACTCATTTGTGTGTGTTTCCCTCTTAAAGATATAGAGTAAATAAAACATCCTGGTATACATTTAGTAGAAGAACGATAAGAAATGAATTAGAAATAAATGAAAGCCTAGATTATTCATTTTGTGTTTTCTGATCACTAACACTCCTAGAATGACAAAAGTACTTTCTAGTTAGTTCTTAATAGCAATTTGGGCCAGCTCAATGGAATGCTTTGCACGTGAGTGTCCTAAGCTCTTTTTCCAGGCTCACTCATTGATACACTACTGGTGGGACCAGGACACAGACAGGGAGTAAAGATGGAGCACTTCCAGGTGTGTTCTACAAATCAAACAAAAACACATACCTCCATATTTGGATGACATCATTTTTACATAGGGATTAGATCCTAATTTTATCTATTTTATTCTTTTGGTATCTTGGCTGATAGTGTGACTTCCAATAAGAAACATACCTTCAACCTTTTTCTTTTATTGGCTTAGGCTTTTAAAACTCATTCAATACTGTAACTGAAGACCCAATGGTGCATTTGTGATGTTAAAGAGGTGTCTTTGGAAGGGAGGGATTTAGATTCTAATCCCTAAGTCTCTTGTTCTTGGTTAATTTTACAAGAGAATGAGGTAGGCTGACAGTGACAAACACATCATTAAGATGTGACACTTGCAGTGTTCTTGGGAACTCAGTGTAAGGAGCTAAGTAGTTTCAGGGTTGATGCAGATCAGGAAATCGGGGAGGGCATGTGCTTCAGAGAGAGACTGACTCTGGATCCTTCCCCACACTTGCTATGTGCATCGTTCCTTCTGCTCACCTTCAGTTCAACAGTTGGGAAATAAATTAATATTATTTATATATCATAAAAAATTTCCTAAGACCTAAGAACAAGTCGATCCCAGTAATCTGATGAGGATGAAGCCATGTGCCTCAGCCCATAGGGTGCTGTTCAGAGCACAGAAGCCTGTGGGATTTTCCCAGAGCCCAATACATGCCAATGATTCACGTTGATGAAGTTAAACTTCCCAAGGGGATGATGAACATCCTTAAAGGATAATTTTAATTTGTGCAAGAATATAATGTTCCACTCATGCTCCAGTGAAGTCATGGTCCCATCACTGGAATCTTCCATCAGGAGGCAGAGAGTGTGACCAAATCTTTCCTGTCCCAAGTGGGGATGGGGACACAGAGAAAAAAACCCCACAGGACAAGGTGCCCATGGTTTCATCTGAGAGCTGAGGGGCAGGTCAGGCCTGATCTCCACAGAAAGTTGATTCATCTGTCATGAGCAAACTCTCCTCAGGGGAAAGTCTCAAGGGCCTCCTGGGGGCCTGCGCCACTGAAGCTCATCCTGCTTCCTCCTGCAGGTGGTTTGTGTCAGGGCCCACACGGCCTTCCCCTCACTGTGTCTCTAGCACAGTAATGCAGGGCCGTGTCGTCCTCCCTCAGGCGGCTCATTTGCAGAGAGAGCGTGTTCTTGCTGTTGTCTCTGGCGATGGTGAATCGACCCTTCACAGAGTCGGCATATTTTCTAGTACCACCACCACCATTAATCTCTGAAATCCACTCCAGGCCCTTTCCTGGAGCCTGGCGGACCCAGTGCATCCAGTAGTCACTAAAGGTAAATCCAGAGGCTGCACAAGAGAGAGTCAGAGTCCCTCCAGGCTTCACCAAGTCTCCCCCAGACTCCACCAGCTGCACCTCACACTGGACCCCTGCAAACACAAAGACATCCTGGTCAGGAAACTCTCCTCACACAGAGGATCTGCCTCTCCCATTGCTCCCATGCTCCGTGTCTCTGTTGCCTATAAGTTACCTTCTAACACAGCCACCAGGAGAAGCCAGCTCAGCCCACACGCCATGTTGGTTCTGTCTGAGTCAGGATGAACCCCCTGGGAACTCCTGAACTGAGGCCTTTCCTGGAGCTGAGGCTGGGCTGGGCTGTTTTCATCAAAGCAAGGAGAGGCTCATTTGCATATCCTCCTCCTACATAAAACGTTCTATTTGAAACTGAAGAACAAGTGTAAGACTCCAGAGCAAGTGTCAGTTTCTGGGGGTGACTTGTGACCCGGAGATTCTGTCATGCAATTGTTATATGACAATCAATTTAATTTGTGATATTTTGTCCTTATTTTTGATAACTATCATGTAATATCTACAGTCATACTTCTGTTTCATGCACAATTTGTCACAGAAAAGCTAAAATAGTTTATACAATATTCTCATGACACATTGTAAGAGTTGGTCCCATTATTGAGACAAAAGTAATCCACTGAATCACACTGAGTTATGAATGAGTTGGGAACCCAGAACTAAAATAGAATCAGGAGTAAGGCATAATGGCCAGACGGCACGTCCCTGATATCTGGGAAACCTGAGGCAGGATCTTGTGTCTGGTCTGTCTCTGCTGTTTCTCCCAGAGGAAACATCTCTGAGGTTAAAGATGTTTGTCCTGATATCAAAGGACCTCGGATGTGTAAAAGCTTAGCTCATATAGACTAAGTCAGACAGCTGACCTAAGAATGCTGTTCTTCCGATGATTCCTGGTTCTAAGTGAAAACTCTCACTGTGTTGGGCATTAGGAGCTCTCGGTCCATGAACATGTTAGTCCCCTGACTTCCACCCTTCTCTCTTAAGTCTGTATTTAAAATACTCACAGCATCCCATGGTCTGTCCCTGTTCACCAGGATTGGTCCCCAGTAAGAAGAGATGTAGCGCAGCAAAGGGATAAGCTTCTTCCCTTGCATTGGGTGATCATGGTTCATTCCTTGCACTTCGTATGGTTTCCCATGCCCCACCAGGAATGACTTCTGAGTATAAAGCCAGCAGTATAACCAGCGTGGCACAACAACAAATCCAAACCAACAGAGACTGAAGGATAGCACAGTGGCGGGGCGCTTGCCTTGCACACGGCTGACCCAGGTTTGAACTATAGTATCTCATATGCTTCTACCAGCAATTTCAAGAGTAATTGCTGAGGGCAGAGTCAAGAGTAATCCCTGAGAAATGCCCGGTATAGCCCCCAAACCAGACAAAAATTCACAAATAACACCAAAGAAAATATGGGCTAGCAGCTGTCAAGAATTTCTTCACTGTAATGAGAATAACAAACTGTATTTATTCTGAATTTTGCCTTTACCTGGAAGAGGATTTTGGAGACTAGTATGCATGGAGGTGTATGGGGTGTGACTCTTCACATCAGCCCCACCTCAGTCTCTTTAACATGTCAATATTTGATTAGCAGTAAAAATCACAGGAGACCATGCCCTGCACAGAATACTGACTTGTAGATCATTAATGTTTCATGAGCACTGGCATATATGAACACCTATGCAGTGATCTTCACACCCAAAACAGTGGATGAACCCCTCACCCCAGTGTTTCCCCTTGACCCATATTATTCCTCCCCCCACACCTCACCCCTCCCTCATGCTTCTGCAGTAATTCCTGTTTGTATAAGTGTATGCAGGGTGTGATGACAAGGATTCACTCTCAATAGCCTTCCACTCTAGGAATATATTATGGGTTTTTACTCATGACTAAAGTTGTCTTGGATTACGTTCAGTGCTGGATCTTTAAAATAGGTCACACGAGCTTTCTAGAAGGAGTGAGAAAGATGAGGGAAAACTGTTCTATATCTTACATGAGTATCCAAGAGAGAGCTATAAAAATGATAACAAACCAGGAAAGTACCGATTAATACTCACCCTGCCAGGCGTTGGAATCCTGGGGGGTCCCTGTTGGGGTGAGTGTGGGAGACAGGGAGGACAGATAACAGGGAGGGGGTTGGGAGTGTGAGGGTGTCACTGAGAGTGGAGCTGCTCTGGGAGCAACGGGGAAGGGTCCTAGGAAAGACGCTGGAACTGGGCATGAATGGGAGTAGGTGGGGGTATTGGGGGCTGAGTGTCTCTGTGTTGTAACAGAATATTGGCCAGTGTGAGCTTCTAGCACATGGTGACCCTCTTTGCCCCCTGATGGGGCTGAGATCTTTTCTGAGGTGGCTCCCGAGTGCCCTCTGGTGGTGGGCAGCGCCCCTGCAGACCCTCCTGTGGTCTGGGGGGGTCCTTGAGAGTCCCCTAGTTCCCAGTGTGAGTAGAGGAAGTGCGTGCTGAGCACTCAGGGGGGACAGGAAGTGTTAGCACTTGAAAATGAGTTCAGCCTCATTCACAGCAGTTCCCCCAGGGAGGTGTGTTCAGAGACAGCCCATGGAGAAGGGAATCCTTTCTGCCCCCACGTCGAGGTCACTCATGCCAGAGTCACATCACAGCTCACAGAGGCCTTAGAGTAAATCTGGGTTACAGACAAAGAGCCGGAGAGGGGAAGTCCTGCAAAGGGAGAGTAAACGGTCACAGTACAAAGATAGAAATGCTGAGGAAGAAAAAAAAAGAATTGTGGAAGTCAATATCACTTTCAGTAGATTCTCTGGGTGTTTGATTCATAGGCCATTAGAATTTGCAAGGGCCAGTAAGGATCAATATTCTTGAATATAGGCTGGGTATTTGACAACTTGTGAAAATTTGAATGCTAAATGTCTGTAACAGAAATATAGCTTCTTGCAGAGTCTTTGAATTCAGTGACTTTGAATATTTATCTGAACACTTTTTTCCTCAAAGAAAAAGATTTTTTTCTTTAAAGTGTATTATATCCATGCCAATAAGGTTCCAAATGGACTAAAATCAGATGCAGGAGGCATGAACTTTTATTCCTGCCTCCTTCTGGGCAACTCAGCTCATCTGCCCCCTGTTTGGGGACACACCCTGGGGGCCCTGGGTCTCAGGGTGCAGAATGAGAAGGAATTGATCGCCTGATTTCCTGGTTCCCAGCATGCACAGGGCACAGCACGAGAATAATTAATCATCACTGATGTATGTTTTCCAGATGATATTTTTGTTGGAAATCATTGAGTATTCTAGCTCCAGGATCAGTGTTTTAATTTGGTCCAGTTCAGCTGTGACGCCCACAGTAACTTCCTGACCTTAGACACTAGTGAGTGATGGGACCCCTTCCTGAAGGCCCTGCAGGTGAGTGCCCAGGAGTGAGCTGAGGGGTGTGGGCTGGAGCTTCCCCCCGCCCCGAGTTCTCCTGCAGCCCCTCCCTTAGCCCTTCACAGAGGGACACAGCAGAGTAAGGAACAGGAGGAGGCTCAGGGGTCACAGGTGGTTCTTCAAGTGACCAGGTACCCCTGACAGGAGATTTAGCTGAGCCCATCTCTGGGCATTCCTGAGCATGGGAGTGAGACTCTCCAGAGATCAGACAGGAGGGGGGTGTGCGGGGTCACTGAGGGGAGGGTCAGAGACTTTCACACCCTTATGGCTGGGCGGAAACAGGAGGTGCAGGAAGTGTAAGATCCTGGAGGAAGTTAATACAGAGATCCTTGCGGGAGATTTGAGAATGGACCTGTCCTGAGAGTGAGTGATGGAAGGGCAGGCATCCCTGTGTGAGCCCCTGGTCACTCTGAGTCCAGTGTGGATTAGTTGCTGTGCTGTTAGGATTCCTTTTGTGGGCTTGACCCCCTCCTGGTCCCTGCGCCACTCTCAGTCCTGAGCGCCCTCTGGTGGTCCTGGAGAGTCCTGTAGCCCAGCCTGTCTCAGGAGGTTTGTGTCTGGGCTCCCCCTGACTTCCCCTTATTGTGTCTCTTGCACAGTAATACACTGCTGTGTCCTCGGGGGTCGCTGAGCTCAGCTGCAGGAAGAACTGGTTCTTGCTCATGTCTCTGGTGATGGAGACTCGGCTCTTGAGGGACGGGCTGTAGTAGGTGCTTCCATCATAACATATGAGTCCCAACCAGAGCAGGTCCCTCCCTGGAGGCTGGCGGATCCAGTGCCAGCAGTAACCAGAGGAGATGGAGTATCCAGAGACAGAGTAGGTGAGAGAGAGTGTCTGGGAGGGGGCCACCAGTCCTGAGCCCGACTCCTGCAGCTTCACCTCGGACAGGACATCTGGGAACAAGAAGAATCAGTCCCTGTCAGTCCCTGCAGTCACTCCATCCCCCAGACCTTGTCACACCTGGGACACTTACCCAGGGGAGCTGTCACTAGGCAGAGGAGAAGACCCCACGGAATCATCTTCTCGACCACAGCTCTGCCTTCCCCAGAGACTCAGCCCTGAGTGAGGAGACAGCTGTGAGCTCCAGAGCCCAGAGAGCATTTGACCCCGGAGTCTGAGAGGAATTTGCATGAGGTGACCAAATCTGTTATATGGGAAAATTTCTAACCTTGGTTCCCCTTTTTTTCCCATTGGGGTGAGGAACTAGCACACCCTGTGTGGTGTTTTGCGAATTCAGTCTATGGGGCACCTTGAAAAGCTTATAGGAAGGTTCCTGACCTAGTCTACATAATAATCAGTGTCAGCAACATTGACAACTTCACAATTACTTCCGTTTGACTGTCTTGAAATGTATAATGAAAGTAGTTCACATTTTTCCCTTTTCAATACTCTAAGAAACTCTAAAACTAACCATCTTCTACAATGCTGTGACTGATTTCATTTAAGCTATGATTCATTTGAAATATTCTCAGTATCTCTGTCTCTGTCTCTCTGTATCTTTCTCTCACTGTATGAATCCATTTTTTCTCCCCAAAGAGTCTTGAAATTACATTAATCAAGGCTTTTGCAATGTTCTTTTCAAATAGATATTCACTTGATATTCTATGCTATTTTTGCATGTCCCAATTTTAGCTAGAAACCTTTGAACTCATATTAATGAAATTTCTCTCCCTAGACATAACTGGGCATCCTCTAGAGTCAATCACCTCCGTGGTTCCCTCCATTCCCCAGGTGGTGTCTGCTCATCTCTCCTTCAGCAAGAAGTCTCGAGTCAGCCCCTCAGGATCACCTCAGCCTGGTTACTCCCCTCCTCTAAGCCTGCTCATCCTTTTCTGATGTTTAACACAAATCACAGCATGCACATGCAGTGTTTGGGGTTGATTCATATTTTCAAGGATGCATAAATTTTACAGCAAGGACTTTGTTCTTTTGCGATGTGAATGATGTTTAAAGCATTAGTCTCAGTCTCGCAGCCAAGGGCACTGGCATTCCTGCCTCAGCGGTCCTCATCTCTCACCTGACAGTCTCCTAATCTGACTCACAAAGCTCTGAAATGGGTGTACTAGCCAGTCCCTCTGCACTACGCACGGGGACATTGAAAACGGACATTGAGGATTCACAGCATTGAACAGGTGAAAACTTCAGGTCCAAGTCTATCTGCAAATACTTTGCTTGCTTGAGGAAAGCTGAATCAAGAGGGTAGAAACCATGTGTCTTAATTATCTGGGAATATATGCTCGTCGGCCGCTCAACATGCTGGTCAGAATCACAAAGACAAAGTCACTTTTACCATTGCATGTAAAAAAGTTCTAGAGAGTCTGTGAATTCCCAGGTACGAAACTGAACAATGAGGCCCTTTGAACATCCATCTCAGGACACTCAACTCACATCTGCATGACACATGCTGCACAACTCTCAGTCTGTCTGTGCAAACTCAGCCCTGTGACATGGTTCCTCCTTCCACAAGTATAGCAGCAAAACAGAACTGACCGGATTCGAGGTCCCACTGCCTTCCTGGGAGATGAACCGTGTTTATTTATTTCAGGTTAAGCTTCAAGATTAGCCTCGAGTACCTGTATGTGGCTCCCAGAAGCACAAAACACATTATAGTGTAGCAACGTCTGTGTGATCCTGTCATTGCAACACTACATGATGTAGGAAGATGTGCACAAGCCCCAGTGTTGACTGTTTTTGCTTCTCTGTTCAGTTGTGGAGTCCACTATTTACCTCCTTAATTTCTGTTTAAAGGATATATTTATAGTTACTTTCTTCAATCATTATGTATAGTCAAAACTTTCACTGTTGTTTTCAGTGATCCTTGAGTGGATGTGCTCTGAGGTGATTCTCAGAAAGCATTGAATGGTCTGAAGTACTTGAGATCTTGCCAGATGTTTATCCCCATTCATTAAAGCCATTATAGTTCTTTTCTCTCTCAATATTCCTGGTGCTTTGGCAACTCCTTGCATAACTCTAAGTGGTCTGTGTGGTGCTCTGGCGATTGTACTCACACTGGTGGCTGGTGCTGTGATGGAGTCATTCCAGGGTGCCACTATTATTTTTTTAATTTAATTTAATTTTATAAAATTGTTCACAGTGATTCATTACATTCACTATTAAAACACCAATCTCACCACCATTACAGCCCCTGCAACCATTATTTTCTATTTTCCCAATCACCACCAAAGACTGCCCCAAGAGCAGGCCTGAAATGATTGGTTTTTTATTGCTTGATATGATCAATTCAATAAAAATGATCAAAAACATTTCCTTAGGAGAAAGGTTGTGGAAAATTGTTGTGTCTCACCCTGGAGCCATTAGGCTCTTGTATAAGAGATTACTAATCTGCATTACAGGTTAATCCTTGTGTATTGCTATTTTCTTCATCGAGATGGTTGCCTTCCACTTTACATCCCATCCAATGTGGCGTGCTACTCCTGGCATATCAGTGATGCAGAGTAGGTGATATTGCTCCTGGAATTCTAAAATGTTGATGCGGTGATATAAGTGGGGTTAAACTTTAAACTGGCTGGTGACTTTGAAGTCCAGAATCACCTCTACAGCTTGGTGATCTCTTTCAATATTTCTTTCTGAGCCTCTGAATAATGGCCAGTTAATGAGCTTATTCACCACCCAAAGCAGTTCATGGGTGTAACTTCCAGGCTCCCATAAGAACAGGAAGATGGGGGGAGGCCACCCATCCCAGACTCTGTGGGAGTCTGGAAATTTCAGTCACAAAACCTGCATTCCTGAGTTTTTCAACAGATTGATTCATAAATGAGGCTCAACTGAGCCTATGGAATCCAGCCTTGAATGGGTTCTGGAGGGTTTCAGCTTCTAGGGTTTTATAAGGGGGGTGGAGGGGCTCATCTGTCCCATCCGAGGGCCCCTGAATCTGAAATTCAGCCTGGTGTGGGTTCTGGAGGTATCTCTGCAGCTGACTTATCTCTTTCAAGATTTATTTTTCAGTCTCTGGATCATGGCTGGTTAATGAGACTATTCAGGACCAGAAGGCAGCCATTGCTCTACTCCCTATGGAGCTCTCTCAGGGACTGGCAGGGCTGGTTAGGAGCTCTAACTCTGAGGCTTCTCTTACTGGACAGGACCTTACTGAGTCCTGCAGGCTCACAAGGGGGACTGTCTTAAATTGCACCATGAGTTATGGACATCAAAACTATAGTTATCAAATAGAGATAGATTCTCAGACAAACCTGTTAGAATATCTATCTATCTATCTATCTATCTATCTATCTATCTATCTATCTATCTATTTGTCCTCTCAGACCAATGGTTTAGAATATAGGTAGATGCTCAGATCAATGGATTAGAATATTGGTTGACATTCCGACCTGGGCCCTACAAAAACAGGATGAGAACGCTATTTGGGTCTCTTAAAAAGGAATCGAAAGAGCTATGCTTGGCATATTACGCTTCACTCAAATGAGAGAAAAAATCCGGAGTTCTGACCTCCATCGATGGACAAGAATCAGGAACGCTGTCTCGTTTGCCAAGGCGTTGAAAATCAGATGGGCTGGACACGTAATGAGATTTGGAGATGACCGCTGGACTTGAGCCGTTACAGACTGGATTTCATGGGACGTCAAAAGACCACGTGGTCGCCCACCTATGAGATGGTGAGACTTCTTTGTCAAGACCCTGAACGATTGGTTTGAGGATCTTCGTGTTCCTAGAACGAGAAGATTCCATTGGGCTACACTAGCATGCGACAGGGACGAATGGAGATGTTACTGGCACCCGCTCGAACAAATCGATGAGTAATGGGATGTCAAGTTATCAAGTGATTCTGAACAATGAATTAGAATCACGATCCTGGATAAATCCTCCAATTTATGACAGTTAATCTACCAAAGGACTGGATGCACAAAGTGCAGCAAGGAAAGCCTCTTGAACATTGGTATCAGGAAAATTGGACAACAGACAAAAAGAAATAAGAAACTGGATCCTATCTCAAAACTAAATATAGAAGTTGATTCATGAGTATCGTGTCATAGCCAGCAGGCAGGGTGTTTGCCATGTATGTGGAGTTTCCTGGTTGGGTCCCTGGTTTCCTTATATCCCCAAAGAACCAGGATAATTCCCGGAATAAGCAGGAATAATCCCTAAGCATCGCTGGGTGTGATCCCAAAACAAACAAACATGAAACAAAGTTATTTGAAAATGTATTTGTTGTCTCAAGATTCGACCTGAACTCCTAAACTCTATTATGGAAACCAGCCAAAAATCACCATGGTATTGATCTCAGAGATGTCAGCGGTGCTTTGATTCCATTGGCAAAGAAAATAAAACTAAAATGAATAGTGGGACTTTATCAATTAATAACATTTGCATGATAAATAAACTATATTAAAATTAAGTATATGCTGGTAAATCACTTGTATCACTTGTCATCCCTTGATCATTGATTTGCTCCAGCAGGCGCCAGTAATGTCTCCATCCGTCCCCGTAGTATGCTACTATAACCCAATGGCGTCTGCTCACTCTAGGAACACTAAGAGCCTCAAACTGTTTGTTCAGGGTTTTGACGAAGAAGACTGGCCATCTCTTAGGTGGGCGGTCACATGTTCTTTTGAAATTCCATGGAATCCAGCCGGTAACAGCTCTAGTCAGCGGTCATCTCTAAATCGAATTACATGTCTGGCCTATCTGATTTTTGACATCTTGGCAAACCGAGGTAGTATCCCTGATCTTCAATCATCTATGGAGTTTGGAATTCCGGATTCCTTCTCTCACTTGAGTGTAGTGCAAAACTCCAAGCATAGCTCTTTCAATTCCTCTTTGGGTAATCCAAATATCATTCTCATCCTGTTTTTGTAGGGCCCAGGTCTCTGAGGCGTAGGTTAGTGCAGGAAGAACAGTGGAGTTGAAACGATGTGCCCAGAGCCGGAGGTTCTTCATCCTCTTAACAATTTCTTCGATACTCTTGAAGGCATTCCATGCTGCTCTCTTCCTCCTGTGCAGTTGGTGCCAAGTCATTCCTCATGTTGAGTTCCCGACCCAGGTACACATAACTGCTGCATTCAAAGATATTTGTTCCATTGAGAGCAAATGCAATGTCAGGAACTAGTTTGTTTTTCATGAACATTGTCTTGGTGAGATTCAGCTGCAGTCCGACACTTATGTTTGAAGTCGGCCAGCATTCATGCCACTTGGCTAATGTTTGGTGTTATCAGAATGATGTCATCAGCGAAGCAGAGGTGGTGTAGTTGCCGACAATCTATCTTCACTCCCATTTCTTCCCATTCCAGTCGTAGCACGGTGTTCTCGAGGCTGGCACTAAAGAGTTTTGGTGAGATGGTATCATCCTGCCAAATCCCTCTCTTGACACGAATGATCACTTCCTTGTAGAATGGTGAGATCCTGGTGGTGAATCTGTAATACAGCTCGAGGAGGATCCTGATATATTGTGTTTGAATGCCCTGTTTGGCTAGGGTTTCAATGACCACTTCATTCTCAACAGAATCAAAGGCCTTCTTTAAATCAATGAACATTAGACAGAGTGGCATCTTTGACTCTCGCAAAACCTCAATGAGCTTGGTCACTGTGTGGATACAGTTGATCATGCTGAGTCCTTTTCGGAACCTGGCTTGCTCAAATCGTTGTCCTTCATCTAGTGTTTTGCCAATCCTATTCAGGATGACTCAAGTGAACAGCTTGTAGATGACAGACAACAGGCAGATTGGGCGATAGTTGCCGATGTCGAGGATGCCTCCTTTTTTGTATAACAGAACAGTCTTGCTGGTTTTCCACTGGGACGGAAACTTGCACTCAGATAAGTAGCGTGTGAAGAATTGAGCCAGTGTATTGACAGGTACTGGTGACAGATTCTTAAGTTGTTCGGGTCTTAACTTGTCTGGTCCGGGTGCTGTATGCTTCCTTACTGATGCAGTGATGTGTCAGATTTTGGAAAGGAAATGACATATCCATCCTGCGGAATTTGTATGTGGGCAGGTGGACGTGGTTATCGAATAGATCCGATAATGCTGGTAAATGGAAGAAAATATATGACTATTAGCATCCGATAATGTGAATGCCTAAAATACCTAAAAACTCACAGAAATCAACACAAAAAGGCTCTCACCATCTAATAAAATAGGCAATGGGCATGGAAGACAATTCTCAAAATTGTACTTTGGGGCAGTTAAGAGACACACGAAATAGTGTTTGTTATTACTTGTGAGAGAAATGAAGTAAGAGGGGGAAATAATATATCATCTCATGCAGTAAGATTGCCTTATATTTAAAAAAACTGGATAAAGAAATAAATGAAATTCATTGTCACAGTGATGGGACAGTGTATAATACACATGGCCAACCCTGTTTTGAATCCCAAACACTCCAGGTGTCTTCTGAGGATCACTCGGAGTGATCCCTAAGTACAGAACAGTGATCAAATCCTGAGCACAGCAGGTGTGGCCCAAATCCACCACACACACATTCACAAACACAGAAACACACACTAGCACACATTCACACATACACAAACACATGAACACATACACACACATTCACACACTCACACACAGACACACAGACACACACACTCCTGATAACCACAGACTGTAGTTTCCATGTGTGTGCTTGTTATCGCAGGAAACTCTCTGTTCTGTTTCTCTGTTCTCTACGTATCACAGATTAAACGAGGACATCTGGAATTTATCCTCCTCCCTCTAGTTACTTTAGTGAACTAAATGTGTGTTGTTTGTTTTGGGTTCACACTCAGGGATGCTCACGAGTTATTCCTGGTTATTCCTGGAATTATCCTGGTTCTTTGGGGACTTTAAAGAATCCAGAGGCCCAACCAGGAAACTCTACATACATGGCAAACACCCTGCATGCTGGCTATGATACCAGCCCCAGAAAATAAAATAAAATAAAATAAAATAGAAAAGATTTAAAGAAAATGACCAACATACCAGAGTTGGTTATATGGAGATATGGGATGTTGTTTCACTGTTGGTGAATGTGTTTTTGGCTCAGCCTCTACGGTAAACAGCAGGAATTTTATTTCTCAAAAAATTAAAAACTGAAGTTCCATATGATTATACGTTCTTCAGGCATGTATGCTGGAAAAACAAAAATATTCGTTTGAAAAGAAGCATGTGGTCTGGAGAGATAATACTGCAGGCACTTTGCCTTTCATGCAACCAATCCAGGTATAATCTGGCAGCCACCATAACCCCTGAGTGTAGCAGTGATCTTGTTACTTGTGAGAGAAATGCAGTAAGAGAAGGCAATAGTATATCACCTCACGCAGTGAGAATGCCTTATATTTAAAAAGAACTGGTTGAAGTATATTTTGTGTATCTCTCAATGTGATGTGCAAGATGAAAAAAAGTCCATTTTCATTGCATCATTTAGAATGTTATTCATGACATGGGAAAAATCATAATGGTCAACAAGGAACAAATGAGACATTACTGGTGTCCACTCCAGTAAATCGATGAACAACGGGATAACAGTGATACATTGATACAGTGCTGGTTTTATATTTCTTTAATTGTTTTAGTGAATCACTAATAATGATCCAGGATGACTTACTCTACATTTGTAAGAAATGAAAAACACCTAAAATGAGTCTTAGAAGTAGTGAAAAAAGAGATATGTCTTCACTACTGTGCTGAAAATAGAGTAAAGCATATTAATAAAATTGTTACCCTCTGGATCAGGGCCCATAATGTGCTTAAATGCCACCCAGAGGCGGTGCATGGGCTTGACTGCCACGAAGCAGAAGCTCCGGGAGATGGGGGAAGGGGCCCATCCCCGACTCCGTGGAATGGGAGTTTTCAGTCACTGGTCCTGCACACCTGGGTTTTTCAGTGGACTCATTTTCATGCATGGGGGGAATGGATGAGGCTGTGAATGTCGGTCCTGAGCATGACGACAATTGAGTTATGGAGGTTTGTGGTTGCTGGGGTTTATTAGGGACAGGTGGGGGGGGTCACAAATGTCCCTTCCGAGGTGCCTGGATGAACTCAGAATGGCACAGGGTAGGGAGATATATTTGCAGAGTGAAGAAGCCCTCTTTCGAGATTCATATGTGAGTCTCAGTAAAGAACATAATAAAGGATACCTACCCGCTTTGTGCAATTCGTTTGTAAAGGTAAAGGTAAAGGTAAAGGCCCTCCCGTTGATCGTCGATTTGCTCGAGCGGGCCCAGTAACGTCTCCATTGGAGACTTTTGTTGTTACTGTGTCTGGCATATCGAATACTCTTGGTAGCTTGCCGGGCTCTCCGAGAGGGGCGGAGGAATCGAACTCGGGTCGGCCATGTTGGCCGCTTGTAAGGCGAACGCCCTACCTGCTGTGCTATCGCTCCAGCAATTTCATTTGTACATTTCATAAAAAGAGAAAAGAAAATCAGACCTGAGAGGCCACTCTTTCCTGGCCCATAGGCACAGCCCTGAAGTCTCAGGAGCAGAACACCTCCTGGTGGTCACACGCACCCCTGCAGCTCCCCATCTCCCTCAGCAGGGTTGTGTCTGGCCTCACAGGGACTTGCCCTCACTGTGTGTATCTTGCACAATAATACACGGCTGTGTCCTCAGTTACTGAGTTGCTCAGTTTTAGGTAAACTTTGTTCTTGGCTGTGTCCCTGGTGATGCTGACTCGGGACTGAAGACATGGGTTATAAGCTCTGCTTCCACCACTCTGTGTAACACCAATCCAATCCAGCCACTTTTCAGGGGCTTGGCAGACCCAGAGCACATGATAGCTGGTAAGAGAGAATCATGAGACTGATCAGGTGAGGGACAGCGTTGGCGAGGGCAGCACCAGCCTTGGTTCCAACTCCAGCTGTACCTGGGACAGGACACCTGGGGACAGAGACCCACAGTGAGTCACGCGCTCAGAGGCCCCATGCCCATATTTGAGCCTCTCTTCAGGGGATACTCACATCCGGGAGCTGCCACCAGAAAGAGGAGTAACCAGCACTGATGCACGTTCCTGCCTGCGACATCCATGATCTCATACACCATGTCAGTGGGAGAGGGAGTCCAAACTGGGGTGAGTGTGGATGTGGTTTTAACCCTGGGTCCCGAGTAGAGATTTGCATGGGAGAGCCTCTGTAGATAAAGGAGGGGACCTGGAGGGAGGCTGGTGTTGAGCTCCCTGGGAGAAGTTGCTGACTGTGCCTCAGAGCACTCAGGCATGTCCCTGGGGCTCTGTGAGAGCTGGTCCTCTTCCTCCAGCTCAGGATACGTGCTTAGGTCCTCTCAGGAAACAGGAATTGCTCAGAAGGAAACAGTAGCTGGGGAGGAGAGTCCTCCTGTCTCAGGTCCCTGATAAACAAACCCTTCTCCCCCAGGGTATCTACCCTGTAGACAGACCTCTGCCCCTATGTGTCCCCACGGGTTTCTCCTTTTCTTTCAGTGTCTATCCAAATTTTAGTTTCAAACAGTCAGATTTATTATTACAGTGAATTCTGACAGAGTTTGCTTCAACCCAAAGTCAATCAAATTTTGCATTAATTTCTTCACACACTTATCTTAAATGAAAATACCCTTGCCTGAAGCAGAGCGAAGGTAGTTGTTAAAATGATCATTGTCACTGTTGACGGGTTTATATATGGACAAGGACCTACCTGGTGTGGTTGTCCTGGTAACAGGGCCTAATCCTGCTTTTCTCTGTCTATACTTAGTTCATAGACCAGCATCAGCCTCAAGACCCTGTACTAGGGTCATCACTGAGGAATCCTGACCCTGTCAGGAGCATAGAAACAGCTCACGAAGACCCTCAGCACACAATCTATTGGGCAGAGAGCTTGGTCTTAATGGTCAAACTCACAGAACAACAAGGGTACAAGTACACAAGCCCCGATCACTGCCAGATGTGGCCCAAACCACCCCTCGAATGAATAGAACCTAGACACAGGCTGTGTCACATATTGTACCTCTTATTTCTATGCAGTGCAGGGGTTGAGGTAAATCCAAGAGGCCAGAAAATATGGTCTAAAATATGATTTAAAAAATAATTCAGCATTAAGAGTCAAAGGTGAAAATGTACCCCACAAGTTAACAAAATTGGACTGAAATAAATACAAAATCACAAACAAGTCAGGCAGTGTGAGGATTGGAGGTGGGTGAGTCTCCCCCTCACGTCCACGGTAGGTCTAATGTGGCCCCCGAGTTCTCCTGAGCTCAGTGAGAACCCTCGGAGCCAAATAGGAGACAGAGACAAGAAGTGTTACTTGTCTTCCCATCACTGCACTGTGGGGCAGGGCCTCTAACCTCCACCAAGAACCCCAAGGCTTCTGTCAGATTTATACTTCAAAACTACATCCCAGCATGTATTTAAGAGCAGACAAGATAAACTCTTGCGTTTTCTTTAAAAAAAAAAAGTAAAAGAAACAACTGCCTCACATCCTGCCCAGATGTGTGTGGTCCAAGATATGTTTTCATTCACATCATCAAATGGGAGAAAACAATTTCTTTTACACAACTCCGGGGGCGGGGGAGGCAACTTTCTTTGACCTTATCCGAGAGACCGTCCAGGTAGTTGCTCGAGAGGTCCAAAGACTAGTAAGGAATTAGAGATAAACGGAGATAAAGAGTGGGAATACGTGGGGCCCTTGAATCTTGGGGACAAACTTTTCATCTTTGTTTGGCTCAATAGTGCCCAGTATGTGGCTTAAGTTCTCTTTGCCAATTCAATAGTATTGCAGTCTCCTCAAAACGGGGTGTAACACTGAGACAATTGTACAAAGCACACAACTCGCTGTGGCTCTGTCCCGGGTGTCCTGTCCCAGCACAGCTGCAGGCTCAGGACCCAGAATCCTCACATCCCTGCCCTCACTTGTGCTGTCTCCCCGTGTTCCACCCGAACCAGCAGTTTCCAGGGAGGCTGGACCCCAGAGCTCAGGGAGGACCTGGAGTGAAAGGGAGATGCACGATGATGGGAACAGTTCTTAAAGCCACTTCACCTAAACACACTGGAAATCTTCTTGACCTGATGAAAACTCACTTTAGCTAAAGATTTTATTAACATGCTTTACTCTATTTTCAGCACAGTAGTGAAGACATATCTCTTTTTTCACTACTTCTAGACTCATTTTATGTGTTTTTAATTTCTTAAAAATGTAGAGTAAGTCATCCTGGATCATTATTAGTGATTCACTAAAACAATAAAAGAAATATAAAACCAGCACTGTATCAATGTATCACTGTTATCCCGTTGTTCATTGATTTACTTCAGCGGACACCAGTAATATCTCATTTGTTCCTGCCCTGAGATTTTAGCAACCTCTCCTTACTCATCTTTCCCAACATATTGGAGGCTCTTTCAGGGCCAGGGGAATGAGGCCCATTTTCGTTACTGTTTTTGGCACATCGAACGTGCCATGGGTAGCTTGCCAGGTTCTGCTGTATAAACCATAAATCATTTATTTTATATTTTCTCATTATTAGACACTCCTTGCATGACAGAAATATTTTTATGTATGTTCTTGACATCAATTTGGGTAGGCACAATGTAGGCACATGCTAGCTCATGAGTGTCCCAAGTTCATTTTCCAGTACCACTAACTGAACCTGAGCACTACAGGGAGACCAGGACACAGACAAGAAGTAAACACGGAAAATGCCACGTGTGGCCCCCAAACCAAAGAAAACACATATTGTCTGGGATTTGGATAATAACAGATTTTCATGATGATATATAAACCCATCAATTTTATCTCAATTTAGTCGTGTGTTATCTTGGCTGATAGCACTGTAGCACTGTCCTCCCACTGTTCATCAATTTGCTTGAGCAAGCACCAGTAACATCTCCATTGTGAGACTTGTTGTTACTGTTTTTGGCAATTCGAATACGCCACGGGGAGCTTGCCAGGCTCTGCCGTGCAGGCGGATACTCTCAGTAGCTTTTCAGGCTCTCCGAGAGAAACGGAGAAATTGAAGTCTGTCGGGGTCCTGGCCAGTCGACCCTGACAAACTGAAGTATGATCCCTCAAGCCGCCGGACTTTCTCTCTATAGGACAGGGAATGGGGTGGGGAGAAGCCTCTGCCCTGGCCTCCCACGCCTACGGATCCCCGCCGCCACCGAGAAAGAACCTCACAGAGAGGGGCAAAGCTGGAGGTCAAGCAGCTCTCCATTTATTAGCTCTCACACAGAGATATTTATACACACATTTTCGAGGGCAGTGCACACAGTACGGCATAGGCACAGTACGGATGTTAATTGATGATTGACATAGCCCGTCTTCAGGGCTGAGTGCGTTGACACTGACAGATGGTTAAGGGTGCGTCTAAACCCCGTTATCCTCTCAACCAGAGGGCCTTTCTGGGTGGAGTGTGGCACAGGGCCCTGGGGCCTTGTGAACAGAGCCAGCTCCTGTTTCTAAGGGCAGGGGATTTGGCCAGGGTCTCAGACCGGCTACTGAGACCCCCAACAGAACCTGGATTGGCCACATGAAAGGCAAACACCCTACCTCCTGTGCTATTGCTCTGCATTATCTTGGCTGATAATGTGATTCTAATAAGAAATATGTCTTTACAGTTTAACTTTATTATTGAAATTGAAGCTATAAAACTGTTTCTATTTTCTAAGTGAAGAGGATTGAATTGTATATTTGTGATGTTTAACATGTGACATTGGAGGGTCACTAGAACAGGAGAGCTGCCTCAGTGGTGTCACCATGTGATGGGAGGGGCGAATATAGATTCTAATCCCCAAGTTTCGTTGTCTCAGGAGGGTGAACGGAGCTTGAGGTTGATCCACAATGAGAAGTTCATTAAGAGTCACATCTGTCAGGGCCTCTTATGGAGCCTCAATGTAAGGATGGTCCCTGGGCTCTGGGGTGTGGTGTATCTGGGGGTGCTGGGAGAATGGGGCCTCAGGGAGAGCATTGATGCTCTGGGTCCTGAGCAGAAGTGCTGGTAGATGCGGCAGAAGCCAGGAAAAGCATTCGTAAAGCCCGCCTGTCTTTCACCAACTACAAGACCAAGATGGCTGCCCTCCGACGTCCTGATGAATCTATCACATCTTCCAGAAGGTCAATGGAGAATATTACTCATGAGTTCTATTCAGATCTCTTTAATAGCCACACCCACTTGCCCCATACCAAATTCCACAGGATAGACATGTCATTCCCAATATTCTCCCTTCCGATATCCGACATACCATCTCATCAGTAAAAATAAAACAAGAGCACCTGGCTCAGAGAAGGTCAGACCGTGTTCTTGCTCTTGTCTCTGGAGATGGTGAACCGGCCCTTCACAGAGTCGGCATAGTATATACAACTACTTTTACTACTTATGCTTGAAACCCACTCTAGGCCCTTCCCTGGAGCCTGCTGGACCCAGCTCATCCTGTAGTCACTAAAGGTGAATCCAGAGGATGCACAGGAGAGTGTCAGGGTCCCTCCGGACTGCACCAATTTTCCCCCAGACTCCACCAGCTGCACCTCACACTGGACCCCTGCAAACAGAAAAACATCCTGGTCAGGAAACTCTCCTCATACAGAGAATCTGTCTCTCCCATCTCTCTCATGGTCTGTGTCTCTGTCGCCCATGAGTTACCTCCTAACACAGCCACCAGGAGAAGCCAGCTCAGCCCACATGCCATGTTGGCTCTGTCAGTGTTAGAATGGAGCCCCTGGGAACCCCTGAAGCGACTCCTCTCCTGGAGCCTATGCTGGGGTGGGCCGTTTTCATCATAGCAGGGAGAGGTTCATTTGCATGTCCTCCTCCTACATAAAACATTCTGTTTGAACCTAAAGAGTAAGTGAAGGACTCCAGAGCAAGTGTCAGGTTCTGGGGGTGACTTGTGACCCGGAAAAGATTCTGTCATGCAGTTGTTATATGACAACAAGTTTGATTTGTGATATTTTGTCCTTGGCTGCGTGCAAGGCAAACGCCCTACCGCTGTGCATAGCGGTAGGGCGTTTGCCTTGCATGCAGCCAACATGGCCGACCCGAGTTCGATTCCTCCGCCCCTCCCGGAGAGCCCGGCAAGCTACCGAGAGTGTCTCTCCCGCATGGCAGAGCCTGGCAAGCTCCCCGTGACGTATTCAATATGCCAGACACAGTAACAACAAAGTCTCCAATGGAGATGTTACTGGACCCGCTCGAGCAAATCGATGAACAATGGGAGGACCTTTACCTTTACCTTTATTTTGTCCTTATTTTTGATGACTATCATGTATTATCTACAGTCATACTTCTGTTTTATGCATCATTTGTCACAGAAAAGCTTAAATATTTTATAAAATATTATCATAACACATTGTAATAGTTGACCCATTATTGAAACAAAAGTAATCCACTTAATGACACTGACTTATGAAAGAGTTGGGAACCAAGAATTAAAACAGAATCAGGAGTAAGGCAGAATGACAGACAGCATAGCCCTGATATCTGGGAAACCTGAGGTAGGATCCTGTGCCTGCTCTGTCTCTGCTGTTTCTCCCAGAGGAAACATCCCTGAAGTTAAACATGTTTGTCCTGATATCAAAGGCCCTCGGGTGTGTAAAAGCTTAGCTCATATATACTAAGTCAGGTAGCTGACCTAAGAATGCCATTCTTCTGATGATTCCTGGTTCTAAGTGAAAACTCTCACTGTGTTGGGCATTGGGAGCTCTTGGTTAGTCTCACGAGCAAGTTAGTCTCCTGACCCCTCACCCCTTCTTTCTGAAGTCTTTCTTTAAAATACTCAGAGCATCCCATTGTTTGTCCCTGTTCGATAGGTTCGTTCCCCAGTAACAAGAGATGTAGAGACAGCAGAAGGATAAGCTTCTTCCCTTGCATGTTGCAGATCAAGGTGCGTTCCGTGCATTTCATATGGTTCCCCATGCCCCCACCAAGAGTGACCCCTGAGTACAGAGCCAGCAGTATACCCAGTGTGGCACAATAACAAATCCAAAACAACTGGGGCCTAGTGACCTTCCTGGTGTGGTTAGTTTGGTCCTCAGACGCAATTAATCCACTCTGTCCTGTATGTAACTCAGCACCCAGAAGATAAATGTGAACCTCAGGAGCCAGTTATTTGGGTCATTACTGCCTAATCTCAGCCCCATCAGATTCCTGAAAAGAGCACATGTAGAGTCCTCAAGCCACAAACTATTTTTTTCCTGTTTGTGTTTTATTTAATTACTTAATTAACTAATTAATTTTTATTAGTGAAACACCATGTGGTACAGTTGTAGACTTACAATTTTTTTGTGCTTGGGTTTCAGTTATACAATGATTTAGTACCCATCCCTCCACCAGTGCCCATTCTCCACCTCCAGTGCTCCGAGTATTCCTCCCACCTCCATTCCCCCATCCCACCCCAACCATGTGGCAGGACATTCCCTTTTGTTTTCTCTCTCCTTTTGGGTGCTGTCGTTTGCAAAAGAGGCATTGAGAAGCCACAAACTATTGGGACTGGAACATGGTCTTAGTGCTCAGACTCACACACTTTACAACGGCACAAGTGTGCTGGCCCTGAGGATCGGACTGCCCTCTACCCACCTCCCAAATGCATGGAACCTGGACACAGGCTGTGTCACATACGTGTACCCCGTAATTACATGGAGCACCCGAGGACTGAGTTCAATCGAAGGGGCCAGAAAATATGCTCTGAAATTTGATGTTTAAAAAGTCAGCATTAAGGATCAAAAGTAATCTACACACCCAACAGTTCTAGAAAATTCTGCTAAGATAGACACAGAGACACATGAACACCAACACAGGCAACACGAGGATTCAGATGGATGATGTCACACCTTAGGGACCAGGTGGCTACAGGATTCATAAATACTCTCGTGTATAAGCACGTGACTCACTGTGTCTATCCCCAAGGGTCCTGTCCCAGAGCTCCTGCATGGCCGAGACAGTGAATCCTAACAGTCCTTACCCACCTGGGCTCTCTCTGTACCTCCACAGTCAGCAGTTTCCAGGGGAGCTGGGTCCCCAGACCTCAGGAAGAAAGCTGGAGTGCCTGGGGAATGTTGGGGATATTTCCTAAAGCTACTGCACCAAGACACTTAATTAAATTTATGAAAGTTTATTTTCACACACCAATATTAACTGTAGATTAACAATTATTTTATTTTATTTTCATCTTATTTAATTAGACATATTTCTTTTCCCTTTCTTGCCTCATGTTGTAGCTCTTTCACTCTTTCAGATGTCGGATAAATAAAGTATTCTGGTTTATAATTAGTAATGTATTAGAAATAGTGCAAGAACCAAATTAGAAAGGAAAGAAATCTAGAATATTCATTTCATATTTTGCCATTGTTAGACACTCCTGGCATGACAGAAACTTTAAAATTTTGTTTTTCACAGAAACTTGGGCAGGACCAATGGAATTGGAGCATCTTTGCACATGTTAGTTTTCCTGCACCACTAGCCTGATCCCTGAGCACTACAGGGGAGACCAGGACACAGACAGAGTACTCCTAGGGGTGGCCCCACAACTAAAAAATACCAGAATATCCATATTTAAATAGTACAGTTTTTCAGAGTGACTGTGTATCCATTAGTTTAACTCCAAATTAGCCAGTTGCAACTATCACTCAGAGTGTAATTTCTAATAGGAAATTTACCTTCAACATTAGTCTTTATTATTGATACTGTACCTTCAAAATTCTTTGAGTTCCCTAAGCGAAGAACTATTGTTGCACTTGTGATTTTAAAGAGGTGACTTTGAAAGGTCCCCAGAACAGGAGAGCTGCCCAGTGATGTCACCATGTGAGGGGAGGGAGGAATGTAGATTCTAATCTCCAGGTTTCTTTGTCTTGGGAAGGCAGACAGGAAACTAAGTTTGATCTACAATGATAAAATCATTAATAGTCACATCTTCAATGGTCTCAGTGAGGAGCCTCAGTGTAAGGAAGACCCTTAGGCTCTGGGGTGTGGTGTATCTGGGGGTGCCAGAGAGTGGGGGCTCAGGGAGAGCATCAATGTTCTGGGTCCTTCCTCTGTCTCACTGTGAAGGGTCAGCGCTGCAGGTGTCACTGGACAGGGTTTCTGCTCTACAATGACTGAGGGGTGGAGAGGGAATGGGTAAACCTGAATGTCCATTTTGTGAGTGGATGAGGGACTAGAGGTCAGCCCATCCCAGAGAGCAGGACTCCCAGGTGTGGGGTGACCAGGTAGAGGCTACCTGGGTGCAGGTCATAGGGTAGAGGTCAGTGGGCACAGAGTGTGTGTCTGAGAGCAGAAGGAAGGAGCCAGCACACGGCTGAGTGGACACCAGGATTTTTCTTTCTGATGAAGTGACTGCTGAGCATTGCCAGGTGTGACCCAAAAAGCCAAACAAGAAAAGAAAAAAAAAGAAAGAAAAGAAAAGAAAATGATCTGGGGGTGGTCAGTCACGTGCAAAGCAAATACTCTATCCACTGTCCTTCGCTGCAGCCTCAGATCATTAATTCTTTATATATATTTTTTTTTGGCGTTTTTGGGTCACACCTGACGATGCTCTGGGGTTACTCCTGGCGGTGCTTGGGGGACCTATTGGATGCTGGGAACCGAACCAAGGTAGGCCACGTGCAAGGCCAACGCCCCACTGTGCTATTGCTCCAGCCCAGGTCATTCATTCTTGAGCCCCTCTTTCTGCCTCAAACAGGTTGCGATGGAACCCCTCTTGCCTTTGGTCTGTCTCAGTGAAGAAGGTGGCCGGAGGGCAAGTTTTGTTTCTCCGTGGGGTTGATGAAAATTGGGCATTTCAGTAAAGCCAGATGCAGTGCGGAGAGGAGGCGGGAGGACCTCGCTCTCTGCCCGGCTCCTCTGTGGGGGATGGTGCCTCACTGCTCTACCCGGGTCTGGGCCTCATCAGCACTCTGGTTCCTATCATCTCTGCTCTCTGCCCCTGTCCCCCACGACCCCACATTTTCAGCGGGGCCATGGGTCACGGCCCCCAGGCCTGTTCACCTAAAGGCCGGTCGGTCCCTCAGGTTCTCGGGCGCCTGCTGATAAGGCCCCTTCCCTTTTCCCGGCCCGGATTTGGGGCGCTCCCTTTCTGTTTCTCAGGGAGCCAACCCAGGCTTGCCGGGGGCTACTCCAGGCCATGGGTCAGGGTCAGACCCGGGCGTCCTAGCCTGCCCGCCTTCCAGGCCGTGTGTCGGGGTCGGACTCAGGCCTCTTGGCCTGCCCGCCTGTGCTCCTGCTGTCGAGCTCTGTGGTCCCTGTGGTTTGGGAAATCTGCTCTCGAGCAATCGCTGACCCAGCCTTGCTAGGAGGGGAGGAGGGGTCGGCACAGGAAAACGGGTGGAGGCAAGCAGCGGGTGCGTGCACGCTGCGTCTGGGCCTTCCCACTGGGTCCCAAGGGATGACTGTCGTGCTCCTGACTCTCAGACCCCTTGACAGCCTCCGGGACCCCCCATACAGGATTCTTGGGTCTGTGTGTGTGTTCGGGCTCTCCCGGGCCCTGGGCCAGGCTGGAATCTAGGCCCCTGCTGCAGTGGAAAAAAAAATCTTGGGACGTTGTTTTTGTTCTGTTCAGTTGCTTGATTTGGCTTTGGAGGCCACATTCGGGGTCCTCAGGGGCTACTTCAGCTCGGTTATGTGGAGTCGCTCTCCACAGTGCTGGGGAGGTCATGGCATATGCTGCAAACCAGAGCTGGGCTTCCTGCATGTGGAGCCTCTGTGGTGGTCTTTTGCGGTCTCCCTGGCAGTAAACCCTTTTTCTTATGGCTACAGCCAGCTGTGTGCAGGGCTGATTTCTGGCTCTGCCCTCTTTGTGGTTGGTTTTGTTTTTTTGCGACATACCCGGGAGTGCTCAGCAGTTATTCCTGGCTCTGCACCTAGAAATTACTCCTGGTGGTGTTCAGGGGAAGCCAGGGATCAAACCCCAGGTTGACTGCATGCAAGGCAAATGCACTATCCACTGTACTATCTCTCTGGCACCATGGGTCACTCTTGGAGGTGCTGGGGGACTGGAGGTGGTGCCGGGGATCCAGTCTGGGTCAGCTGCATACAAGACAAATGCCTTCTCCACTGTACTCTCTTCCTGGTCCTAGACCCATTATTATTATTATTATTATTATTATTATTATTATTATTATTCCTACTACTACTACTTTATTTCTTTGCTCCTCTCGGAGAGCCCGGCAAGCTACCGAGAGTATCTCTCCCGCACGGCAAAACCTGGCAAGCTCCCATGACGCATTCGATATGCCAAAAACAGTAAGAACAAGTCTCACAATGGAGACGTTACTGGTGCATACTCAAGCAAATAAATGAAAAAACGGGAGGACAGTGCTACATTGCTACAGATGAAGTGACTCCTACTAGGACACCATGATAATATCTACATTATTCTACCAGAGAATAATGTGCCCCTCAGGCACCAGGGAAGTCATGGTTCCATTAGTAAAAAGTACCATCATGAGGCAGATAGTGAAACCAATTCCTTCCTGCCCACAGTGGGGATAGAGGACTCAGAGCCACAACCCACAGGACAAGGTGCCCTTGGGGTTATCTGAGAGCTGAGGGGCAGGTCAGGCCTGATCTCTACAGAAACATGATTCATCTGCTCATGAGCAACGCCTCCACAGGGGAGAGTCCTCAGAGCCTCCCGGGGGCCTGTCCCACTCAAGCTCACCCTGCTTCCTCCTGCAGGTGGTTTGTGTCTGGGCCTACACGGCCTTCCCCTCACTGTGCCTCTTGCACAGTAGTACAGGGACGTGTCCTCCTCCCTCAGTTGGTTCATTTGCAGAGAGACCGTGTTCTTGCTGTTGTCTCTGGAGATGGTGAATCGGCCCTTCACAGAGTCTGCATAGTATGTACTACCATCACTACCTCTTATGCTTGAGACCCACTCTAGGCCCTTCCCTGGAGCCTGGCGGACCCAGTGCATCCAATAGCTGCGAACATTGAATCCAGAGGCTGCACAGGAGAGTGTCAGGGACCCCCCGGGCTTCACCAAGTCTCCCCCAGACTCCACAAGCTGCACCTCACATTGGACCCCTGCAAACACAAAGATATCCTGGTCAGGAAATTCTCCTCACACAGAGGATCTGCCTCTCCCATCTCTCCCATACTCTCTGTCTCTGTCGCCTACGAGTTACCTCCTAACACAGCCACCAGGAGAAGCCAGCTCAGACCATGTGCCATGTTGGTTGTGTGTGAGTCAGGATGGAGCCTCTGGGAACCCCTGAACTGACGCCTCTCCTGGAGCTGAGGCTGGGCTGGGCTTTTTTCATCATAGCAGGGAGAGACTCATTTGCATATCCTCCTCCTTCATAAAACGTTCTGTTTGAACCTAAAGAGTATGTGAAGGACTCCAGAGCAAATGTCTGCTTCTGGGGTGACTTGTGACCCGGAAAAGATTCTGTCATGCAATTGTTATATGACAACAAATTTAATTTGTGATATTTTGTCCTTATTTTTGATGACTATCATGTAATATCTATAGTCATACTTCTGTTTCATGCATCATTTGTCACAGAAAAGCTTACTTTATATAATATTCTCATAACACATCGTAAGAGTTGTTTCCATTATTGAGACAAAAGTAATACACTGAATGACATCGAGTTATGAATGAGTTGGAAACCAAGAATTAAAAGAGAATCAGGAGTAAGGCAGAATGACCAGATAGCATATCCCTGATATCTGGGAAACCTGAGTCAGGATCCTGTGTCTGCTCTGCCTCTGCTGTTTCTCCCAGAGGAAACATACCCGAGGTTAAACATGTTTGTCCTTACATCAAAGGCCCCCGGATGTGTAAAAACTTAGCTCAAGTAGCTGACTTACGAATGCCATTCATCTGATGATTCCTGGTTCTAAGTGAAACTCTCACTGTGTTGGGCATTAGAAGCTCTCGGTCCACAAACCTGTTTGTCCTCTGATCCCCCACCCCTCCTCTCTTAAGTCTATCTTTAAAATACTCAGAGCATCCCCTGGTTTGTCCCTGTGCACCAGGTTTGTTCCCCAGTAACAAGAGATGTAGAGAAAGCAGAGGGATAAGTTTCTTCCCCTCATGAAGCAGATCAAGGTTCATTTCCTCTACTTCATATGGCTTCTCATGCCCCCACCAAGAGTGATCCCTGAGTACATAGCCAGCAGTATACCAGAGTGGCACAATAACAAATCCCAAACAACTGGAGCTGAAGGATAGCACAGTGGCAGGGCACTTGCCTTGCACATGGCTGACCCAGGTTTGAACTCTAGTATCCCATATGCTTCCCCCAGCAATTTCAAGAGTAACTTCTGAGAGCAGAGTCAGGAGTAACCCCTAAGCATAGCTAGGTATAGCCCCCAAACCAGACAAAAACTCACAAATAATACTAAACAAAATATGGGCTAGCAGCTCTCAAGAACTTCTTCCCTGTAATGAGAAAAAATTGTATTTATTCTGAATTTTTGCCTTTACCTGGAGAAGAATGTTGGAGACTAGTGTGCATGGAGGTACATGGGGTGTGACTCTTCACGTCAGCTTGACCCCATATCTCCTTCTTACCATGTCAATATTTGATTAGCTGTTAAAACCACAGGAGGCCATGCCCTACATAGAATACTGACTTATAGATCATTAATGTTTCATGAGCGCTGGCATAAATGGACACTTGTGCAGTGATCATCACACCCAAAACAGTGCATGAACCCCTCACCCCAGTGTTTCCCCTTGGCCCATGGTATTCCTCCCCCCATGCTTCACCCCTCCCTCATTCTCTCTGCAGTGCCTCCTGTTTGTGTAAGTGTGTGTAGGGTGGGATGACGGAGATTCATTCTCAATAGACTCTCACTGTAGGGATATATTATGGGTTTTACTCATGACTAAAGGCATCATGTATAACTCTCAGTCCCGGGCCTTTAAAATAGCTCATAGGAGCTTTCTAGAAGGAGGGAGAAAAATGAGGAAAAGCTGTTCTACATCTTACGGGAGTATCAAAGTGAAAGCTATGAAAATAATAACAAACAGGAAAGTACCGATTAATAGTCACCCTGCCAGGCGTTGGAGTCCTGGGGGCCTGGTGGGGTGAGTGTGGGGGACAGGGAGGACAGATCGCAGGGAGGGGTGTGGGAGGGTGAGGGTGTCACTGAGAGTGAAGCTGCTCTGGGAGCAACGGGGAAAGTTTCCAGGAAAGATGCTGGAACTGGGCATGGACGGGAGTGGGTGGGGGTGATGGGGGCTGAGACCCTCTGTGTTGTGACAGAATATTGGGCAGTGTGGGCTTCTAGCACATGGTGACCCTCTTTGACCCCTGGTGGGTTTGGGGCCTTTTCTGGAGTAGCTCCCTAGTGCCCTCTGGTGGCCAGCGGAGCCCCTGCAGCCCCTCCTATGATCTCGGGGGTCCTTCAGAGTCCCACAAGTCTCAGAGTGAATAGAGAAAGTGTGTCCTCAGCACTATCAGAGACAGGAAGTGTGAGCGCTGGGAAATGAGTCCGGCTTGGTTCACACCAGTTTCCCCAGGGAGGTGTGTTCAGAGACAGCCCCATGGAAAAGGGAATCATTCCTGCCTCCACATGGAGGTATCTCATGCCTGAGTCACATCACAGCTCACAGAGACTCTAAGGTAAGTCTTACCTTACTCTAAGGTAAGTCTGGGTTACAGAGAAAGGGCTGGATAGGAGAAGCCCTGCAAAGGGAGAGCAAAGGGTCAGTACAGGAGACGCAAATATAGGAAAGACACAAATTATGCAGTAAGACTCAGTTTCTCTGGCAGTCCATTATAATGGGAGATTGATTCATCGACCTGTAGCATTCCTGACACAGAAATATTCAATATCCTTAAATACAGACTGGGATATATGGTATCCAGTGAAAGTTTGAACAACATTTATAAGTGATTTGCTGCCGCCTCCTTCTCCCACCATCCAACTACCTCCCCCTACTTGCCACCCCCCAGAGTTGCATCAGCCCCACTTGCTCTACATCCCCAAAGTAATTCACCAGCACCACCAACCTCACCACTTGTGACTGCGCCTCTGTATATTTCTTTTGAAAGTGAATGAAAGTACTGGATGAAGTACTCTTGATCAAGCTCCATTTTCCTATGTTATTTTTATACTATATACTGCCTTATTTCTTGGACCCAGAGGATTCATTTTGATGTCAGTGTGCCCCACAGGTGACATAAGTGATCGGACAGGAGAAATACGGTCTCGTTCTCCCCATCTGCCTCTGCCACCTGGAACCCAGAGTTACTGGGTTCTTGTCTCACCTCGAATAAAGGAATTTCAGGAGTAGACGAGCAGTGAAATGACAGTTTTTATTTGAAGGTTTTGAACGGAAGGAGGGAGAGAAAGTGTGAGGGGACACGGGGCGTGGGTGTCCCCTGATGGCCCTGGTCCCCTCAGGCCAGGACAGGAGACCTTCACCAAGTGCAGTTCTCATGGGAGACAATCATATAGGCCCGTCCAAGGTGCGGGTTTGTGCAGGAGGTTTGTGGGGAGGGTCTCTGGGGTTAGGTTGAGGGTTATACTTTTGTAACCTGTTCTCAGGGAACATATTTGTATGTCTTAACTTAGTGTACCTTGGCTGATGCCTATATTCATGAGGAGGAATCAGAGCTGAAGACCTGTCCTAATTTGAGGGAGATCAGGTAGGTGATTGCAGGGTCCAGTGCTCACCTAGTGAGGAGTGTCCAAGTCCATGATGGTGCTTATTTGTGAGCCTGATCCCTGCCCTATCCCATAAACTCTGAGCAGACAGAGCTCCTCCCCTGGGGGACAGTCCTACCAGGCCACTTTCCTCAGGTGACTGACCCTGAGGAGCACAGAAACCACGAGTCCTAACCTAGGGTTTACATCAGAGTTTGGATACCTCGATGCCCCATGTTTGAGAGTTAGAATTCCCCCTATAGGAATCATTTCCATAAATAAATTAATCGCATCACCAAGCTCTGTAAGCTTATAGAGCCCCAAGCAGTACTTGAAATTGTCTTTGAATTATTCTCATTATATTTGTTGTAGTTGTTGCTTTTGTTTCGTTCTCCTAATATCAGGTATTTATGAACAGTTCAGCCTGCCATGCACAAAGTCCCTGGGATAATTTTATTTTTTTCATTGAATCAGGGAAATGTAGGACCTGAGATAACACCCACTCACCCCGCTGTGCCTGCTGCTGGGCTGCAGCCTTTGTGGGGACCTGAGCGACCCTGCTGCTCAGTCTCCTTCCATTATTTCAGTGACCAATTGCCTTGGAATATCTGGATCTGGAGGCTCCTTGAAGGGCTGCCACCAGGTCACTGTCTCCACCTCGTTTAATTGCTCCAAACCAGCTTTGTGTTATTGACAAAATGTCTCCTAGGGAAATGTGTTTAATATTCAAGAATAAGTAAGAACTTAAGGATAACGAGGTCAGTGGTTGTTGCCTTGAGAATTTGGATATACCCAGGCGACATCTGAGATCGGCACCATGTACAGATAATAAGGGTAGACTGAGGCACTGCACCACAGTAAGCAGCAGCTTAATACCCAGTGACCCACATAGGAATCTGTTCTTGGGCACAGACAAGAAAAGTTTATCAGGGACTGTTGGTGTCTCAGCAACTAGCCTGAGACTTGGACCAAATCCCCTGCCCCTGAAAGCAAGAGAAGGCTCTGTTTACATGGGCCCAGGGACTTGCTTCAGCACTTCTCACACGGAGGTACTCTTGTTGAGGATGAGGGTCATAACAGTTACCATTTGCCTGAGCTGATACACCCGGCCCTGAGAGTGGAAGATGTAAATCAACCCTGGCCCTATGTCTCCTTCTTACCGTGTCAATATTTGATTTGCATTAAAAAAAAAAAACATATGAGGCCATGCCCTACACAGAATACTGATCATAGATTGTAAAAACCCTCTCCAGGGGCGGCCAGGGAGTGGAGTGACCGGGTTCTGGGTGGGCCCGGGCTACTTCCCCAGCCAGGGGGTCCGGGCCCTCGGCAGACTGAGGAGGAAGTGAGGGCCAAGCCAGTTGATTGATCTGATGCTGTTTTATTCCATTCTCCTTAAGCGCCTGCCCCAGTCTCTCTGAGTCTCCCATCCTAGTCTCAAACTACTCCTCATTCCCGTCTACTCCTGTCTTTCCTACTCATCTCTCCATGCTCCATTTCGCAGCATGGGCTCTCTCTCTCTCTCTCTCTCTCTCTCTCTCTCTCTCTCTCTCTGTCTCTCTCTCTCTCCTCTCTCTCTCCACGTGCCTGATCCTGTATTCCCTACATCCTTCTCTCTCTGTCCCCCTTGCTAGCCTCTCTGTGCTCCATCTTGCCTCCTTCCTCTCTCCTCTCTCCAGCTCTCTGGCTTCCAACTCCAGTTCACCCTGGGCTGACACCTGTACCCAGTCAGATAGCAAAATCAACATAAGAAAGCCTTTCCTGAGGCACCACCAGGTTCAAAGGGAACACCAATTAAGAGGTATTCCAAAAGCCCTTCCTAACTTCCCAAGGGCAAAATACCTCCTAAGGTGTTTTTCTCCTCTCCTTAGTCCAATAACTCTTTCAGCATCTCAATACTAGTTATTTTTGTATGGACACAGTAAGAGATAAAATTAAGGCTTGTAGGGCAGTTCTTCTGGGAACACCTTGTCACAGACTCAGACTACAGTGCTCAGGCCAGATTAATCATTCTGAACCCTAGCAGGGTCCAAATCTATTTATTACTTTTTGGATCATGACAGCATTTTTCCATGACCAAGCTCTTAACTTATAGTTAAGCATTATGGAGCTTTGGTCAGGCCCATCTTGATGCCAGGCTAGCACATAGCTTACTGCTTGCCCTGGTTTCATCTGATGTAGGCGGGAAGACAGGGAAGGCCCCCTCCTGAGGCAATGACAAAATCCAGCCCTGCAGAAAATAGGAAAACAGGAACTAAGGCTTAATAAGACCCTCACCTGGCTCCAGCCTGAAAGAAGCTCCTGCTGGAACAAAAGCTCAGGTCTTGACAAAAGGAATTTCAAAGAAGACCATCTCCACTCCCATCCTCCCTGATAACCTCCTTATTAATGGACTTTTACCTGGGAAGAAGCCCCATGTGGGGGCAGGTTGGAGAAACTCTATAAAGGCCACCTTGAAAAAGGAAGGGCGCGCATACGCTGCCTGAGCTCATGTGCTGCTTGTGCCCAAGTGGCTGAGCACATGTGGGCTGAGCACGTGTCGCCCACATCTCTCCTCTTGAGATGTGAGATGTGTACTTTCATGCTTTCGTGTCTAATGCTAGGATGTGTGTAGGGGCTATCTCTCTCCACCCTTGGAGAAGCCCGTGTCCTCTCTTGAGTACTTTACTCTCACTGAGAGTCACTTTACAAAAGCATGTCTTCTTGTGCCATATAAAAAGGACATTGCTCTGAATAAACTATGCAGAGGACTTAGGGAGAAGACAAAAACAATATTTACAAGTAAACAGAGCACAAAGAAAGAAGTTACAAATAAACACAGAGGAATGGGAGCACTGTGATGGGAACAACCCAATATACCTCAACTACCTGAGGCTAAGCAGGAAGGCCAAAACTTATCCTACAATAGATCATTATTGTTTCATGAGCACTGACATATATGGACAACTGAGTAGTTGATCATCACACCAAAACAGTGAATGAACCCCTCACCCCAGTGTCTCTCCTTGACCCATGTTATTCCTCTCACTACACCTCACCCATCCCTCATGCTCTCTGCAGTGCTTCCTGTTTGTGTAGGTGTATGTAGGGTGTGATGATGGAGATTCACTCAAAGTAGCCTTCCACTCTAGGGACATATTATGGGTTTTTACTCATGACTAAAGGCGTCTTGGATTATTCTCAGTTCTGGACCTTTAACATAGGTCACAGGAGTTTTCTAGAAGGAGGGAGAAAAATGAGGAAAAGCTGTTCTACATCTTACATGAATATCAAAGAGAAAGATATAAAAATAATAACAAACTAGGAAAGCACCGATTAATACTCATCCTGCCAGGCGTTGGAGTCCTGGGGGCCTGGTGGGGTGAGTGTGGGGGACAGGGAGGCCAGATCACAGGGAGGGGGTTGGGAGTGTGAGGGTGTCTCTGAGAGTGGAGCTTCTCTGGGAGCCACGGGGAAGGGTCCCAGGAGAGACACTGAAACTGAGCATGAATGGGAGTGGGTGGGGCTGAGTGTCTCTGCGTTGTGACATAATATTGGCCCTTGTGGGCTTCTAGCACATGGTGACCCTCTTTGCCCCTGGTGGGGCTAAGGCCTTTTCTCAGGTGGCTCCCGAGTGCCCTCTAGTGGTCAGCAGCGCCCCTGCCGCCAGTCCCCGTGTCCCCCCAGGAGTTGGTGTCTGGGACTCCCTGACTGACCCACAGTCCCCTGCACAGTCACACCTCCGGGGTCAGCTGCTCTCAGGCTGCTCCCTATAGGCAGGTCACAGGGTTCCTGGGTCTCTGGAGATGGTGAATCAGCCCCTCCCAGAGAGTAAAGGGGTGATTGTCCTGCCCTTTCCCGAGGCCTGGTGACCAGGTCTTCCGGAGCTGCTGACCAGAGTCTGAACTGGAGAGATTACGTCTCTGTCTCTGTCTATGTTTCTCTCTCTCTCTCTCTCTCTCTCTCTC